>NC_140589.1:705515342-707915342 GCF_964204655.1 Triturus cristatus
GTCCCAGGCCTTTGGCAGTGCCGCAGGCCGGGGGACGGGGCCCGGGGCCGGAGACCCCGACCCGGGGCCTGGCCGGGCCCCTGGACCCAGCCGGGGCTCCCAGGCCTGCAGGCACAGGGGAAGCCTCCCCGGGCCCTCCGGGGCCCACCCCGGGCACCCTGCCGCGCGGCAGGACCCGGGACGGAGCCCGGGGCGGGGAGGCCGCCCTCCCCGGGGCCCCCAGGGGCCAATGAACCCAGACAGGCCTGGGGAGGCTCCCCAGACACAACGGAACCCCGTCCCAGGCCTTTGGCAGTGCCGCAGGCCGGGGTACGGGGCCCAGGGCCCAGCTGGGCCCCTGGAGCCAGCCGGGGCTCCCAGGCCCGCAGGCGATGGGGAAGCCTCCCGGGACCATCCGGACCCCTTGTCCCGGGCACCCTGCCACGCGGCAGTCCCCGGGACAGGACCGGGGCAGCATCCGGGCCCATCCAGCTGCCGGCTGAGGACCGAGAGGGGTCCCAGAGTACCCTGTCCCTAGTAATCCGGAGGAAGGCTACATAGCGGTAGGGCTCCTGCCTGAACCATGGGCTCGGTGGGCTCTCTGCTTCCCGGGGGCTGGGGGACAGCGGCTGGGACTCGGGCACGGGGAGGACCGACGGAGCTCTCGGTCCCGGGCGCCCCGGGGGTAGGACTGCCCGGGACCCGTGGAGCCCGTCCCTGGGCACTTTGCCACGCCGCGGGCCGGAGGAGTGAAGCCTGGGAGGATGTTGCCCGGGCGTTTCCCATCTGGTCCCCGGAAAAAGAACCGTCAGCCCCGGAGGGGTCTTCAGGCATAACCTGCCCATACTAATCCGGAGGAAGGCTACCCACATTTCTTGTAACCCTCGCGCTCCGAGTGACGGAGGGGACCCTAGGCAAGGACGCGCCCGGCCTCCTGGAGCCCTGGCTGGGATCCGCGAGGCGAATGGACCCTCATCGGGACTTTCAGGCCGGCCTGGCCATCTGGTCGCCCCATTGGAAAGCATTGCGCGCGACCAGATGGTCGAGGGGAGAGATGCAACCAGATGGACGGGACTGACAGGACTCCCATCTGTCCAACCCCGAGCCTTCGCGCTAGGGTTCCCGCCTGCCCACGCAGGGCTCCGTGGCTGCAGGGCTCCGGGGCTGCAGGGCTGCAGGGCTGCAGGGCTCCGGGCCTGCAGGGCTCCGGGCCTGCAGGGCTCCAGGGCTCCGGGCTGAAGGGCTCCAGGGCTGCAGGGCTTTGGGGCTGCAGGCCTCGGTGGCTGCAGGGCTCCGGGGCTGCAGGGCTCCGGGCCTGCAGGGCTCCGGGCCTGCAGGGCTCCAGGGCTCCAGGGCTCCGGGCTGAAGGGCTCCAGGGCTGCAGGGCTTTGGGGCTGCAGGCCTCGGTGGACACCCGGGGGACCCATGGAGCCCGCCCTGGGCACTTTGCCTCGCCGCGGGCTGGAGGAGGGAGCACCGGACGCCCCGGGGAAGTGTCGTCCGGGCTTGGCCCATCTGGTCCCCGCCTGAGAACCGCAATCCCCAGGAGGGGTGTACCGGCATACCCTGCCCCTACTAATCCGGAGGAAGGCTACCCACCTTTCTTGTAACCCTCGCGCTCCGAGTGACGGAGGGGACCCTAGGCGCGGACGCGCCCGGCCTCCTGGAGCCCTGGCTGGGATCCGCGAGGCGAATGGACCCTCATCGGGACTTCCAGGCCGGCCCGGCCATCTGGTCGCCCCATTGGAAAGCATTGCGCGCGACCAGATGGCCGAGGGAAAGGTGCGACCAGATGGCCGGGACCGAAAGGACTCCCAGCTGCCCACATCGAGCCATAGCGGTAGGGTTCCCGCCTGCCCACGCAGGGCTCCGTGGCTGCAGGGCTACGGGGCTGCAGGGCTCCAGGGCTGCAGGGCTCTGGGCCTGCAGGGCTCCGGGGCTGCAGGGCTGCAGGGCTCCGGGCCTGCAGGGCTCCGGGCCTGCAGGGCTCCAGGGCTCCGGGCTGAAGGGCTCCAGGGCTGCAGGGCTTTGGGGCTGCAGGCCTCGGTGGCTGCAGGGCTCCGGGGCTGCAGGGCTCCGGGCCTGCAGGGCTCCGGGGCTGCAGGGCTCCGGGCCTGCAGGGCTCCAGGGCTCCAGGGCTCCGGGCTGAAGGGCTCCAGGGCTCCAGGGCTCCAGGGCTGCAGGGCTTTGGGGCTGCAGGCCTCGGTGGACGCCCGGGGGACCCATGGAGCCCGCCCTGGGCACTTTGCCTCGCCGCGGGCTGGAGGAGGGAGCACCGGACGCCCCGGGGAAGTGTCGTCCGGGCTTGGCCCATCTGGTCCCCGCCTGAGAACCGCAATCCCCAGGAGGGGTGTACCGGCATACCCTGTCCCTACTAATCCGGAGGAAGGCTACCCACCTTTCTTGTAACCCTCGCGCTCCGAGTGACGGAGGGGACTCTAGGCGCGGACGCGCCCGGCCTCCTGGAGCCCTGGCTGGGATCCGCGAGGCGAATGGACCCTCATCGGGACTTCCAGGCCGGCCTGGCCATCTGGTCGCCCCATTGGAAAGCATTGCGCGCGACCAGATGGCCGAGGGAAAGGTGCGACCAGATGGCCGGGACCGAAAGGACTCCCAGCTGCCCACACCGAGCCATAGCGGTAGGGTTCCCGCCTGCCCACGCAGGGCTCCGTGGCTGCAGGGCTCCGGGGCTGCAGGGCTCCAGGGCTGCAGGGCTCTGGGCCTGCAGGGCTCCGGGGCTGCAGGGCTGCAGGGCTCCGGGCCTGCAGGGCTCCGGGCCTGCAGGGCTCCAGGGCTCCGGGCTGAAGGGCTTCAGGGCTGCAGGGCTTTGGGGCTGCAGGCCTCGGTGGCTGCAGGGCTCCGGGGCTGCAGGGCTCCGGGCCTGCAGGGCTCCGGGGCTGCAGGGCTCCGGGCCTGCAGGGCTCCAGGGCTCCAGGGCTCCGGGCTGAAGGGCTCCAGGGCTCCAGGGCTGCAGGGCTTTGGGGCTGCAGGCCTCGGTGAACGCCCGGGGGACCCATGGAGCCCGCCCTGGGCACTTTGCCTCACCACGGGCTGGAGGAGGGAGCACCGGACGCCCCGGGGAAGTGTCATCCGGGCTTGGCCCATCTGGTCCCCGCCTGAGAACCGCAAACCCCAGGAGGGGTGTACCGGCATACCCTGCCCCTACTAATCCGGAGGAAGGCTACCCACCTTTCTTGTAACCCTCACGCTCCGAGTGACGGAGGGGACCCTAGGCGCGGACGTGCCCGGCCTTCTGGAGCCCTGGCTGGGATCCACGAGGCGAATGGACCCTCATCGGGACTTCCAGGCCGGCCCGGCCATCTGGTCGCCCCATTGGAAAGCATTGCGCGCGACCAGATGGCCGAGGGAAAGGTGCGACCAGATGGCCGGGACTGAAAGGACTCCCAGCTGCCCACACCGAGCCATAGCGGTAGGGTTCCCGCCTGCCCATGCAGGGCTCCGTGGCTGCAGGGCTCCGGGGCTGCAGGGCTCCAGGGCTGCAGGGCTCTGGGCCTGCAGGGCTCCGGGGCTGCAGGGCTGCAGGGCTCCGGGCCTGCAGGGCTCCGGGCCTGCAGGGCTCCAGGGCTCCGGGCTGAAGGGCTCCAGGGCTGCAGGGCTTTGGGGCTGCAGGCCTCGGTGGCTGCAGGGCTCCGGGGCTGCAGGGCTCCGGGCCTGCAGGGCTCCAGGGCTCCAGGGCTCCGGGCTGAAGGGCTCCAGGGCTCCAGGGCTACAGGGCTTTGGGGCTGCAGGCCTCGGTGGACGCCCGGGGGACCCATGGAGCCCGCCCTGGGTACTTTGCCTCGCCGCGGGCTGGAGGAGGGAGCACCGGACGCCCCGGGGAAGTGTCGTCCGGGCTTGGCCCATCTGGTCCCCGCCTGAGAACCGCAATCCCCAGTAGGGGTGTACCGGCATACCCTGCCCCTACTAATCCGGAGGAAGGCTACCCACCTTTCTTGTAACCCTCGCGCTCCGAGTGACGGAGGGGACCCTAGGCGCGGACGCGCCCGGCCTCCTGGAGCCCTGGCTGGGATCCGCGAGGCGAATGGACCCTCATCGGGACTTCCAGGCCGGCCCGGCCATCTGGTTGCCCCATTGGAAAGCATTGCGTGCGACCAGATGGCCGAGGGAAAGGTGCGACCAGATGGCCGGGACCGAAAGGACTCCCAGCTGCCCACACCGAGCCATAGCGGTAGGGCTCCTGCCTGCCCTTGCAGGGCTCCGGGGCTCTGCACCAGGGTCCCTTGTCACGGGCAGATGGACACTTGGCAGGCCGCAGGACGTGGGATCCCAGGCCCTGACCAAACATCAGGAGGCCCGGGGCCGGTCCCTGCTTCTCAACGCAGCCAGGCCGGGGAGATAGGGGAGCCTGCCCAAGCACGAGGGACCCCAGTCCCGGGCACACGGTCCCTCAGGTTGTGCGCTCGTTTTCAACAATTTTTTTTTCAAAATTCCGCGAAGAGGCATTCCGCAAATTCCGCCCAGCCCTAGTAATAAGCCGATTTACTCATGGGACCTGAATCAAAATAAAATTAGAAAGGAAAAGGACCAAAGAGTAACAAGGTCAGTAGATTAAAGTCATATTTGAGGTCAAAACAAGTATTCTAACAGGGAATGTTTAATCCAAGCCAGAAGGTTCAAAGTAGTACAGTGCTGTTCCACTCATCAATGGTATTTAGCCCTGAATTGACAGAATTGCAAATAGTCATCCATTAGGACTCACTTTTATTGAGCAATAGTTTAATATTGTTGTTGTTTAATAGCATGCAATAAGTAAATCCGCGTCTTTAGATCAAATTGTAACCCCGTGCAAAATGTGTGATGATTGTGGATATCACCTGTCGAAAATACATATTTTATTATCATTTCAATGGAGGGAAATATAAACTCCCCACGATTAGTTGAAAGCTACTTGCCCATTTTGGATCTGTCCTCAGAATGTTGAGGATCCCAAGGGCTTTAAGTGGGCCGGGTCCTGCTGCTCCGGCAGGTCTAAAGAGCAGGCGCTGAGACGGGTCTCTGTCGGGCTTTCCATTTCTGCCTTCACCCTCAGGGTGAAAAAAATAATTTAGCTCTGCAGCAGTACCGCCCTTCACTGCCTGTGATGCAACTTTAAAGAGACTCTAATAGTTCTTTCAGTTTCATCACGTCAGAGCTGAAGCAATATCAATATTCAATCAATCAGAGTACTTGTAAAGCGCGCTACTTACCCATGAGGGTCTCAAGGTGCTGAGGGGAGGGGGGGTGCCGCTACTGCTCGAAGAGCCAGGTCTTGAGGAGTCTTCTGAAGGCGAGTAGGTCTGTATTCTATACAACTAAGCCATAGTTGCTGCTTGTTTATCTTATGCAACTAACAACCACTGGAAAAGCCAATAGTCCTGGCTTGTTGTAGGTGTAATGTTGCTTATAGTATGTATTTGGATGCAATGACAGATTCAGCAAATTACCAGTCGGGCAGCACACTATGCTAAGCATGGCCTTTTAGATTACTTTTTAAGCCACGCCCTAATTACATTGGCTACGCCTCTTTGAGAGAACCTCTAGTTTTTTTGATCCCACTTAAAGCCCTGGCTGATGTCGCCAACTTGAGGAGAGACTCTGTCATCCCACAATCCACCGGCATGACCAGCCAAAGAATATGAAGGGTTTCGGCCCCTACCTGGCTCCCAAATTAAATGGGAACGCCGGAAGTGAAATACTGCACTCGATGGTTGATTGTGCAAGTGGTTGGCACTTACGGCACCGGAACTCATTCTTGGGGACCTAAACATATTTTTCATCTTCATACTACGACCCACAGCAAGTGAAAGAAAGACAGAGAAGGAAGAGAAGCAAGCATTTGCAATGCAATAGGTCTCGCATTTGCGAGAGTTTAAGTTATTGGCATTGTAAATGATAATGCCTTTTATTTAAGTTTTAAAAACCAACACATAAATAAAAGGCATTGTCATTTACAATGTCAAGAGCTCAAACTGTTGCAAATTCGAGACCTATTGCATTGCAAATGCTTGTTTAGTATGACTCCCGACCCCTCTTCATTTCCGGACCTTCTCCTCCTCTCACCCATCTCTCGTTCATCATTATATCACTGCTCCTCCTTTCACCTCCTATCCCCTTCTGGTCTTTCCCTCCACCACTTCTTTCCCTTTCCAGTCGTCCTTCCTCTCTTCATTCCAAGTTTTCTTTGTAAAAATGTATTAAATGCGTAACATATTTACCACGGCATAGCCACATGATGTATTTTTTTCAAAGTTTATCAGTTTGTTTTGCCTGTTGCCGTGCTGTTGCAAAACGCTTTGAGTAATTTTGCAAGCCAAAGGAATGGGGGAAAATGCAGTTGTTCTCTTATTAGTACCAGTGAAAGTGTCTGTATGTAATAATAAGTGCGTGGGAAACCAAGAGAGCGCTGGCTGGCATGCAGCCCCCTACATGTTGTCAACGGAACATGGGAAGAAATACATAAAAAAGACATTCACATAAAATAAGAATGGACATGCTGGGATGAGAGCCAGATGTGGTTTGTTTTTTACAGGGGGCTCGGGTCTCGTTAAGAAATAATGAGTAACCATGACGCGTTTATCGCCCAGTGTACGCCTTTGAAAAGGCGCTTGTGGTAAAATGTGTGTGCGGGCCTATCTCCCTCACCCCCAGTGCTCTGCCCACCCCACTGGCATGGGCAGGCTGTCAGGGGGCCCACTGCGGTGCCCCACAATTTGTCACCATGGGATAAAGTTTGGGAATGTGGTCCCAACTTATAAAACCAGAATCTACATGACTCCCAGTGGCAGGGCTCAGGGTCTGGGAAAAGGGGTGTGTGGGGGGGAGCGTGGTTAAAACTCAACAGGCGGCCGACTGCACAAACCAGCGGACCAGCCATGAGGGCAGGGGAGCCCACAATTCTGAATCGCCATTGACACAATTATTAATTAGAATTAACACTATTAGAATGCACAAACTCTGTAATCACAGATTGTCTCTAATTGTCTCATTGGGTGAGAGCCCTTCACGTGACCACAGAGTCTGATCCCAGTTTTTCCCTTCTCTGACATCAGAGCAGCATGACTCCTGGCCCGGATGTCACGAAATGGGGCAGAGGGTCCTCTACTAACCATGGACTCCACAGACACAAGGGAGGCAGCGATCATGAGTGGCTGTCCAGCACCCCCGACCAACCGACCCCTGTCTCTCCTGTCAGCAGCCGTTCTGCGGAGCCCCTGCTGACAGAGAGCAGCTGTGTTGGTCGATGACGAGCGGTTGTTAGTGAAGCTGTCTGCGCGGCCCAGGCCCCCCACTCCACTCACTTACAACGGAGAGCGCACCTTTGGAGAAGAGAAATATATTTATTTACCTCAGTAGTGGTCTCACGCTACATCGGACAGACAATAATGACGCTCAGGGCGTTTGCTTCTCGACACCACCACTAACCTCTAATGAGAACAAGCATCGCGCTACTGTACGACCTGGCTTAAAATAAATAATTTTTGGGAGAAAAAAAACACAAACACTGAAAGGACACTCACCAAGAAACCACAATGCACGGACAGCGGAGTGCGGGCGAGGGGAGGGGGTGCGAAAATCCACAGAGTGCGGGCAGGGGAGGAGGGGGTGAAAATTCACGGACAGCGGAATGCAGGCGGAGGGAGGGGGGTGCAAAAATCCATGGCCAACGGAGTGCGGGGGGGGTGGGTGCGAAAATGCATGGACAACGGAGTGCGAGGAGACAGTATCACGGTGCAAGTAAAGGATCCAGTCCAGGTGGGCAGGGCCAAAAGTGGACAGGGCGGTAGCCAGGAGGGACTAAGAAGCCTCCTTGACAATGAGAAGCCAGTGTTTACCATGCACTATGACGCAAGCCAATAGGAATCATGGGCGGGGCTTCAAAACCCCTTCTGAAAGTGTATCGATCACAATAAGCCTCCCAGAGTGAGGTGCGCAAGCACGCGCCAGTGCTAGGTCTGCGAGACCTAAAAAACAAAAAGAGCCTAAGAGCACAAGGATAACAAGCATTGGCATAGCCAATAGGTCTCGCCTTTGGGATCTTATAAGTGTTTAGCCATGCAACAGTTGATGTTGTTGCACCAAGGATATTGTGCTGCATAGTAAATACTTATAAGGTCCCAAAAGCGAGACCTATTGGCTATGCCAATGCTTGTTACACATAGCACTGGCCCTGGTTAGCAGACCCCAGGGTACAGTCAGAGTCAGTTAACACCAGTATCATTATGCAAAAACTAGGGGTGAACAGGGCAAAGGGATGAGTTTCTAACACTGTACCAAATATATCAACAACTAGGACAAAGAAGAGACATTACGAAAACAGGGGACGTAATACACCCAAGCCAACTTCTATGGATCTCTGGGGCTCAGGCAGGTGGGTTGCTTCGCGTTGCTGAGCCAAGGTCCGAGCAATGCCATTGTTTTTTGTTCTTTTGTTAAACACAGCCTTCATTTCAGAAGACTAACATCACCAGTGCGATAAAACAAAAGGGGTCGTTGTACGGTACCAGGAGCGTCATGGAAAAACACAGGACAGATGCTAGTCTTCAACGGTGAAACGGAAACCTGATTGAATCAAACAAATATGACTAGCTTGCCCGAGTCTTTCACTATCGCTTCCGTTTTCCGCCTACACAAAGAAGGACTCTCCAGTGTGGGTGTAGAGCAGACGCAAACGAGGACTTGGTTACGTCCTTTTCATAGTAAGTAGGTGGTAATTCCCCTTCCAGTGCACGGGGGATCCCCAGCCTCTGTTGTCGATAGATTGAGGCGCTCAGTGTGTGCAAAGTACAGACTCAAGAAGACTGCACCAGCACACACATGGCTAAGAAGACGCGCAGGAGCTGGCTACTGAACGGCCTCGTGATGACGAATGGTAAATATAACAAGCAGGAAGTGGGCTAAGTGAGGAGGTGGCAAATGGTGATCACTTTTGCGGCCGCTTTGATGCTCAGTGGCCGCGCGGCTCACTGAGAACATCAAAGCGGCCGCGAAAGTGATCAGGCAGGCTGCCAAATGGTGCGCGCGCCTGGCGCACATGCACTGTATTTGGAGGCCTGAAAAGCACTAGTTTGCACTTCCAAATCCCCCATTTACTAAAGCTCTCGCCAGAGCAGCGCTAAAGCGCTGGCTCAAGCGAGACCTAAAAAGGAACCTGCAAGAGGGAAATAAGGTGACAGGAACCTGCAAGAGGGAAATAAGGTGGCAGGAAGTATAGAGTGGTGGAACAAAGAGTCATTAAGTGAAATTAAGGTTTCACTTTGTGATAGAATTATTTGTTGCAGTGAAAGGCACATGTAAAAACGTAAAGGACGATCAATTTTGACTGTGCATATTTTTATTGCCTTGGCAGCAGCTGACACAATGTATATTTGATTGGACGCTGAGACTTTGCCATTGCACAATGCAGCTCAATACATTGCTTCAATTAGGCCTGTTACCTACAGGGCAGATAATCATACAAAAAATCAATGGGCAGGTCAAATCCAGTTCAGGCATTATGTAACGACGAAAGAAATTGTAGAGATTTATACATAATGGCCAATCGCATTAGAGCATTTGATCATTTTTTTTTTCATTAAAAATCAACAATAAATCATAGTTTTGCACTTACCAGCGCCTTGGGATGAAGCCCTGATTGGCTGTGTAAAGCAAAAATACTCGAGGTGCACACTTTTCAGTAAATCTACTCTGTAATTCAACACTAAAAATTGGGAAACGAGGTAAGTTGACATTCTACATAATTGTTATGTTGAAAATCGTGCTGCTAGTGTACCTACTGATTGGTTTATTCTAGAGAAGGCTGTTGAATATCTTTTGCATATTTTTTAACGAGAGGAAGAGGAGTTTCCAATGAAGCTGGATTTGGTGTCATTTTACATTAACATGGATCCGTGAACATTGCTGTATATGACGATTTGCCACCTGCCAGGTGGCCTTGCAAGCAAAGCACTGCACCGGAATCTAAATACGGCAAGGTAAGACTTCAGTAGCAATATTATGTGCGCTCACTGATTGCTACATTTGAAAAGGAAATATATTCATGTTTTTGCATGTGCATATTCCACCACACTGGATTGTATTTGACACGGCAAAGTTAAACCAAGTGCTGGGGCCATTCAGACAAGCATGAGTACCGGAAATGGTACTACCGGAGTAAACGTTTACATCAGGGACATTTTCAGGATTTCGGGGGCCATGGGCTAAACGTAATTTGGGGCCACTGTTCGGATCACAGCTTTGGATTTATGATCCAACTTCAGCTTTTTCATGCCCTTTTTGGCCAGGTCACAAGGATAGTGACTTGTTTGCAATATTAGAGTATACACTAATATTATTGCAAATCATCTTTGCGACCCCTACCCATTTCTCGAACGTGAGGAATCTGTTTTGATCTAAATTAAACTTTTTATGGATGTGTTTTGGCATACTTTTGAAAAGGGAACATTTATCTGCAAAATGTCTGTAATAGACTCTCACACGTCAACCCCATTGAAATGAAATCAAAGGAAACAGTGTTTAAAACAAACTGTTTTGGAATTGTTCAAGGCCAGCAGGACGAGATTTTGCTGAACAGAGCTGCCTGAATCAGGGCCCCCACCTGAAAGACTGAGGCCCTGGCCCAGGGCCCACTTTACCCTCTGGTTTACGTACCGTTACGTGCTTTTTTGTAACTCGGACCGAAAACGTCCAACTCCCAGTCCTATTTCTATATGTATTAATTGTTTCTTAAAGCTCCACTGACTGCAAAAAGCGAGAGTCGTGTAAGTAAAGTAAAAAAAGACAGTTCTCAGTGGAGGAGATCAAGAAAGCTTCTGCTGCTACTGGTATCTTTGATCAGTAACGCCAGCAGGAGATATCCCACATGGTAAAGCTTAGCTTGCTTCTTGGCTGTAATACTTGCATCTTTTGATCTTTTTCTAGGTCTTCTTTACATTGGTTCCAAGGCATATTTAATTCCCTAATTTATGCCTTTTGGAAAATATAGCTCTAAAATGTTTTATTCAGCAAATGCCATATCTATCCTTACGAATTTCTTCCTCTCACTGAAACTTCACTTTTTTTATTGCTTTGTTGTTGGAACAAGCTACAGATGATTGAAACAGACAGGAAAACACGAAATAGAAGAATTAGGAAGACAGATAAACTGAAGCAGCTGCACGCGAATTAAACATAGGAAGGAAATCGTATTTTCTATAAAATACAATTATTTTTATTTTTTTACCTTTCAGAAGTACTCATAAATCATCGCTACAATCAGATGTAGGAGATGTTTTGCCTCTACCGTCTTCTTCGGCTTGAACACTTTAGTTTCAGGCTATTCCTAAAACTTCCTGAAATTCTCTGGGCACCCTTGTAACACACCACCACTGCTTACCACAACCACTCATCAGCATGTCCATGAAAGTGAGTCAGTGGTCTCGTACATCAACAGTTCCTACGTTATGCTAATCATGGAGAAGTGTTGAAGTAATGCAAGTCTGAGAATATCTGTTAGATAAATGATTAAATAAGTGTATTCATGTTTGTCAGGAACATGAGCATGAAATAATTCAAGTATGCAAATAATAAAACAGATAGCACCCCTAACCATTATCCTATTGGATATATTGCATACTAAATGCATGTCAGTATCTTCCAGCCTGAGAGAGACTCTCCATAATATTCCAAGGCTCAAATGGTTTCAAGAGGACATCATACAGTGAGTTTCTTTTGATTTTGATGGCTTTTTGCTAATGCTGCTCCATAGATATCAAGCAAGAGGTCTCTAGCCATTGTTGATTAAAGACAAGAGGGGTCCTGCCCTGTCGAGCTCTCACAACAATTAACCTACAGCTAGATGCTGTAAATCATATTGTTTCAATGTCCTGTCCCAGTCCTGATAGAGATCATTGCTGCCCTAAAGTACCACACCCACAGGCTAGGGAATTTTAAACATTCCTGTATCTTGAATAAATAACACATTTTTCATCAGAAGGAGTTTAGAATGGATCATGAAAAGAACATGTGTTGATAGTCCACACTTATCCCTGCACAGTGTGGGCACAAATAAGTCCTTTGTTAGAACAATCTTTGCTGCTTTCTGGTGGTATGATACACTTGATGAATTGTATTTTGGAGTTGTGGACAATATTGAGTGTTAGTGAAAATGGTTTTAAATAAGACTAGTGTTAGACTTGTCAGCCTTGGGGTGGTGTTTCCGAACGTTTTGCCTTACTCCTTCATATTTTTCTGATCTCCTTTTTGGTCGCCTTAGGACTCTGCACTTTACCATTGCTAACCAGTGCTAAAATGCATATGCTTACTCCTGAAAACATGTTAACATTGGTTTCTCAACAATTGGCATATTTAATTTACTTATAAATCCCTAGTAAAGTAATGCTACCTGTACCCAAGGCCAGTAAATTAAGTGGTACTAGTGGGTCTGCAGTTTATGCTGAGCCACCGGCTTGACTATACACCTGCAAACCTGTCTCAGGTTTGCCATTGCATCCTGTGTTTGCAGTTTTAAACTGCCATTTTGACTTGCCAAAATAAACCTTTTGCCATGCCCCAACTTTCTTTTTTAATACATATAAGTCACCACAGAGTTAGGCCCTAAGTAGCCCACACGGCAGAGTGCGATGTATTAAAAAGTAAGACACGTACTTTTGAGTTTTACATGTTGTGGCCTATCTCTCCCATAGGAGAAAATTGGGATTACCTTATTACATTTAATAAGGATAACCTCCAAATGGGACCAGGTCAACAGTTCCTGTTTGGTGTCTTTGGAGTTGTAATGAGAAATCCTCATTCACAGAAAAGTCAGATTGTAACTTACAACTTTAAAAAAATGCCACTTTTAGAAAGTGCAAAAAGAACTATTGATGGACAGAATGCAGAACAATGTCATACATTCACCCCAGTACAGAGATCTGGGCCTAAATCCATCGTTTTTTTGCTTACCATACCATTCCAGTCTGGACCCAGCCATATGCAAATCAGTCTTGACCCTGCGCCCAATGGGAACAGTCCAGCCCGAACTGCCAGGCCAGGTCCTCCCTGAACTGGAAACAAGCATCCTTGGACCGGTTATGGGTTTCACCCCTCTTCAGCCAGGATAGCTTGATTCCAGTGGCATGGAGAGCACAGGACTCACGTCTGAGCATACCCGTTACACTCGGGGTGACAAATGCAATAAGAACTATTGATGGACAGAATGCAGAACAATGTCTCTTTTCAAATTGGGTTGTCTTGTTTTTTTGGCTCTTGCCCGTTCTGGTCCGGCTTTCATCTGCTCTCTTATTTCCTCTCACACTCCTGCTCGCACTCTTCGCTCTTCTACTTTGGCCCTTCTTAATGTCCCTCGTTTCCGTAAATCCAGAACGGGAGGCACACGTTTTTCTGTTCTGGCCCCCCGTTTCTGGAACAGCCTTCCCCTCTCTATGCGATCCATTCCTATCTACTCTCATTTTCGCAAAGCGCTGAAAACATTTCTGTTCTCTCAGGCGTATTCTTGCTAAATTCCTCGGGCTGCCTTTTGTGACTGTCGGTCTTAGCTCTCAGCGCCAGGAAGCCGCTTGGCCACAGTGCGCTTTATCAAATACTTTTTTCATTCATTCATGTCATACATTCACCCCAGTACAGAGATCTGGGCCTAAATACATCGTTTTTTTGCTCACCATGCCATTCCAGTTTGGACCCAGCCATATGCAAATCAGTCTTGACCCTGCACCCAATGGGAACAGTCCAGCCCGAACTGCCAGGCTAGGTCCTCCCTGAACTGGAAACAAGCATCCTAGGACCGGTTTCGGGGTTTCACCCCTCTTCAGCCAGGATAGCTTGATTCCAGTGGCATGGAGAGCACGGGACTCACGTCTGAGCATACCCGTCCCACTCGGGGAGACAAATGCAAAAAGAACTATTGATGGACAGAATGCAGAACAATGTCATACATTCACCCCAGTACAGAGATCTGGGCCTAAATCCATCGTTTTTGTTGCTCACCATGCCATTCCAGTTCCAGAAAGTAGGCATTTTCGTGCCTTAGCCATTCAGTGCCCGCAGCCTGTCTGTGGGTCATATGACTAGATTTAGTAGGCAGTTGGTCTTTGTGCATTCCTATCAGACAGCAAAACACCATAGAGAGCTTAGGTGTGCCTGAATGGGCCATCACTGACAGGAATGGAGGAGAGAGCCCCGCTTGTACCGGCATCGAGTTTGTCTTGCCTTCAGACAAAGTGTTGCATTTCCCCTGTAGTTAGTGTCGAGCCAGGACAGGGGATGCCGGAAACCGTGCTGTTGAAAGGACTGCCACTCTGCTGTACTGCTTCCCCGAAGGACTGCTGCCCTGCTGTGCTGACCTGCTTCCCTCTTGCCTTTGTGAGAAGGAGTGAATCAGCAACCTGTACACAAGACCACAAGTGTAACTCCAAGGGCTAGTCTCTTTTAACCAACACCTGGACACTGCAACTGTCAGTCCTACTCTGCCAAGTGTTGCTGTCCCAGCCCTGGGCACTTGTGGGACTGAAAGTGCTCTGCCAGCCCCTCTGTGAATCCAGCAGACCCGATGCATCCCCTCTGCTGCCCTGAGAAGAACTGATGCATTGTCTCTGCTGTGTGAACTTTCTGATGCCAGGACTTCTTATAGTACTTGCAGCCTGCAGCCTCATTAGAACCGTCACTGTGCAACGCATCCTCATGCAGAACTTTGCATTGCAACATCTGAACCAATACTGCGCATTACATCTCAAATCCGTACCTTACATTTACGCGGCTGCATGATGCAGGACCTCCCAACATTACACAGCCAAGATTTAAGGTTGCTTCATCTGTGGCGGGTTAAAATTGCATATGCCCCAGTGCAGGCTTCAACCCACTGATATCGGTACCCCTCCCAACAGATATCTTACAGTTCTATAAGTATTTTTCAGTAGAGAAACCAAACATGCCTTCAAAATAATAAGTACAGAAACCTTTAACAAAGATATTAGTTCCAAATCATTTTATTCAACACACAATTTATTGCATTCCTTTGCAAACGTGCAAAATAAAAATATCATAAACCAATTAATGTATGGATGCTGAAATTCTTTCATACCTCATAAATTATTCTTGAAGGACAATTGTATTCACAACCTTCATAAATAGTTCTTGAAAGACAATTAAAGACAATCACAAATAAAGCCAAGACGTGTTTCACAGTGTGACTGCCACTTCTTCAGAGCTGTTAAGGTAATCATAATTGTAAACCCCAATAACTGGGACACGCTCATTCTTTTATATAAACTTGAATCATCATAAGCGTTTTACATTGTGAACATCATTTTCAGAAACCACTTATTGAACCAATGCCCTAGCTTCAACTGAAATGAGGTACTGATGATTCATACTTTGTTACTATTATAGTTAATGGGAAGAGAGAAGCAAACCATTACGTCGTAAATTCCCCAGCACATGTATACTGTCTTTTTGTGTTCCATCCTATAAATAACGAGCACCACCGGGTCAATATCTTAAAGTATTGTGATGAATCTACTCATATTTCCGACCCAAAACTAGTGCCCTCTATTCTTAAACACTCTGGGGTCCCATTCTTACCTCATAATGTTAAATGAGGAGGCTTATACTTAACGTTAGAGCAAAGCACGAATAGCAGATGCATTCATAATGCTGTAAATCATGAAAGTGTCATTTGAAATGCCTCAGACTCAGACCTATCTAGATTAACCTACAGGCAAGTTGTAAAACATTACAATCAGTTACAAATTTTTAAAAACAAATTGTGTCATCTAAGTCACTAAATGTGTCTGTCCTTGCCTTCCAAATAAAAATCTCTGATCATAATCCGTATGCCTCCAATCTTACACTCCTTTTCCTGGGTTAGAAATTCAGGGATGTTGAGAATGTACGGATCGATTACAGATAAAGGCTGTCCATAGTAGTGTTGTAAATTGAAACAGCAATGTGATTAAGCATTTACTAAAGACATTAATCCTTTCCCTTCAGGTCATGTTTTCTCCGTTATGTTGACCGAAGTTTGGACTCCATTTTGTATTGTCATGCCGCCACGTGTTCTCCACGAGAAGAGTCCAACCTCTGTGTTAGTTGCTCTTGTAATCTGCCCAGTAACAGTCTATAAATAGCCCTTTTGTCCATCTGGCGCATGCCTAGACTTGACCACATCTGTTATCAGTTAGCCTTGCTTGACCATGTGTTCGGGGGCTCAAGGAGTGTGTTAGCTCCGCCCACGTATTGATTCAGTATCGAAAATGACCATAAATGGTAATGTTCTTCAGCCTCATGTTGTATCCACCCACTTATGAGCCCCTCTGTTGTGTATAAAAGGGGACTGTGTACGCAAGTTCTTTGTGCTACTCTATGCAATACTGAAGAGTGTTGTGTGGATTGTAGGACCACCCTTAAGGGTTAATAAATGCTGTCTCTGTACTTTGCAGTTTCCGTGCCAACTTCCTTATAGATTCCATTACAGGAGAGCGAACCCTTGTGTCCTGCGGGCCTAGCTGGGGCCTGTATTCATCAATTGGCGCCCGTCACGTGGGGCTCATCGGCGACTCGGATGCCCGAAGGACTGGTCGCGACGAAGGTGAGGAATTTGACCGGGGACGTGATCACTGCCCGCGGCGTCTTAGCCCTGGCATCCCGAGGTTTTTCTTCCTTCCCTTCCGAGCTGACCGTCTGGGTGGCGCCGGTCCTCGACTGAGACCTCTTCTGTCGGTCTTGCCGTGAAAGCCGTTTGGGCGATTGTGGAGCTTGGCAGTTGGAATCTGGACTCTTGATTGGTAAGAACCGTTGTACGGTACTTGCTCCGAGTTTTTGAAGCCTGGTTTGGCTATTTGAGTTTGATTTGTGATGACTAGTCATATTTTGTATTTGTCTCTGTGAAAATATATGCGTTGCAACACATATAGGCAGGTAATGTGGAGAGATTTCTCCGGAGCTGTGTAACTTTGAACGGCGCAACGATTAAGTGCCATTTTTCTATAATATTGCATATTTTGCATTATTTCTGAGCATGCCTGCTTTCAGCGCACTCCGTAAGTGGTGCTGCTGTTTCGGAAACCGGTTGAACCTCGAGGAATCTGCTCCAGCTCCCCCAGAGGGGACTCCTAATAGGGATATGTATGTGAAGCATGGTCTTTCTTCCATAATGTACAGCACAGTATGGAGGAAATATACAAAAAAGGATCCTGAGTTACGATGGCCTTTGTATGGATCGTTTGATATACGTAAGATTGAGTATGTGGAACAGTGTATGTGTAAGCGGCGTGCTCGTCAGGATATGTTTGAGTGTGTGCGGTTATGGGTGAAGGAAGTGCGTGAGCGAGAGAAGCGTGAGAAAGCGCTGTTTGATAAAGAACAGCGGAAGAATGATCATGTGCGAGCGCAGGAAGCGAAGCGTCGGGAGGACAGAGAGCAGACGGACAGACAAGAGAAAGAGCGTAGGCTACAAGTTTCGGGTCAATATGTTGTTCGGCAGCCACTTTATCCTGTCCTTAATAATACTGATGATGATTTTTATTTGCTAGATCGCTCTCCGCCCCCTTATGTTGGCGCATCCGCTCCGCGGCCGCAAGATTCTGACCCGGCTTCGGGTAAGGTAGATACACGGTCCATGCTGTCGGCCGAGCAGATGGCTGAGCTTCGGCAATATTCCTTCCGTGCACTTAAGGGCAAGGTATCCATAGAGGAATTATTCCATACTTGGGGGTCGTGGCAGGAGAGAGATAAAGTGTATTTTCTGGGTCATTTCGCGGATGAAGTGATTGATGCTTTCCGGAAACGTTCCGGTGTCTTTGAGCCTGACGAAGTGTCTTCGGATGCCAAAGCATTGCGTAATGGTGTTTTCTCTTCTCCTAAGGCTCCTGAGGCGGCTCGGCGGCTGTTCGCCTTGCGGGACACGGTGCTGGCCCTTAGAGAAAAAGCGCGCCAACAAGCAGAGGAGGAGAAGCAGTCGGATTCGTGCACAGCAGAGGGCCACCCATCCACCTCCCAGTCAGATAAGGATGACGTAGTGCATGTTAAACCAATGCGAGAGGCGGCGCCTTTGTATGTTCCTCCTAAAGGAGCGGGGACTAGCTCGGACATTAACTCCGCCGATGCTAAGGGATATTTCGTGTATAATTGGGTTTATACTCCATGGCACAGGGCTGATGTTATGGCATTAAAGAATGCATTGCCCGACCCCCGCAAGAATCCAGCGGCCTTCTACGAAGAAGTCGAGGGGGCCTTGAATTCTTGCATCATGACCTTAGCGGATATAGACCTGTTCTTTGGCCTTATTCTACCACCGGATACGTGGCGATCTGTCCGAAAGGTAGATGATACAGTTGCCTTCAAGGCTCGGTGGTCTGAGCTTGAGGATGAGGATAGGGAACGGAAGCCCGCACAGAAACCACCCCAGAGTATTTTAGATCTCCCTGCTGCTATTGTGGCTAAGTTGAAAACAATTATCCCCCCTAAAAAGATTGACTGGAATATGTTAACTGCATGTAAACAGACAGCTGACGAGTCAGTTGCAGATTTCTTTACGCGCTTTGAGGAAACGTTTCATGACTTTAGTGGCCAGTCGCTTACTGACGATACGGGTCGCCACCTTTTTGCGGATAAATATGTGGCTAATCTGCTGCCGGCAGTTGCGGCCCGTCTAAAAGCGAGTGAGAGTTCTTGGTCCTCCGCGACCCCAACGGCCCTCCTGACTATCGCTCAGTATTATGAGCGTCAGGAGCACGAAGCGAAGGGCCAGGAGGAGAAGAAATCGAAAGATCTAAAAACCAAGGTGATGTTGGCGCAAGTATATGGCCCGCCCCGACGGGGTAATAATAGAGGAAGGGGAGGATCTTATGGTCCCCCTTCGGGCCGATCTGATTTGAATAGGAACCAGTGTGCGTATTGTAAGCAATCGGGCCATTGGGCCCGGGATTGCCCAGTGTTGCGTGCTTCGCGTCAGGGGCATACTCCGGGTGGCCCGAGAGGTAGAGGGGGTTTCTCGAGCTTTAGAGGGAATTCTAACGATAATGTCCGTTTCGACACTGCTGGGCAGCACCGAGATAGATCAAATGTTTTCGATCGCCAGCATCAGTATCAAGCATCAGGAATTGACCGGTCGGGGTACCATGACTCTCAGCATGCATAGGATTGCGTTGGATGGGGGTTAGAATCAGTTGAGGTGCCGGTCGATCAGAAGGGCCCTTATGTATCGGCTGAGGTTTTGGGCTCTACTGATCAGTTCCTAGTGGATACAGGAGCGACACGTAGTGCGCTATCTAAGCAATTGGTTCCGGGGGCTCCCCCATCCGGCTTAATGGTCACATCGGTAGGGTTCGATGGTACACTCTCCCGAAGCCCTCTTTCACAGCCCCTTACATTTAAGGTTGATTCTTTTTCTGCGCCCTGTCCGTTTCTGCTTGCCCCGTACACACCGGATAACATTATGGGCCTTGATATGTTAAAGCATTTTAGGGCTACGATCCGCTGCTCCCCTGATGGTGTGCGGGTGATATTAAATGACAATTACCCCCGGTCTGAGCGGATGTGTGCGATATCAGAGGATGCGTTGTTAGCTACCCTCCCCCGTGCTTTGTGGGCTACTTCGGACACAGATGTGGGACAGATGGTGATTCCACCGGTCCACATTAGTGTCCAGGAGGGGGCGGTGTTACCACGCCTCCCGCAGTACCGTATTTCCCAGGAGGGCGAGGAGGCTCTCATACAGATTGTGCAAGATTTGATCGCGGTAGGAGTAGTGGAGGAAGTTCCCTATAATATCTGTAACAGTCCGATTCTCCCCATTCTGAAAAAGGACACGGATGCTAAGGTCTATCGGTTCATAATTGATTTGAGAGAAGTAAACAAGATCGTGATACCTCAGTACCCAGTGGTTTCCGATATTACGACGTTGCTTACCTTGGTCCCGCCTACGGCGACCATGTTCTCAGTGGTTGATTTGAAAAATGCCTTCTTTTCCATTCCCATTCACCCTGATAGTCGATATCTTTTTGGGTTCACTTTAAATAATAGATCTTATCGTTTTTGTAGGATCCCCCAGGGCTACACAGAAAGCCCTAGTATATACAGTCAGGCTTTGAAACGACAGTTGGATTCTTTTGTTCTGCTCGAGGGGGTCGCCCTCATTCAATATGTCGATGACATCTTGCTGGCGGCTGACACCCTGGAGTTGTGTGAGAAAAGCACGTTATCCTTACTTTCCTTTTTAGCATCCCACAATCATAAGGTATCTAGGAAGAAATTGCAATTCTGTAGACCAAAGGTGACTTATTTGGGTCACCTTTTGTCTAAGGAGGGGCGTGCACTCACACCGGATCGTATTCAAGTAATTTTGGACACACCGAGACCATCCACGCAGAAGGATGTGCGTGCATTTTTGGGTCTTGTTTCTTTTTGTAGACAGTGGATATTGGGGTTTTCACACATAGCTAAGCCATTGCTAGCTCTCTTGACAAAGGACACGCCTATCCCAATCCCTTGGTCAGATGAGTGTGATGCTGCTTTTCAGCAACTACGACAGGCCCTTTGTTCAGCACCAGTGTTAGGGACCCCTGATTATGCAAAACCCTTTTCGTTGTATGTGCATGAGAAAGATGGATGTGCATTATCAGTTTTAGTGCAGATGCATGGCGATAAGCAACGCCCTTGTGCTTACTTTTCGGCTGTACTTGATCCTGTCGCCCGAGCATTACCAGGGTGTTTTCGCTCGGTTGCGGCGACAGCTGTGTCAATACGCCAAAGTGAAGGAATTGTGTTATCTCATAAGCTGTTGGTGTTAGTTCCCCATGCTGTTGATGCCCTGCTTAATCAAACAAAGACGCAGCATTTGACCAGTGCCCGTTTAACGGGATATGAGTTGACGCTCTTGGCTCCTCATATTACGTTGAAAAGGTGCGTAACATTAAACCCGGCCACATTGTTGCCATACCCTGAGGCCCAGCCTGAGGCGCGGAAAGCGCATGATTGTATTCTTGTGACTGAGGAACAAACAAAGGGTCGTATTGATCTCCAGGATACGCCCTTTCCAGATGTAGATGGAGAACTGTGGGTGGACGGATCATGCCTGAAGCTACCAGATGGTACGACTTCAGCAGCATATGCAATTACTACGTTGCAAACGATAGTGGAGACAGCACGCATACCACAGAAGTCAGCTCAAGCAGCGGAACTGATAGCATTAACACGAGCATGTGAGCTCAGTACAGGACTATGTGTGAATGTTTATACAGATAGCCGCTATGCCTTCGGAGTAGCGCATGACTTCGGCCTACTCTGGAAGGAGAGAGGGTTTTTAACGTCACATGGAGTACAGATAATGCATGGAGAGTTAGTTCACAATCTTTTAACCGCATTGACATACCCAAAGAAAATTGCTATCGTTAAGTGTAGCGCCCATAGGAAAGTAGTTGACAAAGTTGGAGAAGGGAATGCGTTGGCAGATCGAGTAGCACGGGAAACTGCGATGCAGCCCGGTACTACTGCCGTGTATGTAGTGAAGTCACAGGTGGAAAGATGGCATGATGCGAAGGAGGAAGTGCGAGAAATGCAAAGGACCGCTTCTGACAAAGAGCGGGAACAATGGGCTACTGAGGGAGAATTGGATGATGAGGGTTGCTGGAGAAATAAGCAGATGGATAGATGGAAATTACCTACGGCTTTTGTACAGCCTATGGTTCAGATGGCACATGGGCTAGCACATGTTGGAGCTTCCGCAATTGTGAAATTGCTTACCCAAGTCTGGGAGCATCCAGAGATTGCTAGCACAGCGAAGAGGGTGGTGCAGACCTGTATGATCTGCCTGAGGTACAACCCAGGAAAGGGTACTCGAACTCCAGCAGGAGGATTTGCGACACCCACTGCACCCTTTGAGGTTCTGCAGATGGATTACATCCAGCTTGAGCGCTGTAACAATTTGAAGTACGTTCTAGTAGTGGTTTGCGCCTTCAGTAAATGGGTTGAGGCGTACCCTACGAAAGACAATACTGCAATGACTACAGCGAAGCTACTGCTGAAAGAGTTTTTCCCTCGATACGGCGTCTGTAGACTTCTGTGGAGTGATAATGGGCCTCACTTTGTAGCGGATGTTATAAAGTATGTCTTGAAGGGCCTAGGCATCACTCAGAAGTTCCACGCCGTGTTTCACCCTCAGTCTGCAGGACTAGTCGAGAAGTATAATGGTACACTGAAGCTTAAGATCGCTAAAATTCAAGCTTCGACGTCTTTGACTTGGCCAGACGCTCTGCCACTGGCGTTACTGTCAATTAGATCAGTACCGCACTCTCGAACTGGCCTTACACCATATGAAATCGTATTCGGACGCCCAATGAACATTTGGGGTCCACCAAGGCCTAAGGCTGTGTATGATGTACCTTGTGTAATGATGAGCGATTATCTGGCACAGTTAACGGATAACTTGGTTTCTATTCATCAACAGGTCCGAGAGGCGCTCCCTGATCGGTCTACCGGTGAAGGACATGGTCTCCGGCCTGGTGACCATGTCATGGTGAAAGTCTTCGACAGAACGAACAGTTTGGAGCCGAGATGGGTGGGCCCTGAGCAGGTCCTCCTCGCGACGAGGACGGCTGTGCGAGTCTCGAACAGGAAGAATTGGATCCATTCCTTGCACTGTCGAAAGGTACCGCCCGGATTGGTGGAGCCTGCCGTGCTGACCGATCAACGAGAAATTCTGGCTGCAGAGACAGGCCGTGCTGCGGAGCCAAATGTCACTGAGGAGCTCTTTCCGGACCACGCGACTCCTGGAGGAAGGCGATATCATCTTCGACCAAGGAAGTGAGTTTTCCAGTACCGGGACATACTGTCAGAACGGCCCTTGGGTTAGTGAAACGGAGAGCCGATGAGGCAAGGGGGGGGGATCAGCCTTGCATTAGTGTAGTGACACCCGTCTTGGCCCGCTGGTGAAGAAATCGACCGCTGCCCAAGGGGAAGAGTTCTGACAGACCTTTTAGTTTCAGGAAGATATCAGGGTATTGTTCTCTTTGACATGGAGAAGAAGAAAATCCTTTGTGCATCGGGGTTCATGCTAACAGTAGCCATTGTTGGGATAACCACATGGTTTGTGGAGGAGGTAACTCCTGCTCGGAAAACACTTGTGTTGACGACTCCGGTGCCTGCGGAGCACTACTTTTATACATTACCGTATCAAGAGTTGAAGCATCAACAGTCTTATTTGAATAACACTTTCATTCAGATGCTGCATCATACCCACGTCGCTACGAACGCTACGAACTGTTGGATATGTGGGATGATGCCAGCGCATCAGAAGAAAGGAGGTACGCCATTCATACCACTTCCTTTTTCTCATAATGGCTCTTGTAGAGCATGGTACACTTTGTTGTTTGCCACTCGGAAACCGACAGTGGGACGATTGCTTTTCAGACTCAATAAAGAATGTCATCAGGATAAAAATGGATATCCGCAAGCGAATGGGACAATTTGGGAATGGGAAGAGTACCGACCAGACAATGAATCCATTCCCTATATCTTCACGAACACCAGAGACACTGTGGGGAAGGACAAATTCGTGATCCAAGTGGCACAAGCTCAAGCGGACCTGTGTGTCCAGAGTGTGGGTTTTATTCCTGTTGGTGTCAGTGATTGCATCACTGTCTTGAACATTGATGGATTGAATAATAGTACCTTCCTAGCGTCCCATAATACCTACTTTGTGTGTGGAAATAAAGGTTATTACCGTCTGCCGGCTGGGTGGTCTGGGGTATGCTATGTATCATTTCTATTACCTCCAGTATTCTTAGCTCCCGCATCTTATCATAAGGATTTGAAATTATTAAATAATGTGACTGTAAATAGGTATAAACGTACTCTATCGATTGATGATGTGGATCAGACTGATACCAGCCTACAACAGTATATTGATTTTAACTTAGGACTGTTTTTCTTTGTTGGAGCCGCTTTGAACAGTAGGAAGATCCGAAGATTAACAAGAGTGGTAGAAGCTGTGACAAATCAGACTGCTGCTGCTCTTGGGAATCTTACGGAGGAATTACAGATCACTAGAATTGTTGCATTGCAGAATCGTATGGTATTAGATGTAATGTTAGCTGATCGAGGTGGAGCTTGTAAAATTATTGGAAGTAGCTGCTGTGTGTTCATCCCTGATCATACTCCATCAGTTTATAACGCTATTAATAAGTTACATAAAATAGCAGCTGAAATCCACACAGAAAACGGCACTTGGTCCTCTTCTGGATGGTTTTGGGCATTGGTTACTGCCTGGGGATGGAAGGTCTTAACTGGTCTCTGTATCATTATAGCAATTCTGTTCCTTTTCTGCATGTGTGTTCAATGTGGACCATTGTTCTGTTCCGTATGCATTTCATTCTGCATCCCAGATAAGAAAGCTATTGCCGATGTTGCTCACCAGAAGCGTTTAGCTAAAGAAGTCGAAGGAATGATGACAATTGACATATATGATGATTATTCTGGTAAGCCGGATGTCTTCAGTAAATGCTGAAAGGGTCGTCTGTTGTAAATTGAAACAGCAATGTGATTAAGCATTTACTAAAGACATTAATCCTTTCCCTTCAGGTCATGTTTTCTCCGTTATGTTGACCGAAGTTTGGACTCCATTTTGTATTGTCATGCCGCCACGTGTTCTCCACGAGAAGAGTCCAACCTCTGTGTTAGTTGCTCTTGTAATCTGCCCAGTAACAGTCTATAAATAGCCCTTTTGTCCATCTGGCGCATGCCCAGACTTGACCACATCTGTTATCAGTTAGCCTTGCTTGACCATGTGTTCGGGGGCTCGAGGAGTGTGTTAGCTCCGCCCACGTATTGATTCAGTATCGAAAATGACCATAAATGGTAATGTTCTTCAGCCTCATGTTGTATCCACCCACTTATGAGCCCCTCTGTTGTGTATAAAAGGGGACTGTGTACGCAAGTTCTTTGTGCTACTCTATGCAATACTGAAGAGTGTTGTGTGGATTGTAGGACCACCCTTAAGGGTTAATAAATGCTGTCTCTGTACTTTGCAGTTTCCGTGCCAACTTCCTTATAGATTCCATTACAGGAGAGCGAACCCTTGTGTCCTGCGGGCCTAGCTGGGGCCTGTATTCATCAGTAGGGAATATATTTTGGAACACACATTGAGTATCTTGAGGAGCTTGCCTTTCTCTGAACAGTTTTATACATATTGAACACAGCGTGCAATGAAGGTTTCCCATATATCTGTGTTTGATTGTTAATGTGTACTTCGCTACCTGTGAAGTGAATGGTATAGGTTCAATGTTGCACATAACACATGCTTGCTACACCTAAGGGAGGTGTACCGGTGACGGCATTAATTATATTATATAATATTCTGAGCTATTTTGTACTTACTTTCAGGCCTCTTATGCCATACTAGTTTATTGAGTAATGTGTACAAAAGAAGCTTGGATGATGTCATTAGTGATGTCATGGAAGAGGTGATGGATGGTATGGAGTACAGCCCGAGCGATTGCCAGTGGATACAATTAATTCAAGCATTTCATCCATACATCACCTGGTTGTTTTTGCATTTAACACCCTAAGTGCATCAGGTATGCCCAGAAGTGGGTCCCTGGCTCACTGTGCTACTGGAACCAAGCTATTCCTGGCTGATGAGCCCTAATGAGGACAAAACGTTTTCTGGATTGCTTGTGTGTTGGTTCAGGCAGGACCTGGCTGGCAGTTTTGGAATGGACTGTTCCCATGAGGAGCAGGGTCAAGACTGATTTGCATAAGGCTGGGTCCAAACAGAGGTGGCACGGTGGGCAAAAAACAATGGGTTGGGATTGCCAGTGGCTGAGATTAATTTAAGCATACCATCCATCACCTTGTTATTTTTGCATTTGATGCCCTAAATGGGCCGGGTATGACCAGACATGCATCCCGGGCTCACTGTGCCACTGGAACAAGCTATACCTGGCTGAATAACCCTAACAGGGGCAAAACCAGTTCAGGGTAACACCAGACCTCCTAAGTTCTTGCCCGCTGCTCCCCCGCTGCAGATCCCCGTAGAGCAGAGGCAATGTCCCGGTCCTCCAGTTACTCTCAAACAGCTGTTCAAGCCTAGGTCCCTCCCTTGGTGTGCTCAATTTGGGTAATAGTGCAATTTTGCTAGTCTGCTGCATGAAAGTAATGTTGAGTGAATGCAGTCTTTTTGTTTTTTGGCTGTTTAAAATTGCATGTGACACTGCTTGGTTGCTTGAAATAGCATGTGACACTTCGTTTTACTAATGTATTCCCTCTCTGTAAATACTGCTTGGCAGTATCTCCCTCATCAAAGTCTATTTTCTGTGCTTGTTTTTTGCGGTTGTGCTGTAATCCTGTTTGTTCTGGTTTTTCTCCCTGTGCCATTTATTTCCGCTGACTAAACTACCTGCCCTCTCATCTCCCGGACAGCTCCTCCCACCTCCTAGGGCAACTTAATGGAGGCCACAGCATGGCTCCAGTTAGTAGCCCTCGACCTTCTTGCTCTTGCTTGCCGCTCTCCTGCTGCAGATCCCTGTAAGGCAGAGGCACCGTCCCAGTCCTCCAGCCACTAATAGACCACTGTTTGAGCCTCGGTCCCTTCTTTAGTTTTCTCATTTTGGGTAATAGTGCAATTTTGCTGGTCTGCCTCGTGAAAGTAACTTTGGGTGAAAGCAGAATTTTTCGTTGTTTGGCTGCTTGAAATTGCGTGTTACACTGCTTGTTTGCTTGAAATTGCATGTTACACTGTGCTTTCTGTTTTTCTACTGTATGACTGCTTTGTAAATACTGATTAGCAGTATCTCCCTCATCAAAGTCTGTTTTCTTTGCTTTTCTTCTGTTTTGCTGTTCATTTTGGTTTTTCACACTGTACTGTTTTTTCCCACAGCACAAGCCCACTGCCCTCCTTCTTCACGGACAGCCCCTCCCACCTCCCAGGGATACATTATGGAGGCAGCAGCATGGTTGTGCCACCAGTGTGTGGAAGCCAAGCCAAAGGCAAGCCCATCTGCACCCTTACGCACCTGGACCGTGCCCTGAGCTAGGAACCTTGGCTCCACGCACTCCCACAGGTACCCAGCCACAGAACTCCATGCCGTGGACCCCGCACACAACTGTTGCTTCGCATCAGCTCGCTCCACAGCTGGACCTTTCACCAACATCCATACCTGTTCACCATCACCCCAAAAGAGACCATCACCACATTGAATAACGCTTCAAACATGCCACTGAAATCTGGGACACCATCTCCACCATCGCCCTCAATGTGACCTGCATCATGAAATCCTGGCTCACCCCACATTGTTACCAGACATCAGCACTGCAACTCCCATCAGCTACAAGATGAAACACAGCAACCGCAACAACATGACCAGAGGGGGCTTCGCCATCAAACACAAGGAGTCAATCGCCTGCACCATCACCATCACCAGCGACGACACCACGTCAATCAAGGAACACATTAATTTCCAGCTTTGCGCTGATGCCAAAACCACCATCAAGGGCACCCTCACATATAGACTACCAGGACCACAAACCGGCATTAGCGACGCAATTGCCAAATTTATCACCTTGCTTGCCGTTGAATACGAACACTACGGGCCCGATTCACAAAAGTAATCTGAGATCAAATCCTAACTTTAAGACTTTCAGAATTCACAGAAGCATTTAGGAGTACTAAAGTTAGGATTTTGTCTGAGTCAATCTTAAATTTTGGTCTTAAGTTAAACTTAAGACAAAATTAAGTTTAACAGAGACAAACCCTAATGCTGTCATGAATGCTTTATTGTCATGGTTGGAATGTTATTAATAAAAACATGTTTAAAAAAACTGGGACAAAATCCTAGTCGTAAAGTTAGGATTTTGGCCCCGGGTCCCAATGGATATTTCTAGATTGGGTGATTCAGACGCTACGGCTGTTCTTCCTGATTCACAGGACAATCCCTCAAGTGCTATAGGCATGTCTGATGAGGCTCATACAGATACAGTTGTTATTGCTCTGTTAAAAAAGCTTGATTTAGATATGCATAAGGGTTTTGAGGAGTCTAAGGTTAAACAAGATGGAATTAGGGAGGCAGTCGGTCTGCTGGAAGCTAAGTTTGATGAGCTGAATCTGCGCACAGCCACTCTTGAGACGGAGGTTAAGGTGATGCATGATAAGCTTGAAGAGAATAGTAAGGAGCTAACGCAGGTTAAAGTCAGAGAAAAGGTTTACGAGGAGCGGCTGGAAAGATTGGAGAATATGCAGCGAAGAAACAACCTAAAAATTTTGAGGCTTCCAGAGGGGAAGGAAGGGGGCGATTTAAAGGGTTTTATTGTGCACTTATTAAAAACGGAGTTACAGCTGAAGGAGACTGTAGAAGAGTTATTGCAGGATATACAGAGGGTACATCGCGATCCTTTTAGATTAAATCCCAATCGCTCGAAACCTAGGAAGATTTTGATTAATTTTTTGACCTATGGGTTAAAAGAAAAAATTCTAGCGACTGCTTTAAAGAAGGGTCATTTGATTATTGATGGAGCAAGAATTGAGATAAGGTCAGATCTTTCAGCAGTAACAGCAAACAGACAATGGGAGTTGGGTAAGAGGATTGAATCTTTCAGGAAATTGGGAGCTACGGTTCAATTAAAATTTCCGGCGTTTTTGAAAGTTATGTGGAACAATAAGATGCATATATTTAGAGAAGTGGAAGATGCTGATAATTTTTTGGAAGTGTGTCAAGCCGGTGACCATTCAGGAGGTTTATAAAAGAACGCCGCTACAGATTATTGATGTGATAAATTAGGCAACAGTTCCAGTACGCCCACCGTCCTGGCACTCGGTAGGCCTAGGTTGGGCCTAATGTTAGAGGGTGGGTTTTCCCGGGTGAAGGTTCAGGGTTCAGGGGGTAGGAGGTTGGGAGGGTTAGGGTGGGGGGTAGGGAAATTGTGGGGGTGGGAGAGGGCATTAAATATTAAAATAGTTCTAATGAGTTGCTTTAGCATCTGGGTGTTGGAGATAGCAAATAGGGGTGAGGTTAACTATGGGTAGAGACCAAATTATCTGAATGTCATGGAATGTAAATGGCCTAAGGGTTAAATCTAGGAGAGATAGGATCCTGAGATATCTGGAAGACTCTCCGGCAAACATTATTATTCTTCAAGAGTCTCATTTAACAGAGGCAGAGAGTATAAAATTTGTTGGTGTACTTCGTTGGCTAGATTTTGTGTTTTACACACCACCGACATTTGTAACAAGGGGCATTCTAGTGTTGGTCAGGAAGGGATTAATATGTCAGATTGAAGGAAAAAAGGCAGATACCAAGGGTAGGTGGTTGATAGTGAATATTAAGATTGCCGGTTTATTATATAATGTAATTGGGTACTATGGCCCAAACCAAGATGATGTGACTTCATTAGAAGAGTTAGCCAAGGAGATGCTGTCTCTTACGGGTTTTATAGTTTTTGCCAGAGACTTTAATACGGTATTAAACCCCAGACTAGATCGATCGGCGAGTAGCAGAGCTCATGTAAATAGCAAAATGGCTTCTAAATTAAGAGGTTTGATGGAGCAATTTGGTTTGTGTGATGTTTGGCGATTGAGGGCAGGTCAGAAGCTGGGATTTACTTTCTTTAATAAAAAATATCGCCATAAATCGAGAATTGATTATTTTTTAATTGATGCAAGATTATTGGGCAAAGTAAAAAGAAGCATGCACGTTGGGGTACATCTTTCTGACCATTCGGCGGTTATTCTAGAGCTTGCGACTGGAATTTGTGAACCAGAGTCAGTATGGAGGTTGGACCGTACAGTTTTATATGATGAGGAGGCAATGCAGTTTCTTCAATATGAACTTGAAACTTTTATCGAACAAAATTTAGGCACGGCTAGACTAGACATTGTTTGGGAAACAACTAAGGCTTTCTTGCGAGGGAGATTAGGTGCTATCGGGGCTAGCAAAAGAAGGAAATATTTCTCTGAGGTTGAAAGTTTAGAACAAGAAATTAGGCAAGAGGAAATAGATATTGCTAACAGTTATAGGGATAGTTTACAAAAGGATGAGAATATTCAGAAACTGCTGGATTTGAAAGAGAAATTAACTCGAGTTGTTAACAATCGGGTAAAAGAGAAATGGCTAGCTACTAGATTAGCTAATTTTCAGTATGGGGAGGGATCAGGCAAACTACTTGCCTGGAAATCCAGAACAGATAGGACTAGGAATATAATTAAAGAAGTGAAAGTAGAACCATCAGGTGTCATAGCTACAGAAACTAATGACATAGTGGATGCCTTCTTTAATTATTATGCAGAGGTGTACAGGGAAGATATGGTCCCTGACAGGAAGGAGATAGATGATTGGTTAAACTGTTTACGACCGGTGACTGACGACTTACAAAATATGTTAGATCAGGAGATTACACAAGGGGAACTAGATTTGGTTATTAGAACAGCTAAGAAGGGCAAAGCACCGGGCCCAGATGGCCTCCCGGTTGAGGTGTATAAAATAATGTCTGGTAGTTTGGCACAGTTATTATTAAAGGTATTCAATGAGGTCTTTCTAGGCAATGTAGAGCTCCCGGCCTCCTGGAATCAGGCCAACATCATTGTTATTCCTAAACCTGGGAAGTCACCGAGGTATATGGATTCATATAGACCAATCTCACTTTTGAACAGTGACTTTAAACTTTATGCCAAGATTTTAGCAGATAGACTGGCGAAGGTGATCCCAGGAATAGTACATGAGGATCAAAAGGGGTTCATTAAGGGTAGGTTTCTTAAAGATTTAACCTTTTCTCTTATAACAAGCATCGATGTTGCTATTGACCGAAAACTTCCTCTATCGATTGCTGCCTTGGACGCCGCTAAGGCGTTTGATCGTGTAAATTGGTTCTTCCTCAAGGCGGTAATCATGCATCTTAGAATGGGGAAAAATTTCAGTCAATCTCTATTGTCCCTCTATCAATCCCCTACTTCAAGGGTATTAGTTAACGGAGTTCTAACCAAAAATATTAAGGTAATGAGAGGAACGAGGCAGGGTTGTCCTCTGTCCCCACTTTTGTTCGATTTATATATTGAACCACTGGCATGCAGAATTAGGGAGACCGATGACATCCCTCCCTTTAGATTTCAAAGTTGGGTTAAGAAGATTGGACTCTATGCAGATGATATTGTCATCTTAACATCAGATTTGAATCAAACTTTACCCAAGATAGAAACAATTACAAATAACTTCGGATTAGTTTCAGGTTACCGTTTGAATGCTGACAAAACGGAAATCATGTCGTGGAACATCGAGACAGACCTTATAGTTCCGAAAAAACAGATAAGATATTTGGGGGTGCTAATAACACAGGATATTTCACAAATTGCAACAACTAATCTGGCTAAAATCGCGAAGGATATTTCTAGTTTAATGAAGGGTTGGAGACATCTTCCTCTCACTATTTTCGGTCGAGTAAATCTGATTAAGATGACAGTGCTTCCTAAGTTAACATATTTATTTGACTCCATTCCTCTGATGTTTGAAAAAAAGGGCTTAGCGAAGTTGCAAAGCGAGATTGGGTCATTTATTTGGTCTTCCAGGGGGTCTAGGCTATCATGGAAAAAGATTAGGAGGAAACATGTTAAGGGGGGATTGGCAGCTCCGGACTTTCAAATCTATTCCTGGGCCTTTCTGCTCAAAAACTACAGAATGCTCTTGAGTACTCCAGGAAATTCAGCGATTGGGGAACTACTATTAATTTTGTTAAGAATTGAGGGGGTCAAATCGCCTGGTTTTATGTATAAATTTTCAGACCCGAAATTCTTTAAAAAAGTAAGACTGAAGGTCCTAAGAGACTTGGCTACGGTCTGGTATCGCGTTAGAAGGGCCACAAAAATTCCCTACTTTAGTGTGAATGCACCAATTTGGGAAACTCCGGGAGCTCCAAGCTGGACTAACGATGCCCTGGCAACGACCTTAAAATTAGAGGGTCCTCAGAAATGGGGGGAGTTATTTGTTGATGGTTGTTTGCTGCCATGGTCTGAATGTGATTTAAGCTGGGGTCCTAAGCTTTCCAAATTCAAATATCTTCAAATTCAAAGCTGGGCTACTGGAAAAAAACATCTTATTATAATGACTTTGAGGCAAAACTGGCATTGGAAGCTTGTTTTAAAAAAGAAGTGGCAACATGGTACTGGGCTATAATTGACTTGGAAGATGGCCCTTTTCTACTGCCGGTGAAACTCTGGGGAGAGAGCTTGCCAAGGATCGCGACAGAAGATCAATGGCAAGTAACTATGTCGACACTATATAAGTTGGTTAAACCTGCGAATTTAATAGTGTAATGTAATAGTCCAAATGAAGATGATATTCACATGTTTGCAACATGCCCGGCGATCAAGATCTTTTGGGACGCTGTAAGTAAATGCTTGTCAGTCATTCTCAAGCAAAAGATCGAGGTAAGCCCTGAGAATATTATTACAGGTAGAATGGATCTACAAGGTAAGGGCTTGGACGATAGAGCAAAATTGGTGTTTTATGCTATACTGCTGGCCCGTAGGGAAATTTGTAAACTTTGGGTTTCTCCTGACTCCCCTACAGATCTGATGTGGATTAGAGCTATGAGAGACATTAGTAAATTGGACATGGTAGTTCCCCTGAAAAAGAAGCACAGATTTTGGCTGTTATTTTTTGATCATTATGGGTGATGGGGTGGGGGAGGATCGGTTTAATAATGAAGTATTGTATGGATGGAAACCTCCAGTCCTATGATTAAGTTGCTTTTTATCTTTTGGAGAATTTTGCGGTAGGAAGTTGGAGTGAGGATCTTATATCCTCTCTTCTCCGGCTTTCTGTTTAGCAGACCTCCTTGAATATAAGATAATCTTCACCCTTGAGCTTTACACAGATAGAACGGGTGGAAAGCAGCACATGAAGACAAAAAAAAAAAGAAAAAAAAAAAGTAAAGTTAGGATTTTGTCTCAGTTAAACTTAAGTATGTCTTAAGTTTAACTTAAGACCAAAACTTAAGATTGGCTGAGACAAAATCCTAACTTTAGTACTCCTAAAGGCCTTCTGTGAATACCGAAAGTCATAAAGTTAGCATTTTGTCTCAGATTAATTTTGTGAATCGGGCCCTACATTTTCCTGGGAGACCTCAATTTCCACCTGGTGGACATCACAGGAAAAAACTCCACTGAGCTCCTGGAAAGACTAGACAGCATGAATCTCAAGCAGTTAGTCACCGACCCCACACACAAAGCAGGACACACACTAGACTCCATCTTCACACACAGCAACAGAATCAAATACAGTCACACCATAGAACTCACCTGGATGGACCACTCCATCGTACACTTCGCTTGCACCAGTCCTCTGCCCACTTCCCCGACCAACACAGCACTCCCTATGGCAGCTGGAACAAGGTAACTCAGCAGCTGTGGACTTATGCCCTCAGTACCGCGCAGCCCAACATCACCACCAACCTGGACCGGAGAGTAGAGAATTTCAATACCTGGTTCCTTAGCGCTGCCAACCAAGTCACCCCCACCAAAGCAGCCAAAATGCACTGACCCACCAAATGAGCCAGCTGGTACATGCCAGAACTCCAAAAAGCAAGCGTAAACAACTGGAAAGAAGATGGTGCACCAGCAGGATCCACAACAACCAAGCCACCTACAAAGTACCCTCAACAATACCATGGTCAGCTCAAAGCTGCAAAACACCAACAGGACACACCGGAATGAGATCAGCACCAACCAAACTAACAAACTCTTCACCAGCAGAGAGCTCACCTGCCCATCAGCCACAGAATACATGATCCCTTCCTCACAAGAACTCTGCGACGCCCTTGCAAAACACTTCCAAAACAAGATAGGAACCATCTACAGAAACTTCAATCCATAACCCTCTGACCTCTTCAGCAACCCAGCAACTACAACCACCTACTCACCGCATGGGAATAACTCAGTGCCCTGACAACAACCACCCTGATGAGCTCCATCCACTCAGGAGCACCCACCAACCCTTGCCCCCATCAACTCTTCAACCTCGGAAGCAGCAAGATAGGTCACTAGCTCACTACCATCCACAATCACTCCATAATTACAGTCACCCTTCCCGAAGCTTGGAAACAAGCGGAGGTTAAACCCCTCCTCAAGAAAGGGTCATCCTCAAAAAACGATCGGTGATCCCAGTGAGCTCCTGAACGACCGTTCAATCTCCCGTTTCCTGCCACATTCCCAGAGAAGGCCATCAAGCTCCAACTCACCAATCGACTGGAAAGAAGCAAACTGTTGGACACATCCCAATAAGGTTTTTCAAGGCAACCACTGCACTGAGACAGTCCTGATCGCCGCAACAGACATTCAAGCCCTACTTGATAGAGGAGAAACAGCCGTCCTCATCCTCCTGGACCTCTCCTGAGCTTTCAGCACTGTCTCCCACCACACACTTTTATCATAGATGGATGGCATCCTTCTTCATGGGAAGCACCCAGAGAATCTGCCTCCCTCCCTTCACCTCCCAACCCAAACACACCAGCTCCGGAGTACCTCAAGGCTTATCCCTCTGCCCAACCCTCTTCAACATCTACATTACACCACTTGCAGACATCATCAGATTGCACAACATCAACATCATCTCCTATGCCGATGACACACAGCTTGCACTATTACTCTCAGTGGACCCCACCTCGACAAAGACCAACTTCCACGACTACATGAAGTATGTTGCGACATAGATAAAAGTCAATTGCCTGAAATTCAACACAGACAAAATTAAAGTTCTGATCTTTGGTAGACACACAGCCCTTTGGAACGATTTCTGGTGGCCAGCAGAGCTCGGACCAACCGGAACCTCGGCATCATCCTGGGCAGTAAACTCTCCATGAAAGGCCAGGTCAATGCTGTCTACTAAGCCTGCTTCCACACGATCCGCATGCTCCGCAAAATCTTTGGACGGCTCCCCACCAGCACAAGGAAAACTGTGATGCAAGTCCTCATCACCAGCCAGCTTGACTACGGCAACACACTCTATGCTGGCACCACCACCGTACCCATGCAAGGACTCCAGACAATCCAGAATGCAGCAGTCAGACTAGTTCTCAACCTGCTCAAGAGGACACACATCAACAGCACCTAAAAGACCTCCACTGGATCTCTGCCCAGAAGGGATGCCATTTCAAGCTCCTAACACATGCCTACAAAGCCCTTCACAACCAAGGGACAGCCTACATGAACCACCACCCGATGTTCCACCAGCCAAGCAGAAGCCTCCACTATGCACACCAATCCCTCGCTCAAACAGCACATATCTGCTGCAGCCGCTCTGGATCTTGCTCCTTCTCCCACCTCACTGCCATAGCCTGGATCACCCTCCACCTCCATACGGCACCCTCGCTGACCTGCTCCGGGAAGGGACTAAAGACCTGCGCTCCCTCTACCACTGGAGACAAGCTATACCTTACTGAAGAGTCCTAACAAGGGTAAAACAAACCGGTCCTAGATTGCTTGTGTGTCAGTTCAGGGAGGACCTGGCCTGGAAGTTTGGGCTGGACTGTTCCCAAGAGGGGTAGGGACAAGACTAATTGCATATGGCTGGGTCTAAACTGAGGTGGCATGGTGGGTGAAAAACGATGTATTGGATGTGGCCCAAGTGATTGCCAGTCATGGAGATTAACTTAAGCAGTTGAAACCATCACCTTGTTTTTGCATTTGATGCCCTAAGTGCACCGGATATGCCCAGATGTGGGCCCTGGGCTCTCTGTACCACTTTAACCAAGCTATACCCAGCTGAAGAGCCCTCCGAAGGGTAAAACTGGTCCTGGGTTGCTTGTGTTCTGGTTCAGGAAGGACCTGGCTTGTCTATGTTGTTTTTGCCTTAAGGATTGCACTGGTTTCCTTACTGGTGGCACTCAATTGTTCACATGCCCAACTAACGACAGAGGTACTCGTCGCTTGATTCTCCAGCATTGTCCACTGAAAAGGAATTCAAATAAATAATAAGTTCATATGTCCAACACTATTACACTATTTTACAATAAATATGACAAAGAGTGTTATTCTTCAGAATGTCATTCTCCTTTGGCATGCAATTATATTCTTTCAATATTCCACTTTTAACAGTGGTTGCGTCTGATAAAGCAGTATGCAGCTGAAACTTGTGTTACTTCACTCTCAAACATTATCAGTTGTACTTGTTCAGCATGGCAAATTTCTTGATAAAATGTTAACCTCAAATTATCGCATAATGGCAAACATTGACTCATATCTAACTCGATGTACACTAGCAGATGAGTGTGTGGTGTTTCCATGGCTACTTTCTGACCTGTAATGGTAGATGAATATAAGTAGTCATTTAATGGACATTACTTTTTAAAGATCCATTTGTGTATGTAGCTATTTCAAAATGACTGTGATATGTGTTGTGCATTATCTCAGATCTTTATCTGTCATTTGATACAAATAGAAATGAACATGGGTTATGTACAGCTCACAGCAGGATGGCAGTTTTGTACTGTAAGTCCACTTAATACTGGTGTAGATCATAATTCTGTAGGGATATCCTGTGCGTCACCATAGTCTTTTGAATACTTTTGGAAATTAAAAAAAAAAAAAGGAAATATAAAAAAGAGAGTAATTCCACAACTAATTTTACAGGACATCATAAAATGTAGGCAACATGGTCATATTCAATAGACATATAAAACATGAGATGTAATTGGGTATCACTTTTAAAACATATATGCATTTATGCTTTCTTTCTAAAATCAGATGCACCATAATGTTTCTGCTCATGTGCCTCCAGCTGAGTTTGAAAGGTTGGTCAGGCTGTTTTTAGGACATTTCTTGCAGTGGTGTAAGCCTGGGGCACCATAAACGTGGGTACCTTAATCGTATCCTGTGTCTTTAGGCCTTTAGGCATGCTCGGAACTGAAGGTCCTCCCAGCAGTTGTAGCACTCGCTGGCTTTCCAGCTGGGCATACCCACTGCACTGCTTCATGCTGTGATGTCCTTCTATATTTGTCTGTCAGCTGCACTGCTTAGTTGGTTGTCAGCCCGCCCCCCCATAATTCCAAGGAAAGAGTTTGAAGACCTCTTCATGGATGAGGGGACGCCGAGAAAAACTGCTGTAGCCATTTTTAAGGGATTAGAGGACTAGCAGGCACATGCATCAAAATGAGAATTTGCAAGTCCTTATTTGCGATTTTTAAGGAATCGCAAATAAAGACTCGCAAAACACGATGCACCAAAAAAAATGAGAGAAAATTGCGATTCGCTAAAAATCGCTAATTAAATTGCGATTTCGGCATTTGCGAACTCGCTATTAGCGAATTCGCAATTAGCGAAATCGCAATTACCGAAGTCGCTTTTTGATGCATCCTGATGACATCACAACCAGGAAGTGAGCAGCACCAGCCTCATTTCCAGTGCACAGTCTCAGGGAGAGGAGGGAGCTGGCTCTGGGAGCTGAACAGGAGTGTGACAGAGACAGTAGAACAACTTTTTCTAACAAATGGAAGCCTCACAAACAGCAGAGGAGAGCCAAACAGGCAGGAAACGCAAAATTAAATTTGCTGAAAAAGAAATTGACACCCTCATTGAGGGAGTAGTCCACAGCCATGATAAGCTGTTTGGAAAGGCATCATTAAAAGTGGCAGAGCAGGAGAAAAGGAAAATCTGGCTCCGGATCCAAAACAGGGTCAATGCCATTGGGGTGACACACCGCACCATTGAAGAACTCAAAAAACAATGGTACGACTTGCGTAGTCGGGCTAAGGTGCGCATTGCTGACCGGCTCAAGGAGGCAAAGAAGACAGGAGGGGGAACACCAACAGACACTGGGAACACTCCCATGGAGGACTTGGTTGAATCCACCATCCAGCCAGAAGCTGTTGTTGGTGTGACCCAGCTGGACACGTCCGGAGCAGCAAACACATCTGAAGGTAAGATGAATGTATGTTACCTTATTTTTTAAAATGTAAAGGTAGAACATGACCACAGTACAGCCCAAGTGCAGACTTTGAACATCCACTACACAATGTATTCAGTAGGTGAGGGGCATTATGGGAGATGTAGTCAGGTCAAGCAGTTACAATGTCAAATCTCAGAGTAACAACCCAAAAAAGCTTAATAGAGTATAAAATCATTAACAAAGGCAAAAATGTATTACTGTGAAATTTATATCACAGACATGAAATAATGCAGTGTTGCACTGTTTCACCTCACAGATGCTCAACGTGTAGAAGATGTGGATAGCGATTCCCCAGACATGCAGGACACCAGCGCAGGTGAACAGATGGACACACCCGTGGTGCAAATAAATCCCTCACGTCCAACAAAGTCACGCAGGGCTACTGTTCCATCCCTAGTCACCATGGAGTGTGATGATGAGGCTGATGCAACACCAGGTGGCAGCCATGGCCAGACAACTTCCATCCCACAACCACAACCACAGGTCCCCAGAACCAATCACAGAGTCCGGCGTAGGAGAGGAAGAGCACTCAGGACACAGCAGGAGGAGCAACCAAGTGATGTCTGGGGTGGTCTTGAGGGACAGATGCTCCGTATGCAGCGCCTGCAGACAAAAAACACACGTTTAGTACAATTGCAAATTGGCAAGATGGCTAGCAACATAGCAGTACTGTCTGAAAGTGTGCAGCAACTGAGCAAGGTGATGCATGAGGGAAATGTATCCCAGAAGAGACAGCATCATCAACTAATGCTGCACCTGAAAATGTTTGCTAAATCAAACAATAGGTTGGCCACGACAACTGCACTGCTGGCACGTAGGTCTGTGACCATGCAAACTGAAATGTGCCATTGGAGCGGGGATGTGGCTAAAGCACTGGACCAGGTCACCAATGCAGTTGATTTGCTTAATGCTTCCACAATTGCGGCCAACAATTCCACGCCCGAAGAGGGTAGTGAGGGTGGCTCAAGCCTAAGTAGTTTGGCAGTTCCAGTCCGCACTGCAGGAAGACGCAACACACGCAGCAGTACCCCCGCCGCTTCCAACATTACGGATGATAATGCTGGGTCTGACAGGCGTCTGGGTGTTCGTGGGAAAAAGCGCTAGACTGGCATGTACAAGTACATTCCACTATGGTGACATAACCATTTATTTGGATTTGACTTTTCACAGACTGACAAGTAAATTTACTTTTGCAAACCACTTATGTCCATTGCACTGGTCAGATTACAAGTGTGCTTGAACACTCATGACATTTTTATTTAATTAAAGAATACTTTGATAGCAATATTCAGTTTCTGTGTCATCATTACTCACCTCAGAAATAATTTTGTGTGATGTCAAATCTTCTCCTACGCCCTTCTGCTGCGCTTGCCCCTTGTGCTGCATGGTGGTGTGGCACTTGCTGGTTCCCATCCTCCGATTCGCTGTCAGACACCTCGATGTCCATTCCTCCCCTTGTCGCTATATTGTGCAGCATGGCACATGCTGCTACTATCTTGCAGCATTGTTCAGGGTTGTACTTCAGTGCTCCACCGGTCTTATGTAGACATCTGAATCGGCTCTTCAGCAGCCCAAATGTGCGCTCTATGATGTTCCTTGTCGAAATATGTGCTGCATTGTACCTCTGTTGATTGGCAGTTGTGGGATTGAGGTAAGGCGTCATGAGGTAATTACACAAGGCGTATGCGCTGTCACCTACATGTAATGGAGCAAAGAGTCAGTGGCAGCTTCACATTGACATACGTACAATGACAGTGATAAACTATTACACATATTTACCAAGCAGATGTCCCTCTCCAAATTCTCCCCTGACAAGACGGGTGTGTATGCCACTTTGCCTGAACATATAAGAGTCATGTGCACTCCCTGGAAATTGCGCAACAATGTCAGTGATAATGTTTTTGGCATTGCAAACAACCTGAATATTGAGGGAATGGTAAAATTTCCTATTTCTATATAAATATTCCTGTGTTGCAGGGGGACATATTGCCACGTGGGTGCAAAACAACCCAAAACATGTGGGAAACGAGCTATCTGGTAGAACTCCTGTTTGGTTTTTGCAAGGTCCAGCTCGGTGGTAGGGAACTTGATGTGAGACCCGATCACGGCCATCATGGCATCAAGGAATGCTTTCAATATTCGTGAAAGTGCGCTTTGTGACACACCTCCCGCTACAGCAATGACCCCCTGAAAACTGCCTGACGCCAGGAGGTGTAGGCAACATAGGACCTGCACATGCGTTGGGATGGCATTGGTCCTACGTGTCTGTCGTTGCATTATGGGGTCCAATTCATTGATTAGGTCATGGATCATTGCTGCATTGAGCCTATACTTGTCGTATATCTCATCCTCTTGCTGGCCTAGCAAAGTTATGCGGACTCTGAAGATGCGCTCATTTATTCGCCTCCGTCTCTGTGCGGCAGCCTGCAGCCTCATCCTCCTCGCCATCAGGTAAATCCCTGCCATTATGAACAGTGCTGGCTCATTCTGGCTGTGTTTAAATGGGTTTCAGTTGGTTTTCACCTGTCTGTGATTTGCACTAATGATTACCACCTGGTTGTGATCCTTCTTATTTAGCGATCGCAAAATTGCGATTTTCATGGGAATCGCTATTTGCGATTTTTCATGCATCCATTTAGCGATTCTTTGTTTGCGATTCCCTATTTGGGAGACGCTAATACCGATTCGCTATTTGATTCGCAGAATGTTTTGCGATTCCTTATTTTTGCGAAAAATTGGTTTTTCGCAAATATACAGTTGATGCATTTCTACACTGACTTTTGCGATCGCAAACGGCCAATTTTTGCGATTCGCACCGTTTGCGATCGCAAAAAGGTTTGATGCATGTGCCTGAAAAGGATCAGAATGATGGAAGAGAATTGTGTAATGAATGGATGGCCGAGGAGTGACCTACTTTCTGTTTCTGTATGTAATTCCCTGTTTGTATGATAGGCAGAGATCCCCACTCAATAGCCATGATTTCCAAACAAAGGAGGAGATCTGCAAAGTGCAGATGAAGTGCCCTACTCTTGAGGGCCTACGGTGGCAGGCCGGGGCCCAGGCAGCTGGCAAAAGCTCTGATGATCACCTGATTTATAGGGCGAATGGTCTCCTGTATAGTGAGCCTAAGGCTCCTGAGCCTGGTGAAACCCATGTGCTAGTGGTAGAGTACTGAAGGGGATCTTTTCACATGTGGGGTTCCCCAAGGAGGAAGCATCTGACTGTGGTACCGACTTCTTTTCTGCATACATGAAGTCCATGTGGAAGGAGTGTTGGGTAACCTGTAAGTTCTCCCCTCCCTACCACCCCACAAACTAATGGGATAGTTGAAAGGTTCAGCAAGTCCCTAAAAGACATGATCATGGGCCCATTCAGAGCCCCCAAGGCTGACATGGGACGTACTCTTCCATGCCTGTTTTTTGCATACAGGGAGGAACCGCAGAAGGTGGGTGGATTCAGCCCCTTTGAGCTTCTGTACGGGCAACCTGTGTGAGAGCCTTTCAGCCAGGTGAAGGAGGGGTGAGAGCAAGCTTCCTAGAAAGCCCCCCATGATGTGATCAGCTACATACTGGCGCCCATTACCCAGATGAAGCGCTTCTGAAAGAAGGCCATAGAGAATCTAGAATCCAGCTAAGAGGCCATGAAATGGTGGTATGGCCAGAAGGCCATTTTGGTTGTTTCAGCCTGGCCAAAAAGTGTGGGTTGTGGAGCCTGTGGAGCGCAGGGCCCTGCAAGATCATTGGACTGGACCCTATGTGGTGAAAGAGCGCAAAAGTGAAGTCACCTACCTGGTGGGACCTCAAGACTCCTAGGAACCCTTTAAGGGTTTTGCACTTCAATCGCCTCAAACCCCACTTCGAGAGGTCCGAAGTAATCATACTCCTGAACACAGATGATGGAGTGGAGAAGGATAGTGAACGTCTCTCTGAACTCCTTTCTTTCAAGGAGCGACTGGGTCATTGGAGGGCTTCAGCCTCTCCCGTACCATGACTATGGGAAACAGAGACTGCTGCCAGCTGTTGGGGCACCCTTCTTTTCTCTTCTCCCTTACCCCAGTACTCACTACCCAGTGCACCAATGATATTGATACTATGGAAAGTATACCTGTAAATAGCAAAATCTACAGATTATCTGTCAAGGTGAGAGCTAGCATTAAGGAGGAACTCTCAAACATGCTGGAGTTAGGTGTCATTGAGCCCTAAAAAGTGCTTGATCCAACCCAGTGGTGCTGGTCCCCAAGAATGCCCCTCTAGGTACCACCCTAGAAGTTAGGTTCTGTGTGGATTATCAAGGGCTCAATGCAGTCACCAAGATTGAGGCACAATCCATCCCCGAGCTCATGATCTCATAATTTGTTTGGGACCTGGTAAGTTCCTCAGCACGTTTGACTTAACGTCCGGGTTCTGGCAGAATTTCTTGACCAAAGGAGCCAAAGAGAGGCCAGCATTTCTTACCCCAGAAGGACACTTCTAGTTCAGTGTAATGCCCCTGGGGTTGAAGAACACCCCTGCCATCTTTCAGAAGTTAGTCAACCAGGTCCTGGCTGGGTTGGAGAACTTCAGTGCCTCCTACCTAGAGCACATTGTGGTCTACAGTTCCATCTGGGAGAACCATTTGACCCACTAAAAGGAAGTGCTTCAGCATCTGCAGAGGGCAGGTCTGACTATCAAGTCCAGTAAGTGCAAGATAGGGCACTTACAACAGTCTGCCAGTGCAGCCACTCCAGGCCAAGATTGAAAACATTCTGGCATGAGAATCCATCAAGACCCAAACAGAGGAGAGAGACTTCCTAGGCCTCACCAAACTCTACAGGAGATTCGTCACGGGGTATGGCACCATTGTTGCTCCCTTGACAGAGCTACTTCTGAAAAGCAGCCCAGACAGGTGATCCAGATGGAGGCATGCCATAATGCTTTTGACACCTGGAAATAGGCCATGTGCGCAGCACCCTTGCTCAAGGTGCCTGACTTCTCCAAGTAATTCATTGTACAAACAGATGACATAGGGGGCTGTGCTCTCACAGCTGAACGACGAAGGCCTGGATCAGCCAGTACCCTTCATTGGTTGGAGGTTACTTAACCAGGAACAGAGTTGAAGTGGAATAGAAAGAAAAGCTTTTGCAGTGGTCTGGGCACTGAAGAAGCTGAGACCATACCTGTTTGGTGCTCATTTCCGGGTTTAGACAAACCGCAGACTGTTCAGAAGGCTAATGCAGATGAGGTGTAAAAATCGAAAGCTATTGAAGTGGTCCATCTCCTTCTATGGAATGGACTTTATAGTGGAACTACGCCCTGGAACAGACCACACCAATGCTGATGGTCTCTCCCTATTTCCCCTCCTTATGGAATAGAACTCCCAAGTTGTTGCTTAGTTCTTCCTACTTTCAGCTGAGGGACACGTGCTAGACCTGGAATTCTTGCCGTGGTTCCCCCCTAACTTTTTGCCTTCAACACTTCTGCTTTGCTGACTTTGGGGCTCTTCACACTTTACCACTGCTAACCAGTGCTAAGGTGCTTGTGGTCTCTCCTTAAAACATGGTAGAATTGGCTTATGACCAATTTGCATATTTCATTTACTTGTAAGCCATTAGTAATGTACCTTGCTGTCCCCAGGGTCTATAAAGAAAATGTTAGTGGGCCTGCAGCACTGGTTGTGCCACCCATTTAGTGGCTCTTTAAACATGCCTCAGTTCTGCCATTACAGATGTGTGTGCAGTTTTTACAAATTGTGAAGCTAATCTGGCAAAATAAACCTTTTACCGGGCATAAAGCTTCCTTTTAATACATTTAAGTCACCCCTAAGGCATGCCCTATGCAGCCCGAGGGCAGGATGCAGTGTATTTAAAACATTTTAGTTTTACATGCCCCTGTAGTGAAAAACTCTCACATTTGTTTTCACTACTGCAAGGCCTACCTCTACCATAGGATAACATTGGAGTTACCTTGTGACATTTAATAAGTGATAATTCCAAAATGGGAGCAGGAGACCAGTTCATGTTTGGTGTTTTTCTAATTCTAATGAAAGTTCCTCTCTCATGATGAAGTCAAATTTTAAATGACAATTTTGAAGATTCCACTTTTAGAAAGTTGTCATTTTCCCGCCTTAGCTGCATGCGGCCTGTCTCTGGGTCACCTCACTGAGTGTGACTGACAGTTGGGCTTTGTGTATTCCTCCTAGACAGTCATACACAATAGAGAGCTTAGGTGTGCCTGGATGGGCCATCACTGGCAGATGGGAGAACAAAGCTGGTCACAACCCTACATACATTTGAATAGGCTGTGTCCTGCCTTCCCAAAGTGGCTGAATACCCCTGGTAGTTATTCTGTAGGCAGGGCAGGAAAGGCAGTTGCCTGGGCACTTCAAAGGGAAATATCTAGAAGTTTCTCCAACTTCAAGAGAAGGCCAGGTATAAACATTGGAACCCAGGCACCAACTCTTCAGTACACTTCTGGACCTGTAGATTAGGAAGAATAACTGCTGTGCTAATAAAAGGGCTGCCACTCTGCTGGACAGCTGCTCTTTAGGAACTTCTGCCCTGCTGTGATGTCCTGCTGTTCTGACCTGCTGCCCTCTTGCCTGGGTGATATGGACTGAACCTGCATCTGTTGAACCCAGGACCCCAGATTAACTCCAAAGGCTAGTTGTCCGGCCTCCTGATTAGAGACTCAGGACAGAAGGCTCCAGCAACCTTGAATCCAGCGCCTGGACTATTCCATCTTTGAGTTTAACCCTGCCAAGTGGTGTCACCCCAGTCCTGGAAGCCTGAACATGGGCCTAAGGTGCTTTGCCAGGCCATCTGTGGACCCAGCAGAACCGACACTTCTCTTCTGCTGAGTGGTACAATGCTGAGCGGAACTAACACATCACCTCTGCTGCAAGGGTCTTCCCAATGCAAGGACTCAGTATCGACCCCTCAGCCCACATCAGATCTGCCACCTGTGCAAAGCTTTCCCGATGCAGGCCCTCACATCACAAATCTCTCATAGACGGCAGTCTAGATGACTACACAAGTTCTCACATCGTAGCATCAGAGCTCTTCTAATCTGCACATCACCTTGACTGCTTGACGCTTCCTCGACGCCAGACTTCACATCGCAAGCCCTCTTCGAAAGGATCCTCAATGATGCTGCAGGACCGTGCCTCGCAGCTCCCTGGAACTGACAAACTGTCTCGCTGCATGACGATTCTTCTTTGCAGGGCCTCACAGTGCTCCTCAGCCAGGATTTAAAGGACTCTCGTTCGGCAGGCATAACTGGGTGCCTGCAGTCAGGCCATGCTCCATCAGGGTCAGCCTGAACTTGTGACTGAGTCCCAACCCGGCTTGACCAGATATCCACAGTTGTCACTCTGATCTTTTTGGAGCTATTTTCATTGAAATCTTTAAACTATTATATCTCTGGATTTTTATCATTTTGGTTTTGATTTATTCATTAGAATCTACTTTATTATTCTAAATTGGTGCAGGATTTGTCTTGTGTGTGTTTTCACATTATTACTGTTTGAAGTGCTGCATACATTCTTTACACATTGCCTCTAAGTTAAATCTTACTGCTGTTGCCAAGCTACCAGAGGGTTGAGCACAGGTTGATTAGGGGTTTGCTTGTGTCTCACCCTAACAAGGATTGTGGTTGCTGCTTGAATAGGGTTTCACCTCCCTCAACCAGTAACCTAATTTCTCACAGTTGTGTATTGTAATGGGCTGAAGTTATGGCTGTTTATGTTTTTGATCTCATTTTCGAGTTATCCAAACAGTTTCAGTGTGAGTTACTTTAACTTACATATTAACCACATGTCACTGTGCTCTCCAGCAACCACAGAGCATCCAAGAGCTGACTGTTGAGAGATTTGCCTGTCATGTGTGCAACCTGGAAAAGCAGCATACACATCAGTGAGGTATACCCTGGCAATGCACACAGTTTTCATGTTGATGGAGTGTTTGTGGTGTCTTTTCAGGAAAATGTGTTCCCTCTTTCAGTGTTGCTGAAGTTCCATATGTGTGCAATCAATATCACCGAATAACCAAGGGAAGTGGACAATGGCATAGAATTTCCTTGTTACCTGTTGTCTTTCTGCGAGTGAATGAGGCATAGTGATAAATTGGTGCACTCAGTAGACTATGCATTTCAGCACCTGTGACTAGCATTTTGATCTCCTTGACTCCAAAATAACCACGGTGCGTCCAAAGACCCTCTGCAAAGAGCAGATGCCAAGGAAATGGAGTGATGCCAGTATTTTGATATGTGTGGATATTACTTGGAAAGGCAGTAGGTGAATTTCGCTCACTCCTCACAGTCTGCAACCATGTCAAATATCGAGAAGCGTGGCCAGCGACGATGTAAGATGGCTGACACTTGAAGAGGCTCCTGAAACCCAAAACTCACATCCCCATAAATCTGATAGAAGATCCGCATAAGGTACCCAGATAATGAGATCCCCGAGGCTGGAAGCCCACCAGAGTGTCGCAGTGGAGTTTCGAGTCTCATGGAGGTCTGGGAAATGAGATATGAGGCCGGCCGAAAGGCATCCAGGAGCCCGGGACCGGGGTAGTGTTGTTCCCAATTCCATCCATGCCCGACACAAGAGGTGGACTAACAGCGGTCGCCCCTTGGGGAGCCAGCTGATTTTGAAAAGCAAAGTCAAGGACACATCACGGTGAGCCAGGAGGGCTGACATTAGGGCTCTTGACATAGAGAGCAGCCAAAGCGGTAACGGTACCTTCAAGCTGGAGAGAGGGCCACTGCTCAACTGAGGCTGGGGACAGAGCTGTTGGAGTACCCGGGAGGCCTGCGACACGCCAGCCATTTCAAGTGGGGACAAAGCACAATAGCCGCAGTTGAAATAAGTCGCAGATGGCGGCCCTTCTCTGTGGTGAGATTCATAAGGGCCTAGGGGGAAAAAAGGAAGAGGTACCAGCAGATCCATCCACCTGCAGATGTTGTCTGTTGGGTTGAAGTGGAAGCACGCTGAACACAAGTTTCTAGTGCAAACAGGCTAATGGAGTAGGTGAAGGAGTGCAACGGAGTGGTGAACGGTGTGGCCCGGGCTGCGATGCAGAGGTAGTGGTGTAAGGGGAGGAAAGACACACCACGAAACGAAAGGTGGCCAGGTCACCAGAGACACAGTGAAGTTCATGACTGGGAGGATCAGGGACAGCAGGCAGCTCCACACCACCCTCCCCCCAGCGAGAACTAGGGTCCGGGCTGAGAAATAGATCCTCCCTACCTAGAGTATAGCAACAAAGCGGTCCCTCAGCAGTCCAGTGACCCTAGTTGGCATCAAATAAAGAGAGTGAAGCGGTGAATAAACGCACGGCGGCACAGAGATACTCCACACCCCACGGGAACCAAGAGACTATCACTGGCACCTTCGGTAAGATCCACGCCCTAGCCACACCGGGAGACACCCGTCAGGCCGTGTAGTGTTTAACCACACACGAACCCGAGTGGGGTCATAACTCCAACAGCCAGAATTGTGGTCTGGTTGAAAGTCCCGAATTATAACGAGTGGCAAAGGAGTGCGCAGCTTCCACCAATTTTAAACTAGACATTATGTCTGGACAAGACAACCGGATGTTGAGGAGAGCTCCCTGATGCGACACCAGCAAGCACCCAGGGGCCCACGCCCAAGGAAGACTTAACACTACAGGACATAATGGTGCTGCTAAATAGGGAACAGGCCTCCCTGAAATCCAGAATCGACTCTATGACTACAGAGATCATCCTTGTCAGGGCAGACCTTGGGAAAATGGGCACAAAAGTCACAGAGGAAGAAGAGTAGACAGCAGATCTACAAAAAACACAGCTACACTCAAATGGCAGATTAGTGAACTGTATGAGACAAGTAAAGTGATGGAGGCCAAGCTCAACAACTTTGAGGGGAGGTCAAGGGGTAATAATCTGAGAATTATTGGCAAACCTGAACGGTCAGAAGGACCGGTGACAGATCTCATTGGTGAGGATTTAATCCTGAAATCTCTCCAGCCCCATGGCCTTTCCAAATGTTTTTCGGTGGAGCGGGCCCACTGAGTTCCATGGGGACAGCCAAGACTAGGAGCACCACTGAGACCGATATAAGCTTGAATCTTCAACATCTGGGATAGGTTAATAATACTCCAGACTGCTCGCAGTGCACCTCCAGTGCGCTGCAAAAACAATGAAATAACATTCTTCCAGATTTCACAATCAAAGTCCAAAAATAAAGGTGCAGCTTCTTAAAAGTGAAGAAGGCTCTGAGAGAGATAGACCTAAAATATACCATGCTCTTCCCTGCTAAGCTCAGAGTGGAGGCGAAGGGGACGGTCTGGTTTCTCGCTAGCCCAGGGGACGCATGGGAGTGGCAAAGAGTCAGAGATCACAATTCCAAGGCGAAAAGAGACAAACATCCGAGAAAGACTCAGGGAGTGGTGATGCTAACAGGACCAACTCAGACCATAATAGGGGAGATTCACTGAAAGAAGCACCGGCAGTAATGATGGACCCCTGAAGGCGTTCCTGGACACCCCTGGGGAAGGCTCGGGCAGATAGCAAACCAAGATAAATTACTTATACAGAAACCAGGACTCACTAGAGAAAATGGAACACAGAACCTATGAAATGCCAGCACTGGGTGGTGGGAGCCCATAGGACTCCGAACTGGGAGCTAGACTAGTCTCAAGAAAAGTTTGGAATACAGAAGTAAAATTACACCTTGCATGCATTGAGGCTCGAATGGTGGAGGGTTAGGAAGGGGAGAGATGCTTTGACACTGTCTCTGAAATTAGGGTTGGGAAGGGATGACAGGTGCACTGCAGAGTTGGGGAGGTGGGCAGTTCAAGACCCAAGATGCAGGAAGGCAGGGGGGTTGTTTAGTTATAACCCACAGGGTTAGTAGTGTAGTTTTTATAGTACTTAAGATTTGTAAGCATTTGACTTGGCAAGCGGACCCTATAGGTAATATTGCAGGGGGTATTCTACAGTCGCAGAGAGACACAGAGATAGTCCTTTTTAGGAACCACGCTAAGGTCAAAATCTCCAAGATAATGCACCACCCACTCCCAATATTAACAACAGTAAGGCACAGGTTGCCAACAAGGTCCAGGGATGTGTGACAAGATTAATTATCCTCAACTGCGGCTGCTTTCATGGAATGTAAATGGGCTGGGGAATGAGTTGAAAAGGTAGTATATAAAACGTCACTTACCTGATGTTGCCCTCTTACAGGAAACACTCTTGGCGGGCAATACCTGTAAGACCCTGGACAGGTGGGGATAGACTTTGGTGTGGATGAACGGGGCAGGTTTGCCATGGGGACCGGCAAGTGAGAAGCTAAAACAATCAATATTGTTTCGGCATTCATGCCCCCAGCGCTACATAGCATAGCTTTCCCAGATCTGAGTGCATTTCTTCTGAGGTTACAGGAGAGCAAACTCCTGATCGGTGGTGACTTCAATATGATGCTTAATGACCTTCAAGATAGACGCCCTCTAAAGGCGCAGCCTTGCCACCCCATATCAATGTCCTGGGTCTGACGGATGTCTGGCGCACTAAAAACCCACAACCACAGCAATTCACTTATTACTTGGGGGCGCATAATAATCACTCATGAATAGACTTTCTTTTGACATATGCAGACAAGGTCCCTGATTTCAGCGAGGCACATCAATTGACATTGGGCATATCGGACCACTCCCCTTTATAGACCTGCTATTCAGCAGAAACATGAGGTGCTCGAAGTGGCATATCACTGCAGCCATGGGGCATGAGGGTACCACAGATAAGGAAAGGCCTAGTTCAGGCCACAATAGCCTATTTTGAAGAAAATAAAGACTCAGTAGACACTGCGTTGAATTTATAGGAGCTTTATAAGACAGTAATTAAAGGGGAGGGACTCTCCTTCATGGTAGGATATAAAAAGGAGAAGAGGGCAGCCATAGAAGTGCTGGAAGGTGACATACTGCACCTAGAGAACCAACTGACCAGAACCCACACTGAGAAGACAGCACATACACTACATCTTAAGAGACAGGAATATAGAGAACTAGCCCTAGAGGCAGCCGGTGCCAAACTACCGGCAACAAGAGATAGAGCTGGTTGAGCAGCGTGAACGAGCAAATAGGGGGGTGCATAATCTCATCTTAAAATCGGGAGTGGCACTGAAGAACCCTCAAGAGATCACACATGTACTCAGAGAGCGTGAGAGTAGGGGAGCTACCAGCAGATCAATGACAGACCTTGATAGTAGTTATACACAAACCAGGTAAGCCAGTGTACCATTGTGCCTCATACCACCCTATTTCACTCCTAAGATTCTCACCACCTGACTTGTACACCACATCTCTTACTTGATACACCCGGACAAATCGAGTTTCATGCCATGAAGGAATGCAGCTCTCAATCTGCACCACCTCCATGAGGTAATGAGCAGGAATTAAATCATTCGAGAGGACGCTGTAGTGATGTCTCTGGATGCGCGCATGGTGTTTGGCATAGTGGAATGGCCATATTTGTTTGCAGTCCTGTAGATAATGGGGTTTTGCCCCAAGCACCAGGCATGGATCTGAGTCCTATAGTCAGGGCCCACGGTTGTAGTAAACAGATGGGCCTCTGTTGCATTTGCGCTGCAGAGGGACACTCATCAGAGTTGTCCCCTGTCACCACTCTTGTTTGCGATGGTTCTCGAACCACTGGCGGTGTGGATCGGGGGGGACCAGCTGATAAGAGATCTTCATTGGACAGAGGAATGGCTAGATCGGATATCATTATACGCCGATGACGTCCTGCGATATGCTGCCTCCCCACATCATTCAATAGCCAGAATCATGACAATTCTTGAAAATCTGGGTGAACAATCGGTTATTACATCAACTGGTCCAAATCCACTATTTGATTACTACGTGGCCCAACCCCGGTCCTACTGGTACACTGTTAGAAGACGGTGGCAGTTGAGGGATCTCGTTATTTCAGAATATTTGTGACGGCAGACCCAAATGTGTTCTATATCCAAAATATACAGGCCCCACTTACTCATCTCTGTAGGGATATCCAGCACTGGAGGAAATCGTCACTTTCGCTACTAAATCGCGCAGCGATTTATAAAATGTTGGCGCTGCCTCGCTTTTTATACATCCTACAAAATACCCCGTTCGTAATCACTCAAGCATTTTTTCGGGCTGTTGAGGTAAGGTACAGGATTTATTACGGGATGGCAAACCACCACGAATAGCCACACAGAAATCAATATGGGGTGATTTGATGGGGGCATAGCACTGCCACATATCGAAAAATACTTTTGGGTGGCCCAGTTGACAGTAAACAATCAGTGGGTTCCTCGACCGCATGATGAACCGGCCTACACAATGGATAGGGTTTTGATGGGCAGTGGAGGGTCCACGAGAGCCCTATAATCTAAACCTAGAGGGAATGTCTTTACAGGACCCAGCACACACACAATTACCCGATTGCGCAAGGTAAACAAAAGGTTGGGGTGGCATGGCATTCTGACTCAAAGAACTCCGCTGTGGGAAAGCGAGAAGCTAGGCATTCTTCACACTTGCAAAGGTTTCAACAAGTGGGACCTTATTGGGATCTCAACAGTGGGAGATGTGGATAAGGAGGGAGGTGATTCCTATTGCAGCTCTACAGATAAAGTTTACTCTGGCTCCAACAGAAACCTTCAGGTACCTACGAGTCAGACATGCCCTAACGGCAGCCAACCCCCAGGAAGCAGCCCCCCTGAAGCCTCACAGTTAGAGGACAGGCTTCTCACAGACTTTATGGAATGTAAAGCAATTTCCCTGACCTATTGACATAACTAATCTGATCTCCTTCAGAAATTCCACTGGCACTGGCAATGTGATTTGGGAGATCTGCACAAGGACTGGCAGGAAGTCCTCGGGTCCCCGGGAGAGGTAGCCAATTATGTTAAATTAAGGCTTATCCATCTTAAAATCCTGCACAGGATCTACCTCCCTGGAGCCACAATGGTCAAAATGGGTAACGAAACCACCATATATTGCCAGTGATCATGTGGCCAGGAAGGTACGTTCTACCATCTATTATGGGAATGTCCGATGATCCTGCAATATCGGATAGAAGTGGTGAATACAATGGCCAGGGTATGTGGGGGAGACTTCGAATTAGGCCTGAAAATGTGTCTCCTTAATATTTGGGATGGGACTGATCTAAGCCAGAAAGACCAAATATGGGCAACACTCAGTATGAAAATAGACACTGGGGGTCCCAAGCCACATCAACACTCCGAGACTGGGGTAAAGACATGGACTCATGCATGGTCACAAGAGGGTGGTATACAGTAGAGGAGGATGCCCCGGGAAGTGGGACCAGATTTGGGAAAAGTGGAACACCCACAGGGGAGGAATATGTACCAGCCCCTCCGAGAGGCTGAGAGAGACAGTAACGAGGCACAACAATAATGGGAATTTAAGTTAGGATATACTAGAGACGGATTAAAAAGATGAGCAATTGTTTTGCACTGTATTGTGAATTTAAAGTGAAATACATGGCGACAAGTCGAAAATGCTGTATTCAACTGAACAAGTTACTTACAAATAAAAAGATAAATGAAAAAAAAAGTCAAATATCAAAGCAGATGAGAGCAGGTGCATTTTCTAGCCATGACTGATTTCCTGAATGTGCCAGAGATCTTGATCCTCTGCCTGTAAATACTCTTCCTTCTGCTCAAATAACTGTTCTTCAAAATAAGGGACAGGGCAGCAAAGATAATTATAAACATGATGAAACAACTGTCTATTCACAATATCTATTGTGTTTAGTTTCACCTGTTGATGGGTATGGTGAATTCCTGATTGCTCACATCCTCTCAACCTTAATTAACAGGTGTTTTGCATATTTGAAAGCCTTGTTGCAATATCTGTTTCATAATATTTGTATGTAAAATGAATCATTTGTTGGACATTGAAAAATTGCTTTCCTTTATATTTCATGTTCCCCATGCGGTGTTTGTGTCATTGACTGCCTCCAATTATTTCTATAAGAATGTGTTGAAGGACCAGAGATTGGTAATGGGTGATGCTTGACTTAGTCCAATGGTTCCCTGGAGTGGATGTCAGTCTATTTTGTCAGTGCTTTGGGTGATGTCTGGACAAAATTTCAATTACATCAACGTAATTTACATAATTTTGGAATTTCACATTATGCTTGTTGCGCAAAATTCCTGGAATTATACCATTATGCCACAAAGCCTAACACGAAGGACCAGAACACAAGTGGCAATTGTTTGCAGTACTTGACATGAACGTGCTAGTTTTTGCATATCATGTATTTACACATTAATTCATGTAACATTCCTGACATTTTGAGTAATTGCACGAAAGCGAATTACACAAATTTTACACACCCCTAGGTTTACATTTTGGGAATAGCAGTGGTATTACTCTTTTGTGCTTGTGTTTTAATATTTTTATGTCCCTACCTAATCCTCTCCTTAAATGTTCTACAATCCCACTCATTTGGTTGTAGATTTTCTCCAATTTCTAACCACTGCCCAGTGTCCTTTCCACATTTACTACAAAAACTGAGATCTCCATGTGTGAAAATTTCTGAAAATAAAAGATAAGGGAGACATACACATAGATTCCCGGTCAAACATTTGTGAATAGTATTCGTGAGAACGGAAGTTAGCAAGTTCTGCTGGAGAACTATTTTATGTACTCAGAAATACTTTAGTGAATAGGCCTCAATATGTTCCCATCTCACCAGAAATTAAATGGGAACAAGAGCAGTGCATTTATTCTTTTGGCTGGCAGCTTCATAGAGACACCTTTAGGGTCACAGAATAAATATATTGGCCAGATAGCCAATGGCTTTGTACTATTTCTCGTCTTTGCCCTACATGAGGAACACAGATTTTGCACATTGCATATCGGACAGGAATATTTTGTGACCATGCCTTTATGTTATGTCCTTCGGCAGCTCCTGCCCATACAAAAAAATAATGTAGTAAGTTATTCATCCATTTCCAGTGGGAGGAGCAGGGGTTTGACTATCAATAGGGCAGCAGGTGCAGTGGCATCTGGGCCCAGAAATCTGAGGGCACACTGCACCTCGATTATATCAGTTCCCGCTACCAAAGCAGGAGATGGGGGTGGGGGGGGGGGGCTTTGTCCTTACTTGATGTAGGACTCATGACTCCCTTGCTACCCCACTGGGATGAGTATATGCTGCCTGCTTGAGAACTCAAATGTAATTACACGTCTGCCAACCTTCTTTGGGGCACCAGAGCATGGGAAATGCATACACATACATACACGTTTGCCAAGCGCATGGAAATAAATTGCAAACATTATTGTGCAATTAGTGAGATAAAGAATAGAACTGTAATGAAAGAGTGTGTATTGACAGTTTAATAAATGCATAGGGTTATTTCTCGGAAATCTCCGCCAAGCAGTGTTTTTTGCTGGCCTACCTGCAAGTGCATGACTGGAAGAAACTGTTGCAAGCATCATAAGGGAAAAATACGCAATGCAGCTCACGATCGATTGTGGGGTGTTCAAAACAGTATTTCCCGGAAAGGGCCGAAGCACAGAGCAGGTGACACCGTCGCATCATTTACAGAATATATTTTTTGCGGAAATATTTGGAGCGTGACAAATTGGTTCTGCAGCACCAAGCTCAAAAGTCAATTTTCAGTCATTTTACTCAGTGAAAGACCAGAGTATGAAAAACAAGAACAGCATCTTTAAGTCTCTGTGGGACGATACAAAGTAGGGGAAACTGGACAATTCTGTTTCTGAACTGTGGGACTGAAAAAAGGCCCAACTTCGGTCAATTCACAAATGATTTTTCATACATATGCTCAACTTGGGTGAACACGGTCTTTCCATTGTGCACAGAGGCTAAAAATCACAGAACGTTTTACCCTCTAAATCTATGTTTACAGCACATATAATTGAATATGTGAGTGAAAGGGATTCACAAAAGAATTTGGGGGCATATTATCAAGGACGGCGTTAAAAATTATCGCGGGTTTAGCAGCAGAAAACTGATTACTCTTACTTGACCTCGGGGTACGTGGTACCTAGTTACCACTGCATGCTTGTCGATCACCATCTTGTCAGTTGGACCCTAAGGGGTCTATTAGGATGGTGGTTGGAAAACCACCCCGACCACCTTGGTAGCGAAATTCAAACATCCGCAGGTACCGTGGCAAAACCGGCGGTCTGATTAGAATTAGGATTAACCGTCCCAAAATTCTGACCGCCGAGGAACGATGAAACGAAAGACCGCCAGTAGCGGGCGGAGCAGGTGAAAATCCTACTGCGGTGGTCGGACTCGCGGCAGAAACACACAAAACCACCACGAGGCCAGTGGAGCGAGTGCCCGTAAAATTAGGATTCCATTGAGGAGACAGCGGGATGATCCACTGTTTCCGACCGCCACGATAGCCAACAGTGATGAATGGGAGAGCCGGCGGAAGGGCTGTAGCATTGCCACCGCTCCGTGACAAATATGGCGGTCGACAAAAAAATACACACAACAAGGCCACCAAGTGCACACATCACACTAGCTCTGCCCCCAAAACCACCTAACACACCCCAATGACACACCCCCATGGCAACTTAAAAAATACAAATCCCAGGACAACCAACACAACACACCAGACAGCAATACTCCATTTTGACACACCCACATAGCTGAGTGTAAAACCAGCCCCTTCCCTGACCAGAATCCTTTGCACTACTCCAGCCCTGAAGGAACTAAACCCTGCAGCACATTGGATAGGCAATACACCACACATCTCACCTGCACATCAACACACACACACCACCTACACCACCCCCACCACCCTCACAACTGCACATCAAACCATTTGCACATCACACACCATGGCACAAAAGACTATGCCCAAATTCACTGACAGTGAGTTGTCAGTCATGGCAGATGAGATAATCAGAGTAGAACCACAATTGTTTGGTCACCTGGTCCAACAGACACCATTAGCCACCAGAGCACAAATATGGGAAAGGATGGTCAATAAGTTCAATGCAGTAGGGACCACCCCGCACACCAACTAAGCAGGAAACCATGAAGCGGGGGCATGACCTGAACAGGATGGTGAAGCAAAAGAACTACAAGAACCGTCAGCTGGCTCAGATGGCTGGCGGTGGCCCTCCCATTCCACCAAAAACATTCACTGCATGGGAGGAGAAGGTGCTTGCCATACTGCATCCAGAGAGCCTCACAGGAATACCCGGGGGAGTGCAGGCTGGTAAGTACAAACAAATGTATACCATTACACTGCCATGTACTGTATTAAAAAACATACAAAGCTACACCTCCTAGGCCAAATCCCATTCATCTGCACCACAATACCCAACACAAGTCCCACAGATGTAAAATTCACCCCAACTGATTCCCCCCAAAGGTAGCCAGCTACATACCTAGGGTTGTATGTTTACAGCCAGCCAGCACTACATCTCACACCAGGCCCCCATGTCCCACAGCTGAGCAAGATAGAACACCCCCCACCCAGAAGCATGTGTCAGCCATTGTTTCTCATCAACCAAATTTACAGATAGGAAGCCATCTTAAGAGGGAGGGGTGTGTGTGTGTGGAAGGCCAGCACTACAACTCCCAACAGGCCCCCTTGTCCCACCCCTGAGCAGGATGAAGCACTCCCCCCACCCAAAAGCATGTGGCAGCCATTGCATTACACCAACCAAACTCACAGGCAGGTAGCCATCTTAACAGAGAGGAGTGTTTGTGGGTGGGAAGCCAGCACCAGAACTTCCACCAGGCCCCCTGTCCCAAAGCCCAGCAGGATGGAGCACTTCCCCAACCCCAGAAGCATGAGGCAGCCATTGCATTGCTCACCTTCACCTAACAGGTAGGTAGCCATCTTCACAGGGAGTACTGTTTGGGGGTGGGAGGCCTGCACTATAACTCCCAACAGGCACCCCTGTACCACCCCTGAGCAGGATGTAGCACTCCCCCCACCCAGAAGCATGTGGTAGCCATTGTAGTACACCAACCAAACTCACTGGATGCAGCGGTGGTCCATCCAGTGGAGTTCGGTGATGTGGCTGAAGGTGACGTGGCTGCTGGCGGGGAAGATGTGCGGTGTAGATGGGGTCAAGCGTGTGTCCGGCGGAGTGGGTGGGTGTCTTGACAAGCTGTTTGAGACCAAGGTTGGCGAGGTTGTCCAGCAGTGTGGTGGAGTTGCTGTCGTCGGCATTCTCGAGGTGGAAGTTCAGGTCTCCGAGGAGGATGTAGTCTGTGGAGGCCAAGGCGTGCGAGCTGATGATGTCAGTGATGGAGTCCCTGAACTGTGGCTGGGGTCTGGGGGGTCTGTACACGAGCAGGTCACAGAGTTCGACGGCGTGCCTGTGGGGAGAGCGGGTTTTGAGCAGTATGGCTCTGAGGTGGCTGTGGCCTGCCTTGATGGAGGGGGAAGAACCTGCTGGTGCATGCTGGCCGGTGAAGCTGCAGTTTCGGCAGGTGAACGGTCCGTGGGTGTGCTTCGGGGTGGCCTGGAAGCAGGTGGTAGATCAGCCGGTGTTGAGTGCGTGGAGGATGTTGGTGTCATGGTGGTGTCTGGTGTCGTGGCACTCGTGGGGGCCAGGGGGTCTGGTGCTGGGTGCGGTCCAGGCACGGACGGGTGCAGACTGGCTTGCCTAAGGCCACGCCATCAGCGCACCATTAGCGCACCAGCGGCGTGCCGCCGCATTAAGAAGGGGAGGTGGGAGGGAGGAGCAGCTGGAAGGCAGGTGCTGGGCCAATGGGTGAGCGAAGGGGGCGGAGCCGCAGGGGACACAGCGGCGGCAAAAGAGAGTGGCAGAAGACCAAAAGTAAAGAGAGGCAAAAAAGGGCTGGATTGAATGAAGCTACAGGCAAGAGGGCAAAAAGTGAAAGAGGCAGAAAAAAACGCTTTAAACAAGCCAGGGCCACAACTCCCACCAGGCAACCCGTCCCACCCCTGAGCATGATGTGGCACTCTCCCCACACATGTATGTGGCAGCCATTGTAGTACTGAGAGTCCAAAGAAAGTTTAGTAACAATAGTGTGACCACTCTAAAAATATCGATCAAGGTGTTTGCTAGTGTCAACTGAGTACACAGTGTGTCCATAAGTGTATTTATGCGTAAACAAAATTCCCATCACCCACAACAAGTGGCTGGCTTCATCATTTGGGAATCGGGGAACTTGACCAAGGAACCATCTTCTACCAGATTAACGTAGATATTGGTTCGGTGGATGTCCCAAATGTGTATCTGGATCGAGGGGGCCACAAACGTGATAGTAGTGGGTGATGTATGCAGTGCAAGTGATAAAGAGATAGTGATTTAAAATTGGTTATCAAGGTACAAATATGTGTTTATTCCGGTGCTACCTTGATACCAAGTTAAAACTAAACAGTGCTATACAGTTCAAACAAATAACAGTGTTCTTAAAGACTGGTCTACATGTTTCAGCTCTTGGATATACTCTATCCCAGCTTTCGTCAGGACCAGAAAGCTACTGCATATTAACGGTGTAGTGAATACAAAAAACTCAAAAACATACAACCTGGACCATGATCTTGGTACAGGTAAATACCTGTAAAAGCAACAACAGTGGTCAATACAAACGGAGTGGTGACATGTTACAAAAAAACCGCATCCACATTAAAATGTCGATTTTAATTCAAAGTTACCAAATAGTGTACTAGATAATTCTACGTCAATCACCACAAGTGAAACGTTAGAATTGTAACTCACCCGAATTATACTGGGTATGTGCCTCACCCCACCCGGCAACTGCTCAGGTATAGGAGGCACCGCTCTAAGGAAAAAGTACTAGCGTAAAACATTGCATAACAAATGCTATTGAAACATTTAAACAGTAGTACATTACGCGCAACCCTTAAAAACAAACAAGGCAGGAGGTTCACGGTCGACTGAGCGTCGAAAGAAGATTGTCAGCAATCATGTCTCTGTTATAAACAAACGGAGTGCCTGTGTAGTTGGCTCAAGCACTATCATTTCTCTCCCCCAAAGTCTACTGCTATACTGCATGATTTGAAAAGCCAGTGACTAATGTGTATGATGCCGGAGAGCGAGTAATCCCAATACGGCGTTTCCTTAGTTAAAGGTAGCCGGTTCGGTATTCTACAAAAGACCCCAGAACCAAACCAGGAACTTAACCAGGAACTTAGGTCTCAAGGCACCGTTATCATTTTAACAGATGTAAATTTATGGCGTTACGGGTACTGCACCAACTCCGGTCAGTTTCTATCTGTCCACCTTACCTCTCCGTCGGTACCTCTCGCGGTGTGTGAGCGAGAAGGGGAGGTGTAATACAGCGATAGGGAATCCTATTTGAGGAGTCACCGCGCGTCACTGCTGACATGCGCGGTCTGCGGCTCCAAACTGTCCCTCGCTGATGACGGCGCGGCATTTTGGTATAGACGCAGTGCGCATCGGGAATTGTAGTTTATTAGGAGATTGCATTCCAAAACAGTGATAACTTAGTGCCATATGCTCAAGGACAGGTGTTCTTTCTGGTCTATCTGCAGAGGCTACGTAGTTAGCGTGTATTGTATCTAAATATGCGGTGGATTTTATCATATTCCGCAAATAAATCACGTAGTCAGATTGCAAATGATGGCATTCTTAGTGTGTAACTCAAGATCTCAAACCGGGTGTTGAAGCAAATTCTTACAAACGACCCGTCATTTTAAAGCGAGGTCCATGGTATTTGGTCATTCAGACCTACACAGTCGCTATGCATTTTGAACACCCATTTCTGTTCCTTCATGAAGAGGAACTTGTGAATATCTGTAACGTGAGGTGGAATAAAGGGTTGTTCTAAGATTACCCAGCGCAGATCTTCTGGTCTGTGATTGTGGGACAGGAAATGGCTAGTTAATCTGGTAGCTTGTTTTTTACACCTAATGGTGCTTTTGTGTTCACTGATACGGACCTTGATCTTACGTGTGGTCATCCCTATGTATCTAAGTGAACAGGGGCACGTGATTTGGTAAATTACCCGATCAGAGTTACAATTAGTGTGCCGCCGTAGGATCCAGGGTTTTTCTAACCCTAAATCAACAGATTTGGTAGGCTGTGTCTGTGGGCAGGCTGTGCAAGAGCCACATGGATAGTGGCCTTGTACTGGTGGTAAGTCCCATAAGGTAGATGTTTTCCCTTTGTCTTTGGCCCTCGGTCTTGTGTGTACCAAATTGTCGCGCAGATTTGTACCTCTCTTGAAAGAGAACAAAGGTAGTGGGATCTCTGTATTCCCCACATTGAGGATGCGCCAGTGTTTCCGCACCGACTTCTGGACACTATTTGATAGTGTACTAAAGGTGGTGACAAAAGTCATTCTTGTAAGTGGTGCCTTAACTACCGGGGGCTCTAAGAGAGCGTCCCTGTTGTTGTTTGACGCCCGTTTCCAGGCTTGTTTAACTAAATGTGTGGGGTATTTCCTGACTTGCAGTTGCCTTGAGAGTGCCTCAGCATGATGCTGGAAGTTACCCAAATCTGAACAGTTCCTACGAATCCGCAGGAACTGACCTACTGGGAGATTGTGTCGAAGGGACTTGGGATGATGACTTTGAAAACTAAGCAATGAGTTTTTTGTCTCAGGTTTTTTATATAGTTCACTTCCCAACACTCCTGATGTCGGATAGATCATAATATCCAAAAAGGGAAGTCTTGCTTTATCATGGGTTACTGTAAATCTCAAAAAATTGTTTTGAGCATTAAGCCAAGAGTGGAAATCTAGCAAAGTGGCTACTGACCCATGCCATACCACTAGGATATCATCTATGTATCTTTTCCAGCATGCAATCTGTGCCTGAAAGGGATTCTGACTGGTTAACACACAATTCTGTTCAAAAAGATGGACATAGAGATTAGCCAGACTGGGAGCGAAAATACTCCCCATAGATGTTCCGGAGATTTGAAGGAACACAGTTTCTTCAAATTGAAAAAAATTCTCCATCATCGCCAGTCTGGCGCATTCCATGATGAAGTGTGTGGGTGTGGTGGTGTCCCGATCTCTATTGTCTAGAAGGATCCTAATTGCTTCGAGTGTCTCTTCTTGTGGAATGCAGGTATAAAGGGATTCCACATCAAAGCTGACCAGAAGGTCAGTCTCGGTGTTAAATGCAATCTCTGGTAAGAGGCGCAAGACATCTTTTGTGTCTTGGAGAAAAGTAGGCATTTCTCTGACCATCGGCCGTAGAAAAAAGTCAACAAACGTGGACAATGGTTCTAGAAGAGACCCGATCCCTGATATGATAGGGCAGCCAGGAGGAGGTCTTGTCGGTTTATGTATTTTTGGCAAAATATAAAAATACGGCATGACCGGAAACTTAGTGATCAGGAATTCTGATTCCTGTGTACTGATCCATCCTGACTCCCTGGCTTCACTGACCAGATCGTGAATCTCAACAGATAATCTTGGAGTTGGGTCTACTGGAAGAGGTCGGTATGACTTAATGTCACTGAGTTGTCTGAGGCATTCCTGTCGGTAAGCGGAGGTGTCCATAATGACTATGGCACCGCCTTTATCGGCGGGCTTGATGGTAATCTGTTCATCATTCTGTAATTCTTTCAGAGCCCGTTTCTCGGCACCTGAAAGGTTTTGATAAGTCCTGTTGTTTTTTGAGTCAAGCGAGTCAATATCGTGTATGACAGCTTTTTCAAACACCTTCACCTGGTCTGGTGTAAGATGAGCAGGTGGATTGAAGGTCGAGGGAGGTTTTAAACCCGTGTTGTGACAGTTCATGTCGTCAGAAGCATTAGTGGCTGCAAGGTCTTTATCTTTGAAGAAAAAATGTAGCCGTATTTTCCTGAAGAACTTTTCACTACACCGTTAATATGCAGTAGCTTTCTGGTCCTGACGAAAGCTGGGATAGAGTATATCCAAGAGCTGAAACATGTAGACCAGTCTTTAAGAACACAGTTATTTGTTTGAACTGTATAGCACTGTTTAGTTTTAACTTGGTATCAAGGTAGCACCGGAATAAACACATATTTGTACCTTGATAACCAATTTTAAATCACTATCTCTTTATCACTTGCACTGCATACATCACCCACTACTATCACGTTTGTGGCCCCCTCGATCCAGATACACATTTGGGACATCCACCGAACCAATATCTACGTTAATCTGGTAGAAGATGGTTCCTTGGTCAAGTTCCCCGATTCCCAAATGATTAAGCCAGCCACTTGTTGTGGGTGATGGGAATTTTGTTTACGCATACATACACTTATGGACACACTGTGTACTCAGTTGACACTAGCAAACACCTTGATCGATATTTTTAGAGTGGTCACACTATTGTTACTAAACTTTCTTTGGACTCTCAGTTCTTCTATTTTGTATACATGTGCTAGATTAGGGATTGAGAACTGTGTGAGTCGTTAAACTACATCCCTTGGACCCCCACTCTTTGTTAGAGATAATTTACTACAGCCATTGTAGTACACCAACCAAACTCACAGGTAGGTAGCATCTTAACAGGGAGGGGTGTTTGGGGGCGGGAAGCCAGCACCACAACTCCCACCAGACCCCCTGTCCCAAAGCCCAGCAGGATGGAGCACTACCTCCGACCCCAGAAGCATGTGGCACCCATTATAGTACACCAACCAAACTTACAGGTAGGTAACCATCTTCCCAGGGAGGGCTCTCTGGGGGTGGGAGGCCTGCACTACAACTGCCAACAGGCACCTCTGTCCCACCCCTGAGCAGGATGGAGCACCCCCCAGAAGCATGTGGAAGCCATTGTAGTACACCAACCAAACTTACCGGTAGGTAGCCATCTTCCCAGGGAGGGCCCTCTGGGGGTGGGAGGCCTGCACTACAACTCCCAACAGGCACCCCTGTTCCACCCCTGAGCAGGATGGAACACTCCCCCCACCCAGAAGCATATGGCAGCCGTTGCATTGTTCACCTTCACCTAACTGGTAGGTAGCCATCTGCACAGGGAGGGGTGTCTGTGGGTGGGAGGCCAGCACTACAACTCCCAACAGGCCCCCATGTCCCACAGCTCAGCAATATTGAACACTCCCCCCCACCCAGAAGCATGTGGCAGCCATTGTATCTCATCAACCAAACTTACAGGTAGGTAGCCATCTTAACAGGGAGGGGTGTGTGTGTGTGGGAGGCCAGCACTACAACTCCCAACAGGCCCCCTTGTCCCACCCCTGAGCAGGATGAAGCACCCCCCCACCCAAAAGCATGTGGCAGCCATTGCATTACAACAACCAAACTTACATCTTCCCAGGGAGGGCTGTTTGGTGGTGGGAGGCCTGCACTACAACTCCCACCAGGCCCCCCTGTCCCACCCATGAGCAGGATGTGGCACTCCCCCCAACCCAGAAACATGTGGCAGCCATTGCATTGCTCACCTTCACCTAACAGGTAGGTAGCCACCTTCACAAGGAGTGCTGTTTGGGGGGGAGGCCTGCACTACAACTCCCACCAGGCACCCCTGTCCCACCACTGAGCAGGATGGAGCACTCCACCACACCCAGAGAGATGTGTCAGAAAGTCTACCCCAATGTGACAACAGAACAAGTAAGTAGATAGTGCATGCACCCTACCATTCCTCTGGAAAAGCATGGAGCCATATGACAACACTAGCCCTCACATCCAACAAAAATTGACACAGAAACAATATCAAATTGCAGTGTCCAGACAGCTAAGCGTATGTAACTGTCACAGAAACAAAAGTGTCACTCACCAAATCCCATGTAGATGAAAATCAGGGCACAAACATGCACAGCAATGAATGCCATCTGTAAGTTCCATGGGGGCAGAACTTGAAGGACCATATGAAGACAAAGCAAGCATGGTCTGTGGAACAAATAAATCAAAGCACAGGACATGACAAAGGTATGCATGAGATAACTATGGGTAGTTCATGCGCAGATGTAACATCTGACAGGCAGAGTAATCAGCAAAGATGCTTCACATCAAGTCGTAGTGCCGCTAGTCGTTAGATGACAACATGTCCCCAGATTAAAAACCTTCTTTGCCCTCAACCCATGTATCGAACTAATTGAAAACACGGGTTTGAAAAGAAAATCCTCCTTTTGTCCACCTACGAGTAAGATTCCTAAAGAAGTGGTTACGTTTGAAAAAACAATTCTATCAGCAATCACTGAAATGGAAAAGAAAAAAAGATGGGTGAAATTCAACACTTCGAAGCCCCAGACACAGGCCCTCTCAAATCTCCAGAAAGATTCGTCCATTGTAATAAAGCAGGCGGACAAGGGCGGGTCAATTGTAGTTTGGGATACCTTAGACTACACAAAAGAAGTGCTTAGGCAACTTGAAGATATCAATTGCTACAGGAAAATCAAGAACGACCCGACAACAGAGCTCCAAAATCTACTTTTCCCGCTAATTGAAGAAGGCTTCCATCAAGGTTTCCTTAACAAGAAAGAATTTGAGTTCTTAAGGAATAAGAATCCAAGGATCCCCCTCTTCTATGTACTTCCCAAAGTACATAAGAATGCTTCAAAACCACCAGGAAGACCGATAGTCTCCGGCTGCGATTCGCTTTTAGAACCGATTTCGAAATTTGTAGACTTTTTTCTCAGACCATTCATTCAAGAAGTACCATCATACATACGTGACACTACCGACTTCATCAATCACCTGGAAGAATCAGTCTTTGATCAAAACGAACACCATCTAGTCACACTAGATGTCGTTTCATTGTACACTCAAATACCGCAAGAAGAAGGCCTGGCAGTGATTAAATTGTATTTGGAGAGTAGACCAAAACCAACGAGAGTTCCCACAGAATTCATTATGGACCTAGCAAGCTTCGCTCTGAAAAAGAACTTTTTCAAGTTCAAAGGTGACTTCTATTACCAAATAAGAGGAGTTGCAATGGGTTGTCCCTTCGCTCCTGAACTGGCAGTCCTTTTCATGGCCAAGTATGAAGAGAAATTCGTCTATAATAGCAACCCCTTCTCCCACTACATCGGTAAATGGGTTCGCTATATAGACGATGTTTTTATGATCTGGACAAGTAATGAACAGGACTTGGTCCTGTTCCATGACTGGCTCAATAATCGCACGGAGGACATCAAATTTAGTCTGAACCATTCTAAGACCAAGATACCTTTTCTGGATGTAGAGGTATATCCAGCGAACAATGGACTAGTGACAACTCTGTACAAAAAACCAACTGATCGGAATAAAGCACTACACTTCACCAGCAGCCATCCGAGGAACTTAAGAGAGAACTTGCCCTACGGGCAGTTTCTCAGGATTAGAAGAAACTGCACCTTTAAAGATGAGTATTACCTTCATGCAAGTAATCTGCTTGATAACCTAAAAATGCGAGGTTATCCGAAAAAATTACTAAAAAGAGCCATGAAAAGAGCGTGGTGGACACCACGTGAAGATCTCTTAAAACAGAAAGAAAAATCGCCTCTCCAGAAGATTGTATGTGTTTCAACATTCTGTCCAAACTCTAACCCATTGAAAAGGATCATTCGACAAAATTGGCACTTGGTCAAGAATCTGGACCCCTCTCTAAGTGACTATCCTCTTTTTGCATTCAAAAAAGATCGCAGCATTTCCAATCAAATAGTCCGAGCTTCTATGCCATCAACAACTAACAAATCCCTAAGAGAATATGTAGGCCTCCCTCCAATAACTGGCCACCATAAATGCGGCACATGTGCCTGTTGTTCGTCAACAGAAGAAGGGGATTTATTTACACACAACTCAATATACTGGAAACATGACTGTTTTACGAATTGCAAAAGTAAAAATGTGATCTATGCGATCCGTTGCCCATGTGGACTTTTGTATATTGGGAAAACGAGCCAAGAAATCAGAGTGCGAATATCGCAACACAAATCGCGTATCAATAAAAATGTCCAGAATGCTCCGCTGGTCCAACATTGGAAAACGCTCAACCATCCAGTAACCGATCTAAAATGGACTGTCATTTCCAAAGTGGATCCTGATTCAAGAGGTGGTGACCTCGAACGACAACTCTCGCAGCGTGAAGCAATGCTCATTGTCAAATTTAACTCAGCCATCAACGGCCTTAATGAACTATCCGAAATTTACAATCTTTGACCAAACACCATCAGGTTTGAATTAATATAAACCGCAGTGGAGGACAATGGAAAACCCCTGTTTGCGCTTTCCATTAAAAGCTTGACACTCCTTCCCCAAGACTTTTACCCTGCCAACCATTTCTAAGTTCGCTGTAGGTTCACACAGTGTTTTGTTCCGAGCACAAGACTGGCCGCACTTTTTTATCCGTCTGTCACACACATGGACACCCAAATTGCGTGAAGAGAAGTGTATTTACATGTTCCATCATAAACGGCAAACACAGTATAAACTACATCTCCCAGAACACACTCAGCGCGGGAAACAAGTTTATATTCACACGAGACTTCGAATACAAACACGGAAGCTCATTCCCTCCGAGTTTGAAGCGTGAGAAGAAACGAAAAAAGGTACGAAGACGATTCTAATGAATTTTAGCACATCTGTGCTTTTGGCGGCCGTCAACTCCGCTGACAAAAATCCCCTTGTTTGGTTCTTTCAGTGATTTGATCGCGACGCATGACAATTGACGAAAGCAATAGATTTTTGCCTACAACCCGGAGATGCAAGGTAGGCTATTCACCTCTGAGCCGCGTGCACAGCGCATCTGATACATCACAGGTAATTGATTGTAATATCCCGTGCCTGTTAAGACAACGACCTGACATCATTCCTTTATTCTTCTTTAGATTAATTCTGTCCCATCATCTATACACGTAAGTCAAACAGTATAAATGTCACTTGTATGTTTGGTGGTTTTTTGAATTTTGGTTTGGCAATACGACATAGTTGGATTAATTCTGGGTCTAACTTTTTTACTTAGATTTTACACGGCAAAAGATCTGGTGGACACACCATCCACAGGTACAACTCACTTTTAATAACGAGGCTGTTGCATTTAAAAGGAGGAAGCAGTCTAGTAAGAGTCCCTTTGTGTTCTCCTTTCAGCTCCCAGGTCCTGATGAGAGCCCCAGCACTAGAAGGGGCTTGGAACGCGTCGACCTCTATCTTTTGGCCTAATGAATTCAAAGAATCTTTTGGAACCCTCAATATTGTTCCCTACAGAATACATCATTCTCTATGGCCAAATTGTAAATTGTGTCTTTAAAGAGAATTCAGATTGTCTGTTTATACATAGTATGTTTGGTTCTGGACTGTCCAGTGTGGTGTGGGAATGAATGTTGATATGACTGTGGTTGAATGTGTCTATCTATGTACAGTAAATATTTTGTGTTATTAGTTCAATGTTAATTGTGGAAATACACAAAAAAAGTTTTTGTGGAATTCAAAACAAAACGCATAAATAGATTGATTAAATCGACTAAACAAAAGGTCCCCCGTTCATTTTGTTTTCTTTCGAAATGTTCCCACATAAGAAAGTGGAGTCAAAAAGTCCATCAGTACTGGCATTGTTATTGTTACCTCTGTTATAAGGCACGGCCTTACTGACTAGAGCCTAAACCCTTCTCTTGTTCAACATGTCCCTGTAATCACAAAATCTGCACATGGGGCATGGTATCCATTGACATGTCAGACCATGAACAAGTAATGTGTCTACCTCAACATCATGTCATGATGCACAGTACTGTGCAGACATACAATGTGAGAACTATGAAACTGTGTGGTGCAGAACCTGTAAATTGGATACATCAAGCACCAAACTTGAGGGGTGCACGTCAATGACCATTTACCCTCTATCCCGCAGGTGACCAAGAACTGACTGCAGTGGATGACAACACCAACCTGCAGAGCCAGTCTCCATCCCCGGAACAGGAACTCTCTGACGATGACTCCCTGGATTTCGAGGATGCGGAGCATGAAGCCAGCCCATCTGGCATGCCAGGGCGCAACAGGTCCCAGGACCCCACTGTCCCCACCACCACCACCTCAGCAACAACAACAACGCTGGCCCCTGCTGTAAAGATCTGTGCGACATCCACATCCACCACCACCAGTGCTGCCTGCAACACTTTCCCTGCCCCAGAGGATGATCACTCCACCCCACCAACTGAGGAGGGCAGGGAGAGTGGGTGGTGCAAACAGTGGTGAGGCAACAGGTCTGTGACAGCAGGGCAGGTGGGAGGGCAAGGGGGAATAAAAGACAACCAGACACAAGGACTGAAGCCTTGGATAATATCACCAGAGTCCTTGGGGCCAATGAACGGGCCCAGGAACAAAGGGACCAGGCTCAGGGAGATTCCTGTGTGCTCCGCCTGCTGCTGAGGTCCTTAGACACTCGCATAGGCCAAATCGTGGACCTCCTGGGCCAGCTAGTGGTGGTTCTGAGGGACAGGCATGCGGCCCAACCAACACCTCTACCTCCCTCTGGTGGCCCACAGGATCACAGTTCCACATACTCCCTGCAGCCACAGAGAGGGGGGGACTCCTCAGAACCCACTGGTCCTGCAGCAGAGGCACCCCTGTCAAACGGCCAAGGGGCCGTCCTAAGAAATCCAAGGGAGGATCTCGTGGCAAAGCACTTGCCAAACGCCAGTCAAGGAGCCAGGCATGATGCCACACCTCTTCACCATTGCAATAACTTTATGGACTGTCCTTCCCCACACTGCCATGTCAATGGCATCCGTCTGTTGGACTGGGTCACCACATCAATGTGGTGACTACTCAATTATTTCATCCTACATCACTGACAACTCATTGATTCACTATTCACTTGTTTGTAAATATTCACTCCCCTGTCACATGTACCCATGTAAATAAACACCCTTTACACACCTAGGTAGTTGTGTCTGCTCCATGTTTATCACAGGATGTACAATGTTCACCATGATTACAATGTTCCAGGAGCACAGATTGTTTGTAGGCAAGGAGAGGCTGAAGGGACCTAGGAAAACACAACAGAACAATATGCATTATGCAGGCGGTGGCATCACAGCCATCATTTTATTTATTTTATTTATTTACGCAACTTTTATAGCGCGACAAATACCCGAAGGTGTCTCGGCGCTGTGGAGCAACTAAAGTTCATCATCCTACCGTCTTCTCACTGGTTAAACAACCATGTTTTCAAAAGCCTACGGAAACTAATCAGATTCGGAGCGGCTTTAATGGCAATTGGCAAGAGGTTCCAAAGTTTTGGAGTGGCCACGAGAAAGCGCCTGTCGCCCCAGGAGACTGATCTTGTACGTGGCACCGGCAAAAGGCTGGTATTGGCCGATCTTAATTGCCTTCTAATGGGGTATAGAACTGAAAAGCTTCGATCAGGAATCTGGGTCCAGTGCCATGTATGGCCTTATAAGCAATACAGAGGGCCTTGAATTTAACGCGGCTCTCAACTCTCAGCCAATGAAGCTGACGAATACCAAGGGTGGTAGATTTGCGGCGAGGGATGTTGAGGAGAATCCTAGCAGCCGCGTTCTGAATAGATTGCAGCTTCGTTATGACACGCTTCTGAGTATGGAGGAAGAGAGCGTTCCCATAATCTATTTTTGAGAAGACTAAGGTAGAGACCAGAGTCTTCCCAGCTGACGGAGGGAGATATGGTAGCAGCTTCTTAATCTTTTTCAAGATGTAAAATGAAGATGACACAACCTTATTGATATGGAGGTCAAAGACCAGCTTGTTGTCAAAAATCACTCCCAGATTTCTGGCTTTTTCCACTGGGACAGGTGGATGGCTGAGCTTTTCTGGCCACCAACCGAGGGACCATTCAGGGGAAAGTTTTCCAAAGGTCATGATCTCGGTCTTGTCCGAGTTAAGCCTGAGGCAATTCAAGGCCATCCAAGTACTGACCTCGAGCATAGCTTTCTGGAAGTTGGCTGCTACAGTAAGGCCATCCTTATGGATACCCAGCACCAGCTGGGTATCGTCTGCGTACGATGTTAACTGTATCCCATAGGCCTTTATTATCCTCGCTAAGTCCGCTACATAGATGTTGAAAAGCATAGGACTTAGCGAGGAGCCTTGTGGGACTCCACAAGGGAGTGCAGAGATGGGAGAATAAAAGTCTCCGAGCCTTACTGTCTGGGTACAGTTTGCCAGGAAGGATGAAATAAGATCCTTGGCCCGACCATTTATCCCCAGAGCTGTGACACGGTCGACAAGAGTGACATGGTCGACCGTGTCAAAGGCTGCTGACAGATCCAAAAGGATAAGAACAGCCGCCCCTCCCTGATCCATGATCGTCCTGATCTCATCAGAGGCCTTTATCAAGGCAGTCTCTGTTCCATGCCCTTTCCTGAACCCAAACTGCGTTTCGTCGAGAAGTTGGTGGGTCTCGACGAACTCTGAGAGCTGCTGATACATCAGATATTCGCATACTTTGGCAGGAAAGGGCAGGCACGCAATTGGTCTGTAACTTGCGACAGCAGTAGGATCTAAGGAAGGTTTTTTTAAGAGGGGTTTAATAACAGCCTTCTTCCATATACTAGGAAATTGGCCTGTTAGGAATATATTATTGCAGATTTCCATCAAAGGGAGGGAGATCACTTCTGTGAGTTTCTGCATCACGGACGGAGGACAGGGGTCCAAGGGGGAGCCTGATTTAATAGTGGAGATGATTTTAATCACGTCCTGATGTGAAACAGGTGAGAAACAAGGGAAGGAGTCAGGATTAGGGTGCGACAGTACTTCTTTCCTGCTGTCACCTCTATGTTCAGTTCTGATGTCATTTTCGAATGAAGCGTAAATATCTGCAACCTTAGTGGTAAAAAAGATGGCCAATTCATTGCAGAAAGTCTGTGAGGGCTCCACTCCAGGCCCAATGGAGGGGGTGGACAAGGTGGTGACAACGGAGAAAAGTTCTCTGGCAGAGTTGGCAGCAGTCTCGATTTGTGCTGAGTAAAAAACTGTTTTTCGGGCCAAGATCGCCTTTTTATAAATCATAAGAGCGTCTTTATAAGTTTGTCTAGCTGTGGGACAGTAAGCTTTCCTCCAGCGCCTTTCTAAATTCCTACAATGTTGGCGATGTAGACGGAGATCTTCATTATACCAGGGGGCCGAAGGAGATACTCTATTGGGTTGCGTGAATTTCTCTGGGGCCATTAGATCAGCGGCACTTCGGATCCAGTCCTGAAACTCTGAAGCTGACGGTGACAAGCTATTTCCTCCCTGAGGACAGGAGGAGGCCAAGGAATGCAACATCTGAGGGAGATCTGCAGTTTTCCAGGCCCGGGTACCTATCTTAGTGCGAGGTCTGGGGTGCGGCAAGGCAGAAAATCGTGTATCTAGTTGAAAAATAATAGCCCTATGATCTGACCATGTAATTGGAATAATGTCTGATACAGTAATGTCAGGATCATTAGTAAATAGCCCGTCAAGGGAGTGTCCAGCTTGGTGTGTGATGCCCTTGACTAATTGGTGCAATCCAAAATTGGAAAAATCAGTCGTGAGTTGGGCGGTTTCTGGGTTGTCCTGATCTTCCAAAAAGAAGTTGAAGTCTCCCAATATAGTAAATTTATCTGAACAGATGACATTGTCACTCAGGTCAGAGAGGGTAGAGAGAAAAGAGTTACGGGGGCCAGGGGGTCGATAGAGTATTATACCCTTTAGTGCCCGCTTGGGATTAATACTGATAGCAAAAACCGCTGATTCACAGTTAACCGAGTTTATAGGATCGAGTGTGGTGCGATATTTATCCTTGTAAATAATTGCAAGGCCCCCACCTCGTCCTATAGGCCTGTCATGTCTGGCGACACTATATCCAGCCGGGGTAGCGTTGCAGAAATCCGGGCCTGACCCGGCATCTGCCCAGGTCTCAGTGACAAATAATAAATCCACGTCATGGGTGACAATAAACTCACTAATGTAAAAACTGTGACATGGGAGCGAGCGCGCATTGATAAGCGCAGCTCGACAACCATGTGGAGTTGTATTCTCTCTGACATATGGTATGCCATGGTTTGGATCCGAGTAGGCTGGTAGACAAGTTAGGGAAAATTGATAGCTACAGCCTGGGCACATAAAAGGGCGAGTGGGTATCGCAGCGGTCAGGATGGCACTCGTACAGGCCTGACATGGCTTACCGGGATTTAGCTCTAGTAGATGCCGGGGAGTGTACATCAGTCGGGAACCAGGGGTGGTGGCCCTGGGCCGGGTCCGGCCGCGGACGGACGCAGACGGGCTTGGCTTTGGCGCGGCTTCGGCGCGCGCCCGCTGCGCCAGCCCGCTGCGCCGTCTGGCCATGGTTCCAATATATGGGGCGTGAGGAGGGTGGGAGGCCGGTGCCCACACCCAAGATGGCGCCCGCCGCCGCCTTTCACGCAAACAAGCGGCTAGACGATGCAGAAAGAAAGTAGGTCAAGCGTGAAAGGTGTCAGTGTGCCTAACCTCAATTCCCGCTACAGAACAATCTAATTAGAAGCCCCCAAGGATATTTCACAGCATAAAAATTCACACATTTAAAATCGATATTTCAATTTCTAAAAACAAGCAGAAATGATGGCTGAACACAGTTTGCTCGCAGCCCTAGTACTCCCGACTAGGGAGAGCTCTAAAGGCAGCGAGCGACGAGTGCTTCCCAACTAAATAGTCAGGGAGGGCGGGAGGCCGGCGCGACTGGAGCGCAGCCCCAACCCACACCCAAGATGGCGCCCGCCGCCGCCTTTCACGCAAACAAGCGGCTAGGCGAGGCAGAAAGAAAGTAGGTCAAGCGTGAAAGGTGTCAGTGTGCCTAACCTCAATTCCCGCTACAGAACAATCTAATTAGAAGCCCCCAAGGATATTTCACAGCATAAAAATTCACACATTTAAAATCGATATTTCAATTTCTAAAAACAAGCAGAAATGATCACACAAACCTTGTCATCAAGGTACCCCAATCTTGACACATTACAATGAGCAACAGTACCAACATAGACATCCTGTAGCTGTGCATAACTACACTGTCCCAGAAACATTAACAGCCAGCACAGAGCTAACAACAGGCAGCAGTCACAAAGCTATCCTAAGCGTTTTCACCAACAACAACATAAGCAGACAATGGCCCCTAAGGAAAGTAGCAGTTGATCAGCTGTTGACGCAGGTCAACACCTTCCTCCTCTCCACTATCCTCATCACTGGACATAGGTTGGTTTGCAGGTGGGGGCCTCGGCTGCTCATCAGCATCCAGGAGCAGGGGGATCTCCTTGCGCAAGGCCAGATTGTGGAGCATGCAGCATGCAACTACAATATGACACACCTTTTTGGGCGAGTACATCAGTGCACCTTCAGTCTTGTCCAGGCAGCGAAATCGTGACTTCAGGAGACCAAAAGTACGCTCCACCACACAACGTGTCCTCCCATGGGCATCATTGTAGCGGACTTCACTTGGGGTCCTGGGATTCCGCAGTGGGCTCAGCAACCAAGGCCGGTTGGGATATGCAGAGTCTCCCAGGTGTGAGATACACAGACCAACTTTGTAATATGACTCTGGCCGAGGACAGCATGTTACATTACACAGCACGCTACTTTACTCTGCATACTCACTAGGGGTGGGTGGTAAATTCCGTTCCGCTCACGGAATTTGCGACATTTCGGCAATTCTGCATTCCGCGCGGAACGCGGGATTGCGGAAAATTCCGCAATCCACGGCGGAATGGAATTCGTGGGCATGGTGATGGTGAGTACAGTAGAGGAATTGCACAAAACGGTGGCATCTTCTTGAATAAATATTCAGGGCAGGATTCATTCTGGCTCGATGCTCCTGTCACAAAAATTAAAGCTCAACAGGAAGCACTTACAGATATAAATAAAGCAGGTGTCCGAGTTAAAGCTCAAATTCTGATGTGCCTTCTCCCCATTTCCACCCTGAAATGTTAGCTGTAATTCTTGAATCCTCCTGTAGAATTCGTGAGGCAGGTGAGGAGGGGCTGCTGCCATTGGGCCGTCTGGAGCCGGGGCTCACCAAGACATATGCTTTCCTTTTTTGTGAGAAGAGGAGGAAATCTACTTTCTAGAATCTGCACCATGGTGCGTGTTTTGAGGAAAATAATGACAACGAAAAAGACATCATCCCAGAGGACACACTTTCAACAGTGAATGCGCCACACTCAAAAATAGAACAGCGAAATTGCAGTTTTCTCTGTTTTTATTAGCCAAAACTGTTCGTGATGGTTTGGATTTAAATATCAGAGTGAGGAGGCATGGTGTAGCTACATAAGTAAAACACTGCACTGTTAGCTTTCATTTAAAACAACACACACCGTGCCGGGCATACTCACTGACGGTGCTCCCAGCCAGAGCCCTCACGCACACCTGCGTGCGGCATCTCATTTATTCTGCAATATGGAGTCAGCTGTGAGAGCCTGAAGGCGGCAACAACTGGCTGAGCACGTCCGCGGAATACATGGGCCATACAGTAATTGAGAAATGGCCAGTCCATATTTCCTAGGGGCAGGCTCCAGCCGCCGTTAACCATTAATCGAAATAATTTAATTTAAAAGGAAATCTATTAACTTTCTCTAACTTGCTGTGCCATTTGCAGACACTGAGGTCAACAAAGCGCTTCACAGATTATCGGTTTTGTAACACAACTATTTCCATGTATGTTTCGTGTGCCGATATATACTCGGAGATTTTCAAGAACCCGCAGCCACGGCAGGATGTTTCATCTCAGAGAAGTAAACAACCGTATGCGAACACAGGTGCATGTTATTTTATTATGCGCAAGCTCGCGGGGCTCTTTGCTTTCTGACTGGTTGTATTTTGTGATTTACCTAGAAGGTGCTAGAAGGACTTGGCTGGCCGCCACGTAAGCTTCACTAAATTTCCCAGTTTACCAGTGGTTATCCTCCTCTCCACAGCATCAAGGACAAGCGGTGTAGCTGATCCCTTCCACTTAGAGGAGAAAGCATTGAAATGCGGGTTATCCTTTATGCAGCTGCAGTGTAGGAAAGGCACTGTACATTTACCCAACGAGGTAGCACTTACTGATTAGCCAGTAGAAAGTACTCCAGTTTAGTAGGTGTATTACACAAAACGGTGGCATCATCTTGGATAAATATACAGTGCAGGATTCATTCTCGCAAGATGCTCCTGTCACAAAAATTAAACCTCAACGCCAACGGGCGGAACAAGAAATTTCGTGAGCAGGTGGAATTCAGCATGCTCGCGAGATTTTTGCAGTTTCGCAGAACTTTGCGTAGCGCGACTACACAAATTCCGCCCACCCATAGTACTCACCTACAATGCATGAATGTTCCGGAAGCAGATTAGCCAACAGCTGTGGCACAATGCTGTTATGCAGGATGTACGAGTCTTCGGCCGAGCCAGGAAATTTGACACATACGTATGAGATGATCATATCCGCCTGGCACACCACTTGCACATTGATGAAATGGAAATGTTTCCTGTTCCTGTAGATGTGCTCACGTGCCTGTGGTGGAAACAGGCCAACATGTGTACAGTCAATGGCACCAAATAACATTAGGGATGTGCCCAAGGGAATAAAAATCTGCCTTCACAGCCGCCAATTCATGCCTCCTGGGAAAATGGATTTATCTGTCCTTGTAAGTCATCATAGCGGACAAGACATCAGGTAGCACCATGCTGAACTTAGGTTGCAACATCCCACCTGCAGTGGACACTGTGTACTGGAATGAACCAGTAGCAAAAAAATGCAGGGCCGCCATCACCTTACATGTTGGTGTCAAAGCAGTCGGATACGTTCTGGGAGGCTGCAGGTGGGGTTCCAACAGAGCACATACGTCATGTAGGGCGGGTCGATCTAGACGGAATTTCCATATGATGTCCTCATCCTCCATGTCCGCCAGCACAGTGAAGGGATGATGCACATTTGGTCGCCTCCTAGGTGGGATGAAAGGGGACACATGTCATTGCAATCCACCATGTGACATGTCCAACATCTTACATTTTGAGTGACACAATGCCAACAATGACAGGCATCAAACCTCAGCTTACAGCACAACTTACATGTAGGTACACCCTCAGCTACACTAGTTGTACACTTGTCCACTGTTCACACAGTGAGTACTTCAAAAACAGTATCTGACTATGAGAATGCCCAAAGGTATATGGCCACATCTTGCATAGCCAGCACTGACAGTAGTTCATACAGCATATGTGTGGAACTGCAACACTACTGTCTCCTACCTAGCTGCTGTACCTGCCAGACCTTCTTGTGTGAGTCGAACAGGACACACATCAACAACAACACAATGAGCCCAGTCTGTGCGTTAACAGCAAGTATGTGCATGAGCCAAGCAAAGTAGACTGTGAAATATGCACATTGTGAAGTCAGACATTCATCACTGTGAGTTGCTCATCCCTATCACACATTTACATGTGTTACCATTGGAGAGTCCATCACAACAATGACCTGTGTACATTCCCAGGAAATTCACAAGTGACATGTGAGGGAGTACATGCCAATGTTTTCAAACATATACACCGACATGGCATGTGTGGTCGGCAGTAGGCCTGGGCGGTAAATTCCGTTCCGCTCGCGGAATTTGCGGAATTTGCGTAATTTCGCGTTCCGCGGAGAACGCGGAATTGCTCAAAAGTCTGCTTTCCGCGATTTCGCGAAATTTTTGCTTGTTCGCGTTCTCAAAATGCGTGTTCGCGAGATATTTCTCCCCGAGCACGCAAAAAGCAATTGTGAACAGGAAAAAAGCATCGCGAACAAGCAATTCCGCGTGTTCGCGGAATTTCTGCGTGTTCGCGGAGATTTTTTCCGTTTCGCGGAGATTTGCGTAACGCAATTCCGCAAATTCCGCCCACCCCTAGTCGGCAGTAGACAAAACTGTTACATTGGCATTGTGTGCATCATCTTATGCCATGAATCAGGTGTCTACTTTGCACCGTTGAGAACTGGCCATTGGCCATTGACACAGCATGATGTGTCCATAGGTGCTGTAAGGAACTTCGATATTCGATTAAGATCGAATCGACCCACCATTTTGTAACCCACCGCCATTTTGTGTTGCCACCACTCAGGCAGCACGGTGAACGAAGTCTTTTCTGCTTTTCCCTAGCTTGGTGTCAAAATACGTCCTCGGCCTTGTTTGCGAGGCTGGTGTTTGGACTAGCCGAGTACACTAATCTGCGTCTGTTTCCCTAATCCCTGTTCCAACTATATGTAGGCTCACACCATTCTTTCCCGATCATATCTTATCAACTGGCCTTCACTGTCTCCTGCTAGCATTCTCTTGTGTCATGCCCGTCCTCCAATACACACAAACGTATCTCACCACCTGCAAGTCAGTTGTAATCTGTTAATGAACTAGTTCGGGGGTGGGATGACAAACACAGTTAGAGGAGAGGTCTCTTCGAGTCATCTGATCTTTCTGTTTTCGAACCCTTCTCACTGGTTCCGCTTTGTTTTCCACTTACCCTATTGGCTCTTTTCTTCTTTGCTTGGGGCGTGTGTTCTGTTAATAATCTCATATTGTATAGTATTTAATCTGATGCGCCACAGAGTGAAGTGGCAGTCTCCTGAGAACCTACTTTGTGTACTTCTAGGATAACTGTACTAGCTGCAGCTAAATAAATCCAATCTTCTAACGCCGACAGAGTGTCCCGTGTCTCTGTGTATCGAAGCAGGTGAACCCAGGAGACGGAGGGCGCACCCTGCGCCGCCAGGCCCAAAAGGTTCCGGTTCTTAAATTGGCGCCCAATGTAGGGCGGCTTCAGTGGTACCGGTTCTGATCGAAGGTCGTGAGGAACCTCGCAAGAAAATTCCGGAGGGTTCGCGAGCCACACTAAGCGACCCCTGTATGTCGAAAGTGGTCCGAAGGTCTTTTGCAGTGCGGTTACTCCTTCCTGGCGGCTACTGGCGACCGCTACCCTGACTGCTGCCCTGCTTTGGCCCATTCCTTTGGTGATGTATGGTAAAGCGAGACGATAGACGGGCCTCTGTTGGTGGAAGAAGACGTCCTTAGTTAGGTTAAGTATTTTCGTTGGTCGCGCCCACAAACTTTGCTTCTTTGTTTGATGTCCTTAGGTATCTTAGATTTAGTTTTTGCAAAGACTAAAGCCGAGGGTAAGTGCATTTGTGCTGCGTAAAACTGAGTTTTACTCCCTTGAAGTTTGTGAACAGTCCAGAGTCATTGTGAAATGCCTGGTCTGACTAAGTTTGGAAGAATTTGTTGTCTTGGTTGTAACAGGGACTCCCGACTTGAGGACTCTTGTCCGATTCCTTTGGTTGGAACTCCCACATATGAGCTCTACTCGAAACATGGTATCGGCCCTATTGCCTTTAACGAGACATGGACTCGATACACGAAGAAAGATGGTGTTCTTAAATGGCCAGAAAACGGTAGTTTTGATCCTAATGTGCTAGATAATTTAGAAACAGTTTTATTCAAAAGAAAAGCCCGGCCGGCAATGTTTGACTCTCTTCGCCTTTGGCGTAAGGAAGCCAAACAGAAAGAAATTAAACAAGCAAAACGAGATAGGAAAGCACAAGGTATGACGATTATACAGGCTGCGCAACAGTTCAAAAATGATGAAATTGACAATACGACTGAAATCTCAGAAAGACAACATCGTATGGCGATAGATAAATGCTATCCGGTGTTGCCTGTTTCTCCTTCTGATAATAAGAAAGATATAGAAGAAGATCCCCTAATGTCTCATTTATTGAGGTTGCCTCCGCCCTATGCGCAAAATGCCAATGTGCGTCAGCCGTTACAGCCTGCTCAGTTGCTGGTAGTACCTCCGCCGGTTCCTGCTCTTCAGCATCCGCCTCCTCCAGTATTACCGCCCTTGCCGGTTTTACCATTAGTCTCAACTTCTACGCCTTTACTGCCTGATCCTAGCTCTCCGTTGCCTTCTGCTCCTCCTGTAATTTCTAGTTCTTCTCTTGATAATTCCTAATATTCTGTCTCCAGTTCTGATGTCTAATTCACCGTCTATGCGTAAACGTCTCACAGATTCTGTCACTAGTATTTTATCTCCTTTCTTTGGAGCTCTTAATGCGTCTCCAGCTTTTGCTCGAAGACAATGACGTAGTCAGTTCCCAGATTTTGAGGAACGAGAGAAACTAGACTCTCTTGCACAAAGATGGATCAAGAAGGGTCCACAATATAGTGTGTCCGAAGCTTCCGGTTCAAGCGCGCACCCCAAGGGTACTGTGAAAGTCCCTCCATTTACAACCAAGCTTTCAAATGTCATCTTGATACTTTTCACTTGCCGTCTGGTGCTGCCCTTATCCAAATACATGGACGACTTGTTAGTCGCCGCTGACTCAGAAGATATCTGCAAAGATGTCACTGTTGCACTGCTACATCACTTGTTCAAGCTGAATCACAAGGTTTCACCTTCCAAACTACAGTATATTTGTCGAGAGGTTACCTACTTGGGTCATCTCCTATCAAAGGAGGGACGACGATTGACACCAGAACGAATTCAGGCGATTACACGAATGTCAGTACCATCCACACAAAGGGAAGTACGTGCTTTTCTGGGAATCACTTCTTATTGTAGACAGTGGATCCCTAACTTCTCTTTGATCGCCAAACCTTTGTTGGCACTCACTTTAAAAGATACACCTCAGCCTCTTCCTTGGACTGACGAGTGCCAAAAGAGTTTCACTGATTTACGTACTGCTCTGTGTTCTGCTCCTGTACTGGGTACCCCAGACTACACTAAGCCTTTTACGCTGTATATTCACGAGAAAGAAGGTTGTGCATTATCAGTCTTAACACAGCAATTTGGAGATAGACAGCGACCATGTGCTTATTTTTCGGCTACGTTAGATCCCGTAGCTAAAGCATTTCCTAATTGTCTCAAAGCCACAGCAGCCGCAGCGATTTCTATTCGACAGTCCGCTGGGATAGTGTTAGATAACACTCTCATTGTCATGGTGCCCCATGCAGTGGATACCTTACTAAACAGAACAAAGAAACAGCATCTCACGAGTGCACGTTTAACTGGTTACGAGCTGACGCTATTGGCTAGTTACGTACACATCAAACGATGCAATACTCTGAATCCAGCTACTTTGTTGCCCCTTCCTAATGAGGAGAGTATTGAAGATCAACATGACTGTTTCTTCCGTACTGAGGAAGAGACAAAAGGAAGGATTGATTTGAGAGACACACCTTTAGAGAATCCAGATGGGACTCTATGGGTAGATGGTTCCTGTTTTAAGATGCCTAATGGGGATATGGTTTCAGCCTATGCTGTAACTACCTTACATACGATTGTGGAAACTGCACGTGTTAGACACAACTCAGCGCAAGCAGCAGAGTTGATAGCACTAACGAGAGCTTGTGTACTATCAAAAGGGAAAAGAGTGAACGTGTACACTGACAGCCAATATGCCTTTGGTGTCGCGTTCAATTTTGGGCGTCTCTGGAAAGAGAGGGGTTACCTAACTTCACATGGCACTAAGATACAGCATGGTCAGTTAGTGACTGATCTCCTTGAGTCACTTACTTTACCTGTACAAATTGCTATAGTGAAGTGTAGTGCTCACAAGAGGATAACGGATGATGTTGGACGAGGAAATGCATTTGCTGATGAAACAGCAAAGAAAACAGCAAAAGATTCAATGAGTCGAATGTATATGGCAGGTTCTGCGAATTGGGTCACAGAAAGAGGAATGTGCGAGAATACAGTGGAAAGCGTGAAAACGATTCAGAAAGAGGCTACAGAAAGAGAGATAAGCAAGTGGAGAGAAAGTACGGGAATTTTAGATGAGATGGGTTGTTGGGTAGAATTGTCCGAACATCAACGATGGTTGGTGCCAGATGCTTATGTACTCCCAGTGGTTACTATGGCTCATGGTCCAGCTCACCTTAGTGCAAAAGGCATTTGTAAACTTCTAGCTCCAGTTTGGCAGAATGAAAGTATCCCTAAATGTGCAGACAACGTAGTAAAGCATTGTATTGTTTGTCTGATGTATAATCCAGGAAAGGGAACCCCCACTCCAGCAGGTCACTTTGCTCCTCCGACATACCAATTTGAAGTGTTGCAAATCGATTATATTCATATGGATCGATGCAACAACCTCAAATATGTTCTGGTGGTGGTATGTGCCTTTTCGAGATGGATAGAAGCATACCCTTTGAAAGACAACACAGCTTTATCCACAGCCAAAATCCTTCTTAAAGAATTCTTTCCCAGATTTGGATTGCCGCGCATTGTCTGGAGTGACAATGGGAGCGAATTTGTTGGCCAAGTCATGCAGAAAGTTTGTGCAGGTCTTGGAATCAAACAAAAGTTCCATGCGGCAAATCATCCCCAATCAGCAGGTTTAGTAGAATGCTACAATGGGACCCTGAAATTGAAGTTAGCGAAAATTCAAGCAAGTACGGGACTTAATTGGCCTGATGCTTTACCGTTAGCTCTGCTATCCACCAGAACTGCAGTACACTCTCGTCTGGGACTTAGCCCTTACGAAGTGGTGTTTGGCCGTCCGGCCAACGTATGGGGAATACCTCGTCCTAAAAAGTACTCAGATTTGCCCTACCCAATGTTAATTGACTATTTGTATGACCTTACAACTAAATTGCATGTCCTTTATCGACAGGTTCGGAGTGCTTTGCCGGAGGCTTCCACAGATCCAGGTCACTCCATCCATCCAGGTGACTGGGTCTGCATCCGCAATTTTCAGAGGAAGAAGAATTTGGAACCCAGATGGCAGAAGCCCCGAATGGTACTTCTTGCAACGAGGACAGCAATTAAAGTTGAAGGAAAGAAAAATTGGATTCACGTGTGCACTGCAAGAAAGTACCTTTGCCCTTGCCTTTCGATCAGTGGGTTCGCAGAGGGGTTGGTGACTGCGAAGGCGAAACAGTTCCACGATTCGTACCCTTTAGCGATGCACACCTGAATGGGACATTGTCTGAGAAAGAGGACGACAACATCTTACAGAAAGCGATTCCATTACACCGCCGCTTAAACACGACTGAACCAAAAACATTGTTTCAAGATCAGAGTGTACCTGGAAAGGATCGCTACAATCTTAGGCCCAGACAAAAGAACACTTAAGACCTTTTTTATTCTTCCTTCTCCTTGTGCAGTGTTCTGTTTAGGTTGCAAGGTCACGGTAGGAGTCTAGGTCACGACCTGAGTAGTGACAATAGGTCTGCAGGATCTTTCAGTGTCATAGGACGGTAGAGCATCGTGATTTTAGTGATTGAGGAAGATTGCCGTGAGCATCCACTAGTGAAAATGGAAACTACACCAAGTATTGAAGAGAGAAGAAATGAAACAAAGAAAGCATCTTGTAAAATAATGTACAGTCGTTACAGTATAATCCTATGTGTTTTAAAATCATTATGTATTGCTTTGGCGATTATTGGTTGGATAGTTTATGTTTTACAGCCAAGACACACCTCCCCTTCCTTTTCTTTGCCTTCTTCTACTATCTCTCCACACTTTTTCCATACTTTCCCTTCACATGAACTTGTCAGAAGAACCGAGTATTACAATAATTCTTTTGTTCAACTATTACACCAGCATCAATTAGTGGTTAACACAACTGATTGTTGGGTATGTGGTCTTATGCCGCATACTACTGAGAAGGGAATACCATTTCTAGTTCTTCCTTTCTCCTACGAAGGTTCCGCTTGGACATTCTTTGTTATTTTCTCAAATGCATACCAAAGTAAATTCAGACGGTCTGTTGCTTCACAAATTAATTATCCGGATTTTAGTCATAGTTCTTTGATTAAGGGTATGGTAGTTATGGCTAAAATCATGGAGAATAGCAAGATTTCTATCGATGAAAGAAAAGCATACACTAATTGGAACGTCACCCAATACATGTCAAGTCTTGATAATAAAATGGGAAAAGAGAAATCCTCACCAATCTGGACTGTACCGCATCAAGGTAACTTCTGTTTAAAGATAAACAAACGCTCTTCTGACACTGTACCAAAAAGTAACTGTTCCTACACATACATTTATTCCTCTCTGAACTCACCTCCTCTAGTACCGTCACAAGGTACCTATTTCATTTGTTATAATAGAGCCTATACCTGGTTGCCAACGGGTTTCTTTGGTACCTGCTACATAGCTTTTCTTCTTCCACCTACTTACACTGCTTCGGCCAATTATCACCGAACCCGTCTCAGCCGAGGAATTATTGACTCCAAAGACACCTCGGGGCAAGAAGGAGGAGATTTCCTTAAAGGTTTTCTTCCCTTCTGGGGTCCAATGGCCAATAGCAGAAATATAAGGGAACTGGTCCGTGTTGTAGAGACTACAATAGACATCACTGTAGGAGCCTTGAGTAATATCACGGCGGAACTACAGGCGGATCGTCTTATGATCTTAAAAAATCGGGTTGCCTTAGACATTATTCTTGCCGATCGTGGTGGAGTGTGTAAATTGATCGGGTCAAGCTGCTATATTTTCATTCCTAATGACGCTCCGACAGTATACCAAGCTATTTCCAAGCTGCATATAATCTCCGAGTCTATTCATCAGGATGAAGGAGATTGGTCCTTAACGGAATGTTTTTGGGGACTACTGTCCAAATGGGGTTGGAAAGTATTGACATTCCTTGGAGTAATTTTGACAATCATATTTTCTTGTTGTCTTTGTATGCACTGTGGTCCCGCTATCTGTGATCTTTGTGCCACTATGTGCATTTCAAGACCCAAACCTCAAGTGACAGAAAACATAAGGATGATGTTACAACAACAGCTTGAAGATCTCATGGCTATTGATGTGGACTCAGATTGACGTGAGTCTATCTTGCCTGAGTTCTGGCAAAAGGAGGGTCTGAGGAACTTCGATATTCGATTACGATCGAATCGACCCGCCATTTTGAATCCCGCCGCCATTTTGTGTTGCCACCACTCAAGCAGCACGGCGAACAAAGTCTTTTCTGCTTTTCCCTAGCTTGGTTTCAAAATACGTCCTCGGCCTTGTTTGCGAGGCTGGTGTTTGGACTAGCCGAGTACACTAATCCGCGTCTGTTTCCCTAATCCCTGTTCCAACTATCTGTAGGCTCACACCATTCTTTCCCGATCATATCTTATCAACTGGCCTTCACTGTCTCCTGCTAGCATTCTCTTGTGTCATGCCCGTCCTCCAATACACACAAACGTATCTCACCACCTGCAAGTCAGTTGTAATCTGTTAATGAACTAGTTCGGGGTGGGATGACAAACACAGTTAGAGGAGAGGTCTCTTCGAGTCATCTGATCTTTCTGTTTTCGAACCCTTCTTACTGGTTCCGCTTTGTTTTCCACTTACTCTATTGGCTCTTTTCTTCTTTGCTTGGGGCGTGTGTTCTGTTAATAATCTCATATTGTATAGTATTTAATCTGATGCGCCACAGAGTGAAGTGGCAGTCTCCTGAGAACCTACTTGTGTACTTCTAGGATAACTGTACTAGCTGCAGCTAAATAAATCCAATCTTCTAACGCCGACAGAGTGTCCCGTGTCTCTGTGTATCGAAGCAGGTGAACCCAGGAGACGGAGGGCGTACCCTGCGCCGCCAGGCCCAAAAGGTTCAGGTTCTTCAGCTGTCAACATGCTACGCCACCCAAATCACAGTCATTTTCAGCAATGCCATATCATTGTAGTGACCGCCTGACCCCTGCGGTGTGTCAACGCCAATGCCAAAGCCACACTCGCGGTAGTGATACATATATGTTTATAGTCAAATGGCGGTTGGCATGCTCCACCACCCAAATCACAGTCACTGGTTCCAATGTATAGCTGCCATATTGCAGTAGCGACCGCCTTGCCCCTGCGGTGTGTCACTTGCAATGCCAAAGCCACACTTGTGGTAGTGATAGATATATGTTTATAGTCGAATGGCGATTGGCATGCTCCGTCACCCAAATCATTGTCACTGGCTCCAATGTATAGCAGCCATATTGTGGTAGCGGCCGCCTGGCCCCTGCAGTGTGCCAATGCCCAAGGCCTTACAACCTATGGGAACTGCAATCGCGGTAGCCTAATGCAATTTTGAAAATTGCAGTAGGCGTACTTGGCCACCGCGGGGCTGGTCATCAGATGCAATTGAAAGTTGCACGAACGCGGTGGCTACCACCTGGCCCCTGCGGTGTGTCACCGCCAATGCCCAAGCCCTTACAGCCAATGGGAACCGCAATCGCGGTAGCCAAATGTAATTTTGAAAATCGCGATAGGCGTGCTCCGCCACCGCGGAGCCGGTCATTGGATGCATTTGAAAAAAGCTGACCTGGAACACCAATTAGAGCAGCTTATAAATACTGAAACTACCCCAGGGGGATATATATATGTGAGAGAGAGCCTAACATTTTCACTGCTTCCAGACACTGCTGCCTGACACCCCTCACCACCAACTGCTGCTGCTCCGGGCTCCAGACACTGCTGCCTGACACCCCTCACCACCAACTGCTGCTGCTCCTGGCTCCAGACACTGCTGCCTGACACCCCTTACCACCAACTGCTGCTGCTCCTGTCTCCTGGACCCAGTGATGGCGAGGACTGAGAAGATCAGGGCCCGTCCCTTCACCACAAAGGAGCTGGATGTCCTAATGGACGAGGTGCTCACACAGTATGGGAGGCTATATGATGCTCTATATGTCATGGTAAGTGTTTCAGAATGGAAGTGAGAGTGCAGGGAGTGCACACATGAACTTTATCTGCTGCAGTATGTGCCTGAGAGTGTGGGGTTGTGTCATACACTGCCTAGCTTGCTGACTCCAGGGAAAAGGGATGTGTAGCCTATACCACACGCTTACCTGGCTGCACATCAGAATGGAGGGACATGTATTGTTTTTTCAGCCATACAGTGACACAGCAAGTTGATTAAGTGGGAGTCAGGACAGAAATTGCCTATGTGAATGGATGTATGGGTCCATGATGTTCTTCTCAGGCTCATCTGTGACATTACCAAGGGTTTACGTCCAGAGGGTACTGATGAAAGTGTGTTTGCTATCAAGTATAGGTCAGCACTATGCACATGACTTAAATGCCAGACGGTGACACTCTTGGTGGTAATTCACCTATGACACAGCATATTGTTGTGCTTTTGTACAGAGCACCTTCCATTTTCATCAGCATGTGTACTGACTCGCATGTGTAGGCACTGTTTACGCTCTCATATTGTTCCTGCATGTGACATTTCTGATGCCGCACGTTGGACCTCAGTGTGTGCCCACCTGGCCTGCACAGTCACTGCCCTGTCTGACAAGGACACATCACTGAATGTACAGAGTGAAACATATGGGTTGTCTGCTAGTCTGTCCATCAAAAAGCTATCTCAGCCCTGTAGATTGCACACAACAGACCTTGTAAGAAGGGTGTGATATTGTAAGATCATGTCCCTAAATGTGACCTCCAAGACACAGTGAGCCATTCACATGGCAAGGACATTGAGGGCTGTGCAGTGTTGGACACAGTGAGTCTGCCCCGAAACATAATTTCCAATGTAATGTATGTCTTGCTCACCCACAAACTGGATAGCAGATGTGGGCCCCATACACATATCTTTCTGTGCTGGCATCCTGCATGTGTATGAGATGGGCAGGTACTGTTTCCACCCTGATACCTGCATGCATTTTTGAATGATTCTGCCATGCCAATGTACTTTGTGAGATGCTGTAGTGTCTCTGCTAGACATTTCTGTGAAGTAGTGCTGAGTTAGTATCATGCTCATGTACTGAGAGATAGTGGTACATAACCCTATGTCACTGATTGTTCCCACTCTTGTCTCCCATGACTGCAGCTCAAAGTCCACCAGTGTAACACCGTGTGGAGGGCCATTGCATGCAAGGTGCGGGCTCTGGGTGTCTCCAACCGACGGTGCACACACTGTCACAAGAGGTGGGATGACATCTGCCGGCTGAGCAAAAATGTGGCAGAGATGATGCTGGGGCTGCTCCCTCTGACTGGAAGGTTGGCGCGCAGGGGCATGACACCACTAATGGCCCGCATCTTAGCTGTGACACAGCCTGAGCTGGATGCACGTTTGAAGGAGCATCAGCAGCAAGCTGGGGGTGAGTATTCTGGGAAGGGTGAATTTGGTTGTGAGTGGCTTCATGTGTTCCAACACTGGGCCAGTGCTGAGCTCTATAGTGTTGCTAGTGTGATGCAATGGCTTGTAAGTGGACTCTGTGTTGGGTGCAGCTGTCATGCATTTTCCTTACCTGTACTTTCTTATATCATTGAAGTAATGGCTCTTGAAATTGCATTCTGAGTTGTGGCCTTCTAGTATCGTCTGCATTTTGGAAGTCAGGGACATCCCATGGAAGGGAACGGCAGTGTGCCTCATCTGTGTGTGCTTTCTTCAATGTGTGCAGTGCCTGACGTCTGAATTGTGAGGACTACACATCTGACACCAATGTGCAACTGTAGTTGAGCCCCAAAATACAACCTGGTGGATTGCATGAGCTCATGGCAATTGGGGACTAATATGTTGGAGTCTGTATCTGTGTTGTCCCCTTCTGCTGCCCCCAGAAGTGACTGTGTCAACATGTTGGGAGGTACATCTTTTCCCCCCTCAGGGCACTAGGTCTGCTCAGAGGGATCTGTATGTCTGGTTACATGGAGCCACGGGCAGGCTATTGGCTGTGTGGTCATCACATGGGTCACTTACGCCAAGTTTGCATGATGACACACAAAATTCGAGTTTTGAATTGAGGTTGCACAATGTTACTGCACAGGGTGGTGTGCTACATGGTGATGTCATCATCTTGTTTTGCTTGCATATGATGTTTGTGTTAATGCCACTGAACTGACCCTTCGTCTCTGTCTCTTGCAGTATCTACCGTGGGCACAGAAGGACAGGGGACGGACACCAGTGGTGAAGCATCAAGCACGACTGCTACACACGAGCACACTGACATTGATGTGACCAGCGCCACGGAGGGGGACAGGAGTATGCTTGAGGAATCATAGCCTGAGACACCAACCTCAACATCATCTGACGCCAGCGGTGACACATCTATGTTGGTGGGCACAGGGAGCGGGAACTCTGCCTCCTCTTCTACCACACAGCGTCCAGTGCCCACCCTCCCAGTTACTTCCACTAGTGCTGCATGTGCTCGCATCAGTAAGAAGGGAAGAGTGTCCTTTACCCCAGGCACTGCTGCCCCTGCCCCCCCTGCTGCCATCAGTGTTGAAGCTGTGGACCTTTTGTGCCAGCTGTGTGTGGGTCAGGCAACTCTCCTCAATGTCTTCCTAGACCACGACAAAAAGTTGACACAGGTAGTTGCCTTCATGGAGGGCATTCTTTCAGACGTGGGTGGGCTACACCGGACTGTCCAGTCTTTGTCCTCCACAGTGACAGCAGCCATTCAGCTGTCACAGTCTCAGAGTGCAGCTCCAGTCCATTTGGCCACCCCCCTACCAGTAGCTACATCTGACGATAGTGACCACATACCACAGACCACAGGCTCAAGATATACCACCTGCAGCACACAACAGCAGCAGCCCAAGTGGGCCAGAGCGCAGACACCATCCCCCCAAAAAACCAAAGCCACCCCAGAGCACAAAGGCAAAAACCCTTCAGGCGACACTCAGGGGCATAAAGCCAAGAAGCAGGCCTCAGGCTCACATGCCTCAGAGGCATCCCCAGCCAAGGACTCTCCTGTCCCAAAAGCATCTTGCAAAGAAAAGCAGTCAGTTCCCATTCCTGCTGTGAAGCTGGTGCCTGCTAAGGGTCCACAGAAAAAGCCCGCTAAGGCAGATTCACCCACAACCTCTACACCCATCCAGACCACTGTGAAGCAGGGAAAGGAGGTCAGTGTAGGGGGTTCACCTGATAAACAGGTGGGGGAGGGGAAAAGGCAAGGCCAGGCCAAGTGTAGCTCCGGATCCAGCAGGTCCCCAGAGGGAGGCCCACCGGCTGCACCTGATGCAGCTTTGGTGGGGAGTGTCCTGTAGTGCCCACCCCATCTACCACTCCTCCCAAGACAGTTCTTGGCTATCGAGTCCCTAAGAAGTGGAAAGGCACCCCTTCACAATCTCCCAACCACACTGTGTCTCACAGCAGCATGACTCCACCTTCACGTGCCACCACACGACCCGGTCCAAGCAGCCTTCCGGCTTCCAAAGCCACTGATGCCTCTATCTCAGCTGGTCCTCTCTCTAGCAGGTCCAGTCCTCCAACTGGCCCCGACAGTCAGCCACCTCCCAGTCCGACTGACAGCCAAGTCTGAGTCAAAGCCCCCCTCACACACCTGTCTCTCCCACAGCGGTGCCTGGACTGCCCATTGTGATCCCCCTAACTGTGTTGCTGACAATGGCAGTGTGCAGTCTCATCCATTCCCTGTGCAGGTTCTCATGCACACGTGTGCCTACTCTGCAATTTGGACTGGCCACTAGCCTCGGTGTTCATTACTGTGTTTGCCCATTTCCTGTGCAGGATCTCATGCACCTACTCTGCACTTTGGACTGGCCACTGTCCACTGGCCTTGGTGTTCATTACTGTGTTTGCCCATTTCCTGTGCAGGATCTCATGTACCTACTCTGCACTTTGGACTGGCCACTGGCCTTGCTGTTCAATACTGTGTTTGCCCATTCCCTGTGCAGGATCTCATGTACCTACTCTGCACTTTGGACTGCCCACTGGCCTTGCTGTTCATTACTGTGTTTGCCCATTTCCTGTGCAGCTTCTCATGTACCTACTCTGCATTTTGTACTGGCCACTAGCCTTGCTGTTCATTACTGTGTTTGGCCATTCCCTGTATATAATCTCATGTACTTACTTTGCACTTTGTACTGGTCACTGGTCTTGCTCTTGTTTACTTTTGATGCCTATCTGTGTAATATGTGAATAAAGACAGTTACTCCTGCTGTTTGCTTTGTCAGTGTCCTTGCTAAATAAAGGGTTTTATGTGTGGGTATGGTTTAATGTGACACATGCTCTGTATGCCACTTTAACATTGCCAATGGCTTATTTACCGTTTTCATGGTTTTGCAGAGGTGACAGGCACTTCAGTTCTTCTTGGCTCTAAGGCTTGGGGATGCAATACTGGTTGTTTGTGATTAACTACTGTTATCATAATCAGTCTATGGTGATGTTGGATAAATTGTACACATGTCATGTTTGGATGCCCTGCCAACACAGAGTGGGATCCTATCCACAGGATTGCAGGCAGGCTGGCCAGGGTCCATCGTGTCTGTGTGATCTTTTTTGATGTGTGAACAGCAGTGTTGCTGTATCCTGTTCTGTCTGTGATCCCATTGCCTTTCCAATGTTTGTCTACACATGTCTGGGCTTGTTGCACTTCTGTGTCTGTTGTTTGTGTTTGGCTATTGTATTTGTGCCAGCATTGCTTCAGGCATTACTGAGTGTGTGTGATGTTGGTGGATGCACCCCAGGGAGTGTGATTGTTCTTCAGTGTATTCACAGGACATTATGTGCACCATTTTGTGTGTTTGACACTAGTGTTGAGTGGTGTAGGAGTGAGGTGGGTGGAGGAGGGGTATGTGTAAAGGGTCCAAGTTGTGTTTGACAGTCATGGAGTGTGACACTGGGCCCTGTGTGTTGTGCTGATGACATACACATGTCAAGTAAGTAGGTACAGATGTGTGGCTGATCACTATTTGACTTCAGAAACTTCCTATCATCCCTGTGCCTATGCATGGCTTGCATTGCTGTCTCCCTGAGTTGTTGCCCAGAGATCACTGTGGTTTGATTTCGCTCACTGTGCCAGCCAAGTGTTATTGGTTGGCCTAAGGGTGTTGTGATCTGTTCCTTCTCTTGCATGTGATGTACAGGTGCTTTGTGGCTAGCTCCTTGTCTTCCCATCACTGTCCACCTCACTTTTGTCTTGCACATTTCTTGTCCTCCAATGCTTCTGCCATCTGGTTTGTGTATGTGACTGTGTGTCAGTGTGGGAAGTGTCTGTGTGGATTGATAGGCATTGTGTACAGTTAGGGTATTGTTTATATTCAGTGTGAATGTTCATTTTGTTATTGGACTCAGTTTGCTTGACAGGAGTGTAGTGTGGGTGTGGGAAAGAGGGTTGCCCTGGCCCTGTGCTTCTGTGCTGTGTGTTCCCCTTCAGCCCCACCAGCTGAGACTATCTCTCTGGTTGTTTGGTGTGTGTGGTGAAAGGTATGGGTTCACATGGCTGATTATTGTGCAGGGGGTGCACAGGAGGAGCACACAGCATGTCCCCTAATGGATGTGGGGGGCCTGGAATGTGTTGGGTGGTGGTGTGGGCCTATGATCTTTGTGGATTGCCCATGCCTGGTGCTGGCCCTGCCTACAGCATTGTGCTCATGTTTTTCCCATGTTCACCGCTGCGGCGACGTGACCGGGACATGGCATTGATTTCACTGTTGATGGGTGACCTGGATGCGGAGGGGTTATTTCATGACAGGTAGGACATGTGTGGGTACACTTGTGGATGTGTTCCAGTCTCCACCAGTGTATCTGGTGTGGACAGGAACTGTAGTTCAGCCCAGAGGTTTTGTGTTGTGGTTGTGTGTGGAGTTGTGTGATTGCATACCTGCGGCGTTGTACGCGGCAGTGCATTACTTGCTGGTATTGTATCAGGTACAGCACCGGAAAGGCATGCAAAGCTGGATCCATTGAAGTCGAAACTGGGTGAGGGGACCAGGAGTCTGGTTTGGTGCTCCGCTGTCGGGCTTCCGCCGTCTCTGGTTGGGTGGTTTATCCGCTGCGGTGTGACTTGCTGTTTGAGACATCCTGATTTGTATGGCAGTCGGGATGTCATTCCTCATGGCGGTGACTCTCTATTGGCTCCCACCGCCACGGTGGCGGGTGCAGTTTTATGGCGGTTCAGGTCACACTGCGGCAGATGGGAACTGGGCTATGTTTGCCCATTGTAATATGGCGGACGTGAGGACCACTGCTCGCATGTGTGAAATGGCATTTTCCGCCAGCACCGTGGTGGTGCCTCCGCCCGCCATCCTAATGGGTCCCAAAGTCTTTATACTTTTCAGATGGTTTAGGGTGTGATCGCAGCAAATAGCATCCCTGACCACCCCTTGCCGAGAGTCTTGGTGAGGGTTCCCCTTGTTGCACAGCATCCGTTGCTCCTAGACTCCTGCAGCTGGTAACTGATGGTCTCAGCTCAGAGTCTCGGGGAGTACAGAGAGGGGGTAGTGAAAAGAGGTCCTCTGAGAAAGTTCCTGGATTCAACTCTTGGTCACACTTGCTGTTGGCATTGTGAGGGTTCATTGCAGCGGTACCTTCTGGTGGGCTGGCCACCAAGAACCTGTTGGTGGTTTCCTTTGGGATTTTTTTAATTGGGAAACATTCCATGTCACACGCTCTTGGCCTCTCTTTGCTGTCACCTTTGTGCCTTTGACTTCAATAACTACCCAAGGGTCCAATCGAACGGCAACCTGAATTTTCCTCCATGATGGCAGTCTTGCACTAACACTCAGCCTCCGACTATGATAGGGCTCTCACGGGCACGCTGCCTCCGGGAGGCATCTTCATTGGTGGACACTCTCCGAGAGTCTGTTTGATTTGGAGGATTCAGTACTTTTTCCCACATGGGGTGATGTGGAATGGTATCAGTCACTGACCGCCTGAAGCATAGCTTGCCTGGGGATATGACTGCAGGGCAGTGGGGTGTGAGCCAGTACTCTCTCAAGAATTGGTACAACGCTCATTCCTTGTTGCAACTTTCAGCCATTGCAATTTGGATCCCTTTGGTGAGGGTTCTCATCAAGCGCTCCACTTCTCCATTGGCTTGAGGCCATCGAGGGGTGATCCGACTATGTTTAATGCTGTGGTATGCTAGGTAGTCTGTCAGCTCAGAGCTGTTGAACAGAGGCCCATTGTCAGTGTGGATTTCTCTGTACAGCCCAGGGGTTGCCATGAGCTTCTCTAGCTTCGGGATCAACGGTGCTGCGGACGCTGTCATTACTATTTCCACCTCCATGTAGTGCGAGTAGTTGTCCACAATGACCAGCATGTGTCTTCCTCTGGGTAGGCTACCAAAGTCGGCACTCACTCTCTGCCATGGGATATTGGGGCCTGTCCCAGTGATAACTGGCACCTGCCGGTCTGGTGGGCCAGTGGCAAGGCAGACAGGGCAGCTCTGCACAATTGCTTCTACCTTCTGATCCAGACCCGGGAACTAGACTGTGCTCCTGAACTGGTTTTTGGACTTGCTCATTTGATGGTGTGCTCAATACGCTAAGAGTGCAGCCTTCTGTTCAAGGTCTTCAGGCAATACAAGTCACGGGCCTCAGAGGAGACATTCATCGTTGGTCACGGACAGCTCCTGACGGACTTGATACAGGGCCTTTAGGACTGACTGGGCCATTTCGGTGCGGAGAGATGTTGGGTTTTGCAGCGCTCGTCAATCTCCCGTGGTGACAGCTTTGATGGTGATTTGTAGGCAGTCATCGTGCTGAGTTGCTGTGATGATATCTTCCAGAGACATCGGAATGGGTCTAGACCTGTCCATGACCATTCTCACAAAGTCCTCAGTTGCAGCTGCTTCCGCGTTTTCGGTAGGTTGGCCGGAAGGCATGCCTTCAATAGGAAGTCGGCGGGGTTTAGGGTACCGGGGCGGTACTCCACGGTGAATTGAACTCTTGCAGTTTAAGGATCCATTTTTCGATCCTTGGGGAAGGGGTCAATATAAAGATCCTTGAAATAGGGGGATCAGCAGCATGTGGTCTGCAACTACAGCAAATGGGTGGCCATATAAGTAGATGTAGAAGTGTCTGCAGCCCCATAGGATCGAACTCTCTATTTGTGAGTTTCGCTGCTCTGATGACGTGAGCATGTGGCTGGCATAGGCTACCGGAGCCAATCTCCACAGTCCTGTCTTTGAGCCAGAACAGCGCCTAGGCCAGTGGGACTTGCATCCACCACGAGTTGTGATTCTTTCCCTGGTTCAAAATACATCAGAATGGTGTTAGCAGAGAGAGCGGCCTTTGTCCTCTGGAACGATTCTTCTTGCTTGGGCCCCCACACCCATAGGCTGGTTGCCTTGTTCAGGTCCCGGAGTGGACTGACAGGTTCTTTATGAAGCATCCGCAATAGGCTACCATGCCCAGGAAGCTGAAGACTCCTGACACTCACGACGGGGCGCAGGCTTCTTGGATACCCCTCACTTTGTCGGGGTCAGAGCCGATGCCTTTGTCGGAAAAGCAATATCCAAAGAAGCTGATGTCTGTTCTTAGAAAGTTACTCTTCTCCCATTGTAGGATGAGCCCACTTTCTTTGAGACGTGAGAAGATGGTGTGGAGGTGAGTTAGATGCTCCTCTAATGTGAGGGCATGAACCAGTATGTTGTCACTCACTTTAAGTACCTTATGTAGGCAGTGGAGTGGTGATGAGACAGAATATCGAGTAAAAAATATTGAGTGGCAGACATATCGAGTCACAAATATTGTGAGTGAGAAATATCGCCAGCAAGAATATTGTGGTCAAGAATATCGACTTATGGTAGTAATATCGATCTAAAAAACTATTGAAGTGTTTTATATCGTTTGTAAAAAATATAATTGTTAAAAATATCGATACTTAATTAATGTTATGTGTTTTAGTATATATTTTAAATGTATGCGATACATTTTTTGGTATAAGAATAGTTTATATTTTTTAATATGTGTTCAATTTTTAGTAGTTATTAATTGGTTTTTTATTTGAATTTTGTGTTTTTTAGTTTTATAGTGGGCTATGGGTTTATTGGGGAATAGGGTGGGAAGTAATTTAATTATATTAAATTAATGTCTATTTTTTATTTATTCATATTTTATTAATTGAGATGTTATAGTGTTAAATGTGTAAATTCATTTATTATCAATCAATTAAATTAATAATTGTTTATATTTTTTTAATATATATGTACAATTTTTAGTAGTTAATATAATTTTTAACTGGAAATTTTGTGTTTTTTAGTTCCGTAGTGGGTGGTGGGCTTATAGGGGAATAGGGTTGGAAGATATTTAATTATATTAAATTGATCATTCTTTTTTTTTAATTAATAATAATTTAATTGAGAAGTTATAGTGTTAAAAGTGTAAAATAATGTATTATTAATCAATTAAAAATTATTTGTTAATTAATATTAATTCATTAATTGGTAATTAATTATGGTAATTGTGTCATTATTTTAGGTGTGGGGGGCTTTATCGGGGTAATGGGTGACAAGTAATCTATTTTTTTATTAATAATTATTTGTTAATTGTTATTAATTAATTGAATTCAAAATTATTATGGTAATTGTATAATTAATTTTAGGTGTGTGCTGTGTGTGTTTTGGGATTTATAGGGGTAATGGGTGGCAAGTACATTTTTTTTGTTTATTAATAATTATTTGTTAATTGTTATTAATTAATTTATTTAAAAGTTAATTATGGCAATTGTGTAATTAATTTTAGGAGTGTGCTGTGTGTGTTTCGGAGTTTATAGGGTAAAGGGTGGCAAGTATTTTTTTAATTAATCATTATTTGTTAATTGTTATTAATTAATGTAATTAAAAATTAATTAAGGTAAATGTGTAATTAATTGTTGGTGTGTGTGTTGTGGTGTTTATAGGGGTAAAGGGCAGGAAGTAATTTGTGTTTGATTAATTGATATAGCGTTTTTAATTCATGTAAATTGCCGTATGTTTATTTTGGGTAATTGTTTATTTTTTGGTGTGTTCTTTTCACTTTTAACGGGGTAAACGATGGGTATTAAATACATGTTATTCACTTTATAATTAGTTGTTTAATAGTAATAGTTTGTAACTGTAAAATAAGTTTTAATTGTGTAATTTATTATTTTACAGTTTAATTTAGGTGTGTGTTGTGAGAATTATAGTGTTGGAGCGTGGCTAGTTAACACATTTTTATTAATTATTTTTTAATTAGTAATATTTTTTAATTGGTAATTAATTATGTCAATTATGGAAGAGTATGTGTTTCATAATTTAGAATTGTATTGTGATTTGTGTGGTGTTATAGGGTAGGAAATTAAAAAAATTAATTTATATAATAATTAATGTTTCAGTTTGTAAATATTTGGTAGTTAAAAATATTTATTTTTCAGACGTTTATTTGGTATTTTATTTTATAAAATGTAGGAGTGTTCTATGTAATTATTTGATACCCTGTTTACTTTTTATATAGTAAATATTTCTAATTTCATTTATTCCTTAATTTTTATAATAATAGTTTTTTACTTTTAAATATTCATTTTGTTTTTATTTTTTAAGTAGCTGGAGTGTGAATAGTGATTTTATCTGTTCGCTTTCCAACACTTTTCCGACTGTTGCACTCATTGGAGTGGAAATAGTCATTTTTACCTATCCATCAATTTCCCTACTGTTGCAGTCACTGGAGTTGGAATAGTAAATGTAATTCCTCCACCATCCAACACTTACCCTACTGTTGCACTCACTGGAGTGGGAATAGTAATTTTTACCCCTTCACTTTCCAACACTTTCCCTATTATTGTACTTATTGAAGTTGGAAATAGTAATTTTTACCCCTCCGCTGTCCATCACTTTCCCTACTGTTACACTCATTGGAGTGGGAATAGTACATTTTACCCCTGTGTTTCCAACACCTTCCCTACTGTTGCACTCACTGGAGTTGAAATAGTTAATATAATCCCTTCGCTTTCCAACACTTACCCTACTGTTGCACTCACTGGAGTGGGAATAGTAACTTTTACCCCTTCACTATCCGACACTTTCCCTATTGTTGTAGTCATTAGAGTTGGAATAGTATTTTTTTACCCCCCCGCTATCCAACACTTTCCTTACTGTTGCACTGACTGAAGTTGAAATAGTACATTTAATCCCTTTGTTATCCAACATTTGCCCTACTGTTGCACTCACTGGAGTTGGAATATACATTTTTACCCTTTTGTTATCCAACACTTTCCCTACTGTTGTAGTTATTGGAGTGGGAATATTACTTTGTATCTCTCCGCTATCCAAATGTTTCCTCACTTTTGCACTGACTGTATTGGGGAAATTCAAATTTAAATATTTTCTAAAATTTGTAATGTTTTAATTTATTATAGAATGCTTTTTTTCTTATATTTTAAATTATTATTATATATTGTTTTAAATATCATTTTAAAGTTTTAACATATATTAAAAATAATAATATATATGTGTATAATGTGTTATGTTTTTGTGTTAATCTTTTTTTAATTGTTTATTTGCTATATTTTGTTAAAATTGATATTAAGGTGCCGATTCCGATCCGTTAAAAAGAATTACCGTACGACTCGTATCCGTATTTTTTTACGTACGAATCGTACAAGTCCCGTACAAACGGTGAAGTACGATTCGTATGTTAAAAATACATATGAATCGTATCGGAAAAAGGTCTACGAGACGTCCCCGGACAGTTTTACATACGAGCCGTAAAACAGAAGTCCGAGCGCACAAGTCCGATCCGTACCGGCGTTCCGAATGCACAAGCGTATGGAAAACGTCCTGTATGAAGCGAACTTTGTACGACCACTACCCCGGGTACACTTGTGCCCGGGGTACGAGTCGTACGGCCCCCCCAGCCTCCCTCCACACGCGTATGTCCGCACCATACATATGCAATGTTGGGGTAGGCACGTACATGATGACACGTACGATGTGGTTGATAGCGTGTACGTCGCGTACCGTGCCCCCTTTTCGTCGTGCATCGCAGTGTACCTAGCTTTTGCGGCACTTTTTGGCTCCCGTGAAAAAATAGCCGTGCGGAGTGCTGTGGGCACAAATCGTACTTGCTGGTCCGTAAAACGCTGCCTGACTCAGTGCGGACGTCGCGGACGCGCTGTCCAGGATCAGAATAGTAGGTATTTTTTAGCCGTACGGTGTTTATTACGATTCGTACGGAAATCGTATTTCTGTACGAATCGTACTTGCTGGTTTGTACGGTGGATTTCCCGGGTACGAGTCGTACAGAGAATACGCTCCGTACGACCATTCGTACCCCGGTTTTACATGATCGGAATCGGCACCTAAATGTAATTTATTTTGTTAAAATACATTTTAATATTTAATATAATTAATTATATATATATATATATATATATATATATATATATATATATATATATATATATATATATATATATATATACATATATATATATAAATTAACTAGTCACACTTTAACAATATAATTCTCACAACACACACCTAAAACGATATTTTGTACATCTCTGTTTTTACAAACATATTTTTTAGTTGATATTATTGTACTTACCTGTTTAAATATAGGAGTCGATATTTTTGCAATCTATATTTATTTTTGATATTTTAATATCGATATTTATGTATTCGATGTTGTGTCCCCGTGGAGGACATCTTTGACGACATTCTGGAAGTCTTCCTCCGCACTGGAGATGCCAAAGTTGAGCCTTGAGTACCTCCAGAGTCCTGCATGAGTTGAAAAGGAGGTAATGGAGCGGGAATCCCGGTGTAGCGGTATCTAATGGTAGCTTGACCAGAGGTCCATTTTAGAGAACCAGCTCGCCGGTGATGTCGTGTATGGTCGGTGTGAGGTGGCGTTCCCGCTTGATCACTAAATTCGGGACCCTCATGTTTACAAAGATGCGCAAGGCGTATGATTGTTTAGGCTTCTTCGCCAGCACAATGGGGAATACCCAAGGTGTGGGTTCACACACAAATTCAATGCTGCCGGCTTTCTCCAGAAGTCTCAGCTCGGCCTCAACCTTGGGTCGGAAATGGAAAGCAATTCTTTGATGCCTGAGGGCTAACAGGGCAACCGACTTGTCAATGTGAAGATAAATGGCTGGACCTTGTTAACACCCGATTCCCTAGAACAGCGGTGCAAAGTCCTGCAACAGGCAATCCAGATCATGTGCATGCACGTCAAATGCAAATTGTATAAGGTTGAGATCTTCAGCCGTGTGGCAGCTGAGCAGGAATCCAGATCCTTCTTGTGAGACATTGGGCCTGATTCACAGAACTAACTTAAGACAAAATCCTAAACTTACTACCATTTTGGTATTCACAGAAGGCACTTACTCATTTTGGTATTCACAGAAGGCACTTACTCATTTCGGTATTCACAGAAATTAGGAGTCCTAACTTTAGGACTCCTAAATGCCTTTTGTGAATACCGAAAGTCTTAAAATTAGGATTTTTCTCAGTTTAGTAGTAGTATACTTAGGACTCCTAACTTTAGGACTCCTAAATGCCTTCTGTGAATACCGAAAGTCTTAAAATTAGGATTTTTCTCAATTTAGTAGTAGTAAAGTTAGGACTCCTAACTTTAGGACTCCTAAATGCCTTCTGTGAATACCGAAAGCATTAAAATTAGGATTTTTCTCAGTTTAGTAGTAGTATAGTTAGGACTCCTAACTTTAGGACCCTTAAATGCCTTCTGTGAATACCGAAAGTCTTAAAATTAGGATTTTTCTCAATCAAGGTGCCAATTCCGATCCTGGTAAAGAATTCCCCGTCCGACTCGTATCCGGTCTTTTTTCCGTCCGAATCGTCAAAGTAGCGTACAAACTGCCAAGTACGATTCGAACGGAAAAAAGTCCATACGAATCGCATTGGGAAGATTTCCCCACACGTCCTCGGGTCGGGAAAAGTCACCGACACGTCCCCGGTCGAAAAACCCACCGTGCGGAAAAATAAAGTCCGACTGCGCAAGTACGATCCCTCCCGTCCTCCCCATTTCACAACCGCACACAAAAAACACCGTCCGAACCGAACTCCCATAGCAACCATGGAGACATGTGCCCGCATACGCGCCGAACACCCCACCACCCCCCCGCCCACGTATGTACGCCCCGAACCCCCACCCGTGTATGTACGCCCCGAACCCCCACCCGTGTATGTACGCCCCGAACCCCCACCTGTGTATGTACGCACCGAACCACCACCTGTGTATGTACGGACCGTACCCACACCCATGGAAGTACGGCCCGTACCCCCACCCCAGCAGTGTAGGTACGCCCCGAACCCCCACCCTGACTTTTACCCGCTGCCTACCTGCACTGCCTCAGAGCGCCTCGGACTCGGCGCCCTGATCCTCGCTGGCTGCCCTCTGTCCTGCACGCGAGCAGACCGCCTCCGCTGACCGCCCCCTCCTCGCCTGACTCGCGGAGAGGGACGGGCGGCTCCTCCATCTTTGGCGGGTCTGGCCTCGGCGTTGCAGCTCCTTGGCTCCTCCCCCCCTGCCACGCCCCCTTGACCCTCCTTCCTCATGTGTCGTCCCTATATAATGGCTCCTGTCTTCCGGCGGCGCAGCGGACGGGCGCAGCGGGCGCGACGAAGGCGCGCCGAAGTTGCGCCTAAGTTAAGCCCGTCTGCGCCCGTCCGCGACGGGCCGGGACCAGGGGCCACACATCTTGCTCCTCACTCGGTCTATTCCTCCGCTCAACTTATAGCACTATCTGCCTTTCCTTCTCCCCCCCTTTTTTCCTTACATCATTTACACTCACTTGGTATCCTCTCTTCCCCTCTGTCTCATTCGATACCCACCTCTCTCAACTCTTCCGTTTTTCCCACTACATTATCCCCGGTTTCTCGTCCCCCCCCTGCTCCCACTGTTGCCTCTGCTTACTTATTGAATACCCGGTCTGCAGTCAAACACCAGACAGCACTCTTTAATCTTCTGACTACTGATTCTCCTGATTTTTTATTTCTGACTGAAACCTGGTTCACTGCCGACTCTCTTCCTGATCTTTTAGCCATCCTCCCCGATACCTATTATGCCCTCCGAGCTGATCGCTCGGATGGCAGGGCCGGTGGAGGGGTAGCGATGATCGTCCGGTCAACATTTAAATTTCAACTCCTCTCTCACTCCCTCATATCCAACGTGGACTGCCTTGTGGCCCGTTCTCTTAATTTTCCCTCTCCTCTCACTATTGTCCTTGTTTACCGTCCCCCCCAATCGATGCCCTCTTTCGTAGCCTCTATACAGGATCTTCTAGCCACCTTGGTGGTCAACAACTCCTCCGTACTACTTCTCGGAGATCTCAATTTCTGGCCAGGAGATCCAAAGGAAGATCTTCCTTCCAAAGACTTTTCTGCCACTCTTCACTGTCTGAATCTCATTTCCCATGTCACAGCCCCTACCCACGTACAAGGTCATACTCTTGACCAAATCTGGTCTTCTCGTCCCCTTGCTTCACCCCCCCTTATCTCCCCTTGTGTTTGGTCGGATCACCATATCATTTCCTTTTCTATTCACTTGGGTGTGGTTGATAAGCCCTCTCTTCCCAAGAATCACTTTGCCCGTAATTGGAATCACACCGACCTTGACTCTCTTTCACTTTCTTTGGCTTCCTCCGCTCCTGATCTTACTAACCTCCCCCTTGAGTCCCAGGCCAATGCCATCAGCACATGGCTTTCCTCTTCGTGCGATCGAGTGGCACCGCTTAAAAAGATCAAGGCGGTCCGCCCTTACGATGCGCACAAATGGTTTTCTCCAGAGCTTAAAGCTTTAAAACTCGACCTCAGGCGGTCGGAACGTCTCTGGAGACGGCAGTACTCTCCCTCTCTGCGCGTTAAATATAAAGCTCTCCTCACTGAGTATAAACAAGCTATTCTTGTGGCCAAAACCTCCTATTTTACTGAGAGAGTAGCTCTCTCTGCAAACAAATCTCGCGAAATTTTTTCCCTGGTTCACAATCTTGCCACCTCTGATCGTTCTTCCCCCGGTTTGGTTCCCTCTCAGTCCCTCTGTTTGTCACTCAATGACTTTTTTATAGACAAGATTGTGAAAATTAAAGCTAATATTCCGACTGTCCCTCAACCTATCTCTATGCGCTATGCCACCCCCCCGCTTTCTTCCCTCGCCACTTTCCCCCCTATCTCTCTTGATCTATTCTACAACTACCTGATCAAGGTTAAATCTGGTTCCCCTGCAGACTGTGCCCCGGCGCGTATCCTTAAAACTCTTTTCACCGCCTCTCCTGTTCCCCCGCTCACTCTACTTAATTCTTCCTTGGCTGCTGGCTCTGTCCCTTTATCATTTAAATCCGCCGTTGTTCTCCCCATCCTAAAAAAACCTGGTCTGGATCCCTCCCTTCCTGCTCATTTCCGACCTATTTCCCTTCTCCCCTATTTAGCTAAGATCCTCGAGACCCATGTCACCTCTTGCCTCTCCTCGTACATCGAGGATAATGGCCTCCTCGCCTCCCATCAGGCGGGCTTTCGCTCAGGTCACTCAACGGAGGCAGTGGTTCTCGCGGTCTTGGATGAACTCAAGGGGAAGGCTGATTCCAGCCGTCCCCAAGCCCTGGTCCTTCTCGATCTGTCCGCTGCGTTCGACACGGTTGACCATTCCATTCTTCTCGCCCGTGTCAGCGCAGCGGGCATTCGGGGGGCGGCCTTCTCCTGGCTGGCATCCTTCCTTCGAGATAGGTACCAGGCGGTTCATCTCTCCGGTTTCTCTGCCCCTCCCCACCCGGTCACTTGTGGTGTTCCCCAGGGTTCCTCTCTTTCCCCCCTTCTCTTTAATCTTTATATCTGTCCCCTCGTCACCTCTCTTCTTGAGCGGGGGGTCTCAGTGTATAACTACGCAGATGACCTCCAGCTCGTCTTTGATCTTTCTTCTTCTTCTGACTCTCTTCCTAAGTTCAGTTCCACCTTAATCTTTATTTCGGAGTGGATGAGCGCCAACCATCTTAAGCTCAACCCCGATAAGACGGAACTTGTCCTCACGGGTGGTCCATCTAACCCCTGGTCCCCTGCACACTGGCCTCTCTCTTTTGGTCCCCCTCCTACGCCTTCCCCCTCTGTTCGCACCCTTGGCATCAAAGTTAGTTCTGACTTAACTATGCATAGTCAGATTAGCTCTGTTGTGTCTTCCTGCTTTCTTTCCCTTCGTCTTATCCGGAAAATCTCACGTTTTTTCACCACTGATGCACTCAAAACCATAGTCCTGGCTTTAGTCATCTCTCGCCTCGACTATGGGAATGGCTTGTACGTGGGCATTCCTGCCTACGAGTCTCGACGCTTACAGGCCATCCAAAATCAAGCTGCCCGCCTTATTTTTTTCCCTTCCTAAATTCTCCCACATTACTCCTGTTCTTAAATCTCTTCACTGGCTCCCTATCCATTTCAGATCTCTTTTCAAACTAGCCTGCTTCGCTTTTCGAGCTCACTCCCGCTCTGCCCCCCCCTACATCAATTCTCTTATTTCATCCCATGTCACCAGTCGTACCCTTCGTTCTTCTTCTCTTTCTCTTCTGCACATCCCCCGTTTCCGCAAACTTAGAACGGGTGGTACTCGCCTCTCCGTTTTGGCCCCCCAGTACTGGAATGGCCTTCCACTTCACATCCGTTCCATCCCCATCTACACCCATTTTCGAAAAGCCCTCAAAACTTTTCTTTTCATTCAGGCTTTCTCTTCGTAGGCTCCTCGGATTCCCTCTGTGAGCTCTGACCAGGTCCCCAGCTCCAGGAAGCCGCTTGGCCGCAGTGCGCTTTATTAAATACTTTTTTTCATTTCATTTCATTTTCATTTTCATTTCATTTCATGTACGCACCGAACCACCACCCGTGTATGTACGCACCCAACCCCCACCCCAGCAGTGTATGTACGCCCCGAACCCCCACCCGTGTATGTACGCACCGAACCCCCACCCGTGTATGTACGCACCGAACCCCCACCCGTGTATGTACGCCCCGAACCCCCACCCGTGTGTGTACGCCCCGAACCCCCACCCGTGTATGTACGCACCGAACCCCCACCCGTGTATGTACGCCCCGAACCCCCACCCGTGTATGTATGGACCGAACCACCACCCGTGTATGTACGCACCCAACCCCCACCCCACCCGTGTATGTATGCCCCGAACCCCCACCCGTGTATGTACGCACCGAACAACCACCCGTGTATGTACGGACCGTACCCACACCCGTGGAAGTACGGCCCGTACCCCCACCCCAGCAGTGTAGGTACGCCCCGAACCCCCACCCGTGTATGTACGCACCGAACCCCCACCCATGTATGTACGCACCCAACCCCCACCCCAGCAGTGTATGTACGCCCCAAACCCCCACCCGTGTATGTACGCCCCGAACCCCCACCCGTGTATGTACGCACCGAACCCCCACCCGTGTATGTACGCCCCGAACCCCCACCCGTGTATGTACGGACCGAACCACCACCCGTGTATGTACGCACCCAACCCCCACCCTAGCAGTGTATGTACGCCCCGAACCCCCACCCGTGTATGTACGCACCCAGCCCCCACCCCAGCAGTGTATGTACGCACCCAACCCCCACCCGTGTATGTACGCCCCGAACCCCCACCCGTGTATGTACGCACCGAACCACCACCCGTGTATGTACGCACCCAACCCCCACCCCAGCAGTGTATGTACACACCCAACCCCCACCCGTGTATGTATGCCCCGAACCACCACCCGTGTATGTACGCACCGAACCACCACCCGTGTATGTACGGACCGTACCCACACCCGTGGAAGTACGGCCCGTACCCACACCCCACCAGGGAATGTATGGACCGTACCCCCACCAGTGCATGTACGGACCGTACTGACGCCAAAAACACACGTACTGAACACGGACAAACCACATTTACACAAGGAGAGTCAATTAGAGTTTCCCCACACCACCAAACATGCCCAACAACCCCACAAACATCACCTACACTGACCTGCAACTGCAAAACTGCCAAACAGAGGCCCAAAACACGACCACTCCTCATAACACACCCACACAAAATTCAAACACAGCCACACCCACAAATGGACCAATAAAAATGGACCACACACACAAACTGTGGAAATATGGATTTTTATGATCAGTTATGTCCCCTATCTTGGACCCCAACGGTTTCATGTATAAATCACAAGTACATGTATGTTCCCTCCAGTTCCAGTTATGAAGACGCAAATACATGTGCGTCCACCGTTAACATGTCCTCTTTCAGATCCGCCATGAATGGGCCGGATATTCCATTCCTAAGTACGAAAGGCCACCGGCTTTATATGGTTCACTTATGCTATTTTTCAGTCCAGGCGAGTAGGCCCTGATTCTGCCATCAAGCCTTTTCCTGCCTTCTGCCTCTGAAAGCTCCAGTCTGAGCTCGCATCTGTATCCATGAACTTTGTCCTACTCCCTGCGCGGCTAACGGTGCCTGACTCGACCTGTCTGCTTGCCAAGAACTGTATTTCACCTTGTGATTATCTGCTCCGCTCCCTATCCAATGCATTCCTGTCTAGTAGTTTAAGTAAACATTCTTCCAGCTACCGAGCAAAAGGCCCGGCTTCTCTGTCCTCATGCAAGTAATTCATAGCCCTGTTACCATGGAATATTCCTACCCCCTCGCATTTAGTGTAGACACTTAGACGCTTGTACACGCACTCACAGTCAGTATAGAATAGATTTTGTTCGAGAGACCTTTCTTTTTGGATAACACAGTTCTTTAAACATAGGATATTAGATATGATTTGGGATTAGGTTGACATAACCCCAGACTTTTGTCTCCACATGTAGAGCTAAATGTCAAGTCCCTTTCTCCCTCTAGTTGCACGTCTATCACACGTCATGCGACTGCGCACGCATCTCTGCCAAATATTTCTGCTGACATTGCAGGATTCTCCAGGTATCCACCCACACATGACAAATTACCCATTATCATCAAGTGGACGCCCACATGGACGCCCACCTTCACGCCTACTTACACGCCCACATGCTCTTATCTCATTCTCTCTTGCTCTTTTGCTTACGTACAATTGAGAAATGTATATATACTGTACTCTGTGAATAATGTTTTGAGAATATTGAGAATACTTTTGAGCCCCTTTCCAGATCCAATTTTGGTGATGGAAATATTCTCCCTTTGACTCGAGTTATTGGAATAAATCCCTTTATGAACCTGATACCACAGACTCAGCCTCTTGCTTTATGCATGATCTTATTGATATTATGAAATTATGAGAGCGTGATATTTTATTTACCACATAATGGCGCCCGAACAGTTTAATCTCTTTCCCCACACGCCGGAGATGAAGGTCCAGTTTTGCCCCCTTCCATAGCCGTGATGGACTTCAAGCGCGCACGTCGCGGGTCTTCCCGCCAACTCCCTCAGGCCAACGAAGGGGACAGACTGCGACCAGGCATCCATACGAGGCGGTGAGGAACGCAGATTGTCCTACCCAGAGCCCACCTGCGAGAGAGCTGTGTCCGAGGTATACAGAGGCCCACCAGATTCCGAAGTTCCGAAGTATCCAGGTCACGAGTCCAGTCCAGTCCAGTCCGGTCCAGTCCAGTTCAGTCCAGTTCAGTTCCGAGGCCTTCCGTTCCGAGCTACCCGGTGAGTACCATTGCCGGGGAGGCGTTCTGACGTGCACATAGGTTGTGCCGGTCAAGACGGGTTTGGGTACACAAATCCGGTCTGCACTGTTTCAGCAGTGTATCTGTACTGTTTAGCAGTATATCTAGTATATCAAGTATATAAATTCAGAATAATCCAGTTAATGCCGAGTATTATGTTTAGTGACTAGTTTCTTAGATCATCATCATCATTGTTGCTCATTAAATGTTAAATGTTAAATGTGTTAATACGTCCTACATATTGTGGTATGATTGACTGTTCATTATCGTGTTTTATTGTATTAAGTGTGTTCAAAAATAAGGTATCAGATCAGTTCTCAATATGCCGCTCTTTTCGAAGTTAAGACAGATCACAACTAGAAAAGGGGTACTCGAAGAAGCTGTTCCCATTCCACCTAGGGACACTCCAGGGTACTTTATGTATCATAAGCATGGCCTAGACGCCATATTATTTCTTGATTTATGGGTAGACTACACCAAGGAATTATCAGAAAGTCACAGGTGGCCCGCAGCTGGGACCTGGGATGCAGATTGCATCGTGAAAGTAGAGGAAGAATTATGGAAAAGGAAAGCTAGACAATAACAGAAAGACGCCATTGAATTATGGCGAAAAGAATCGTATAGACGTACGGAAAAAGCACGTAGACAGGAAGAGAAGAGTAAGGAGAATTCAAATAAAGTTCGAGAAAATATGTTAGTTGAGGAAGGTATCCGAGTAAAAGCAGAACAAGTAGATGGACAACGAAACACTCTTATGAAAGAGTAATTTTTGAAAAGTTTAGCTTGAAAAAAAAAAAAAAAAAAAAAAAAAAAGAATTGTGGGTATTTCGAATTTGCAAATTGTTCAAGAATACAGGTTTGTGTTCTTGGTGGTCCAGTGAGCCAATGTGCTGGGTCAAGTCGGTGAGATTATGACCCCCTGAGTGCAAATTGTATGTAAAAATAATTTTTCAATTGAGCGAATTATTGCAGTTTTTATGGAATTGAGTAGTCTTTTTGTCTTTGACAGCTTCAGAGTGAGGAGAAGGTGGGGGCTGTGTAGAGCAGTATGTGATACAGAAATCGGAGACAGATTCTGACCTTGTAGCCAGTGTAGGTGGGGGCCGGTGAGAGGAGCAGAACAGAGGCACTGCTTAGAAAGCTTCTCTGACATCGCATCTGTGTAATGCCTGCAGCCGGAACAACAAAAAAAAAGTTGGCTGGCAGCCCAGGCTCAGGCCGCGCTGAGGGGCTATTTTTAACTTCTCTGATAAGACAGGGCAGCTGAGAAATGTAAGTCGAGAAAGATTCCCTTGTTCAATTCTGTGCAAAACGAGTGCCCCGAGGAAATGTCTATGGAGAAGATTTGTTTTATTTTTTAGAAAATGCTATATTGCTTCTGGCCAGAAAGTAAAATGTTGCTCTTGCTTGGAATTTTAAGGGCTATGTGCCTATATAAAAACGATTTTCAAATTCAGACATTTTTTGAATTGTGGCCACAAGCTGCCACCAGTTGCATTGGATAAATGATCCAGTGGTTAAAAGTCTGTGAGGAGAGATGAGAGGTGCGTCTTCGTCTGGGACATTAGGGTACATTGTGTTGACGAAGATGCATAGCTCATTTTTATAAAAGAAAACAAACAGGTTTGTGTGTTCTTCGTTTTTGATTATTATTGCTGATTCTGTTTTTATAAAAGAAAACAAACAGGTTCGTGTGTTCTTCGTTTTTGATTATTATTGCTGATTCTGTGTGTCAGACTTGACACGGTGATTTCAGATGGGGGTGTATAGGGCAGGTAAATGAATTATTGATTATAAGCCTGACAAATTAAGCAGGCCAGAATGTTCGCCTCTGAGCTGTAGGTACTGTAATTGCGCATCGCTGCTCATTTATATATGTTAGTGCAATTGTCTATGCTTTCTGTGCTTGGTATACTGATGGCTTGGCATATGTATTTTATATATGTTTTGTTTTTGTGTTGTATTGACCAGTCTGTTTAGCGTTTAATACCAAGTTCTCCTGTGCAAGTACAGAGATAGTCGTGACGACGGCGATCTTTGCACAGCGCTTGGCTGGAACTTGTTCACAATTACTAAATTTCACAGACGTGATATTACCTTTATCATGCTGTCAAAATAGCAGACAACACGTTATCAGTGTATGTCTAATTGGTGTTGGAGATGAATGAAATAAAAGGAAAAATTATGCAAGACTAAAATATTTTTCACATGACTGCCTTTCTCTTATAGACAGGCAGCCTCGGTCATATGTTTCCAGATTGGACATTAAGGAACAATTATGATCTGTACACTCGCATCTTAACTCTTGAAAGGCCTGTTTTAAATAAGGACTGCCACCACAGAGTGACAAATGAGGCTCGGTATTTAGGGTAATGAGAAAATATCTGACAGGATTTCCTTTTTAAAGTTTGCTTTAGTAAGCTCATTCTTGTAAGTGGTGGCCCCAAAAGTTGACTTGTTTTTAAATTAGGCTATTTATTGTATAGGTGGAAATTATTGCAAAATGACTGATTTCTTTAGCAGATAAATTATTAATTATCAACATTAACAACTGTTCTTAAACTTGGTTTTCCGAATATTTAGGTAATTTAGCATTCCTATTAGGGCCTACTAGCATTAATATTGACTTCAGGTTGGTGTAGGTTCATGTAATAGGGACATTTGCATATGAGATGTCATTTGGCCAGCTTATGAGCTAAAACAATGAGGTTTGTACATTAATTTGAAGGATTTCTCGCCGTTTCAAATACGCTGTGTATCTTCTATAATTTTGCTTACGCCCAGTAGCTACACACAGGGATTAATAGTGTTGACAAGACACAGGGTTTGATAGTGTTTGACAGCAGTGAAATCTGTTTCAGATTTCCTCCTGTCAAAAAGGGGGGGAAGGAGGAGAATATTGGCTTTCTGCTGGCCCCTGAGGAGGTTCGCTTCCCGCTAGCCCCTTAAGAAATTAAGCCCCTTAGAAATTAGCCCCCTTAGAAATTAAGTCGAGGAAATAGGTATGGTGCTTTCCCCTTTTTCTCATGTTTTATTGTGATCTTTCAGGGGAATTAGTTGTGGGCACCGGAACGTATTCAATTGATTTCTGGTTTTTCCCAGCCCAAGACACAAAAAGACTAAAGTCCTCAAGAACACACTGTGGCATTTGAAGAATTAAAGAGAGCTTTATGTCAAGCACCAGTTTTAGCAAACCCTGATTACAACAAATCGTTTATGCTTTTTGTGACAGAGCGGGATGGAACAGCACTATCTGTCCTAACACAAGATCATGCAGGAAAACACGAGCCCTGTGCTTATTTTTCTAGTACATTAGACCCAGTAGCACAGGCTTTGCCTGCGTGCCTAAAATCAGTTGCAGCAACGGCCTTAGCCATAAGACAAAGTGACTCGATAGTGCTGGGCCACCCTCTGACAGTACAAGTACCACACGCAGTAGAGGTTCTCTTGAACCGGACACAAACACAACACCTGACTGTAGCTAGACTGACAGGCTATGAGCCAACGTTATTTCAACCACACATAGAGATCAGACGATGCAACATACTGAATCCTGCTACCCTTTTGCCCTCCAGTACAGAAAGCGTTTCACCACACGACTGTGTTGAAGTAATACATACCGTGACTAAACCAAGACAAGACTTGACAGACGTTGCACTCCCAGACCCCGACCTAACACTATAAGTTGACGGCTCATGCATGAGGACAGGGGCGGGAGAATTAGTGGCAGCATATGCAGTGACTACTGATACTGTAATAATAGAGACTAAAAGAATAGACATATTGTCAGCACAAGCAGCAGAGCTCATCGCCCTGACACAGCGTGCATAAGAGCTAAGCACCTGAGAGTAAACATTTACACCGATTCTCTGGCGAGAAAGAGGTTTCTTGACCTCTCATGGGGCCAAGATACAGCATGGCCCCCATATTCAAGCCCTACTGGAAGCAATACATTTACCAACAGCCATAGCTATCCTAAAATGTAAAGCACATACTAGAGCCACAGATACCATTTCCCAAGGCAATGATCTGGCAGACCGAACAGCTAAACAGACAGCTCAGACCCCACTAGACATGACAAAGTTACAGGTTCAATAAGTGTCCAAAGCCATGACAGTTAGGGATCCTTCCAAGGATGTACAAGACATACAGACACATGCTACTATGGACGAATTAAAGAAATGGTCGGAACAAGGAGGGGTACTGACTGATCAGGGTTTCTTTCTGATTCAATGGTACAAATAATCATAAATACCGCACATAGTCCTGCACACTTAGGAGAGAAAGCAATGATAGATAGCTTACAGAATATATGGTTCAACAAGCACCTGCGTGCAGCAGCGAAACAAAAGGTCAGAACATGTATGATCTGTTGCCAATTCAATCCAGGTAAAGGCATTCCGATGGAACAAGGTGGATTCCATCCACCTGACCACCCTTTTGAAGTGCTCCAAATGGATTATATCCAAATGAACAGATGTAGAGGTTACAAATATGTCCTGGTACTAATGAAGCAGGTGTCCCTTCTGTTAGGGTATACCTGGAAATTCCATTGTGTGCGACATCCTGAAGCAGCAGGCCTTGTAGAAAGACATAATCAGATATTAAAATTTGTGCAGACAAAGGTGTAGATTGGATGGTAGCCCTGCCGGTTGCCCTCTTTTTCATGCGAATGGTAGCTCATTCTAGAACAGGCTTATCTCCCTATGAAGTGGTCTTTGGTAGACCACCAAATATGTGGGGCACTCCAATGCCTAAAAGATTATTGATGTTGATAATAACATGCTGACAGATTACCTGGCTCCCTTGATGTCTGCACTACTCTCTTGTTGTTCGCAGGTTGCTGCCGCCTTCCCTGACAACACCCAGGTCAAAGAATACTCCATCGCTCCTGGATGAAAGGCGCCAAAGTCAGTGCTCTGGACCACGGGGACGGCCGTTAAAGTCAAAGTGCACCTTCACCACTCTTTTACAAAGGAAAAAGACTTTAAACTTGGATTTTGGATTTTGAACACCATTTTCTAGAGGAGACTCCCCAGAAGTTTCCACAAAGCTAAACTTTGATCTAAGAAGTCAGAACCCGTTTGATCAATTAAGTCCACTAGGTGGTGAAGCGGTTGAACATGTATTCTGGCTCGCATAAGATCTTGGACAATAACATAAAGCAAAAATAAGAGAGCTAGATAAGAAGCAAATAGATGTATAGTGACTGTAATTTTTCAATCTCTTATGTGCATCACGATAATATGTATCAGCTTAATACTACATGCTATTTTTCCTCCTATTGCCTCACTCTTATACTCCTCCACTAATGATACCATAAAGCACACATTTAGTGATCTGCCATCCTATGAGCTATCATATCGACTTGCCTTACGCAACAATACCTTTATTCAGATGCTGCACCATTCACATCAGACTAGCAATGCTACAGACTGCTGGGTCTGTGGCCGACTCCCCCCCTATCAGAACTATAAGGGAGTTTTGCCCCTCTTTCTCTATCCGTTCACACACAATGGCTCCTGTGGAGCATGGTTTAGTTTGATTAATTCCCTAGATTCGAATTCCGCAGTTTATCAAGACAACTGGGTATGGGGAAACCTGAACTTAGTTTTGCTTAAAGTCTGCTACCCTAACAAGGAGGGACTTCCCAAAAGAACAGGAACTGATCTAAGAAATGAAGTATATGGATTAGGTAATTTTACACTTAACCTCATGATCCTGAACGTTGAATCTGAAGCTACACCAATCTTGCCCGCCATGTCCGTATTCCCAGTAAAAGGGGAATTATGTATAAGAAAGAATGGCTCCATACACATGGGCCATAGTAAATGCACCACTGTAATAAAATTTAGTGATCAAGGCAAGTCTACATTTAGAGCTTCTCGTCATTCCTACTTTATATGTGGCCAGACCGCATATATACGCCTACCTCTAGATTGGGATGGTACCTGTTACATAGCATTCCTCCTACCACCTGTTTTCCTAGCTCCTCCTGATTCTCATAGAAATACTCATTTAGTACACAATAGACAGCAGAGAGATCTCCCAATTGTCGATTACACTGAAACAGCATGGGAAAAATACACAGATTTCAATAAAGGTTTCTTTCCCTATATAGGTACAGTTACCAATAGTAAGCTGATACGTAGATTAACCAGAACCCTTGAAGCAGTAGTGAACGAAACTATTTCCGCCTTAGGCAATTTAACAGAAGAGCAGTCTGCTATGCGGATTGTTGTGCTTCAAAATAGTCTTGTCCTTGACGTTATCCTGGCCGATAGGGGCGGAGCTTGTAGGGTCATCAAATCAAGCTGTTGCATTTTTCATACCAGAAAATTCGCCATCTGTATATAAAGCCATAACTCGCCTTCATAAGATTGTAAGCCAGATACACCAGAATCCAGGCACCTGGACTTGGTCCGGTTGGTTTTGGAGTGTATTATCTACCTTTGGATGGAGGGTCCTATCCTTCCTAGGTATTGGCTTTCTCATACTATTCAGTTGCTGCTTATGCCTACAATGTGGACCAGCGATTTGTGGTCTGTGTGCCACATCGTGTATTCCACCACCAAGATTTCGTTCGTCCCAGAAGAAAAAAGAAGAACAAATGATGCTATATGAACAGATCAATGGATTGATGAAGATTGATATCTCTTGACGGGCAAGTAGGGGACAAGGAGGGAATGTGGAAATATGGATTTTTATGATCAGTTATGTCCCCTATCTTGGACCCCAACGGTTTCATGTATAAATCACAAGTACATGTATGTTCCCTCCAGTTCCAGTTATGAAGACGCAAATACATGTGCGTCCACCGTTAACATGTCCTCTTTCAGATCCGCCATGAATGGGCCGGATATTCCATTCCTAAGTACGAAAGGCCACCGGCTTTATATGGTTCACTTATGCTATTTTTCAGTCCAGGCGAGTAGGCCCTGATTCTGCCATCAAGCCTTTTCCTGCCTTCTGCCTCTGAAAGCTCCAGTCTGAGCTCGCATCTGTATCCATGAACTTTGTCCTACTCCCTGCGCGGCTAACGGTGCCTGACTCGACCTGTCTGCTTGCCAAGAACTGTATTTCACCTTGTGATTATCTGCTCCGCTCCCTATCCAATGCATTCCTGTCTAGTAGTTTAAGTAAACATTCTTCCAGCTACCGAGCAAAAGGCCCGGCTTCTCTGTCCTCATGCAAGTAATTCATAGCCCTGTTACCATGGAATATTCCTACCCCCTCGCATTTAGTGTAGACACTTAGACGCTTGTACACGCACTCACAGTCAGTATAGAATAGATTTTGTTCGAGAGACCTTTCTTTTTGGATAACACAGTTCTTTAAACATAGGATATTAGATATGATTTGGGATTAGGTTGACATAACCCCAGACTTTTGTCTCCACATGTAGAGCTAAATGTCAAGTCCCTTTCTCCCTCTAGTTGCACGTCTATCACACGTCATGCGACTGCGCACGCATCTCTGCCAAATATTTCTGCTGACATTGCAGGATTCTCCAGGTATCCACCCACACATGACAAATTACCCATTATCATCAAGTGGACGCCCACATGGACGCCCACCTTCACGCCTACTTACACGCCCACATGCTCTTATCTCATTCTCTCTTGCTCTTTTGCTTACGTACAATTGAGAAATGTATATATACTGTACTCTGTGAATAATGTTTTGAGAATATTGAGAATACTTTTGAGCCCCTTTCCAGATCCAATTTTGGTGATGGAAATATTCTCCCTTTGACTCGAGTTATTGGAATAAATCCCTTTATGAACCTGATACCACAGACTCAGCCTCTTGCTTTATGCATGATCTTATTGATATTATGAAATTATGAGAGCGTGATATTTTATTTACCACAAAACCATGAGCCTTTGCAACAGACCCACTGCTGCCAGAGCCCACAGACGACCCACACCACCATACTTGAACCTCACACTTGCATACCTTCACACAACCACCTACACAAACACCCCCTCATCACATTCACACACACACCTCCACTACCACACTCACACACCCACAACCATCCACACCCACACCCCCACAACCATCCACACCCACACCCCACGCCATGCCCACAACCAAGAATCCAAAGTTCACAAAGGAGGAGCTGGAGATCCTTGTCGACGAAATCCTCAGAGTCGAGCCACAGCTCTTTGGAACATTGGTCAGACAGACCAGCATATCCGAAAAATCGGCCATGTGGCAGAGGATTGTCGATTCTGTGAATGCTGTTGGGTCCACCAGAAGGACCAGGCACGAGTGCCAATCCAGGTGGTACGATCTGCGGAGGACGGTCAAGAGGAAGATGACTGACAATCACAACCAGGGGAACATCACTGGAGGAGGGCCGCCCCCCAGACCGGTACAATACCATCCCTGGGAGGAGAAGGTGATGTCCACGCTGGCGGTGGAGGGACTACACGGACTACCAGGACTCCCAGACCCTGGTGAGTACACAAACAACTCACCTCACTTGGGGGGGATGCCATACACAATCAATCATGCACGCCACCCCCCCCCAAGCCACCACCGGACACAACCACACTCCACAAACGCACACATGCCACTAGCGCCTCCATGCCCCATGCACCAATCAGGGCCATGCCAAGTCACAGGCCACACAAAACACCAACACAACACAGGATGTGGCCGATGCTGGGAGTGTGGGCATCAAAACTAACATTGAGCAACTCACAAGCACACAACAATGCCCTCAGCCCATATGGCCCAGGGCACAGCCATACAAACTGTGTGTACCCACACAGTACTGTCTTGCCTGCAAATGGTGGCCGCCTTGCAGGATGACATGTGTCTGAAGGCACAATTTGCACATAACAGCAGACAATGAAGATGCATCGCTCTGTTAGAGTCTCAGCACACACCGCCACAGCAGCAGCCTACACTCAGACACAAAGCCCAATGGGTGCCCGGAGAACAGGAACTAACTCACATGAACAAGCCAATGGCCATTCAAAGACCGGCTAACTGTGTGTGCCCAGGAAGCTGGCCTGAGGTGACAGAGGGTGACAAATAGAGGGAGGGAGAGGGGGAATGAGAGGGAAGGAGACAGAGGGGGACACAGGGAGACAGACAGACAGAGGGAGGGAGTAGGGTGACAGAGGGAGACCGACAGAGGGAGGAGGGTGACAGAGGGAGGGAGGAAGGGAGACACAGGGAGACTAAATCACCCTTGGGTGGTGTGGCCATGTCCACTCGTCAGCCGGTGGACTGTGTGCATGCAGACAAGGTCTGGCAGTGCCTCGACCCCCCCCTACCGTAGATGAAGACCGGTCCATGTGTCAATCTGTGCACGAGTCCATCCGTGCTGCAGGCACAGACCTAACCACACACCCAGTATACCCACCCACTGTGTCGGTAAGAACCCTGTCACAAATGCTTCAGTCCCCTACCTGCATCATCAAATTGCCTTGGCAAAACACCATTTGGCCACGTACAGTGCAACACATAAGGCGCATCTGCATGGCTCGCTACGCCCGCACACCACACTGCTGACTGTGTACCCAAATAGATGCATCGACTAAGATTGTGTCACACATGCGTAAAGCCCTGACAGCTGTGGCCAAGGGACATACCCATGCACAAGTGCACTGTGAGAGGAATGCAAGACACATCCAACTACCCAGAGGAAGAGTGCCAAATCAGAAATGCATGAAACATGGATGCCACATGTAACACTGTTAACATTGTCTCTCTCACACACAGGTCAACGTCGTCGATCACCCCCCAACACTGGGGGGGAAGTCTCACAGGACCAGGCTCTGCGGGATGAGGACCCCACCGCCAGCGGCGACTCTCACCACTCCGTGGATGACCCAGACCAACCTGGCCCCTCTGGTGCCCAACCACCTGCAGCACCTGCGTCAGGTACAACTGTGCCAACCACCACCCCCATTGCTGCCACATCCCAGGAGATGTCCAGGAGCCCTGCCCGCGCACGACCACCCAGCCAGTCTGCCCAGGAGGGACACGGTCCTCCGGGCACCCAGGAGGAGGCAGGCGGCAACGCAGATGCCATCCCTCAGGGGTCCCGGAGACCCGATGCGCCCACAATGGCAGGCCAGGTGCACGTGGCCAGGGGTGGCGGGAGTGGAGGACGGCGGAGGCGCGAACCTGACCAGGGAGCTCAGGACCCAGTAGTGTCCCAGGTCAGCAACATCCTGGATACATACCGGCGTGACACCAGGGGCATGGACCAGATTGCGTCCACCCTCAATTACATCAAGGGGACCCTCGAGGAGATGAAGACCCTGCAGGCCCAGCAACATGCCTGTCAACTGCAACACCAAGGAAGGATGGAGGATAGACAGGCTGAGCTCGTGGCGGTGCAAACCCAAATGACCGGTGTACTCCGTCGGATTGCCGACAACATGGGCAACCCTCCCTGTGGCACCAGGCGAAGGCCATTACCAGACACAGGGAGGGATCAGGAGGAGGAGGATTCATCCGACGGAGCGTCACAGACATCGTCACGGCCTGCTTCCGAGGGTCCCCGCAGGAAGGTGGGTCGTCCACGAAAAAGACTGTGAGAATCAGCAGAACATCACCATCTCCCAGGTCACCTGGCCTGGCACCTGGCCCTCTGGCCCAATAGCAGCACATGACATTCTCTGCCACATGGACTTGCTGGTCACTGTCTGACCTATGTTGACGAAGACTGTGGCATGGACTCTGATAATTTGCTACGGCAAGGATACCAACTCCCCCAGTGAACTTTGGATTCTACACTCCCGCAGTGCACCTCTTGTCATCCCCACAAACCCGTACCCCACCACAAATAAAATAATCACAATTACAAGATGATGCCGTGATTCTGCATTATTACAATACATGTGTGTGTCGTAAAGTCAAAGCATGCCTGATCTCAGAATCAACTCCAACCATCCAAACCGTGGGGTCTCAGTCTTGCCCAGGACACACATGGGTCCCAATGTATCATCTGATACAGACATGGAGTACCATACTCACCTGTGCTGGTCCCAACCAGCTGAGTGGTTCCCGCACAACTGTGGCTACAGACACATTTAGGGGAGCAACAGTCATGCGCAGAAGTCAGGGATCATGTGGAGTGACCTGGCTTGCCGCTCCCAGGTATGTCTAGACATGTGTCCCTACCATGTCCTGCATGCTTGCGTCAGGCGGATGTTGAGAATGGTGGCTAGGCCAAGGTTGGATGCATGGAGATGCCAGAATGCAGTTCTGGATCACAGTGCCACATGGTTGTGTTGGGGTTGTGGGCTGCATCATGAGTGTGGGCGTGGATCGCGAAGGTCATCCTGCAGCTGGCTGTGAATCATTCCCCCCATCCCGTTTGGACGTTGATGTGGCCTGGTTGCCCGATGCAGTAGCAGAGCTGTGCAGATGCACTCCGGATATGGACAAGTATCATGGGAGTTGTAAGGCACATGTCCGTAGACTGCAGGGTAGGATTAGACACGGATGTTGTAGTTGCCCTGGGGGATGGTCTCTCTTGCCTTGAGGTGGATGGAACTGTGCATCTTGTGCATAATACAGATTCCAATCCCTGACAAACCGCTAGCATCTTGCTACTCTACACATAGACACATATGCACCACCTCTGAAAACTATGCCAGACATGCCGCATGCACAGTGGCAACAGGCCACCATTGACAGAGAAGAGGCACCTTGGAGCCAGAGGGACAAATTTATTAGTCATGTGTGTTGGAATGACAATGATACTCTGTCAACACATACACAGGTCATGTGGATGGACATGTGGGAGCAACACTGGCACCCCCCATTGCAACACAGATGCTGGTATTCCATTGAACTGGCACACAAGTGACGGATAACAGCTAAACACCCCCTGCTGCCACGGAGAGGCTGCTATACACCATTGAGGCCCTGATGGGGCAATCACAAACCATGTCAACCCGGTGCAACCTGTATGTTTCCGAGGCCAGTGTTACACACATTGATGGCCTCATCACAATCCCCAATCCCCTGACACATGACAGTCACCAAGTCTGACCATGGCTCCAGGTGAGGGCTGCCCCATGTCATGTTCCCCATGTAGGATCCACATGTATGCAAATTGACCACACATGAACCGGAGAAGTGCACACAGACTACACAATTTACACACCAAAAACTCCGTGAGGCATCCCTTACCCTAAGGAGATTTCAAAACTTGCCTGTGCATGTGACGCTGAATCAGCACATGTTGCTGTGTTCATGAGGAGTAGCAGGAGCACAACAATGCCACCAGCAGACAGCATGCCCATGGACCTGTGGAAGAGAGACACACAAGGAGTCAGCCCAAAGGAGCACATCCGCAAGCATGTACTCAACACGTATCATCTTGTCAACATGACAGGTGACAATGATGACTCTCGGACAACATCCTTCCATTGCGCCATCACTTGAGTGACACTTCAATACACACCACTGACTCACTTGGCAGACATGCAGATGGACACACACATTGCAACACATGCCACACACGGCCCAATGCGTGCACACTCAGACACTGGAACTCACCACTAAGCAAAGAAGTCGCGTATAAGCCGACTCCGCATGTCCTCCACAGCCTCCTCCTCCTCCACATCACTTGCCCCGTCACCAAGCCCTTCATCCTCCACGGGTGGATGGTCCTGGTCATCTTGATCCAGTATGAGTGGAACAGCTTTCTCCACTGCCATGTTGTGCAGCATGCAGCAGACGATGATGATCTTGCACACCTACACCGGGGCATATGGGAGTGCTCCGCCGGTCTTGTGGAGGCACCGGAATCGGCTCTTCAGAAGTCCAAACGTCCTCTCAATGACTCTCCTGGTCCGCCCATGGGCATTGTTGTAGCGGTGCTCGGCAGCCGTGCTGGGGTTGCGGACAGGCGTCATCAGCCATGGCATGTTGGGATAGCCAGCGTCCCCTACAAGGAAACATCATGGACAGAAGTGTGTCAGCACAGGCAGTGAGATTGGAAGATGACGCCAAACACTGAACTGCCAGAGTCTACCCACCAACAATACATGCTCGCTCGTTCCGCAGCTGCTGCATCATTTCAGGCAGCCTGCTACGCCTCATGATGAAGGCATTGTGTGCTGATCCTGGAAAGCGAACACAGACATGTGAAATCACCATGTTGGACAGACACACCACAAGGGCATTAATGGAGTGATAATGTTTGCGATTCCTATACACCACCTCCTGTGCCTGTGGTGGTACCAACGCAACATGTGTCCCATCTATGGACCCAATGACATGGGGCATCCCTCCCAGGGCATAGAACTCACGCTTGACACCTGTCAACTGCTCACAAATTGGGAATTTAATGTACTCATCCAGGTGAACCAACATAGCCTCTAAGAAATCATGCAGAACACGGCTGAACATCGTCTGGGACATGCCCCCGACGTCAGCAATGGTATGTTGGAACGTACCCGTGGCAAGGAAATGTAGGGCTGCCATCACCTTCAACTTGGGTGTCAGTGCACTGGGATACCTGTGGCGCGGGAGGAGGTGTGCTTCCAGCCGGCCAGTCAACTCATCAATCAACCGTTGGCTGAATCTGTAGCGGCGTATACAGTCCCGTTCATGCAGGGCAGCCAGGTCTGGCATACGTCGAGGGAGAGGGGAAGCCCTGCAGTGAAATGGAAGGAACACCGATGAGTGAGCACTGTACGACGACATTGTCAATGCACTGAGCACATATTAAACAGCCAATACACAAATGCCACATTCAGAGTCAGGTCTGTGCCACATTTCCTGGACACGTACGCCAGGCAGGTGACTCTCCTACCAAGGGACAGCCACCAACGGAGTGGGGCAAGCTCACGATGACATGGCATGAGACTAGCTGTGGGCCAGTGTAAGTGAACATGCACACGCATCACAGGATTCACGGACATCCACACATGTGCAGAAGTAGGATGCGTATGGTACAGACAGGTTTGTGTATGCGATATGCACTGGTCACATGTTATAGGAAAAGGACAGGCCACACACATTGCCTTGGAGGAGTACATGTCGAGACAGAACATACATGCATTGAGAGCATGTGGATATGTACTTGTTTAGTAACTCCGTGTAGTTGCATACATACACACCTCATGGCAGATCACATATGTGGGCTGGTGTGTGGAACAGTGTGCCATGGCCATCTACACACACACACATGTTGGTAGCAGCAACTGCTGATGCATTGGACCACACACCTACAGCAAAATCATGGAAACACATGCCACACACATGACATGGTTGCAGCGTGCAACGCAGCCATTCACATGTCATGTGTAATATTCCGTGTACCTGGCATCAGGGGACAGGTGCGGGTGTCCGTGACTGGGACATGCAAGTGACTCATGGCTCTACTAGTGTGTACGACATGCACACATGTCAAAGGAGTGGAGGGTATGTGTGGCACAATGCGCACCATCACACACGACATGTGTACACAGCTCATCGTACATATGCTTTGCCCACACCTCAGGGGTATTGTGCCACATCACATCCTGACACACCTGTGTCACACACATGTGGTATTGCACAGACAATGCATTGGTGTCCACCCTTGGCAAAATCTGAGGTTCCATTCCTGTCTGTGTGCCGCCTGTCACCACTGACAGGTGTGGAACGCACCGTACATACGCTCTGAGGGCGTGTATAGGGTCCCTGGGCCAACATGTGCGCTGGCGTATGCGTACGCCACAGTAGTATGGACCGGACAAGCGCTTGTATGGTCTGGATCACAACATGGGCGCTGGCGTATGCGTACGCCACAGTAGTACGGACCGGACAAGCGCTTGTACGGTCCGGATCACAACATGGGCGCTGGCGTATGCGTACGCCACAGTAGTACGGACCGGACAAGCGCTTGTACGGTCCGGATCACAACATGGGCACTGGCGTATGCATACGCCACAGTAGTACGGACCGGACAAGCGCTTGTACGGTCTGGATCACAACATGGGCGCTGGCGTATGCATACGCCACAGTAGTACGGACCGGACAAGCGCTTGTACGGTCCGGATCACAACATGGGCGCTGGCGTATGCGTACGCCACAGTAGTACGGACCGGACAAGCGCTTGTACGGTCCGGATCACAACATGGGCGCTGGCGTATGCGTACGCCACAGTAGTACGGACCGGACAAGCGCTTGTACGGTCCGGATCACAACATGGGCGCTGGTGTATGCGTACGCCACAGTAGTACGGACCGGACAAGCGCTTGTACGGTCCGGATCACAACATGGGCGCTGGCGTATGCGTACGCCACAGTAGTACGGACCGGACAAGCGCTTGTACGGTCCGGATCACAACATGGGCGCTGGCGTATGCGTACGCCACAGTAGTACGGACCGGACAAGCGCTTGTACGGTCCGGATCACAACATGGGCGCTGGCGTATGCGTACGCCACAGTAGTACGGACCGACTCCGGTCCGTACTACTGTGGCGTACGCATACGCCAGCGCCCATGTTGTGATCCGGACCGTACAAGCGCTTGTCCGGTCCGTACTACTGTGGCGTACGCATACACCAGCGCCCATGTTGTGATCCGGACCGTACAAGCGCTTGTCCGGTCCGTACTACTGTGGCGTACGCATACACCAGCGCCCATGTTGTGATCCGGACCGTACAAGCGCTTATCCGGACCGTATCACTGCTTTTGGGGTGCCCTAGGGCGTGGAACGCACCGTACCTGTGTGTACATGTATGAAAACACGTAGGGGACACATGAGGGACAAGTATAAGGGCCTAAATTCATGATGGTTGCCATGGAGACCGAGTTTGATTTTTGAATTTGAGCACCAGGTGCCCAGCAGAAGTCAGTTTGCAAGAATCTACATTGTTGCAAAGTGGATGTCAACTTGACATCATCATCAAAACTGAAACCATGCAGAGCCACACACTGGGGTAGGTTTGAAGGGATTGGATGAAACGTAGGATGCAAATGTGACTGACCAATCAATCTGTACTCCTGTACATGAACAGGCCAGCCAGGCAGATATAAGCCAGCCAGGTCCCATGAGAGAGCACTTGCCTGCACATCCATTCATCCATGACCACTGCTGCTGATAGTGATTCCTCTGGCACCATGTCCAGGACTGTGGAGAGGTCACAGCCATTCACCCAGGAGGAGAACCTTGCCCTGATAGATGTGATCCTCCCACAGTACCAAAGCCTGTATGGTCGACCAGGGGTTCAGGTGAGTGCAGACTCCACTAGCTTAGACTGTGCCCCTTTTGTGTGACAGTGACTTCTGGCATTGTGTCCATGTGTGACAGACATGCACTGGTGTTTAGAGTGGGTCCAAGGGTGTGGAAGGCCTCATGTCACCCATGCAGTGCATGCTGTGTTTCCTGTGTGCACTCCTCACTTGCATAGTGCCTACTGTGACAATGATTGCATGGTGCATGCCAAATACTGCCGGGCTACTCCTCCTGGGGATGTTGTTTCCACAGTCCTGATGTGATCCTGTGTTCCCCCCAGTGTGACAGGTGACAGTACCCATGGATGTGTGTTTGTTCAGTGTACCTGTGCTGTGAGTGTCCAAAGGCCGTGTTCGTCCCCTGCACATTGGTGTGTGTGTAAGTCCCCTGTCATGTGGGTGAGTGCATTTGGGGAGTGTTGCACACAAGCTGCATGAGGGATGGATATAGGCTGCCCATCCGATGTGAGCAGGGAGCAGTGCTGTGTGCATGCCGTGCTGAGCCAGCCCCACACCTGTGACACCCCCCGTCTACTGGCACATGGGCAGAGTGAGGTGTGTACCCGCAGTTGGCAATGCCATGTGATTGTCCTGTGCCTGTGTGTGTCTGTGTACTCTGCTGAGGTAGCATCAGTGTGCTGGGGCAGGTGACTGCTTTGAGGTGCTGTACATAATCCTGGTGTAGCCTGTGAGGCACAGTGTGATCCCTGGTCAGTGAGTGTGCGGTACCCCTCATGCCACCCGTGTACTTTCAATGGCACGTAGTGCATTTGGCCTTCCACAGTGGATTATGTCCCTATGACAAAGGTGCAATGAGTTGCATGCATACCATGGCCTGTTCATGAAGTGGATTGTTCTATATGTGTGTCTCTGTGTCTTTGCTCATGTGGATTAATGTATTCTCACTTTTGCATCCTCACAGGTAGGCACCATTGCCTAGGGGGAGATCTGGAGGACAGCCGTCAGTGCCGTGAGGGCTACAGAGGGTCGGATGCGGGGCCTATCTCAGGTGAGGAAACGCTGGCAGGACATCCGGTGCTGGACGAGGAGGATTGCACGGGTCCTGCTGGGGGACTCACCTGAGAGCCGTAAGAACCGTGGGCGGCGTCGTCTGACCCACATCCAGAAGCGTGTGCTGGCGGTGGTCTTCCCCGATATGGACAGGCGCCTACAGGAGAAGCAGCAGCAGGAAGGGGGTAGGTACATGTGTGTCAGTTGTGTGTCCCCAGCCAATGTAAGTGCGCAGTTGCATGGATACACTGCCAGGGTTTGATTGTGCAGTGCGTCAACTTCTCCCCAAAGTAGCCCAGTGCTGTTCTCACTCCCTCCCTTCCCCTCCTTGCCATGTGTTCCCTGGTCTGTCTGTAGCCACTCTTGCACAAAGTTATTTAGGCAGACAGTTTATGCAGGTGCCCAATGCTAGCAGCATCATGTGTGGGGGTGATGTGTCACAGGTCTGGGGACCTTGCGTGTGCCCTGGCCAATTTCAGTCATTGTGGTGTCCATGTCACTTGGCACTGATTGTGAATCACGACATAGGGGTGTGTCTCCAAATTGTACAGGCTTCCAGCATGCATGTCCAATTGTGTGCCCTCTGACATGATGTGCCTGAGTGGGAGGCCTGCTAAGTGCAGGGACGGTTGCTTAATTTGCAGTCATGTCCATCCAGGACCATGGAGGAGTGTGGGCACTACTGTGCCCTGGGGCACCTCTTCCTAGGTATCATGTGCGTCATCCAACAATATGCCCATTCAATGTGTCTTCGCCATGGGTTGGGTGGGGTGGCATTGTACCCTGGGCTCAACTGTTAGGACCTACAGGTTGCTACATGTGTCCACTGTACAGTGGGGGCCATTTTGCTTGTGCATACTCACAGTGGGCATTACCTGTGTGTGTTGTTAAGACAATCTGATGATGTTTGCCTGTCAATGATGTGTGGACAGGCGCACCAGGGGCAGTGTGTGTACAGTCATGAATTAGTGGAGGCCATGTGTTTTCATCCCAGAGTAAGACGGGTACATACTTTCTCCGTCTCAATGAGATTGTCTCAGGTGTGGGTGGTTTGTGCGTACAAGGCCTACATGTCAGAAGCTTCATCCTCCTTGCTGGGTGTGGCCTGTGTGTGATGTTTGACTGGACATACGCTCAAGGTGCATTGACCCAGTCATGTTTGGCATGGTTTCATGTATTGCCTTTGCAGCATGTGGCAAGAGTCAATGGATTTGATTCCTGCTCATCCCTTTTTGACGACGCAATGTGGTGCAGATGCTGTGCACATTTGTCCCCAGAGGCTGGCTCCTCTGTAAAAATTTAGGTGCAGTGATTTGCTGTTGTGTCATGCTCTCCATTGTGTCCCAGTGGCATGGTGGGTCGACAAACTGTGTGTTCCATGGCCTACATGTGTACATTGTTTTGTAGGTGTTACTCCTGTTGCTTTTCAGGCTATGCAATGTGACCTATGTATATTTGAGTCATGTGAAATATGTGTACAGGTGTCTGATTATCTCCTGTCTCTTCACCTTGCCCACAGCATCGCCAGGGGACACGGAAGGAGACACTAGCACGGACCGGGAGGAGGGATTGAGCACCAGTGCCAGCAGTGCTGTCCTGTCTGGCACATGGAGTGGCACAGAGGCCGAAGGGAGTGAGGCAGAGGACCTGTCGACTGCCAACACAGACTATGACGCAGACGGGTCCGAGGCTGAGCTCCCAGAGGTGGCGGAGTCTGCCCCCCCAGCTGATGGCAGCCCTCCACATCCCCCCGCCACCTCTGTTTCCATCACCGGCCTCCCACCTGCTCGTGGCCCTTCCCTCCGTGCTCGGTCCCCACATGTCTCCTTCCTGCCAGGCACCGCACCCCCTGCCCCTGTCACCACTGCTGCGGTGAGTGCGGAGTCTGTGGACATCCTGAGGCAGTTGCAGGTTGGTCAGACTGCGATGCTAAATGTCCTCCATGCCCACACCCAGGTGCTGACCCAGATGGAGGCATACATGGAGGGCATGTCGGCTGCGCAGTCTGACCAACGGCAGTTGCTGAGGTCCATAGACTCCACACTGACTGCAGGACTGGATCTCCTGCAGCGCTGCCTACCCCCCCCTACCCCTGCCCCATCCACTATTCCCACTCCCGTGCCTGTCCCACGCACATCCAGATGTCAGCGTGCACGCACCCCACCAGACACAGGCACCACACCACCAGGGAAGTCGAAGCGCACACCTCCTGTCACGCACACACAGGGTGAGGAAGGCACACCCACTGGGTCGGGGGGGGGAAACGTACAACACGCAGCCACAGTGGGAGTCCGCAGTCCACACAACCCACTCCCTCCAAATCCACTCCCCTTAGCTCTCCTGGCCAACAGTCGGTGACAGCATCATCCACTGCAAGTGTGCCCCCCCACCCCAGGAGGACACCACCCCACAAGCGGTGGAGGCAGGACCCGGCCAGGGGAGTTGAGTCCCCCACCCTGTCCACACCCTCCCCCAGTGGCGCTGCGACCCATTCCTCTCCCCCCCCCCTCCTTGGGGCCTGTGGTTCGATTGGGTGCGGGGGAGTCGCTGGGGGACCTTGCCAACGTGTGCAGCGCCATTCTGTCCTCCACCTTTGGCGCTGGCACCCCCCCTGTGGCGGAATCATCCCTCCCTGCACCCACAACACCTACCCTTGCCCATCCTGTCCCTGCGGTGCCTGTTTCCACCCTACCCCCTGATGCCCCCTCTTCTGTGGATGAAATGGACATGTGAACTGTGCAGGCAAGCTAGGGGACACACGTCCCGATGTGTACCCCCCCCGGACTTTGCTGCTGGCCTGGCCCATGGCCCTTGTACATAGTGGACATTTTCTCAGAGATATTTTCCTGCTGAATAAAGCATTTTCTTTTGGTTTTGCACACTGATGCTTTCCTGGACTTGCTGTTGGTGCTGGTGCTCCCTGAGTTGGGGTAGTGATAATGTGTTAGGGGTCTGTGAAATGTTGGAGTGTGCTGCTCATGGGGTGTACCCTGCCATCTGCGTGCCCTCACAGAGGTCTCTGCCAATGGTATTTGGTCATGTTTGCTCTCACTGTATGGTGACATTGTCCCAAGGTGTGTTCTATCCTCTGTGGAGCCGGCCATTTTCCCTGCAGGGTGTCTCCCATATGCTGTGCTGTGCTGTGTCTACATTTCCTGGATGTGTGAGGGTTGCCTTTCACTATGGCCATGCTGGCTCAGCGATGGCTCCACCTGCATCTGGGGTATCACCCTTGTTGGTCACTGAACTTGTTGATGGGGTATATTGTCATATGTCTGGGCACTGCTGGGGGACTCTGCACCCACCCCTCCTGTGTCAGGGCACTGCTGGGAGTGTTAGGCACCCACCCCTCCTGTCTCTGGGCACTGCTGGGGGACTCTGCACCCACCCCTCCTGTCTCAGGGCACTGCTGGGAGGACTCTGCACCCACCCCTCCTGTCTCTGGGCACTGCTGGGGGACTCTGCACCCACCCCTCCTGTCTCAGGGCACTGCTGGGAGTGATAGGCACCCACCCCTCCTGTGTCTGGGCACTGCTGGGAGTGTTAGGCACCCACCCCTCCTGTCTCTGGGCACTGCTGGGAGGACTCTGCACCCACCCCTCCTGTCTCAGGGCACTGCTGGGAGGACTCTGCACCCACCCCTCCTGTCTCAGGGCACTGCTGGGAGTGTTAGGCACCCACCCCTCCTGTCTCTGGGCACTGCTGGGGGACTCTGCACCCACCCCTCCTGTCTCAGGGCACTGCTGGGAGTGATAGACTCCCACCCCTCCTGTCTCAGGGCACTGCTGGGAGTGTTAGGCACCCACCCCTCCTGTCTCTGGGCACTGCTGGGGGACTCTGCACCCACCCCTCCTGTCTCAGGGCACTGCTGGGAGTGATAGACACCCACCCCTCCTGTGTCTGGGCACTGCTGGGAGTGTTAGGCACCCACCCCTCTTGTCTCTGGGCACTGCTGGAATGACTCTGCACCCACACCTCCTGTGTCTGGGCACTGCTGGGAGGTCTCTGCACACACCCCTCCTGTCTCAGGGCACTGCTGGGAGGACTCTGCACCCACCCCTCCTGTCTCAGGGCACTGCTGGGAGGACTCTGCACCCACCCCTCCTGTCTCAGGGCACTGCTGGGAGTGTTAGGCACCCACCCCTCCAGTCTCTGGGCACTGCTGGGGGACTCTGCACCCACCCCTCCTGTCTCAGGGCACTGCTGGGAGTGATAGACACCCACCCCTCCTGTCTCAGGGCACTGCTGGGAGTGTTAGGCACCCACCCCTCCTGTGTCTGGGCACTGCTGGGGGGACTCTGCACCCACCTCTCCTATTTCACAATATGTACGCTCATGACATACACGGGTGTGGGTTCGCTCCTTGCATACGCGGGTGGGGGTTCGGGACGTACATACACTGCTGGGGTGGGGGTACGGGCCGTACTTCCACGGGTGTGGGTACGGTCCGTTCATACACGGGTGGTGGTTGGGTGCGTACATACACGGGTGGGGGTTCGGGGCGTACATACAATGCTGGGGTGGGGGTTCGGGGCGTACATACACGGGTGGGGGTTCGGGGCGTACATACAATGCTGGGGTGGGGGTTCGGGGCGTACATACACGGGTGGGGGTTCGGGGCGTACACACAATGCTGGAGTGGGGGTTCGGGGCGTACATACACGGGTGTGGGTACGGTCCGTACATACACGGGTGGTGGTTCGGGGCGTACATACAATGCTGGGGTGGGGGTTCGGGGCGTACATACACGGGTGGGGGTTCGGGGCGTACATACAATGCTGGGGTGGGGGTTCGGGGCGTACATACACGGATGGGGGTACGGTCCGTACATACACGGGTGGGGGTTCGGGGCGTACATACAATGCTGGGGTGGGGGTTCGGGGCGTACATACATGGGTGTGGGTACGGTCCATACATACACGGGTGGGGGTTCGGGGCGTACATACAATGCTGGGGTGGGGGTTCGGGGCGTACATACACGGGTGTGGGTACGGTCCGTACATACACGGGTGGGGGTTCGGGGCGTACATACAATGCTGGGGTGGGGGTTCGGGGCGTACATACACGGGTGGGGGTTCGGGGCGTACATACAATGCTGGAGTGGGGGTTCGGGGCGTACATACACGGGTGGGGTTTCGGGGCGTACATACACGGGTGGGGGTTCGGGGCATACATACAATGCTGGGGTGGGGGTTCGGGGCGTACATACACGGGTGGGGGTTCGGGGCGTACATACACGGGTGGGGGTTGGGGGCGTACATACAATGCTGGGGTGGGGGTTCGGGGCGTACATACACGGGTGGGGGTTCGGGGCGTACATACACGGGTGGGGGTTCGGGGCGTACATACAATGCTGGGGTGGGGGTTCGGGGCGTACATACACGGGTGGGGGTTCGGGGTGTACATCCAATGCTGGGGTGGGGGTTCTGGGCGTACATACACGGGTGGGGGTTCGGGGCATACATACACTGCTGGGGTGGGGGTACGGTCCGTACATACCCGTACTCACGCTCTGCATGCCTGGGTACGGCCCGTACCCATGCCTTTGGTGGGTGGGTACGGTGCGTCCCCCCATTGTTTCGGTGCCGTGGGGTCTGCACCGTACACAGTCCTTGGGGGCGTGGCTACGGGTCGTACCACGCGTACCCCTACATGACCCCAGCAATGCTGGTACGAGCCGTACCCAGGCATTTCTGACGTGGGTACGGGCCGTACCGCCGTTGTTGTAGTGACGTTGGTGGACGCGTGGTACGTTCCGTACCCGCGCTCTTGCGGCCTGGGTAGGGTACGTACCGGTTCGCGTGCCATCCACTTCCGCTGTGGCGGACGCATGCGTTGCTGGCCACGCCCCCACCCCCTGGAGGTGACCAGGCCCTGATGGTCAGGTATGTCCAGCCCATGTATGATTTGGTACCATGTGTTGGTGTTGTGTGTCCTGCCCCTGCCCCCCCCCTTTGCCCCTGGTTGTTGTGCTGACCTTCTGCGGCGTCTGCGTCGGTTCCTGTACGCCAGGTGGACTGCTAGGAGGGCAGGGATGGCACGTAAGTTCGGGTCCATGTCTGTTCGTCGCGTCCAGCTGCTCCTTGCATGTGTCGTCCTGATTTCCCGGCAGTTTTTGGCAGCCGGTAAATATATTCCGTGCGAGATGACGTCGGTTCGAATCGTACTTCCTGGTTCGTGAAACGTAGGCTGGATGCGTACCGACGTCAGGTCGGCGTTTTTCCGGATCGGAATAGTGTTTCGAATCTGTTCGGTGGGTGTTTTGTTCGATTCGAACGGAAATGGTGTTTCCGTCCGAATCGTACTTGCTTTTTCGGATGGATTTCGCACCGGGTACGAGTCGGACGGAGAAAAGGCTCCGTCCGACGGTTCTTAGCCGCTTTTTACCGGATCGGAATTGGCACCCAAGTAGTAGTAAAGTTAGGACTCCTAACTTTAGGACTCCTAAATGCCTTCTGTGAATACCGAAAGCCTTAAAATTAGGATTTTTCTCAGTTTAGTAGTAGTAAAGTTAGGAGTCCTAACTTTAGGACTCCTAAACTGAGAAAAATTCTAATTTTAAGACTTTCGGTATTCACAGAAGGCATTTAGGAGTCCTAAAGTTAGGACTCCTAACTTCTGTGAATACCGAAGTGAGTAAGTGTATTCTGTGAATACCAAAATGAGTCAGTGCCTTCTGTGAATACGTAAATGGTAGTAAGTTTAGGATTTTGTCTTAAGCTAGTTCTGTGAATCGGGCCCATTGACTTTTGCTCTCTGATGTGTGGAGTTGTGAAATAGATCTGCCTGAAATACTCCACAAAGTCTCAGCAGTGAGCGGTTACCAAAAGCGTAAACTTGCACACAGGTGTTTTGAAGTGCTGGTGGGTTGGGCAAGCTGTGGTAAATGTTCACAGCCATGAGATAAATTGTGGCTCCCATGTCTATGAGAGCTGCGATGGGGTGGGTTTGCACTCCAATTTTGCACATTGGGGTGGCCTGGTGGGCGGCCTTGAGGGTATTTAGCATTCTCACCATGAGGACGACTGCTGCTTCATCTTTGTCCATTTCGATGTCCAGCATAGCTTTCGGGTTCGGCTCTACTGTGTGCACTGTTTTCTGCTGACCTCTGAACCTTCGTCCTTCCGATGAGCAGACGACTTTGGAAAAGTGGTTTTGCTTGCCACACGCACTGCACGTTTTGCCATCAGCGGATACAGGCCTCTGCACCATCCACACGTGCAACTCTGTGGTCCCTGCTTGGTAAGGTTCAAATGTGGTTTGGCTTTCTCTGTGCGTCTCTATTTGGGTGGCATTTACTGGTTCTTCCTTGATGAAAGTGTGGGTCCATGTGGGCTGCCTGGGCCTTGGATAGCTCTTTTGAATGCCCTAGCATCAGGATGTCCCTCATGGACATGTTGGGTTCTTGCAGGATGCTTTCGCACAATTGTGAGGAGGTACACCCTTGAATGAATTGGGCTCTAACTTCGTCATCTTCATCTGGGAGGGTGCAGGTGCTGGCCAGCTCTCTCAACTGCCCATAGAAAACATCTACTGATTGCTCCGGCAGCTGTCGTGCTTGGCGTAGGAGACACCGCTCATAGTCAGGGTTGGCATATGGCTCAAAGTGCACAGTGCTGGCATCCCTCAGATTGGTGTAGTTTTGTGGGGGACCTGCTTTAACTATGGTCTTCGAGATTTTATTAATGTCGGGTCCTCCTAAGTGAAGAAGCATGGGGCATCTGCTTGCGGCCAGGACCTCGACGGCTTGAAAATATGCCTCTAGGCGTTTGACCCACACCTTTCATCTGGCGGCTTGGGAGGGCAGCGGCCCTGTGATTATGAATGGCTCCAGTGTGGGAACTGATGCCATAGGGCTGACGGGGGGGCGTGTCGCAGAAATAGACAGGAAGTCCACACAAACCACATTCCAGAGCTACAAGCCTGTGGAGCTGAGCACCATACTGCAGAAGCAGTGCGCAGGGGGGGAGTTCACTGACCTGGGTGCTGAGCAGTAGTGGCAGCCCCTTTTGGTAGGCTAGTAGTTTCCTGGGCATTTTGCAGTTTGTTTCTGGAGTGTTAGTGTCCTCTTTGTAGCGTGCAGGCAGATTGTCTTTTTCCCTTTCTGAATGTGATGAGCAGCTGTACATGCAGTGACTTTTTTTCCTTTTGTGTTTTTTTTTCTCATTTTTATGTGTACTTAATTATGTTCCTTTGACTTTGAAGATTTCCTGGCCGGCAGAGCAGTAGGGCCTGAGCACACCTGAGCTCTGGGGAGGCTGGGGCACTTTCCCACATGTTGCTGCGATTGGTGCGGCCACAGCAAGTGGCTGGCCAGCCGGCTGGAGGGCAGGGCCCCACCACATGAGATCAACAGAGCGGGCAGGTACGTGGCAGACTGGTAGCTCCCAGAGCACGGAGTGTACCGCATGCTTTGTCCAGCGCGCATCGGAGACAGCAGGCGGTGCTATTGGTGAACCTGGACCTCGACGTTCAGTGAGCGGCTGAGGCAGCGGAAATCAGCGGGCAGTGCCAGCAGTAAGCTGGTTCCTCATGGGTGCCACTGGGTCTGGGGAGGTACGGACACACTGTGGGTACTATGGCTTCCCTCATCGCCAACCTGGTGTTGGGCATTGGGCCCCTAACACAATTTGAATCAAAGGACACAACTCTCCTGTTTCATTGTGGCATCTGAATAACCACGCAAGGAGCTCAGGGCTCTTTATTACTTTTGTTACTGGTGTACGCCAGCCACTACAACTGTGTTACATATGCGGGGGTTGGCGGTTGCTTTCCCCTGTGCAATCCAAGACAATGGGGCGGCCCACGACTCTGCAACATTACAGGGAGTGGGCAATTCCAAGTGTGAATGTGAATGACCACAAACAAGTTAGTAGGGGAGGATTCACAAAGTTCCCTGGACATGATCTGAAATCTGCTCCTCCTGGAATAAATGCCTTTCCTTCCAGGCTGTAAATGAGAAAAGAAAACTCTTAAATGTCATGTATGTATAAAAGAGAGTGTTTCTCCATATTTTTCCTCGTGATTACCACCAATGCATACTGCAGTTACTTGACTTTCTCATGACAATGCCTGGAAAACAGCAATTGGCTGAGGTTATGCAGCTAGACCACTCGCTGCATGGTCTGCGTGAAAGGTAGAGGGTAGGAAGCACTATATGTACCAATATATGGCACATTCCTGCTATTTGCCTATGCTGTGTCACTGTCTGCTGCTTAGTGCCAATGCAGCCACCCTTGCACCATGGTGCAAAGGTGCCTGTGTTGCCGGCAGAATTGTTTTGTTTTCCAGCACAAAAAATAATCCTTGAAGGGTTTTCCTCACGCTAAGGGGTCGATTCCGATATCGGTCGGATGGCCCTCCCAAGCCATCTGTAGCCTTACCTTCTGACCTACTCGTTCCCGGAGCCAGTCCATCCAAATGAGGAAGTACGATGCACGAATGTGTGCATTTCCCGAGCGACACGCACGCTCCGAATCGAGCAACATTTCCTGTACTAGCAGACCCTGTAAATGCAGAATGGACTCGCCCGGAACCATTACCATAGCAGTTTCTGGCTGGGCAAGTACGATGTGTACTTCCTCTGCGCTGAATTGCGCCACAACACGAAAACCCCGTATGAGACAAAGCTGCCATGTAGCGCATGTCATCCCTATACTGTACGCCTACTACGGAATCAACACCCTGAACCGAAGCGTACTTCACAGACGGTAAGTCAGACACTTACCACCCACTAATACATCACAATCCTGCGAAAGCCAAAACACACATAGGGGGTGGATGCCCACCCCCAGCACAGTCCACCCCAGAAAGGGTTTATGCCCACCCCCCAGCACAGTCCAACCCAGAAGGGGTGTATGTCCATCTCCCCAGCACAGTCTACCCCCAGAAAGGGTGGATGCCCATTCCCCCAGCACAGTCCACCCCAGAAGGGGGTGGACACCCACCCCACAGCATAGTCCACCCCAGAAAGTGACGAATGACCATCCCCCAGAACAGTCCACCCCAGAAGGGGGTGCATGCCCATCCCCCAGCACAGTCCACCCCTGAAGGGGTGTATGTCCATTCCCCCAGCATAGTCCACCCCAGAAGGGGTGTATGCCCATCCCCCAGCACAGTCCACCCCAGAAGGGGTGTATGTCCATCCCGCCAGCACAGTCCACTCCAGAAAGAATGTATGTCCATCCCCCCCAGCACAGTCCACTCCAGAGGGGGGTGTATGACAATCCCCTAGCACAGTCTACCCCAGAAGGGGTATATGTCCATCCCCCAGCACAGTCCACCCCAAAAAGGGTGGATGTCCATCCCCCAGCACAGTCCACTCCAGAGGGGGTGTATGACTATCCCCCAGCACAGTCCACCCCAAATGAGGTGGATGACCACCCCCAGCACAGTCCACCGCAGAAGGGATGAATGTCCATCACCCAACACAGTCCATCCAGAGGGGGTGTATGACCATCCCCCAGGACAGTCCACCCCAGAATGGGTGTATGTCCATCCCCCAGCACAGTCCACTCCAGAGGGGATGTATGACCATCTCCCAGCACAGTCCACCCCAGATGGGGTGGATGACCACCCCCAGCACAGTCCACCACAGAAGGGATGAATGTCCATCCCCCAGCACAGTCCACCCAGAGGGGGTGTATGCCCATCCCCCAGCACAGTCCACCCCAGAAAGGGTGGATGTCCAACCCCCAGTACAGTCCACCCCAGAAGGGGGTAGATGCCTATTCCCCAGCATAGTCCAGGTGGATGTCCATCCCCAGCACAGTCCACCCCAGAAGGGGTGTATGTCCATCCCCCAGCACAGTCCACCCCAGAAATGGTGGATGCCCATCCCTCCAGTACAGTCCACCCCAGAAGGGGGTGGATGCCCATCCCACAGCATAGCCCACCCCAGAAAGGGTGGATGTCCATCCCCCACCACAGTCCACCTCAGAAGGGGTGTATGTCCTGCCCCCAGCACAGTCCACCCCAGAAGGGGGTGTATGCCCATCCCCCAGCACAGTCCACCCCAGAAGAGATGTATGTCCATCCCCCCAGCACAGTCCACCCCAGAAAGGATGAATGTCCATCCCACAAGCACAGTCCACCTCAGAGGGGGTGTATGACAATCCCCCCAGCATAGTCCACCCCAGAAGGGATATATGTCTATCCCCCCAGCACAGATAACCTCAGAAAGGGTGGATGCCCATCCTCCAGCACAGTTCACCCCAGAAGGGGATGGATGCCCATCCCCCAGCACAGTCCACCCAAGAAGGGCTGTATGTCCATCCCCCAGCACAGTCCACCCCAGAAGGAGGTGTATTCTCACCCCTAGCACCATCCACCCCATCAGGGGTGAATGTCCATCCCCCTAGCACAGTCCTCCCCAGAAAGGGTGGATGTCCATCCCCCCAGCACAGTCCACCCCAGAGTGGGTGTATGAACATCCCCCCAGCACAGTCCACTCCAGAGGGGGTGGATGGCCACCCCCAGCACAGTCCACCCCAGAAGGAATTAATGTCCATCCCTCCGCACAGTCCACCCCAGAGAGGGTGTATGCCCATGCCCCAGCACAGTCCACCCCAGAGGGGGTGTATGACCATCCCCCAGCACAGTTCACCCCAGAGGGGAGATGCCCAACCCCCAGCACAGTACACCCCAGAGGGGGTGGATGCCCACCCCCCAGCGCAGTCCACCCCAGAGGAAGTGGAGGGCAAACACTCCCCCCTACTCCCATGCCAAGCTTGTGTATTGTGCGCAAACATCCAAAATTAGTGACACATTATGCAAACAAATGCAGTTAAATCCATCACTCTAGTGAACAAAAGCAGATTGGTGGGTACAAACCCTCAAGATTGCAAGGCACATAGGGTACATGAGGTATAACCCTCCCTCACTGTTGTCACCATAATGGGATAGGGAGATCAAACACCCAGCACTGTCAAGCACATAGGGGAGATGGGGTATACCCACCCATCAGTGTGGTGCCCAAAAGATGAGTGTGGGTTTCAAACCCCCAGCGGTGCCAAGCACATAGGGGACAAGGGGGGTAACACCCTCATCCGTGTAGTGACAAAATGGTGAGTGTGGGTTTATGACTACCAGCATGTGCAGACAATCATGTATGAGTCTCTGAGGCCTAAAACCACAAGCAATGTAGTGACAAAGTAGTGGTGGTGTGCCAAACAAACACATATCTGTTGAGGCAGACATAGTTGGGCCTTACAAAGAAATACCTGCCATGTGAAGACAAACATTGCCATTGTGGGCTAACACTGCCACCAATGTTTATTTTGACAATGGAAGAAGTGGCCATCTAAATGCATAAACACGCATTTGTTCACATAAGGCACCTATACAAAGGAAATCTGCCAGAAACAAAATTTTAGACAAGATCCTGTTCCACACTGTGGCAGCAATGGCAAATTAAGAACATGATGAATGGCGAGATTGAAGATGTTGGAGTCCCAGGGACTGTAGATAAACAAAATAAAATATATATTGAATCACTGCTCACAAAACCAGTAGAAATACGTGGGTCAAGATGTACTAAAATAACCAGCCAACCACACACTACAGAACAAACACAACATGTGTGTGTGTAAGTGTTTCTAGGCTCCCCCCACACACATGATGGTGGTCTAAACTCCACTGAGACATATGCGTCCTGAGTATAACCCAGATGCATCTCCATTATTGTGTCACAGACTGTTGGCAATTTGCCATTGTTTGATGTGCAGGTCAACAACAGTCACCTGTGGAACAATCTTGGTGGAACTGCAAACAACACATCAGGAGACTGACTCACCATCCCTGGTATCCTCAAGGCCACTACACTGTGGTGACAGTATCCTGTATGATGACCCACTGTGATGCAAAATCATGATGTGGACCATTCTTTGGAGCACACTCACTCTTGTGCACTGTGTCACGATTCTTGCCAGAACAACTCCCATTACCCATACCCAAACATTACTCACAGGGCATGGCCTGTAATGTGAGGCCACAATGGAGGTAGGGGCCTTGCCAAGAGGCGAGTCACATTTGGCCAGTCTAAACACCACACACCTTGATCACATACAATATTCAGCAGCTAAGCCTCCATTGAACGGTGACATTGCACATGCACCCATGACAATCTCAGGAGTGGTGGTTGGATCTGTGTTTTACAAACACAAGACACATAGCTAGGCATTACACATGATGGAATTTGTCACTCTTGCTTAGGACAGATGACATGTGCATAACACGAAATGTACAGACACATAGGGAAATCCAACACTGTCCAAGAGCAATGAAACACTCAAGGAGACCTACAAATAAGACACGTTGACATTGGTGACAGGGAAGGGAAGAATCTGCTGAGTGTGAGCAGTCATACACACATACAAGTGCCAAACGCATGAAAACAGAAGAAACATAAAAATCACGCTAATGTTGGTAGCACAGATGTGACTTGTGGAATCCTAATTATGTCTAATGTGAGTTTACCCACAGTGCAGGCACTTATAGCAACCAAACCAGGGCGGGCACCAGAGTGACTCTATTTGTCCCATGCACCCACATCACGGACACTCACTGTCAAATAGGCTGACAAATCAATGGACAATTTTGCAAGCCTTGCAGACAGGAACATCTGCAGGGACTACAGTCTTGGTAGAAAAAGGGCTGTCTGCATCAAAAATTAATGACCACTGGACACATACCATGGGCTTTGGAAAGGTCACAGAGTAAGACACTGCCAAGAGGTGATTTCACTACTACCGCTGTGTGAAGCTTGGTCTGGCATGTGTCTGCCTTGTCAGAATGAGACTCGAACATTGACTAAACTGTTACAACACACAGAATACTTTGGTACCATCAGCCTGTGTACAGGTGTGTTTCCCAGGTCGGCGGCACGTAGTCATAATCCATGTTTCCCAAGTGGCACCGATGACACAGATGACTTGTTCATCATTGATGCGCTAATTTGCATGTCTATTGGAGTGGTGCATACCATTAGAAAGATTTAAAATGAGTATAAATGTCAGCCCGACATATGTGCTAAAGTGTAAGCCAAAGATGGGAGGTTGTGAAAAGAATGTCACACTCCTTGTCAAAAACAATGTTGATTGTGACAACCAGCAAGCTATTTCAGCCTACGATGACTTTGCAACATACTGTAATAGGACACATATCCCATGGATCTCAGGCAGTCCATCACATCACTCAATCATGTTTTGGCCTAAAACATTATTTCAACAGCATTTTCAGTACAGTAATCAGCAACATTATGTACACCAAAAGAAAATAGCCTAAATAACGAAACATTGCTTTATTCAGCATTTAAATGTAAAATCACGTTTCTCACAAATAAACATGGCCAATGGCCAGTCCATGTCAATAAGTCCTTCAGGGACTATATAGGATGAGTTTTAATCCATTGCTTCCCTGCACTGACATTACTAGGGGACAACTCCCCAAGGAGGGGCATCCTCTGGGGCAGGCCAGACACTGCAGGGACAGGATTAGGGTGTAGCACGATGTGTAATGGGAGGATTGGGGGAAACTGGAGTGTCCGTAGCAACTGCAGTTGACAATTCGGATTGAGGGGGTTCTGGCTCGACTACAGTGGACATGTTGGACTGAGGGGGTGTGGGCTCCACTGCAGTGCTCATGTCAGATTGTGGGGGTGGGGGCTCCACTGCAGTGGATAGGTCAGATGAGGGGGCCACGATCTCCACTGCAGTGTCTAGAAGTGACTGAGCTTGTGGTTCTGTGGAAGTGGAAGTGCCTGTGGTAGGGGGTGAGGGCCTTATCATCTTGGGGATGGAGTAATGGTGTGTCGGTGAACCTGGGATGGCTTTTGGTGTGTGAACTTTGGGAGGGGTGGTCTTGGCTTCGGCGGATGTAGCTTTTGGGAGAAAGTGTGGAATGGTGGTGAGTTTTTGATTTCTTTGTCCTGGGGAATTACAGGGTGGGAGCCTCAGTGTTCCTACTCTTGGGGGAGGGTGCGCGTTCGGTGGGGGATCTCTTCTCTGTGCGTGGTGACTTCCTCTTCCCCTTGCAAGTCTGAACTGATGTATCAGTGGGGAAGAGGCCTAGGTCACAGAGTAAGAGCCTCTGGGAAGGAGGGGTAGCAGGAGAGTCAAGTGTAGGGCTTTTGGAGTGAGAGGTAGCTGAGGAATGCGCAGTGGTTGTGGATGGGTGTGTGTGTTTTTTTATCCTATCCCCTGTGTGTGTGATGTCAGTCCCGTGAGTGTCTGTGCGTGTCTGTTTGGACTTTGTCTTAGCTTGCTGTGTGCTGCTTCTGTCTGTTAGAGTGTGTGCATGTGCCTATGTGAGTGTGCTTTGAGCTTGTAGGTCAGTGTGGACTGTGGATGGGGCAGAGGTAGGAGGGGTGAGGGACTGTTGTAGGAAGGACACTGCTGCCGTCAATGAGGAGGCCATGGACTGATTTGTCCGCTATAGGGCAGACATGTTTGATGATATGCCCTCCATGTAGGACACCAATTGGGTCATTAGACTGGTGTGTGCATGGAGGACACTCAGCATGGCTGTCTGCCCCACATGTAACTTTTTCAGCAAGTCCACCAACTCCACACTCAGGGCAGCAGGGGTGACAGATGCAGGGGGTGCGGTGCCTGGACCAAAGGAGACTTGCTCCCTCACACAGGAGCCTCCACGGACCTTTGGAATGGGAGCAGCTGGGTGGGTGGAGGTGGTAGTGGTGGCGGGGACAGACTCTGTTGGTGTGGCCTCCGCTCTGGTAACACCCACTACCACAAGGGAGCCATCACTGGAGAAGGATGGTTCATCAGCTCATGTTGATGTGTTTGAGTGGCCTTCAATGTAGCTCCCCTCACTCTCTGTGCCACTGTGTCCCTCATCGTCTTCCAAGGAGGACCCCGTCTGGCTAGCCGATTCCTCCTGGTCCGTGGAACTCTCTCTTCCGGTTGCCATAGATAATGCTGTGAACAAGGAGGGGAAACAGACTCACATCAGTCATCTGCATATACTTGACACAAGATTTCTTTTCACAACACATCACAGAGCAAGGCCTTGCATAATGTCAAAGCCACTATTCCTTTACATCAGACATATGTGAACAGGTTACTTGTCAGTCTGCCAGTGAATCATGGTTAACAAACACATGATGGCAATGGAAACATCTGTTAGATTTATCTCAAATTAAACTAAAAACATGGCCAGCAGGGCACTTTCTTGCCTGTTGTCTGAACTGTAATGCTCCTGAGTGTCAGGGCTAATCACAAACATGTCCCATCTCATGGAAGGGAGTCTGGAAGAAGTGGGCATGCAAATGGGATGGGCAAATTTCTAGGTTTACATGATGAACATACTCCCATCCCCAGTAACCATGATGGGCTCATGTCATGAACTCCAATGCTAAAATGGTCTGCATGCAGGACAACTGACAAGTACAAAACTGCATCTTTTTCATGTGGCACACTATGTCACAGTTCTGTCTGCCCAAACAGTCTGTACTGACTCTTGTTACCGGGGCAGTGAATCACAATGTAACAGTCAGCACCAGGTCACACTCATGTATACACTATTCAAGTAACATCTGTAGTGCTCAAGTATACATATCTCCTAAGTGCTACATAGAATTTGAACACTTTGACAAGCTCACGTTTTACTGAGACATTGGAGTATATGAAGTCTCAAATCTCAATACAGGATCATTTTGCAAACTCCCAAAAACAAAGTAATGAATCATACACATATATGTTTAAGCCACCATTATGCACAGTCAAGGGATGACACACATGATTAGCCCTGCGTATCTGAGCCAATTGACATACATGAGCTGTCTGTACATATTCCATACATTGGCCACATGTGTCATCAAAATCGCTCATCCTGAACACACTGACACAGAGTCATACACATGAATCTTCATTTGCAATGGTTACAGTGTTGTCTGAATTGGCATACCTGTCCTTGGTCCAAGTGAAACATGGGATTAGTGGGAGTACAAGGCTGATTACCATGCATTATTTAAGCTGATCCAGTTCAACTGTCTGCTGGCACCCCCATCTAAACTTGTTTGTTTAAAAAATGTTAGCTTTTTAAAACAATTTTTAAATATATATTAGAACAGTATCTGGGATAAAAAAAAAAGGGGGGGGGTTCGCGACTTCCTATGGGCTCATAGCTGTCACGCATAGGTCATGATTGACCTATTTGCCTGTAAGGGGGGTGGGAGAACTCTGAGGGAGGGGGACTGAGGGGAGCGGGGACGGGTATGGTCACAGGGCACAGCACAGTTAGGCACTTGAGGGATTACAGAGATCATACATGTTGGTTTACACAAAATAAAAAGGTGGAGGAGATGGATACTGGAGGACTAGAAGACAATAATATAAGTCTGATTATTGTGTTGCTGGATAATTGGCTAGGACAGGCACCAGATGTATTTTAATGTGCACACGAATAGTTACACTTAATGTGTGTGGCCTGAATGATCACCATAAGAGGCAACGAATGGCAGCATTATTGAGAGCAATGCATGCGGATTTCGTATGTCTGCAGGAGACACATGTTGAGGGGACCAAGGGTTTCTTACTGGAACAGCTGGGGTTTCATCTGCTTGCTCATTCAAAGCAGCGGGCTAACACTAGAGGGGTGGCTATATTGTCCAGATTAAAAGATGTGGTAGTCAGGAAAAGGCTTGAGGACCAGTAGGGTAGATGGGCTTTAATAGAATGTATCATAAATGGAGACTGGATTACATTGGGGTCAATATATGGATCAACTGAAGATGACCCAGAGATATTTGCTTTTTTAGTTTTAGAACTGGCTACATGGGCTTCACACGTAATTTTCTGTGGTGACTTTAATATCAACGGGGTAGGAGGTTTGGGTTTGGACCCTACTGAGAGATATCAGGGTCGGAAGAAGAGAGTGTGTTGCGCAATCCTAAGTCTAGCAAGGAATAATGCATTAGTAGACGCTTGGGCAAAGTTGAAGCCCAGCGATTCTGGGATTACTTATTACTCTGCCCCCCATAGGGTTAGTGTCAGATTGGATTATTTCTTAGTTTCTCTCGGTTTGGTGGCAAACTCCCAGATTGAAAAACTGCCTTGGGTTATCTCTGATCACAATCCTCTAGTTTTTTCCCTAGACACCGCAAGGGAAGTTAGGAATGAACGGATGTGGACCTTTGAACGGAGATTACTAAAGAATGAGGGTTACATCCAATATATGAAAGACTGGATTAAAGGATACTGGGAAATTAGTAGAGGTAGTACGTCCTCAGGAATCTCTTGGGACGCCTTTAAGGCAGGAATTCAGGGTGAGACACTAAGCTTCAGTTTGTTTAGACAAAGGCAGGAGTGATTAAGAGTTACAGAGCTGACAAGGCTCTTGTAGATGTCGAGGATAATTTGGCCTCGCTCTCGGCGGTAGGTGCACCCCTGGATCAGGCACTTATTAAAGTCGCTAGGGCAAAAGCTGAGGCAGAGAAGAACATATCCAGTAAGGTGGCTGCCACTTACTTAGCAAGAAGAGAACAGTGTTATGAATTTGGCGAATGGGTGGGCCACACATTAGCAGTTCGTGCAAGGCAAAAAGCAGCTCTAGGTGAAGTCAAAGGGATTGCTGATGACTCTGGGCGACTGTTCACAGATTCGGATGGAATCCGCGAGGTTTTCAAACAGTTTTATGCAACACTATACGACGAAGAACAGCCAAAAGACCCCTCAGAAATCCGATCATATCTTAGCGATATTTCTGCTCCATACCTTTCTCAGGAGAATATAGAAGTCCTAGACGCACCCCTGGAGGCAGAAGAGATACTTGCCGCTTTGGCGAGCCTACCGACAGGTAAGGCAGCCGGGCCCGACCAGATCCCGATAGAATTTTATAAAACTTTTCTGGATGTAATCTCCCTTGACTTGATTACCACACTACAAGAGGCTCAGCTAGGGATATCTGTTCCAAACACTTGGGCAGGAGCAGATATTATAGTTATTTTAAAAAAGGGGAAGCCATCCACAGAACCAGGGTTTTATAGGCCGATTACGCTGATGAATGCCGATGCCAAAATCTTCTCCAAGGCTTTGGCAGTTAGGCTTTCAAAGATTATAGAAACATTGGTTAGTACAACTCAGCATGGGTTTATCCCAGGAAGAGGCACGATGCAGCATATCAGCAGAGTCATTACCTTATTTGATGTCCCAGAGGTTTCAGGAGATCAGATGGCAGTTATGTTACTGGATGCTGAAAAAGCATTTGATCGGGTCTCCTGGGACTATCTCTGGTCAACTCTGAGATGGTCTGGATGTGGAGAGGGCTTTATTAAAGCTATTCAGGCATTATATTTAGCTCCTACAGCCCGAGACCGCGTGAATGCTGGATATACAATGCCCCTACAGATTAAACGGGGCACGAGACAGGGTTGTCCGTGTTCGCCACTGCTTTTTGAGTTGTATATAGACCCTTTACTACGCAAATTGGAGGGGAATGACAGGATCCCCCTATAAAGACCCAAGGTGGGGACTGTAAAATCCTGGCATACGCCGACCACGGGGCAGTTCTCACCCCAGCACCCACTGAGGCCATAAGTGAGATCGAGATGGAAACCTTATGCTTTGGCTGAGTTTCTGGATACGCCCTGAATGGATCCAAGACGCAGATAATTAAGAATGAGAAAAAAGAATGTTCGGACAGTCAAATAGTGGGATCTGGAGTTTATCTTGGCATAAACATCTCGGCGGATCTGGATAAAGTGGTGGATAGGAACATAGAACCTACAATAAATAAAGCAAAAAAAAGATCTGGATAGATTGCATAATCTTCACCTTTCTATAGTCTGCCGTACAAATATCATCAAAATGATCCTCTTGCCAAAGTTTCTTTACATCTTTAGAGCAATCCCACTCACATTTGAGGCAAAATGGTTCGTTATACTAGAACAGGTGATAAATAGATTTTTATGGGCACATGGCAAGACTAGAAGGGCTTTACGATGTATATCACTCCCTAGGGACAGGGGAGGTTGGTCTGTTCCTGATCTTAGAATGTACTACTGGGCAGCAGCCTTGCAGTACATGTCTGGACTTTTAGGGGGTGGAGGCCCCGAATCAGAGGATACTCTAGGCTCTATAGCTATTTACTCGTTATTACTTGGAGGGGATGCAGAGAACACTTTTTTGAAATACACAGATCCAAGCTATTTTAAAAGAACAAAGTTTAAGACGCTGATCGCTGCACACAAGATATGGACATCCTTTAGGAAAATATGTGGATAGGGAGGTTTAATGCATATACCCGATTGTATAGGAATCATACCCTTCCAGGGGAAATATTTTCAGATCCAGTTTTTACAGACTGGGGGCGCCAAGGGGTAACGAAGGTGGGGGACCTGATGGGCATGAATGGAATGTGCCAGTTTGCTGATATTCAGTTGGTCTATGGGGTCGAGACTAGAAATGTTTTCAAGTACTTGCAAGTCAGGAGCTTTCTAACAACCAAAAAGGGGGGAATCGCTGGGTTTGGGAAAAATGCAATTATGGAAATTATTGAGGGTAGGGCCAGCTGCACGATCAAAAGAATTTATACCGAATTGATTGCGAGTAAAGAGGATGACCTTGCGAAATATCAAAGTAAGTGGGCCGAGAAACTTGGAATAGGACATGAGTGCTTCCACCTCTCATCAGAATTAGGGCGTAATACTCTTTGCTCGGCCACACTTCAGGCCCAGCACTATAAAACAATGTACTCGCTATATTATACACCTGCTAGGATTGCGCAGTGGGAAGGAACAGCGGGCACCACCTGTCCTCGATGTGATAGTTTAGATGCTGAATTAGTGCACGTCTTTGCCACTTGTCCACACCTGTATCCACTCCATAGAGCCATAGAATCTTTCTTAGGGAGATCACTGGGAATCGAGGTCACCCTTACACCATCAAGAAACCTGCTTGGTATAGATGGCGATGGCACAGATGACCCAGCATGTTACTTTATGTTCTTGGCTATGGCAGTTTTGCGAATTTGTATCGCTTCGGCTTGGCTCGATCGAACCCCACCTACCTTCCATCAATGGTTGGCTAGATTGCTTTCTGTTTATAACCTTGAGAAAGAGATATACACAAGGGTGCCGATTACGATCCTGGAAAAACCGGGTACGAACCGTCGGTCGGAGCGTTTTCTCCGTCCGACTCGTACCCGGTCGTAAAACTTTACAAACATGGAATTACGATTCGCACGGAAACACCATTTCCGTACGAATCGTAAAAAACACAGACCAACGAAAATATACATACGAATGTGATCCGGGAATGCTGCGACGTGACGTCGGGACGCTTTCAGGCAGCGTTTCACGACCCAGGAAGTACGATTCGAACCGACAGCAGTCCGGACGGCAATATTTCCACGGCACCCAAAAAGTGCCGGAAAAGCGAAGTACGGCGCGAAACGACCAGAGTAGGTGGCCCGGTACGCACCGTACCCCCCCCAACCCCCGTATGTACGTGTCGAACCCCCCGTGTATGTACACCCATGTACGTGTCAAACCCCCCGTGTATGTACACCCGTGTATGTGTCGTACCCCCCGTGTATGTACACCCGTGTACGTGTCGTACCCCCGTGTATGTACACCCGTGTACGTTCGAGTCGTACCCCCACCCGTGTATGTACACCCGTGTACGTGTCGTACCCCCGTGTATGTACACCCGTGTACGTGTCGTACCCCCGTGTATGTACACCCGTGTACATGTCGAACCCCCCGTGTATGTACACCCGTGTATGTGTCGTACCCCCGTGTATGTACACCCGTGTACGTGTCGTACCCCCGTGTATGTACACCCGTGTACGTTCGAGTCGTACCCCCACCCGTGTATGTACACCCGTGTACGTGTCGTACCCCCCGTGTATGTACACCCGTGTACGTGTCGTACCCCCGTGTATGTACACCCGTGTACATGTCGAACCCCCCGTGTATGTACACCCGTGTACGTGTCGTACCCCCGTGTATGTACACCCGTGTACGTGTCGTACCCCCGTGTATGTACACCCGTGTACGTGTCCTACCCCCGTGTATGTACACCCGTGTACGTGTCGAACCCCCCGTGTATGTACACCCATGTATGTTCAAGTCGTACCCCCACCCATGTATGTACGGTGCGTACCCCCAGCGCTACACGGGTGGGGGTATGACTCGAACATACACGGGTGTACATACACGGGGGGTTCGACACGTACACGGGTGTACATACACGGGGGGTACGACACGTACACAGGTGTACATACACGGGGGGTACGACACGTACACGGGTGTACATACACGGGGGGTTTGACATTTACACGGGTGTACATACACGGGGGGTACGACACGTACACAGGTGTACATACACGGGGGTTCGACACGTACATACGGGGGCTGGGGGGGTTGGCGCGTACATACGGGGTCTGGGGGGGGTCGGCGTGTATGCGGGCACATGTCTCCATGGTTGCTATGGGAGTTCGGTGCGGACGGTATTTTTACCATACGGTTGTAACATCGGACGCACGGGATGGATCGTAATTCCGCGGTCGGACTTCACTTTTCACATTTGTACGGTAAATCGTCCGTGGCCGTGTCGGACACATTTTTCGACCCGAGGACGTGTGGGGAATAATTCCCAATGCGATTCGTATGGACTTTTTCCCATGCGAATCGTAATTGGCAGTTTGTACGGCACTTGTACGATTCGTACGGTAAAAAGACCGGATACGAGTCGTACGGGGAATTTTTTTACCGGATCGTAATCGGCACCAAGGAAGGGTAAAAGGGGAAGAAGACTAGGACTTCGAATATGGGAGCCTATTAACAATTGGAAGGAAAGACAGGAAAGACAGGAAACATGTGGCTAGTTACTACCTTCTCTCTTTTTTTTGTCTCTTCTCTTTTCTTTTTTCATTCTTTTCTTTTTTTTTTTTCAATTTCACATCACTTATTTATTCTGTATTGTGTGTACATTGACTTATTATGGATATTTATCTATCTAGCCAAAACTTGGTGTATAATTGGTTTGGATTTCATCTCAACAGGGGCCTTTGATTTCATGTTGTATTCTGTACATTATATGTTCTAACATGACGTTGTGCTCTGTAAAAAAAGGGGAAAACATTTTTTGATAAACATAATTAAAAAAAAAGAACAGTATTGATTGATTTACTCTGTATGTTTCTGAGCTCTTGCACTTTTCCAAACTTTCTTGCTGCTAGCTAACGAGTACTTTATGCTGATTATCTATGGAGGTATCTGAGCACTGGCACTTTTCCAAACTTTCTTGCTGCTAGCTAACGAGTACTTTATGCTGATTTCCTATGTATGTTTCTGAGCACTTGCACTTTTCCAACCGTTTTTTTGCTGCTAGCTATCGAGTACCGCACACTGAAAATTGTTCTGTGAAGTTTTAAAATATTTTTGTACCATTATTATGCTGCTGGTTATCTTGTACTGTACTGTGGATTGACAAATTCCCGCTTTCCACTACATGATTATGCTGCTGGCCATCTTATACTGTATTGCAAATTGACAAATCCCTGCATTGTGTTAGATGGTTTTAATTTTGAAAGTTTTTATGATAGCATTAGATTATAATCTTTGTAAGAGTCCCCTAAGTACCCATCGATGGTCATATGATTTATTATGGATCAATCCTCTCGGCACCGGAAAGTTTATTGAATTGTTCCCATATACATGTTTTTCCCAGTTCTTATATGCTTTGACTTTTCTTTCTCTCTTTTTATGGAGTGTAATGTTGATTTTTAGATGTATCTTATTCTTTTATGTGGAACTCTTTGGAGTCCCAAATCATAATAAATAAACTGTTAAACTGTTAAACCAGGCTGGTTACCATGCATTGTTTAAGCTGATCCAGTTCAGGCATCAACATTGGTCTTACCTGCTGCACGTGTGTGAGGATTTATGTCACAAACCTGTGTTTACCCAGATCAGCTAATAGTCCATTTAGGTATGTACCACATAGTGTGTAGGTCATATTTCTGTCAAGTTGCTGACACATGTCAGTCAATCACATCACTCATGATGGTCAACTCAATGCACCTGTTGTACATGGTGCTGTACAACGTGACCTTGGACTACAGTAAAAACACAGGTGCCTAGTGACACATGTCACAGTCGTAAAGGGACACACCTGGGCATCAGATGATAATAGGGCATCTTTACATTTTGGCACACAGGTGTTGTATCAGCAGACACATGACCTGTGAGGGTGTTACTAGGCTGAGGGAGTGCAACATACAGGTCAGACATAGTTCAGATAACTGGCTCAAACTCACCCCCAAATTGCTGCTGTCTGGCCTTCTACTGCCCATCCAGGTCAGGGAAGACCACAGTGAGTATCTGGAGCATGTGGGGGGTCAGGGTCCATCATCCACCCCTTTTATGAGGAGGTGACGGCTTCAGCTGGACTCTTGCAACCCTCCAGGTCCAGCCACGGAGGTCCTGCCACCTCTTCTTGCAGTGGCGGATGCGGCATTTGAAGACCCCACACAGATCTCACAGCCCAGACGATGGTCAGCCAAATTCACTCCTTCTGATGGGCGTCGACCTGTAGGGATGACATAGTGACACACCATTACTACACATGCTACATGTTTGTTCATCACACACGTGGACATATAGGTCATTGGTAGTAGGGCAGATGATGTATTAAGGAAGTTCAAGTATCAGCAGGGGCAGTTGTCCTGTGTGCAAGCCTGCCTTAATAACATGAGTACAGTGCATGAAATTAAATTGCACAGGATACACTTTTACATCACTGTACCTGTCCAATACATGAATCTACACACTGTGAGCATTACAATTACTATGTGTGCGTTCATGCCCTTGGTGATCCGAATGGTAGTAGTGCCTGTTAGGAAACATGGTGTACTGAGAAGTCAGTACAAATAACACTCACCTGCTCCCCTGGTTTCCCATACAGCTTGCTGTACTGTGGCAGGAGGCTGTCGAACAGGGCCTGGTTTTCCTCCTCTGTGAAAGCTGGGTCCGTCTTCACAGTACGTGCCATTGCAGACCCCAGAGGATGCAGAAACAGCAACAGTGGTAGGTTGTGATGTAGGCAAGTAGCATGTAGTGCAGGCAAAAGAAGTCTCTTGGGAACAGACAGCCTTATATCTGTGCTGCAGCGGCTTATTCTGTTCCATAGGTCCAAAGAGATAGGTGAGAGACGTTCGCATTATCAGAATTTGTCCAATCCATCACATTGCACACCTGGGACATGCCTACCATTTCGTTCAAATATTCTGCATCATGACACTATAGATTTAGATACAATGTTGTTGTTGCCCAACCGAATTTGTGTGCACGCGATTCGTACACGCTACAAAAAGGCGTCTCTCTCCATTTTTTAAAATGTATTTATTTACTTGAGTTTTATATAGCGCTGGCTAGACCCGGAGGTATCAGAGTGACCAATAGCCAATGTATGCATCTGGCTTGGTCTTGAAGTGTACGCCGCGTCTTTTGAATAGGCACTTGCATCTGTACCACAGAAGCCCAATAGCCAATGTATGCGTCCGGCTTGGTCTTGAAGTGTACGCCGCATCTTTTGAATACTCACCCGCATCTGTACCACAGAAGGCCAATAGACAATGTATGTGTCTGGCTTGATCTTGAAGTGCACGACACGTCTTTTGAATACTTACCCGCATCTGTACCACAGAAGACCAATAGCCAATGTATGCGTCCAGCTTGTTCTTGCAGTGTACTCCGGGTCTTTTAAATAGTCACCTGCGTCTGTCCCCATTACAGTAAACAGCCAAAGGATGCAATACACACTATTTTGGCTGGGACTCAGGTGCCCTACACCAATCAATAAGCCTGTCAAACAGTATAGGAAACCGCATTTCCTGCTTCATGACATGTGTGGGTACATAGCTTCACATGTCATATTGGACAGAACTCTTTGTAGCTCATACTCCCATGATGAGCCATGTTTCATGGGGATCAAAGCCATTGTGTTTGATGCACATCACAACTGTGAGTGACAACTTTGCAGATCACCACCCTGGGCCTGGACACAGTTCCAGGGGCCATTGTGTAATCACATTTTACACACACACTGAATAACAGCTGTAATGGACTGTGTGTTACAAAGTGTTCTTGAGCTAGTATTGTGGGGTGAATCCACAGTATCTGGGTATTGTGCAAAGCACACAATCCTTTTTTTATGTTGTTGATGTAATTCTTTTAAAAATCCATCTGTATTTGGCATGTGAGTTGCTGTTGTGTCTATGTGTCACAGACATATCTGTTTGCCATGCAAACCAATTTTGAAACACATCATGTGTGTTCCATGGGTGTGATGGTACGTGTACGTCAGACGTTATGTTATGACAGTGCCCATGCGGCATTACATGATCCCTGTGGGTGAACCTTTCAAACACCTGTCATTTGGACCACACATCTATCTTCGCTAGTCACTGAGCTGTGTATTTGGTATGTGATATGTGTTCAGATTTACTGTAACTGACCCCATTGATTGTTCACAGCACAGCATTGCACTTGTTGTACAACCATCTGGACCTGAAATGTTCGGTGAGGGGCACATAGCTGGCATCTGTGTCAATGCTCAACAGTACATACCTGACTTAATTGAGTCTGGCTTTGATGTAGCATGTGATATTTAGTATGTTCATTGCCACAATTTAAAGGGAAATGATAATGTTTCTTTGTCACCTATGTACCGCAGGAGAGGAGACCAGCTGTCCACAGACCCTTCCCAGACCTAGAAACCATGGCTGAACGTGACAGCATCCAACGTTACCGCTTCACCAGACCACTAATTGAGGATTTAGCAGAGCAGTTGGCCCCACATGTGCAACCTGGACAGCCATATCCATCAGCGCTGACCCCTAAGGTGAAGGTGATGGCAGCCCTACATTTCTTTGCGACGGGAACCTTCCAGTACACTGTGGCTACTGCTGGTGGGATGTCACAGACAATCTTTAGCCCTGTGCTTCGTGATGTTTTGGAGGGAATGTTGCATTTGCTGAACCAGTACATCAAATTCCCAACACCACGACAATTTGCTGACATCAAGAGTGACTTTTATACTTTGGGAAGGATGACACATGTCATTTGCTCCATAGATAGTCCACATGTGGCGTTGGTACCACTGCAAGCAAATTAACAAACATACAGGAATCAGAAGCATTTTCACTCGATCAATGCCCTGGTGGTATGTCTGCCTGACATGACAATCTCACATGTCTGTGCACATTTCCCCAAATCCGCACACGACGCGTACATCATAAGGAAACGTAGGATCCCACAGATGATGTCCCAGCTGCCAAATCAGCGTGCCTGGCTTGTTGGTGTGTAATGTCTGTTTACCTTGTGTGTTGTTTGTATCTCGGGTTTTACCCTCTTTTCACACCCATGATATGTTTGTTTGTTTGTATGTAGGTGATTCCGGATACCCCAACATGCCGTGGTTGCACACCACTCCGGAACCCTGTCACCCCTGCTGAGATACGTGTTAATGAGGCACATGGGCGGACCAGGCAAGTGATAAAGCAGACATTTGAACTACTGAAAACCAGATTTCGCTGCCTGGACCTGACCGGAGGGCCCCTTCAATATGAACCAGAAAAGGTGTGTAAGATCATCATTGTGTGTTGCATGCTACACAACCTGGCAATGAGAAATGAGCTACCTCTCATCCAAGATGATGACAACCAGCAGCCTCCAGCAGGGGAGGATGCAGCCCTGGGTCATGTTGCCAGTGATGATGAGGGGGAGGAGGATGTTCAGGGACAGCTCATCAACAACTTTTTCTCATGATTGTGAGTATATAGTGATGAGTTGTCTAAGCTTTTTCTTCGTCTGATATGTGTATGTAGTGCAATGTCTATTCATACATGTGGGTGCATGCTACTTGACATGATCCTTGTAGTTATGTGTCTATTGAGTTAGTATGTTCACCATTACAGTGTTGACATGAGTACTAGGTTGTTTTCACAAATCATGAGACTTGTGTATGGAATGTCTATTGGAGATGTGTGCAGATATTTTGGTATTTCAAGACTGTTCTATGTCTGTCCTTCACAGGGTCATTTGGCTGTTGTCTGGTGACATGTGACCTCCAAAACACACAATGCTGTTACAGAGTGCAACTTTCTTGGAAACAGGAAGCGGTGCCACACACAAAAGTACTGACATTTCTGACCATCTTGGTTGCTTTGTGCTCATTGTCACAGTGAAGTTAGCTTGCATCTGTTGTGGAGGCAACATGTTGTGACTATGTAATAAACCTGTGCTCCACATTGAGGTGTTCCTCGTCTGTATACACACATCCAACATTGATTTGCATACTCTACCTGTGGCCTGATTTCCACTTTCTCAGAATGAGTTTAGTGTATGTGCATTTACGTGTCTTTTCAGTTTACCATAGTGGAGGCAAGGAGTATGTATGCCATGTGAATTTTGTGTTGTGTTGACCTTGTTGTGTTTATCTCTCATACGTGTCACATCACAAATTACTCACAACACTGTGTTTTAATTGCTGTAGTTGTTTTCCTGCACAGTATTTGTTTTGCAGGCCATCTTCTCTATGTCACAAACAGTGTTTAATTTACAACAGAGGCAAGTATTCTGTGATTATGATTTAATTAAGATGCATGTGGGAAAAAGTACACGTAATTGATAGTGATGTACAGAGTGATAGAAATCCAAAGTTTACAGAGGAGTTGTTAGTGTTAGTAGATGAAGTTTTCTGAAACAAGTCCACAGTCATTTGAGTCATTGTTCTAACTTAGACTCCTCATTCCATGTGGGAAAGTACAGTGAAAGTCAACAAAGTGAACGCTTGGCACACAATTGAGGATATCAGGAGCAGCTTTTCACTTCCTGGGTAGTGTGCATGGCCATCTGTCTCTCATTTGTCCTTCTTCAGACGACCCCTCTTCTTCTTTTGAGGGGGACCCTCAGGGGCAGGCTGCTGTGGTGCAGGGGACTCTCCGCCAGAGTCCTCATCCCTCCCTGTGGCAGTTGCAGATGTAGTGGCAAAAGATATGGTGGGCACACAGGGGATGTGGTCATGTTGTCAGCAATCTGGCAGAGGCATGTGAGTATGTCTCTGTGCACCGCAGTAAGGTCATCCAATTTATCAATTTTGGACTCCATCCTAGACATGTGGGTCTCCATCCTGTACATGTGGGAGTCCATTTTGGAATAATGGGCAGTCTGCTGATGTTGTATGTCCTTGAAGATCCCAACTACCTGACCAAAGTCTCCGGTGCATTCTCAGTATGCATTTATGACGCGTCCTAACTGTGGGTCATCTTGCACAGCAGCACCATCTTCAGAACGTGACCTCACCCCATGCAACCTCACACCAACCCTACCCACACAAGCAGGACCAGCCGTTGCAGACACAGGCAACACTGAGCCTCCTTCATTGTTGACACTGGGGTTGTTGTCCGCCAACTCCTGAGTGCCCTGTGTAGGTGTGCCGTCGGTGTTTTCTTGCCTTGGTCTGTCCATGTTGGTAGAGGTTATCTGGGTGTTGGCAGATGTTGCAGGAGTAGTCGCAGGGGGTGCTGAAGTTACAACTGCTGGTGCTGCATGCTGATCCACAGCAGAGGGGCCAGGTCATTCATTGTCGTCCGAAGAGAACTGAGAGACATCCACACTGGAGAGCTCAGGGTCAACCAGAGTCTGGGACTGGGATTCTTGTTCTGTTCCTGCACTGTCCCTAGCAGGCCCTGTGGCTAGGAGAAGCACACAATGTATGTTGTGGTTTTGCACACGTCAAGGGTTCACACACATTCCATTTGCTATTGTACATCTTGATGAGTGTATGTACATTGCATTGTCCTCAATAGACACAGAGAGAGGCCTATATTGGTTAAGAACATTGTAATTTAAACTAGATTCTTTTCCACTCCCTGTGAGCTGAGCATAGTTCAATGTGGTCTTGATGGGCCATGTGGGAGGAGGATTGTTAGCTGTGACTACTACTCCCATCATGCTTTTGGCTACACCCACCTTCCCAGCAAACCCGACCTTCCTTTCTGTGACTCAGCTTCCCTGTGAGGTAGTGTAACAGGGCTGGCAAGATGACTGACACTGTTGGTTGGTGTTTTGAGGCCAAAGCCTTACTGTGTTTGTTAGTAAGTTTGTACATGTTATGACATAGTTACATATTACTCTAAGATTGCAGGTATTTTATTTATCTAACTGGCATACACATCACAGGATAATTTGATTTAGGTTGATATGGCTTTGCTAACAGTTTTTGGTTTCACTGTCCCCTTGACAGTGATGTCTGTGTGTGTGTATTGGCTCACAATATTGGCTAGTTGATTATGTACTCACCAGGCTCTGGTATTCCTATTAATCCATGGATGCCCTCTGGTGGAAAGATGGCCCCACCTTCTCCTCCCAGGAAGTGAGTGCGTAGGTTTTGCAGGAGGGCCACCGCTGGTCTGCTGGCTCAGGGCATGGTCCCTGCCAATCAGCTTCTTGACCCTCCTTCGCACATCATAGTACCTGTTCCTGATATTGTCCATTGTGCGCAGGCTCCACCCAGGGAACCACTCCAAAGGGCAGAGTTTTGCATGGCAGCAGCTTGCGCTGCCTTGAATTCCTCCAGTTTTATCAAGCAACATAGGGCCACACAAGGTGGCCTTGATTTGGTAGGTAAATCTTTCTTAAGTGTAGTATTGCCCTTGCGACACCATGCGTGATGCAAGGGCAATGCAATACAATGATGCATCTGGCCTGCCTTTGCTACTGAAAAGGTTTGTGCATACCGAAATTCTAACATAATGTCAATGTTGAAGCATAAAGCTTTGACATGTTCTTTTTGGTAAAATGAAGGCCAAGAAAGTCCCAGTCTTCATTCATACTATCAATATTGGCAGAATTTTCCATTTACAAAGTGTGTCTGCAAATGTGATCACTCCACAAAACCAGAATTTCACATTTGTAAATTTAGTTGCCTTTTTCTGGTGGGTTGTGACCCAACGGGAGTTGGGGGGCCATTCAGGTCACGATCAATAAATATCTGTGAAATAGGTGTGAATCAGGGGCCATTCATCACCTTCCGCAGGGTAGCCTGTCATTTTGCCCTACTGGATTGATAGTAGTTTGTCTCCCTGGAAATACACACATGAACAAGTTGTGTGGAGCGGAACCCATGATGAAGAATGTCACCCTAGGGTGAGTGAGGCTTCTTGTCCATACACTAGTTGTGCCCCACACTCCTCCCATATTTTTTTCATTTTTTCAGTTTGGTACCCTGTGTGAGTTTAGCTATAATTATCTGCACATGAATAACATGTGTAACAATAATTGCTTTTGAAAAAGTACAGAGGAACAGCTGTTCTGGAAGAAAATGATGTATGAAGAATGCATCATGCAATAGCACAAGCAGTAAGTGATGCTTTGTTTGATTTCAGCTTCTGCTCCTGGAATTCTTCTCTAACAATACATTGTAATGTGAGCGCTGACACTATTGATGCGCATTTGTATGTGAATGAGAATGCTATCCAGCCTTCTCTATCAACCAGCATTCCGAGGGATATCCAGGTTTGATGAGGTCCGCCCCTATGCTTTTTCAGTTTGTGTTCAAATATTTCAAAGATTATTGATCATAAAATACAAGACCATACATAAAAGAGCATCGGAAAAAGGTACAAAAAAATTATAGTTTGATAACTAGTAAATTATCTAACAGTTATGTAACGGTTTAATGCAAGATAAGCCATCTTATGTACCATTTAATTTAATTATATAATGTAGTAAAAAAAAAAAGAAAAGGTAGAAAATCCATTTATAAGAAAGAAATAATACGAGTTGTCGGAACCACAATAACACTTGAGTAGGGCTACCTGTCTATAACTAAAATAGTTATATAATTACGAAATAATCAACAGACTAGGAGTAGTCATGACTGTAAAGCTATATAATCATTAATTGGTTTCCAAATAAATGATAATTAGATGCGTTATGGGCAACACCTGAAAGAGATAAATTGTCTCCTCTTCTGGAAAAAATTATCCATACTTACCATGTATGTACTGACAGTAATAAAGCATTTTTCCATTTAGCAGTAATGGATTTCAACTCAGCTTATATTAAAAATCCAAAGGTTTGCCCTCAAGATCTGTCAAATTTGTTGTAATAGAGACTGATTTACAAATGAACACAGCATAAGACAATTTATCTCTGATATTAAATATTTTTGTTACAATATTCCAAACATCCCTCCGAAACTTACCAATGTTAAGACAGTCAAAGAGCATATGTCTCAACAGTCCTTCTTGTTAAGAGTAATTCCAACATATACATGAATTCAACAATTTTGCCTTATGCAACCTAAAAGGAGTCCACAAGCAATTGAACAAAATAAATGTATCAGTTTGATATAGTGAAACGGGTAACCATCCTGAGATGTTATCAGGCTGGATTTTCCACCAAATATCTATGGAAAAAGAGATATCTAACTCTTTATTTAAAAAACAAGTTAGAAAGCTAATATTAGCAACTGCACCTCCATTCAATTTTTATAAAAGAGAGATACAGCATGAGGTGAGAAGGTCATGGTTTGCTTATACACAGTCAAGTCAGAGGTCATGTTCTGAAGAAAATTATTAGGAAAAGAGTCTAGTATTGAATTACACAATAGTTCATATTTATAGCTATCTGCAGATTTTAACTTGAACAATTGTTGCAATTCATCAAAAGATAAAAAAAATATTGTTACGGCATATATCTTTCAAATAATAAATACTAGCTCAATCCAGGAATTTCAAAATGTTGGAGTTCTATTTAAGTCTAGGATAGTACATTAATGATTAGTATAATGTAAGTGCCATAGTGCATTGAGAAATTGAATCAAGATGATGTAATATTAATTTTGTAGAGTTCACAATTACTGATTTCTGAAGCAAACTCTTTGAATTAGACATAGTGACTAATGCAGGCAATATAAACGGGGCAACCACATTTTTTCAATGCTAAGCCAAGTAGGAGTAGTTTTAGGTGTCATAGATAGAAACCATAATGTACTTTGTTTAAAATGAATGCATTATGATACTTTAAAAAATCTGGTTAACTTAAACCACCATTGTTCTTAACTAACTTCAATTTCTTATAGCTTATATGAGGATGTTTGTTATTCCAAATAAATCTGGTAATGATGTTATCCACATTTTTATAGAATTTAAGCAGAAGCTATGTAGAAGATTTTCAGACCAAACACCATTTTATTAGAATCTATCTTCCCCCACCAGGTTAAATGAAGTGCAGACCATTTTTGAAATTTGTCTTTGATATAGTCTAAAATGCATTCACAATTTAATGAATTTGATTGTTTTATGTTATGTGAAAATAATATACCCAGGCATTTGATGTTATCCTTGACCCAAATTATATCTTTGTTTAGAACCATAACAGGCAAGCAGTGAACATTTAAAGATTTTAATTTTATTTTTTTTATTTAGCGAATATCCGAAATTGAGAATAAGTGTTAGTTTAATTGAGGGATAGACAAAGCCAGGTTACCAATATAGAGAAATACGTCATCAGCATATGCAGAGGTTTTAATAGAAACGTTAGTAATAGTAAGACCTTCAATTTCCATAGAATTTCTAATCAAAGGTAACAAGGGATCTATTGCAAGTTAAAAAAGTTAAGGCGTTAATGGGCATCCTTGCCTAGTACCTTTGTAAAGTAAAAATGTACTAGCTATCTGACCAATAATAAAAAGTTGAGCAGACAGACCCGAATATAAAGCTAAAATCATACCAATAAATGAGGAACTCAGATTAAATGCAGTCAAGGTATAAATGAGATATTGCCAATGTACTTTATTGAAATACTTTTCTGCATCTACAGCTAGGGGGCAGCAGGTTGAGTTAATGATGCACCGCTTTCAATTGTATGAAACAATAATCTCACATTGTTTACTGACTGTTTGTTTTTGATGAAACCAGATTGATCAATATACACAAGGGAGTGAAGTACAGAAGCCAATCTATCTAGTTGCAAGGATCTTTGCGTAAACATTTATGGGCCCAATTCACAGAATTAACTTAAGACAAAATCCTAAACTTACTACTTTTGGTATTCACAGAATGCACTTACTGCTTTTGGTATTCACAGAATGCACTTACTACTTTTGGTATTCACAGAATGGATTTACGACTACTAACTTTACGTCCGCACTCGGGCCGGAAATTCCGGCCCGGAGGCGGAGCTTCTGGCCCGGAGGCAGAGCTTCTGACCCGGAGGTGGGGATTCCAGCCAGTGGCGGAGATTTAGCCATGGCCAAAATCTCCACCTCTGGCCCGGAAGCTCCGCCTCCGGCCCAGAAGCCCCGCCTCCGGGCCGGAAGCTCCACCTCCGGGCTGGAATTTCCGGCCCGAGTGCAGACGTAAAGTTAGTAGTCGTAAATCCATTCTGTGAATACCAAAAGTAGTAAGCGCATTCTGTGAATACCAAAAGCAGTAAGTGCATTCTGTACATTTCCAAAATGGTAGTAAGTTTAGGATTTTGTCTTAAGTTAGTTCTGTGAATCGGGCCCTACAGCTCTGGATAATCAAGGAGATAGGACGATAATTTGAAACCATGGAGGGGTCCTTATCTGGTTTTGGAAGGACTATAATTAAAGCTTCAGTAAAACACTCAGACGTTGTTCCTGTAAGACTAAAATGAGAAATTAATTTGAATAAATGTGGTGACAGAAGAGTAGCAAATTCTTTATAAAATTCTGCTGGAATACCATCCGGACCTGGAGATTTACGCAACTTAATTGATTTAATAGCTGAATGTACTTCATCAATAGAAATTGACATATCTAATTTATCTTTAGCTGATTGGGAAATTTGAGGCAACCCACAGTGAGTGATAAATCATTAGAAGGAGCTTTATAATGTAACTCTGAACAATAATTCATAAATTAATTCATTATTGCTGTATGGGATGTAGCTGTTTGCCCATCAGATGTGAAGATAATACTAATTTGAGTTTGATCTTTTCAATATGAAGATAGTTGACTAAAAATCTTCCAGATCTATTAGCATTAAAACAAAATTTAGCTTTAGGATTATAGATTTGTATGCCTGCTTAATGTAGAGTTTAATTCATAACAACATTTTTGTATGTCTGTTTTGTATTTAATGTGATTAGATGGTATGAAAAGATGTTTTTATTTGGCAATTTGTTTGTCTAATTCTTGAATTTGTGCATTAAATGTCTTAATATTGTGATCCCCCCTCATATACGCCTTAAAGACATCCCATCTGTTTACAATTAATCCTTAGGATTAAAAGGAAAATATTCATGAATTGATGATAACATTTTGGGTTTGTTGTCTTTATAAAGAACATTATTTGTGTCATGCGTTATCTTCCTTGAGACTGTGGAGAGATTGTAGGATGTAAAATGCATGAGACAAGCGCATGATCCGAAATATCTATATTTTTGATTGTAGGTTCAGAAATAGAGGGAATTAAATGATCGGATATTAATAAAAAATCTAATAGAGAATATGAATTGTGAGGATTAGAAAAAAAAGTACATTGTTTATCTGTTGGGTGATGTAACCGCCAGATATCCACTAATTTAGTTGATCTTAAAAAGGATTTAAGAGCAAAATATGCTTTTGGAGGGCAATATTTCATTTGAGACCATCTTTCCAATAAAGGATCACTTCTAAAATTAAAATCAGCTCCAATAATAAGTGGAACATTATCCAATTTTAAAACTTCTGGGACCATTAATATATATATATAGCAGCACCCACTGGGGTTGATATTTTGCGGACTACAAGGACCAGGAGGCAACTTTGCTGACGCCCATGGTGGGCGGGACTTGGACGATATTTAAAGAACAGGTAGTCTGTATCATGGCTGTTGTTTCTATGCTATATAGCCTGTGATAAAGGACTTTACATGTCCGAAACGCGTCAAGCTGGCATTTTATTCATGTTGCGGGGGAAGGCCGCCTTTGCTGTTGTCCAGGAATAAACGGCATTAACTCCTCATGTGTGGCTCTTTCTGTGAGGGCAACCTTGTTTTTCGATATATATATATATATATATATATATTATCTACTGGCGGTCGCCAGTAGATAGTTATAGTTAGGACCGAGTTCCCATAGGAAATCTGAAAATTCTATTTTGAATAACTTTGGCGCCAGTTGACTTATCTTCGTGAAATTTTCAAAACTAATGGGGTGCTCCACTCAGCTCCTACCCTGAAAGTCTCGGGGTGATTCGTCAAGCGGAGGCTGAGAAAAAGAGGGGTCCCAAAACACATTTTCCCCATGCATTTTCCCATAGGACCTTTAGTCGAAGGTACAGCCCGAACGGCTGAACAGAATTACTTGAAATTTGGCAAAGAGGTAGTCCTCAGGTCAGGCATGTGCCTTTTGCATATATGGTGTCAATCTGTTCAGTAGTTCCTGAGAAAATCAAAAGTAAAATCACATATATATCTGGGCGGAGCCTAACCACACATCTCATTGTGAGATCTGATTGGCTGTCAGCACTTCATCCAAGAAGTGTTGGCAGCCATCTTGGGACCAATATACATGATAGCACCTCATTAAAAAGCATTGCAGTTAATAGAAGGTTTTAAGACTTTAGTTACATTATAAATCATTTGTTGACGGTACCATACTCATTTTAGGTATTGTGGTGTGTTCTAAGGTGATTTTACCATGTGAAAAAGCCTTCTGCTGTGATATCATGAATCATGTTTGAGAGAAAACTATCTTCTCATGCTTTTCCCACAGAGATTTGGAAGGTGATCTATAAGCTAAACTGAGAGCATATTTTCTGTAAATTCACATTATCTTTCTCAGTCACGTGAGAATGAAGTCTGACATTCTCATTAAAACATGTACATCCAACAAGGGCAGAGACTGTCAGTTGATTCCTTTGTGTTCTACTGCAGCTTCCCAGAGTGTTCTAAAGAACAACTAGAGCTCTAACAGTCCTACTTATGACAAACGTATGGCACAACTGAAGCCATCTTGGTTGGAATAAAGTGGTAACTCTTAAAACATTTAATTTAAAAAGGAACAAAATGAGGGGGTTCATTTTGCCATAGAAAGTATGATTAGTGCTGCATAAAGAAAAATGAGGGCACATTTTGAGTGACTTCTCAAATCCTCTTCTATTTCATTAAAAAATTCTGACATGCAGACTGAAACATGCACTTTCAATACCAGCAGCAGACTTTCCTGGTGAGCAGTAGCTTTACTACAGTGATCTAATAAGCAACTAGTGTGCTAACATTCTGAATTTATGGCAAATGTGTGACACATCTGAATGCCTTCTTAATGGAATCAAAGTAAAAAACTGAAAGTTTTTCCTACTGAGTAGACTGTAGTAAATGAGGAAATTAGGAAACATCATAACAAATAGGTCTCCCAAAATGGCCACCAGAGACAAAAGAGCCCAAATGTAGCCCAAATATCACCAAGATGTAGCCCAAGTATAGCCCAATGACAGAATATCCCAGAGTGATCTAACAAACAACTAGAGCGCTAACAGTCTTACTTATGACAAAAGTATGGCACTCGTGAAGCCATCTTGATTGGAATAAAGTGGTAACACTTAAAACATTTAATTTACAAAGGAACAAAATGAGGGGGTTCATTTTGCCATAGAAATTATGATTAGTGCTGCAGAAAGAAAAATTAGGGCACATTTTGACTTCTCAAATCCTCTTCTATTTCATAAACAAATTCTGACATGCAGACTGAAACATGCACTTTGAATACCAGCAGCAGACTTCCCTGGTGAGCAGTAGCTTTACTACAGTGATCTAATGAGCAACTAGAGTGCTAACATTCAGAATTTATGGCAAATGTGTGACACATCTGAATGCCTTCTTGATGGAACCAAAGTAAAAAACTGAAAGTATTTCCTACTGAGGAGACTGCAGTAAATGAGGAAATTAGGAAACTTCATAACAAATAAATCTCCCAAGATGGCCACCAGAGACAAAAGAGCCCAAATGTCGCCCAAATATCACCCAGATGTAGCCCAAGTATAGCCCAATGACAGAATGTCCCAGAGTGTTCTAACGAGCAACTAGAGCGCTAACAGTCTTACTTATGACAAAAGTATGGCGCTCCTGAAGCCATCTTGATTGTAATAAAGTGTTAACACTTAAAACATCAAACTTACAAAGGAACAAAATGAGGGGATTCATTTTGCCATAGAAATTATGATTAGTTCTGCAAAAAAAAAATTAGGGCACATTTTGACTTCTCAAATCCTCTTCTATTTCATAAACAAATTCTGACATGCAGACTGACACATGCACTTTGAATACCAGCAGCAGACTTCCCTGGTGAGCAGTAGTTTTACTACAGTGATCTAATGAGCAACTAGAGTGCTAACATTCAGAATTTATGGCAAATGTGTGACACATCTGAATGCCTTCTTGATGGAACCAAAATAAAAAACTGAAAGTATTCCCACTGAGGAGACTGCAGTAAATGAGGAAATTAGGAAACTTCATAACAAATAAATCTCCCAAGATGGCCACCAGAGACAAAAGAGCCCAAATGTAGCCCAAATATCACCCAGATGTAGCCCAAGTATAGCCCGATGACAGAAGTGTGCAAAACACTTATTTTTTGTGTATTTGCAGTTTTATATAGTGCAGACTTGTCAGGTATTGGAGTGCTTTACATGAGCATTGGTTACATCACACAAGATCAAATTCATTTTGGTTGTAGACATGGGGAGATCAAGTGATTTGACCAGAATCACAGAATGTTGAGCTGAAGCAGAAACTCCAACCTGGTTCCCCAGTTGCAAAGTCTGCAGCTCTGGAAGTAACACCACATCCTCTCCCCTAGGTGCCACATTTAATCAAGTGGTCAACTGGATAAAAAAACATAAAGATTACAAATAATTTAAAAGATATTTGTCGCTATTTAAAAACTCAGAAAATATGTCCTCATTTTAGTTTTTTAGAGCACTAACCATAATTTTGATGCAAATAAGACCCTCTTATATATGTAATTTCTAAAGAAAATACTCTAGGTATTACAGTTTTGATTACATCAAGATGACGTCAGGTGTTCCACACTTTTGTAATAAATATAGAATGTTAGCAATCTAGTTGTTCATTGGGATACTGTTGAGAGGCAGAGGCCAGGGGCACGGACTCTGAAAATTGAAGGCAGGTAGGAAAGTGCAGAGGCAACAATTTTACCACACTGGGCAGGCAGGAAGGGCAGTGGCAGCACAACAGACTATGGAGGGCAGTGGAAAGGGGGGCAGGGGCAACAAACCAACAATACAGGACTGGCAAGAGAGGCTGTGGCAATATAATAGACCATTGTGGGCAGAAGGAAGAGGCAGTGGTAGTACAACCATACATGCCAACAGACCCGTTTCAGCCAGGATACGTCCAATGTTTTTAAGCTCAAATGGGCTTTATTTGATCTGTCTCCTGTCTACAATCTCCTCTTTTTCAATGTAACTCAAAGGGGAAAATCAATACCCCAGTTTTTTTCAAAATCTCCCTCTTACCAATTTCAAAATGTTCGCAAGTATGGTACATTGGATCATGGTAGGCAGGAGGAGTTGGGGTAGGGACATGGACTTGGATAACAGAGGACAGGAGGGACATGGAGAGGTGCACCAAACTGACCTTACAGGGCAGGCATCAGGGTTTGTAGCAGCACAATACACCACACAGCGCATGCGGGACGGGAGTGCAGCACAACAATCCATAGAAAGCAATAGGGACGGGACAGGACCATGCACATGGACAACAGAGAACAGAGGGTAAAGAGGCAATGGTAGCTATCTGACCATAATGGACTGACAGGAGAGAAAGCTGCAGCTTAACAGACCATAAATGGCGGAGGGACGGATCAGGGGCATTACAATGGAACAGACAAGCCAGGAGGGAGGGAATAGGGGTCTGCACATGGAAACAGAGGGCTGGGGGCAAGGGGGCAGGGCGGGAGCAGCAAGATGACCATGGAGGTCAGGCAGGATGGGCACTAGAAACAAGACACACCATGGAGAGCAACAATGAGACTATGATGGCATACACACAGACAATGGAGGGAAGGTGGGAGGGGGTCAGGGGCAGCTAGCTGACCACACAGGGAAGGTGGGAGGGGCCATGGCAGCACAGAAGACCATGCATGGCAAGTGGGAGGGTTAGTGGCAGCACAATGGCTATGATGGCCAGGAGGAGGGTGCAGGGGCATGCACAAAGGACCATGGAGGATAGAAGGGAGGGTCAGGACCTGACACAGACAAGAGAGTTCAGGGAAGGGGCTTCTCAACAGACCGCGCGGGGCAGGCAGAAGGAGCAGTTGCAGCACTACAGACCAGGGAGGGCAGAAGGGTGTGGCAGTAAAATGGACCTTGGAGGACAGGAGGAAGGGGATAGGGGCATGGCATGTGGACAGGCAAGGTGGAGGTGGCAGGGACAACTTACAGTCATCTGACAATGCTAGGCAGGTGGAAGGGGAGTGGCAGCTCAACAGAACACTCAGAGTAGATAGGAGTGGCAGGTCCATGGTACATGGTGGGCAAAAAGGATGGAGCAAGGGCATGCACAAAGACATCGGAGGGCAGGGGGAAGGAGAATAGGGGCGGCAAGCTACGCACAGAGGCTAAGCAGGAGGTTAATGTTGGGCCATAGAATTGGGCAATATAGGGCAGGTGGAGTGGACTGGTACATCATGCTAAATGGAGGGCAGTGGCAGCACATGAGACCATGCATGGCAGGAGGGAGGAGGCTAGTCCATGGATTCAGACAACAGAGGATAGGGAGGAGGTGGATGGGGCAGCAAGCTAACTGTTCAGAGAAGGTGGGTATTCGGAACTTTATTGTTTTTAAAATGTGTGTCTGTGCGAACTACTTAAAATATGAACAAGTATGCAGCATAATCTCACTTTTATTCAGGAAGAAGAGGACGTTTGTGACTGTGACTCCGGGCTCACTTGGCAGAAACAGCCCCTGACCCTCCACCCCCCATTGCAAAATGTAATGCCCACGAAAAGGGTAGGTGGACGCAGTGTTATATAGAACATAGTCCTGAGAGCACGATCGAAAATGAAAACTAGATATAGTATATGGTATAAACTATGCACCAAAAATTGTGATATAAGATGAACCGGGGCTTGAAATATAATATGCAATACATTGTGCGCAATGACAGATTCATTGGAGAGCGCGAGATAGCACAGGCACTAGCGTGTGCTATGCGTTATGCGCCTTGAAGTGTAATATGCACAGGGCAGTGTTGTGTAACCTAACTAGTCCCTAAAGTTGTAATATAAAATATGTGCTGGGGAGTGTATCGTTGCATATGCACTGTGACAATGATATGGATCCCAGATTGCAATATGTATGGCATAGCGCTGTGCATTATAACATAGGCATCAAGGAAGGCAAGTTAGATGGGACAATATAACCCGTGCGAAGGCAAGTGTGGCATGACATATTCACGGGGTGGTGTTACAGTGCACATGGGCTAGAGAGTGTCATAGCATATGCACTGGCTGGTGGAATACAACATAGAGGTGTGAGGCAGAATTTGAAAAGAAAGCAGGGTTAACGGCGGACTCCGATGACTGCACCTCCTTACTTTGTTCCCAATGTTTATGAAATAGTATTAGTTGATGACGGTGTGCATACTAACACCCCTGCATCCGCCGTTAGTGGATGCCAACTGCCAGGCAGATCAATGAGTTTCAAAAAGGGGGTTCGGGGTGGTGCACCACCAATTTGTTTGTGAGTAAATTACACCAAGTGGTCAGTAGTTGGTATACAAAAAGTCTTTATTTTAAGTTAATCGTCCAAACAAAGCCTCAGCCAACGCGTTTCGTTCAGAGTGAACTTCGTCAGGGCTGGAAAAGTATGAAGAAACATAACATAAGTGGACATACCATACATAACATTTAAAAAGTACATTAAGAGACACCATTTAAAAGTTAACACATACTAAGAGAATATGCACAGGACAGATCATGGATATACCATGAGTTATGGGTATATAAACATTGCCACACAAAGCAATATTATATAGAACAACACATAACATTACGAATAAAAACATTTCATTAATAACAGGGGGAGCAAGAGTGTGCCGCTGTGATTCCAAAGCGAGTATATTTTTGAAAAACCCTTAATGCTGGAAAATATTATTTAATCAAAGATGTCCCCAACTAGAGCGTAGATCCTATATCAGTGGTTAATATCTTGCTACCCCATCTAACCATGTGTTGTGTAGAACACTTTATCAGAGGTAGAGAAAGACGGATGGGGGGGGGGGGGATATGGGCGTATCTGCGTCATTTCAATCTTGGATTGACCCAAGTAGGCCATAAACTATTATGTATAGAGATAGCAAAAAGCAAGTTGAGTAGGGAGACAAAAGCAGGAAGTAAACTAATAAGAAGCCGTCTCCTGCGGGGAGACACGTACCATAAGTAGAAGTGCGAGTGCAATCCAATAATATAACCGAAGTAAGTGTAGACCAGTGACCGTCTCTCGACGAACTGTAAATCACGTTGTGTTTTAGTTTGGTAAACAATCCTGATTGAACTTCCAGTGCCACCTTGATAAGGGCACTGTGCACGTATCTGTAAAAACAGAAAAAACGGAAGCTGAATATAAATAATTAATATTAAAACTTGGTCCGAACATAATGTCAGTCTAAAAAGCGTGAATTTCCATTCTGGTGTTTCTGACTGAAAAAGTAGAGAAGCCATCTATGAACATCATGTTGGTAAACACTACATGAAAGCTATAATTTCAAAGTTTCAAATATACACCCAATAACCGAAAACGAGAAATATACAAAACGAATTGCCATTAGGACTGACAAAGTCTCGTTGGGGCTAAAACAGCACAAATATAAATTCGGCCCGCATTGGATGTAAAAAGACCCCTGTCCCTGCGAACAATACATCCGCCCTGCGCACATAGGCGTGAGCCAGACCGTGCCTCCACACCAGGAAAGAAAAGGTCAATGTGACGTCCCATTGCACAGTTAACAACAAGTATTTGTTCACTACTTTGAATTTACTATCGTGAGGGTTTTTGCTGTGTAACACAAAAACCAGTCAGGCAACCTGCATAATCCCAGCGACTCGCGAAAGAAGATAAAGGAAAAAAAAAAAGGAAGAAAAAATGTCTTCACGGAACATAGGAAAGCATGTAATTGCGCCCTGGGATCGGGTCAAAACCAGAGCTGTGGTAAAAGCAGCCCCCTGCCACAAAACGGCAGGATCAAATAAAAGCCAAGCCTTTGCTACGGCAGCCAAGCCTTTGCTACGGCAGCCCCATGCCGCAAGCCAACAACAACATAAAGTTACCAAGAATTTCCCTGCATACCTGTAACGTGACGGTAGTCCGTGCTCTCCCCTACGAGTGTCCCGTAATGTGACCTGGGGCAGACGCCGTGTTTTAACAGCAAGCGTGCGTGTGCAAAGTTCGACGTACGTCAGAGCACGTCACCGGTCGAGGAAGGGCGTTTGACAGGCGGCCAATGCTGACCCTGCTTAGGCGGTTTCCTAGGAAACCCGGTTGTATACCATAGGGGTTGACAGAGGCCGGGTTGGTGTGAAGGCTCAGATAGAAACGTCAAGAACGTCAAGACATGTCACGAGTTATCAATGGGTGTGTCAGGGGTTTAGCCAATGTGTGCCAAGTCGGACGCTACGTCAGCGGTTCAAGGCGCGTCGGATTTGAAAGGCAAATACGCAACGTCAAAGTCATAGCAAGCACCAGTTTGTAAATGAAAAGAGCGCACGTGAGGTCAAGACGGTGCGGGGCGTAACCAGTTGGAAAATAAGTATATCAAGGGAACCGCCAATACTGTCAAAAGTAAATACGATGTCGGAGATGCAAAGTATGCCCGGTGAAGAGGCAAGTAGTGCATATTCAGTTAAAACCGGTTAGTAAACAGTTGTGGATCACATGGGGGTCCTTTCACGAGAAGCGCAGGGGTGTCAAAGCATTGTGCAACATTGTGCATATGCAAATAGCGTAATGTCGGCGTTGCAGAATATGACAATTAAGACACAGAAGTGTGCCTATTCAGTAACAGCGGTTGGTGAGCAGTAGTGACCGAGTGGGAGTCCTCACAGGAGAGAAGGGGGATATCCGAGTGTCATGCATATATTAGCATGTATAAATGTCGAAAAGCGTCCATGGGTTATGGACGCGTTGTTGGACGGCAGTCAATAAACTCCCTCCCTAGAGAATATTTTGGTTCTGGGTAGAGCAATCACGTGATCAGAGTACAATAGATCACATTAAACCGGCAATCTCCAAAGATATTTTCCTAATTCGGAAGCATGCCAAAGAGGTGATCAAAATACATAAGATCACTTAAAACTGAGAGCATCCGTCAAGCGAGCAATTTAAAAGTACGACGGTAGACCAGTTTAAAAGTACGACAGTGAACCATAGACATCTGGGAGTATGAGGGAGTGATGTCACATGGCCAATCATAAACTGAGTCATACGGGGAATGTGAAAAAGAGAGAACACATTAGATGATTTGGGGAGCGCAAAGATAGGTAGAATATACCCGGAGGGTATGTTGGAGAAGTATATATACTCCTATTGAGCTACAGATATGTTTGGAATTAAAGCTATTGCCCGGTGATAGCAAGATGGAGCGGTGCACACATGTACGAATTCTACGGACTTCTCATAGTTCCCAAAGATTGAGCGCCTGCGGTTCAAGAGTGTCTCTCAACTACGAGGGTAACCTCATGTGAGGAAATAGTGGAATTCATGGTCCGAGTTGTGCCCCATGGCGACCGACCGTAATCTGCATATCCATTTGGATTCTGTCTGCCTCAATGTGAGGTCTCTATTCCCTCCTCGCTTATTCACAGGAATGTGGTCTATACCACAGAAAAGAAAAGACCTGTCACTCGAGTGTACCCTATTATAATGTTCCGTCATGGGGTATCGTGTGTCGTTGTTAATAAGGGCTCGTCGATGTTCTTGAATACGAGTTTTCAAACATCGTGCTGTGCTCCCCACATAGACCTTGCCGCATGGGCACTCAAGTGTGTATATTACATATTTGGTATTGCAATTAATGAAGTGCCTGATGTGATGTATCTTGCCGGTGTTGAAACTGAATTCTTTGCATTTGTTACGTCCCAAAATGCATACATTGCAAGAGGTACATGTATAAAAACCAACCGGCGGCTTAGGTAACCAGGTATTATTTATCTTCTGTGTGGTCACATAGCTCGGACATAACGACCTTCTCAGTGTACGTCCTCTTCTGTACACCAAAGAGGGTCTATCACTAATAATGGTGCGCAATCTGGGGATGTCTACCAGTAGATGCCAATGCTTTCTAAAGGCTTTGAAAATTTTGTCACTATGTGCAGTATAGTTCGTGTAGAAACTGATTCTTTCCCCTGTTTTGTGACTAGTGCATGAGTTCCTGGCAGTCCCTTTATCAGTTTGTAGCAGAGTCTGAGATCTGGGAAGTTTTAAGACTCTACGTTCTGCTCTGTCCAATATATTGGGATGGTATCCCCTATGTGTGAAGCGCTGTTTGATATCCTTGATGTTCTCCCTGAATCCTTGTTCCTCACTACATAACCGTCTGGTTCTTACCATCTCCCCATACGGAATGTTGGAGATGACGGAGCTGGCATGCGCACTTGAAGCATGCAAGATACTGTTGCATGCTGTCTTTTTTCTGAACATTGTGCTGTGTATAAGGCCCTCTTTGATATAAAAATGGATATCCAGAAAATCAATATTTTCTTTGCTGTGTGACATCGTTAGTTGTACATTAAAGGAGTTATTGTTGAGGTATGCTAAATATTCCTTGAGTTGGATTTCTGAGCCTGACCAAAGACACACAATGTCATCTATGTACCTCCCCCAGAACACGATGTAATTTGTCCAGGGGGAGGCATTCCTGCTCCATGCGTGCTCCCTCTCGTACCACCCCATGAAGAGGCCCGCATAAGAGGGAGCAAACCTGGTACCCATAGCCGTACCTTGGAGTTGGTGGTACCACCTTTCATCATGTTTGAAAAAGTTATTCGTGAGAATGAGCTCAATCTTTTCCATGATCATGAGGTTATATGAGTAGTGGTCAGCCCCTTCCTTGTCAAGGTAATGGCGGACTGCCAATAGGCCCAATTCCCTTTGTATACAGAGGTGTGAGGCACTCGGCGGGCACTGGTGGGTGTAACACAGCATTGGGCTCAGCCCGGAGCACGCTGTGACTCTCAAGTGAGATTCATCTCCTTTCCAGAGAGTAAAATAAAAAGTATTACACATCCGGTGGTGGATTAACCGTGAGGGGGGATTCTTGCATAGTTTGGTCGAATTTTTGTCGAATCCCCTTTGAATGGCTTGGTGTGCGTGTATATTAAATGTGCCCGTCAATAGCTATCCATGTTTGTATAAATAAACGACAAGGGAGTCTACTTGGAGAGTACCCACTGGCGGGGACGCCGGGATTAGGCATGGTGGGTCGTCAGACACGTCAGAGCTTTACTAGCGGTGTAAATACATTCCACGTGGATTCATTCTATGCATAGTCGCCTTTTAATGAATATCACGCAAATCGTCATGGTGATAGGTACATACGGTTTGTCCAGCATGTCCTAGGTGTTTCTATAAATATATGTTTTTTTAAATAATAAAAAACAAAGGCCGGCCCCGGGGGATGGGGTCCCCGGGGCCATAAGTGGCCTGAGGATGGGGGCCACGCAGCCCCCTCCTAAAGAATAATAAAAAAAAAAGGCCATGACCCGGGGGTTGGGGTCCCCGGGGCCGATTAAGACCTTGGGAGGGCCAAATTAATTTTTTCAACAAAACAAATTAGGGTGCAGACCCTGGGGGATGGGGTCCCCAGGGCCAGTAAATTAGAAAAAGAAGGGGGGCCACACGGCCCTCTTTCTTAAAAAATAAAATAAATAAAAGACCGGCATCGCGCTGGAGGCCACGCCCCCTCCTTGCAGCACTCTGCAAATGCGCCCCCTGGCCAGTTGTAGGTTGGGGAATTAATTCCCCTTCAAGACTGAGGGTCCCTGAGGGCCAACTAGCCCAACAGGTATCTCCAGTATGCGCCAGGGAGCTGCGTTGCAGACAGGTGTTCTGAGGCCACGCCCCTTTTTACACCTCTATGCAACGCAGCTCTGTGGCGCTTACTGGAGGTACCTAGTGGGCTAGTTTGACCCTAGGGACCCTCAGGATTCAAGGGGACTTAATCTCCCAACCTAAAACAGCCACAGGGTGTGTTTACACAGTGGGGAAGTGAGGGGACGGGCCTGAGGTGATGTGTGCAAACACGCCCTGTGGCACGTTTTAAGAGGTAGTTTTAATCCCCTGCCCTATTGTATACTAGGGGCTTACAGAGGAGGTCATGCTGATCACACGGTGATCCCAACGCATAGTTTTTCCTAGTGTATGTAGGTGGTTTCACTGTATTCTGAGTGTCTTTTAACATAGCACTGGCTCTAGGACTGGTTAGTCAGACTCAGTTACCACCAGTATCTGTCTGAAAAAGTTGAGGGTACAGGATGATTTTGCAACAAGGCTTCTTTCTGCTCTTCTGTTTGTTCTTTCTGCATGTTATCCTTCTTCCTGCACTTTTCTTCGTCTTTGAGGACTTCTGTTGCTTCTTTCTGCATTTCTTTTTTTCTTTCTGTGCGTTTTTTCTTCTTTCTTCACATGTCCTATCTCTGTAGGCATAGTTAGAAATTAGCATTTAAAAAACCTTTGAAATTCACTGAAAATCCATAGGTTTTAGGCATGTTATAGTTAGGAATTAGCATTTAAAAAACCTTAGAAATTCACTGAAAAAACCATAGGTTTCAGGGGCGTTATAGTTAGCTGGACTTTTCACTCGTACCAAACCATTGAAATTCCCCCGTTATAGTTAGTTCAGCTAACTATAACTCGCGCGCCCGCAATGCACTGCTGATGACATCACATATTACATCACTCATGACATGGTCAGTGACATCACTCATGACATAACTGATGACATCTCAAATGACATCACTGATGACATCATCCTTGTGATAGTGTGGCAGACCTCCTCTCCCCCTAATATAACCTTTGATACACACATTCAAAAAAAGAAACTAAAATTTTCAAAACAATTGACATACCAATATCAGTTACAACAACCTATTCAGTAATTCTAAGATCCACATACACATCCACTCATTCACCAACAGTCCTATACAGTCACTCATACATGTACTCACTCATCATATGTACTCATACACCTATACATCCTGTTTCACAATGCCACTCATCCATAAAGTTACTCACACACATAGTCACTCATGCTAATAAAGAATCAAACATCCATTTACTTGCATATACAGTTATACACACACCACCACACTTACTTCTACAGAAACTTACACATACTTAGTCTTTTAAACAATCACTTATAGAAACACATACTTATTCATACAGGAACTCTTTCAATCTCTCACTCTCACATATACTCACTTATATACACCAATAGTCACATATACTAGTTTAAAACATATGTAGTTACTCATAAAGACACTATTGAGACAGTCATTCACTCACTAACACACCCATGCACACACTCATCCACCCATACATTCCTGCACACATGCTGTCTTCAACACATACAAACAGTGAGTCACTCATTCATACACCTATGCACTACGTAATACCCCCACCGAACCATACAGACACTCAGACACTCATACAGATACTCAAAAAACCAACTAATAACGTATATAGACACTCATGTAGCTACTCACCAACCCATGCAGCCACTTATACACAAAGTGAGAGACTGATACAGATATTGACATATTTAAACATTACTCACTAAGCCATGTATTCACTAAGATACACTTAATCAGTCAGTTATACAATCAATTTTTCAAATACAAATCATCCATTTAGACACTTATATACCCATCTATTCTTCCATCGACCCTGAGATATACATATATAAAACATATGTAATTTTCAGAAAACAAACATTCACTGGATGATGTCATCAGTGATGTCATCAGTGATGTCATTTGAGATGTCATCAGTGATGTCATGAGTGATGTCACTGACCATGTCATGAGTGATGTAATATGTGACGTCATCAGCAGTGCATTGCGGGCGCGCAAGTTATAGTTAGCTGAACTAACTATAACGGGGGAATTTCAATGGTTTTGTACGAGTGAAAAGTCCAGCTAACTATAACGCCCCTGAAACCTATGGTTTTTTCAGTGAATTTCTAAGGTTTTTTAAATGCTAATTCCTAACTATAACGTGCCTAAAACCTATGGTTTTTTCAGTGAATATATATATATATATACATATATATATATAGTGTAGGACCAAGTCATCAACTTTAATTTTAGTTATAAGAAAATGACCATTAGAATCAGAACACTTATGTAGTATTTGAAGATCTAGTTTTTTGGCAAATAAAATAGCAACTCCATTTTTCTTATCAAGAGCAGGGGAAGAAATAATATTACCCACCCATTTGTTTTGTTCCTGTATGCTAGAATAGTGTCATCAACATGAGTCTCCTGTAATAAACAAATATCAGCCTTATACCTAGCCAAATAATCCAAAACTTTAGGGCATTTAACAGGATGCTGAAAGCCTTTAATATTAAAAGAAATAAGTTTAATACCATGAGTGTTAGACATCATTGAAAGAAATTGAGAAGAGAGAAAAGCAAAGAATTAAGGGCCAAATGTACGACCATTCACTTTTGCTTGTCGCAAATGGGTCGAATTATGACTCACAAAAGTGAATGTACAACAGTGTCTCAGACACTGTTTGCGATTCCCATTGGGGTCGCAAATTGCATGTCTCATTAATATTCATGAGGCAAGAACAATTTGCGACCCCATTGGGAATGGCTAGCACTCCCAGGGATGGTGTCTTGCTGGGGTCAGCAGACCACCATGTCTGGGAATGCTTTTTAAATAAAGCAGTCTTTGTTTTTTTAAATGCAGCTCGTTTTCCTTAAAGGAAAATAGGATGCATTAAAAGAGAAAAATGAAAAATTTCAGTTTCCTTTTTTAAGAACAGGCAGTGGTCCCAGTAGGTGGTAAACTGCCAGTTTTTTGCTGAGGCAAATGCGGTCACAAAACAATAGTACATGGCAGTGAGTCTCGCTGTTAGGAAGGGACGCCCCTTCTTAATAGGGAGAGTTGCAAACGCTATTTTGCGAGTCAGTGACTCAAAAAATAGCATTTGTACATGTCGATCTCCCGTTTGCGAGCTCAAAAAAGGGTCATACATCTGGCCCTTAATGAAGTAACAAAATATACAGAGTTCTGTTGGAAAAAGGAAAGAAAAAGAAAAGAAAAAAATGGAACAACATATAAAAGGGACAACATATAGACAGAAATAGAATTGTTGAACCACACACACGCATAACAAGAATCACCGATCCAAACGTCCCCATTAAAGAATTACATAAATTTAGGCTAACTATAAGAGAGTAACAAGTAACCCTGGGCGAAGCATGCAGAGTGGTGCTCCACGGACATCCACTGAGTTTAAAAAAAACTCTGCTCCAGCCCCACAGTGGAAAGAAGAAAAGGTAAGTGTTTTTTAAAAAGATTTTTTGCAGGGACTGGGCTGAGGGGCGTACTCCGCTCCGCCATGGAGCCGGAGTTTTGCTGCAACTTTGCGTTCCCAGTGGAGCACGGAGTTTGTAAAACTCCACAAGCTCCTCTGGCGGAGCGCAGTACTCCGCCCGGGCTTCGTAACAAGATTATATCTCAAGTTACATTTTCATTAGTTTCCATGGAGAGCTGCGAGTGCTTATCTAAGTATAGATGAAGATCATCTGGACGTTGGAAGGACTTCGAGAAGCCATCGCGGAGCTCACTCCGGGACAGCCACCTTGATTCATGCGTTCACTCCCACTTTTTCAGTTTAAGAACGAATGTGTGTCATGCCACTTAAAAGAAGACTTCATCAAACCACAGGCAGTAAGTAGTCCATCTCTGCCCCAATCCCCAGACTGCCCACCTAGATTAACTCTCTTGTTTCATCTTTGCCTTGGGCCTGTATAGAGCTCTGCTTCCTTTCAGCTAGGTTTGCGCTATGGAAGTACCACAGACCTACATATAAACATACACGAGGAAGCATCACGTGACATCATAACGCCAAGTTTCAGTTGTTTATAATTTTGCGGGAATCCACAGCTAAAAAACAATCTACTCCTGACACTCATGCGCAGTTTTATATTGCAAATCACCTCCACTTAATTCCACACTCCAATGCCCGAGCCGTCCCCATGGACATGGCTTGGGCGTTGCTTCCACTGGTGTAGAAGTTGCGGAAACCTGCGGCGCTTACTGAACCCTCATTATTACTGTATTTCACATTTCAATTAGCATCAGGGGTTGGGGTGGGGGGGTAATTTCCTTCCTTGCAATTTGGCCCATGGTACATAGGCTACACACCACTGCTCATAGACATACATCCTGTATACTAATGGCGTCAAAAAGAGCACCACAATATCTCAATAAGGGCTGCAGTTTGCACTTAATGTCATAAACGTAAAGGTATCCCAGGTAAATCGCAAGCCACCTGTGGCAGCTGCAGAAAGCAGCACCCAGCATTATCATTTCACTACAGTTGAGATCCCTGCACTTAATAAAAGCTACTGGAATTGTCTATTTTGTTCAACAACAATGTCCTTTCCCCTTAGGGCTCTGATTAAAATAATCCTCAGAAAAGAAAACACTTATGTGTATGAAGACATATAAAGGACAATGATTAAGTGAATCAAGATAGTAAACCGTGAACAAGATATGAGAAATAAAATGTATTTTTGGCATTCAGTTTCCAGTACTGGCATTCTAGCTTAAAGTATTGACTCTTAGTACGTTTGTCGCATTTTGGCTGAGGCAGACCGCAAAATGGATTTGGCTCTTGTGGCCTCCATATGTTCTGTTCATGTTAATTTAATCAAACTGGTTATACTAGGCAATGTAATTAAACTAATTTGCAAGCTTTTTCCCTTGAACAACATTTAGTTAGCCTCCCAACATGCTGTTGGTTCTTGTGTCTTTCTTTCGATTATAGGCCCAATAAAGTTCTTTTTTGTGAGCGCATGGCTGTGGTTATTAATGTTTCTATGATGCATGCTATTAACTAAATACAGAGATCAGAGATTCAATTGTTTTAGCAATAATATTTTGAACCCATATACTAGTCCACAGGCAACACTTTGAACTGGTGACTTTTATATAAATTACATATTTCATTAAAAGAGAGCTAATAAAAGTACAAACGTTACATTTGATAGTTATGGTTTCAAAACAAAGGTTTGGCTCTCTATCATCGGCTAATCCCTGAAGGTCCTCTCAGCAATTGTTGCTCTCCCTGGCTTTCCAGGTGGATATCCCCACTGCACTGTTACATGTGGTGATATCCTTGTCTGTCCGCTGCACTGCTTAGTTGGCTGTCAGGTCCTCCTATAAATCCAAGGACAGAATTATAACACCTCTTCAGAGATGAGGGGACCCCTAGAAAAACTGCCATAGCCATTTTAGGGGATTAAAGGAAAAAAGGAACAGCATGATGGAAGAGAATTGTGTAGTGAATGGATGGCCGAGGAGTGGCCTACTTTCTGTTTCTGTGTGTAATTTCCTGTTTGTATGGTAGGCAGAGATCTCCACTCAATAGCTATGATTTACAAACCAGGGAGGAGATCTGCAAAGAGCAGATGAAGTACCCTAATCTTGAGGGCCTACGGTGGCAAGTCAGGGCCCAGGCAGCTGGCAACACCTTGATGATCACCCGATCTATCAGGAGAATGGCCCTCTGCATTTTGAGCCTACGGATCCTGAGCCTGGTGCAACCCATGTGTTGGTGGTCAGGGCACTGATGGGGATCTTTTCACATGTGGGGTTCCCCAAGGAGGAAGTATCTGACTCTGGTACCGACTTCATGTCTTCGTACATGAAACCCATGTAGAAGGAGTGGCGGGTAACCTGTAAGTGATTCCCACCCTCCCACCCCACAAACTAATCGGCATGGTGAAAGGTTCAGCAAGTCTCTAAAAGACATGATCATGGGCAAAATCAGAGGCCCTGAGGCGGACACAGGACACCCTCTTTCATGACTACATACGTGTAGGTACCGCAGAAGGGGGTTAGATTCAGCCAATTTGAGCTTCTGTACAGGCACACTGTGTGAGAGCTTCTCAGCCTGGTGAAGAAGGCGTGGGAGCAAGCTCCAAAGAAAGCCCCCATGATGTTATCAGCTACATACTGGCGCTCCATACCCAGATTAATCGCTTCTGAAAGAAGGCCAAAGAGAATCTAGAAGCCAAGAGGCAATGAAATGGTGGAAGAACCAGAAGGCCATTCTGGTTGAGTTTCAGCCTGGCCAAAAAGTGTGGGTTGTGGAGCTTGTGGAGCCCGGGTCCTGCAAGATCATTGGACTGGGCCCCATGAGGTGAAGGAACGCAAGAGTGTGGTCACCTACCTGGTGGACCTCAAGACTCCCAGGAACCCTTTAAGGGTTTTACAAATCATTCGCCTCAAACCTCACTTCGAGAGGTCAGAAGTAATCATAATCCTGAACACAGATGATGGAGTGGAGAAGGAGAGTAAACCTCTCCCTGAACTCTTTTCTTTCAAGGAGCAGGATGTGTCATTGGATGGCGTCAGCTTCTCCCGTACCCTGACCCTGGAAAACAGAGAGATGCTGCCAGCTGTTGGGGCAGCTCGCTTCTCTCTTACCCCAGTATTCACGACACAGTGCAATCATGATATTGATACTAGGGAAAGTATACCTGTAAAGAGTAAAATCTACAGGTTACCTGACAAGGTGAGAGCCAGCATTAAGGAGAAAGTCTCAAGCATACTGGAGTTAGGGGTAAATGAGCCCTCAAATGTCCTTGCTCCAGCCCAGTAGTGCTGGTCCCCAAGACTGCCCCTCCAGGTATTGATGGAGCAAGGACTCGTATAAAAGAGACTTGCTCGGAAACAATCCTCTCAAAATAGCTCGTAACCCTGTATTAATCCTGTTTGTAAAAATTAATATGCACCACATTCTATATAAATCAGTTTAGAGGAAGCTTGCGTATGTATCTTACTAACAAGTAACCCGAGTGAAACTTAAAATGGATGCTAACGTGGGAATCTAACTGCATCTACTCAGGATGATGGACTAAAGGTTGGAGGGAATTTTCTGCTTCTGCGCACTTGCTTCTAAAATGGCCGCTTGAAAGCTAACATGCTAAGCATCTGCCTTGCTGAAACGAGAACATGCTATTGACTGAATGCTAATGCAGGGAGACCTATTATAAGTAAATGGGATTAGAGTAGAGATAGGTGGTATACAGTGAAATCATTTTATTTTGATTTTAACATGTTTCTTTTTGACCTCTCTATTAGTTCGTATTCTGAACGATGCTAAAGTCTATATATCACGTGACTGCTCCCGCAGGTGCAGTGACAACCATCCTGAAGCCATGAGGGTGTGCTTGGCTTCTGTCCAAGGCCATCTTTGCAACATGTCCTGGGAAAGTAATGGACATCCTGCAAGATGACCAAGACAACTGTATGTGTGCTCTTTTTATTGATAAAGATGTTAAATGCGGGTGGGAAATAAAGCTTGAGAAAATAAATTAAGGGGGGGGAACATTGAACAAAGAACTAAAGAAGTTTATTAAACTTAGCATGGTGTGATTATCATTTCCCCCTTGCCTGTCCAATCAGAATTAGGAGTTTCATAATTTTGAAACATTTAGGGGTGGTACATGCCATTAGAAAGGTATAATTGTGGTAGTTTAGTTAGTTAGAACCTGCTCGTGTTGCTGAGATGCTGAGAGACCGGGATGCTGTCCGAGAGCTGATCAAATACTGAAGAAGAATCGAATTGCAGAACTTAGAGCCAAATCTAATTAATTAGAAGAAGATCGCGGAAGAATTTAGGGGGGAAATAAGGCAAAGAATTAGAAGAAGATCGCTGAAGAATCGAGGAGGATGATAGTGTCTGAGAGGGGTGCGATGCAGGCTTCGGATCTAGAAGAGGGCATCTATCCTGTCCCTGTAACCTGTCCTGAAACCTGTGTCACCTGAGCTGTCCCAGGAGACCCAGGAGACCCTTCCAGCTCCTTGGCCAAGGGGTTGGTTTTCACACCATTCTTGGTAATTATAATTCTGTGTAGTATGTCATTGTACTGCTCGCTTTATTTTCTTCCTCTCCAGGTACTGTCATTGTAATAATATTGTTTAGATTATTTTTACTGACACAGTTGATAGATTGATTTACCTTCCTTGGAGAAAACGGTGTACGAATTGTATTTTGCTTTTGGCTCACATGAATTTAATTAGATAAACATATAAACTCTTCCCGGGTCTGTGGTTATTTAAATATTCAATTTACGTCATTTCACCTTATACTAGATTAACTAAAAGGTCCATTGACCAGAGGGAAGTACTTCTGATTCAGGAAAAAATTTGATTAGAAGAGGTTAAGGTAAATTGAACTTAAAGCATATCACAACAAACTGATCCCAGCGGTACTTTACAAGCCTATGTGAATGTGTGTCTATGGGCCAGGTGACTATGTGATTTGTGAGTAAGTCTAGCTGGTAACCTGCTGTATCAGTTTTTCTGGTAGCAGAGCTATGGTTTTTTATTAATTAGATAGGTGATAAAAGATCGACATTTGAGTTATTGATTATGTATTAACAAACCCGTTTGTATTTTGTTTTATGATGTATGGAAATTCCCGGGAATATTGTATAGCAGGTGGTGAATGGAAGCCACACTGCAGTGAGGTTACTCCTCTGTTGGAATAGCGCTGAGAAGCTATGCAGGGCTGGCAGTGCTAAATTAGGGATTATTTTTTTTGTATGAAAGTGAGAGTGATTGATAGCAAAAGAGTTCACTGGTGAAACTTTGGTCTTATATCACCTAGAAAGGATAATACTGAAGGAGTAGCAGGTTCGTCTGAGCTTGAGTGAAGAGTAAGCGGAAGAGTTTTACTCATAGTGTGTGAAGAGTAAGCGGAAAGGTTTGCTTGCAGTACAAGAAATTGACTGTTCTTTGGTTTTAGCGGAGCAGACAGAGTAGCGAATGTTTCTATGTTGTCAATAATAAATTTTGTTTGAAAATTGTAAGAAAGTACGTTTTTCGTGTTACCTTGTAAAGGAGGTGTCAGTTGCTGGAGTTGCACGGACGGCACAGAGGACCGCGCTGGGATTGGTTGAAGCAGCGGGCGTGTGACTGACGCAAAATTGTAAAGGAGGGGTCAGTAGTAAGAAGTGATACTGATGTCACAGAAAGGCCAAGCGAGTATTGGCTAAACGAATAGCGTGAGTCAGAATTTGATTGATTGAAAGAATAAATGCCGCGCTTCTATCGGTCAAGTCATTAGAGTAAAAGCGAACATCTAATTTGTTATCATAATCGAAGTTGTACTAGTGGTTGACAGTGGGATTTGCATGTGGAGATACGATCCGACATTAATAGGGAATGGCCCAGACAGAAGGTACCTAGGATTTGCCAGAGACGAATATATAAAAAAAGATCGTCACCCAAAATGTACGTAGAAAAGAGAAAGATGTCATTTATGAAGAAAATTAAAAATTATTTCAAAAAAGATAAACCAATTAAGACTAGAGAGGGAATTTTTATCCCTCCCCCGAAAATGCCTGCATCATTCATGATGATGGAGAGAGGCTACCATACCTGTGTATGGTTAGTAAATTGAATAGAATATACTAAAAGTGATGGAGTGTTAGCTTTCCCAGAGAATGGCACATTCAATGAGAGGATACTACATAATTTGAGAATGTGAATGAATGAATTAGAGCCCAGACCCAGATTAACACATTATGAGGCTTTAGAAGAATGGGAAACAGGCATTTGAGCGCGACAGACCCAGAAGTTGCAGAAGTTACAGAGGATTTTTCCCTAGACAGATGCTCGAATCACGAGATAGTCAAATGAAACAATGGAGAAAAGAAATTATTACAGAAGGACTATATCTGTACTAATGGCGGAGGAACAGTCAGGAGGCAAGTGTACAGAGAAAACTAGACTTTTGACAATGGCAGGTTGTGGGGAATCAGAAGATGAGCTCATGGAGGACATTTTAATGAAAAACCCTCCACCATACCAGGAAGGACCCGTAGAACTACTCCTAGTGCCCCTGTTTTGGGAACACCTTTGGTTCCGCAAGTCATACTTGAGCCAATGAATGGAAGGGTACTTATTTATTTAAGGTTTTTGTAGAGCGCGTAGTAACCCTTGAGCATCCCAGCTTCAGGAGAAGGAAAGAAAAGCAATAAATAAAAATAGAGAAGAACTAATACAGAAAATAACTCAATTGAATACACACCCTGAAGCATTGACTGTACCAGTTACCATAGGTCTGGTTGTTCAATTGTATGGGGATAAAACGATCTGCTTCAAACCACCAGTCATGACAGCACATATAATTGAGTCTAGAAAAGAAAATATAATAATTGATGATCAAGGCAGTGAGTGCGATATAATAATTGATGATCAAGGCAGTGAGTGCGATTCGATAATATAATTGATGGATTTACCGATAAGACGACAGGTAAATGAAACCCAGAAAAGAGTTACACCTCGTTGTTCAAAAGAAATACGATTAGAAACTTCAACAGGAGTTAAGAATGCCACAATAGTATCTCCAGAAGAATTAGAAAGATGGGTGCAGGGAATAGATGGGCCAAATAAGCCAAAACAGCCACTAAAGATTTTGGATAATTGCAAATTGAGAGTGGAACTGGAAGAGATGATAGCTGGAAATGTGGGATTGGGATGATTAAATGCCTACAGCGAAGAAGAATTGCTGTTTATTTGTAGAAGTTTTACTAGAAACACGAAGATATTACATGAGAAACTGACAGATCTCCTCTGAAATGGGGATTGAGATAGGGAAATCAAAGGTATTACAGAAACCATACAGAGCAGAATTTTGTGATAAGGATTTGGAAAACATGAATGTGTCAGGGAGAAAATTACAGATTAAGGAACTAATGAACATTTTGCAAAAATGGGGAGATTTAGACAAGTGGAAAGCCAGGTGGATGAGAAAAAAGGAGGAAGCACAGGCAAATTGAACAACTTCAGAATTTTTATTGAAAGAAACAGAAAAGGTAGAAAGATTGTGCCCAATGAGAGAAGTTCCTGGAGGAGGATATATACATGTTCCATGGACCAGACAAGATATTTTGTCATTTACAATATTTCCCGAGGTTAAGAGAAAAACCAGTTGAATGGTACCGGCAAGTTGAAAGGTTAGTGAAGGTTCCTAAGGTTTTGTTGAAGGATTTGGATAGTGTTGGACTTGGCCCTTCTGGCCGGTTCAACCCTGAAACTTTTTGCTTTTATTGGTGACTTGGTGATAGTGCTTTTTGGTTTCTGCGCACTTTCCCTGTGTCCCAGGGTAAAGTGCGTGTGCACTCTGAGTGCATTTGGTGAGGTTGGCCTGCCCTCCCATAGGAATGCATGGGGGAATGTATGTGTCCTGGTAGTTCCTGATGCGTGGGGTGTGCAGGCTCGAGTTTGGTATGTACGGACTCGTGTGATTGAATGCTGCGCGATGATGTGTGTGGCGTGCATGTACCTAGTGTGGAAGTGCCACTTCTAGAAGTGGGCACTTCTGTGTGCAGTGTGAAATGTGTGCCTTGTCTGATGGTTGGCTGGTTGAGGTCATGTGACGGGCTAGGGAAATCCCCAGGGTCAGGAGGAGTCACCCGGTGGTGAATAGGGAGTTTAGCATGCTGATGGCTGGGGAGGAGTGCACCTTGGACCTGAATAGGGCAGGGCTTTCCCCACACAATGCTGGCTCCAGCCCCTGTGGTGCGTCTGATGACCCTGGCCTGTCCAGTGAATAGGGAGAGGGGCTGAGCAAAACAAAGTGCTCAGGAACCCGTTGTAACTGGTTCGCCCCTTCCCTGCACCTTGAGACAAAGGGAATCTGGGTATAAGAAGGGGCTGTGACCCCATGTATGTCGTTCTCTTCCAGGATTCGATCTGAGGGGGGCCTGCTGCTGCTGGGCGCCAGGAGAGACCACCACTGGGGACTGCCTCTCAGCTGGAGGGCCCTGTGAGCTGGCCCCTGGGCCCAGTCTTTGCCCCCCCCTGCTTTTGCAGACTTTTTGGTTGCTGGACTCTGGCTTGCAGCGCCTGGGAGCGCTCTGATTTGCTATATAGCGCTAGGAGCGCTTTATTTCATGCCCTGGCGCTTCTAGCGCGCTCCGGTGTCACCTCGTTGCCAACGAGGGAATCCCCGGCGTAGGGATTCCCCCCCTCGTGTGCCGGATCGAGCGGGAGCCCACCCCGCATTGTGGTGCGTTGGCGGGTGCCCACCCCGCTTATTGGATCCTTTAGTTGGCGGGTGCCCACCCCGCTTATGTGTGGTGGTTGCGAGGGAGCCTACCCCTCTCACGAGCCGGGAATCACCGCCGTGGCCGGGGAAGCCCAGGAGGTCAGGCAGGCCGAGGGCGGGCCTCCGGGACAACCGGAACTTAGAAAAGGAGGGCGGGAGCCTACCCTGCCTCCTACCGAAGCGTCGTGGCTGCTCAGAACCCCGGAGCAGGCAGGAGCCTACCCTGTGCCCCGGGGCACTCCACCCGAGAGAGAAGGACTGCTGAGGCGGCGGGGCCCCGAGGCACATTGTCGGTGCCTGCCCCACCGCGAGAGAGCCGTCCTGACGCCGGAGCCTCCTCAGCGGAGGGGAAGCCCCACCGGAGAAGAGCCCGTCGACTGCCGGAGTCCCCAGAGAAGAGCCCGGTAAGTGGTGAAGGGCTGGGGGACTCCGTACGTGTGGGGCAGCAGTGTAAAAGAGTCCCCGTGTGGGACTCTGACGGACCGGGCCATAGTGTTGACCACCAGAGCGGCCCCGGAAGGCAGTGGGCCGCTCCAACTGCGAGGGGGCATTGCTTTGGGTGATCAGAGCGGCCCCGGAAGGCAGCGGGCCGCTCCAACGAAGGGGCATTATTTCTCGAGCCTAGAAGGCTCTAGGGGGCTGTCGTTGTTGTTTAGAGTCCCGAGGCTCCACGGGGGCATATTGTTAGCAGAGCCCACGAAGGCTCCAACGTAGGGGGCATTTCGTTTGGCTAGAGCCCAGGAGAGGCTCCACGTGAGAGCGGCAGATTTGTATTGAAGGGCACAGTGGTGCCCACGCTCATTCCTACAGCTGCCCAGCACTTAGTGGGCAGCTGCAACGTTTAGGTTGGGATCTTGCGCTTGTGCCTTGCGCAGCTGGTGCAGCCTTACTGGGACAGGGCGTCCTAGCCTGGACGAGGCCAGTTGGCCTAGGGACTGCCACAGGTGGTGGCTTATGTGAGTTTCACGCTATGGTTCCTAACCTGCATCTCTGAATGTATTTTTATGCGTCATGTGCCTTGTTTTACATCGCTGAATGTATTTTATGCATCATGTGTCTTATTTCCTTACACCGCTGAATGTATTTTATGCATCATGTGTTTTCCTTCCTTACACCTCTGAATGTGTTTTTATGCATCATGTGTTTTCCGTGCCCGGCACCTCTGAATGGGTTTATGCGTCATGTGCCTTGTTTTACACCGCTGAATATATTTTATTCATCATGTGTTTTCCTTCCCTACACCTCTGAATGTTTTATGCATCATGTGTAATGTGTGTTTACCCCTACAGGTATTGTGATACTTAGGTGGTTGTTTCTCCTAGTACAGGTGGTGCTAGTGAGGTCCGAGTTCCCTGCGTGACATTTTCCTAAGGTGGTTAGGGTTGCGTAGGTGGTACTTACATGTTACCAGTGGTTACTGGTTGTGTGCTATATGTTATTTTGTACTACAGTAATTTTATTCCTGCAAAGTGTTATTTCTACAAAACGTACTATTTCCAAAAGTGCTTAGTCCTGACAGTGGTCCATGTGGCCCTGTCTCCTGTACATATAATCCCTTGTAAATTCTGCCCGTGCCTGTTGGCACATTGTAAAGTGTGTGTTTTTATCTAATGTGTTTGGTATAATACAAAGGTTATTTTTATATAATACCTTGTGTGGAGTTTCTTTTGTGGTGGGCCTTGGGTGTTGTTGCTGGGTGCGCGCGCAAACGCTTTACACATTGCCTCAGAGATAAGCCTGACTGCTCGTGCCAAGCTACCAAGGGGGTGAGCAGGGGTTATCTTTGGCGTGTAACTCCCCAGCCCTGACTAGAGTGGTGGTTTCTGCCTGGCTTTGGCGCAAGCCCTAGCCAACCAGAAATCGCCATTTCTAACATTGGTGATCAGCGGTGGGATTTGGACTTGCGTTTGCGCTGTACCGCAGCAGCAACTGGCTGCACCACAAAACTCTGCATTTTAGATAATCACATTTTGGGGATTATTGTTTTTGAAGTTCCATTATTTCTTCTCCTAAAGGTGTCCTTTGTGAATTATGTACTCCTGTGTTAGCTCAGACACCCAGGTTCCTTGTGTTAAACTTCTCGAGAACGTCCGCTAAAATGGAGCCTGCTTTTAATTTCTGTGGTCTGTTTAGATACAGTAGGTTAGAGTTGGTCAGATTCTGTGAAGAGAGAGACATAGAGGTGGGTGAGTCAGATACCCAGTCCAAACTGAGGGACAACCTTATCCTATGGCAAAAGGATGAGTGGAAGCGACAGCACAGTGAGGAAGATAGGGCCCGGGCCGCACGCCGAGAGGGTGGTGGGTCTGAGGGGAGCCCTGAAGATGCAGAAGAGGAGGAAGATTACCTGACAGGGACGCCAGTAGAAAGTGAAGACCCTATAGATAGGGAGTCCCTTGCTGGGTCCAGTGTCAGGAGCAGCACCCCATCCCTTTCCCTGTCCCCAGAGGAGTGGATAGATAGGAGGGAAGAGAGGGAGCATCAGCTGGCCATGGAGAAGCTCAGGTTAGAGCATGCCAAGGCGATGGCGCAGCTGGGGGTGGAGGAGAAAAAGTTTGAGACCGAGAGGGTCTTAGCCCAGAAACAGATGGCGGAGGCGGAGAGGGCCTTCACCAGGGAGAAATTAGCTCTAGAGGGTAAGTTGTCCCCTGAGCGAAGTGGTAGTTTTCTGGATTCCCCAGTGAGGGTGGGGTCCAGTGGTGGCAGCGATAGAGAGTCTAGTGCAGGATGTCCCATTCCCGATTCTCCGAGTATGGTACCTTGTTCCCGAGAGGAGGAATGTAGGTTGAAGTTCAGGGGCAGTAAGAAGCTGTCTCACCAGTCTTGGGAGGAGTTTGTGGAGGAATGTGATGATGCACTGTGCGATTGGGTGAGGGTTAACCCGGGATGTGATTTTAGGGAACTGTTTAATCTGGTTCTCAAAGAGCAGATGCTCAGGAGTTGTTGTCCCGAGTTGCGCCAACACCTGTTGGAGTGTGGGTTTGCTAGTCCATGGAGACTGGTAGAAGAAGCGGACCGTTGGGAAAGTGCCCAAGGTTCTGATGAGGTATGGGAGAGTACTTCCAACAGTAGTGGCTCAGGTATCTTCCTGTCCTGGATGGGGGTAGAGGTTCAGAGTAGCCCAGCTAGGTCCCAGAGTAGTGAGAGGGGTGTAGGGGCTCACGGCCTATCTCAGTGGAGTAGGAGTGAGCGGGTGACTTTGAGTCCCCAGAGGCCCGAAACCCAGTCTCAGAACCTGGATGGTTTCTTCAGGGAACACCAGGTTGGGGGCCTAGGCTGTCCTGTTGGCCACTTGAGGAGGATCGCCCAGTATATGGAGAACCTGGAGTCTCTGTAAGTAGAGCTCCAGTGGTTCTGGTGTCAGGCAGTACCGCTCCAGTAGGGAGGGTACAGAAGTCCAGCGAGAGGAGTGGCATGGGGCTGTGTTCCCCGGTGGAGGAGCCAGTGGGTCAGGGACCAGCCGGGAGGGCTGAGTCTCCTAGAGGTGACCATGGCGACCACACGTCTGTCCTGGGGGATCTTCGTGCACTGTCAGGTGGACAGGGGACGGGAGATCTGCGCCAGGCAGACTGTCATGCAACATATGAGGCATATGTTACTCTCGGGGGGATGGTGTGTAAGTCCCCCGAAGTCCTGGAGTGCCAGGCAATTATTCCACCGAAGGTTCTAGACCAGAGGTTGGGAGGCCAGGTTCAGGATCAGCCTGACCTGAAGGGTAGGACTACTGTAACAAGTGTCCTGACCGGTTCTTCTTCCAGAGGCACCGCCCCAGTTGGTAGGGAGCAGGACTCTGGAAGGGGGTGCAGAGGGTGGGAGAGCCCACCTCTGACCCCGGTGCAACCTGAGGGGTTAAACCCTAGGTTGGGAAATCAGTTCTCAGGGAGAGGTCCTGAGCTGGTGGGAAAGTTGATTTCTGAGGGTGCCTCTCAGAGGAAGAGAGGACGGAACCCTAGAAGAAGAGGTAGGGGGAGGAGAGCCTCACCAGTGACTGTTGGTCGGCTTGAGGGTACAGACCCTGGGCTGGAAGATCAGTGGATGTTTAGAACCGCCCTGATGAGAGGAAGAGTGGAAAATGGTCACTACGTACCAGGGGTTACTACCCCCCACTCTGTGGTTCGGCAAGGATCAGTGGTGCCTGGATGGCCTAGGGCCTGGTCCTGGCCGCGGACAGCTGAGGAGTACCAGTGGGGTAGCCCAGTTGGTCCGCCGAGTATTTTCAGAGGGAACCCGGTGGGTTCAGAGTGGCGTAAAACCGGAGAGTGTCCCTGCCGTTGCGGGCCTGCGTCCGTGTTTTATCGCCCAAAGCAGGGAAGTCCATCACGGTGGTGATTGGTCTGCCCTGCGTTTTGGCTGGAAGGGGGTTGTGTTGGACTTGGCCCTTCTGGCCGGTTCACCCCTGAAACTTTTTGCTTTTATTGGTGACTTGGTGATAGTGCTTTTTGGTTTCTGCGCACTTTCCCTGTGTCCCAGGGTAAAGTGCGTGTGCACTCTGAGTGCATTGGGTGAGGTTGGCCTGCCCTCCCATAGGAATGCATGGGGGAATGTATGTGTCCTGGTAGTTCCTGATGCGTGGGGTGTGCAGGCTCAAGTTTTGTATGTACGGACTCGTGTGATTGAATGCTGCACGATGATGTGTGCGGCGTGCATGTACCTAGTGTGGAAGTGCCACTTCTAGAAGTGGGCACTTCTGTGTGCAGTGTGAAATGTGTGCCTTGTCTGACGGTTGGCTGGTTGAGGTCATGTGACGGGCTAGGGAAATCCCCAGGGTCAGGAGGAGTCACCCGGTGGTGAATAGGGAGTTTAGCATGCTGATGGCTGGGGAGGAGTGCACCTTGGACCTGAATAGGGCAGGGCTTTACCCACACAATGCTGGCTCCGGCCCCTGTGGTGCGTCTGATGACCCTGGCCTGTCCAGTGAATAGGGAGAGGGGCTGAGCAAAACAAAGTGCTCAGGAACCCATTGTAATTGGTTCACCCCTTCCCTGCACCTTGAGACAAAGGGAATCTGGGTATAAGAAGGGGCTGTGACCCCATGTATGTCGTTCTCTTCCAGGATCCGATCTGAGGGGGGCCTGCTGCTGCTGGGCGCCAGGAGAGACCGCCACTGGGGACTGCCTCCCAGCTGGAGGGCCCTGTGAGCTGGCCCCTGGGCCCAGTCTTTGCCCCCCCCTGCTTTTGCAGACATTTTGGTTGCTGGACTCTTGCTTGCAGCGCCTGGGAGCGCTCTGATTTGCTATATAGCGCTAGGAGCGCTTTATTTCATGCCCTGGCGCTTCGAGCGCGCTCCGGTGTCACCTCGTTGCCAACGAGGGAATCCCCGGCGTAGGGATTCCCCCCCTCGTGTGCCAGATCGAGCGGGAGCCCACCCCGCATTGTGGTGCGTTGGCGGGTGCCCACCCCGCTTATTGGATCCTTTAGTTGGCGGGTGCCCACCCCGCTTAAGTGTGGTGGTTGCGAGGGAGCCTACCCCTCTCACGAGCCGGGAATCACCACCGCGGCCGGGGAAGCCCAGGAAGTCAGGCAGGCCGAGGGCGGGCCTCCCGGACAACCGGAACTTAGAAGAGGAGGGCGGGAGCCTACCCCGCCTCCTACCGAAGCGTCGCGGCTGCTCAGAAACCCGGAGCAGGCAGGAGCCTACCCTGCGCCCCGGGGCACTCCACCCGAGAGAGAAGGATTGCTGAGGCGGCGGGGCCCCGAGGCACATTGTCGGTGCCTGCCCCGCCGCGAGAGAGCCGTCCTGACGCCGGAGCCTCCCCAGCGGAGGGGAAGCCCCACCGGAGAAGAGCCCGTCGACCGCCGGAGTCCCCAGAGAAGAGCCCGGTAAGTGGTGAAGGGCTGGGGGACTCAGTACATGTGGGGCAGCAGTGTAAAAGAGTCCCCCGTGTGGGACTCTGACGGACCGGGGCATAGTGTTGACCACCAGAGCGGCCCCGGAAGGCAGTGGGCCGCTCCAACTGCGAGGGGGCATTGCTTTGGGTGATCAGAGTGGCCCCGGAAGGCAGCGGGCTGCTCCAACAAAGGGGCATTATTTCTCGAGCCTAGAAGGCTCTAGGGGGCTGTTGTTGTTGTTTAGAGCAACGAGGCTCCACGGGGGCATATTGTTAGCAGAGCCCATGAAGGCTCCAACGTAGGGGGCATTTCGTTTGGCTAGAGCCCAGGAGAGGCTCCACGTGAGAGCGGCAGATTTGTATTGAAGGGCACAGTGGTGCCCACGCTCATTCCTACAGCTGCCCAGCACTTAGTGGGCAGCTGCAACGTTTAGGTTGGGATCTTGCGCTTGTGGCTTGCGCAGCTGGCGCAGCCTTACTGGGACAGGGCGTCCTAGCCTGGACGAGGCCAGTTGGCCTAGGGACTGCCACAGGTGGTGGCTTATGTGAGTTTCCCGCTATGGTTCCTAACCTGCACCTCTGAATGTATTTTTATGCGTCATGTGCCTTGTTTTACACCGCTGAATGTATTTTATGCATCATGTGTCTTATTTCCTTACACCGCTGAATGTATTTTATGCATCATGTGTTTTCCTTCCTTACACCTCTGAATGTGTTTTTATGCATCATGTGTTTTCTGTGCCCGGCACCTCTGAATGGGTTTATGCGTCATGTGCCTTGTTTTACACCGCTGAATGTATTTTATGCATCATGTGTTTTCCTTCCCTACACCTCTGAATGTTTTATGCATCATGTGTAATGTGCGTTTACCCCTACAGGTATTGTGATACTTAGGTGGTTGTTTCTCCTAGTACAGGTGGTGCTAGTGAGGTCCGAGTTCCCTGCGTGACATTTTCCTAAGGTGGTTAGGGTTGCGTAGGTGGAACTTACATGTTACCAGTGGTTACTGGTTGTGTGCTATATGTTATTTTGTACTACAGTAATTTTATTCCTGCAAAGTGTTATTTCTACAAAACGTACTATTTCCAAAAGTGCTTAGTCCTGACAGTGGTCCATGTGGCCCTGTCTCCTGTACATATAATCCCTTGTAAATTCTGCCCGTGCCTGTTGGCACATTGTAAAGTGTGTGTTTTTATCTAATGTGTTTGGTGTAATACAAAGGTTATTTTTATATAATACCTTGTGTGGAGTTTCTTTTGTGGTGGGCCTTGGGTGTTGTTGCTGGGTGCGCGCGCAAACGCTTTACACATTGCCTCAGAGATAAGCCTGACTGCTCGTGCCAAGCTACCAAGGGGGTGAGCAGGGGTTATCTTTGGCGTGTAACTCCCCAGCCCTGACTAGAGTGGTGGTTTCTGCCTGGCTTTGGCGCAAGCCCTAGCCAACCAGAAATCGCCATTTCTAACAGATGGTCTGTTTGACATAGTGGTTCCTGCCGATTTATGGACGGAATGCAAAATCACAGTTGATTGGCCTAGTGATGAGTACCCGAGAGATGAGAAAACAGGAACCCCTTCAGAAGAAGTAATGAAGAAATATGACCAGGTGATTACTTTCTTGAAAGGGAAAATCCCACCAAAGGAAACAGATTGGGTAAAGATAGATAGGACCACACAAGACATAAATGAGACAGTACATGATTATTATGAGCGTCTATTGCAAGTATTCAAGAAGTACCGTGGATTTGAGAACATCGGATATAAGGATATGGGACATTTTGTGTATCGTTTTGTGTCAGGGTTAAGACCAGAAATCTGTCAGATGATTCAGCAGCCCATGTTGTGCTGGCAGGCAAAGCCGATTAATGAGATTCTCAAGTACGCCAAGTACTGCGGAGACGACATTGATAATAGACGTACAAAGTTAGAAGAAAAGGTGATGTGTGCCCAAGTTAAATTAGCAGAACACCAAGAACTTAAACTAAACAGTCAGACAGGGGATCAAGGGAAAGGACAAGGCCAGAATGAAAATAATTGGGGGAAAACAAAGAGGAGAAATGAGTAGAGAAGAGGCAAAGAAGAAGTTTCCCTGTCATGGGTGCGGAAAATTGGGGCATTGGAAAAACAAGTGTAAAAATATTCAGAATAATAATGGCCCAAATCAAAATTTAAATCCACAGACGCAGAATGACGTGATTATGAGTCAACCGCAGCAGGTTGTTAATAAGCAGAATCAGTTGCCACCTTCCCCTATGCCAAATTTTGTGAACAGAGCCAAGTACAGTACTGACAACGGATTTCAAGGAGGAAGTGGTAATAAAAATTCTGTAACTTCACAGTTTCTTTTACAGAATAGTTATCTTGATCACAATGACCAATGACGGTGCCTGAGGGGGGAGGAAAAGGAATGCGTACTTGGCGCATCCTTACTGGTAGATCAGTCAGGTCTACATATTGATGGTAAAGTAGAAGGAAAGGATACTACCTTTTTGTTGGACACTGGTGCTACCCGTTCTACTGTGAGAACAGCAGACATTCCAAACCTACCCATCTCGGGAGAAGCGATCCAAGTAGTGGGCGTTTCAAATAAACAGATTAGAGAACCTATTACAAAACCAATGGAGGTGTGTATTGGCAATTTTAGGGAAATCCACAAGTTTGTGGTATGTGACTTCAGTCCAGTAAACTTACAAGGAAGAGTCCTATTGTGAAACATGAATTGCACCATATTTTGCACTCCGGACGGTGTTGCAATTCAGATCCCTGATGAAGACGGAGTCTACAAAATCATTTTAGCTAAACAAGGCACAGAGGTAGGCGAGATGTATTTCTTACTGACAAAAGACGATTTACCAGATGAATTAAAAACAACCGTAAATCCTGATGTGTGGGATCTTACAGGAACGAAAGTAGGGTTAATGGCAAATGTGGACCCAGTGAAGGGGACTGTGAAGGAAGGTGCAGTTTATCCAGACACTCAACAGTACTAAATGAGTCCTGAAATCAAAGCTGGTGTGCAGCAGAAATTGATCGAAGGATTAAACAGGACTTTCTGAAAGAGATAATGAGCAGTCCCTGTAATTCACCTATAATTGGCATTAAGAAACCTAGTGGGAAATATAGGATAGTTCAAGATTTAAGAAAGATTAATAACATTGTTGTGCCTTATTGCCCTGTAGTGCCCAATCCAGCAGTAATTCTGTATCAGATACCATGGAAGGCAGGATGGTTTACTGTAATTGATTCATGCCAAGCCTTTTTCTCCATTCCATTACACCCAGACAGACAGTATCTCTTTTCATTCAAGTTTGAGGATCGTATTTTAGTTTGGAATTGAGTTCCTCAAGAGTACACAGAAAGTCCTTCCATTTTCAATCACATTTTTAAAAAGTGCTAAGAAACCTTAGTACTGCACAGAAAGTCAGTTCTAGTCCAACACATTGACGACTTGTTAGTCGCATCAAATACAAGAGATGACTGTGTTACTAATTCGATTGCTTTGTTGAATCATTTGGCTGATGGTGGACATATAGGTGCCGATTCGGATCCTGGAGAAACCGGGTACGAACCGTCGGTCGGAGGGTTTTCTCCGTCCGACTCGTACCCGGTTGTAAAACTTTACAAACATGCAAGTACGATTCGCACGGAAACACTATATCCGTAAGAGTCGTACAAAACAGCAACCGAGGAAAATAACCATACAAATGACATCCGGAAAAGCGCCGACGTGACGTCGGGATGCATGCAGCCTGCGTTCCACGAACCAGGAAGTACGATTCGCACCGACGTCATCCCGCACGGAGAATATTTCCCGGCAGCCAAAAACTGCCGGGAAATCAGGACGACGCGCACAAGGAGCACCTGTACGCGACGGACAGACATGGACCCGAACCTACGTGTCATCCCGGCCCTCATAGCAGTCGACCTCCTCTACAGGTACCGACGCAGACGCCGCAGAAGGTCAGAACAACACCCAGGGGCAAAGGGGGGGCAGGGGCAGGACACAAAACCCCCACCCAAGTCACACACCTCACATGCCCTGGACATACCTGACCTCCAGGCCCTGGTCTATTTGAGGGGGTGGGGGCGTGTCCAGCAACGCCAGCGTCCGCCACAACAGAAGTGGGCGACGACGCGAACCGGCAACACAACAATACAGGTACGTACCGTACCCACGCCTTAAGAGCGTGGGTACAAGTCGTACCACGCCCACACCTACGTCACCCCAACAATGGCGGTACGGGCCGTACCCATGTGCCAAAGGCCTGGGTACGGGCCGCACAAGCATTCCACAGCGTGGGCACGGGTACGTACGGACCGTACCCCCACCCGCGTATGTATGGAGCGTACCCCCACCCCAACAGTGTATGTACGGACCGTACCCCCACCCCAACAGTGTATGTACGGACCGTACCCCCACCCGCGTATGTATGGAGCATACCCCCACCCCAACAGTGTATATACAGACCGTACCCTCACCCACGTATGTATGGAGCGAACCCCCACCCCAACAGTGTATGTACGGACCATACCCCCACCCACGTATGTATGGAGCGTACCCCCACCCCAACAGTGTATGTACGGGCCGTACCCCCACCCGCGTATGTATGGAGCGTACCCCCACCCCAACAGTGTATGTACGGACCGTACCCTCACCCGCGTATGTACACCAGTGTATGTACGAACCATACCCCCACCCGCGTATGTATGGAGCGTACCCCCACCCCAACAGTGTATGTACAGACCGTGCCCTCACCCGCGTATGTACACCAGTGTATGTACGAACCATACCCCCACCCGTGTATGTATGGAGCGCACCCCCACCCCAACAGTGTATGTACGGACCGTACCCTCACCCGTGTATGTATGGAGCGTACCCCCACCCCACCAGTGAATGTACGGACCGTACCCCCACCCGCGTATGTATGGAGCGTACCCCCACCCCACTGCGCCTCTGGCCTGGTTGCCCCCTCGCTCCTCCGCGTTCCTGCTCCAGGGCCCCTTGCTGTGCTAGTTCTTCACCGTCACCGAGAGCGGCGCCCCAGCCGCCGCAGGGCCACCCGCTCAACCCGATCCCGTTTTCCCGCCGCTTCCTGCCTGCGGCCCCGCCCCCTCGCCATTCCATTGGTGGACGCGACCCCGCCTCCCAGCTGACCCGCCCTCCCGGCTCCCTTCTTATGTCGCCCCCTCAGCGACCGCGCAGCGGACGCACGCAGCGGGAGCACCGACTGAGCACCAAAGGTGCGCCAAAGGTAAGCCCGTCTGCGCCCGTCCGCGCCTGGACCGCGCCCAGTGCCAGGACCCCTGGCCCCCGCAGACCCCAGCCCACCCGCCGGACTTACGACGCCACCGAACTCTACGCACTCAACGCCGGAAGAATCCCGGGTTGCTACTGAGCCACCCCGAGACGCACCCACGGACCCTTCTGCTGCAACTCCTGCAAGTTCACCTGCACTACACCTGCACCAACCAAGACCAAGACGAGCAACAGCAGCAGCCACCTGAAGTGCATCCTGCTCAACACCCGCTCCGTCCACAGACACGCCGTCGAGCTCTGGAACCTGCTCGACACTACGTCACCAGACGTCGCCTTCCTCACGGAAACCTGGATGAACGCCTCTTCAGCGCCCGACATCGCCATCGCCATCCCAGACGGCTACAAGATCATCCGAAAGGAGGTATCGCCATCGTCCACAGGAACACCATCCGCATCACGACCAACACCGACGACGCCCTGACAACCGCCGAACACCTTCACTTCCAGGTCCACATCAACCCCAAGACCACCCTCAGAGACACCCTCATCTACAGACCTCCGGGACCCCGCACACAATTCTGCGAAGACATCGCCGACTTCATCAGCCCGCACGCCCTCTGCTCCGCTGACTACATCCTCCTAGGGGACCTCAACTTCCACCTGGAGAACAACAACGACCGCAACACCACCACCCTGCTGGACAACCTCGCCAACCTGGGACTCAAGCAACTGGTGACCACCCCCACCCACTACGCCGGACACACACTCGAACCCGTCTTCTCATCCAGCAAGGACATCGCCTTCAGCCACGCCACCGGACTCCACTGGACGGACCACAGCTGCGTCCACTTCAGCTTCGGTAGGACCACGATCCACCACCACCAGCAACAGGTTGCACGCAGGAGCTGGAACAAGATCACAGCCGACCAGCTCACGACCTCCCTGAACATGAACCCTCCCACCAGCATAACGAACCCTAGCCAGGCGGCCACCAACCTCACGAAGTGGATCAGCGACTGCGCAGACGAGCTCGCCCCCCTGAGGACCCCGCCCAGCAGACCCGGTAGCAAGAAAGCCCCATGGTTCACCGACGAACTCAAGAGCTCCAAGAAGAACTGCCGAGCCCTCGAGAGAACCTGGCGCAGAGACCCAACACCGGACAACATGACTGCCCTCAAGCTTGCCACCCGAAAACACCACCAACTCATCCACGCCACCAAGAAAACTGCATTCAAGGAACGACTGGACAACAATGCACACAACAGCAAGGAACTCTTCAACATCGTCAAAGAGCTCTCCAACCCAAACGCCGGAAACAACAACATCACCCCTTCGCAAGACCTCTGCAACTCCCTCGCCTCCTACTTCCACAACAAGATCGCGGACATACACAACAGCTTCAGCTCTCTACCGACGAACGCCACGACTGAACCACCGCCCCCCACCACCACCCTCCGCGCCTGGACTCAGATCAGCACTGAAGACACCGTCCGCACGATGAACTCCATCCACTCCGGATCTCCGACCGACCCCTGCCCTCACCACGTCTTCAACAAGGCCGACGCTGTCATAGCACCCCACCTGCGGGACATCATCAACACCTCCTTCGACACGGCCACCTTCCCGGAGAGCTGGAAGCACGCCGAACTCAGCGCCCTACTCAAGAAGCCATCAGCCGACCCGACTGACCTCAAGAACTACCGCCCCATCTCGCTGCTCCCGTTTCCAGCAAAAGTCATCGAGAAGACCGTCAACAAGCAACTTGCCGCCTTCCTCGAAACGAACGAATCCCTCGACCCCTCGCAGTCTGGCTTCCGAGCCAACCACAGCACCGAGACCGCCCTGATCGCAGCCACCGATGACATCCGAGCGCTACTCGACAACGGAGAAACAGCGGCCCTCATCCTCCTCGACCTCTCCGCGGCCTTCGACACTGTCTGCCACCGTACCCTAGTACAACGCCTCAGCAACATCGGAGTCCAAGAGAAGGCACTGGAGTGGATCATCTCCTTCCTCGCCGGAAGGACACAGAGAGTCCGTCTCCCTCCGTTGAGATCTGAAGCCACCGAAGTCATCTGCGGCGTCCCTCAAGGCTCCTCGCTCAGTCCAACCCTCTTCAACGTCTACATGAGCCCCCTCGCAGACATCACACGCCAGCACAACCTCAACATCATCTCCTACGCCGACGACACCCAGCTGATCCTCTCCCTCACCAACGACCCCGCCACCGCCAGAGCCAACCTTCACGAAGGGATGAAAGAGGTAGCCGAATGGATGAAGAACAGCCGCCTGAAACTGAACTCAGACAAGACGGAAGTCTTCATCCTGGGATCCTCACCCGCCGCTTGTGACGACTCCTGGTGGCCCCCCGCCCTAGGCAGCGCACCCAAACCAACAGACCACGCACGCAACCTGGGCTTCATCCTGGACTCCTCCCTCTCCATGACCAGACAAGTCAACGCCGTCTCCTCGTCGTGCTTCAACATACTGCGCATGCTACGTAAGATCTTCCGGTGGATCCTCACCGAGACCAGGAAGACGGTCACCCAGGCCCTCGTCACCAGCCGTCTGGACTACAGCAACTCCCTCTACACCGGAACCACTGCAAAACTCCAAAAGAGACTCCAGGGGATCCAGAACGCCTCAGCACGACTCATCCTGGACATCCCCCGTCGCAGCCACATCTCCGGACACCTGAGAGACCTGCACTGGCTCCCGGTCAGCAAGAGAATCACCTTCCGTCTCCTCACCCACGCACACAAAGCCCTACACAACCAAGGCCCAGGATACCTCAACAGCCGCCTCAACTTCTACGCTCCCAAACGCCAGCTTCGATCGACCAGCCACGCCCTCGCCGCCGTCCCCCGCATCCGAAGAGCCACCACAGGGGGACGGTCCTTCTCCTACGTCGCCGCCAAGACATGAAACTCCCTCCCCACCCACCTCCGCCTGACCCAGGACCACCTCACCTTCAGGAAGCAACTCAAGACCTGGCTGTTCGAGCAGTAGCGGACCCCCCCAGCGCCTTGAGACCCTCCGGGTGAGTAGCGCGCTATATAAATGCGATGATTGATTGATTGATTGATTGAACAGTGTATGTACGGACCGTACCCCCACCCGCATATGTATGGAGCGTACCCCCACCCCAACAGTGTATGTACGGACCGTACCCTCACCCGCGTATGTATGGAGTGTACCCCCACCCCAACAGTGAATGTATGGACCGTACCCCCACCCGCGTATGTATGGAGCATACCCCCACCCCAACAGTGTATGTACGGACCGTACCCCCACCCGCGTATGTATGGAGCGTACCCCCACCCCAACAGTGTATGTACAGTTGTGGGTGTAGAGTCCTCCCAGCAGTGCCCAGACACAGGAGGGGTGGGTGCAGAGTCCCCCCAGCAGTGCCTAGACACAGGAGGGGTGGGTGCCTATCACTCCCAGCAGTGCCCAGACACAGGAGAGGTGGGTGCAGAGTCCTCCCAGCAGTGCCCAGACACAGGAGGGGTGGGTGTAGAGTCCTCCCACCAGTGCCCAGACACAGGAGGGGTGGGTGCAGAGTCCTCCCAGCAGTGCCCAGACGCAGGAGGGGTGGGTGCCTATCACTCCCAGCAGTGCCCAGACACAGGAGGGGTGGGTGCAGAGTCCTCCCAGCAATGCCCAGACGCAGGAGGGGTGGGTGTAGAGTCCTCCCAGCAGTGCCCAGACACAGGAGGGGTGGGTGCAGAGTCCTCCCAGCAGTGCCCAGACACAGGAGGGGTGGGTGTAGAGTCCTCCCAGCAGTGCCCAGACACAGGAGGGGTGGGTGCCTATCACTCCCAGCAGTGCCCAGACACAGGAGGGGTGGGTGCAGAGTCCTCCCAGCAGTGCCCAGACAGAGGAGGGGTGGGTGTAGAGTCCTCCCAGCAGTGCCCAGACACAGGAGGGGTGGGTGCAGAGTCCTCCCAGCAGTGCCCAGACGTAGGAGGGGTGGGTGCCTTTCACTCCCAGCAGTGCCCAGTCACAGGAGGGGTGGGTGCAGAGTCCTCCCAGCAGTGCCCAGATGCAGGAGGTGTGGGTGTAGAGTCCTCCCAGCAGTGCCCAGACACAGGAGGGGTGGGTGCAGAGTCCTCCCAGCAGTGCCCAGACACAGTAGGGGTGGGTGTAGAGTCCTCCCAGCAGTGCCCAGACGCAGGAGGGGTGGGTGCCTATCACTCCCAGCAGTGCCCAGACACAGGAGGGGTGGGTGTAGAGTCCTCCCAGCAGAGCCCAGACACAGGAGGGGTGGGTGTAGAGTCCTCCCAGCAGTGCCCAGACACAGGAGGGGTGGGTGCCTATCACTCCCAGCAGTGCCCAGACACAGGAGGGGTAAGTGCAGAGTCCTCCCAGCAGTGCCCAGACGTAGGAGGGGTGGGTGCCTATCACTCCCAGCAGTGCCCAGACACAGGAGGGGTGGGTGCAGAGTCCTCCCAGCAGTGCCCAGACGCAGGAGGGGTGGGTGTAGAGTCCTCCCAGCTGTGCCCAGACACAGGAGGGGTGGGTGCAGAGTCCTCCCAGCAGTGCCCAGACACAGGAGGGGTGGGTCTAGAGTCCTCCCAGCAGTGCCCAGACACAGGAGGGGTGGGTGCCTATCACTCCCAGCAGTGCCCAGACACAGGAGGGGTGGGTGCAGAGTCCTCCCAGCAGTGCCCAGACACAAGAGGGGTGGGTGTAGAGTCCTCCCAGCAGTGCCCAGACACAGGAGGGGTGGGTGCAGAGTCCTCCCAGCTGTGCCCAGACGTAGGAGGGGTGGGTGCCTATCACTCCCAGCAGTGCCCAGACACAGGAGGGGTGGGTGCAGAGTCCTCCCAGCAGTGCCCAGACGCAGGGGGGTGGGTGTAGAGTCCTCCCAGCAGTGCCAGACACAGGAGGGGTGGGTGCAGAGTCCTCCCAGCAGTGCCCAGACACAGGAGGGGTGGGTGTAGAGTCCTCCCAGCAGTGCCCAGACGCAGGAGGGGTGGGTGCCTATCACTCCCAGCAGTGCCCAGACACAGGAGGGTGGGTGTAGAGTCCTCCCAGCAGTGCCCAGACACAGGAGGGGTGGGTGTAGAGTTCTTCCAGCAGTGCCCAGATGCAGGAGGGGTGGGTGCCTATCACTCCCAGCAGTGCCCAGACACAGGAGGGGTGGGTGCAGAGTCCTCCCAGCAGTGCCCAGACGCAGGAGGGGTGGGTGCCTATCACTCCCAGCAGTGCCCAGACACAGGAGGGGTGGGTGCAGAGTCCTCCCAGCAGTGCCCAGACGCAGGAGGGGTGGGTGCCTATCACTCCCAGCAGTGCCCAGACATAGGAGGGGTGGGTGTAAAGTCCTCCCAGCAGTGCCCAGACGCAGGAGGGGTGGGTGTAGAGCCCTCCCAGCACTGCCCATGGAACGCAAAGGGTGGAGTACCCACAGATACAATGCCCACAAATGTCAGTCAGGTGCACAAAGACCCTGCAGTACATGTACCACATGTGTGCGAGGCTGGGAGTACACACATGCATAGCGCCTAATAGAGAACATGTCCACATGAAGTCATTTCAACAGTCTACATACACAAGTACAGTGACCACCAAGGATGCCACGAATGATGCAGGTGGAGACATCGCTCAGCATGCATGTGCAAAGTTGAAGGAGTCCGTCACACACCCAGCTGATGTAGACACAGCTCAGCACCACATATTGGAAACACCCTGCAGGGAAGATGTCAGGTTACACAGAGGAAGGAACACACCTTGGGACGATGTCACCATGCAGTAACTGCTTACATGAACAAAGTAATTTAGCCAACAGCTTGTGATGGCACACAGATACCAGGGTCCACCCTATGACCAGCACAAGACTACATTTCCCACACACCCAACACATTATCACCACCCAAAATCATGGAGCAGGTCCACCAACAGCAATACCAGATAAACAGTAGTGTTCCATGGAAAAACAAATTGCTTTATTCAGCAGGATGTAAGTAAGATTCATCATAAATGTCAATATATACAAGGCCCATAGGGCAGTCCATGACTCAAATCCGTATGGGGGACACAGTGGGACGTGTGTCCCCTAGCTTGCCTGCACAGTCAGACTCCTTTGTCTTCCTCAGGGGGACAATCATGTTGGGGGGAAGGACCAGGCACCGCAGGGACAGGAGGGGCAAGGGTAGGTGTTGTGGGTGCAGGGATGGACGACTCCAACACAGGGGGTGGGGCAGCGCCAAAGGTGGATTGGAGCACGGCGCTGCATACTACTGCCAGGTCGCCCAGCGTCTCCCCTGCACCCGAAGGAACCACAGGCCCCAAGGAGGGGGGGGGTCACAGGGATGGGTCGCAGCGCTACCCAGGGAGGGTGTGGACAGGGGGGGACTCACCACCCTGACCGGGGACTCCTTTGACCGCTTGCGGGGTGGTGTCACTGTGGGGCTCAGGGACAGAGCGGCCATGAAGGAGTCTTTGCTGGATTTGTGGCCAGGAGAGCTGAGGGGAGTGGATTTGGAGGGAGTGGATTTTGCAGAATGCGGACTCCCACTCTGAATGCGTGTCTTACGTTTGCCCCCCGACCCAGTGGGTGTGCCTACTTCACCCTGTGTGTGCGTGCCAGGAGGTGTGCTCTTTTCCTTCCCTGCTGGTGTGTGCCTGTGTCTGGTGGGGTGTGTGCATGCTGACGTCTGGGTGTACGTGGGACAGGCATGGGAGTGGGAAGTGTGGATGGGGCATGGGTAGGGGGTGGGACGAAGTGCTGCAGGAGACCCACTGCTGCAGTCAGTGTCGAGTCAATAGACCGCAGCAAGTTGCGTTGGTCAGCCTGCGATGCTGAAATGCCCTCCAAGTATGCCTCCATGTTGTTGAGTACTCGGCTGTGGCCATGGAGGACATTAAGCATCGCAGCCTGACCAACCTGCAACTGCCACAGGATGTCCACAGACTCGGCATTGGCGGCAGCAGTGGAGACAGGGGCAGGGGGTGCGGTGCCTGGCAGGAAGGAGACACGTGGTGACCTAGCACGCCGGGAAGGGACACGAGCAAGTGGGAGGCCGCTGATGGCAATGGAGGGGGCGGGGAGAGATGTTGTGCTGCTGTCAGCTGTTGGAGCAGCCTCCGCCCCCTCGGAGAGCTCAGCCTCAGACCCGTCAGCTTCATATTCTGTGGTGGCAGTGGACAGGTCCTCCGGCTCACTCCCCTCGGCCTCAGTTCCACTCGATGTGCCAGCTAAGATGTCACTGCTGGCACCGGTGCTCGGTCCCTCCGCACGGTCCGTGCCGGTGTCTCCATCCGTGTCCCGCGACGATGCTGTGGGCAAGGTGAAGAAACAGGAATTAATCAGACACCTGTATACATATGTCACATGAGTCAAATCTACATAGGTTACAGTGCATAGCCTGAAAAGAAAGATGAGTAACATATACAATACAAGGTACATATATAGGCCCTGCAACACACAGTTGGTTCACCCACCATGCCACTGAGAAACTATGGAGAGCATGACACATTTGCAAATGACATGATATGGATTTGGACAGAGGAGCCAGGCTCTGGGGACAATCCAGCACTCCATCTGCACCACACAGCGTTGCCGTAACTAGGGATGAGCAGGGACCATCTCCATGAACTTGAGGCACATGCTGCAAAGTTAATACTTAAAGACATGCCCAACATGAATGGGTCACTGCACCTTGAGTGTATGTCCAGACAAATATCACACACTGGCCAGACCGAGCAATGAGATTTCAGGTGTCGACATGTAGGACTTGCCCGCACCAACCACCCCCTACATGAGACAATATGATGAGACACAGGAAGCACTTGCATCTCTTAGTCTGGGAGAAATACACATGGGCTGCAAGAAACCCATATTGGACCCAAAATACCCCATGTGCGCCTGTACAACGATCAAACGGCCATCATCAGATAATTGTAACAAGACACACAGGCACTGGCCACCGTGAGTATGAATGCGGAAAATTAGGTCAGGCTGTACAGTGGACACTTGTAGAACACGTTACGTAAATATACATGGTGCCAGGGGACAATGGCACAGAGCACATCCTATGCTGTAGACACTGAGAGTGTCCACATATTGTGATGACACACATGATACCTAGCAAAATATGCCCCAGGGGACAGTAGTGGCCACAATATTCCATGGTCCTGAATGGTAATGACTGCAACACAGGCCACCATCCCTGCACTCTGCGTATCGCACACTCATGCACATCATGTCACAGGCCACAACATAGGACATGCTTGCTGTAAGGCATTACACTTCAGAGACATACTCCTATGTCTGGACTCAGCATCAGTGCCAATTGACATGGACCCCACAAGTACTGAACTGGACAGGGCACAGGCAAGGTCCCAAAACCTGTTACACACCACCCCCACACATGATGCTGCAAGCATTGGTCACGTGGATAAACTGCCAGCCCAGATGACCCTGTGAAAGAGTGACTACACACAGACCAGGGAACACATGGCAATTAGGGGAAGGGAGGAAGGACAGCATCGCTATACTGTGGGTGACAGGACCTGCACCGCACATTTAAACACTGGCAGTGAATCCATGCAACTGCGCACTTACAAATGCTGGTGACACACAACAAACACACATGTACCTACCCCCTTCCTGCTGCTGCTTCTCCCGTAAGCACCTGTCCATGTCAGGAAAGACCACCACCAGCACACGCTTGTGGATGTGGGTCAGATGGCGACACCCATGGTTCTTAGGGCCCAGAGGTGAGTCCCCCAGCAGGACCCGTGCGATCCTCCGCGTCCAGCACCGGATATCCTGCCAGCGTTTTCTCACCTGGGCCAGGCGCCGCTTGCGACCATCCGTCCTCCTCACGGCACTGACGCGTCCCTCCAGATCTGCTCCTTGGCAGAGGCCCCTACCTGTGGGGTTGAAAAAGTGAGACTACATCAATACACCTGCCACATGTCACAGAGACACACATTAGAACAATTTTGCTGGTTTCAACAAGGCATAGTATGCCGCCAAAGCATTGCACCTTTGTCATAGGGACATTTTCCTCTGTGTAAGGGCAAATGCACCACGTGCCATTGAAAGTACACAGGTGGCATGAGGGGTACGACACAATAAATGATCCAGACTCACACTGTGCATCAGAAGGTACACCAGGATTATGTGCAGCACTTCAAAGCAGTCACATGCCACAGGCCACTGACGCTACCTCAGTAGAGTACACAGACACACACAGGCACAGGATATTCACCTGCCATTGCCAACTGCAGCTACAAACCTCACTCTGCACATGTGCCACTAGACTGGGGGGACTCACAGATGTGGGGCTGGCTCTGCAAGTCAGATACACAGCACTGCTCCCTGCTCACATCAGATGGGCAGGGTATATCCATCCCTCATGCAGCTGGGGTGCTACACTCCACATATGCACCCACCCACATGACAGGGGACTTACACACACACCGATGTCCAGGGTACGAACACATCATGTGGACACTCTCAGCACAGGTACACTGAACAAACACACATCTGTGGGTACAATCACCTGTCACACTGGGGTGACCACAGAATCACATGAGGACTGTAGAAGCAACATTCCCAGGAGGATTAGACAGCAGAATGTAGCATGCACCATGCAGTGATTGTCACAGTAAACACAATGCAAGTGAGGACGGCAGACATGCACCACAGCATGCTCTGGCTGGGATACATTAGGCATTCCCCCCTGGGACCCACCCTACAGTACAATGCATGTGTGTCACACCTGGACACAATGCCAGACGTCACAGTCACAAAAAAGGGACACAGTCTGTGCTAGTGGACTCAGCACTCACCTGAAACCCTGGTCGGCCATACAGCATGGGGTATTGTGGGAGGATGACATCCAGCAATGCCACATTCTCCTCCAGGGTGAAAGGCTGGGCCCTCTCCACAGACCTTGACATGGTGCCAGGGAATCACGAGCAGCAGCAGTGTTGTGGAATCAAAAGATGTGCAGGCAAGTGCTCTCTCATGGGACCTGGCTGCCTTATATCTGCCTTGCTGGCCTGTTTCATGCACAGGAGTACAGACTGATTGGTCACTCACATTTGCATCCTATGTTTCCTCCAATCCATTTAAACCTACCCCTGTGAGGGGGTTAGATTTTTTTAGAATTCAGCATGATGTCATTTCAACAACAACTTTGCAACAAAGTAGATTATTTCAAACCGACTTTTGCAGGCCACCTCATTCAACAAATTCACAGTTTAAACTCGGTCTCCATGGCAACCAGCATGCATCTCTGGCTTCATACTTGTCCCTCATGTGTCCCCTATGTAATTTGGAGATTCACACACAGGTACGGTGCGTTCCGGGGCCCTAGGGCACCCCAAATGCATAGCAACGGGCCGTACAGGCGCGTGTACGGTCCGTATCACTATGGGTACGCATACGCGAGCAAACCCATAGTGATACGGACCGTACACACGCGTGTACGCTCACTATCACTATGGGTGTGCTCGCGTATGCGTACCCATAGTGATACGGACCGTACACACGCCTGTACGCTCACTATCACTATGGGTGTGCTCGCGTATGTGTACCCATAGTGATACGGACCGTACACACGCCTGTACGCTCACTATCACTATGGGTGTGCTCGCGTATGCGTACCCATAGTGATACGGACCGTACACACGCCTGTACGCTCACTATCACTATGGGTAGGCCTACGGCAGCACTCCCATAGTGATAGGGAACGTACACACGCCCTCAGAGCGAATGTACGGTGCCTTTCACACATAACAGTGGTGACAGGCAGCACACAGAAAGGAATAGAGCTGACATACTTGTCCATGGATGGACATCAAGGCATTGTCTGTGCAGTACTACATGTGTGGGGCACAGGTGTGAAAGGCTGTGATGTGGCACATTACTCCTGAGTTGTGAAGGCAATAGATGTATGATGAGATGTGTACAGATGTTATGTGTGATGGTGCACTATGTGCCAGACATGCCCTTCACTCCTTTGACATGTGTGCATGTCGTACAGAACACTTGAGATAAGCGTCACTGGCATGGCACAGTCAACAACACACGCAAGTGTCCCCTGATGCCCGCTACAGGGGTTACCGCACCTGACATGTGACTACCCACGTTGCACGATGTGACTATGTCATGTATGTGTGGTGTGTTCCCATTAGCTTGATGTTGGTGTTCCCTCAAATGCATCTGCAGTTGCTGCAACCAACATGTGTCTGTGTGTAGATAGCCATGGCACACTGTTTCGCACACCAGGCCACATGTGGTATCGGATGTAAGGTGTGTATGTATGCATGGGACATGGAGTAGCGTAACAAGGACCTGTCTGCATACTCTCAATGTATGTGTGGTCAGTCATGACATGTACACCTTCATGGCAAGGTGTGTGGGCTGTCCTAGTGTAATGTCATGTGACCTGTGGCTCTAGTGTTCCGCTACCTGTCTCTGCAATCAACATCCTACATCTGCTGATATGTTGATGTATGTCACTCCTGTATTGCGTCTGGCTGTTCACTTACACTGGGACACAGCTAGTCCCATGCCATGGGATGTGGAGGTTCACAATCCCCATGTGTAGCTGGGTCTTGGTAGGAGTGCCACCTGGCAGCCATACGTGTCCAGGGCATGTAGCACATACCTAGCTCCGTATGTAGCATATGTGTATTGACAGATTAACATGTGCTCAGTACATATAAATTGTTGTTGTAGTGCACTCACTCTTCCTTGTCACTTCCAAATTACTGCAGAGCGCCGCCTCTTCCCCGACCAATTCCGGACTTGGCTGACATGCGGGAGAATGACTGTATACGCCGCTACCGCTTCCCCCAACCGTTGATTGAGGAGTTGACGGCAAGGCTGGCACCACACCTGCAACCTGCACAGGTATCCTACGGCACTGACACCCAAGCTGAAGGTAATGGCAGCCCTACATTTTTTTGCCACGGGTACCTTTCAATATACCATAGCTCATGTTGGTGGCATGTCCCAGACCATGTTCAGCCGTGTGCTGCATGATTTTTTAGAGGCCATGTTGCTTCACCTGGATGAGTTTATCCATTTTCCAACTCCTGAACAGTTGACAGGTGTCAAGCATGGATTCTATGCCCTGGGAGAGATGCCCCATGTCATTGGGTCCATAGATGGGACACATGTGGCTTTGGTACCACCACAGGCACAGGAGGTAGCGTACAGGAATCGCAAGCACTACCACTCCATCAATGCCCTTGTGGTGTGTCTGTCCAACATGGTGATTTCACATGTCTGTGCTCGTTTTCCAGGATCAGCACACGATGCCTACATCATGAGGCGTAGCAGGGTGCCTGAAATGATGACGCAGCTGCGCAATGAACGAGCATGTGTTGCTGGTGGGTACACTCTGTCTGTCCTGTATTTTGCGTAGACTTCCATCCTGACTGCTTCTCCTGTCCTACTTATGTCCATGTGGTTTCCATGTAGGGGACGCTGGCTATCCCAACATGCCATGGCTGATCACACCTCTCCGCAACCCCAGCACGCCGGCCCAGCTCCGCTACAACACCGCCCATGGCCGGATAAGGCGAGTGATAGAGAGGACATTTGGCCTCCTGAAGAGCCGATTCAGGTGCCTACACAAGACCGGCGGCGCCCTCCCATATGCCCCGGTGAAGGTATGCAAAATCTTCATGGTCTGCTGCATGCTGCACAACATGGCAGTTGAGAAAGCTGTGCCACTCATCCTGGATCAAGATGATCAGGACCATCCACCCGTGGAGGACGAAGGGCTTGGCAATGGGGCTAGTGATGTGGAGGATGTGGTTCCGCAAGAGGACATCCGGAGTCGGCTCATACGCGACTTCTTTGCTTAGTGGTGAGTACCAGTGTCTGAGTGTGCACGCATTGGTCCTTGTGTGGCATGTTTTGCAATGTGTGTGTCCATCTGCATGTATGCCACGTGAGTCAGAGGTGTGTGTGGATGTGTCACTCGAGTGATGGTGCCAGTGATGAGAGTGTATTTCCACAGTCATAATTGTGACCTAGCATGTTGTCATCCTTATATGTGTCGAGTACATGCACATGCAAGTGGATGAGCTTTTTGTGGCTGACTTCTTGTGTGTCTCTCATCCCCAGGTACTTGCGCATGCCGTCTGCTGGTTGCATTGTTGTGGCACTGCTATTCCTCATGGACACGTCATCGTGTGCTGACTCAGCGTTACACGCACGGACAAGTTTGGAAGTCTCCTTAGGGTAAGGGATGCATCAGGGGTGTATTGGGTGTGGCAGTTGTTTACGATGTGTGCACACTGCCCCTGTCGATGTTTGGTTCCTCTGCAGACATGTCGCATCACCATGGGACACATGACATGTAGCTGGATTCACCTGAATAGATAGTCAGACTTGTTGACAGTCATCTGTAATGGGATAGTGGATTGTGATGAAGGCATCAATGTGTGTAACACTGCCCTCGGACACATACGGTTTGCATTGGCTTGACATGGTGTGGGACTTCCACATCAGAGGATCAATGGTGTAAGGCAGCCTCTCCGTGAGCAGCAGGGGGTGTTTAGCTGTTAGCCGACACTTGTGTGGCAGTTCCATGGATATCAAGCATTTGTGGTGCAGAAGGGGGGTGCCAGTGTTGGACCCACATGTTACTCCACATGACCTGTGTATGTGTACTCCGAGTTGCCTCTGCATTCCGGAATACATGACTAATAAAGGTGTCCCTATGCCTCCAAGGTGCCTCTTCTCAGTCAATGCTGGTGTGTTGCCACGGTGCATACGGCATGTCTGGCATGGTTCTCAGTGATAGTGGCTATGTGTCTATGTGTAGAGTAGCAAGATGCAAGCTGTTTGTCTGGGATTAGACTCTGTATTGTGCATGATGTCCATGACTGTGTGGGTATTGTGACATGTGCCATCCCCATGCATCCAACGTTGGCCAGGCCACCATTCTCTGCATCCACCTGACTCAAGCTTGCAGGACATGGTTCTGCCACCTGTCTACACATACCTGGGTGCCCCCCAGGACACTCCACATGATCCCTGACCTCTGCGCATGACTGTTGCTGTACTCAATATGTCTGTCGGCACGGTTGTGCGGCCACCCCCTCAGCTGGTTGGGCCCATCACGGGTGTGTATGGTGCTCCATGTCTGTCTTGCCTAATACATTGTGACCCATGTGTGTCCTGTGCCAGACTCAGGCCCCAGGGTATGGATGGTTGAAGTCATATGAGAACTCAGGCATGGTTAGACTTTACAAGACACATGTAATGTAATAATGCAAAATGTAGGCATCATCTCTTGATCGTGTAAGTTTTTATTTGTGTTGGGGTACGTGTTGGGGGGGGTATGACAAGAGGGGCTTTCCGGGTGTGTGGAATCCAAAGTTCACTGGGGGAGTTGGTATCCTTGCCATTGGAAATCATCAGAGTCCATGCCACAGTCTTTGTCAACATTGGTCAGACAGTGACCAGCAAGTCCATGTGGCAGAGAATGTCATTTGCTGATGTGCTGCTGTTGGGCCAGTGGGCCAGGTGCCAGGCCAGGTGTCCTGGGAGATGGTGCTGTTGCGCCGACCCTCACGGCCTTTTCCGTGGACGACCCGCCCTCCTGCGGGAACCCTCAGAAGCAGGCTGTGATGATGCTTGGGATGCTCCGTCGGATGTATCCTCCTCCTCCTGATCCCTCCCTGTGGGTGGTGATGTTCTTCGCCTGGTGGCACAGGGAGGGTTGCCCATGTTGTCGGCTATCCGACGGAGTGAACGGTTAATTCCCGTGAGCACCGTCACAAGCTCCGCCTGTCTGTCCTCCATCCGTCCTTGGTGTCGCTGTTGACAGGCATGTTGCTCCGCATGTTGCTGGGCCTGCTGGGTCTTGATCTCCTCGAGGGTCCCCTTCATCTCGTTGAGGGTGGACACAACCTGGCTCATGCCCGTGGTGTCCTGCCAGTATGTGTCCAGGATGTTTCTTACATGGGAATATACCGGTTCTGCAGCCAACTGGTCAGGCTCGCGCCTCCGCCGTCCTCCACTCCCACCACCCCTGCCCACTTGCGCCTGGCCTGCCCTTGTGGGCACATCGGGTCTCCGGGACCCCTGAGGGGTGGCATTTGCGTTGTCGCCTGCCTCCTCCTGGGTGCCCGGTACACCGTGTCCCTCCTGGTCAGCCTGGCTGCGTTGTGGTGGTGGGGCAGGGATCCTGGGTGTCTCCTGGGATGTGGCAGGAGTGGGGGTGGTGGTTGGCCCAGTTGTACCTGACGCAGGTGCTGCAGGTGGTTGGACACCAGAGGGGCCAGGTTGGTCGGGTCGTCCACAGAGTGGTGAGAGTCGTCGCTGCCGGTGGGATCGTCATCCCGCAGAGACAGGTCCTGTGAGTCTTCCCCCCCAGTGTTGGGGGGTGATCCACGATGTTGACCTGTGTGTGAGAGAGACAATGTTATTTTTGTTCCATGCAACATCCATGTTTCATTCGTTTCAAAGTTGGCACATTTCCTCTGGGTATTTGGATATGTCTTGCATTCCACTCACAGTGCACTTGTGCATGGGTATGTCCCTTGGCCACAGCTTTTGAGACTTTACCTATGTGTGACACAGTCTTACTTGCTGCGTCAATTGTGACTGCAGTCAGCAGTGGAGTGAGCAGGTGTGGCGAGCCATTCATTGGCGCCTTCTGTGTTGCACTGTACGTGGGCACATGGAGTTGTTCCACACACTTATATAATGCAGGTAGCTGGCGTTGTGCTCGTGCACAGGTCGACACATGGCCCAGTGTTTTGCCATGGAGAAGAGAGGGGGATTCAGGCACTGGCCACCCTTGTCTACATGCACGCAGTCCACCTGCTGACGAGCAGACATTCCCACACCACCCAAGGCTGAATTGGTCTCCCTGTGTATCCCTTTCTCACTCCCTCTCTGTCCCCCTCTCCCTCCCTCCCTGTGTCAGCCTCCTCCCTCTGTCCGTCTCCCTGTGTCTCCCTCCCTCTCTCTCCCCCTCTCCCTCCCTCTGTGTGTCACCCTCTGTCACCTCAGCCCAGATTCCTAGGCACACACTGTTTGCAGATCTTTGAATGGCCCTTGGCTTGTTCATGTGAGTTTGTTTCTGATCTCCAGGCACCCATTGGGTGTAGTGTCTGTGTCTGCGCTGCTGCTGTGGTGGTGTGTGCTGCCACTCTTTCACAGTGTTGGCTGTTCATTAGCTGCTGTCATGTGCAAAAAGTGCCTTCACCCCCATGTCTTCATGCAAGGCGTCCGCCATTTGCAGGCAAGTCTTTCCTGTGTGGGGACACACTGTTTGTCTCGCTGTGACCTAGGCCATATGGGCAGAGGGCATTGTTGTCTGCTTCTGAGTTGCACTATGTGATTTTTGAGGGCCACACTCCCGCCATCCGGGTTACCGTGTCATGTATTGGTGTTTTCTGTGTCCTGTGACTTGGCATTGTCTAGCTGGGTGCATGGGGCATGGTGGCGCTAGTGGCATGTGCGTGTTTATGGAGTGTGGTTGAGTCATGCGATAGCTTTGGGGTGGTTGCGTGCATGATTGTGAGTTTGGTTGTGGATGACGTTCCCCCCATGTGAGGTGAGTTGTTTGTGTACTCACCAGGCTCTCAGAGTCTTTCTACTCCCTCCACTCCCACCAGCGGCAGCATGGCCATCACCTTCTCCCAGGGATGGTAGTGTACCGGTCTGCGGGGCGGCCCTCCTCCAGTGATGTTGGCCTGGTTGTGGTCGTCGGTCATTTTGCGGCGGACCGTCCTCCGCAGATCGTACCACCTGGCTTGGCATTCATGCCTGGTCCTTCTGGTGGACGCAACAGCATTCACAGCATCGACAATCGTCTGCCACATGGCTGTTTTTTCGGAAATGCTGGTCTGTCTGACCAATGTTCCAAAGAGGTGTGGCTCGACTCTGATGATTTCGTCGACAAGGACCTCCAACTCTCGGCTAGTGAACTTTGAATTCTTGTTAGTGGGCATGGTGAGGGGTGTGGGTGTGGATGGTTGTGGGGGGTGTGGGTGTGGGTGGTTGTGGGTGTGTGGGTGTGGTTGTGCAGGTGTGTGTGTGAATGCGATGAGGGGGTGTTTGTGAAGGTGGTTGTGTGAAGGTGTGCAGGTGTAAGGTGTAGTGGAGGTTGTAGTATGGTGCAGTTGTTTCTCTGTGTGGTCTGGCAGCAGTGGGTCTGTTGCAAAGGATCATGGTTTGTGTGTGTTGGGCCTTTTTATTGGTCCATTGGTGGGTGTGGCTGCGTTTGAACTTTGGGTGGGTGTGTTATAAGGAGTGGTTGTGTGTTGGGCCTCTGTTTGGGAGTTTGGCAGTTGCAGGTCGGTGAATAGGTTGTATTTGTGCTTGTTGGACATGTTTTGTGGCTTTGTGCGATTCAAATGGAGTCTTCTTGTGTTGTTTTGCTTTGTCCTGGTTGTGTACGTGTGTTTTTAGCGTCTGTACGGTGCGTACATCGGCCATTTTGTTGTACAGTGCTGTCCTTGTCTCTGGCTTGGTACGACTCGTACATGCGCGATGTTGGGTGAGGGTGCTGGTGTTGGGGCCTGGGGTGCGCTCCGTACTTAGACTGGTGGGGTGTGTGTTCGCTCCGTACATACACGGGTGGGGGTACAGTCCGTACATACACTGTTGGGGTGGGGGTACGCTCCATACATACGCGGGTGAGGGTATGGTTCGTACATACACTGGTGTACATACGTGGGTGAGGGTACGGTCCGTACATACACTGTTGGGGTGGGGGTACGCTCCATACATACACGGGTGAGGGTACGGTCCGTACATACACTGTTGGGGTGGGGGTACGCTCCATACATACGCGGGTGGGGGTATGGTTCGTACATACACTGGTGTACATACGTGGGTGAGGGTACGGTCCGTACATACACTGTTGGGGTGGGGGTACGCTCCATACATACGCGGGTGAGGGTACGGTCCGTACATACACTGTTGGGGTGGGGGTACGCTCCATACATACGCGGGTGGGGGTATGGTTCGTACATACACTGGTGTACACACGCGGGTGAGGGTACGGTCCGTACATACACTGTTGGGGTGGGGGTACGCTCCATACATACGCGGGTGGGGGTATGGTTTGTACATACACTGGTGTACATACGCGGGTGGGGGTACGGTCCATACATACACTGTTGGGGTGGGGGTACGCTCCATACATACGCGGGTGGGGGTATGGTCCGTACATACACTGTTGGGGTGGGGGTACGCTCCATACATACGCGGGTGGGGGTACGGTCTGTACATGCACTGTTGGGGTACGCTCCATACATACGCGGGTGAGGGTACGGTCCGTACATACACTGTTGGGGTGGGGGTACGCTCCATACATACGCAGGTGAGGGTACGGTCCGTACATACACTGTTGGGGTGGGGATATGCTCCATACATACGCGGGTGGGGGTATAGTCCGTACAAACACTGTTGGGGTGGGGGTACGCTCCATACATACGCGGGTTAGGGTATGGTCCGTACATACACTGTTGGGGTGGGGGTACGCTCCATACATACGCAGGTGGGGGTACGGTCCGTACATACACTGTTGGGGTGGGGGTAAGCTCCATACATACGCAGGTGGGGGTACGGTCTGTACATACACTGTTGGGGTTGGGGTACGCTCCATACATATGCGGGTGAGGGTACGGTCCGTACATACACTCTTGGGGTGGGGGTACGCTCCATACATACGCGGGTGGGGGTACGGTCCGTACATACACTCTTGGGGTGGGGGTACGCTCCATACATACGCGGGTGGGGGTACGGTCCGTACATACACTGTTGGGGTGGGGGTACGCTCCATACATACGCGGGTGGGGGTACAGTCCGTACATTCACTGTTGGGGTGGGGGTACGCTCCATACATACGCGGGTGGGGGTACGGGCCATACATACACAGGTGTATATACACGGGTGGGTGTACGGTCCATACGTACGGGGGTGTACATGCAGGGGTGGGTGTTCGGCGCGTACATATGAGGGCTGGGGGGGTGGTTGGGCGCGTACATACGGGGGCTGGGGGGCGTGTTCGGCGCGTATGCGGGCACATGTCTCCATGGTTGCTATGGGAGTTCGGTGCGGACTGTGTTTTTTCCATACGGTTGTAACATCGGACGCACGGGATGGATCGTACTTGCGCGGTCAGACTTCACTTTTCACATTTGTATGGTAAATCGTCCGGGGACGTGTCGGACACATTTTCGGACCCGAGGACATGTGGGGAATTATTCCCAATGCGATTCGTATGGACTTTTTCCCATGCGAATCGTACTTGGCAGTTTGTACGGGACTTGTACGATTCGTACGGTAAAAAGACCGGATACGAGTCGGGGAAATATTTTCCAGGATCCGAATCGGCACCAAAGTGTCCCCAGAGAAATTGCAATTTTGTAGGACAGGAGTCAGATATCTAGGACATCAAATAGAACGAGGAGTGGGGAAAGTGACCCCTGAAAGAATAAAGATAATAAATCAAATGCAGTTACCACAAACCCAGATAGGTTAGAATGTTCCTTGAAGTGGTAGGATATTGTAGACAGTGGATTGTAGGGTTCTCTCTACTAGCCAAAGCCTTAATACAAATGACAAAGAATGAGCAAAAGATCCAATAGAATGGGAAGATGGAAGCATGGAAGCTTTTGTGAGGTTACGAAATTGTTTGTGTGAAGCCCCTGCCTTAGGTATACCAGATTATACAAAAGAGTTTGCACTAGTCTGCTGTGAGAGAGAAAGCTGTGGACTCTCTGTTTTAACACAAAGACATGGTTTAATGAGACGTCCAGTAGCATACTTCTATGCTACTTTGGATCCTGTAGCATCAGAGTTACCTGGTTGCTTGAAAGCAGTAGCCGCAACTTGTATGAGTCTGGAACAAAGTGAATCAATTTTGATGGGACACCCTGTGAAAGTGTATGTCCCACATTCAGTCGAGATTCTTTTAACAAGAACTCGAACACAGTACCTCACTCCCAGTCGGATGACTAAGTATGAAACAATCATATTGGGAGCTGAAAATGTGATGATACTCAAGGGGTACTATATTAATCCCTGCTACCTTATTGCCAAATGTACGAGGAGAGGAGGTGAACGATGAAGTTGAACATGACTGTTTGGATGTGACTGAACTGTGTACTAAACCACGTCCAGACATTCAGGAAGAGCCACTGAAAAATGCTGAACATGAGCTTTTTGTAGATGGCTCGTGTTTAAGACATGAGGAAGGAAGATTAAGTGCTGCCTACGCAGTGTGCACATTGGCTGGAATAGTTGAAGCCTCCTATTGACCTGGAGTCAAATCTGCACAAGTAGGCGAATTGATAGCTTTGTTTAAAGCTTGCAAAATTGGGAAAAATTGGAAAGTAACCATTTTTACTGATAGACAGTATGGTTACAGGGTTGTGCATGATTTTGGCCAGCTTTGGATGCAGAGGGATTTCATAACTTCATCAGGATCCCCAATTAAAAATGGAAACTTCTTGAAAGAACTGCTTGAAGCAATACAATTGCCAAAAGAAGTGGCAGTGGTCAAGTGCGCTGCACATCAGTCAGGAGATGACTATGTGACAGCTGGTAATAGGTATGCTGACCAGGTTGCCCAATATTGTGCCAGAAATAAATTGGCAGTGAACAAGAAAATTGAAACAAGTGGAATTAGCTGCCAACTTATGCTAGTCTCAGGAATAAAAAACATGGGAAGGAAGAAGACAACTACAGGATGAGATGGAAGTAAGTAAAAGAGAAGAATGGATAAAGATAGGGTGCCAGAGGAGGACAGAGGATGATGTGTGGATTTATCTAGATGGTAGGCCAGTAATGCCAGATTGTCTGCTTTCACAGATAGCCAGAATGTATCATAGAGACACACACATAGGTAGGGACACAATGATCAAACTCTTTAGACAGGATTGGTTTAATCCAAAGTTCAGGAATGTCGCAGAGAGTCTATGCCAGAGAAGTTTAATCTGTCAACAAATGAATCCAGACAGGAAAACAGTGGTCAGTTGGGGAAGAATTGGAAAGGCAGAAGGACCATTTGTGAGGTTGCAAGTAGACTTCACACAATTACCACCTTGCAGGGGATTGACGTACATCCTTGTCACAGTTTGTTTATTTTCACGGTGGATGGAGGCATACCCTACTAGAAGAAATGACAGCATAACAGTCGCAAAACTACTGCTGAGGGAATTGATACAACGATTTGGTTTTCCAGTAACTTTGGAATCAGATAGAGGATCTCATTTTAATAATGAAATAATTTGATTAATCTGTGAAGAATTTAAAATTGAACAAAAACTGCACTGTGCATATCGCCCAGAGGCTTCTGGAGTGGTAGAACAAATTAATGGCACGATTGGCAAAGGTGTGTGCATCCACACCCCTGGAGTGGCCTGGTGCTTTACCTCTTGTTCTGATGGGACTCAGAAGTATTCCTGACAGAAATACAGGATTGAGTCCCCATGAAATTCTCATGGGGAGAGCAATGAGACAAGCATGTATAGCAGGACATAAACTGTTGAATATATCTGATGATCTGGCATTTGACTGTTGCAAAGGATTGGCTGTCCTAGTGTGTTCTGTCTCTCACCAGGTTGGAGTGGACGCAGTTGCCAGGCAGCCGATTCAAGCACATGATCTGAATCCCAGTGACTTGGTGGTGGTGAAGAATCACACTCGAGAGTCATGCCCAGCACCCAGGTGGGAAAAACCACATCAGAGTATATTGGTTACAACAACAGCAGTAAAATGTGCAGATTTGCCTAACTGGATTCACGCAAGCCATACTAAAAGAGTACCAGCGCCTGATGAAGAGGGACCACAACTGACTCATGCAGTTGAGGCCGCTGAAGGTTGTGCAGCTGAAGGATCTAGAATATCAGATCCTGAAGTAGCTGACCAAGAACAACCGAGCACAAGTCAGGACGACTGGATACCAGTGGTTGACATACCCAAAGTGATTATAAAGACAAGAAGCAGAACCAGGTTAGAGAGACAGGAGATTGGAGAGGACCAGATAGGTGTAGAAGAACACGCTCAGAAAAAGGAAAATCAAACTGTTAGAGATCCTGAGCAGGGTCAGAGAAGGAAATAACAATATACTCAGACAGAGGTGAATGAAAACGTTCACGGACATGAGGAGGGACAGATAGGTCTAGAAGAACATGTTCAGGCTGCAGAAAATCAAAGTGCAGTAAGACCTGAGCAGAACCAGTTAGGAAAAGAAGAACCAGTTCAGGTGGAAGAAAAAGAGCAAATTGAAATAAAACCTGAACAGGGTCAGAAAAAGGAAGAAGGACATGTCCAGGCAGATGAGGCCACAGTTATAAGTCCTGGACAAGGGCAGACAGAGAGGTATTCTGAAGACGAAGATAATCAAATTGTGCCACAACTTAACGAAAATAAAAGAACACTTGGAGAAAGTGACAGTGCAGTACAAGCAAAAAGGGTCAGAAGAGGTGATAACTGGCTAGGTGGTGTTAAAAGGTTAAAATATCACTTCAGAACGATAAGTGAAGAACCTAAACAAGTAAACGAAGTCAATAGCCAGTCTGAGCAATCAACTAGTAGGCCCAAATGGAGAAGTCAAAGACTGAGGATATTAAATAATAAGTTCAAAGGTCCTGATTGGACTTATGTAATTCTTGAATAATGCGAGAATTTAGATTTAAATAAAGAAAGTAATGAAGAAATAATTGCAGAACAGATTGACGAAGAAGGAGTGAGACCAACATGAAAAATCCCAGACTTAAAAATCCCATAGGTAAAACAAAATTGAGGGCCCGATTCACACAACTAATTTAAGACAAAATCCAAAACTTACGGTGCGTACCTCCAGCGCTACATGCTGGGGGTACGCACCGTGCATACACGGGTGGGGGTACGACTCGTATGTACACGGGTGTCCATACACGGGTGGGGGTATGCACCGTACATACACGGGTGGGGGTACGACTCGTACGTACACGGGTGTCCATACACGGGTGGGGGTACGCACCATACATACACGGGTGGGGGTACGACTTGTACGTATACGGGTGTCCATACACGGGTGAGGGTACGACTCGTACATACACGGGTGTCCATACACGGGTGGGGGTATGCACCGTACATACACGGGTGGGGGTACGACTCGTACGTACACGGGTGTCCATACACGGGTGGGGGTACGACTCGTACGTACACGGGTGTCCATACACGGGTGGGGGTACGCACCATACATACACGGGTGGGGGTACGACTTGTACGTATACGGGTGTCCATACACGGGTGAGGGTACGACTCGTACATACACGGGTGTCCATACACGGGTGGGGGTATGCACCGTACATACACGGGTGGGGGTACGACTCGTACGTACACGGGTGTCCATACACGGGTGGGGGTACGACTCGTACGTACACGGGTGTCCATACACGGGTGGGGGTACGCACCGTACATACACGGGTGGGGGTACGACTCGTACGTACACGGGTGTACATACACGGGGGTTCGGTGCATACTCACGGGGGCTGGGGGGGGGTTCGACGCGTACTCACGGGGGCTGGGGGGGTACGGCGCGTATGTGGGCACATGTCTCCATGGTTGCTATGGGAGTTCGGTGCGGACGGTGTTATTTCCATACGATTGTAACATCGGACGCACGGGTTGGATCGTACTTGCGCGGTCGGACTTCACTTTTCACGTTTGTACGGTAAATGATCCGGGGACGTGTCGGACACATTTTCTGACCCGAGGACGTGTGGGGAAATAATCCCAATGCGATTCGTATGGACTTTTTCCCATGCGAATCGTACTTGGCAGTTTGTACGGCACTTGTACGATTCGTACGGTAAAAAGACCGGATACGAGTCGTACGGGGAAATTTTTTACAGGATCGTAATCGGCACCTCTCTCATTACGGTATTCACAGAAGTTAGGAGTCCTAACTTTAGGACTCCTAACTTCTGTGAATACCAAAATGGTAGTAAGTTTAGGATTTTGTCTTAAGTTAGTTCTGTGAATCGGGCCCAAAAAGAAGAGAAATCTTCTTAGTCCAAAATGGCTGATGATAGGGTTGTTGGAAGACCAAAATGAAACTGTATAAAGAAATGTTGTAGAATATGTATATGTAGTATATTTTTGGTACTCATAATTTGGTTACTATTAACAGTAGTGTTAGACCCGGCACATTGGTGTGGGTCTCCCTTCCATTATTTGCTGTTGCCTCATGTGTTTTTGCTGGTGTTAGATGCTCAGGGCACTGTGCCACTGCTGTCCAGTGCCACAGTGCAAGTGCTCCCTATTGTAAATTGATGTATGAATTGGTGATTCCATGATTGATTGGTTTGGTTTACCTGTCAGACCCTAGTACAGTGCACCAGGAGTGCCCAGGGCTTGTAAATCCATCGTTTTTTTGCTCACCACGCCATTCCAGTTTGAACCCAGTCCATGTGCCTCATGGGAACAGTCCAGCCCGAACTGCCAAGCCAGTGAATTGCAGCCATTTTCGTTTTTCACTATTGCAAGGCTACCTGTTCTCCATAGGCCAGAATGGGCAGTTTGATTATTACATCTTATAATCCTAACTGACTCAGGGAACATGGTAGAAATTCGAATTTAGTATGCCTGAACTCAGAATGATAAAATACATCTTTTAGTGAAGTTGGTTTTAACATTCTGTGTTTGAAAATACCACTTTTAGAAAGTAGGTATTTTCTTGTCTAACCATTCAAACCTGCCTCTGCTAGGCTGTGTATTCCTTGTCTGGTGTTTGAGTGACAGGGCTGGGGAATTCCAGGAGACAGGGCAAGGTAGCCCAGTGGTAGATGGGAGGGAAGACCTGAATAGAGCTGTGCCTTCCCTCCACAATGCTGGCTCCACCTCCTGTGGTGTGTCTAATGTCTCTGCCCTGCACTCTGAAAGGAAAGGAGGAGTCAGGTAAACAAAGTGCTCCAGGACTGACCAGAATTGGTTTGAACAAGGCAAAGGCCCCTCTGCCCTCAGAGGACAAAGGATTTTGGGGTATAAGTATTGGGACCCTGATCCCAAGAATTTAGATCACTTTGGGAAAACAAGAAGGAACCTCTGCTGAGGAGAGGAACCAAGAAGAAACTGAGGAGAGACTATCCCTGAAACTGGGGGATTGGCCTGCAGGGGTTGCCTACTGCCAAAGAGAGGAGAAAGAAACTTTGTGAGTGCTTTTGATCAACTTGTGAAGGATTTCCAAGGGTTTGGAAGAGAGATTGACTCCTGTTGAAGTCTCAGGAACAACAGACTTCACCCCCCAGCTCCCCAGAGTTATTTGGAAGTGCCTGCTGCTGTGTTGGGCCTTCTGAGGGACTGCGTGTCGCAAGGAGCTGGAAGCGTGACTCAAGAATGAGAAGCGTGCCGCTGTCGGAGCTGCTGTCGTCACATCGCGTAAAGTGTGTCGCTGCTGCAGCTGTCGTATCGAGCGGAAGCATCTCACATCATCGAAGAAGTGTCTCGCAACGCCGAAGAAGCGTGTTGCCATTGCAGCTATCGTAGCTGATGCATTGCACCGCATCAAGAGAAGAGTCTCGCATCGAGGAAGAAGCGTGTCGCCATCGTAGCTGATGCATTGCACCGCATCAAGAAAAGCGCCTCGCATCCATGGAGAAGCGTGTCGTCACATCGCGTAAAGTGTGTCGCCGCTGCAAGCTGTCGCATCGAGCGGAAGCGTCTCGCAACGTCGGAGAAAAGTGTCGCCGCCAAAGCTGCTGTCGTCGCATCGCGTAAAGTGTGTCGCCGCTGCAGCTGACGCATCGAATGGAGTCTTCTTGCAACATCGGAGAAGCGTGCCACATCTGGGTAGATCTTCAAGTCTTTATTTCTTTGCACCAAAATCTTCATCGCATCAACATCGTTGCAACACTTTCGTTGCCCTGCGTGTCGCATCTAAAGGTACATTGACTTAAAGTGTTGCATTTAAGAACTAAAGAGAACTAAGCTAAATTCTACCATCTAAAGTAACAGTATTGTGTATTTTTGTCGTTTATGGTCTTGTGGTAAATCTATATAAAGAATACTTATTTTTTATATAAAACCTGTGTGGTGTCCATCTGTAGTGTTGTCACTTGATTACTGTATGTGTTCACAAATGCTTTACACACTGCCTCTGAGATAAGCCTGTCTGCTTGTGCCAAGCTACCAAGGGGGTGAGCAGGGGTTATTTTAGGAGTGTACCCCCTTACCCTGACTAGAGGTGAGGGTCCCTATTTGCCACAAGTGCATACCTGTGCCAACTAGAGACCCCCAAGTCTAACAAGTAGCCATCCCTTATTTGATGGTGACAGAAAAGAAAAATAACACAAACACTAATGAAAAGGTAGCTAACATTAAAGGAGATAGAGTAGCATTAAGAGTACCAGATGAATTAGATCTACAGTTACACTGTGACAAACAATGACACTGCTTTAAATGTATTTACAAAGTTATTAGTGCAATATGTAGACACTATGGACGTTAGTGATTGTTATGTGTGTATGAAATTACCAGCATCAGTAGCAGAAGGTGTAACTTACCACCATTTACCATTAACATATGGTATTTCATGTAGTATTTTGTCGAGTTTATTTTATAGAATAGGAAAACTACAGTATTATTATTCTAACATGGATGTGATTTTTTCAGAGGTTCCTATTCAAAGAGTATGAACCCAGTTCTTAGTACTAAGGAAGCATAGTTTATGGGTGAATATTTCCTAACAATGAAAACAATAGATATAGCTGAAGCATACAAGCTCAACTTAACATATACATTACACAAAGAAGAAAATATATTTTTGAATTTAGAGGAACAAAGGAGACAAGACTTCCAAAGAAAGGCTTCTGAAAACAAACCTCAGATTCCTCAATGGGCTGTGAAAGAAGAGATTTATACAGCTGGCAAGACTCATGCTGCGATGTTCATGGATTTTGAAAAGAAAGGGAAGATCTTCCTTCATAGGTTAAAGACTGACTATAACAATGCATTTATTGGTTCCAGTGAATGTGAACATAAATTCTTAGTTATAGGGGGATGGGGACTAAAAGGTGGAACAGACCCAGTATTTCCTGGAGTTTATTATGTGTGTGGAAATAAAGCCTATTTTAGGCTGCCTACACTTTGGTACGGGAGTTGCTATTTTGGAATAGTATTTCCAAAAGTCTATTACGTAAAAAGAATCACTGGAAGCAATGAAAACACAAACGAACTAACACATAGGAAAAGAGTTAGTTTTTCAGAAATAGTAGGTGACATATTTAGTGCATTGATACCTTCAGTGGGAGTAATTCTGAATTCACGGAAAATTTGTCAATGACCTACAGCAGTTGATCAATACAGAAATGGTTGCAACTAGATCAATGGTTTTACAAAATTGACTTGCTCTTGATATATCATTGGCAAAAGAAGGCAGAGTCTGTAAAATGCTGAAAGCCCAACATTGTTGCACTTATATTCCTGATGAAATTGGAGGATACAATAAAAATATTACGAAATTGGAGGAAGATTTGAAACCACTGGAAGTTGACAGTGTATGGAAGAAGTTAACAAATAGTATTACTACCATAGGGAGATGGGTTACTAACATAGGTAACAGTATTATAGGTCAAATAGTACTACCAATACTTGGAATAACAATATTAGTTTTAGCAATAATGATATGGTGCAAAATGCTGTAAGAAAAGAAAGAGATATGAAGTGAACAAAAGGGGAACGAAAAGGAAGTATGATGAAATTCAATTGGAAGAACTGAAGGGAGATTTATACAAAAAGATGAAGAGTTTACAATACAATAATGAAGAAGGAGATGAAAAGACAGAAAAGGCAGTTGAGATGTGCTAAAGTTGGCATCTGATTTGGTGGTAGGTAAATTGGTGATGGCACAAATGCCATCAGAGAGGGGGTTGATGGAGAAAGTACTCGTATAAAAGAGACTTGCTCGGAAACAATCCTCGCAAAATAACTTGTAACCCTGTATTAATCCTGTTTGTAAAAATTAATATGCACTACATTCTATATAAATTAGTTTAGAGGAAGCTTGCGTATGTGTCTTACTAAGAAGTAACCCGAGTGAAACTTAAAATGGCTGCTAATGCGGGAATCTATACTGCGCATGCGTCAACTGCATCTATGCAGGATGACGGACTGAAGCTTGGAGGGAATTTTTTGCTTCTGCGCACTTGCTTCTAAGACGGCCGCTTGAAAGCTCACATGCTAAGCATCTGCCTTGCTGAAACTAGAACATGCTATTTACTAAATGCTAATGCGGAGAGACCTATTATAAGTAAATGGGATTAGTGTAGAGATAGGTGGTATACAGTGACATCATTTTATTTTGATTTTAACATGTTTCTTTTTGACCTCTCTATTAGTTCGTATTTGGTCCTCTGAATGATGCTAAAGTCTATACATCACGTGACTGCTCCCGCAGGCGCAGTGACAACCAGCCAGAAGCCATTAGGGTGCGCTTTGATCTCATCTAAGGCCGCGTTCGCAACATGTCCTGGGAAAGTTATAGACATCCTGCAGGATGAACAAGACAACTGTTATGTGTATTCTTTTTATTGACAAAGATGTTAAATGCGGGTGGGAAATAAATCTTGGGAAAATAAATTAAGGGGCGGGAACATTGAACAAAGAACTAAAAAAGGATATTAAATTTAGCATGGTGTGATGATCATTCTCCCTTGCCTGTCCAACCAGAATTAGGAGTTTCGTAATTTTGAATCATTTAGGGGTGGTACACGCCATTAGAAAGGTATAATTGAGGTAGTTTACTTAGTTAGAAGCTGCTCGTGTTGCTGAGATCCTGAGAGACAGGGATGCTGTCCGAGAGCTGATCAAATACTGAAGAAGAATCGAATTGCAGAACTTAGAGCCAAATCTAATTAATTAGAAGATCGCGGAAGAATCGAGGAGGGAAACAAGGCAAAGAATTAGAAGAAGATCGCGGAAGAATCGAGGAGGTAGATAGTGTCAGAGAGGGGTGCGACGCAGGCATCGGATCTAGAAGTGATCATCTATCCTGTCCCTGTAACCTGTCCTGAAACCTGTGTCACCTGAGCTGTCCCAGTAGACCCTTCCAGCTCCTTGGCCAAGGGGTTGGTTTTCACACCATTCTAGGTAATTATAATTCTGTGTAGTATGTCACTGTACTGCTCTCTTTATTTTCTTCCTCTCCAGGTACTGTCATTGTAATAATATTGTTTAGATTATTTTTACCTTCTTTGGAGAAAACGGTGTACGAATTGTATTTTGCTTTTGGCTCACATGAATTTAATTAGATAAACATTTAAACTCTTCCCAAGTCTGTGGTTATTTAAATATTCATTTACGTCATTTCACCTTATAGTAGATTAACTAAAAGGTCCAATGACCAGAAGGAAGTACTTTTGATTCAGGAAAAAATATGATTAGAAGAGGTTAAGGTAAATTGAACTTAAAGCATATTAAAACAAATTGACCCCAGCGGTACTTTACCAGCCTATGTGAATTTGTGTCTGTGGGCCCCGGCAAGTATGTGATTTGTGAGTAACTCTAGCTGGTAACCCACTGTATCAGTACCACCCTAGAATTTAGATTTTGTATGGATTATCAAGGGCTTAATGCAGTCACCAAGGCTACTGGCAGATTTCCTTGACCAAGGGGGCCAAAGAGAGGCTCACGATCCATACCCAGTTTGGGTAATGCATGTGGGATTGAAGAACAACCCTGTCACCTTCCAGAAGTTAGTCAACTACGTCCTGGCTGTGTTTAAGAACTTCAGTGCCTCCTACCTAGAACACATTGTGGACTTCAGTTCCAGCTGGGAGAACCATTTGAACCAACTCAGGGAAATGCTTCAGGCTCTGCAGAAGACAGTTCTGACTATCAAAGCCAGTAAGTGCCAGATACGTCACTTACAACAGTCTGCTTGGGACACCAAGTACAGCCCCTCCAGGCCATGATTGAAACCATTCCGGCTTGGGAGCCCATCAAGACATACACAGAGGTGAGATGCTTCCTAGGCCTCACCAGATTCTAGAGAAGATTCGTCAAGGGGTATGTACCATTGTTGCTCTCTTGACAGAGCTGACTTTAAAGAATCAGCTCAGACAGATAATATGGACAGAGGCATGCCAGAATGCTTTTGACACCTGGAAATATGCCATGTGTGCAGCACCCTTGCTTAAGGCGCCTCACTTCTCCAAGAAATTAATTGTACAAACAGATAATCCAGAGCATGGCACAGGGGCTGTGCTGTCACAGCTGAACAACGAAGGCCTGGATCAGCCTGTAGACTTCATTGGTTGGAGGTTACTTAACCAGGAACAGAGGTGGAGTGGAATAGAAAGAGAGGCTTTTCAGTGGTCTGAGCACTGAAAAGACTTAGACCATACCTGTTTGGTGCTCATTTCCAGGTTTAGACAAACCGCGGACTGTTCAGATGGTTAATGCAGATGAGGAGTCAAAATCCAAATCTGTTGATGTGGTCTATCTCCCTCTAGGCCTAGGGAATAGACTTTATAGTGGAACACTGTCCTAGAACATACCACACCAATGCTGATCGTCTCTTCTGATTTTCCCGCCTTAGGGAAGAGAACTCGCAAGTTGTTCTGTAGTTCTTCCTACTTTCAGCTGGGGAACATTTGGCATTCTTGGCGTGATTTTCCCCTAACGTTTTACCTTCAACCCTCCTGCTTTGCTCTCTTTGGGGCTCTGCACACTTTACCACTGCTAACCAGTGCTAACGTGCTTGTGCTCTCTCCTTAAAACATGGTTTAATTGGCCTATACCCAGTTGGCATATTTAATTTAATTGTAAGTCATTGGTAATATACCTACCTGTGCCCAGGGCCTGTAAATTAAATGCTACTAGTAGGTCTGCAGCACTGGTTGTGCCATCCACTTAGTGGTCCTTTAAACATGCCTTAGCTCTGCCAGTGCAGCCTGAGTGATCAGCTTTTTTAAACTGCGAAGCTAATCTAGCAAAATAAACCTTTTGCAAGGCCCAAACCTTCTTTTTAATACATATAAGTCATACCTAAGGCATGCCCTGGACTGCCCAGAGGGTAGGATGCTGTGTGTTTAAAATCTTTTTAGCTTTTACTACAAGGGTATGTAAAGCTTGAACAGCTTTACATACCCTTGTAGTAAAAAACTCTTAATTTTTTTTTGCACTAGTGCAAGGCCTACCTCTCCCATAGGATAACATTAGAGTTATCTTGTTACATTTAGTAAGGGATAATTCCAAAACGAGAGCAGGTGACCAGGTCATGTTTGGTATTTTTGGAATTGTAATGAAAATTCCTCTCTCATGGTGAAGTCAAATTTTAAATTACTATTTTGAAAATACCACTTTTAGGAAGTTGGTATTTTCCAGCCTTAGCTACTTAGTGCCTGCATCCTGTCTCTGGGTCACCTGACTGAGAGTAACTGACAGTTGGGTTTTGTGTATTCCTCCTAGACAGTCATACACAATAGGGAGCTTAGGTGTGCCTGGATGGGCCATGACTAGTGCATTGGAGGACAGCGCTTGTGAGAACCCTACTTAGATTTGAAAAGGCTGTGTCCTGCCGTCACATAAAAGGCTGCATACCCCCGTACTTATTCTGGAGCCAGGGCAGGAAGGCAGTATGCCTGGGCACTTCAAACGGAAATATCTAGAAGCCTCTTCCACTTCAAGGGAAGGTCCAGGTATAAATATTAAAAGCCAGGCACCTAATCTTCAGTACACTTCTGGACCTGTAGATACTCTGACAGTAGGAATATCTGATGTGCTAATAACAGGGCTGCCACTCGCTGGACTGCTGCTCTGAAGGAACTCCTGCCCTGCTGTGCTGTCCTGCTGTTCTCACCTCCTGCCTTCCTGCCTGGGTGAGATGGACTGGACCTGCATCTGTTGAACCCAGGACCCTAAAGTAACTACAAGGGCTCGTTGGTTGGCCTCCTGATTAGAGCATCAGGACAAAAGGCTCCAGCAACCTAGAATCCACCACCTGGACTCTTGCATCTGTGAGTTTAACCCTGCCAAGTTGTGCCACCCCAGTCCTGGACCCCTGAACATGGGCCTAAGGTGCTCTGCCAGGCGATCTGTGGACCCAGCAGAACCGACACATCTTCTCTGCTGAGAGGGTCTTCCCAATGCAAGGACTCTGCATTGACCCTACAGGCTGCATCAGTTCTACCGCCTGTGCAATGCTTTCCCAATGCAGGACCTCATATCACAAATCTCTCACCGATGACAGCATAGATGATCACAAAAGTTCTCACATCGTGGCCTCAGAGCTCTTTGAAACCGTGCATCGCCTCAACTGCTAGATGCATCTTTGATGCCAGACTTCGCATCACAAGTCCTCTACGAAAGAATCCTCGAAGTAAATCGAGGCCTTGCAGCTCCCTGGGACTGGCCCACTATCTTGCTGGATGATGCATCTTCGAAGGCAGGACCGCTTAGCGCTCTGCAGCCAGGATTTAAAGTACTTCCATTTGGCAGGCAGAACTGGGGGCCTGTAGCCAGACCATGCTTCATCATGGTTAGCCTGAACTTGTGACTTTGTCCCAGTCTGGCGCGGCCAGATATCGACAGTTGTCGCTTTGTACTTTTGGGATCTATTTTCACAGACATTTTTAAACTTTTATATCTCTGGATTTTTATCATTTTGGTTTTGATTTATTTATTAAACTCTACTTTATTTTTCTAAATTGGTGCACGATTTGACTTGTGTGTGTTTTCACAATATTACTGTTTGAGGTGCTGCATACATGATTTACACATTGCTTCTAAGTTAAACATTCCTGCTATGTGCCACCCTGACAAGGATTATGGTTGCTGCTTGAGTAGGGTTTCACCCCCCTCAACCAGTAACCCAATTTCTCACAAGTGTGTATTGTAATGAGCTGAAGTTATGTGTGTCTGTTTTTAATCTCATTTTTGAGTTATCTAAGCAGTGTTAGTGTAAGTTACTTTAATTTACATATTAACCATATGTCACTGAACTCTCCAGCAACCACAGAGCCTCCAAGAGCTGACTGTCGACAATTTGTCTGTCATGCGCACAACCTGGAAAAGCAGAATACACATCAGTGAGGCAGCCCCTGGCAGTGCGCACATCCTACATGTTGACGGAGTGCTTGCAGTGTCTGTTCCAGAAAATGTGTTCCCTCTGTGAGTGTTGGTGAAGTTCCATAGGTGTACAATCAATAGCACCAAATGATCGAGGGAAGTGGACAATGGCAAAGAATTCCCTTGTCACCTGTTGCCTTTCTGCCGGTGAATGTGGCATAGGGATAAATTGGGACACTCAGTAGATGATACATTTCAAAACCTGTGACCAGCATTGTGATTGCCCTGCCTGTGCCAAGGTTCCCCTGCAAAGATCAAATGCCAAGGAAATGGAGTGATTCCAATTTTTTGGTATATGTGGATGTTGCCTGGGAAAGGCTGTAGGTGAATTTTGCTCCTCCTCCCAGTCTGCAACCATGTCAAAGATCACAGCAGATGAGAACAGAAGGATTTTCTAGTCAAGACTGATTTCCTAAACGCACTAGAGATCTTGATCCTCTGCCTGTATATACTCTTCCTTCTGCTCAAATACCTGTTTCTCAAAATAAGGGACACGGCAGCAAAGATATTCATCAACATGATGAAACAACTGTCTTTTTTTGTCTTTGTCAAGCTTTCTGATGTGGGCAGTCTATGTGCCACTCATGTCTGTTGTATTTAGTTTCACCTGCTGATGGGTATGGTGGATTCCTGATTGTTTACTTCCTCTCACCCTTGAATCAACAGTTGTGTTGCACATTATGGAAGCCTTGTTGCAATCTATGTTACTTAATATTTGTATGTAAAATGAATTGTTTGTTGTTTAATTTTAATAATGTAATACTAAACCATTTTATTAAAAGAAATAGACATTGAAAAATAGTTTTCCTTTTATTTTTATTTTCCTATGTTCCCCATGCAGTGTTTGTGCCATTGACTGCCTCCAATTATATTCTATAAGAATGTGTTGCAGGACCAGAGATTGGTCATGGGTGATGCTTGACTTAGCCCAAAGTTTACCTTGAGTAGATTTCAGCCTACTTGTCAGTGATACTACTATAGCAGATTTAGGTGAAGCTATGTCTGGACAGAATTTCTATTACATTAATGTAGTTTACTTAATTTTGTAATTTCACATTATGCTTGTTGCACAAAATTCCTGAAATGATGCCATTATGCCACATAGTCTAACATTGTAGCAATGGAACAACACAAACGTCCAGAACAAAATCTTGTTTGCAATATTTGACATGAACATGAGAACTTATTTCATGCTAAAATATAGCACTAGGGGAAAGATGTACGACCATTGAATTTTCCGAATCGCAAAATTCAATGAGACACTGTTAGTGATTACCAATCGCAAATTGCATGCCTCATGAATATTAATCAGGTTGTCGCAATTTTAGACCCCATTGGAAATGGCTAGCGCTTCCAGGGATGGTGTTCTGCTGGGGTCAGCAGACCACTATGTCTGGGACTGCTTTGTCAAGAACAGGAAAAAAAATGTTTACAAGATGAGAATCTATAGAGAGCACCCCATGTTTAATGTGGGTATACACACAGGGGTTTCCTCCACAGTGACAAATGATGCCACGAAAAACTAAAAAATGTGCAGCTGCTAATACACATTTATGTTCTTTTTTTGTATGCACAGGTTATCATCTGGCATAAATAGCACATGAATACATTTGTTGCATGTGTTTGCTCATGAAAAACCGCAACTATGTTAGTTTTCGAGAGTATTCCTGCATGTTTTTGACCAGTCTATAAACATTGGAAAGTTGATTCAAATATAGATGCAATCCCAGTGGAGCAAGCGACTGAATTTTGCCTCAACTTTGGGGAATCCGTCCATCTGTTAGCATAAGCTAAATACAATGCCACCTGTGACACGCTAAAAGGTATTACTAGGGCAGAACAAATGGGCTGGAATGGGCCACTGTGGATGGGCAATACACGTCATCCTACAGCAAGCTTGGAATCCCGGTTGAATTTGTGTTTTATGAGAATACACAATTTCCAAGTGTATCAACTACTTATTCTCTTGGCACTGAAAGAACAAATAGGCTTCTCTTTAGCATAGCACAGGTTCTATGGCACATGCAAGGGTCACCTTGGGAGAAATATTACAGCAACAATTGACAGCCCTCATATTAACCCTTCCTGAGCATCCTCAATGCTTTGGTCCAGCATAGCCAATGTGGGTCAATTCACGCCAGAGTTTCAGGCTATCCACATTAAATCTGACCTAGATCTGGTCTTACCTGATCATTCATTAGACGCACCCTTTCTAAGAATGCTTCTTAAAATGTAATCTTGAGTGAATTTGCAACTTGTATATATGCAACTCTAACCACTAGTATCTGTAGTAGACGTATGTACTTACTACCCTTCTTATGTGAATTTAGAGTTATCTGTTTGTATATTTTATGTTATTCATGTACTCTGAAGTCCTTATGTAATGTACCTGGTTCTTTTAAAGCGCTCTGACACCTTTATAAAAACGCATTAATAAATTCTAAAACATGCACAGGCCTCGGCACCTCAGTTGCTCGTCTATCGTCTTCGCTTGAAAAAACACTACCTACTGGGAAGTCATCTTTGTTCTGAAAATGTTGAAACATACTCTATTAAATCTTGGGCACAGTGAGAGCTTCTAAAGCGGTCTGTCGTTTACTTGGACTGTTTCCAGTAGCCCCTTCTATTGAATTATAGGGAAGAGTTCCGAAACAGCTGTTTTCTAACTGTGTTTGTCTCTAAACACACTTGCAGTGGCCGTAGTGTCACTCAATGCACTAATTAATAAGCCATAGATGTTGCTATAATTATGTGCACATGGATTCCAATAAATTGCTTTTGAAAAAGTACAGAGGAACAGCTGTGCTGGAAGGAAATGATGTCTGAAGAATGCATCCTGCAATAGCGCGAACAGTAAGTAATGCTTTGATTGATTTCAGCTTCTTTTTCCTGGAATTCTTCTGTAACAATACCTTGTAATGTGAGCGCTGACACTATTGATAATGTGCACTTTTGTAAGTGAGCGAGAAAGCTATCCAGCCTTCTCCGTCTATCATCCAGCATTCTGAAGGATATCAGGTATGATGAGGTCCGCCCCTATGCTTTTTCAGTTTAAGAATGAATTTGCGTCACGCTACTTAAAAGACCACTACATCACAAGACAGGCAGTAAGTAGTCTATATCTGCCTCAAAATTCTGGACCGCCCACCTAGATTCACTCGTCCCTTTCATCTTTGACTTGGACCCTGCATAGAGCTCTACTACCTTTTGGCTAGGTTTGTGCTATGGAAATACCAAACACCTACATGCAGACATACATGAGGAAGCGTCACATGACATCAATACAGATTGAGCATCAAGTTGCAGTTGTCTATTGTAGAGTTTCGCTATGGCCGCACCTATCTTCGCCTGTGGGTCCCAGGGGAATAAGGACGCACACACTCATGGACTGTGATATGGAAGTCCCGTGTGACCTCCGCCCGTTTATTTAAGCTCTTTGGCCACGCCTGGCCAGAGAGTGCTACAATGTGTGGATGCCCTTCCGTGCGATGGAGGCAGTCTTTAGGGACAACAACTAGCCAGCTACATCTATAATGTTGCGGGTACCCGTGGCTGGAAAACAATCTTCTGCTGACACTCATGTGCAGTTTTATATTGGAAATGGCCTCTTCATTCCACACTCCAATGTTCAAGCTCTCCTCCTGGACAGGGGCGTGGCTTCCACTGGTGCAGAAGGCACAGCGACCTGCGGCTCCTACTGAACCCTCATAATTACTGTGTTTCACATTTCAATTCACAGGGGGGGTATTTCTTTCCTTGCACTAGGGCCCATGGTGCACTGGCTACACACCACTGCTCATAGACATGATCCTGTATACTAATGGGGTTAGGCAGAGCACCAGAATATCTCAATAAAGGCTGTAGTTTGCACTTAATGTCATAAAATTAAAGGTATCCCACGTAAATTGCAAACTGCCTGTGGTAGCCGCAGACAGCAGCACCAGGCATTATCATTTCAACACAGTTGAGAACCAAATTATCAAGGCAATTGACGTCACTGCACCTAATAAGTAATTGTCTGTTTTATTCAACAGCAATGTACTGACCCCTTTATGGCTCTGATTAAAATAATCTGCAGAAAAGAAAACACTTGTTTGTGTGAATAAATGTAAATGACAATGATTACGTAAATCAAGATAATAAACCCTGAACAAGATATGAGAAATGAAATGAATTGTGGGCGTTAAGTTTGCAGTAGTGGCATTCTTGCTTCATGTATTGACTCTTAGTACCTTTTTCACATTTTAGCTGAGGCAGACCGCAAAATGGGTTTGGCTCTTGTGGCCTCCATATGTTCTGTTCATGTTAATTTAATCAAACTGGTTATTCAAGGCAATGTAATTGAACTAATTTGCTAGCATTCCCTTGAACAACATTTAGTTAGCCGCCCAACTTCTTTCTGTCAATTACAGGCCCAATAGATATGCTTTTTAGTGAGCGCGTTTCTATGATGCATGCTATTAACTAAACACAGAGATCAGAGATTCAATTATTTTAGCAATATTATATTGAACCCATAAATTAGCCCACAGGCAACATGTTTGAATTGGTGACTTTTATATAAATTACATATTTCATTAAAAAAAGAGCTTTTAAAAGCACAAACATTTAGTTCGATAATGATGCTGCTACAGTAGGTATGGTATCAAAACAAAGTTTTGGTTCTCTATCATTGGCTAATCCCTGCTGTTCTTATTTTTCTTCTCAGGTTGATGGATCTTTTCCTTTGTTTTAGAGACGATCTGGAGCTGTGCATCACATTAAATTACCATAATCTCTCTATAGCAGACAATAATGAGAGTTTGCTATGAGTTAAAGCGTTTTATTATTCACATTTTAGTAATTCTTCTTTATTAAATTAACGTTAAAATCATCAATCTTACTCATTAGAATCTCATTAGAAGTCAATTAATCAATAAGTAATCAATAAATCACAATAAAAGGTATTAAGCATGCTTCATAAAGGAAAGAAAATCCCTATTTTAAGGTATGGGGTCTGCTGTCAAAGCCCAGAGATCTTCCTTTATATAATAAACTTCTTCCAGTCAAGGTGAGGTTGGTTAGGCCTCATAGTCCTTTTTCCACTGTCTTTATATAATGACTTCCCCTTTGTACTCTATGGAACTGTAACAATGCTAATTGTTTTGAGTTTATGCATTATGCTGCTGGTAGTGGCCCGTATACTGTACTGTAGAGCACAATAGTTAAAATAAACATTTTGAACCGTTACAGTGGCTCTGCCAATTCTTATTGTGGAGAAGTGCGAGTGAGCGAGCGAAAGGGTATTTCTTGCTACCGCAATTCCTGAGACAGTCAGGAGTGTTGTGTTCTGGGTTGTCTAATCATTTGTAGCTCCGTGATTTTGGAGGAGAACGAATGAGATAGTATGGCTATCCGGTCTTGGGATTTTGGGTACTAAGGTGATAGGTTGGTACACCCCTATACACCGAGGTCCTGTTTTCCTGTGCATAGTTCTGTGTAGGTACAGAATCCCTGCAACATGGCACCGCCAATGTTTGGTCTGGTTCTTATCTGCGTGACTCTTGAGTAGTGCTTGTTCTTTTCCGCAATCCCCTCACATCTGTTTACAGAGACAGCTGTGACGGTGTAACCTCCTATATTGATATTTTATTATAGGTTTTTCAAGCTTGAATTTTAAAAGATCGTCCTTCTTCTTCTTTACCAGTTATTGTGCTGCCACGCATAGGTTGTTATTCTCTAACTATCGATTATGACAGTTGATATTAGGCCTCCTAATCGCACACCAAAAAATCAAGACTCCTGATAGATTTCAGGTCCCTGATCAGCGCTTTCCTTGTTCTTTACAGGACACATCGGACTCTCATGTCGGTGGTGGGAAGCGCCAGGATCGTGGCAAAGGTCCGACCACACATTATGGAAAAGATCAACCTCGACAGGTTGACGTTAAAGTCAAACAAGAGGACCTGCCTCATTTTCGACCCCCGTATCAGAAGAAAAAGTTTCCGCTTTAACGGTGAGATATGCCTCAGACGGTGAGAACGCAACTCCTGGAGTGGACATGGGCATTGACTCTGTCCAACAGTGCAGTGGAGGTTACCATAGTGCGGGAGACACTGCGTCCCTGTCTGGAGGCGACAGCAACTGATACATTCATTACAGTAGAAACAGCAGATACCCGGGTTGTCCCCCTGGATAGACTCTATGAGATTATTTTTCAAATTGAAGGTGATATACGGCATCCAATCAGAGCGGTCTTCTGGGAGTATCTAACCTCCTTGTATGACATTTTGTTAGCATAGGCTGATTGGCCTCCACCCTTTGTGTTAGCCGCTTCTAGAGGGGAGGACGTGATACTCTCGAGTTTTTAGCGTTATGTCCCTGAGTAGCGTGCAAAGGCTTTCGAAGCTGAGTGGGCTTTGGCCCTTGCCCCGGCGGTGTACCATAATCAGGTAGGCTGGGATATTGATTAACCCTGGGTGGTAAAATCCACTCCGCTCGCGGAATTTGTGGATTTTTGGCAATTCTGCGTTCCGCAGAGAACGCGGAATTACCGAAAATTCCACGATCCGCAGCGTAGTGGAATTATTTCCTTGTTCTCGCTTTAAAATGCATTTTCATGCGTGCAATAGAGACTTACCGGGATCCCTGTGTTTGCCGATGAGTTTCCCTATCCGTTCGCATGCGCCATGAGATTTTGGTAGCCGGCCGCGCAATCCCGCAAGAGTGTGAGATCGCGAACACGTCGTTTGCTGCGCCAACGGACACCACAAGAGTGTGCGATCGCGAACACGTCATTCGGACATGCCATCGGACATCCAGTGTCAGTTTGGTGAAGCTCATGATGCCGAACACGCAAAATTTGCAATCTGGAGAAGAAGAATATCTCAAGCACCATAACACCTTCTCTAAAATGATGATTTGGATGAAAAAAACTCCTCAGATTGACATTTGGCTGTACTTTTGTGTACAAGGAGTCCATTTTAAGGTTCTTCCAGGCCTCCTGCTTGTTGCTTGTGATTGTGAGTGTTCATGTGACTGGTGGCCATTTTGTGGTGATAGTTATTAGTGTGCTGCTTTTGCCATATAGGGCCTAGGCCTGCATGTGTTTCCTTTGTTCCCTTTTGGCCTAGGCTTCCTGTTGTGGTGGGCCTGGCCATGTGGCTGGCGGCCATTTTGAAGCAAGGCAGTGTGCTTTTGCCATCGGCCAGCATTGTCTGTCTTCGCTTTTTTGTTGTTGTAGGCCTGGCCATGTGGCTGGTGGCCATTTTGAAGCCAGGCAGTGTGCTTTTGCCATAGGCCTGCAAGCTTGTGGCCTAGTCTGCCAACAGGCCTTTCATCCAGTAGGCTCAGAGGTAGTCATGGGTGCATGAAACAACTGTTTCTTTGTGTTCTGTTGAATTTAGACATCATTGAGGGCATGGATGGCATTTGATTGAATTGCAGAATGTGTTTTTTTGGGGTATTTCACTTTTTTGGTGTGTGTTAAATAAATACCTTTGTTGTGTGTGGTGTGTTTGTTGTGTAACTTGCACACCTTGTTTAGCCCTGTGGATTTTCATTTTTGCATTTTATTGCATTAAAACTGTGTTGTTTAGCATGCCTCCTTTGCCTGGCTATTATAGGCCTTTTTCAGTTCATTGTTTTCCAGGCCTCCTGCTTGTTGCTTGTGAGTGTCCATGTGGCTGGTGGCCTTTTTGTGGTGGTAGTTATATGTGTGCTGCTTTTGCCATATAGGGCTTAGGCCTGCATGTGTTTCCTTTGTTCCTTTTTGGCCTAGGCTTCTTGTTGTTGTGGGCCTGGCCATGTGGCTGGTGGCCATTTTGAAGCCAGGCAGTGTGCTTTTGCCATAGGCCTGCATTGTCTGTCTTCGCTTTCTTGTTGTTGTTGTGGGCCTGGCCATGTGGCTAGTGGCCATTTTGAGGCCAGGCCATGTGCTTTTTCCATAGGCCTGCAAGCTTGTGAGCTAGTCTGCCAACAGGACCTTTATCCAGTAGGCTCAGAGGTAGTCATGGGTGCCTGAAACAACTGTTTCTGTGTGCTCTTTTGAATTTAAACATTATTTAGGCATGGATGGCATTGGATTGAATTGCAAAATGTTTTTTTTTGTTTGGTGTGTTTTAAATAAATGTCTTTGTTGTGTGTGGTGTTTTTGTTGTGTAACTTGCACACCTTGTTTAGCCCTGTGAATTTTCGTTTTAGCATTTTATCAGCATTAAAGCGGTGTTGTTTAGCATGTCCATGTGGCTGATGGTCATTTTGTGGTGGTAGTTATAAGTGTGCTGCTTTTGCCATATAGGGCCTAGGCCTGCATGTGTTTCCTTTGTTCTTTTTGACCTAGACTTCTTCTTGTTGTGGTCATGGCCATGTGGTTGGCGGCCATTTTGAAGCCAGGCAGTGTGCTTTTGCCATAGGCCTGCAACGTCTGTCTTCCCTTTCTTGTTGTTGTGGGCCTGGCCATGTGGCTGTTGGCCATTTTGAAGCCAGGCAGTGTGCTTTTGCCATAGGCCTGCATGCTTGTGGCCTATTCTGCCAACAGGCTTTTCATCCAGTAGGCTCAGAGGTAGTCATGGGTTCATGAAACAACTGTCTATGTGTGTTCTGTTGAATTTAAACATCATTGAGGGCATGGATGGCATTGGATTGAATTGGAAAATGTTTTTTTTTGGGGTATTTCACTTTTTTGGTGTGTGTTAAATAAATGCCTTTGTTGTGTGTAGTGTTTTTGTTGTGTAATTTGCGCACCTTGTTTAGCCCTCTGGATTTTCGTTTTTGCATTTTATTGCATTAAGGCTGTGTTTTTTAGCATGCCTCCTTTGCTTGGCTACTATAGGCCTGTTTCAGCTCATTGTTTTCCAGACCTCCTGCTTGTTGCTTGTGATGGTGAGTGTCCATGTGGCTGGTGGCCATTTTGTGGTGATACTTTAGTAGTGTGCTGCTTTTGCCATATATGCCTGCATGTCTTTTCTATGTTCCTCTTGGCTTACTGCTTCCATCCATCCTATTTGCCAGCTGCAGCTCCCTCAATGATGTGATGAGAAAATAATTTAATGCCAAACAAACAGGTTCCACTTCCATTACATTTGTATTTTTGTTTTTGTTCTTCTTCTTTCCTATCCTTCCTGAGTGTACACAGTATACCATGAAAGCCCTTGTTATCAAAGTCTCAAAATTGGCTACACTGTTATGTTTCTTTTTAAACTTAAACAGAGTTAATAACATTTAGTAATATAACACTAACAAGTGTGAGCACCACACACTAAGTTATATATTATATGTAGGGGTGGGCGGAATTTGCGGAATTAACCTTCGCAAATTATCGCGAGAATGTTTAAAATTATCGCAAACAAGCAGAAATATCGCGAAGATGCGGAAGTTTTTTTCCGGCATGTTCGCGAGATTTTCTGCATGGTTGCGGGTCGCCAACTTACCCATGTGGTTGCTTGCGGGCGCGGCCATCTTGTTTTGAGTTGTTCTCGCGGTGCATGATCGCGAGAAGAAAGACGTGATCGCGCGACGCATGACGTCACTGCGGGCGCGAACTGTCGCGAGACAGCGCAAATGGCTAAAAACAATACAACATCTCATGGAGAACGCGACCGGATCAAGAAAACTTGTCGGCGAACGCAGGGATTCAGGTAAGGCGATCGCGCGCGCGCGAGAATGTATTATTTTACAGCGCGAGCAAGAAACAAATTATCGCCAAGCTGCGGAAACCGGAATTTTTGACATTTTCGCGCTCTCCGCGGAACGCAAAAATGTCAAATTATCGCAATTTCCGCGAACGGAACGAAATTTTTGCCCAGGCCTAATTATATGCGTTTGTTTGTACTAGTAGTAATTGAACCACAACAACAAATACAATATTTCACTGATGTTCTTTTCCTGGCTTCTTTGCTTTTAGGTGCACAAAAAGACTGAGGAGGAGGTGTCATCCTCACCCCTTGTACTGCCGACAAGTCCTGCTGCGCACAACGTCATGTGATGTGTGGACACAGACATCTCTGCAACATGTGCAACAGCGTCCTGCTGATATCTGAAGAAGATGGCCACAAAGAAAGTTACCAGGTCCTCCAGTACCAAGAAAGTTGCCAGTGAGAAGAAGGAACAGAAGAAGGAAGTGGCACTTACCAAGACTGGTGTGCCACCACAATGTTTTTTGGGAAACAAAACTTTATGCCTGCAGCAGCGGTGTCCGGGGACCAAGCTGGGAGCAGCATCTCTGCTTCAGCGGGCCCACCCCACCAACCTAGGCCCAAGCCCATGAGTGTCGCAGCGGTAGCCAGTCTCCAAACAAGCAGTGATGTTGAAATGTCATTATCGCAAAGTAGTACCCAATCAACGCAGGGGGAAACTCAGCAGATAAGTGGGCAACAACAGCCGCAACAACAGCCACCACAACAGCTGCCACAACAGCCGCAACAACAGACACAACAACAGCCACCACAATAGCCGCCACAACAGCTGCCACAACAGCCACCACAACAGCCGCCACAACAGCCACAACAACAGCCGCAACAACAGCCCACAATAGTTGTTGTTCCTCCTGTAGTAGGGGCTGTTCAGGAAATCGAGCTTCCTGCAGATGAAGAGGAGCAAGCCACCCTTTCAGAAGATCCATTGTCTTCCAGATCCTCAGCAAGGAAAAGGAGGGTTAGTCCATCAACTTCTTCTTCAAGCCCCGCTTCTGATGATCTAGATGCCAATTGGAATCCACAGTCTCAGAATGATGCACGCCAGAAGACAAGGCTAGTGAAAAAGGTTCCAGAAAGCCTTAGAGTTATGGAGGTAGATGTAAAAGAGGGGGGCTGATGATGATAATGAGCCAGTCATCATGAACATCACTCCAGGCCCAGAGGAGATGGAGACCAACATTATTACCCTATCCAAAATCGCTGTGTGGGATGTAGCACGGATACCACCAAGACAGATAACACAAACACCACCTTCAGCTTCCATATTTGCATTTGCTAATGCCCGGCAGAGACCTACATCAAGCTCAACCACCACCTCAGTAGGTAGTGGTACTGTAAGTGCACAGAGTCAAATTCCACGCCCACCCTTCAGTTCATCTGGCATTGAAAGTGGCATCTCCAGCAGCACCAGAAAGTACACCTCCCCAGTATGGGACTTCTTTTCAGTTAGCAGTACAGAGCAGAACATTGCTCTATGCTCAATTTGTCAACACGCTGTGAGGCGGGATAAGCTTGGTACAAACTATGGTACCGGAGGTCAAACAAGTCATCTAAAAAAACACCACATCATCCAGTGGGAGGCTCACCTACTTCGCTTACAAAAAGTAAAACAGCCCTCATTGTTGTTGGTGGGGATGAAGAAGTAGAAGAAGATATGATCGCGGTGGAAGGTGAACAAGAGGGAGACATTTCTAGCCCTGTCCCCAGCAGTGTAGTGATACCGCCCACATCCTCAGCAACATCTCAGTGGCACCGTAGTGAGAGTCAGGCTGAGATACCAAGGCAACAGAGTACTGCAATGAAAAAAAAGTGCGTCGTTGAGCCTAACTGGATTCAAGAAGACAGCTGCACTACAAAGGAAAATATTCCAGCCTACCATTGTCAGCATGCTTAGGTCGGAGGGCCAGTATGAACGCAACCACCCAATGGCACGTTTGTCCAATGCAAAGCTGGCTAAAATGTTAGCGCTGGACCTTTTCCCTTTTTCTTTTTTGGTAAGGGTGTGTTTCCTTGAATTTGTGTCAGCCATCTGCCCTAAATGGAAGGTTCCCTGCCAGTCCTATTTCGCCAGAGTTGCTCTTCCAGCACTACATCACGATGTGCTGGAATTGCTTGGACAAGCTTTGCAGCAAAGTGCTGTTCACAATTTCCACCTGACAACAGACATGTGGACCAGTTGCGAAGCCACTGATTACATGTGCATCACTGCACACTGGATCTCTTTTGTGGGGGTTAGAGAAAAGATATCTGAAGCAGGTCTTGTTGACACTGCTGAGATTTTGAATGCTACTCGGTAACATGCAACTGTAGCCATGTTCACCATGGAGAAATCTCATACTGCTGCAAACATTTTGGAAGAGTTTAACAGCGAGGTCTTTGAACAGCTGCGCCCAAGAGGGCTTAACATTGGCTTTGTTGCCACGGATAATGGCAGTAATGTACTTAAGGCCATGAAGGATGGTGCCTATTTCTGGGTCTCATGTATGGCGCACTGCATCAACATTATTGTTCAAGACTTTCTGAAAAAAGAAGCCATAGTCAACAACTTACTGACCACCTGCCGAAGAATATGCACACATTTCAGGCATTCTTTTAAAGCCCAGAAGCAGCTGAGGATCATTCAACGTCAATATAGAATGCCAGTCAAAGCACTCATCCAGGAGGTGGCAACAAGTTGGAACTCAACTTATTACATGCTTGACCGTCTGTTTGAGCAGTACAGACCAATCAATGAATATGTCATGCAAAGAGGGGATGCTACGGTGAAAGGCATGACCCTTCAGATGGAACAATGGGGCCTAGTTAAATGCCTGACAGAGATGCTTCTTCCTTTAGAGGTCTTCACACGTGAAGTCAGCAAGGAGGACGGTACTATGGGCCAAGCTATCCCATTGTTGCACATGCTACAGCAACAGCTGAAGGAGGTGTGTGGAGCATGCATAGGTGTGGAGGAAAAAAATGAAGCATATCAGTGGGTGGAGAGCTTATCCCGTCGCTTCGCTCAAAATACAAGGGTGCAAACTAAGATTGTGTCAGAACCACATTACATTTGAACCACAATTCTGGATCCACGGTACAAATCGGCACTGAACAGTAAGTAATTAATTCCTTTTTCCGAAGTGGACGTTGCCCGGTACAAAAGTTAGATAGCTGAGGTAGCCAGTCACTTTGAAAATGAATGGCTGGTAATTAAAGGACCGCTACTCAAATCCACAACAAGTTCTGCAGCAGGGCAGTGCGTTTGGCTCAGAGCGGTCACCAACACTATCGACAACAATAGCAAGAACCGGATCATCAGCCCCAGTAAAATCGGCACAGGATTGGTATTTACAGCAAGGGCTTGATAGGTCCGGTGCTGATGCAAAGACAAAAGAGGCCAAACAAACTGTAGCACCGCTGAGCATTGAGCGGCTGGTCCAGGCCTATCTGGATGACCCAACAGAGGTCTACATTGATCAAAACCCATTGCGGTATTAGCATGGGAAAAGGAACCTATGGCCAGTGCTCAGCAGGCTGGCGATAAACTATCTGGCTTGCCCTGTCACAAGTGTCCATTCTGAACGTGTTTTCAGTGCTGCTGGTGCCATTTTAACAGTGAAAAGACCAGTTTCTCGCTCAAAAACATGGAGAGGTTAACCATGATCAAACTGAATCAGCACTTTATACCACCGAACTACACAATACATGAATCAACGCAGGAAGATGAGGACAGCAACTTAGGTGACGGAAGTAGTGTGTTAGATGATGATTACCTACTTCTGGTTGAACCCCCTTATTTAATTTTACTTGTGTGTGTTTGTCTTTTTGGTTAGAAACTTCGAATCACAACAAATCCATCACCACCGTCTTCTAGTCTTTTTATTGCCATATTTCAGTTGCAGCTGTCTGCATTTCACTGATGTCCACTCCTCCGAGTCCTGCTCCTCCATCCCCCTGACTCACCCTAAATCCATTTGCCTCAAGTCAGATGATGATTGGATGTAGAATAGAAGAAAAAAGAAAATGTTGCCTCGTTGAGTCCCTCCAAAAGAAATGGAACATGATGACTACTATAGCTATCCTCCTTTCTGAGCTGAGAGATACTTCCCCTTAACTTAAGATGAGAAGGAACAGGTAATGAATGATGGCATGCATTGGACGGTGACTGAGTGATTTGTGCTGTTGTTGTTTGCTGTGCATGAAGTGAATTCATTGTGTACTATTATTTAATCTACACACTAAAAGTAACTCAAGTCAATGTTTCCCTTCTTGTTTTTAATAACAAAATTGTACTTCTACTGTACGCCGATCCATTGAATTTTGAATATGGAATGTGGACTCACTCTGTACACTGCACACTGAGTTGGGCAACACCATGATGATGTCTCAGTAGGATCGGAGAAGATTGATGGAATAAGTCATGGCGTTTCATGTGTGGCATAAAAGGTAAACAAGTCAATAATAACCACAACAGACTGACATGTCTGTGTAGTGGTGGAGTCAAGTGTAGTGGTATGACTGACAGCGGTGCATTGATTTAGTCACTTAGGGGCAGATTTATGAGCCCCTTGCGCCACTTTTGCATCACTTTTCCCATGTTAAAAGTGACGCAAACGTGGCGCAAGGGGCTCATAAATCTGCCCCTTAATTTGTAAAATGCTATGTTGGTGTATATGTGCTTTGTCTGCCTCTGTCAAAAAATGTACGCTAAATGGAGGATGGGTCTCAGTTGCCGTGGGCCTGCTCTGTCCTGTTGTTGTTGTTGTAGGTTACTGCTGGAAACAGAGTAGACATGATGCATCCCTATCCATGCCACCACTGAAAGTATTCTTGTTGCAATCCACAGTAATTTATGCATATTTTTTCTCCTTGATTTTTTAATATCCCTTTTGTTTTTCTAATCTACAATTACAGGCCGGCCCTTACCCTGTGCCATACTGGGAAAAACAACTCACACTTACATTACCAATCCGCATTCGCCAGGCAGGGAGTGGCGTCACCCAAGATTGCTGGACGGAGCGTCCATGGAAGGGAGGACCAAGAGGAATGCCGAGATGCAACTCCCCATTTTGACCAGGACGGTAACATACAGTAACAGTATCAACATTCATCATCTTTTAAATAATTTGATTAATTTTTTATCTTCAATCATTATGACTGTGTGTTGTTGTTATTATATTTGCTCTCAGCTTATAATTCATCCCTACAGCTATTTTTTAATTTTCTTTGCTATCTTTAAAAGTAAGCCTGGCACAACAGAACAGAAACTGTATGTAATTCGGGTCTCTCTGAGGGCAAACAGGCAAGCCAAATTGCATAATATACTGCTGCCCTGTATTGTCTAATTGTCTAGTGGTAGTTATTAAGTACTACCTATCATTAACCATCAAGTTATCATCATGCATGCATTTCCTTTTTCTCCCTTAACAGATTTATGGATTTGGTCGTCTGCCAAGATTGTGTTTTGTTATTTGTCCATGCGTACTGTTTTTCTTTGTCAAACCTTTCCCTAAACCCCCCTTCTCAACCATTTATCAAACCCTAACCCTCTTCCTCCGGGCTGTGTGATTTATTGAGGTGTGGCTAAACTAAATGTACACCAATAATAGATCACACGCTTGCTGGGGCGGATGTGGCAAAAGCAATACTAATTCAATTTCAAGGCAGGTCGAGGATCTTCTTCTGCTTGCCGACCCATGATCAGTATATTTGCGAGGTAATTTTATTTCCAAAGGATCCTAATCCATCATTAATTAATTGCCGGCATCAATTGGATTTGTCATCCTACTACACAGCACTAAAGGTTACGCTTGTTTCGAATGTAGGCTTAGTCGAGTGACTCAACACAACTACAGCCTGTAACTTGTTGTACTAGGCTATCCCCGCCACCATTATATTTTATTTACTTCATTCTACTACTCCTCCCAGAGTCTCAGGTGACTGACTGTCTCATTTTCTTTTTTGGCAAATGCTACTGCCAGTGTCTACTACTACCACCACAACCATGGCATCTCCATTCTCTTGGGAAATAAAACCATCATCGCCATGCAGCCATCGCTGTGCCTAACTTAAACATAAATCACAGGTAAGACAAGAAGTTTGGGGAGGCATAATAATGGACTAGGAGGAGAGACTGACAGTACTAATAGGATAAGTCACTCAGTGAGGGGTACCGCATCTATCTGTTTGTGTGGTACAAATTTGGCAGATTATTTAATTCAAACACTTGCTGTGGCCCTGCAGCAGCAAGGAAACCATGTGCCATAAAACAGTAACCCCCCCCAACAAAACATTAACAACATATGCTATGTTTAAGTATAAATATAATTTAATACCCTAACAAGAATAAACTATGTAAAAAATCCCATAACACCCGACCCATCCCTCTCCCCTCTCCCTAACCCCAACCATTGTCCAAAACGAGAAAGTCCAACCAATGTCCAAAATGTCCATAAACCCCAACACCCAATTCCCACCCACAAGAAAAAGGATTAAAACAGGGGCAATCCAACAGGGTCTTAATCTCTTAATGTTGTCGGCGGGCTCTTCTGATGTTGTCCTTCACCAGTACCTTGATCCTCCTCTGCAGCTCCTCTACCTGCTCCTCTAGACGTGCATTCCGGAGGAGCATGCGGCACGCATATGCCCTTCAGTTGCATGCACAGGGGGGGTAGCAGTGCTGGATGTTGAACGTCGGTGGGTGGCTGCCTGACCGCGGCGCCGTAGCACTGTAGGGGCCTGGCCGGGGCAAGGGGCATCTGAGGAGGCTGCAGCTGCTGCCGCCTCCTCCTCCTCCTCCGCCAGAACCCCCAGCCGCCGGTACTCATTACAGATGGCCTCCAGCTTCCTGCACCGGGCCATGGCTGCCAACTCCTTCCTGGTTGGTTTTGCTTTGGAAGGAGGAGCTATATCAAGAAAGAAAAAAAGACTATTGAAACCAATACTCTTAGCAAAACAGTAACACAATTAATTCAACACATAGTGGCACAGTAGCACTAGCAAGCAGAGAACATAACATTTGTGGTATGTTTCTGTCCTCCCACTTCCTCGGCCTTTAACATTTGTGGGAGTTTCAGGCATGATAGTAGCACTATGGACTCGAGTACACAGTACACCAGTCTTCTTCTTCTCTCTTGTTTAGCGAAATTACATAACATGCCAGCTCTGTCAGCTTGCGCCCAAGACAAACATATTTGAGTCATGACGCAGACTCACGTTAGTTTTATTTACTACTGTCTGCAGGTGGGTAAGCTCGTATTTTTCTATTACGGGTGGCACTGGCCATACTCTCTCTGTTACATCAAGGGCAACTGCTCAATTTTACTTTCACCCTGCCCTGACTTCTACAAAAAGGCAGATGATATATGATCCAATGATCATTGCTTATATATGGGACAACATGAGGTACTTTGTTTTGATTGATAGTATAACCAGCCGAAAGGCCACCCATGGCAAGCTGGCTGACACAGTCAAAAATAAATTAACATAGGTAGGGAGTGGTCCTCGGAGTTGGAGGAAGGCGCTTGATAACTATATACATACACAATATATCTATGCTGTGCTTGCAAACTACTGTGAGTCAAGGGAGTATTCTGAATACAACTTATATTCTCCTCGGCTTTGCTACTCTGGCGCGGTTTCTTTTCAAACTAAGACTTCATCCAGTGACAGTCTCCACCTATGCTATCTATGATGAAAACCATCCAGGCATCCATCCATTCAAAGTAAACATCTATCATTCTTCTTAATCTCTCAAAAAACCTTAGTTTATTTCACCATCAACAAACATTTATTCTTTTTTTTTTAAACCACTACCCATACGTCCTTCCTTGCTTGCCTTGGCTTTGAGTTTGACCCAAACACCACTGACGAGTCTTGCTATCCATCCATACAGTTTCACCCACCCAGGCAGGCATCTTTTATTGCACCTTCCACCCATCCTTCAACCACCCATGCATCTGATTCCTATAGGCCACCTATGCATGCTTCCCATTTATCCTTCTCTGCCAGTCATATTACATCTCGCCCGTCCTTCCTCCTTCCACCCTTCTTTCCCTTTTTCGTTCAACACATCCATCAAGGTCATCTGATCTGACTTTTACAGCTGAGTTGAAGTTAGATAGAAGAGGCCATTGGTTACTCAACTCCCGTCGCTAATGCTATTGCTAAGGCTAAGTAAAGGGCGTCTTCTTCAACCGTTGTTCACTACAACTTCATACTTACTAAGTCTCAACGGTCCCTGTAGCTCCTGCAGGTGCTGCATCTCCTGCTCCCTCCGAAATGGCCACGTCGTCATCGCCGCTGGCCCCGGCACTGGTGGTCGGTAGTACGCCTAGAAAAAACATTACACATTTTTTAGATGCCATATACACCTCCTCCTATTTATTCTTTTTCACTAGCAAGATTGAAAAAAAGTTAATACATACATATACAACATACATCACTAGTATAAATCAGGTACTAGAGTAGAGTAGACACTAGTAGCGTTATATGGTCCCTAGGGTCATTCTAGTCTACTCTTTGCTAAGTTAGCCTGAGCCATGCAACCATTTTAGCTTTGTGTCTTTTGCGCACGTTACCTCGCAGCTTGTTGTGTAAGACGCCTTTGAGCCAACATGAGCTCATACTGCTATTGTCTGAGTGATGCGTACAAGGTCGAAAAACAAGCCACTTTGTTATGGAGTTCTGGTCAGTCCATATTGCTTAGCCATAACATGCTACACTTTTTGGCATGACTGAGAAATGCTTGCATTATACTAACGCGCACCATTTTTCTCATAACAGGTGGAAGATTCCCTTCTACGAACCAGAGCTTTGCAGAGATTATGATGTAACCAGTACTTCTAGGTTCTAAGGTGAGGGGGCCACCAGAATTCACTCAGAGATCTCTTGTCTTCTATGGACTTGTAGTTGTAACAATGTTTATTGTTTTAATCTAATGCATTTTGCTATTGGTGCTGGCTCACATTCTGCATTAAAGAACAATGTACAGATCTTGTTAGTTGAAAATAAACCTTTTGAACTTACATAGACTCTGTGGTATTTGGTGAGGACTTACACGAGTGAGTGAGCGGAAGGGTGTGCATTGCTTCTGCGACTCTGAGAATTCGGGAGTGTTATGTTCTGGGTTGTCTAATCATTGGGTATCTTCAGGGGGATTCAGGGAGCTAATGAGACACTATAGCTAGTCGGTCAGGGGATTATGGGTTCTGACTGAGGTGTGAGGAAGGTCCAACCTCCCATCACCAACGTCCTATTTTCTTGTGCACAGTTCTGTATGTGCAGAATCCCTACAACAGTAGTAGTATGTACTATCCTATCAAAACTAGTAAAATATCTGGTTGGGCATTTTGTTGGTGGGAATTGTCGAAAAGCCTTAAGATTAAGAAGAGCAGAAGAGGACAACCCAAAGGGCTGGACTCAGTGGCTAGAGCTATTGGTGAATCTGAGTTTTATTTAAAAGCATTTAAATAAAGAGTGGCCAACTGGGCAAGCTTAGCTACAGACAGACTAATAGCAGTAGTACAGAGAGTCATAGCAGGGGCAGTGAGAGGCAGGGATAACAAGAATTTAGGAACAGATAGTCTAGATCGAAGAGGATTTTGTACAAAATAGAATTACGAAACCGAAATAATAGTTCGGAAAAAATAAGGTGGACTAAAAGTTAGGGAAATATAATTATTAATATTAACCACTGGAGGACTTACTGGGGTCAGCAGCAGAGCCCTCGGTAGATGAGATGTCTTGGCCCTGGGAGGCATCTTGTTCTTGTCCCGCCAACTTTGAACCCGTCTTCTTGCCCCTGGGTGCTGATCATGTAAGATATAATAAAGAAAAAGACAAACATTAATGTTTGGTGTTAAACAAATAAAATATGTTAAATAACGCTCAAAAAACATTTTAGGAAACAACATTTGCAATAAAATCTGATCGACTAGTAGTATTGCGGGATTCATGAACCGTCTACCTATTATTTATGAACACTAGTCCAGTGTTCCATTCTGATTCCAGAATACTAACTAAACCTTAGTACCACAGGACCCAGCCCACCTATTCCAGACGGGCCAATTGTTCACTAAGTCTGCATTTCCATTTATTTTAGCCCTCAAAAATGCAGAGATGGAGGGCACATGCATACATTTTTGCATACACCAAATTGTTGGTTGGTTGCTGCTAAGGTTCTTCTAGTGATAAGCCTATTACCACTCACTAAACATGCTACAAAAGATTCTACTAAGGAGTGGACTGGGGTAAGCAGCACTCAGCAGCACGTGACGTGACAGAGGATGCATCACGCAGACCACTAAAAAATTACCAACTAATACTAATAAGTAACTAAACCTATCAATCCACCACTATCTCTTCTTAGTGGCAGGAGGACAAAGGAAGGACTAGAGTCTCTCTAGCATTACCTAACTTAAGTTCTCTAAAGTAAACTCTTACATAATCAGGCCAAGCGAGCACAAAGTTGCAAACAAGTAAGTTTAGTAGCACCGAGCACCTGTGTCATAACGATCACAAAAGATTTTTAAACGTAATTTACTTGCAATGTTAGCAGCAGCATTGTTGCTGTTCGGAAAAAATATATATTCGCAATATATAACACAGAGCAGAAGAACACAAAGTAGTAATATTAAATAGCTACTCACCAATCCCCGGGACCTCCACTCTGAGCAGGTCCAGCAGGTCCTGTTCCCGGTCCAGGATATCGGACCACCGGTGCGTAAGTTGGGTTTCGGTGTGCCGGACACCAGAGCAGCAAAACACTGCGCGGTGCACCTTTCCCCACTGCTGGCGACGCTCCCAGAGCCTGTACCCAGACCCATGCCTGCCGCCTGCTGCTAGGGTTAAGGGGAGGTGGCGCTGCACAAAAAAATCAAGTGCGGCCACCTCCGCCTCACCAAAGAAGGCCCGTGCCTGCACCCTTTGTGGGCACCGCCTTCTGCAGGGAAGGCGGTCGCGGCTGCGGCTACGGGCAGCCTTGCTCTTTCCCTTGTTGCCCTTGCTCTCCCCCTTGGGCATGGTTCTGGGATTCGGAGGGGCTGAAAAGAAAAGGGAGGAATTAGAAAAGTAAGTAATGAAAAAAGCAAGTTATACAAAAAGAGTGAAAATGTAGTAGAAAAAGTCACAAAAATGTAAAAAAAACCGCAAAATATAGATTCAGGAAAATAGAGAGATAGATAATAAATAAAACATTTTTTTAAAATGTGCAGAAACAAAGGATTGCAAAGATAGAACGAGGATAGAAAAGCAGACCCAAAACCATAGCAATAAAGCGAAAAACAAGATGGCCGCACCCATTGCGACCGCAAGCGCAAGTTTGCGCAATATTTCCCCCCAAGCATGCAAAAAGCATTGCGAACACGTAATACGGGTTCCCAAACAGGAAATACTCATCGCGAGCGGGCGGGACAAGTGAAAAACAAGATGACCACGCATATTAGTGACCGCATGGGAAAGTTAGCGATATATTTCTCCGCGAGCAGGCAAAAACACATCCTGAACGGGCAGGACAAGCAATTCCGCATTTCTGCATGCTTGCAGAGGTTTTTTACAATTGCGCTGCAATTTGCGTAACGCTACTACGCAAATTCCGCCCACCCTTAATATTGATTCACCAGCTCATGAGATACCTTTACGATCTATGCCACAGCCACAACCACAATATCCAATCAGACGCGAAGCCAAAGCTCACTTTTGTGACATTCTAACACAGTTAGAGTATCAAGGAGTGATTGAATCATGTATGTCACCGATGAATAATCCTCTCTTTACGGTGTCAAAAACCTCCCAGTTCATATCGCATTGTATTGTATTACTCAAATTTGAATAGTCATTGTCGCACTTTTGCAGTGCAAAGCACCCACAGCTCTACGCTGGTGAACGATCTTGTTCGTAAAAAATACAAAACTACACTGGAAATGGTTTCTACAGTCATAATCTCGCCCCTGAGAGTAGTGACTTGACAGCATTTACCACCGTTGAAAATCAGAAAAAAATTACGCATTTGCCTATGGGTATAAGTATAGCCCTGGGGCATTTGCGACACGTGTTGTGTCTTTGTTGCACAACATAGATCCAGATGCGTTCTCGTAAGTTGATGACATTTATCTGCCGGACGACGAACTTATGCCGCATCTTGTCTGAGTCAACAGGATCATTTTATCATTTGCTGACTATGGATACAAGTTCATATCCTGCAAAATCCCAAATCACACATTTGGCGGAACTCTTTTTGGGCTATGAGCTCAACAATGAAGGTAAGAGGTTATCCCCCCACTTCGTGTAGAAATGTGCACAATTGCAACCCCCTTCTACACTAAAGAAACTTCAGTTTTTGCTGGGATTTTTGAATTTTGGGAGAACATACATTCCCGATTATGCCCAGCGTATCAAACCGCTTTATGCATTGATACAACCAACATATTCTTCTGCCAGCTGGCTTACGGAACATACCTCCATCCTATATTCTTTGCAATCTGACATGCTTGCAACTAACTACTTGTTGATGCGTGATAACACCATGAGCCTAGTGATGCGTATAGTTCCAGGGGCAGTGCGTTTCACTTACTTGACGTTCAATGAGGGAGACACAGTCCCTATTGCATACAAATCACATTTGTACACTGCAGCTGAAATGCATTTTTCAAATGTTGAAGTTTTTTTGACAGTGGTCCAGATGTTAGTTCTGAAGGAATGCTCACTGGTGCAAGGTAAATGCATTCCTATGGTCACGCCCTTCCCTGCTTTGGAGGCCGTGACTAAGGCAAGTGTACCCATCTCCAAGGTACTACATCCCTTTGGATACAATGGGCTACTTCTTTGACATCATCTGATGCCATGTTTATCTTTGACCCCACCATACAGACACAGGAGTTTTTACAGTATGAACATATTCAACCTCCTCCGTTGTCGTTGCTTCCTTTACATTAGTACCAATATATCATTTAGATTGATGGCTCAGCTCAACCGGCCACCAGCTCCAAACACGCTTAATCAGCAGCTTGCGCTATTGTGGCTGGTTCAACTGTCAATGTAGAATTTAAATCTTCCATAGTGCATACTCGGGCGCTTGGGGAATGTACAGCACAATTGGCGGAGCTGCGTGCTCTTGTTCTGGCTCTTGAGTTTGCTGATCCTAATGTGAATATTCTTATTGTATGTGCTTCTTATTACTGTGTTCAGCCTTTTAATGACAACTTATTAATTTGGTCTCTAAATGACTATCGGGACTCTAAAGGCAATGCAATTAAGCATAAAACGCATTGGGTCCGAGTGGCAGACCTGCCCCTCGCACGTTATACATACTATTGGCCATCAGCATGTGGGAGCACATGCTCTTGGTAATCCTTTGGCTGACGAAGCAGCCAAATCTGAAGTAGCCACGTGTTTCATAGCAGCAGTTACAAGGTCCATGACTAAAATAGATAATGATATTCTGGCAGCGGTAGCTGCTACAAGGGAGGGAACTGCTTATCCTCAGGGCTTCCCTTTGAAATCCTCTTACCATATGCTAAGATTCCATTGGTTGGGGATCGGCTGATTCTCAACTTGGACCGCAGACTTGCTATGATCAAAGCCGTACACGAGGGCATGGCTTCTGCACATGCTGGGGTGTCAGCAACAGTCTCAATTTTACAGCAATGTTATTGGTGGTGTGGTTTTTATAAACAGACCAGTAATTATGTACTTTCTTGTGACATTTGTCAATGAATTAAGCCGTCTACGGTCACACGCCCACCTCAAACACAGCTATGTATCTCTAATCAACCATTTGGCTGTGTATATCTTGATCACTGCGGTCCATTGTCTTCTGATACTGCGTATAAATATATACTTGTTGCAGTTGATTCATGCACTAGATTCCTTTGGGTTTGGCAACAACGCAGTGCTGATGCTCGAAATGTCATCAGGGATTTGCGTGTCTTTGTCGGGATGTTTGCCTGTGGCACCTTCAATGCGTACAAGGACACGATGAAGTCAATGGGGGTACTGGTGCAGTTTTCGTCTCCATCAGGCCTGAGGGCAATTCAATTGTGGAGCGAACTAACCCTGACTTAAAGCAATCCTTGACAACTAGAGTCTTAGGTACTGGCAGGAACTGGCTGGCCCATTTGTATGGTGTTTAACGTGAACTCAATAATCTCTCCAGAAGATCTCTGGGTGTGCTCGGACCCCATACAAAATGCTCTTTGGCATTAAAATATTTGTGCGAGATCTTGATGGACTAGACGTTGTGGCTGCAGCTGCAACATTTAATGTAGATAAATATTCTACTGTATTACAGGATCTCCAAATGACCCGTGAGAGCTGTGCAACTGAACATTAACCCTCTTCCAATGAAACAGCGCTGCTGATTTCGGTTGCCGGTTGGCTTCCCAAGATTGGAGATCTGGTATGAGAAAAGCTAGAGAACAAAAAAGAATTTGGTCCCTCACATTGTGCACCAGTTCCAGTACTTGGATTTTACCACCTTTACCTGATCGCAAAGACAACAGATACATCTCAGTGGACAATATTAAGTTACACCATCTGTTTAGTGTAACACCTGCGGTTTCCTGCAACGCTATTTCTTTGAATCCAGTAACATCAACTTCTATGACTAAAGCCCGTACCGGTGAGGATGGAAACTGCTGTTGACCTTTTGTATGTTCTGCCTCCATCCTCTTCCACCGCAGATGTCGAGTATACGTATCCCATGGATGAGTCCTAGAGGGAATTGCAGAGAAATCCTCGACAACATCATGCTGATACATCCCACCCACCTTTAATACCGAGGGATTCAAACGGTTACTTTGGGGACCATGCCAGCTTCTCTTATGACTCATCCTCCTCGACTTCTAGTTTGGCAGTCCCACCGACTAAATTAAGTGTTTTCATCTCTTGGTTCAAAAAGACTTACCTGATCCCTCCATGGACCTACATTTGGTTGGTGCTTATCCTGATTTTCCTCTTCATGTCAATTGGATTTGTGACAGTGTTCTTGCTCATCAATGGTCATTATTTGCCAGAATGCTCTGCTGTGAACTTGGTCGATGGAATTCTGGCCCCTCCCACATCTTCCCATATCATGAAATTTGATCAGACACGTAAGAACATTTCAGCATTCCCATTTGCAGATGGCATCGTTTGGGACAAAGTAGCTTTCGAAATTGATGGTCCGACCGAGGTGCTCAGGGTGCCATACGTGTTTCGCATCTTATTAGGCGATGTGGTAACACGGGACATACATTCTGACGATTGGGATGTGCAAGCAGTACATTCATTGTTTTCAGATCTTTTGTATCAACATTATGGGCATCATTTTTTGCAGAAAAAAAACACGTTAAGACCTGTTCTTAATTACACTCAATAGTAACATTGTCCTACTCCTGTACAAGGGAGTTCTAAAACTCTTAGAAATAAATTCACATATTTTACCGATTATGACACGTCTAATCCGGAATCATATTTCTTTAAACTACAATTGTCATCTCAATCCAAATTTATCTTGACCCACACTAAATGAATTTACTCATACTCTTTTAGGACTAAATTGGCCACACAGGGATATGATCACTGGAAAGAGACCATTGATTTAAAATTGATCTGGGGCACTAAACAATGGCAGGTTCAGGGGACTGAAGCATTACATAGTGCCTGCCTGATCCCGGCTCAGATTTTATTTTTAAATGATACAGTGTACCGAACCACTTGTTTCGCTCTTGCCACTGTAAAAAATGTAAATGTCCCATCCATTCCATCCCTGGCGGAATACGGTAATTGGCGTGCTCAGACAAATTATACAATTGATGCATTGCAAGCTTTGCTTCAAAATGAGACCTTCAATGTCTCTGAAATTGATTCATCAGGGTGGTTGGTGTGGCAAACAAATTCTAATGCATGTTAATTGCGTTATTATAATGTAACACCTGGTTTCACACAGACTAGACTGGATCCTCGTTATACACATACACATTCGGTCACCACATATTCAATGGGTAAATAATGCCAACATTGGTTGAAACATTCCACCTTATCATCGGTGAAACAACACCTCACACTCTTGTCGAGTGACATCAATTTGGCTGATTTCATTTTAGGACTAAGGACTCTTAGATCTAAGAGGTTTATCTATGCCACTTACAATAACATTTGGAAACTTTCGCAGATTGAAGCAGCTCTTCATCTGCGCCAAATTGTTCAAACCAATTTAGAAAAAGTCCTTGCTGTGGTCAACAATAGCATCAATATTCTTTCATCACTCATTTATACATTGCATAATATTGTTTCTTCTGTTATTGATATTGTTCAGTCAGAGTGATGTATCTGTGTTGTATCACGTTCAAAATCAATTAAGATCAGTTATGCAATTTGCATGGACGTTACAGACTCAAAATGGAAAAGTCCCTTGGGATTATTTGAATGCTTCTGCTTTGTTTCTACCATTTAATCTGACTGATAAACAGAGATTTATGTCCATGAAAGATGCTACATATACACTGTTGCATATTGAACAATTGGAGCCTTTACCGTTCTCTGTAGCGGAAACGAACTCTGTTGTTTGGTTAATTCAAGGGGTTATCTCGCTCCCTTTTTCGCTGTTTCAATTTAAATTATGCATGCAACATTTTCCGATTGGCCGTTTTGAACCACTGGGTAGTGCATTTCTCCATGAATTATGGTCCCTACCGTTCACTTACAGATGTCAGCGGGAGGATAAGGAAGTTTTCCTAACAGGGGAGGACTGCGATTCTACAATAGGACATTCCCTGATTTGGAAACACATTAAATTTCATGGCGCATGTAATGTATCAGCACCTAATCTAGCTTGTTTTTTAAAAGGAACCCCAGTGCCTTGCTTACTAATGGCAGTTATCTTATTTTGAACAACCAAGACTGCTGTGGTTTATGGGCAGGAATCCCGTATTTAGTTACAGTTTCACAGTGTGTAACTTGTTGTAGCAATGTGCTTTCTCTGCCCCCGCATGGGAGTCTAGATAGTTCAATTTGGCCTTCCATTTCGACGTTGAAAACCGATTTCAATAAATTGAGCAGGCTCAAAGCGCTATTATTCCAACAAGAGGTGGCTCTCACTTCGGCTTGAGAAACCTTCGAGTTACAGGTGGCTAGGACATCCAGCGGGATTCAGTCCCTTAAGAACACTAACATCCCACTTCACTTTGGGGAGCTAATACATCAAATATTTATTGCATCTGACACAAAAGGCCTTGCACATGTTTTTTTAAACGTGTGGGATCTGGCCTTGTGACTTCCTTTCAGAGGATATTTGGAGTAATACAGGCTTTTATTCATTCTATTTTTTTCAGCATCTTCATAGTATTCCTCTTAATACTAGCGTTAGCTGGTGGAATCCTGCTTCTTCTGTTCCTGCTGTGCAATGGCTGCTCATCTTGTGGTAATGCACAGACCAGGCCAATTGCAACTGTACCGTGATTGAATGCAAGAGGTTTTTGGATGCTTGCCATTAGCAACGCTTGGCATGAGTTCTGGGGATGGCCGTATGGTGCGTGCAACAGCACTTGGAGTATTGGCTGAATGGGATATCTGTGCGGCTGCACAGAACCTCCTGCATCAGAGTTTCATCGAATATCACGCAAGTTGTCCAGTTATGCTTTTGGCAGCATCAGATTACGAGGAGCACGTTTGTTCCTTCAACCTACTGGATTGGCTAGCATCCCTTTTTTCTACTAATGATAGGGATGATCTTTTGGAGGGAATTGCATTGTTAAGTTCACGTACTTTGATGGGTTTCCCACCTGCTTCATACTAACATTATCACGGAGACAACACTTTATTGTATTTTTTTATTTTAAAATTTTCCCTTTTTTTTTCTTCTTCCTAATGCTTTGAACTCTGCTTGGTTTTTGAACTCTGTTTTGGTCCTTTGTCTATGTCCTATGACCTTACCAAGGGGAGGGTGTTATATGACCCTTAGCGACATTGTCGGCATTGCTAAGTTAGCATGAGCTTTGCTGCCAAGATGATGTTTTTGTGCACATTACTACGTGACTTTATTTTTGCAAGACTCTGTTTATGCCTTTCACATGAGAACTATCTGCTTCACGTTCTTTGCTGAGTTCCTGGAGTTTAGTCTGAACAAGTTGTACAAGGTCGATAAACAATGCCCCTTGTTATTCTGCTCTGGTCAGTCCCTAGCACCTAGACATAACATGCTAAACACCACTGCAATGCTGGAGACTCGTGCTTTGATATTATGGGGATGCATGTTGTTTTAACACACACTTGGGGAGAGCCTTTCCATGGAGAAGAGCTATGCTGTTCCTATGATATAAACCTTATACCCAGGCTTTAAGGTATGGGTCCTGCTGTCAAAGCCCAGAGATCGTTCTTTATATAATAAACTTCTTCCAGTCAAGGTGAGGTTGGTTAGGCCTTATAGTCCTTTTTCCACCGTCTTTATATAATGACTTTCCGTCTTTGTACTCTAAGAAATTGTAACAATGCTAATTGTTTTGAGTTTATGCATGTTGCCGCTGGTAGTGGTCCGTATACTAAACTGTAGGGCATGATAGTTAAAATAAACATTTTGAACTATTACAGTGACTCTGCCAATTCTTAGTGTGAACAAGTACGAGTGAGCGAGCGAAAGGGTATGTCTTGCTGCAGTGACTCCGAAGAGAGTCAGGAGTGTTGTGTTCTGGGTTGTCTAATCATTTGCAGCTCTGTAATTTTGGAGGAGAACTAATGAGACACTATAGTTAGTCGATCTTGGGATTTTGGGTACTAATGTGATTGGTTAGTACACCCCTATACACCGAGGTCCTGTTTTCCTGCGCATAGTTCTGTGTAGATGCAGAATCCCCGCAACAGGACCTCTGAGGTGTCAAAATCAGGGACTGCTCTGCAACTATTATTCACTATTTGTGTAATAGAAAGAGGAGGGGACACTTAGCTGGAATGGGACTTTTGATGGCAGCTGTGGTAAGTATAAATGTTTTAAAATGTATGTTGTATGCCTGCTAGCAGGTGAAAATGTGATTATGTGAGAGACAGCGTGTGTATGTGTGAGCATGTGTCAGCATGTGTAAGCATGTGTGTATGAGGGAAAGTGATTGTGAGTCAGTGATAAGTAGTGAGTGAGATTGTGTGAGACTGAGGCCCAGATTTACTATTCTTTGACGCAAGGCAATGCTACACCAAAGATGCTGTCTTGCATCAAGGGGAAAGAGGAAAAATGCACCATTTCTACCACAACATAGTGCATTGTTCATCTCTGTGCGCTGGGGCACTTTTGGCAGCGACGCACCAATGCTCTCACAATCTGGCACCATAGTGCAAGGGTGTATGCATTTTCTGAAGCATAGGTTTAGTACTGAAAAGGGTTTCCTTGCAGTAAAAAACTATGCTTTAAGGCTTTATCCAGTTTGTATATTTGCTGTACAATGTAGCACACATGCAGAGTTGGAAAAAGGTGAAATATTAAATCATATCTCCTTATTATGCCTGATTCGAGGAGTCGTAACATTTTGCTACAAATTCCTCTCTACCAATGTTTGTAAACGGGCATTTGCATCAAAACCCATGAGTGGTTACACGAGAGTGCCCATGCATTACCCAAGGAATGCCCACTTGATGCACAATAACGCAAATCAGTATATAGCCCATTTTTGCATTTCTTTGGGATATTATCAAACGGGAATCAGGATTTGCTTTGGGTAGTAAATTCCACCATAGCACTAAAGGGACACACGTTTGTAAAGCTGGGTATTGGAGTCAGTAATTTTGAGTGCATATGAGTGAGATTAAGAGTAAATGCAAGTGAGTGGGAATGTGTGCAATGGGGTTTAAAAGAGCTTGTGTGATGTGCCTTCCTCAAAAAAGTCAAGGATCATATGGTGTCACTTCCTGCAATGTCATCAAGGTCAAAGGATATGTTACGTCACTTCCCCTACCCTTGGCATTTTCTGGAATTAAAGCACATGTGTGGAATCTTGGTTTGTAAATCCTTGCAGCTGATATGGGGTGTGGAGTGATGTTTATGATGAAACTGAGCTTATTGTGGTTTAAGATACTTGGGTTAGTGGCACAGGTGGAATGTTCAATGTGTGTAAGGACAGAATGTGCAATGAGGAATGCTGTGTGTGTGTGTGTGTGTAGGTACAGGAATTGGTAGGGCCTGTTTTTACTTTCTGTTCTTCCTATGGACCTCTTTTGTCTAAAAAACGGAAGTAACTTCCTAGAAAGGTCTTTTACAATCCGATTTTAATATTGGCAGCTAAGAGCAGTCACGCCGAGGAGGAGCATTCCATGGTGCAACCTCTTGTGCAGATTTTTTTAGAGTAATACTGTGAACACTCAGGTGCAGGTGTTCTAACTTTTCCCACAACACGGAACAGCAGCTAAAGCTGATGCCCTGCATTTTAAGAAAGAAGGAGTAAGTACAACACTGTCATACCTCTTAAGATATGGTGCAGTTTTCCTTTCTCACTCAACTGGCACACGTTAGGCTGCCATGCACCAATGCACAAGCGTAAGAGCATAAACGTGAAATCAAGCCTATGGTTTGTACTGGAAGGGTGCCCTTCGAGTACATAATATTTCTCCAACTTAACATCAGCCTCAAAGAGGTGTTATTTTATGGTGCAAATCTGTGTCTGCACATGTTAATAGGTAGAGCTGTGCATCAAAAACCATGGGTGATTGCAAGTGAATGGAATTAACTACCCGTGGTACACCCCTTGAGGCACATCAATGAAAACCTGTATTGGTGCTACTTTGCATTACTTTAGGGCTGCTTTCTAGTGGAAAATGTTTGTGCTGAAAGTAAATCCCAAATCAACAGCTTGCATCAATGCAAACATGGCACAAATTATTGCTAAATCTGCTCCTCAGCATGAGTGTTATGGTGGGATTATGTCTGAAGACTTAACAGTATAAGAAAGTAAAACTGGTGCAGCTGAAAGCTTCAAAAAGCAATGGTGTGATGTAAAGCTGTGAGATGATTAGGTACTGGCTAGACTCCAGCGACACCCCGTTGGCCCCAAACATCATTGCTGACTATATTTGATTGGAAGTTCTGAAGTCTACAAAGAGTACTAACAGCCCACTCAGAAATATTGTCAATAAGTGCATATGCGACAGCCATCTTGAAATTTGAGAAAAGCATGTGGCATCATCACTTAATATCATAATGTATGTAAGTCATTGTAGTTTAGAGAAAGCTACGTTGGAGCACAGTACCACTGGAAAGCCCCATCTGCAGTCATTGCAGTATCATACTTTATGTTTCTATGAACTAATATCACATGCATTTGCAAAAAGTTGACATATGGACACCAGGTTGTTTTCAGTTTATTGTTTTACTGTTCCAGTGTTATTGCCCCATGTCAGACAGATTATGCTTGGGATGAAGAGGATGAACCTATTCCTTGGCACATTGTTCTGCAAAAACCCTTATCTGCCCACTCCTCGTTGTTCCTACAGCCCGTGGTTGGGGTTCAGACACAGATAGGCAGAACCTTTCACCTTCGTGAAGATTCACCGGAAGATAAACAATTGGAAGAAACCGCCCTCCCAATAGGAATAACAACTATTTGGGAAATAGGGTGGCTCCTAGAAGAGCCATTGTGTTCACTGTGTGTATATGATGGATACATATTCGAGCAGATGCAGAGATTAAAGTTGGTCAGAAACACTCTGTTGCCTTCATTTGTTAAGTGAACATCATCTCTAATGTATACTTCATGCATGTTGCAGCACAGGTTATTATTTTAGATAGAGCCCATGTTATTGTGTCCAAGAAGTGCTGAATCAGTTGTATTAATTAACTTGTTTCCTGGATTTCCCTCTCTGTGGGTAACAATCACCGGGCATGAGTCGCGTCCTCAGTTTTGCCGCCGGTCCCTTCTGTGGGGAGGCTTCACATCCCTTGCATCCCGGATGTAGCCCTACTCCCCCTCCGGGGGCTTCAACTGAGGCACTAGTCAACGGCTGAGAGTCGCTATAACTGCCTGCTTCCTCAACCCCATTTCATGCCTGGAGGTCAGCCCTAGAAGTGAGAGCTCACACTATATAAAGAGCGCCTTATTACGGGCGTGCACCGCTGTCGCAATTGCGGTCCAACACCCACTTTGAGGAGGCCCGCGAGAAATATAACTCCTCCTACCCCAAATATTGTTTACTCAATTTGGCTGTTAATCGCAACAAGACAAGTGCTTGTCCATAACAGACAGATTATGAGCATTAGAGCGTTTGCCTGCTGGCACTGTTACTTATTCTATCTTATTTTTATTTTTACTACACTCTTACATTGAGACTGCACAAAAGAGGATTACCATTTTAGGTCTCTGGATTCTTCCTGTAATCTGGAGGCGACAACTATCCATCCTCCACTTTACTATACAAAATTGCAGCTTAATTTACATACCTGGAGATAAGACCACTCAGGGAAGGGCCCAAGAAAGACAGAGTCATGTAACTCATCCTTATTACTCATCAAAGAGATATGGTAAAATGGGCCAACCAACACAACACAAACTTGAACTGTAACAGGAGTCCACCCCAGGACATCCCACTGATGGAAAGTGTGATAAGACTAGCCCATATGAGCTGTCTTCTAAAGTAAATGGTACGGCCATCTTGGACTGACCTACTCTCATTGGGCTGATTCCTAGAGGATTCAATGCCCTGTCTCTTCACTCCACAAATACACAGGTGAGAGTTTTTCTTCTTACCTAGAGTTACCACAACTACACAGTTTGTGCTATATGACCTCTATGAAGACCAGAGCCAGTTTACCCCAGCTCCCTCCCTACATCCCATGACCATATGCCTAACCCCCAATCATACACCTTGCCCTCACCTCACGCTCCGCATCAATCTATCCATTTCCACTCACTCCCATACAGAATATCCCCCCCATCAAAGCTAAAGCTAAGGGCCCTCATCCCCCATATGGCAGCTCGGTCCCCTCATTTCACGCCCTATATCAATCTACCCATACCCACCCCTTCACAGAATATTCTCCCATCAGAGGCATAACCCCACAACCATACCTCTTCCCCAGCCCATCAAAGCTAAAGGACTAGACACCCTCATCCCCCTTACTCCAGCTCTATCCCCTCATTTTACACCCTACACAAATCTATCCATTCCCACCCCTTCACAGATTATTCCCCCATCAACGGCATAACCCCTACAACCACGCTTCTTCTCCAACCTTATCTCCTCTTAACAGCACCCCGCTCCCATACTCTCCCCTCCTCTCACACCCCCACATTCTCTCACCTTATATCAACCTACCTCCACAGTCCGCACTCCATTCGCTACCCACACTAACGGCACCAATTACACGATGGAACGCGTAGGACTATATACCCACACCATTAATTAACCCCTAATCTCACGAAAAAAACAGCAAAATGTTTTAAACATAAACTGCTAAAATCACACTCCAAACCCTAATCTCAGACTCATACTGGTCAACAAACAAAGGTTACATATCTAACGACTTCATCTTCAACACGAAGCAAAGAGCCCAATGGAAGAAAGCGTTTCTCGCCATACTCTCGATCTCCTCCCCAAGAAAAACAGTACATGGTCTCATGATCTCCATCATCCCCTCCCCAATCTACAGAGCCTCAGCAACAATTACCATTTATAACAATGGGATCATCCTCATTCAATCCTCAGACCATAGCCTAAACCTCCTAGATAACATCTTTCCGCTCATCAAGAAAAAAGTAGCAAGACCCCATCTCCCTGATCTCAATCTCAGTACGCCTACTAACTCCCCACCAGAATCCCCTTCAAGACATATCCCCCCTATGACCCAACTGACACACACACCTATCCCAGAACCATCAGACACCCCCAGAGATGACCTACAGCCCCCCTAATTCCAACTCCTCACTCAACACCTTTAACATTCCCTTTACATTCAACACTCACTCATCTACACCACACTTACATCCGCTTCCCTCCCAGAGAGATTACATACATTCTCCTAAGCCCATCTTCACCCCTAGCACGTCAATATCCACATTGTCTCAACCACATCACACATTCACCCGTCTCTCACCCCCTCACCTCCTGCCACTCCTCTCCCCCCACTTCAACCCCCCTCCCTTGACAACCACATGACTTGCCCGCACTACAACGACCCTGATCATGATCCCCCCATCCTCATACATGGCCTAAGCACGCCTCCCTTACCCACAATCCAAACATTATGCACATCACCACCAATACCAGGCCCCAGACTTTATGAGTTATTACTATCACTACAACAAGTCAAAGACAACATCCAAATTCTAAGTGACCTGATTCTACATCAACCTAAAGTCAAAGGTTTTGAACACGAATATTTCATAATCCTCCACAGTGACCACTCCACACCCATCCAACAGTTACACAAACAACCTACGAACCATCAACCCCTAATTTGGAAAAACAGTACCCTACCCCAACGCCTTAACCCGTCCAATCTGAAGGATCAATCATTTATCGACTAAAGATATACACTCCCTACTCCGCTCCTATGATCTCCCACATTTCACCCTCAATACAGCGTACTCAGATATCTTGGCGACACATTCCCTAATCCAAACCATCACCTCCAATACTCACAGAGTTACAAAACACTATTCAAGAGGTATAGTTCACAACTAGGCCTGGGCGAAAATTTGGTTCCGTTCGCGGAAATTGCGATAATTTGACATTTTCGCGTTCCGCGGAGAGCGCGAAAATTTAAAAATTTCCGCATTCCGCAGCTTGGCGATAATTTGTTTCTTGCTCGTGCTGTAAAATAATACATTCTCGCGCGCGCGCGATCGCCTTACCTGAATCCCTGCGTTCGCCGACAAGTTTTCTTGATCCGGTCGCGTTCTCCATGAGATGTTGTATTGTTTTTAGCCATTTGCGCTGTCTCGCGACAGTTCGCGCCCGCAGTGACGTCATGCGTCGCGCGATCACGTCTTTCTTCTTGCGATCATGCACCGCGAGACAACTGAAAACAAGATGGCCGTGCCCGCGAGCAACCACATGGGTAAGTTGGCGAGCCGCAACCATGCAGAAAATCTCGCGAACATGCGGGAAAAAAACTTCAGCATCTTCGCGATATTTCCGCGTGTTTGCGATAATTTTTTACATTTTCGCGATAATTTGCGAAAGTGGATTTCGCAAATTCCGCCCACCCCTATTCACAACAACCTCATGCAAGTTCCCCTTGCACAAGAACCCAGCATACCCTCCAGTAAAACTCATGTTAAATGCATACTTCTAAATTGCAAATCGTCCTCAAAACATGCAACCGATATAGCTGACCTAATACTCACTCATGAACCTGATCTACTAATATTAACTCAAGCTTGGTTAAATGAGGCATCTATGCCCATCCTCGATATACTGGTACCCCCCCAACCATGTTATAACCAGACTTGATTGAACCGATAGGTCAGGGGGCAGTATTGCTTACATACATCAGTACAATATCTCAGTGCTACGATCCCATTCACCTGCACTATCCTCTTGTGAACACCTCTGTCTAGATATCACGAGCAACAACAAACCAGTGTGCTCGCTGCACACTTTTTACCACCCACCAGGAGATAATCTCACCTTCATCGAGCAATTCATGGATATTATATCTACAAATGCTGGACAACAAAATACTCAAATATTCCTCGGAGACCTCAATCTTCACTGGAAGGACCTTAATGACTCAGCAGTCAATAGCCTCAAAGTTTTCCTCTCGGACCTTGACCTCACCCAAATCTGTAACAGCCCCACACACGATAAAGTCTTAATACTAGACTTAGTAATTTCCAAGGCGGATTCCATACAGCTCAAAACAATCCTCCCATGTAATTGGTCTGACCACCACATCATCACATTCCTCATCAATGAACCAGTAAAATTACTCTCTGTCCAACCCATGAGTACTAAAATATGGAAGAGAAACCAAAAAAATGTCGGTGCAGATCTATTCACGAACTCCAGCCCCAACAACCTACTCCCCCTCTGAAGGCCTAGCAGATGTTCAAGTTCTAACCAAACACTACTTCCTCTCCATAAACCTGGTTCTAGACAAAGTTGCGCCCTTACACCCGAAAAGAGCCTCCACAAAAGATTCTGAACCATGGTACGATGGTAGACTCAATGAGGACAGAAGAACCCTTAGATTGATTGAACGACGATGGAGATCAACTCCTCCTCCTGAACGCCTCACACTCCTAAGAACCATGAGAAACTCCTACTACATCAAGATCATACGTTCAAAAGCAGAATTTTTCAGCAACCAACTAGACCAAGCCAAGAATAGGCCCCAAAAACTATCTGAACTAATCAAATCTCAATCAAGGATACACCTGACCCCCCCAAACTAACCCAAGCTCACTAACGAGTTGCGAAGAATTTGCCTCCATCTTCACTATGAAGACAGAAAACATAAAGACGGAACTGCTTAATAACCCACACCAACATTCACATGGACAAAACATCATCCCCCCCAGGAGCTTTACCTATATGCTCACCAAAGCTCGACCTCAAAAATTATGTTTACTGCTCCTCCTTCAACACATACACCGAAGAAGATATACTAAAACGCTCATGTCTCTTAATCCCTGCAACCACTTCACAGACCCACTTCCCTCAAACTACATAAAGGGCTTAATTCCCCTGCTTCTGCCCCTAAGGACCAAGATTATAAACACCTCTCTCCTGCAAGGAATCATCCCAAAAATCCTTACATTTGGACAGGTATGCCCCATCCTAAAGAAACCAACGTCTGACTCTTCGGACTTAAATAATTACTGCCCAATTTCCAACATTCCCACTCTGGCTAAACTCTTAGAAAAATGTGCTAACATACAGCTTAACAACCACATAGAACATTTCAACCTGCTTAACCAATACCAATCCGGCTTCAGGGCAGGGCATAGTACCGAAACAGCCATGACCCACATAATAGATGACGCACTAGAAAGCCTTGATAAGAATGAAGCCTGTCTGCTAATCTTGTTGGACCTATACTCGGCCTTTGACACCATCAAACATGACAACTTGCTAGAGCTCCGGCAACAAAGAATGGGATTATCTGGATCAGTTCTAAATTGGTTCAGCTTCTTCCTGCAAAATAGATCCCAAAGATTCAAGGTTAACCAATCACTGTCCAAGCCCGTCTCAGTCACTTTAGGAGTACCACAAGGATCATCCCTCTCGCCTACACTTTTCAACCTTTTTATTGAACCGCTCACCGAAATTCTCAGCTCCGCTAATGTCCACTATCACATGTACGCAGACAATACACAAATATATTTAAAAATCCATTCATTAGATTACATCAAAACTCCCAAACTAACGCTACAGAAAACCAAGACCTGAAACTAAACACTCTCAAAACTGAATTCCTCCTTATCGCTCCCCCTAACCAATCGACCATCATTCAAGACTGACTGAAACACCTAACAGCACTCAATTGCCAACCCCTCATCATAGACTCAGCAAAATCATTGGGAGTTACTCTGGGTAAAAATCTAAACATGCAGAAACACGTCAGCGCCTCAACAAAAGGAGCAAACTTTCAGATGAACACCTTGAGAAGATTCAAACCCTTCCTTCCCGCAAATGACTTCAAACTGCCAGTTCAAGCACTAGTAATTCTAAGAGTAGAATATGGAGGTGTGCCTCTCTGCGGTCTCCCCAGAACAACGACTGCCCCCCTAAGAGCCTCAATCAACACAGCAGCTAGACTCATCACTGGCTCAAAAAGATACTGTCACATCTCCCCTGACCTTAGAACCCTCAACTGGCTACCTTTCAAAGCCAAGATTCATCTGAAAATCACATGTATGACATACAAGGCCATCCCTCACAACAGTCCAAGTTACCTGGCACAGAATCTTGTACTCTCTTGTGGCAATAGATCCTCCAGGAGCTCCAATAATCTTCTACTGAAACCACAACGATTTGCCAAGAAGAAAACATATTACCGGGCATTCTTGGGTATGGCGCCCAGGATCTGGGAATGCACTGCCCACAGAAACCAGACTTAACCCGTCTTTTATCTCCTTCAAAAAAGAAGTGAAATCTTTTCTCCAATCCAAATTCACTTAAATTTTGCAAATAACCTATATTATGATTGTGTGCTTTAACTGAACTGTTTGTCTCCAACATATGCCTGTAAAGCACTCTAATACTCGCAATGGTCTTGTTCGCGCTCTATAAAACCTTCAAAATAAATACATAAATAAATAAATAAACATTCAAGAAGACCTCTTTCATTTCTGTCTCTGGCATATGTTAGAAAACACCAAGGCAGTGTGAGGGAAAAGCTGTATTAGTTATTCAAAGGTATTCTTTGTTAGAATTTCCTGTCCTACCCCAATCAATGTGCCCAGGTCAATGCCACCACAGTACACAATTATGAAGTCTGGATGTTGAGAATCCATAATGTTATCAACCAATGGAAGCAATTGCTGCTACTTTAACCCTCTCTGGCCAAACCAACTCATATCTACATTAGGCAAGCCCCGGTCCCTTTCAATCCTACTGATTTGTTCATCTTTATGAATCTTTGGTAGGTGGTAAAAAGTTGGTGTTACAGGGAGCAGGCATCAGAGAAATTGATATTTTTATTTGTCGAGCATTTGTTTTTCATACCAGCGCTTGATCAACTGATGAAACTCAACTATGCTCTGATTATATTCTTCTTTCGATATTGTCCGATAACAATTCTTGTCTCTCAATTGCCAAAATGCTTCAGCACAGTATTTTTCTTTGGTTTGTAATACAATGTTACCACCATTATCAGAGGGTTTGCATATTATCGACTTGTCATTTTTCAGAGTCTTATTTGCTAATTCCTGCTCTTTCGTGATGTTACTTTTCGATCTTGATTTCTTTCCTTTCATACGTAAACATAGAAGATCTTTATTCATAGCTTCTTTGAAATCATCTATTGTATCATAAGGCATTTGAGGTAAATATTGCGATTTTGCTTTCAAGGGGCTTAATGCATTAGTTTGCACTATTCCTGAGTACTCTGATCTTAGCCAAGTATTTGTGCTACTGGCTGTAATTACATTACCCTACACATATAGATTATCTAAAATGTCCAATGTCTCTAGATCACTACCTGTTACGATACTAGCCCACCTGTTGCCTCCGGTCAGCCTCACACAGTGTGATTGCAGAGTGGTGGCCTTTTCCCACCACTCTGCAAAGCTACCTCTCAGTGCACTGCTGGTGGGGCAATGAGGTCTCCTTGCCTCCTGAGGGCCTCAGGATTCAAGTGGACTGCATCCCCCAAGCAGCAGTGTGCCAGGAGGTGTGTTTGGAGAGTGGTGGAGAAAGGGGGTGTAGCTTCTGACCTCCTCTCAGCAATCCCACTGTGTGGGGCTTACTGGAGGTAACAGGTGGGCTAGTTGGCCTCTAAGGAGGCTCCGCTGAAGAAACCCCCCCACAGAGACACCAGCAAGAGGGCCAGCTGGTTCACCCCAGAACTCCTTGCCTCCAAGCAAGCCTGCAGGAAACTAGAGAAGGAATGCCACAGCGAACAAACTCCGGACAGCCACGCAGCACACAAGGACGCCATCCGCAACCACCACCACCTCATCAGGGCGGCCAAGAGGACCTCCTTCAAAGACCGCCTCAACAACAACGCACACAACAGCAAGGAGCTCTTCAACATCGTGAAGGAACTCTCCAACCCCAGCTCCAACACCAACGACATCCTGCCGTCGCAAGCCCTGTGCGACTCCCACGCCACCTTCTTCCACTGCAAGATAGCAGACATCCACGACAGCTTCAACACCCAGAAAGCCCCAACCTACAGCAACACAACAGACCCTCCGCACACCATCGACCACGACCCCCTGCTAGCCTGGGCCAGCAGGAGCGTTGATGGCACCATCAAGACCATGAGCACAATCCACTCCGGCTCTCAGTCAGACCCATTCCCGCACCACGTCTTCAACAAAACAAGCAGCTCCATCGCACCCCACCTGCACAACGTCATCAATCTCTCCCTCGAGACCGCGACCTTCCCAGAGAGCTGGAAACACGCCGAGATGAACGCCCTACCCCAAAAAACCTAAGGCAGACCCAAGAGCCCTCAAGAACTTCCGGCCCATCTCTCTGCTCCCCTTCCAGGGCCAAGGTCATCGAGAAAATCGTCAACAGACAGCTAACCCGATACCACGAAGAAAACAGAATCCTAGACCCTTCCCAGTCAGGGTTCCGCAGCAACCACAGCACCAAGACTACCCTCATCGCCACCACCGACGACATCAGGACCCTGCTGGACAACGGTGAGACTGCAGCACTCATCCTCCTAGACCTCTCTACCTCCTTCGACACCGTCTGCCACCGCACACTATGCGCATGCCTCCACGCTGCAGGGATCCAAGACAAGGCTCTGGAATGGACCACCTCCTTCCTCTCTGGCAGAACCCAGAGCATCCGCCTCCCCCCATTCCGTTCCAAAACCTCCGAGATCATCTGCGGTGTACCCCAGGGATCCTCCCTCAGCCCGACACTGTTCAACATTTACATGGCCCCGCTCGCACACGTCGCCCGGCAGCACGACCTCAACATAATCTCCTTTGCCGATCACACTCAACTGATGTTCTCCCTCACCAAGGACCCCATCACCGCCAAAGCCAACCTCCATGAAGGGATGAAGCCCGTCGCTGACTGGATGAAGATCAACCGTCTGAAGCTGAACTCGGACAAGATGGAGGTCCTCATCCTCGGCTCCAACCCTTCAGCCTGGGATGACTCCTGGTGACCGACGGCACTGGGGGCAGCCCCGACACCCACCGACCACACACGAAACCTGGTAATCATCCTCGAACCAATGCTCTCAATGACCAAGCAAGGTAACACCGTCTCCTCCTCCTGCTTCAACACCCTCTGCATGCTCCGCAATGCCGACAGATACAAGAAAGACAGCCACCCAGGCCCTCGTCAGCAGCAGACTCGACTACGGAAACGCCCTCTACGGCGGAGCCCCGACCAAGCTCATCAAACGACTACAACGCATCCAAAACGCCGCGGCACAACTGATCCTTGACGTACCACGACACAGCCACATCACCCCCCACTTGACAAACCTGCACTGGCTCCCCGTCAACAAGAGGATATCCTTCAAGTTCCTCATCCACGCACACAAAGCACTCCACAAGACCGGCCCAGCCTTTCTCAACAGATGGCTCTCCTTCTACATCCCCAACCGCCAGCTACGCTCCGCCGACCTCTCACTCGCCACTGTCCCGCGCATCTGAAGAACAACCACCGGCGGGAGATCCTTCTCCCATCTCACCGCCAAGATATGGAACACCTTCCCACTGAGCCTACGACAGACCCAAGACCTGCTGGCCTTCAGGAGAATACTCAAGACCTGGCTGTTCGATCAGTAGTGCCCCCCCAGTGCCTTGAGACCCTCGTGGGTATGTAGTGCGCTTTACAAATGATTGATTGATTGATTAAGGACCCTCAGCAGCGAAGGGGACTTCATCCCCAAAACAAGAGCGCACCAGGAGGTGCGTTTGCAGAGTGGTGGGGAAAGGGGGCATGGCTGTTATCAGAACTCAGCAATCCTGCTGTGTGGGACTAACTGGAGGTAATTTGAGGGGTAGTTGGCTCCAAAGGACATCCTTGGGGGCCAACTACCCCTCCTGTTATCTTCAGTAAGTCCCACATAGTGGGATTGCTAATAGGTCTTCGGGGGCCACGCCCCCCCTTTATCCACCAATCTGCAAACATGCTTCATGGCGCACTACTGGTTGGGAGATGAGGTCCACTTTACTCCTGAGGACCTTGGGGGTCATGAAACCCTCCTGGTACCTCCTGTAAGTTATATGAAGCAGAATTCCTGAGAGCTGGTAGGAGGCCCAGCTCCCTTTCTCCACCACTCTACAAATGTGACTGCTTGTTAAAAAACCTTAGAAATTCACACAAAAAAACAAAGGTTACAGGGACGTTATAGTTAGCAAATAGAATTTGAAAAACCTTATAAATTCACACAAAAACCAAAAGGTTTCTTGGACGTTATCGTTAGCAAAAAGAATTTTAAAAACCTTAGAAATTCACCAAAAAAACTAAGGTTACAGGGACGTTATAGTTAGCAAATAGAATTTCAAAAACCTTAAAAAAATCAACTAAAAATAACAAAGGCTAAAGGGACTTTATAGTTTGGCTGACATTTCACTTGTACAAAACTAGAGACATTCAGCCATTATGGTAGCTGAGTTAACTATAACTTGCACCCCCGCAATGCACTGCTTATGACCTCATATATTACATCACTCATGACATGATCAATGACATCACTGATGACATTTCAAATGAGATCTCTGGTTTTGTACGAATAAAATGTCAGCCTAGCTATAACGTCCCTGTAACCTTTTTTTTTTGGTGTTCTTTCTAAGTGCTTTTAAATTCTATTTGCTAACTATAACGTCCCTGTAAGCTTTTGTTTTTATAGTCAATATATATATGCGCTCATTGAGTTACTCATGTACCCACTAATACATAAACTCAGACACTATTGTAGACGCTAATACATACAATACTGTTACTGTCATGAACACTGTGATGCATTTAGTGATATAGTGACACACTCACTAATATACACACTCAGATACCATGAGAGAGTGCTAGATAAAGTGAGATATCAACATACTCACTTATGAGATACTCTTTGACACACCGATACATACACTGAAACATCTGTGGATACAGTGATGCAGTCATTGACTTAGTCACATACTCTCTGATAAATGTGGTGAATCATTCTGGGACAGAGTAATGCATACAGTGGCACTCACAAGGACACATTTATGCAGTCACTGACTCGCTGACACACTCAGTTATACTTAGCATATCTATCCTACATATTTCCAAGAGAGGTAGATGGATGGAGAGTTATATCTGTGTAGTTTTGAAAGCAGAGTAAAGAATAAAAGAAAACCATGCCCTGTATCACTAATTATAATTGCTAGCTGAAAGAATAACCAGTTAGTCAGTACATTAGTAATAAAGTTATTTGTTGTAGATGTTAATTCGTTGTTTATTTTTTTTACAGACATCTGATTTTATTTGAGAAACAAGATTTACAATGCCTGACAAGAGTCAAAGACAAAAGAAACAGAGAAAATAGTATTATGAACAGCAAACTGAGAAAGACAAACAAAATAAGACAGCTAATATCCAGAGGCAAAAGAGAAATTGGTAGGAGTACTAAGCAGTTTCTCAAACAGCATTTTGTAAAATGTGATGTGAATACAGTCTTATCTAAAAATGGAATTGACCCATCAAGTGGAAAATTGGCATGAGTACCTGATTATGAAAGTAGGAAATGCTCTAAGAAATCAGAGACTTTGTCATGAAGAAAGAAACAGTGTAAGCAGTTAAAACCTATAATGTTTTGAACTAGAGGAATAAAACATTTGCTGAAAAGGATAACTAAGTATAAATAGAAAGAGGATGCTAGACAAAACAGTGTTGCCTATAAAGAAAAGAACTGCTATAATAGTACTAATCTTTGCAAATTTTTTAATGATGAATGGCAACATTCCTCTTGTACAGACCTTATTTAAATGAAGGGAGCTATTTGAAAGAGAACACACTAATATATGCAGTTGATTTAACTGGTCATTATTATGAAGTAAAATAGGGTACTCCTGTTGCAAAAGAGGATATGGTTCCTAGGAATGTAGAGGGAGTGGTAGCTGAAGAGGTGTAAGGAAGGTGTACAAATGGAGCTGTAGTACTATTTGCAGTATTTGTCAGGAGCCAATTGATAAATAAAAAAGACTTTCTACATGACTTCCCATCCAGAAGTCAAAACGAAAATTGCAATTTTGCAAGCATTAGTTCCATGCAAAGTGAGACTATATAGCAATTCACAGGGCATTCATAGGCATGTCTTCCAAGGCAAGTTGGCAGAAGCACCTTTTTTTTCAGGATGTCAGCTCTTCACCAATCCAAAATACGAACTTTGTTTAGAAGACTTTACAATGTAAAAACTTCTGCCTTATGTTTAGGAGAGACAAATAGATTTTTATTGTTTGGTAGACTAGCAGAGGTAGAAAAGGCTTGTGAATGTATTCAGTTTTGGTTGTTTGGTCCAGAAGAGGAGTCTAGGAAAATACACAGTTGGTTCCTAGAGGTGTAGAAGAACAGGATACAGAAATGTGTACTGAAAACGTTGCACAACAGGTTGCAAAGTTTAACAGAGTTTGATCAGAGAAACCAAACTGTTTATTTACAAGCCCCTTGCACTGCTGGTGCACCATTGTTAATATGGGAAAAAGAGATGCACTGGCGGTGCAAGGGGCTTGAAAATATGTACCGGTGCTTGTATTTGTTGTCAACACACTCACTACAAAATGCAAACTCCCAATGTAGTTGGGTACTCTAAAGCTGAAAAACAGAACAATGATAAGTGGCAAGAGTTTGGTGCATATTTGTTTGCTGAAAAAAATATTTGATTTGTACATACAGCAGCGTGTATGTAAGTACCTCTTAGATAAGTTAGAGAACAGTAAATTGCCAACTAGAGCCATATACAATAAGTTTGAATTGGTGTTTGTTATAGAAGACGTTAAAGTATGAAATGTTTAGGAATCAATTCTTATACAGTGTACACATCCATTCCAAGGCATAGTTCGGATGGAGCCAAAGACCGGGAAAATACCTCCAAATGAGCTTCAGAGAACACTGAAGGGAAGAGCTCCGTATTTATCTTTAGATTTTAAACAGAATATTGAAACTGTAGCTGTAGGTAAAGATATTGCAGAACCACTTATTATGTTAGTAAATGGTGTTCCAATGAAGAGTAGAAAAATATGGCAAGTATTAGTAGATAAAGTCAAAAAAGCAACATTATAACAAGCAAAAAATAATGTTTATTAAACAAACGTTGGTCTTGATGAAAATGTAACTTGTACAGAGGATGAGACATTAGTATCAAGCAAACAGATTGAAAAAGTGAATCGATCAAGATCAGAACAAATTTATGAACACTACAGCATCCATCCCCTGCATTCTAAAGAAATAATTGGTGATGCTTTTGAGCTGTTTCAAATGAAACATGCAAAATAAACTCCCTTGAGTGTATGGGAAAATAGTTTAGTGACTCGCTGTTTTCCCCAACTGTTTCCTGATAGAGCAGGAGGCTGCTATGATGACAGTCCTGTACAGATATCAGCAGCTGAATACTGCTCAACAGGACTATATTCAGAGGATCCAAAATGTTGTCAGTGCATTTCTTACATATTCCATCTTCTGTTTGAGAGCGACTTGTCTGGACTTTCATAAGCTGGGAATCATATACTGAAAACAGGAGTTAATCTTCAAAATCTCTCTACAAGGGAATTTGTTGATAAAGTTTAGGAAAAAGATGAACATTTTTAATACAACTTAATCAATTTGATGGTGTGCCAAAGTGGCACCAGCGAGTATTTGTCTCATCATCATGGAGAACTCAAATGTATACTGAGAAACCTGGGTGTGCCAACTTGGTTTATTACAGGTGGTATGAAGTGAAAAGGAGGGTCAGAAAACTATGTGCAGAAGGACATCTGAACGCACAATGGACTGGTGGTGGCACTCCTGCACCACCTGTGCACTCCAGTTTCTGGGAGGAGAAGGTGTGCACCATCCTTCTGCTGGAGAGTGTGTATGGACTCACAGAAGGAAAGGAGTTTAGTAAATATCCACTCCACATTCCACTACAGTTAGCAATTACACCCCTGCAGCCATCTCTTTAATGGACCCAGGGAACGAAATGACTGTTTTTAGATTGAAACAAACCAATAGTCAATGAGCATGTCATGCGTATGTAAAACACATAAACCACATACCTGCAATGAAAATGAAAAAGCCTCAGAACTATTGCCATGTACACACTTCTTCCAAACTCACAGAAAGGCTTTGTGCTCATAATACCAGTCCCCAGTGTCAGACATCTTGCCAGTATATTTCCACCCATTATCAGGTAAGCAGAGTCCTAGGTAGACTGGTTTGGATGGGTGGAAAGGAGTGTGGAGGACAGTGCCTCATTGGAGATGTAGTCAGGGCAAACACTCCTCCTCCCAACCAGCACAACAAGCCCCCCTGGAAGTCTGCTTTCCTGAGAGTTAGTAGAAATGTACTGGCAAGATGGCTGACACTGGGCCATGATGGCAGTTGTGGACAACACAGACAACAGACACCAGTGTCAGACATCTTACCAGTTCATTTCCCCTCATTGTCAGGACAACATTTTTCCTGGTGGGCTGAGAGGGATGGTGTGTATGGGCCCAGGCCTGGTGGGAGTTGTAGTGACAGCAAAGACTCCTCCTCCCACACAGCAGAACCAGTTCATCTGGGCCAATGACTACCTGACAGTGAATGGAAATGTACTGGCAAGATGGCTGACAATGGGGACTGGTCTTTGGAGCACAAGACCATGATGGGAGCTGTGTTCAAGTCAGTCACCATTCACCAGTGTCAGCCATCTTGGCAGTACATTTCCACTCACTGTCAGGTAAGCAGAGTTTCAGGTGTGCTGTTTGGGCTAGGTGGGAAGTGTGTGCAGGACAGGGACTGATGGGAGATGGAGTCAGTACAAACACTCCTCCTCCCAAACAGCCCAAACAGCCCACCGGGAACTATGCTTAGCTGACTGTGAGTGGCAATGTACTTGCAAGATGGCTAACACTGGGGATTGGTCTTTGGAGCTTAAGACCTGGATGGGAGTTGTGGTCAAGTCAGACACCAGGCACCAGTGTCAGACATCTTGGCAGTTCAATTTCCACTCAATGCCAGGTAAGCAGAGTTTCAGGGGTGCTGTTTGGGCCGGGTAAGAAGAGTGTGTGTAGGACAGGGCCTGATGGGAGATGGAGTCAGTGCAAACACTTCTCCTCCCAACCAGCCCAAACAGCCCACCAGGAACAATGCTTACCTTGACAGTGAGTGGAAATGTACTTGCAAGATGGCTAACACTGGGGACTGGTGTTTGGAGCACCAAGCCTGGATGGGAGTTGTGGTCAAGTCAGACACCAGGCACCAGTGTCAGACATCTTGGCAGTTCATTTTCCCTTATTGTCTGGGCAACGCTCTTCCTGGTGAGCTGGGTGGGAAGGTGTCTGTGGGACCAGGCCTGATGGGAGTTTTAGGGACAGCAAAGACTCCTCCTCTCACACTGCACAGCCAGTTCATCTGGGCCTATGGCTACCTGACAGTGAGTGGAAATGTACTGACAAAATAACTGGCACTGTGGACTGGTGTTTGAAACACAAGACCCTGTTGGGAGTTGTGGGCAAATCAGACCATTCATCAGTGTCAGACATCTTGCAGGTATATTCCCACTCACAAGTAATGTATGCTGTGTAGGACTGGGAGTATCTAGGGTCTCTCTTTCCAAGGGGTACTTTCTTAGCGCTGGGACACTCCTCGGAGTAGCAGTGCACTTTACAAATCCCCCATAACATAACATAACTGTCAAGAAAGCAGCATTCCAGGTAGGCTTTTGGTGCTGGGTGGGAAGGTGTGTGTAGGACTGGGCCTGGTGTGAGTTTTAGCCATTGCAAATACTCCTCCTCCCACCCTGTCCAGATAACTTCTCTGGGCCCATGCCCCCCTCACAGTGAGGGGAAGTGGACTAGGAAGATGACTGGCACTGGTGCATGGTATGGAACTTGAAGCCAACTCCCATCAAGGCCTTGTGCTCCAATCACCATGCACCAGTGTCAGCCATCTTGTTAGTACACTTCCATTCACTGTCAGGTGCCCATAGGCCCAGATGATCTAGTTGTGCTGGGTTGGGAAAGGAGTCTTTACACTGACTAAAACTCCAATCTGGCCCTGCCCTACATACACATTCCCACCCATCCCAAACAGCCTACCTGGAACCATGCTTTACTGACAGTGAGTGGAGGTGTACTATCGGTATGGCTGACACCAGGCATTGGTGTTTGGAGCACACAGCCTGGATGGGAGTTGTGGGCAAGTCAGACAAAAGGCACCAGTGTAAGACAACTTGATAGTATATTTCCATTCACTCTCATGAAAGAAGAGTACCAGAGAGGCTGATTGTGATGGGTTGGAAAGTATGTGGCAGACAGGGCTTGATGGGAGATGGAGTCGGTGCAAACACTAGTCATCCCAAGCAGGATGACAGCACCTGGAACTAAGCTTACCTGACAGTGAGGTGATGTGTACTAGCAAGATGGCTAACAGTGATCCCTGGTGCCTGAATTGAGCACAACTACCATCATGGTGTTGTGCTCCAAAGACCAGTCCCCAGTGACAGCTAGCTTGCTAGTCCATTATACACTCACTGTCAGTTAGCCATAGGCCCAGATGAAGTGGTTGTGCTGTGTGGGGGGAGGAGTGGTTGCCATTACTCCATCTCCCATCAGGCAATGCCATACACACACTTGTCCTAGCCATCCTAAACAGCACCCCTGTGATTCTGTTTTCCTGGAAATGTACTGCCAAGATGGCTGACACTGCGGCCTGGTGTTTGGAGCACAAGGACCTGTTTGGAGTTGTGGAAAAATCAGACACCAGTACCCAGTGTCAGCTATCTTGAAAGTAGATGACCAACCACTGTCGGTAAAGCAGATTTATAGCTGTGCTGGTTGGGCAAGGTAGGAGGAGGAGTGTTTGAAATGACTACATCTCCCATCAAGCCCAGTCTTTCACACTCCTTCCCACACAGCCCAAAGAGTGCCCCTGGTACTCTGCTTTGCTGACAGTGGTTGGGAATGTACTCGCAAAACCACTGACACTGGGGACTGGTGTCTGAGTTGACCACAACTTCCATCATGGCCTTGTGCTATAAACACCAGCCTCTAGTGTCAGCCATCTTGCTACTACATAACCACTCACTGTCAGTAAAGCAGAGTTCCAGGTAGGCTGGTTGGGCTGGGTGGGAGGAAGAGTGTAAGTTTCCCAAATAGCCCATCAGTACTCAAACCCGAGATCATGAAATTAGTTAGCCACAACATAGCAGAAAGCAGAGTTTGTGATCTCATCTAACTATGGAGTCAAATGACAAAATAATTGATATGTGTAGGCACAGAGCTAAGCAGTCACACATTTTGCATCTTATAGGAATTCACTTGTGTGTCATGAGATTAGAATAATAAGCACCTCACTCACATCATGACCACACAATTCCAGGGAAAGCAACAGACTGTGAGTGTTTAGGCAGCCACACCTATGTGACTGTGGAGGCCTGACAAATTCTAACATTGGGAACTTAAGAGTACGTAGGTCAATGTTATCCTACAGATGTGGAAAACACCAACCCACCAGTGTTATTCACGGAGTGTCAGGTACCAGTCAATGTCTTTGGATATGTTATGAGAACTAAACACAATCTGCTTATTTATGCATATAGGTGGAGCTGTTCAACAACCAACATCTTTTCAAAGTAGCATTGTTCTACAAAAACATAGGCCAGCATCATGGATGAAGGAGGTCAATCTATTTAAATTAACTTATTTTTAGGTCCAGTCATCTATGTAATGGGTATCATTTGAGGTACAGTTGACATTCCTATTAATAACTGCGTAGTTTCTGTACCCACAGGGCAAGCTTGGAACATCCCAGAAAAAATGAGGACAGCCAGTTCCAGATTCCGGCGGACCAGGAGCTCTCCGGCTTGGAAGACTCTCACACATTCTCGAGCTAGGAAGACAGACCTTGCCCATCTGGTTTGGGTTGGCACACAGCACCAGCAGCTTCAGCAGGATCCACTGTGACCACTCCCACCTCAGCTAACAACACACAGCTGACCTCTACCCTAATGGACACAGCAGCCCGGGACACCACCAACAGCACAGCAACACAGTGCACTCTGGTGTTGATCATCAACAACACCCCCGTCAATAAGGAAGGAGAGTCAGTGTTGACTGTGCTACCAACAACTGTGCCTTCTGGGGTGGGTAGGGGTGAGGGGCTGTGCGTATCCACGACAGCAAGCAGCTGGTGCTGCTGATGATGATCACCTAAACCTCTCCCGGGTGATCCAGGGCTACGAGGGTTATAAGGGAAAAATGGGCCAGGTAATAGGAATCCTTTGTAACACTGAGCATTTGCAGGCAGGTCAAAACCAATGGCTGGACACTTTCAACCAAAAAATGTATGACATGACTGGGGTGCTGCAGGATATTGGTACCAGCCTGCTACTCACCTGACCACACCTCCCTGTGAGTCTACAACATCTGGTGCATCAACATCTGCACTAGCCACAGGGAGGGACATAGAGTCTCATGGAGATTCCCCAGTACCCCAGGAGCCTGCAGCTGTGGGTCTCTCCCACCCAAATGTGGGAAGGGGCGTCCGAGGAAAAATCAGTGAGAGTTGGATGGCACTGCACCACCCACAGGAAGTGTGCCAAACATCCACGTTGTTGACTGTCATCAATAACTGTCCAACATTGGATGGAGGGTCAAAGTTGGACTTTGGACTCAAATAACTGTGGCTTTTCTTAGGAGAATTTAATCTATAAACACTATCAGCTCCTATCTGCACGGTGTGTTTTTCTTTGCGAGCACACCACCATTGTGTGACTATATTTCATCACTTTATGTACAAAAATAAAACAGTTTACACAGAAATACTTACTCATGTCGTGACTTTGGAATCAAAATGTACATATCGTAATCACCTGCAAAATCACAATGAAGAAAGTGTCAACAGCATTGGTAACAAATTACTCCCACGTAGTAAACTAAGGGCTTGTAAGTAAATGTACCATGGCACAGCATGATAGATATACACCAACCAGGTTATCACACAAGCCGTAGTACACAGTACATATTCACTGGAAGTCAAATGTCTACAAAACTATCACTATTAGCCAGAACAATCAACAATCATTGTTAGCAAACAAGCTAATCATGTTCAAAGTTTGATCAGAAATCTCTTTGGATGTGTGATATCACAAAAGGCACATATGAATGTGGAACACATGTTTATTCTCCAGATACAACCTGGTGCCTGAACAGAAAGTCAAATCACATCACACATAACTGAAAAGGACTTAAATAAAAATCTGCAGACTAACAGGTCTGAAGGAAGTGCGTTCCAGGGAATCCTTCAACATTTCCATGTCAGTGTCTGGCACAGCATCATGTGTCTTGGCAGGTCACAACTTGCAAGTCTACTTGGTAGATGACATGGCAAAGTACCCTGGTAAGAAAAAACATAGAACAGAGTCAAGAAATCAGGAAGAAGGTAGCACAATTCTGCACAGTATGTCACTAAAATCACAAAAATGTCAGTTAGGCTTCACGGTAACACTGTACATGTTAACCTGCCCATTTCAATGACTCATCTTAGATAAAACCTCAGTACAATTATCATACACTCACAAGCATACATACACATTGTCCACCAGCAACACAAAACAAATGATTGGGGTTAGTCATCTCCTCTCACTGCATATAAAAATGTTTTGGATAAGCTGTTGTCTCAAATCAACACTATAATCATCATCATCACCACTGTCATCATGGGCCAGTCCTGGATCCTCCATCGGAGACACCTGCTGGTCTCTTTCATCCACTATCAGAGGTATGCCCTTCTGTATTGCCACGTTGTGTAGCATGCAGCAAGCCGCAATGATCTGGCACACCTTTCCTGGAGCATATTGGAGGGCTCCTCCCGTCTTGACCAGACAGCAGAATCTTGTCTTCAGGAGGCCAAAAGTCCCCTCCACTATCCGCCTGTTCCTACCATAGGTCTCATTAAAGCGCACTTCTGCTGGGGTGACTGAGTAGCGCACTGGTCTCAGTAGCCATGACAAGCTGGGGTATCCAGAGTCTCCTACACTGAATACAGAAGAGACTTCAGTTATCTGACAACAGATCACTATCTGACATGCAACCAACACACACAGCAACATACACATACAACATCACCTATCAACAAGCCAGGCCCGGTCAGGTTGCAGTTGACTCATCAAATGGGGGATGACACTGTTATGCAGGACATATGCATCATGTGCAGAGCCAGGGAAATGGCTGGGCACAGATGTGTGAGATGCACATGTCACGCAAACACACCACCTGGACCTTGATGGAGTGGTAATGTTTGCGGTTGTGATAGACCTGTTATTGGCCTGTGGTGGGATCAACGCAACATGTGTGCCATCAAATGCTCTAATTACATGGGATATCTGTGCTGAGGCATAGAAATCACCTTTGATGTCAAACAACTCTCCTGGTTTTGGAAACTTTATGTAGTGGTTTAGGTAATGGTTCAATGCCTGCAACACATTGCGAAGGACATTGCTGAACATTGGTTGGGACATTCTACCCGATGTAGCCACTGTGTACTGGATTGTTTCTGTGGCAAAGAAATGCAACTCTGCCATCACCTTCACCTTGGGGGTTAGTACTGTTGGATAAGTACGACCAGCCCACAAATGAGGTGACAACTGATGGCACAACTCATCAATTGTTGCTTTTGTGAAACAATATTTATTGATGATGTCCTATTCTTCCATTGTTTGTAGGTCTGGAAAGGACCTGTACATGGGAGGCTGTCTGTGATGCCTATGTGTAGAGTGTAAACACAGTTAGTGTTAGTTAACAATGCCCCAAACAACATGCACTTGGACGAACAGGAAATAAAAAATGACCACACCTAAAACTGGATGCCAATGGAAATACACATTTCAATGAAAGAGGTTGTCCTTAAATACATATCACATCATTCTGACCCTTACTGGACATGATTGCAAGGTGTGATAACACGGCAATTAGAGTGAAGTAGTGTAAACTTCACCAGTGTCGGTCACTGTATAAAGCAAGCAGACATACTCAAAAACTCACAAACAAATTAGCACAGATTTATGTTTGTGAGATGGTAGTTAGAACAGACATACAAGATCTCAATTCACAAACTATGGCAGAGTAAAAAGTGTGCTCATTAATTTTTGTCTGTAGAAAGTTAAATAGGGCGCTGTCATGTGAATATCAGCTTTTTCTCGGTGAAAGAAAAAGGGGTGCAAGTCACAATATGGTAAGTGAGGGTTCTTGTCCTGAAAGGATTCCTTCTCTTTCCTTTCTTCCTTCCTGGCAGTTTCATTACAAACAGTCAATTGCCAACATACAGATCTTATCTGTTTGACTTCAAAGCCAGACGTACATTGTGTGAATTTGTTCATGTTTTGGTGATCGGTACATTCTTGGCATTCCGTATTCCTTTAGATCTTTTGTGTGGAGATCATCTATGTATGGTCTATCCCAGGCTGATGTTAGTTGCAACATGTTGTCCAAGCTTTTCAATGAGTATTTGTGCAATAAGTGACTTTGAATGTGTCTACATGGCCAGAGAGGATGTGGCCCTAGCAAACTGTAACCAAGACATAATAAGTAGTACTTCAAGCTTGTGCTTTAGATGTAAAGTCAACTTGTTTTTTGCATTGTGATAAGCTTTATGTTGTTGCTTCAATTAAACCTACTGTGTATCCTGGTCTGACAAGGGTTTGTTTGTGTGTCGTCATAGGAATATGTTTCATGAATATGTGCCTACCTTTTGCCCCTAACTGAGCAACTTGACTGTGCATTTCACATACGGGCATAAGTTCTAAATGTTGTCGTTTCAGGCATATGATTCAGAGATGGGATACATATGACACGCCTAACATTGTACCTAAAATGCCAGACAGTTTGTATTTGCCAAAGGCCAAATAGTCATTTCAGTTATGTGAGACACAAGTGACTTAGCTACATATGGATTAGGAGTTGTCACGATACTGTCAGGAGTGGGTTGTGCTTGTTGTGTCCAAGATATTTCATCTACTTGTTCTGGGACAATGCTGGTCAATGCATGGTCTTTGTGGGTTGTTTATATTTCAGACATTTAGGAAAAGTCTACTAGTCTCAAAGTGTATTTTTAGTGTCTATCTATGTGTCCAGTTGGGAATGCTAGGCTATGTCAAGTCCTGTAAGTACATTCTGAGTGAACGACATTTGTGCATGCTTGGTCAATTCTCCTTCTAGGCCCCTTATGTGACACAGCCGAAGGTATAGCTTTTCAACATGGCAATGCACAGCAGCAATCTCCTTCTTTGCTCAGTTCATGCAAGCAACCAGGTCCTCAGTTGTTGGTAACAGGAGTGTTGTGGAGTGGATTTAGTTAAGAGTGGATGCTGTGTGCCTGTCCGGTCTGATGCTGCCCATGGACAGCTGCCCAGGGCCTCACAAATGCTGATGACTACAGAGGTCAGCAACAGAGAATTGCCTTTAGTGTGCGGTCACTGTTACGAGCTACAGGTGGACAGACCTCTCCCTTGGGTTTGCATCCATAGTGCATCTGTGTGATGCGCGATCAACACACATCACCTGGGACACTTAGAAATGGGCTGAGATGTCAATGTATTTGGAAGACAAACCCCTTCAGTTTCTGGCCTAGAATGATAATTTTTTGATCTGCATTTCCTTTCATGCCACACTTGACTTGCGGTCACCTGTTACTCAGCGTACGGAATGCATCATCATCATTACGGCATATAGCCACATCACTTGTGAGTGATATAGATGTGACTGCAACCTGCACCTGCCTGGATGAACATCGAGGAATCCTATGGTATGCCCCCACAACTAAAGTGTGACAACCATAAATTAATCTTAACACTTTTACCACTGCTCAACAGGGGTAAGTGCAGAGTGAGAAGAATTGAGAATGGTTGAATTTTTTTATTTTTTGCACACTTTTCCTCTGACAATTGTTTTGTCTGTACAAGCTAGGACATTTCTATTTCAACAACACATCAATTGCAGTTGAGCATATGATTTGTGTGTATGTTGTCATTTGTGTATAGATGACAATGGGGTACTTTTGAACTATGTTTGATACTGGTCAAGATCACACATAGATGAACTTTCAGTGCTGTTATGTCTAGTGGATTGCCCAGTGCTACATGTGGTAAGGCGAGTGGACTGTGACAACACAGAAGTGTTATGGGCCCGTTAGCTGTGCAGATGCCGCAGGAGCTTGTGTTACACCCATGCACTAAGTTGACAGATAGGTGAGAATGTAGATCTTTGAATGTGAGGCCTAGCTGGAGACTTGATTAGCACGGTTGATGTTGAATGGGCTGAGCTGGCTTAACAACAGTAGAGAGACTTGTGTATCCATTTTGGAAATGGAGCGGAGACTCAGATGTAATAGGGGAGAACAAGTTAGGATTTATATGAAAGTGGAAGGTAGGAGTTAGGGTCAAAGGCAGTTCTTGGACAAAAGAAGTGAAGTATCCTCGCTCTTAAAATGTGAATTTGTTGGAATGCCTGGTGTGTAGGAATCAGAGTGTGGGACTTTATAAGACTGGTTAAGGCCTGGGCAAGATATGCTAGGAATAGGTAGATGTTATTGAGGTAGAACCAGCTAGAAAAGGTTGGAGGCTGGCAGGAGATGAGAGCTGTAGTCTGTGGCACTACGGTGAGAGATGACTGTGACAGGGCAGAGCCATTGAAAAAAATAGTTGTCAATGTGCAGAATTTAATTGAGGTATTTCTCATGCAACTGAGATGTGGCTGTGATAAGGCCACAGTGAGACATGTTTACACTTGTTATTTGTAACAAAGTGTAAAAGTGTATGTCAAGGGTATGCACCAGTTGTGTAAGTTAGGGTGCTGAATGTGGAGGTGTGAGGTCTAGTGCAGTTGATGTATGTTGTGTTTGCATCTGTGGATACAGTAGGTTGCGAAATGACTATTAGTAGTCCTTAAGCAGAGTAGGGTGAGTAAATGGAGTGAGGCGAGCACGCACATTCGCAGTTTTCACAAAGATCACCCAGAGACGCGAGGAAGAGGAGGAGGGCAGCCCGGGGATGCCACAGTACAGGTAAGTGTTTTTGTTTTAGTTTTAATTATTGCCTAATTAATTGTTTATAGGGGGTGGAGGCGGGGGCTGGCTAAATTCCGCTCCCCTGCGGAGTGTGTGGAGATTTGCCTAGTTCACGTTCCAAGGAAAACACGTAGTAGGCAAATCTCCGCACACTCTGCCCACGCCTAGTGTACATAGTGATGAAGAGTGGTACTGTGAATGTTGGTGTGTATGTAAGAGGGACAGCACCAGGATTATATTATGAGAGTGTGCGTGTGATAGTTAGAGTACAAGGGTGGAGCTTGAGGGCAGAAATGATTTCCAGGATAGCTGCACCGGAGGGTGATTGTAAAGAGCTTGTGTGTGATGGATGGAGGTGAGCATGTACATTGAGGTGGATGTTAGAGGGGTCAGACCAGCATGAGCAGAAATTATGCAGGCCAAGAGGTAATGTTGAAATGTACACATGTCGAGATTAGGTGGAAGTAAGTATGCCAAAACAGTTGACAGATGTACGTTTAGGATGTAGTATGTGTTAGCTGCAGCTTGCTATCTGCCACTGATTGTTCATGAAAGAGTGTTGACACGGCCACTAGGAAAACACTAGCATATGCAAAACCTATTGGCATCACAGAACATGTTCCCTCCAGCTAGCCTTGCCTTGCCTGAGTTGTGTGTGGGTATAAGTACCAAGTTACCCTTTGTAGGTATATGTTGTCACTAATTGCTCATTCTTCCCCTTGGATACTGCCCTGGGATGGAGGTGTTGAGTGTTCATATTTAACTCTCATGATGCAGAAACATTGACTGGCAGTCCTTTGCTTAGAGGGCCATCGCCCCTCCAAGTGAAAAGTCCAGGATGTGTGTTGGTGGGCCACTTGGGGGAAGACTAATCCTGAGACACATTCCCATGCTTCCCAGTAGACTACACACACATGGTACTAATGGCATTCTGACTGTGAATGGCAGGGGTATGGGGATACCAAGGGAGATAGACGCATTGTAATGATATCTCTGGATGTGCTGAGAAATAATATTGCACTGTTACAAGAGACGTATGCGACACCGGAAGATATACCCAGTTCCAGAAGTGTTTGCAGAGCATTATTTTTGCATCCTGTACTCTGGTTTGGCAAGGGTAGCACTTGTGTGGGTCCATACAGGGGTCTCATTTAGCCAATTAGAAACTCCCACGGAGCAAGAGAGCATAATGTGTTTGTACTGGGTCTGCTTGATGTTTCCAAAGATCAGGAGGCAGGGTTTCATTGCCAAATTCTGACAAAGCCGACCTCATTCTGCACATATCCATCATCCTCACAAGGTGTACCCATATTCCCTGGCTTGAGCATGGCAAGGTCAATTGTGTCCAAGAGCCACAGACTAAGTGCCCCCCCCAGCATCCTCTCCAGTGCTTGCAGTTTATCTTAAACAATGGGCTGCACACTGGTCCCTCCAACACTGTCAGTGGATCCAACATCCTGAGACTTATGAGTACTCCTACTAATCTGCAGTACACAATCTGCACATTCTGAATGGATTATTTGTTAGCAGCTCACACAAGAGACTGAGGATCTAGATGCTGAATAGCTGTGAATAACATTCTCTGAAGATGACCCAAGACACATACGCATTGGGTGTCCTGTGCAGCAAGCCCCAGCCCACACATGGTGACTGCATCCTATGTTGTTGTTGGCCCATGCATTTTGTACATTCCTGAGGGATTCCATCTCCAAATATTTAACTGACTACTGGGACACAACCACTTCTAGGTTATTGGAGTGGGTAGCACTGAAAGCAGTAATGAGTAGCTGGTGCTTGGGGCTTGGGTGGTGTCTCGGGCCAATATCCACAGGGCTTTGCTTTAAACAGAGGCATCACTAGGTAATCAATCAACAGCGTTCCAGTTGCAGGCTGTGATGTAAGCCATGCTGACAGATGCTCAAACACACCACACCCATCTGATTGAGCAACTGCATTGCTTTTAGTTTGCAACATGACAAACTGAAATACCCACATACGGATATGAGTCAGGACAACTCCTGTCCTGCCTCATCTGTTCCTTAACACCAACCCAGCAAGTGTTAATCATTAGGGGTCACCTGCCCCATATGCACAATAGTCAGGCATCCATCCATGAATTATACATGGTGTATGTTATGGTCTGTAAATCCCTCGCTAGTCTGAACGCAAGGTTGATGTTTCATGATTACCGACTGGATTAAATCTATCTGTACTTGATCTGGCAGCTCATGCATTGATCAAAAACCCGTTGGCTGGTATAGGGGATACTCAGAATGATTCTGCACACTGCCACGTTGACCACTCATGCGTTGTACATCCTCCCACCCACTCTTGATAATGCCTATAAGCTTGTACTTGCACAGAGGTGACTGTATCTCTCTCGAGCTCCCTTGAGTGATTGGAGACACCCACAATCCATGTGGCAATCTTTTTGGTGTACATTGGTAAAACACAACAGTGACCTAGCTGAACTTATGGCCACAAAATCCTTTTTTCCCTGCTTGCAAGGAATTGTTAATCTTTAGTACAGTAGTGGTGAATCACTTGCTGGTACACCAACAGCACCTAATGCATGGTGCCCAAGATAGATCCACACTGCTTAACATTCTGATGCAAAGTACAGTGGCGTAGCTGGTCCAGGGGAGGTGTCCCTGCATAGACTGCTTAGTGCTGAAATTGGTGAAAGCATTCAAAAACCGTTGATTGTGTATACATGTTTTTCACTCTGACAAAAGTGGACATTGCAGGGCAGCTGCAACAGCACATATGTCTTTTTCATGCCAAGCCAACTGCCCAAGTCAAGTGTCACCCTCTTTTAGACTGTGCAAGCGGAATCGTCAGGGCTGTCATCTTTCCCAAATTCTCTTTGCCCTGAGGATGTAGCCACCAGCCCATAAATTTGTCCGGGGTGTTCATCATGGTGAGTTCCACTGGACGATGAGGTACATGTAGTATCTATTAGTACAGACAACATGCTGCTCTATATTCAGTCAATATGCAGAGACAATCCAGGTATTTCTGTGAGACAATCAGATTTCGAGGGTGTGTCAAGTTTGTGTGTTAACTGGGCCAAGTGTTGTGTTTTTGCCCTCTGTGTGGATTATCCTCCACAAGAGGAGATGGCGGATGAGCAGAGTGTGATGTGTGAGCTTCATGTTTTTGGGTACTTATGGATCTATAACTGTGATGATACAAAGTATCTCTGTTTGAATCTTAGCAGGGCCATATCCATATAACGTCCATGGATGTATTTTTTTATCCCTCTTCCAGGTACAGGCCAAGGCTGTATTTCACTTTCTGAGAAGTTAGTGCTCCCCTGCATCTTGTGATTTTGCCATCACCTAGCATTGGCTGTGACTGGTGCCACCTTCAGGGAGTTTGCCAACAAAGCTGAGAGGGTTGATCTGCAATGGTGGCATAATAATTGTGGCTCTTTGGAGGCTGCATCTGTCAGAGCAAAGGCTGTCAAGGCTGTGCATTTTAAAAGGAATGTTATGTGGCAGGACCACTGCAATGGCTAGTGTTACGTTTTTTAGTAGACAGTTATACAAAGTGAGCATGTTCCCAAAATGCAGGGGACATGAGAATGTGGGATCAATGTTGCTCCCTGAAGCACAGAACCCCTGTGGCGCTGACAGACTGGTAAAAGCATGTTTTTGGGCTAGTAGGGCCTGTGCCTACTGAGGGTTATGATCCAGGACTCGTCATCTCTTATTCTGCACGTCATGGCTCCTTTCTATTGAAGCATTGCTGGGAAGGGCTGACAGCATGGAGAGACACAGGACTGAGCTCAGAGGCAGACCTAATCAGCGTCTGGGAGCACATTACCCTTTTCCATTTGCAGGAAGATCCTGACATTGCAGGGATCCATTTCTTGACCATGGCACATTGATGGCTGAGATGGGACACATGTGGAGTGTGACAGACACTGAATCGGTGCATCAGCCCCTAACCCACGCCCTGCACTTCATGGGTGGAATTCGGAGACTGGTGATCTTATTTATTGATGTGTTTGAACACATGGCGAATGACTCACTGTCACCTGCTCTCTAGCTATGGGGCACTGATATTTTATGAGTCCTCCATGAGCGAGGAGTGAGGATAGACTAGGCACTACCGATGTACAGTATCGCATGATGCCAAACTACAGTCCATTCAATTTGACATCTGGAACAAGGCATGTCTCACCTCAGCTTTCTGACCACAAAGGTTTGTGTCCTGCCCTCTGTGCACATGATATAATGCACCTATTTTGTATTTGATACATATGTTCTGAACATAGCTGTATGCTGCAAAGCTGTGTTGCAGAGTTACAGATGTACTTGGGCCTGTGAGGGGTTGGTTCAACTTCCTTCCATTGGAGGGGATGAAGAGAGAGATATTCCAGAAGATGATGGGCCTGATTCACAAAGGTAAACTTAGAACAAAAGTCTAAATTTTGACCTGAAGTCTAACTTAGAGCAAAAGTCTAACTTTACTACTTCTAAAGTTAGACTTTTGGTCTAAGTTCAGACCAAAAGTCTAACTTAGACCAAAAGTCTAACTTTCCTACTACTAAAGTTAGACTTTTGATCAAAGTTAGACTTTTGTTCTAAACTTAGACCAAAATTCTAACTTTATTAGTAGTAAAGTTAGACTTTTGGTCTAAGTTAGACTTTTGGTCTAAACTTAGGCCAAAAGTCTAACTTTAGTAGTAGTACAGTTAGACTTTAGGTCTGAACTTAGACTTTGGTCTAATCTTAGACGTTTGGTCTAAGGCCCGATGTTTTTAAAGTTATGCGATGAAAGAATGAATTTGTGAATGCTCATCACACGCGAGGCCATTTGCATGCATTGTAGGGCTACTGCAGTCCCAACACTGCAAAACTTGTGCGCAGTACTTTGCTGATGGTGTGGGGATGAGGCTTCTGTGCAGCACAGGGAGTGAGTTGTGTGCCTCCACAGGATTGCAATAGCTAAGCTGTAGGAAAATGTGTTACATAAAGAGCCACTGGATGGGTGTAGGACTTTGTAGGGTGTGAGTCACAGACACGTGGTCATGGACCTTTCAGAGGTGGTCCTGACATGGCTAGATGAGGCAGCTGCTCTGTCATGGGAGGCAGACTGTCTGCATGACATTTCCTCCTTTGTTCACATGTAGGGGTGTCTTTTAGACATCACAAATGCAGCAGTGTCAACTGTTGACAATGGCTATTGTCCTGTAGGCCATGGTCTCACCCCACATGTGTGGCCTGTGAGGTATGTGGGTTGCTGACCTTCTAAATGCACATGATCCCTCTGTGCTCTTCTATCTTGTTATTGTTATCGTGTTGTTCAATTTTGTATCATATGCTCCTGTTGTGGTGTGCTTGACTCATTGATGAATGTTTGTTATGCCCATCTGACCAGATCTGCATTGCCTGTTCAATGAAAGATGATTTACATACCTCCCAATTTATGTCCAGGACATGATAATGAGCTGATAGTAAGGTTTTGGTTTGGATGTTGAAATGTCTTGTGACTTATGCGCAGAGACATTCATTGTGCCATATGCCAGCAAGCGCATTTCCCTGTCTTTGCCTTTTGTATGAGGGAAATTGTCTTAGTTTTGAGATGTGTGTCTTCCTTCGCCACGGTTTTAGATGATGAACCATTCTTTGTGCACCTGCAGATTTGAGACCGGCTCCATGTAGACTGTTATCAATTTGTCCATTTTTGAGTGCTGTGACTCCAAGTGGGACATTTTGATACCATGCCCTGACTGTACAGGTAGGTTTCATATCCCATGCCCTGCTGGCTTGCCTCAGAGAACATTGGTAGAGGAATGGCAAGGATCCACCAAGGGTATGTAAAGCTTTCCTGGCAAAGCATAGGGTGCCCCAAGATAGTTGTGTCCCAATGTATTTGAGTGTGGGGTGCATGCTATCAGACCTGTGTGCATGGTAGCGATTGTATGTAAGGGATTCATCTGTCTGAGTCCTGCTCTGGATCTGTGCTGGATCCTTCAAATGTTGTTATTCCTGATACATCCCATTCTGGTTGTGACTCCCTATGATAACCTGGCAATGTGCCCTGCGGTGAGTCTGACATGATGGATGTAGGCTTTGGTGGATACCTGCTCAGACTAAAGTGTGACAACCATAAATTAATCTTAACACTTTTACCACTGCTCAACAGGGGTAAGTGCAGAGTGAGAAGAATTGAGAATGGTTGAATTTTTTTATTTTTTGCACACTTTTCCTCTGACAATTGTTTTGTCTGTACAAGCTAGGACATTTCTATTTCAACAACACATCAATTGCAGTTGAGCATATGATTTGTGTGTATGTTGTCATTTGTGTATAGATGACAATGGGGTACTTTTGAACTATGTTTGATACTGGTCAAGATCACACATAGATGAACTTTCAGTGCTGTTATGTCTAGTGGATTGCCCAGTGCTACATGTGGTAAGGCGAGTGGACTGTGACAACACAGAAGTGTTATGGGCCCGTTTGCTGTGCAGATGCCGCAGGAGCTTGTGTTACACCCATGCACTAAGTTGACAGATACGTGAGAATGTAGATCTTTGAATGTGAGGCCTAGCTGGAGACTTGATTAGCACGGTTGATGTTGAATGGGCTGAGCTGGCTTAACAACAGTAGAGAGACTTGTGTATCCATTTTGGAAATGGAGCGGAGACTCAGATGTAATAGGGGAGAACAAGTTAGGATTTATATGAAAGTGGAAGGTAGGAGTTAGGGTCAAAGGCAGTTCTTGGACAAAAGAAGTGAAGTATCCTCGCTCTTAAAATGTGAATTTGTTGGAATGCCTGGTGTGTAGGAATCAGAGTGTGGGACTTTATAAGACTGGTTAAGGCCTGGGCAAGATATGCTAGGAATAGGTAGATGTTATTGAGGTAGAACCAGCTAGAAAAGGTTGGAGGCTGGCAGGAGATGAGAGCTGTAGTCTGTGGCACTACGGTGAGAGATGACTGTGACAGGGCAGAGCCATTGAAAAAAATAGTTGTCAATGTGCAGAATTTAATTGAGGTATTTCTCATGCAACTGAGATGTGGCTGTGATAAGGCCACAGTGAGACATGTTTACACTTGTTATTTGTAACAAAGTGTAAAAGTGTATGTCAAGGGTATGCACCAGTTGTGTAAGTTAGGGTGCTGAATGTGGAGGTGTGAGGTCTAGTGCAGTTGATGTATGTTGTGTTTGCATCTGTGGATACAGTAGGTTGCGAAATGACTATTAGTAGTCCTTAAGCAGAGTAGGGTGAGTAAATGGAGTGAGGCGAGCACGCACATTCGCAGTTTTCACAAAGATCACCCAGAGACGCGAGGAAGAGGAGGAGGGCAGCCCGGGGATGCCACAGTACAGGTAAGTGTTTTTGTTTTAGTTTTAATTATTGCCTAATTAATTGTTTATAGGGGGTGGAGGCGGGGGCTGGCTAAATTCCGCTCCCCTGCGGAGTGTGTGGAGATTTGCCTAGTTCACGTTCCAAGGAAAACACGTAGTAGGCAAATCTCCGCACACTCTGCCCACGCCTAGTGTACATAGTGATGAAGAGTGGTACTGTGAATGATGGTGTGTATGTAAGAGGGACAGCACCAGGATTATATTATGAGAGTGTGCGTGTGATAGTTAGAGTACAAGGGTGGAGCTTGAGGGCAGAAATGATTTCCAGGATAGCTGCACCGGAGGGTGATTGTAAAGAGCTTGTGTGTGATGGATGGAGGTGAGCATGTACATTGAGGTGGATGTTAGAGGGGTCAGACCAGCATGAGCAGAAATTATGCAGGCCAAGAGGTAATGTTGAAATGTACACATGTCGAGATTAGGTGGAAGTAAGTATGCCAAAACAGTTGACAGATGTACGTTTAGGATGTAGTATGTGTTAGCTGCAGCTTGCTATCTGCCACTGATTGTTCATGAAAGAGTGTTGACACGGCCACTAGGAAAACACTAGCATATGCAAAACCTATTGGCATCACAGAACATGTTCCCTCCAGCTAGCCTTGCCTTGCCTGAGTTGTGTGTGGGTATAAGTACCAAGTTACCCTTTGTAGGTATATGTTGTCACTAATTGCTCATTCTTCCCCTTGGATACTGCCCTGGGATGGAGGTGTTGAGTGTTCATATTTAACTCTCATGATGCAGAAACATTGACTGGCAGTCCTTTGCTTAGAGGGCCATCGCCCCTCCAAGTGAAAAGTCCAGGATGTGTGTTGGTGGGCCACTTGGGGGAAGACTAATCCTGAGACACATTCCCATGCTTCCCAGTAGACTACACACACATGGTACTAATGGCATTCTGACTGTGAATGGCAGGGGTATGGGGATACCAAGGGAGATAGACGCATTGTAATGATATCTCTGGATGTGCTGAGAAATAATATTGCACTGTTACAAGAGACGTATGCGACACCGGAAGATATACCCAGTTCCAGAAGTGTTTGCAGAGCATTATTTTTGCATCCTGTACTCTGGTTTGGCAAGGGTAGCACTTGTGTGGGTCCATACAGGGGTCTCATTTAGCCAATTAGAAACTCCCACGGAGCAAGAGAGCATAATGTGTTTGTACTGGGTCTGCTTGATGTTTCCAAAGATCAGGAGGCAGGGTTTCATTGCCAAATTCTGACAAAGCCGACCTCATTCTGCACATATCCATCATCCTCACAAGGTGTACCCATATTCCCTGGCTTGAGCATGGCAAGGTCAATTGTGTCCAAGAGCCACAGACTAAGTGCCCCCCCCAGCATCCTCTCCAGTGCTTGCAGTTTATCTTAAACAATGGGCTGCACACTGGTCCCTCCAACACTGTCAGTGGATCCAACACCCTGAGACTTATGAGTACTCCTACTAATCTGCAGTACACAATCTGCACATTCTGAATGGATTATTTGTTAGCAGCTCACACAAGAGACTGAGGATCTAGATGCTGAATAGCTGTGAATAACATTCTCTGAAGATGACCCAAGACACATACGCATTGGGTGTCCTGTGCAGCAAGCCCCAGCCCACACATGGTGACTGCATCCTATGTTGTTGTTGGCCCATGCATTTTGTACATTCCTGAGGGATTCCATCTCCAAATATTTAACTGACTACTGGGACACAACCACTTCTAGGTTATTGGAGTGGGTAGCACTGAAAGCAGTAATGAGTAGCTGGTGCTTGGGGCTTGGGTGGTGTCTCGGGCCAATATCCACAGGGCTTTGCTTTAAACAGAGGCATCACTAGGTAATCAATCAACAGCGTTCCAGTTGCAGGCTGTGATGTAAGCCATGCTGACAGATGCTCAAACACACCACACCCATCTGATTGAGCAACTGCATTGCTTTTAGTTTGCAACATGACAAACTGAAATACCCACATACGGATATGAGTCAGGGCAACTCCTGTCCTGCCTCATCTGTTCCTTAACACCAACCCAGCAAGTGTTAATCATTAGGGGTCACCTGCCCCATATGCACAATAGTCAGGCATCCATCCATGAATTATTCATGGTGTATGTTATGGTCTGTAAATCCCTCGCTAGTCTGAACGCAAGGTTGATGTTTCATGATTACCGACTGGATTAAATCTATCTGTACTTGATCTGGCAGCTCATGCATTGATCAAAAACCCGTTGGCTGGTATAGGGGATACTCAGAATGATTCTGCACACTGCCACGTTGACCACTCATGCGTTGTACATCCTCCCACCCACTCTTGATAATGCCTATAAGCTTGTACTTGCACAGAGGTGACTGTATCTCTCTCGAGCTCCCTTGAGTGATTGGAGACACCCACAATCCATGTGGCAATCTTTTTGGTGTACATTGGTAAAACACAACAGTGACCTAGCTGAACTTATGGCCACAAAATCCTTTTTTCCCTGCTTGCAAGGAATTGTTAATCTTTAGTACAGTAGTGGTGAATCACTTGCTGGTACACCAACAGCACCTAATGCATGGTGCCCAAGATAGATCCACACTGCTTAACATTCTGATGCAAAGTACAGTGGCGTAGCTGGTCCAGGGGAGGTGTCCCTGCATAGACTGCTTAGTGCTGAAATTGGTGAAAGCATTCAAAAACCGTTGATTGTGTATACATGTTTTTCACTCTGACAAAAGTGGACATTGCAGGGCAGCTGCAACAGCACATATGTCTTTTTCATGCCAAGCCAACTGCCCAAGTCAAGTGTCACCCTCTTTTAGACTGTGCAAGCGGAATCGTCAGGGCTGTCATCTTTCCCAAATTCTCTTTGCCCTGAGGATGTAGCCACCAGCCCATAAATTTGTCCGGGGTGTTCATCATGGTGAGTTCCACTGGACGATGAGGTACATGTAGTATCTATTAGTACAGACAACATGCTGCTCTATATTCAGTCAATATGCAGAGACAATCCAGATATTTCTGTGAGACAATCAGATTTCGAGGGTGTGTCAAGTTTGTGTGTTAACTGGGCCAAGTGTTGTGTTTTTGCCCTCTGTGTGGATTATCCTCCACAAGAGGAGATGGCGGATGAGCAGAGTGTGATGTGTGAGCTTCATGTTTTTGGGTACTTATGGATCTATAACTGTGATGATACAAAGTATCTCTGTTTGAATCTTAGCAGGGCCATATCCATATAACGTCCATGGATGTATTTTTTTATCCCTCTTCCAGGTACAGGCCAAGGCTGTATTTCACTTTCTGAGAAGTTAGTGCTCCCCTGCATCTTGTGATTTTGCCATCACCTAGCATTGGCTGTGACTGGTGCCACCTTCAGGGAGTTTGCCAACAAAGCTGAGAGGGTTGATCTGCAATGGTGGCATAATAATTGTGGCTCTTTGGAGGCTGCATCTGTCAGAGCAAAGGCTGTCAAGGCTGTGCATTTTAAAAGGAATGTTATGTGGCAGGACCACTGCAATGGCTAGTGTTACGTTTTTTAGTAGACAGTTATACAAAGTGAGCATGTTCCCAAAATGCAGGGGACATGAGAATGTGGGATCAATGTTGCTCCCTGAAGCACAGAACCCCTGTGGCGCTGACAGACTGGTAAAAGCATGTTTTTGGGCTAGTAGGGCCTGTGCCTACTGAGGGTTATGATCCAGGACTCGTCATCTCTTATTCTGCACGTCATGGCTCCTTTCTATTGAAGCATTGCTGGGAAGGGCTGACAGCATGGAGAGACACAGGACTGAGCTCAGAGGCAGACCTAATCAGCGTCTGGGAGCACATTACCCTTTTCCATTTGCAGGAAGATCCTGACATTGCAGGGATCCATTTCTTGACCATGGCACATTGATGGCTGAGATGGGACACATGTGGAGCGTGACAGACACTGAATCGGTGCATCAGACCCTAACCCACGCCCTGCACTTCATGGGTGGAATTCGGAGACTGGTGATCTTATTTATTGATGTGTTTGAACACATGGCGAATGACTCACTGTCACCTGCTCTCTAGCTATGGGGCACTGATATTTTATGAGTCCTCCATGAGCGAGGAGTGAGGATAGACTAGGCACTACCGATGTACAGTATCGCATGATGCCAAACTACAGTCCATTCAATTTGACATCTGGAACAAGGCATGTCTCACCTCAGCTTTCTGACCACAAAGGTTTGTGTCCTGCCCTCTGTGCACATGATATAATGCACCTATTTTGTATTTGATACATATGTTCTGAACATAGCTGTATGCTGCAAAGCTGTGTTGCAGAGTTACAGATGTACTTGGGCCTGTGAGGGGTTGGTTCAACCTCCTTCCATTGGAGGGGATGAAGAGAGAGATATTCCAGAAGATGATGGGCCTGATTCACAAAGGTAAACTTAGAACAAAATCTAAATTTTGACCTGAAGTCTAACTTAGAGCAAAAGTCTAACTTTACTACTTCTAAAGTTAGACTTTTGGTCTAAGTTCAGACCAAAAGTCTAACTTAGACCAAAAGTCTAACTTTCCTACTACTAAAGTTAGACTTTTGATCAAAGTTAGACTTTTGTTCTAAACTTAGACCAAAATTCTAACTTTATTAGTAGTAAAGTTAGACTTTTGGTCTAAGTTAGACTTTTGGTCTAAACTTAGGCCAAAAGTCTAACTTTAGTAGTAGTACAGTTAGACTTTAGGTCTGAACTTAGACTTTGGTCTAATCTTAGACGTTTGGTCTAAGGCCCGATGTTTTTAAAGTTATGCGATGAAAGAATGAATTTGTGAATGCTCATCACACGCGAGGCCATTTGCATGCATTGTAGGGCTACTGCAGTCCCAACACTGCAAAACTTGTGCGCAGTACTTTGCTGATGGTGTGGGGATGAGGCTTCTGTGCAGCACAGGGAGTGAGTTGTGTGCCTCCACAGGATTGCAATAGCTAAGCTGTAGGAAAATGTGTTACATAAAGAGCCACTGGATGGGTGTAGGACTTTGTAGGGTGTGAGTCACAGACACGTGGTCATGGACCTTTCAGAGGTGGTCCTGACATGGCTAGATGAGGCAGCTGCTCTGTCATGGGAGGCAGACTGTCTGCATGACATTTCCTCCTTTGTTCACATGTAGGGGTGTCTTTTAGACATCACAAATGCAGCAGTGTCAACTGTTGACAATGGCTATTGTCCTGTAGGCCATGGTCTCACCCCACATGTGTGGCCTGTGAGGTATGTGGGTTGCTGACCTTCTAAATGCACATGATCCCTCTGTGCTCTTCTATCTTGTTATTGTTATCGTGTTGTTCAATTTTGTATCATATGCTCCTGTTGTGGTGTGCTTGACTCATTGATGAATGTTTGTTATGCCCATCTGACCAGATCTGCATTGCCTGTTCAATGAAAGATGATTTACATACCCCCCAATTTATGTCCAGGACATGATAATGAGCTGATAGTAAGGTTTTGGTTTGGATGTTGAAATGTCTTGTGACTTATGCGCAGAGACATTCATTGTGCCATATGCCAGCAAGCGCATTTCCCTGTCTTTGCCTTTTGTATGAGGGAAATTGTCTTAGTTTTGAGATGTGTGTCTTCCTTCGCCACGGTTTTAGATGATGAACCATTCTTTGTGCACCTGCAGATTTGAGACCGGCTCCATGTAGACTGTTATCAATTTGTCCATTTTTGAGTGCTGTGACTCCAAGTGGGACATTTTGATACCATGCCCTGACTGTACAGGTAGGTTTCATATCCCATGCCCTGCTGGCTTGCCTCAGAGAACATTGGTAGAGGAATGGCAAGGATCCACCAAGGGTATGTAAAGCTTTCCTGGCAAAGCATAGGGTGCCCCAAGATAGTTGTGTCCCAATGTATTTGAGTGTGGGGTGCATGCTATCAGACCTGTGTGCATGGTAGCGATTGTATGTAAGGGATTCATCTGTCTGAGTCCTGCTCTGGATCTGTGCTAGATCCTTCAAATGTTGTTATTCCTGATACATCCCATTCTGGTTGTGACTCCCTATGATAACCTGGCAATGTGCCCTGCGGTGAGTCTGACATGATGGATGTAGGCTTTGGTGGATACCTGCTCAGACACTGCTGTACTCATCAGGACACAGGATGTGGGACTGCAGGAGTGGGCTATGGGGAAGTGGCAGGACAGGTTGGACTGTAGTTGTCAATTTGTTGTTTAGAGACATGTATTGATCTGCCAACAATTGGTGCATTAGGTAAAGTGAGGTGTGTGATAGTAAACAAGCTAGGCCTAGGTTTTCCATCTGAGTGGGTGGATGTATTGTATTGCTGCTTGATAGATCAGCCATATAATTTGACTTCATTTTCTTGAGTGGTTTATATATATTATTGTCTAATTTCAAGCTATCCAGAGTAGATAATGTGCTTCTTGCTATGGTGTTTGGGAAATAGGAAGGTGATTAGGATAAATGATATCACTTCCTGCAATGTAACTTCCTAGGACATGAGATGTTCTGGTCTTTGTATTCATTTCAGATATTTGGATTATGCCTGGGTAAATGATGCATGTAGGTGCGGGCATGGTGCCAGTTTCATATGTCTCTCTGGACATACATTTGTGAGTACATTGGAGTTCTGTTGCCCTGTGAAGTTTCATTGTGTGCTATGGCATACTCATGCATTCATTTAGTTATACATACATATATGTAGCTATGGGTATTCCTGTTCCAATGTAAAATGTGTGCTTCTCCCATGATTTGGCGGTCTGACTGTACATACCTGATGATGACATTCCCTCATTTGCCATACTCAACATGCAATGGAACACTTTCTACTGTGTTACCTTTCGCTGGTTAGTTACATTAATCTGTAGGGGTAGTTGTCTTGGTTACCATCAGCGACGACCGTGTCTGATGGGTTTGTGATAATCATTGCAGATGTTTAATAGAGGATTGACATGAGTGATGGACTCCACAGTAAGTCTGGGCGGTGAACTCCACTCAGCTCGCGGAGTTTGCAGAGGTTTCCGCACTCTACGCGGAGCTTACGGAGTTCTGAAAAACTCTGCTCATGTAGGGGAGTGGAGTTTTTTCCTCTCACTCGCGTTCGTCAAGGTCAAGTTGGCGAGCGAGGAAAATCTACCTCCCGGTGAGATTTTTCCTCATTCGCGATCATCAACATTAAGTTGGCGAGCATGGAAAATCAACCTGCGATTTCTCAAGGCAGGTGGTCAGATTTTTCATTGCGAGTGGTCACGTATGCTCGCGACCGCTCGCGTTGAGAAAATGTCCATTCACGTTGAGACAGCTGCTGCTCAAGTAAAAATCTACTTGAGCGGCAGAAAGGAAGCAGAACCCGCTAGTGATGTGCATGGTGCCAGTTGCAATGATTGCACAGTGTAGACAAGCACTTGGCACTGAAATTCTCCCCAAACAGCATTTATCCAACGCACTCTGCTGGTTGCGGAGCTCCATGTAGCGCGACTGAGATTTGTTTGCACTTCGCGGAGTTCCACGTAGCAAAACTCAGTGAACTCCGCCCAGGCTTACTTCAAAGCTGCACAGCATTGGTTGCAGGAAGCCTGTTGTGACGAGATTTGAAGTTGAAATACTCCCCTTCTGCCTGCTCTGAAGCGGTGGTTCACCCAACAGATATGGCATGTCAGAAGTATGCATCATAATGGTGTGGGCGGTTTCAGACTCGGAAGTGGCTCCTAATGGCTCCATTTGGCATTTCCGATGGCTTCACAGTCAGAACATCCAGTTGGATTTGGAGTAACTGAGTCAATTGGTAAGTAATGGGTTTTGGGCAACCACATCCGAGAACAAGTCGGTCGGACTGTCCGCCTCTGACAGGCCCTCGGATGCCCTTCCGTCCAACAGCATAATCGGCCCCTTACTTGTGCTAAATGTGCAAAGGATGACCTGCTTGAATTTTTAAGGGAGGAAAACTCAATCACTGAGGACATCAAAAAAAGACAACAGGAGAACTTTGCTCTTTAGATACTGCCAATGTTTGCAGATATTTTAACCACAAGTTCCAAGCTATGCAATCTTTTATCTGCAACAAAACGAATCCTCCTATGGTGAAGTAACTGATTTCTTATGGCGTAAAGAGTATCAAGCAAGAGGTGCTCCTAATATTCATATGCTGTTACGGATAAAAGATGCTCCAAAATTTTGAACAGACAGTAATTACTGTCTGCTCTCTTTTATAGAATAGTATGTGACATGCACCATCCCAAACGATACTACTGACAAAGGCTTGAAAGAACAAGTTCTGCATTTCCAAACACATAGATGTGGAAAGTACCATTGTCAAAATTACACAAGAAAATGAAGATTATACATAAGATGTCATTTTGGCTTTCCACGACCACTTATTTCATGAGGAAGAGTCAACAGCTTTTTGACTGCAGTGAGACATACAGTAAGCTTTTTAAAACAGAACTCACCAAAAAATACGTACAGCAGATGTTTCCAAGTTCATTACTGATTATAATGCTGTAATTCTCAAAATGTGTAATGCAAACATGTACATTGAATTTGTTGCAGACAACTACATTACTGTTGCTCATTATGTGACTTCCTACATTACAATATTAGAGAAGACCAAAATGAAAGAGATGTAGCAGGAGATTTCTGCAGAAAAGAGTTTAACAAAAAAGTTCTCCAGGTTTAGTTTAAAAATGCTATCCCATAGGGAGATGGTTTCTTATGAATGTTGTGACAGGTTGAGCTTGGCTAGTTGACACTCAAAGTCTAGGGTAATTGTTTGGGTAAGATACAAAAGACACACAGCAGCAGACCAAGGGCAAGCACCTTAAATTCCACCAGTTTCAAATATTTTACATGAGTGCCACCACTCCTGACATCCGCTGCTGGGGGATGTCAAGTAAAGAAAATGTCCACAAAAAAGGAAGGTTCACTCTAATAGGAGTCAATCAGAGGGCAAATATTTTTTTCAAAAGGTCTTCTCTTTATTAGCGTAGTTTTTTTCCCCATAAAACCGGCACAGCCAACGCGTTTTGTTCCCCTAGTGCCACGGGAACTTTGTCAGGGCTGTAACAGTCATAATATACATATATAAAACAGGTAAATACATAATACACACTAAACATACATTATACATCATAACTGAACCCGACAGTACATATACGATGACCCAAAGAAAAAACACAAAGTACATTTAAAATACATGTAAATTATCAAACCAACAAAGAGACAGTTTTAAGTTACTACAAAAGTTATTAAAAACATGTTTTTGTTTTCATTAAAGTGCAGAAATGTCCGAAATTTATACACTTAGAGTTATAGAATTCCACAGACAATATCAAGCACATGTAAATATACGAGAAACAAATAAAGAAATACAAAAAAGGGTCAGGGTAGAAGAAATGGAAAGGAGTACTGATAGAATATGTCTTGATAATGAAAAGCTTGTAAGTTTATACAAGAAACACCAAACCACGCTGATCACAGTAGAAAAAAGGGGGACCCAACAGTGTGAGAAATTATCTCACCTTACGCAGAGTTTAACAGGACACGTACGACCTTTTTCGTATAATTTGCTGTTTTCCATTGCCAATGTCATGGATGTCAATGAATATAAAGTGAAAGGTGTCGTAGCTCCCCTGGTTCTAGCGAAATTGCACAGATGGAAAATACCAATCAATAGTATATCTAAGTCCCAATCCTATATCTAGGTCCCAATCTTAAGGATAAAAGAGAGAATATATACCTCACAATTAGTCTTGTACACCACCAATGAGGATATGAGACAAGCGATGATAAAAGGACACCATCAATGAGTCCTCCCATGAAGAGTCCTCCTATGAGTGAGGGCAATAGAACAATAAACTTAGAGGGCAAAAGTAGACTCAAAACACCAATTTTAGTCACCATATATTACCCATATTACAGCCACTCACTTTCTCACCTTTTATCTGACACAGAATCAAAGTCAGAAGATACGGGATTCAAAGAGAGGGAACCCAAAGTGTGTAATGATTCTCAAATTTCAAAATCAAGCTGTCAATAAAGAGCAAATATATGTATTAGAGGTCTCTGCATCAAGACCAATTTATGGATCATATTGATATAATAATATATCGGGCGCTTCCCTCCTTAAAGCATAGGAGTCCTAGACGGCATACTAACCGCTAGGCCCCTGGGCACACGATATTCGTAAATATTCAAATTGTCTGCTGTCAAGAAATACAAATTGACATCTTTGGTTGATAGTAACTAATACCGAAGGTAATGTATACTTTATTTTTAACTTAATATAAAACCAACAAACAACCACCAACATAGTTCGTAAAGGGTATTGGACAGCATTATTTCTCCATAAAGCCCTATATGACAATGCTAAATTGTGCAAATGGATAACTAACCCAAAGTCCTAATGTTTCACAAAGCCGCCTGTTGAAATACGTCACAACTTGCAACAGGATCAGATCACAACAAATCCGAAAGAGGGGGCTGTATAGTATGACTTACTAGTATGGATAGGCGGCGTCCCCTTTCCTCTTCAGAATCAATGCCTCCCAGGCGGCATAATTACCAAAACTAGTATAGATACTAGTATAGATAGGCGGCATCCCCTTCCCTCTTCAAAATCAATGGCTCTCAGGTGGCATATTAACCGAAAAACCCCATCGCGTCCTATCGTAAAAATGGGGAAAATATCAATAAAGCCCATACGGGGAAATTCAGTGCATTTTTGCAATTATGCTTGTGCAAGGAGATCTTAACTATGATATGGCGCAACAATCCCGTACGACCTGGTGCCCAACAGAGATGAGGCTCAAAGATTCACGACTTTTTTAAAAGGCAAATTAAGGGTGGTCCTAACACGGCATCGTGACATCACATACGTGCGACCAAGGGCCACACATAAAGTATACAGCAATACATTACATATACGGCGGCCATCTTAAAACAGTATCCCCAATTTAAATATATTCATGTGGAATGCAACAAAGGTTATTACAACAAAAATGTATGAGAAAATGTGTCATCACACTAATGATACTTACTTAAGAATAATAACTAGCATGGTAAATTAAAGGTAATCCTAAAAACAGCATTGTCATCTCACCTGCATCCGAACACAACCCATACATACAGGAAGAAAAGTTGCAAATACGGTGGCCATCTTAGAACTAGGCCTGGGCTAAATTTCCGTTCCGCTCGCGGAAATTGCGATAATTTGACATTTTCGCGTTCCGCGGAGAGCGTGAAAATGTCAAAATGTCCGCATTCCGCAGCTTAGCGATAATTTGTTTCTTGTTCGCGCTGTAAAATAATACATTCTCGCGCGCGCGCGATCGCCTTACCTGAATCCCCGCGTTCGCCGACAAGGTTTCCCGATCCGGTCGCGTTCTCCACAAGATGTTGGATGTTGGTAGCCATTTGCGCTGTCTCGCGACAGTTCGCGCCCGCAGTAATGTCATTGGTCGCGCGATCACGTCTTTCTTCTCGCGATCATGCACCGCGAGAAGAGTGAAAACAAGATGGACGCGCCCGCAAGCAACCGCATGGGTAAGTTGGCGAGCCGCGACCATGCAGAAAATACCGCGAACAGGCGGGAAAAAATCTTCCGCATCTTCGCGATATAGCCGCGTGTTTGTGGAGATTTGTACCATTTTCGCGATAATTTGCGAAAGTCACTTTCGCAAATTCCGCCCACCCCTACTTAGAACTGCATCGCTAATTCCATTGTATCAACGGGGAAAGCAGTAAAAAATGTTCCTGAAAATCTCGCTGAGATGACAATATGTCAAAATTCAGTATACCTATGTACGGTATACCTGGTCAACAGCTAAAATAAGCGAATTTCAGGACCAGGTCATGTGTAGGAGAGGGAAACAAATTTCCAGACAATCATACTGTGTCTGGATGCCCATCGTATATTCTCTGGTAATTATCCAATCACAAAAAAGTTTCACAAGATTTAGGTCACGAATACAGGTCACAAAGGCAAAAATGTAAATAGATCAAACCACAAATGTTAATGTTTGAAAACCAAGAATATTTCAAGAATCCAATAAATAATAATGAAGGTGGCAGAGATGAGCTCTCACATAGCCACAACCTCGACTGATCGTACAATAATCATATCTATATAATAATAACGTGACCTAAAATCAGTAAAGAAGCAGAGAAGAAAAAAGCAGAAAGACAAAGAGAATAAAAATAAAAAGTTATAAGGAAAAGAATAACAATAAATAAATAAATGAACAAAGGACAAGAACAATGAGCGAATGACAGGCTTGCCAAGCCACAGTTTATCGACTGCACACAAATAGCACATTGTATTGTTTTATATACACAAGGTATTGTAGCAATTCACTGAAAAAACTGTCAAATCACATTAGGATTCTAAGGCAATACACTTCTCCAAGGAAGTAATGGAGTTCCCTATCGGTGTTGTGGCCCATTTGGGTAGCCTTAAGTCAACATATCCATTTGGCTTCCCTCTGTCTGACCAGTAACTCATGATCGCCACCCCTAATTCCCTGAGGTACGTGGTCAATACCGTGACACCAGAACAAATTATCGTCTGGATGTATGTCTTTATAGTGGCCACTCACAGTGTAATGGCTATCTTTATTAAGAATGGCCCTACAGTGTTCCTGAATACGGACCATCATATATGTACTGTCAGGTTCAGTTATAATGTATTATTTATGTTTAGTGTGTATTATGTATTTACATGTTTTATATATGTATATTTCTGTTATGTATATTATGATTGTTACAGCCATGACACAGTTCCTGTGGCACTATGGGAACGAAACGCGTTGACTGTGCCGTTTTTATGGGGGGAGAAACTACACTAATAAAGAGAAGAACTTTTGAAAAAAATATTTGCCTTCTGATTTACTCCTATTAGAGTGCACCTTCCTTAATTGTTTGGGTAAGTCTAGGCCTAGAAAGCACGTGAAATAGAGTGTTAAAGTCCTTCGCAGACATTCAGTATCTAGTGGAGTTCGACCCGGAAAGTACTGATATTTTAAAATCCAACATGTTGGATACATACTACCCAGGAAGAAGTGTACATCTAGAAAATATGAGCTTGTATGAAGTTTGTCAACATTAGAGATACCAAAGGAATGTAACACAATACATAGAAGAGCGCAAATTTGCAATACTTGGATGTGATGGTTGTTTAGTGAGACATGGAGAAGGAAACTTAATAAACCACAGAAAACCTAGTTGCCAAATTTCAGAGAAAAGAGAATTTTTCTATTTGACACTTCTTCAGCTGCTCAAGCCTTGGCGTGCTGAATCAGAATTACTTGGAGGCTATAAATGAAATGAAGATTCATTTAATGTTGTAAAAGACTGTAGTGAGTGTTTAGCCTTCCAAAATTATATACTAATGTTAAATGAAGTGATTCAGCAAGAAGAAACACTTGCTGCAGAGTAGGGGTGGGCGGAATTTGCGAAATTAACTTTCGCAAATTATCGCGAACATTTTTAAAATTATCGCAAACAAGCGGAAATATCGCGAAGATGCGGAAGTTTTTTTCCGGCATGTTCGCGAGATTTTCTGCATGGTTGCGGGTCGCCAACTTACCCATGTGGTTGCTTGCGGGCGCGGCCATCTTGTTTTGAGTTGTCTCGCGGTGCATGATCGCGAGAAGAAAGACGTGATCGCGCGACACATGACATCACTGCGGGCGCGAACTAGCGCAAATGGCTAAAAACAATACAACATCTCATGGAGAACGCGACCGGATCAAGAAAACTTGTCGGCGAACGCAGGGATTCAGGTAAGGCGATCGCGCGCGCGCGAGAATGTATTATTTTACAGCGTGAGCAAGCAACAAATTATCGCCAAGCTGCGGAAACCGGAATTTTTGACATTTTCGCGCTCTCCGCGGAACGCGAAAATGTCAAATTATCGCAATTTCCGCGAACGGAACGAAATTTTCGCCCAGGCCTACTGCAGAGGTAGCTAAGGAAAGTTCACAAAGCAATTCCAAAATACATACTAATGTTAACTGATGTGATTCAGCAAGAAGAAACACTTGCTGCAGAGGTAGCTAAGGAAAGTTCACAAAGCAATTCCAAAATTACATACTAATGTTAACTGATGTGATTCAGCAAGAAGAAACACTTGCTGCAGAGGTAGCTAAGGAAAGTTCACAAAGCAATCAAAGTTCTGCACCACTCAGTCAAGATACTCTTGAACCACCTATTATTGAAATTGAAGCTGCAATAGCTGTAAATGGGATGGAAATTGCAATGAAACAAGCTAGACAAGAAACCACACATCTGGAGCAGTTAGTAGTGCAACTCAACAATGAACAGAATGACATTTAAATAGAAGTAAAAGAGAAATAATTAGAACATGGATTTCTCTATGAGAAGAAAGAATGCATTTGCTCATTCTTTAGACTAATTCTATAATATATATGGGTGGTTCAAGCTGGCACAGGGAAACGTTTTTTAATTAAACTTCTCACTGCTTACCTACAGAGGACACTACAATCAAATTTGTCATGTGTAGTAACAGCACCAACTGGATTAGCTGTATGCAATATTGAAAGAATTAGTCTACATTGTACCATAAGTTATCTAGTGAAGCGTGGCATGAGGTAGCAAGAGTTTTGCAGAAAATGAAGCTTTTAATCTTCGATGAGGTAAGAATAGTTTCAAATGTAATGCTTGCCTTTGTTCACTTAAGAATGTAACAGATTTTAAAAACAGAGTATGATGTTCTCTTTGGAGGAAAGCATTTAATTGTGTTTGGTTACTTACTGCAACTAACCCCTGTGAAAGGAGAGCCTGTTTTCAAGATACTTTTGCATGAACAAACTCATAATTCATTAGGGAGTATTGGAAATGTAAATATTTGGTCAAATTACCAATACAAGGAACTACTAAAGAATATGTGTCAAGTGTCTGGTGAGATATATGGCAAGGTTCTGAAGGATATTGGTATTAGATTTCCGACAAAGAAAGATAAGAGTACCTTAGAAACTCGACTTATCAAAAAACTATTCACATCTAAGAAAACAGCAGCACAGTAAATGTTCAATTTGATTGAAGAAGGGAAATAAATAGTTTGTTTAATGCCTACAATATCTAAAACTGCTGTATTATCGAAGTGTTTACGTGTGTGTAAATACTATAGAGTAATTTTGCGGTGTAATTTGAACACAGAGCGCGGATTAGGAAATGTATTGATTTAATTTTCCAAATAGGAATGAGGCTGAATGCTTGGCCATACAATTTGATCAGATTGATGATATCAAACAGATTGGTTGATGCGTTGTACCTTTTTTGCTAGTGAAAAATGTATATGTGCGGTGCCTGCAGTTCTCAGTCTCTCTAACATATGCTGTAACTATCCATAAATGACAAAGTTTAAGTGTAGATGCAGCTTTTATTAATATTAGAAGTACTGTATTCAAAGAAGACATGTCATATGTAGCATTGTCTGGTTTGTTTTTGGTTGATTTAGATGAAAAGAAAGTTAGTGCTAATACTAGTTGTGTTAGGAATACAATCGGTGAAGAAGTGTATATGCTCTTCACTTAGAACAGTATCTATTTCGGAGAAACAATCCGCCCTAAGGGGAAACTTAGTAAGCAATTAAATGATGTTTCTCAAAACAAGCACAAAAAAAGAAAAGGAAGAAGGTATTAAGATGAAAAAATTGGAAATTGATTGTGATATTGTAGATTTTCAGCTGAAAAACAGTAATTGTGTCAATAGGTATGCAAATTTGGTTGAGTGAAAACAGAAGGTATGCAGTTCCTGACGTGAATGCAAGGTGTGACAGAATAACTAAGGGGTACCAAGGTGGTAACAGGGAACTGAAGTGAAAAGCAGGAGTGAAAGTAACTCCTTATTTGGAAAAGAAGACCCTCACACACCCAACAAGCGGGTGTCTTGCTTCATCACCGGGTCTTTGCTCCTTATCGGGCCGGCGGGTGCAATGCCCGATCAGGCAGCTAATAGGGCCTTCCTAGCGGAGATCTTTTATTCCAACGCCGGTGAGTGATGTGTGTGTGGGGGGGAAACAATTTTAAGACATAAGTGAGTGTAGGTGCATATGAGTTTAAAGTGAAGAGATTAAAACAGGGGTAGGTGATCCACTAAATAATTTTAATACAGTGTGGTCACCATCCTGGTTAAAAAATGTATAATCCGCACATATAACACCAGTAGTTATGTGAGTGTATGTGCTAACGTGATCCTAGTCTACAGCGGCTGGCGAGTTACTAGGTGGACGGCGTCTCCGTAGTCACGGAACCGACACTAAAATTTAGTGTGTACTCCCCCCGGCCCTGTATGCAGCACAGCCCAGGAGGGTGTGCTTTTTAGCTACGGTACCACACTTTTTTAGGGTGTTGTATGCGTGCCCACCACTTAATCTCTTATAGACGTTGGGCACCACCAAAGAGGTGTAGGTAGCCACAATAATTCCCCGGTCCTGATGAATTGCCATTTATTATATGCAAAGGCAAGAAACATGTTGACCTATTGATCACGTTAGCACATACACTCACATAACTACTGGTGTTATATGTGCGGATTATACATTTTTTAACCAGGATGGTGACCACACTGTATTAAAATTATTTAGTGGATCACCTACCCCTGTTTTAATCTCTTCACTTTAAACTCATATGCACCTACACTCACTTATGTCTTAAAATTGTTTCCCCCCCACACACACATCACTCACCGGCGTTGGAATAAAAGATCTCCGCTAGGAAGGCCCTATTAGGTGCCTGATCGGGCATTGCACCCGCCGGCCCGATAAGGAGCAAAGACCCGGTGATGAAGCAAGACACCCGCTTGTTGGGTGTGTGAGGGTCTTCTTTTCCAAATAAGGAGTTACTTTCACTCCTGCTTTTCACTTCAGTTCCCTGTTACCACCTTGGTACCCCTTAGTTATTCTGTCACACCTTGCATTCACGTCAGGAACTGCATACCTTCTGTTTTCACTTATTCATGGGCATGTATGCTGGACCTTGATAACAATAAAATTCATTGTTATTACTTTAAGCCCTCTCTTCCCTCCATTTGTTTGATATGCAAATTTGGTTCTCAATCTACACTTCCATTTACCACATTTTGTAAATGAAATTCAACATAAATGAGACAACATAATCTTCTCTCATCTGTGTACTTTGCTGGAACGTTTATGTAGTGATAGGACTGTAGTACATTCTTCTTCGGGCATTCGAGAAGTGGTAGACATGCATAGTGCATATGTAGTCTTTTCTCTCAACAACCAACAAGACACTCAGGAATGTATTATGCTGATGCTTGGATGTTTGGAAGTTAATATTGATGGATTATTTGGACTGAGTTACACATGGAACCATGAATTTGAAAATTGCTCCTTTTCAACTACCACTCAAATCAATTTGGAAAGATTTATCTGCTTAACATTACCAGATTGTAAAACTGTCTTTTGACAAGCTAATGAAAAATGCAATCCAAAATATGACCTGCTCAAATTGTAGATTGGATTGGGTGTCTACCTTGTAGAGTCAGAGAAGTAGAAAATACATTATATTGATGCTACAGCAATGCAGAGATGATGGATCAAAAATAGTATCTAAAATTGCAAACTTCAAAGCAGGACACATTTTAATTTCTGGAACAACATACACAACACTGGCTATTATCTTTCAAGAGGGACTTCATATAACTTCAGGACACTACACTGTATATTTACAAAATGCAACTGGATAGACAGAATGCAAAGACAGCAAGCTCACTTTCAAACAAACACTACCTTTCAAACTTCCAAATTAATATCTCTTCTTTCTTGATCCAAAGATTTAAGGAAGATTAGCATTTAAAGAGTGGTATACGGTGTTTATTTTCTTGGGATGATCAGTGTGCAAGACATAATTCAGCTCAGCAGGGGCTTTATCTTTAAAATGGAGTCTGAAATTGGAAAACACCTTACATCTACTTTGAGTAACTAGAGTATGATTGTAGTGTATCATTTGTTTGGGGATATATTCATTTATCTTAGTTGAGTACCTTTAGGTAGAATAATTTATTAAGGTGCCAATTCCGATCCGGTAAAAAAATTCCCCGTCCGACTCGTATCCGGATTTTTTTCCGTCCGAATCGTCAAAGTAGCGTACAAACTGCCAAGTACGATTCGAACGGAAAAAAGTCCATACGAATCGCATTGGGAAGATTTCCCCACACGTCCTCGGGTCGGGAAAAGTCACCGACACGTCCCCGGGCGAGAAACCCACCGTGCGGAAAAATAAAGTCCGACTGCGCAAGTACGATCCCTCCCGTCCTCCCCATTTCACAACCGTACGCAAAAAACACCGTCCGAACCGAACTCCCATAGCAACCATGGAGACATGTGCCCGCATACGCGCCGAACACCCCACCACCCCCCGCCCGCGTATGTACGCCCCGAACCCCCACCCGTGTATGTACGGACCGAACCCCCACCCCAGCAGAGTATGTACGCCCCGAACCCCCACCCGTGTATGTACGCACCAAACACCCACCCGTGTATGTACGCCCCCGAACCCCCCCCAGCCGTGTATGTACGCACCGAACCACCAGCCGTGTATGTACGCCCCCGAACCCCCCCCAGCCGTGTATGTACGCACCGAACCACCAGCCGTGTATGTACGCACCAAACCCCCCCCCAGCCGTGTATGTACGCACCGAACCACCAGCCGTGTATGTACGCCCCCGAACCCCCCCCCAGCCGTGTATGTACGCACCGAACCACCAGCCGTGTATGTACGCACCAAACACCCACCCGTGTATGTACGCCCCCGAACCCCCCCCAGCCGTGTATGTACGCACCGAACCACCAGCCGTGTATGTACGCACCAAACCCCCCCCCAGCCGTGTATGTACGCACCGAACCAACAGCCGTGTATGTACGCCCCCGAACCCCCCCCCAGCCGTGTATGTACGCACCGAACCACCAGCCGTGTATGTACGCACCAAACCCCCACCCGTGTATGTACGCACCAAACCCCCACCCCAGCCGTGTATGTACGCACCTAACCACCAGCCGTGTATGTACGCCCCCGAACCCCCCCCCAGCCGTGTATGTACGCACCGAACCACCAGCCGTGTATGTACGCCCCCGAACCCCCCCCAGCCGTGTATGTACGCACCGAACCACCAGCCATGTATGTACGCACCAAACACCCACCCGTGTATGTACGCCCCCGAACCCCCCCCAGCCGTGTATGTACGCACCGAACCACCAGCCGTGTATGTACGCCCCCGAACCCCCCCCAGCCGTGTATGTACGCACCGAACCACCAGCCGTGTATGTACGCACCAAACACCCACCCGTGTATGTACGCCCCCGAACCCCCCCCAGCCGTGTATGTACGCACCGAACCACCAGCCGTGTATGTACGCCCCCGAACCCCCCCCAGCCGTGTATGTACGCACCGAACCACCAGCCGTGTATGTACGCACCAAACACCCACCCGTGTATGTACGCCCCCGAACCCCCCCCAGCCGTGTATGTACGCACCGAACCACCAGCCGTGTATGTACGCCCCCGAACCCCCCCCAGCCGTGTATGTACGCACCAAACACCCACCCGTGTATGTACGCCCCCGAACCCCCCCCAGCCGTGTATGTACGCACCGAACCACCAGCCGTGTATGTACGCCCCCGAACCCCCCCCAGCCGTGTATGTACGCACCGAACCACCAGCCGTGTATGTACGCACCAAACCCCCACCCGTGTATGTACGCACCAAACCCCCACCCCAGCCGTGTATGTACGCACCTAACCACCAGCCGTGTATGTACGCCCCCGAACCCCCCCCCAGCCGTGTATGTACGCACCGAACCACCAGCCGTGTATGTACGCCCCCGAACCCCCCCCAGCCGTGTATGTACGCACCGAACCACCAGCCGTGTATGTACGCACCAAACACCCACCCGTGTATGTACGCCCCCGAACCCCCCCAGCCGTGTATGTACGCACCGAACCACCAGCCGTGTATGTACGCCCCCGAACCCCCCCCAGCCGTGTATGTACGCACCGAACCACCAGCCGTGTATGTACGCACCAAACACCCACCCGTGTATGTACGCCCCCGAACCCCCCCCAGCCGTGTATGTACGTACCGAACCACCAGCCGTGTATGTACGCCCCCGAACCCCCCCCAGCCGTGTATGTACGCACCGAACCACCAGCCGTGTATGTACGCACCAAACACCCACCCGTGTATGTACGCCCCCGAACCCCCCCCAGCCGTGTATGTACGCACCGAACCACCAGCCGTGTATGTACGCCCCCGAACCCCCCCAGCCGTGTATGTACGCACCAAACACCCACCCGTGTATGTACGCCCCCGAACCCCCCCCAGCCGTGTATGTACGCACCGAACCACCAGCCGTGTATGTACGCCCCCGAACCCCCCCCAGCCGTGTATGTACGCACCGAACCACCAGCCGTGTATGTACGCCCCCGAACCCCCCCCAGCCGTGTATGTACGCACCGAACCACCAGCCGTGTATGTACGCACCAAACACCCACCCGTGTATGTACGCCCCCGAACCCCCCCCAGCCGTGTATGTACGCACCGAACCACCAGCCGTGTATGTACGCCCCCGAACCCCCCCCAGCCGTGTATGTGCGCACCGAACCACCAGCCGTGTATGTACGCACCAAACACCCACCCGTGTATGTACGCCCCCGAACCCCCCCCAGCCGTGTATGTACGCACCGAACCACCAGCCGTGTATGTACGCCCCCGAACCCCCCCCAGCCGTGTATGTACGCACCAAACACCCACCCGTGTATGTACGCCCCCGAACCCCCCCCAGCCGTGTATGTACGCACCGAACCACCAGCCGTGTATGTACGCCCCCGAACCCCCCCCAGCCGTGTATGTACGCACCGAACCACCAGCCGTGTATGTACGCCCCCGAACCCCCCCCAGCCGTGTATGTACGCACCGAACCACCAGCCGTGTATGTACGCACCAAACACCCACCCGTGTATGTACGCCCCCGAACCCCCCCCAGCCGTGTATGTACGCACCGAACCACCAGCCGTGTATGTACGCACCAAACACCCACCCGTGTATGTACGCCCCCGAACCCCCCCCCCAGCCGTGTATGTACGCACCGAACCACCAGCCGTGTATGTACGCACCAAACCCCCACCCCAGCCGTGTATGTACGCACCTAACCACCAGCCGTGTATGTACGCCCCCGAACCCCCTCCCAGCCGTGTATGTACGCACCTAACCACCAGCCGTGTATGTACGCCCCTGAACCCCCCCCAGCCGTGTATGTACGCACCGAACCAACAGCCGTGTATGTACGCACCAAACCCCCACCCCAGCCGTGTATGTACGCACCGAACCACCAGCCGTGTATGTACGCACCAAACACCCACCCGTGTATGTACGCCCCCGAACCCCCCCAGCCGTGTATGTACGCACCGAACCACCACCCGTGTATGTACGCACCAAACACCCACCCCAGCCGTGTATGTACGCACCGAACCACCACCCCACCAGGGAATGTACGGACCGCACCCCCACCAGTGCATGTACGGACCGTACTGACGCCAAAAAAACACGTACTGAACCCGGACAAACCATATTTACACAAGGAGAGTCAAGTAGAGTTTCCCCACACCACCAAACAGGCCCAACAACCCCACAAACATCACATACACTCACCTGCAACTGCCAAACTGCCAAACAGAGGCCCAAAACTCAATCACTCCTCATAACACACCCACACAAATTTCAAACACAGCCACACCCACAAATGGACCAATAAAAATGGACCACACACACAAACCATGAGCCTTTGCAACAGACCCACTGCTGCCAGAGCCCACAGACGACCCACACCACCATACTTGAACCTCACACTTGCATACCTTCACACAACCACCTACACAAACACCCCCTCATCACATTCACACACACACCTCCACTACCACACCCACACACCCACAGCCATCCACACCCACACCCCCACAACCACACCCCACGCCATGTCCACCACCAAGAATCCAAAGTTCACAAAGGAGGAGCTGGAGATCCTTGTCGACGAAATCCTCAGAGTCGAGCCACAGCTCTTTGGGACATTGGTCAGACAGACCAGCATATCCGAAAAAACCGCCATGTGGCAGAGGATCGTCGATTCTGTGAATGCTGTTGGGACAACCAGAAGGACCAGGCACGAGTGCCAATCCAGGTGGTACGATCTGCGGAGGACGGTCAAGAGGAAGATGACTGACAATCACAACCAGGGGAACATCACTGGAGGAGGGCCGCCCCCCAGACCTGTACAATACCATCCCTGGGAGGAGAAGGTGATGTCCACGCTGGCGGTGGAGGGACTACACGGACTGCCAGGACTCCCAGACCCTGGTGAGTACACAAACAACTCACCTCACATGGGGGGGATGCCATACACAATCAATCATGCATGCCACCCCCCCCAAGCCACCACCGGACACAACAACACTCCACAAACACACACATGCCACTGGCGCCTCCATGCCCCATGCATCAATCAGGGCCATGCCAAGTCACAGGCCACACAAAACACCAACACAACACAGGATGTGGTCGATGCTGGGAGTGGGGGCAGCAAAACTAACATTGAGCAACTCACAAGCACACAACAATGCCCTCAGCCCATATGGCCCAGGGCACAGCCATACAAACTGTGTGTACCCACACAGTACTGTCTTGCCTGCAAATGATGGCTGCCATGCAGGATGCCATGGGTCTGAAGGCACAATTTGCACATAACAGCAGACAATGAAGATGCATCGCTCTGATAGAGTCTCAGCACACACCGCCACAGCAGCAGCCTACACTCAGACACACTGCCCAATGGGTGCCCGGAGAACAGGGACTAACTCACATGAACAAGCCAATGGCCATTCAAAGACCGGCTAACTGTGTGTGCCCAGGAAGCTGGCCTGAGGTGACAGAGAGTGACAAAGAGAGGGAGGGAGAGGGGGAATGAGAGGGAAGGAGACAGAGGGGGGACACAGGGAGACAGACAGAGGGAGGGAGTAGGGTGACAGAGGGAGACCGACAGAGGGAGGGAGGAGGGTGACAGAGGGAGGGAGGAAGGGAGACACAGGGAGACTAAATCACCCTTGGGTGGTGTGGCCATGTCCACTCGTCAGCCGGTGGACTGTGTGCATGCAGACCAGGTCTGGCAGTGCCTCAACCCCCCCTTCCGTAGATGAAGACCGGTCCATGTGTCAATCTGTGCACGAGTCCATCCGTGCTGCAGGCACAGACCTAACCACACACCCAGTATACCCACCCACCGTGTCGGTAAGAACCCTGTCACAAATGCTTCAGTCCCCTACCTGCAACATCAAATTGCCTTGCCAAAACACCATTTGGCCACGTACAGTGCAACACGTAAGGCGCCTCTGCATGGCTCGCTACGCCCGCACACCACACTGCTGACTGTGTACCCAAATAGATGCATCAACTAAGATTGTGTCTCACACATGCGTAAAGCCCTGACAGCTGTGGCCAAGGGACATAGCCATGCACAAGTGCACTGTGAGAGGAATGCAGGACAGATCCAACTACCCAGAGGAAGAGTGCCAAATCAGAAATGCATGCAACATGGATGCCACATGTGACACTGTTAACATTGTCTCTCTCACACACAGGTCAACGTCGACGAACACCCCCCAACACTGGGGGGGAAGTCACACAGGACCAGGCTCCGCGGGATGATGACCCCACCGCCAGAGATGACTCTCACCACTCCGTGGATGACCCAGACCAACCTGGCCCCTCTGGTGTCCAACCACCTGCAGCACCTGCGTCAGGTACAACTGTGCCAACCACCACCCCCATTCCTGCCACATCCCAGGAGACGTCCAGGAGCCCTGCCCGCACACGACCACCCAGCCAGTCTGCCCAGGAGGGACACGGTCCTCCGGGCACCCAGGAGGAGGCAGGCGGCAACGCAGATGCCATCCCTCAGGGGTCCCGGAGACCCGATGCACCCACAACGGCAGGCCAGGTGCACGTGGGCAGGGGTGGCGGGAGTGGAGGACGGCGGAGGCGCGAACCTGACCAGGCAGCTCAGGACCCGGTAGTGTCCCAGGTCAGCAACATCCTGGATACATACCGGCGTGACACCAGGGGCATGGACCAGATTGCGTCCACCCTCAATGACATCAAGGGGACCCTCCAGGAGATGAAGACCCTGCAGTCCCAGCAACATGCCTGTCAACTGCAACACCAAGGAAGGATGGAGGATAGACAGGCTGAGCTCGTGGCGGTGCAAACCCAAATGACCGGTGTACTCCGTCGGATTGCCGACAACATGGGCAACCCTCCCTGTGGCACCAGGCGAAGGCCATTACCAGACACAGGGAGGGATCAGGAGGAGGAGGATTCATCCGACGGAGCGTCACAGACATCGTCACGGACTGCTTCCGAGGGTCCCCGCAGGAAGGTGGGTCGTCCACGAAAAAGACTGTGAGAGTCAGCAGAACATCACCATCTCCCAGGTCACCTGGCCTGGCACCTGGCCCTCTGGCCCAATAGCAGCACATGACATTCTCTGCCACATGGACTTGCTGGTCACTGTCTGACCTATGTTGACGAAGACTGTGGCATGGACTCTGACATTTTGCTACGACAAGGATACCAACTCCCCCAGTGAACTTTGGATTCTACACTCCCGCTGTGCACCTCTTGTCATCCCCACAAACCCGTACCCCACCACAAATAAATTAATCACACTTACAAGATGATGCCGTGATTCTACATTATTACAATACATGTGTGTGTCGTACAGTCAAAGCATGCCTGATCTCAGAATTAACTCCAACCATCCAAACCGTGGGGTCGCAGTCTTGCCCAGGACACACATGGGTCCCAATGTCTCATCTGATACAGACATGGAGTACCAAACTCACCTGTGCTGGGCCCAACCAGCTGAGTGGTTCCCGCACAACTGTGGCTACAGACACATTCAGGGGAGCAACAGTCATGCGCAGAGGTCAGGGATCATGTTGAGTGACCTGGCTTGCCGCTCCCAGGTATGTCTAGACATGTGTCCCTACAATGTGCAGCATGCTTGCGTCAGGCGGATGTTGAGAATGGTGGCTAGGCCAAGGTTGGATGCATGGAGATGCCAGAATGCAGTTTAGGATCACCGTGCCACATGGTTGTGTTGGGGTTGTGGGCTGCATCATGAGTGTGGGCGTGGATCTAGAAGGTCATCCTGCAGCTGGCTGTGAAACATTCCCCCCATCCCGTTAGGACGTTGATGTGGCCTGGTTGCCCGACGCAGTAGCAGAGCTGTGCAGATGCACTCCGGATATGGACAAGTACCATGGGAGTCGTGAGGCACATGTCCGTAGACTGCAGGGTAGGATTCGACACGGATGTTGTAGTTGCCCTGGGGGATGGTCTCTCTTGCCTTGAGGTGGATGGAACTGTGCATCTTGTGCATAATACAGTTCCCACTCCCTGACAAACCCCTAGCATCTTGTCACTCTACACATAGACACATATGCACCACCTATGAAAACTATGCCAGACCTGCGGCACGCACAGTGGCAACAGGGCACCATTGACAGGGAAGAGGCACCTTGGAGACAGAGGGACAAATTTATTAGTCATGTGTGTTGGAATGACAATGATACTCTGTCAACACATACACAGGTCATGTGGATGTACATGTGGGAGCAACACTGGCACCCCCCATTGCAACACAGATGCTGGCATCCCATTGACCTGGCACACAAGTGACGGATAACAGCTAAACACCCCCTGCTGCCACGGAGAGGCCGCTATACACCATTGAGGCCCTGATGGGGCAATCACACACCATGTCAACCCGGTGCAACCTGTATGTTTCCGAGGCCAGTGTTACACACAATGATGGCCTCATCACAATCCCCAATCCCCTGCCACATGACAGTCACCAAGTCTGAGCATGGCTCCAGGTGAAGCCTGCCCCATGTCATGTTCCCCATGTAGGATCACCATGTATGCAAATGGAACACACATGAACCGGAGAAGTGCACACAGACTACAAACAATTCACACACCCAAAACGACGTGAGGCATCCCTTACCCTGAGGAGATTTCAACACTTGCCCGTGCATGTGACGCTGAATCAGCACATGTCGCTGTGTTCATGAGGAGTAGCAGGAGCACAACAATGCCACCAGCAGACAGCATGCACATGGACCTGTGGAAGAGAGACACACAAGGATTCAGCACAAAGGAGCACATCCGCAAGCATGTACTTAACACGTATCATGTTGTTAACATGACAGGTGACAATGATGACCCTCAGACAACATCCTTCCATTGCGCCATCACTTGAGTGACACTTCAATACACACCACTGACTCACTTGGCAGACATGCAGATGGACACACACATTGCAACACATGCCACACACGGCCCAATGCGTGCACACTCAGACACTGGAACTCACCACTAAGCAAAGAAGTTGCGTATGAGCCGACTCCGCATGTCCTCCACAGCCTCCTCCTCCTCCACATCACTTGCCCCGTCACCAAGCCCTTCATCCTCCACGGGTGGATGGTCCTGGTCATCTTGATCCAGTATGAGTGGAACAGCTTCCTCCACTGCCATGTTGTGCAGCATGCAGCAGACGATGATGATCTTGCACACCTTCACCGGGGCATATGGGAGTGCTCCGCCGGTCTTGTGGAGGCACCGGAATTGGCTCTTCAGAAGTCCAAACGTCCTCTCAATGACTCTCCTGGTCCGCCCATGTGCGTTGTTGTAGCGGTGCTCGGCAGCCGTGCTGGGGTTGCGGACAGGCGTCATCAGCCATGGCATGTTGGGATAGCCAGCGTCCCCTACAAGGAAACATCATGGACAGAAGTGTGTCAGCACAGGCAGTGAGATTGGAAGATGACGCCAAACACTGAACTGCCAGAGTCTACCCACCAACAATACATGCTCGCTCGTTCCGCAGCTGCAGCATCATTTCTGGCACCCTGCTACGCCTCATGATGAAGGCATCGTGTGCTGATCCTGGAAAGCGAACACAGACATGTGAAATCACCATGTTGGACAGACACACCACAAGGGCATTAATGGAGTGATAATGTTTGCGATTCCTATACACCACCTCCTGTGCCTGTGGTGGTACCAACGCAACATGTGTCCCATCTATGGACCCAATGACATGGGGCATCCCTCCCAGGGCATAGAACTCACGCTTGACATCTGTCAACTGCTCACGATTTGGGAATTTAATGTACTCATCCAGGTGAACCAACATGGCCTCTAAGAAATCATGCAGAACACGGCTGAACATCGTCTGGGACATGCCCCCGACATCAGCAATGGTATGTTGGAACGTACCCGTGGCAAGGAAATGTAGGGCTGCCATCACCTTCAACTTGGGTGTCAGTGCACTGGGATACCTGTGGCGCGGGAGGAGTTGTGCTTCCAGCCGGCCAGTCAACTCATCAATCAACCGTTGGCTGAATCTGTAGCGGCGTATACAGTCCCGTTCATGCAGGGCAGCAATGTCTGGCATACGTCGAGGGAGAGGCGGAGCCCTGCAGTGAAATGGAAGGAACACCTAAGAGTGAGCACTGTACAACAACATCGTCAATGCACTGAGCACATGTTACACAGCCAATACACATATGCCACGTTGTGAGTCAGGTCTGTGCCACAGTTCCTGGACACGTACGCCAGTCAGGTTACACTCCTACCAAGGGACAGCCACTAACGGAGGGGGGCAAGATCACGATGACATGGCATGAGACTAGCTGTGGGCCAGTGTAAGTGAACATGCACACGCATCACAGGATTCACAGACATCCACACATGTGCAGAAGTAGTATGCGTATGGTACAGACAGGTAGTTGGATGCGATATGCACTGGTCACATGTCATAGGAATAGGACAGGCCACACACATTGCCTTTGAGGAGTACATGTCGAGACAGAACATACATAGGGAGCATGTGGATATGTACTTGTGTTGATACTCCGTGTAGTTGGATACATACACACCTCATGGCAAATCACATATGTGGGCTGGTGTGCGGAACAGTGTGCCATGCCCATCGACACACAGACACATGTTGGCAGCAGCAACTGCTGACGCATTGAACCACACACCTACAGCAAAATCATGGAAAGACATGCCACACACATGACATGGTTGCAGCATGCAACGCAGCCATACACGTGTCATATGTAATATTCCGTGTACCTGGCATCAGGGGACAGGTGCGGGTGTCCGTGACTGGGACATGCAAGTGACTCATGGCTCCACTAGTGTGTACGACATGCACACATGTCAAAGGAGTGCAGGGGATGTGTGGTACAATGCGCACCATCACACACGACATGTGTACACAGCTCATCGTACATGTGCTTTGCCCACACCTCAGGGGTAAAGTGCCACATCACATCCTGACACACCTGTGTCACACACAGGTGGTATTGCACAGACAATGCATTTGTGTCCACCCTTGGCAATACCTGTCCGCTCCATTCCTGTCTGTGTGCCGCCTGTCACCACTGACAGTTGTTATACGCACCGTACATACGCTCGGAGCGCGTGTATAGGGTCCCTGGGCCAATATTGCCGCTGGCGTATGCGTACGCCACAGTAGTACGGACTGTACACGCGCTTGTGCGGTCCGGATCACAATATGGGCGCTGGCGTATGCGTACGCCACAGTAGTACGGACTGTACACGCGCTTGTACGGTCCGGATCACAATATGGGCGCTGGCGTATGCGTACGCCACAGTAGTACGGACTGTACACGCGCTTGTGCGGTCCGGATCACAATATGGGCGCTGGCGTATGCGTACGCCACAGTAGTACGGACTGTACACGCGCTTGTACGGTCCGGATCACAATATGGGCGCTGGCGTATGCGTACGCCACAGTAGTACGGACTGTACACGCGCTTGTGCGGTCCGGATCACAATATGGGCGCTGGCGTATGCGTACGCCACAGTAGTATGGACTGTACACGCGCTTGTGCGGTCCGGATCACAATAAGGGCGCTGGCGTATGCGTACGCCACAGTAGTACGGACTGTACACGCGCTTGTGCGGTCCGGATCACAATAAGGGCGCTGGCGTATGCGTACGCCACAGTAGTACGGACTGTACACGCGCTTGTGCGGTCCGGATCACAATATGGGCGCTGGCGTATGCGTACGCCACAGTAGTACGGACTGTACACGCACTTGTGCGGTCCGGATCACAATATGGGCGCTGGCGTATGCGTACGCCACAGTAGTACGGACTGTACACGCGCTTGTGCGGTCCGGATCACAATATGGGCGCTGGCGTATGCGTACGCCACAGTAGTACGGACTGTACACGCGCTTGTACGGTCCGGATCACAATATGGGCGCTGGCGTATGCGTACGCCACAGTAGTACGGACTGTACACGCGCTTGTACGGTCCGTACTACTGTGGCGTACGCATACGCCAGCGCCCATATTGTGATCCGGACCGCACAAGCGCGTGTACAGTCCGTACTACTGTGGCGTACGCATACGCCAGCGCCCATATTGTGATCCGGACCGCACAAGCGCGTGTACAGTCCGTACTACTGTGGCGTACGCATACGCCAGCGCCCATATTGTGATCCGGACCGTACAAGCGCATGTACGGTCGGTATCACTGCTTGTGGGGTGCCCTAGGGCGTGGAACGCACCGTACCTGTGTGTAAATGTATGAAAACACATAGGGGACACATGAGGGACAAGTATAAGGGCCTAAATGCCTGATGGTTGCCATGGAGACTGAGTTAAATTTTTGAATTTGAGCACCAGGTGCACAGCAGAAGTCAGTTTGAAAGAATCTACATTGTTGCAATGTGGATGTTGACTTGACATCATTATCAAAACTGAAACCATGCAAAGCCACACACTGGGGTAGGTTTGAAGGGATTGGATGAAACGTAGGATGCTAATGTGACTGACCAATCAATCTGTACTCCTATACATGAACAGGCCAGCCAGGCATATATAAGGCAGCCAGGTCCCATGAGAGAGCACTTGCCTGCACATCCATTCATCCATGACCACTGCTGCTGATAGTGATTCCTCTGGCACCATGTCCAGGACTGTGGAGAGGTCACAGCCATTCACCCAGGAGGAGAACCTTGCCCTGATAGATGTGATCCTCCCACAGTTCCAGAGCCTGTATGGTCGACCAGGGGTTCAGGTGAGTGCAGACTCCACTAGCTTAGACTGTGCCCCTTTTGTGTGACAGTGACTTCTGGCATTGTGTCCATGTGTGACAGACATGCACTGTTGTTTGGAGTGGGTCCCAGGGTGTGGAAGGCCTCATGTCACCCATGCAGAGCATGCTGTGTTTCCTGTGTGCACTCCTCACTTGCATAGTGCCTACTGTGACAATGAATGCAAGGTGCATGCCACATTCTGCCTGCATACTCCTCCTGGGGATGTTGTTTCCACAGTCCTGATGTGATCCTGTGTTCCCCCCAGTGTGACAGGTGTCAGTACCCATGGATGTGTGTTTGTTCAGTGTACCTGTGCTGTGAGTGTCCAAAGGCCGTGTTCGTCCCCTGCACATTGGTGTGTGTGTTAGTCCCCTGTCATGTGGGTGAGTGCATATGGGGAGTGTTGCACACAAGCAGCATGAGGGATGGATATGGCCTGGCCATCGGATGTGAGCAGGGAGCAGTGCTGTGTGCATGCCGTGCTGAGCCAGCCCCACACCTGTGACACCCCCGTCTACTGGCACATGGGCAGAGTGAGGTGTGTACCCGCAGTTGGCAATGCCATGTGATTGTCCTGTACCTGTGTGTGTCTGTGTACTCTGCTGAGGTAGCATCAGTGTGCTGGGGCAGGTGACTGCTGTGAGGTGCTGTACATAATCCTGGTGTAGCCTGTGAGGCACAGTGTGATCCCTGGTCAGTGAGTGTGTGGTACCCCTCATGCCACCCGTGTGCTTCCACTGGCACGTAGTGCATTTGGCCTTCCACAGTGGATAATGTCCCTATGACAAAGGTGCAATTAGTTGCATGCATACCATGGCCTGTTCATAATGAGGATTGTTCTATATGTGTGTCTCTGTGTCTTTGCTCATGTGGATTAATGTATTCTCTCTTTTGCATCCTCACAGGTAGGCGCCATTGCCAAGGGGGAGATCTGGAGGGAAGCCGTCAGTGCCGTGAGGGGTACAGAGGGTCGGAGGCGGAGCCTGTCTCAGGTGAGGAAACGCTGGCAGGACATCCGGTGCTGGACGAGGAGGATTGCACGGCTCCTGCTGGGGGACTCACCTGAGAGCCGTAAGAACCGTGGCCGCCGTCGTCTGACCCACATCCAGAAGCGTGTGCTGGCGGTGGTCTTCCCCGATATGGACAGGCGCCTACAGGAGAGGCAGCAGCAGGAAGGGGGTAGGTACATGTGTGTCAGTTGTGTGTCCCCAGCCAATGTAAGTGTGCAGTTGCATGGATACACTGCCAGGGTTTGATTGTGCAGTGCGTCAACTTCTCCACAAAGTAGCACAGTGCTGTTCTCACTCCCTCCCTTCCCCTCCTTGCAATGTGTTCCCTGGTCTGTCGCCACTCTTGCACACGGTTATTTAGGCAGGCAGTTCATGCAGGTGCCCTATGCTATCAGCATCATGTGTGGGGGTGATGTGCCACAGGTATGGGGACCTTGCGTGTGCCATGGCCAATTTCAGTCATTGTGGTGTCCATGTCACTTGGCACTGATTGTGAATCACGACATAGGGGTGTGTCTCCAAAATGTACAGCCTTCCAGCATGCATGTCCAATTGTGTGCCCTCTGACATGATGTGCCTGAGTGGGAGGCCTGCTAAGTGCAGGGACGGTTGCTTAATTTGCAGTCATGTCCATCCTGGACCATGGAGGAGTGTGGGCACTACTGTGCCCTGGGGCACCTCTTCCTAGGTATCATGTGCGTCATCCAACAATATGGCCATTCACTGTGTCTTTGCCATGGGTTGCGTAGGGTGGCATTGTACCCTGGGCTCAACTGTTAGGACCTACAGGTTGCTACATGTGTCCACTGTACAGGGGGACCCATTTTGCTTGTGCATACTCACAGTGGGCATTACCTGTGTGTGTTGTTGAGACAATCTGATGATGTTTGCCTGTCAATGATGTGTGGACATGGCCACCAGGGGCTGTGTGTGTACAGTCATGAATTAGTGGAGGCCATGTGTTTCCATCCCAGAGTAAGAGGTGTACATACTTTCTCCGTCTCAATGAGATTGTCTCAGGTGTGGGTGGTTTGTGCGTACAAGGCCTACATGTCAGAAGCTTCATCCTCCTTGCTGGGTTTAGCCTGTGTGTGATGTTTGACTGGACATACGCTCAAGGTGCAGTGACCCTGTCATGTGTGGCCTGGTTTCATGTATTGCCTTTGCAGCATGCGGCAAGAGTATAAGGATATGATTCATGCTCATCCCTTTTTGACGACGCAGTGTGGTGCAGGTGCTGTGCACATTTGTCCCCAGAGGCTGGCTCCTCTCTAAAATTTCAGGTGCAGTGATTTGCTGTTGTGTCATGATCTCCATTGTGTCTCAGTGGCATGGTGGGTAGAAAAACTGTGTGTTCCATGGCCTACATGTGTACATTGTTTTGTAGGTGTTACTCCTGTTGCTTTTCAGGCTATGCAATGTGACCTATGTATATTTGACTCATGTGACATAAGTGTACAGGTGTCTGATTTTCTCCTGTCTCTTCACCTTGCCCACAGCATCGCCGGGGGACACGGAAGGAGACACTAGCACGGACCGGGAGGAGAGATTGAGCACCAGTACCAGCAGTGCTGTCCTGTCTGGCACATGGAGTGGCACGGAGGCCGAAGGGAGTGAGGCGGAGGACCTGTTGACTGCCAACACAGACTATGACGCAGACGGGTCCGAGGCTGAGCTCCCAGAGGTGGCGGAGTCTGCCCCCCCAGCTGATGGCAGCCCTCCACATCCCCCCGCCACCTCAGGTTCCATCACCGGCCTCCCACATGCTCGTGGCCCTTCCCTCCGTGCTCGGTCCCCACATGTCTCCTTCCTGCCAGGCACCGCACCCCCTGCCCCTGTCACCACTGCTGCGGTGAGTGCGGAGTCTGTGGACATCCTGAGGCAGTTGCAGGTTGGTCAGACTGCGATGCTAAATGTCCTCCATGCCCACACCCAGGTGCTGACCCAGATGGAGGCATACATGGAGGGCATGTCGGCTGCGCAGTCTGACCAACGGCAGTTGCTGAGGTCCATAGACTCCACACTGACTGCAGCACTGGATCTCCTGCAGCGCTGCGTAACACCCCCTACCCCTGCCCCATCCACAATTCCCACTCCCGTGCCTGTCCCACGCACATCCAGACGTCAGCGTGCACGCACCCCAACAGACACAGGCACCACACCACCAGGGAAGTCGAAGCGCACACCTCCTGTCACGCACACACAGGGTGAGGAAGGCACACCCACTGGGTCGGGGGGGAAACGTAGAACACGCAGCCACAGTGGGAGTCCGCATTCCACACAACCCACTCCCTCCAAATCCACTCCCCTTAGCTCTACTGGCCAACAGTCAGTGACAGCATCATCCACTGCGAGTGTGCCCCCCAGCCCCAGGATGACACCACCCCGCAAGCGGTGGAGGCGGGACCCGGCCAGGGGAGTTGAGTCCCCCACCCTGTCCACACCCTCCCCCAGTGGCGCTGCGACCCATCCCTTTGCCCCCCCCCCCTCCTTGGGGCCTGTGGTTGGATTGGGTACGGGGGAGTCGCTGGGGGAACTTGCCGACGTGTGCAGCGCCATTCTGTCCTCCACCTTTGGCGCTGGCACCCCCCCTGTGGCAGATTCATCCCTCCCTGCACCCACAACACCTACCCTTTCCCCTCCTGTCCCTGCGGTGCCTGTTTCCACCCTCCCCCCTGATGCCCCCTCTTCTGTGGATGAAATGGACTTGTGAACTGTGCAGGCAAGCTAGGGGACACACGTCCCGATGTGTACCCCCCCCCCGGACATTGCTGCTGGGCTGGCCCATGGCCCTTGTACATAGTGGACATTTTCTCTGATATATTTTCCTGCTGAATAAAGCCTTTTCTTTTTGTTTTGCACACTGATGCTTTCCTGGACTTGCTGTTGGTGCTGGTGCTCCCTGCGTTGGGGTGGTGATAATGTGTTAGGGGTCTGTGAAATGTTGGAGTGTGCTGCTCATGGGGTGTACCCTGCCATCTGCGTGCCATCACAAAGGTCTCTGCAAATGGTATTTGGTCATGTTTGCTCTCACTGTATGGTGACATTGTCCCAAGGTGTGTTCCATCCTCTGTGGCCCAGGCCATTTTTCCTGCAGGGTGTCTCCCAAATGCTGTGCTGTGCTGTGTCTACATTTCCTGGATGTGTGAGGGTTGCCTTTCAATATAGCCATGCTGGCTCAGCGATGGCTCCGCCTGCATCTGGGGTATCACCCTTGTAGGTCACTGAACTTGTTGATGGGGTATATTGTCCGATGTCTGGGCACTGCTGGGAGTGATAGGTACACACCCCTCCTGTGTCTGGGCACTGCTGGGAGTGATAGGCACACACCCCTCCTGTGTCTGGGCACTGCTGGGAGGACCCTGCACCCACCCCTCCTGTGTCTGGGCACTGCTGGGGGTGTTTTGCACACCCCATTCTTATAGCAGGTTCGGTGCGTACATGCACGGGTGGGGGTTGGGTGCGTACATACACGGGTGGGGGTTCGGTCCGTACATACACGGGTGGGGGTTCGGGGCGTACATACTCTGCTGGGGTGGGGGTTCGGTCCGTACATACACGGGTGGTGGTTCGGGGCGTACATACTCTGCTGGGGTGGGTGTTAGGTGCGTACATACACGGGTGGTGGTTCGGTGCGTACATACACGGCTGGGGTGGGGGTTTGGTGCGTACATACACGGCTGGTGGTTCGGTGCGTACATACACGGCTGGGGGGGGTTCGGGGGCGTACATACACGGGTGGTGGTTTGGTGCGTACATACACGGCTGGGGTGGGGGTTCGGTCCGTACATACACGGGTGGGGGTTCGGGGCGTACATACTCTGCTGGGGTGGGGGTTCGGTGCGTACATACACGGGTGGTGGTTCGGTGCGTACATACACGGCTGGGGTGGGTGTTAGGTGCGTACATACACGGGTGGGGGTTTGGTGCGTACATACACGGCTGGTGGTTCGGTGCGTACATACACGGCTGGGGTGGGGGTTGGGTGCGTACATACACGGGTGGGGGTTCGGTGCGTACATACACGGGTGGTGGTTCGGTGCGTACATACACGGCTGGGGTGGGGGTTTGGTGCGTACATACACGGCTGGTGTGGTGGTTTGGTGCGTACATACACGGGTGGGGGTTTGGTGCGTACATACACGGCTGGGGTGGGGGTTTGGTGCGTACATACACGGCTGGTGTGGTGGTTTGGTGCGTACATACACGGGTGGGGGTTTGGTGCGTACATACACGGCTGGGGGTTCGGGGCGTACATACCAGGGTGGGGTGGGGGTTCGGGGCGTACATACAAGGGTGGCGCTTGGGTGCGTACATACACGGGTGGCGGTTCGGGGCGTACATACACGGGTGGGGGTTCGGGGCGTACATACACGAGTGGGGGTTCGGGGCGTACATGCACGGGTGGGGGTACGGGCCGTACTTCCACGGGTGGGGGTACGGTCCGTACATACCCCTGCCCACGCTCTGCGTGCCTGGGTACGGGCCGTACCCATGCCTTTGGTGGGTGGGTACGGTGCGTCCCACCATTGTTGCGGGGCCGTGGGGTCCGCACCGTACACAGGCCTTGGGGGCGTGGCTACGGGTCGTACCACGCGTACCCCTACATGACCCCAGCAATGCTGGTACGAGCTGTACCAAGGCCTTTCTGACGTGGGTACGGGCCGTACCGCTATTGTTGGAGTGACGTAGGGGGACGCGTGGTACGTTCCGTACCCACGCTCTTGTGGCCTGGGTAGGGTACGTACCGGTTCGCGTGACCATCCACTTCCGTTGTGGCGGACGCTTGCGTTGCTGGCCTCGCCCCCACCCCCTGGAAGTGACCAGGCCCTGATGGTCAGGTATGTCCAGGCCATGTGTGATTTGGTACCATGTGTTGGTGTTGTGTGTCCTGCCCCTGCCCCCCCCTTTGCCCCTGGTTGTTGTGCTGACCTTCTGCGGCGTCTGCGTCGGTTCCTGTACGCCAGGTGGACTGCTAGGAGGGCAGGGATGGCACGTAGGTTCGGGTCCATGTCTGTTCGTCGCGTCCAGCTGCTCCTTGCGTGTGTCGTCCTGATTTCCCGGCAGTTTTTGGCAGCCGGTAAATATTTTCCGTGCGGGATGACGTCGGTTCGAATCGTACTTCCTGGTTCGTGAAACGTAGGCTGGATGCGTACCGACGTCACGTCGGCTCCTTTCAGGATCGGAATTGTGTTTAGTTTCTGTTCGGTCGGTGTTTTGTTCGAATCGTACGGAAATGGTGTTTCCGTATGAATCGTACTTGCATTTTCGGATGGATTTCGCACCGGGTACGAGTCGGACGGAGAAAAGGCTCCGTCCGACGGTTCGTACCCGGTTTTTACCGGATCGGAATTGGCACCTAAGTGTTTATAGTGAGTGCGATGCATGGTATGACGTATTTGTAGTGTAATACTGTGCAGTTCTGTTTTTTTTCTACAATTCATCTGATTGTTTTTCCTACTGTTTAACAATGATTATTTATACAGTACATTGTATATGTTGTAAAAGTATAAAAGTTGAGAACAGAAAAAAACAGTACATAATATGTTTAAACAAATATATTAGTGTTTTACAGTGTCACTGTTGTGTACTGCTTTTATATTAACATATATATTTCTTGTTTAGAAATTTGAACTTTACTCTGAAACTTCTAAATATGTCACAATAACATGTATTTCTGTTTTCTCTCTTTCATAACAGATAAATGGATTTAATTTTTGAAGTTATTTTGGTAATTAATTCTGTATAAAATTGTTAGAAACCTTATGACTAGATACTGTAAAAGAAACCCTAGGACTAACTGAGTAATACACTAAGATACCCTTGGAAACACTAATGTGTTAACTGACATACTCACCTACTCATACACACATTGACATACTCTGGGTCATACACAATCTGACACACCCTAGGTCTTGTTAATACATACACTGACAGCCCATGCACACCCTGGTGCATTAACTAACATACTCACTCAGTCATACACACAGTGACACACTCTATAACTCACTAATGTATACACTGACACACTCATGGAAACACTGATGTATTAACTAACATACTCAATCACTGAGTCCTATACACTCTGAAACACCCTAGGTTTCACTAATATATAGACTAACACACCCACGGAAACACTGATGCATTCTCTGACAAAATCACCATCGCACTCAAATACACCCTGAAACACTCTAGAGCTAACTGATATGTACACTGACACACCCATGGACACGCCAATAAATTCACTAAAACATTAACACAGTTACTCATACACACTCCAACACACCCTGGGACTAACTGACACATGCACTGAAACACTCATGGAATCACTAATGCATTCACCAACACACTCACACACTTACTTCTACACACCCTCAGACAACCTAGGACTCTCTAATACATCCACGGACAAACCCAGAAACACATTAATACCATAACTAAGATACTCACACACTCGCTCATACACACTCTGACACATGCTGTGACAAACTGATACAAGCCCATCCACACACTAATGTATTCACTAACACACTTACTTATGCACACCTTATGATACCATAGAAATCACTAATACATGCACTGTATTTGACACACTAATAGTCTCATTGGGTTACTAAGACACTTACTCATACGCACACAATCACATCCCAACACTAATACATATACTAACACACCTATACATACACACATATACACCAGATATACAAGACATAAATAAAATGAAAAACCTAGCTCTTTTTGATTAATTAGTTAGGTTCTAAAAAGAACCTTTTTTGTACAGATTAATTTACCCCAAAAAACTTGGTACTGAACCATTCCAAAACCAGTTCCATGTCAACGGACATGATATCAAGGTCAGAAATAAAGGCATCAAATGGGGATGGTAATAACAAAAAAGAAGTTTGCAAGAATGAGTACTCACAGTGATTAAATACTCAGCCACAGACATTGAATTTAGACCAACAGGCATATGACGCTTTACCTTAAACAATGAGTGTGCCAAATGGGGGTCCTCAGGTGCCACGATTATGGTTCCTGAGGTGCATGATGCCACAACAGTCAGGGATAAAACAGAAGGATGGGAAGCAGTTTCTTTCTAACATAGCATCCTATGGTATTTTTTTTCTCATGGTTTGTTTTAATATGCTTACACATGGAACAGGTGCAGTGACTGTACTTTTTCGCTCTTCCTTGAGAAGGTTCTCTGGCACTGATGTCGTATTTGACGATTTTAGCAGAAAATTTATTTTCGCCTGATGGTATACTGAAGTATCGGCAGATTTCACTTTCCTTCCTCCGTGGTACTGCATGTTATTCATCCTCCTAATTTTCAAACAGTGCAGGATTTTCAGCTGGAGCATGCATTGATGCTGCAGCCATTGTAAAAAGCTGTTAACTGGTATAACAGTGAAAAGAGCAGATTCACCATGCTGTGTCCCCCTTTCTCTCTCTCCTAATAAGATTTTAAGTTTTGGGTGAGGTTTAGTGGGAAAAAGGTGTGGTCCCTATGTGTCCAATGAATTGAAGAGGTTATGCTGGGTTTCCATGCAAATCTGTGGCACATTTGTGGTTGCGTAAAACAGCAATTCAAGTGGGTTATGCTTAAAAATAAATGTTATCATACATTGTACTCTTCTAATACGTCTACCCTATTGACTCAATCTGAAATAGTGCTGTGTATAGGAATACATTTTTGGTGAATCCTTAATTGTGGCACCACGTTTCCATTGTAATCACATGATCAGAGTAGAAAACCATAGAGTTGGGACTGGCTAGCATGTCTCACGGGAAACGTGGTAGTAGAGAGGAACTAAAAAGAACAGATCAACAAATTTCCAATCACAAAAAAATTACCTTTACTTTTTTTAAAACAGTTATAAAAAATGTATTATGAAACATTAAAAAGTCTTGCAATTAATATATATTACCTACTGGCAGTCGCCAGTAGGTAGTTATAGTTAGGACCTATTCTCCATAGGAAATCCGCAACATTCTATTTGGAATAACGTTGGCGCCGATTGACGAATCTCCGCAAAATTTTCCAAACTTTTGGCCAGCTCCAGTCCCCCCCATTCTGAAAATTTCACGGTGATTCATCAAGCGGGGGCCGAGAAAAAAGGGGGGTCCCAAAATGCGTTTTCCCCATGCATTGTCCCATAGGACCTGTTGACGCAGCTACAGCCTGAACTGCTGCACGGAATTACACCAAAATTGGCAAAGAGGTAGTCCTCAGTTCAGACTCATGCCTTTTGCTTAAATGGTGTTAATCCGTTCAGTAGTTCCTGAGAAAATTAGAGTTAAAAGATAGATATATCTGGTCGGAGCCTCACCACACATCTCATCGTGAGATCTGATTGGCTGTCAGTACTTCATCCAAGAAGTGTTGGCAGCCATCTTGGGACCAATATACATGATAAAACCTCATTAAAAACAATTGCAGTTAATGGAAGGTTTTAAGACTTTAGTTACATTATAAATCATTTGTTGATGGTACCATACTCATTTTAGGAATTGTGGTGTGTTCTAAGTTGATTTTACCATGTGAAAAAGCCTTCTGCTGTGACATCATGAATCATGTTTGAGAGAAAGCTATTTTCTCATGCTTTTCCCACAGAGGTTTGGAAGGTGATCTATAAGCTAAACTGAGAGCATATTTTCTGTAAATTCACATTATCTTTCTCAGTCATGTGAGAAAGAAGTCTGACATTCTCAGTAAAACATTTGCATCCAACAAGGGCAGAGACTGTCAGTTGATTCCTTTGTGTTCAACTGCAGCTTCCCAGAGTGTTCTAAAGAACAACTAGAGCGCTAACAGTCCTACTTATGACAAAAGTATTGCACACCTGAAGCCATCTTGATTGGAATAACGTGGTAACTCTTAAAACATCTATTTTAAAAAGGAATAAATTGAGGGGGTTCATTTTACCATAGAAAGTATGATTAGTGCTGCAGAAAGAAAAATTAAGACACATTTTGAGTGACTTCTCAAATCCTCTTCTATTTCATTAAAACATTCTGACATGCAGACTGAAACATGCACTTTCAATACCAGCAGCAGACTCCCCTGGTGAGCAATAGCTTTACTACAGTGATCTAATGAGCAACTAGAGTGCTAACATTCTGAATTTATGGCAAATGTGTGACACATCTGAATGCCTTCTTGATGGAATCAAAGTAAAAAACTGAAAGTATTTCCTACTGCGGAGACTGTAGTAAATGAGGAAATTAGGAAACTTCATAACAAATAAGTCTCCCAAAATGGCCACCAGAGACAAAAGAGCCCTAGTATAGCCCAATGACAGAATGTCCCAGAATGTTCTAACGAACAACTAGAGCGCTAACAGTCTTACTTATGACAAAAGTATGGCACATCTGAAGCCATCTTGATTGGAATAAAGTGGTAACACTTAAAACATTTAATTTAAAAAGGAACACAATGAGGGGGTTCATTTTGCGTGACTTCTCAAATCCTCTTCTATTTCATTACAAAATTCTGATATGCAGACTGAATCAAACACTTTTAAAGCCAGAAGCAGACTTCCGTGGTGCAGTAGCTTTACTACAGTGATCTAATGAGCAACTAGAGTGCTAACATTCAGAATTTATGGCAAATGTGTGACATATCTGAATACCTTCTTGATGGAGTCAAAGTAAAAAACTGAAAGCATTTCCTACTGAGGAGACTGCAGTAAATGAGGAAATTAGGAAACTTCATAACAAATAAATCTCCCAAGATGGCCACCAGAGACAAAAGAGCCCAAATGCAGCACAAATATCACCCAGATGTAGTCCACATGTAGCCCAATGACAGAAATGTGCAAAACACTTATTTTTTGTGTATTTGCAGTTTTATATAGTGCAGACTTGTCAGGTATTGGAGTGCTTTACATGAGCATTGGTTACATCACACAAGATCAAATTCATTTTGGTTGTAGACAAGGGGAGATTAAGTGATTTGACCAGAATCACAGCATTTTGAGCTGAAGCAGAAACTCCAACCTGGTTCCCCAGTTGCAAAGTCTGCAGCTCTGGAAGTAACACCACATCCTCTCCCCTAAGTGCAACATTTAAACAAGTGGTCAACTGGATTAAAAAACATAAAGATTACAAATAATTTAAAAGTTCTTTGTCGCTATTTGAAAACTCAGAAAATATGTCCTCATTTTAGTTTTTTAGAGCACTAACCATACTTTTGATGCAAATAAGACCCTCTCATATATGTAATTTCTAAAGGAAATGCTCTAGGTATTACAGTTTTGATTACATCAAGATGACGTCAGGCGTTCCACACTTTTGTAATAAATATAGAATGTTAGCAATCTAGTTGTTCATTGGGATACTGTTGAGAGGCAGAGGCCAGGGGCACGGACTCTGAAAATTGAAGGTAGGTAGGAGAGTGCAGAGGAAGCAATTTGACCACACTGGGCAGGCAGGAAGGGAAGTGGCAGCACAACAGACTATGGAGGGCAGTGGAAAGGGGGCAGGGGCAACAAACCAACAATACAGGACCGGCAAGAGAGGCTGTGGCAATATAATAGACCATTGTGGGCAGAAGGAAGAGGCAGTGGTAGTGCAACCATACATGCCAACAGACCCATTTCACCCAGGAAACGTCCAATGTTTTTAAGCTCAAATGGGCTTTTTTTGATCTGTCTCCTCTTTTTCAATGTAACTCAAAGGGGAAAATCAATACCCCAGTTTTTTTTCAAAATCTCCCTCTTACCAAGTTCAAAATGTTCGCAAGTATGGTACATTGTATCATGGTAGGCAGGAGGAATTGGGGTAAGGACATGGACTTGGATAACAGAGGACAGGAGGGACATGGAGAGGTGCACCAAACTGACCCTACAGGGCAGGCTTCAGGGTTTGCAGCAGCACAATACACCACACAGGGCATGCGGGATGGGAGTGCAGCACAACAATCCATAGAAAGCAATAGGGAGGAGACAGGACCATGCACATGGACAACAGAGAACAGAGGGGAAAGAGGCAATGGTAGCTAGCTGACCATAATGGACAGACAGGAGAGAAAGCTGCAGCATAACAGACCAAAAAGGGCAGGAGTGACGGATCAGGGGCATTACAATGGAACAGACAAGCCAGGAGGGAGGGAATAGGGGTCTGCACATGGAAACAGAGGGCTGGGGGCAAGGGGGCAGGGCAGTAGCAGCAAGATGACCATGGAGGTCAGACAGGATGGGCACTAGAAATAAGACACACGATGGAGAGCAACAGTGAGACTATGATGGCATACACACAGACCATGGAGGGAAGGTGGGATGGGGTCAGGGGCAGCTAGCTGACCACACAGGGAAGGTGGGCGGGGCCATGGCAGCACAGAAGACCATGCATGGCAAGCGGGAGGGTTAGTGGCAGCACAATGGCTATGATGGGCAAGAAGGAGGGTGCAGGGGCATGCACAAAGGACCATGGAGGATAGAAGGGAGGGTCAGGACCTGGGCACAGACAAGAGAGTTCAGGGGAAGGGGCCTCACAACAGACCGCACGGGGCAGGCAGGAGGAGCAGTTGCAGCACAACAGACCAGGGAGGGCAGAATGGTGTGGCAGTAAAATGGACCATAGAGGACAGAAGGAAGGGGATAGGGGCATGGCATGTGGACAGGCAGGGTGGAGGTGGCAGGGACAGGTTACAGTCATCTGACAATGCTAGGCAGGTGGGAGGAGAGTGGCAGCTCAACAGAACACTCAGAGTAGATAGGAGTAGCAGGTCCATGGAACATGGTGGGCAAAAAGGATGGAGCAGAGGCATGCACAAAGACATCGGAGGGCAGGGGGAAGAAGAATAGGGGCAGCAAGCTAAGCACAGAGGCTAAGCAGGAGGTCAATGATGGGCCATAGAATTGGGCAATGGAGAGCAGGAGGAGTGGACTGGTACATCATGCTAAATGGAGGGCAGTGGCAGCACATCAGACCATGCATGGCAGGAGGGAGGGGGCTAGTCCATTGATTCAGACAACAGAGGATAGGGAGGAGGTGGATGGGGCAGCAAGCTAACTGTTCAGAAAAGGTGGGTATTAGGAACTTTATTGTTTTTAAAATGTGTGTCTGTGCAAACTACTTAAAATATGAACAAGTATGCAGCATAATCTCACTTTTATTCAGGAAGAAGAGGACGTTTGTTGGCAGAAACACCCCCTGACCCTCCACCCCCAACGCAAAATGTAATGCCTGTGAAAAGGGTAGGTGGACGCAGTGTTATATAGAACATAGTCCTGAGAGCATGATTGAAAATGAAAACTAGATATAGTATATGCACCAAAAAGTGTGATACAAGATGAACCGGGGCGTGAAATATAATATGAAATGCATTGTGCGCAATGACAGATTCATTGGAGAGCGCGAGATAGCACAGGCACTAGCGCGTGCTATGCGATATGCGCCTTGGAGTGTAATATGCACAGGGCAGTGTTGTGTAACCTAACTAGTCTCTAAAGTTGTAATATAAAATATGTGCTGGGGAGTGTAACGTTGCATATGCACTGTGATAAAGATATGGATCCCAGATTGTAACATGTATGGCAAAGCGCTGTGCGTTATAACATAGGCATCGAGGAAGGCACGTTAGATGAAGCAATATAACCCTTGCGAAGGCAAGTGTGGCATGACATATTCACGGGGGGTGTTACAGTGCACATGGGCTAGAGAGTGTCATAGCAAATGCACTAGCTGGTGGAACGCAACACAGAGGTGTGTGGCACTCGGCGGGCACTGGTGGTTGTAATACAGCATTGGGCTCAGCCAGGAACACGCTGTGACTCTCAAGTGAGGTTCGTCTCCTTTCCAGAAAGTAAAATAAAAAGTATTACACATCCGGCGGTGGATCTGTGTTTTATTAACCGTGAGGGGGGTTTCTTGCATAGTTTGGTCGAATTTTTGTCGAATCCCCATTGAATGGCTTGGTGTGCGTGTTTAAATGTGCCCGTCAATAGCTACCCATGTTTGTATAAATAAACGTCAAGGGTGTCTACTTGGAAAGTACCCACCGGCGGGGGCGCCGGGATTAGGCACGGTAGAGCGTCAGACACGCCAGAGCTTCGCTAGCGGTGTAAATACATTCCACGTGGATTCATTGTATGCATAGTCGCCTTTTAATGACTATCACGCAAATCGTCATGGTGATAGGTACATACGGTCCAGCATGTCCTAGGTGTTTCTATAAATATATATTTTTTTAAATAATAAAAAACAAAGGCCGGCCCCGGGGGATAGGGTCCCCGGGGCCATAATTGGCCTGAGGAGGGGGCCTCCCTCCTAAAGAATAATTAAAAAAAATGCCATGACACGGGGGTTGGGGTCCCCGGGGCCGATTAAGGTCTTGGGAGGGGGGCCACGCGGCCCCCTTCCAAATTTATTTTTTTCAACAAAAAAAATTTGGGTGCAGGCCCTGGGGGAAGGGGTCCCCAGGGCCAATAAATTAGAAAAAGAAGGGGGGGCCACACAGCCCACCTTCTTAAAAAAATAAAATAAATAAAAGACCGGCATCGCGCCGGAGGCCACGCCCCCTCCTTGCAGCACTCTGCAAATCCGCCCCCTGGCCAGTTGTAAGTTGGGGAATTAATTCCCCCTCAATACTGATGGTCCCTGAGGGCCAACTAGCCCAACAGGTATCTCCAGTATGTGCCAGGGAGCTGCGTTGCAGACAGGTGTTCTGAGGCCACGTCCCTTTTTACACCTCTATGCAACGCAGCTCTGTGGCGCTTACTGGAGGTACCTAGTGGGCTAGTTTGACCCTAGGGACCCTTAGGATTCAAAGGGACTTAATCTCTCAACTCAGAACGGCCACAGGGCGCGTTTACACAGTAGTGAAGGGAGGGGACGGGGCCTGAGGTGACGTGTGCAAACACACCCTGTGGCGCGTTTTAAGTTGGTGAAATAATTCCCTTTCAATCCTGAGGGACTCTGGGGGCCAACTAGCCCACCAGGTGCTTCCAGTAAGCGCCACTGCTCTGCATTGCAGAGAGGTGGTGCAGGCCGAGCCCCTTTTTACACCTCTCTGCAATGGCGCTTACTGGACGTACCTAGTGGGCTATTTTGCCCCTAGGGACTCTAAGGATTCAAGGGGACTTAATCTCCGCACTTAAAATGGCCACAGGGCGTGCTTACACTGTGGGGAAGGAAGGGGACGGGGCCTGAGGTGACGTGTGCAAACACGCCCTATGGCACGTTTTAAGTTGGGGAACTATTTCCCCTTCAATCCTGAGGGCCTCTGGGGGCTAACTAGCCCACCAGGTGCTTCCAGTAAGCGCCACTGAGCTGCATTGCAGAGAGGTGGTCCAGGCCATGCAACTTTTTACACCTCTCTGCAACGCAGCTCTGTGGCGGTTACTGGAGGTACCTAGTGGTCTAGTTGGACCCTAGGGACCCTCAGGATTCAAGGGGACTTAATCTCCCAACTTAAAATGGCCACAGGGCGGGTTTTACACAGTGGGGAAGGGAGGGTTCGGGCCTGAGGTGACGTGTGTATACACGCCCTGTGGCACGTTTTAAGAGGTAGTTTTAATCCCCTGCCCTATTATATACTAGGGGCTTACAGAGGAGGTCATGCTAATCACAGGGGGAGCCCAACGCATAGTGTTCCCTAGTGTATGTCGGTGTTTTCACTGTATTCTGAGTGTCTTTTGACATAGCACTGGCTCTAGGACTGGTTAGTCAGACTCAGTTACCACCAGTATCTGACTAAAAACGTTGAGGGTACAGGATGATTTTGCAACAAGGCTTCTTTCTGCTCTTCTGTTTGTTCTTTGTGCACGTTATCCGTCTTCCTGCACTTTTCGTCGTCTTTGAGGACTTCTGTTGCTTCTTTCTGCATTTCGTTTTTTTCTTTCTGTGCCTTTTTGCTTCTTTCTTCACATGTCCTATCTCTGTAGGCATAGTTAGAAATTAGCATTTAAAAAACCTTTGAAATTCACTGAAAAAACCATAGGTTTCAGGCATGTTATAGTTAGGAATTAGCATTTAAAAAACCTTAGAAATTCACTGAAAAAACCATAGGTTTCAGGGGCGTTATAGTTAGCTGGACTTTTCACTCGTACAAAACCATTGAAATTGCCACGTTATAGTTAGTTCAGCTAACTATAACTTGCGCGCCCGCAATGCACTGCTGATGACGTCACATATTATATCACTCATGACATGGTCAGTGACATCACTCATGACATCACTGATGACATCTCAAATGACATTACTGATGACATCACTGATGACATCATCCTTGTGATAGTGTCAGACCTCCTCTCCCCCTAATATAACCTTTGATACACACATTCAAAAATAGAAACTAAAATTTTCAAAACAATGGACATACCAATACCAGTTACAACAACCTATTCAGTAATTCTAAGATCCACATACACATCCACTCATTCACCAACAGTCCTATATAGTCACTCATACATGTACTCACTCATCATATGTACTCATACACCTATACATCCTGTTACACAATGCCACTCATCCATAGAGTTACTCACACACATAGTCACTCATGCTAATAAAGAATCAAACATCTATTTACTTGCATATACAGTTATACACACACACCACCACACTTACTTCTACAGAAACTTACACATTCTTAGTCTTTTAAACAATCACTTATAGAAACACATACTTATTCATACAGGAACTCTTCCAATCTCTCACTCTCACATATACTCACATATATACACAAATAGTCACATGTACTAGTTTAAAACATATGTAGTTACTCATAAAGACACTATTGAGGCAGTCATTCACTCAGTAACATACCCATGCACACACTCATCCACCCATACAGTCCTGCACACATGATGTCTTCAACACATACAGTGAGTCACTCATTCATGCACCTATGCATTACGTAATACCCCCCATCGAACCATACAGACACTCAGACACTTATACTGATACTAAAAAAAACAACTAATAACCTATATAGACACTCATGTAGCTACTCACCAACCCATGCAGCCACTTATACACAAAGTGAGTGACTGATACAGATATTTACATATTTAAACATTACTCACTAAGCCATGTATTCACTAAGATACACTTAATCAGTCAGTTATACAATCAATTTTTCAAAAACAAATCATCCATTTGGACACTTATATACCCATTTATTCTTCCATCGACCTTGAGATATACATATATAAAACATATGTAATTTTCAGAAAAACACACATTCACTGGATGATGTCATCAGTGATGTAATCAGTGATGTCGTTTGAGAGGTCATCAGTGATGTCATGAGTGATGTCACTGACCATGTCTTGAGTGATGTTATGTGACGTCATCAGTAGTGCATTGCGGGCGCGCGAGTTATAGTTAGCTGAACTAACTATAACGAGGGAATTTCAATGGTTTTGTACGAGTGAAAAGTCCGGCTAACTATAACGCCCCTGAAACCTATGGTTTTTTCAATTAATTTCTAAGGTTTTTTAAATGCTAATTCCTAACTATAACGTGCCTGAAACCTATGGTTTTTTCAGTGAATATATATATGTGCAAAAAAAAAAAAGTAGTTTAAATTTATAAAAAAAAGTTGAAATTATATCATCAAATATTTTTACAAATAACCCATAAACAATACAAGTATTTAAAAAGAAAAGCAATGGTAAAAAAAAAACTTTAAAAACATTGAATTAAAAAAAACTGCTACTGAAGTAGCAGATAAAAATGAAATAAAAATTCACAAAACAATTGAAAATATTTGGTAAAACAAAAAAAGAAGCTACATTTTAAATTAAAAAACTGCAGAAATTCACTGACAAAACCAAAGGTTTCAGAGACGTTATAGTCAGGAAATGGAATTGAAAAATCATGGAAAAACAAAGGTTACAGGGACCTTAAAGTTAGGCTCAGGTTTCACTAGAGAAATTCTGTAATTATATTTAGTTAAGCTAACTTTAACTCGAGCCCCTGCAATGTTCTGCTTATGACCTCACATATTACATCACTTATGACATGGTCAGTGACATCACTGATGACATTTCAAATGACATCACTGATGACATGGCTGATGACATCATCTACAGAATCACTAATATACCCACTCACAGCCCATAGAACCTTTCATACACCTACTCCCACACAACCATTCACAAACCCATTCACAAACCCATACCAGTACTTACTCACCCACTCACTGATTCTTAGATCTATACACACATCCACACACTCACCCATGCAACCAGCCATACACCCACTCACTCACTAATACAGCCACTGACATATCCACTCATACACCCACACAGCCACTCACACACTGAGTCAGTCACCCATAGAGCTACTCATCTACCTACTTGCACACTCTTCAGTCACTCACACAACCACTCACTTACCCATACCGTTATGCACACACCCACTTACTTACTCATACAGATGCTAACATATACTTAATCACCTATACAGTCACTCTCACTTTGACTCACTCACCCATACAGTCACTCATATGCACCATCACTCACCTAGACTGCATTTCACATACCTAATTACTCACCCATTTACCACTTACACATCCACTCACCCAAACAGCCAATCACATACTCACTCACCCATACAGCCCCTTACACACACATTCACTAACCCATACAGTCACTGATTCACCCACTCACTCATCCATTCACGCAGTCACATATACCTTACCCCTCACCCACCCACACAGTCACTGAGGTAGCCATACATGCACTCAGACAACCAATCACCCATACATCTACTCACATACCCACTCACACACCCATGCAGCCACTTAGATACCAACTGAAAGACTGATACAGTCATACAACTAATCCCTCACCCATACATTCTCTAAGACACCTAATCACTCACTTATAAGGTCAGTCACACACCCACGGGATCATCCATACAGGCACTCATGCACCCACTGGTTCATCAGTGCATCTTGGTATGTATATGTAGCACTCATAAGTTTTTTAAAAACACTCACAGTCACTGGATGATGTCATCAGTGATATAATCAGTGATGTCATTTAAGATGTCATCAGTTATGTCACTGACCATGTTATGTTATGTTATGTTATCCACCATTTGTAGCACGCACGGATACTCGGAAGTGTCCCGGCGCGAAAGCCAGTTCAAAGGAGACAGGAGGTGCTGACCATGGCTGGAAGATTAGTTAAAAAGCAAGGTTTTTAGCTGCTTCTTAAACAGCCTAAGGTCATGGATGTTCCGAAGCTCAAGTGGCAGGGTATTCCAGGCCCTGGCTGCCATGACAGAAAAGGAGCTACCTCCCATTCTAACAAGGCCATAGCGGGGAATGACAGCAAGGCATTGCACCGCGGAGCGAAGATGTCTGTGTGGCACATAGAAATCAAAGCGTCTCCTGAGATACATGGGCCCAGATTTATAGAGGGCACCATGGGCGATGGTAAGAGCCTTGAACAAAACACGCTGGCCCACCGGGAGCCAAGGCAAATCTCGAAGAGATTGCTTAGAGCTGGACCGACCAGGTATACCCAGTAGCATTCTAGCGGCCGCATTCTGAATGGTCTATAGCTTTCTTAGCTGGTAGCAAGGCAGACCGATGTAAAGGGCCTTGGCGTAGTCTAACCACAAGAGAATCAGAGCTCGAATCACCATTTCCTTAGCCGTTTAGACAATAATGGCAGAAATTTCTTGAGGAGTTTCAATGTGCCGAAGCACACTCCAGCCAATTTCTTAATCTGTGGTAGGAATTTGAGGACCTCACTGAACCAGACCCCCAGATTTTTTACTGGGCTTCCTGTGGACTGGGGCATAGGGTAACCCTCTGGCCAAAGGTCATCTCTAAAATGCAGGGGGAAGACCCATAGAGGAGTACCTCTGCCATGGGTGATGTAATATGTGAGGTCATAAGCAATGGATTGTGGGGGCGCAAGTTATAGTTAGTTCAGCTAACTATAACTGCTGAATTTCATGGGTTTTGTATGAGTGAAACCTGAGCCTAACTATAACGTCCCTATAACCTTTAGTTTTACAGTGAATATATATAAATATATCTATATGTATTTTTGGTGAATTCTTAATTGTGGCACCGCAGTTTGAGATGTCATCAGTGATGTCATCAGTGATGTCACTGACTATGTCATGAATGATGTAATATGTGACGTCATAAGCAGTATATTGCGGGGGTATGAGATATAGTTAGCTGAACTAACTATAACTGTGGAATTTCTCTGGTTTTATACGAGTAAAATGTCCAACTAACTATAACGTCCCTGAAACCTATTTTTTTTCCGTGAATTTCTAAGGTTTTTTAAATGCTAATTTCTAATTAAAACGTGCCTGAAACCTATGTTTTTTTCAGTGAATTTCTATGTTTTTTTAAATGCTAATTTCTAACTATAACGTCCCTGAAACCTATGTTTTTTTCAGTGAATTTCAAATGTTTTTTGAATGCTAATGTCCAACTATAACATAGCAGTCTCATTTTCAGAGTGGTGGAGAAAGGTGAGCGTGGCCTCCAAACACCTTTTAGCAATCCCACTGTGTGGGATTTACTGGAGGTAGCAGGAGGGGTAGTTAGCCCCCAATGTCAACCTTCAGGGCCAAATAACCCTTTTATTACCTCCAGTAAGTCCCAAACAGCAAGTTTGCTAACTTGTTATATAAGGCCCCGCCCCCTCCCTGCACCACTGTGCAAACGCTCCCCCTGGAGCGTTGTAAATTGGGGGATTAATTTCCCTTGAGTCCTGAGGGTCCCTGGGGGCCAATTAGCCCACCAGGTACCTCCAGTAAGCGCCACAGAGCTGCGTTGCAGAGAGGTGTAAAAAGTAAGGGTGGGCGTAGTTCGCGAAGTAGCACTTCGCGAAGCTACACAGTGAAGTTCGCACTACGCGAGCTACGCATAGCACTTCGCGAACTGCGTAGTAACATGTTCGCACTGTGCAAGATGTTGTTTTCAATGATTGCACAGTGCGGACAAGCAACCGGCACTGTGCAATCATTGAAAATGGCATCTTGCACAGTGCGAGCTGTAGTTTTCTGCTGCTCAAGTAGATTTTTACTCGAGCGGCAGCTTTCTCAACGCGAACTGGTAGTTTCTCATCGCGAGCGGTCGCGAGTATACGCGACCCCTCGCAATGAGAAACCTGACCTCCTCGCGTTGGGAATCTTGCCGGGAGGTTTATTTTCCATGCTCGGGATCGCGAACAAGGAAAAAGTCTCGCCGGGATGTCATTTTGCTTGCTCGCGGTCGCCAACTTGACGTTGAGGACCGCGAGCAAGCAAAAAATGACCGCAGCACTACGCAACACTACGCTACGCGTGTTCGCACTGTGCTACGTGCAGTTCGTGTAGTGCGAAGTAGCGCGAACTTCGCAAACTACGCGAGCGTAGCGTAGTGCTTCGCCCAGGCCTAGTAAAAAGGAGCATGGCCTCGGGACACCTCTCTGCAACGCAGCTCTGTGGCGCACACTGGAGGTACCTAGTGGGCTAGTTGGCCCCCAGGGACCCTCAGTATTCAAGGAGAGTTAATTTCCCAACTTACAATGCACCAGGGGACATGTTTGCTGAGTGCTGCAGGGAGGGGGCGGGGCCTCCGGTGTGATGCCACTTTTTTTAATTAATTTTTTTAGAAGGGGGCTGTGTGGCCCCCCTTCTTTTACAATATTTGAGGCCCTGGGGACCTCATCTCCCAGGACCTGACCAGTTTTTTACAGTAAAAAAAATGGGAAGGGGCCGCTCAGCCCCCCTCGGGACCACATCCCCCATGGGGCCCATCCCCGGGGCCGGCCCTTTCCATTGGAGACCATGGGGGAGCCCCAATGCCCCCACGGTCCCACCAGCTCCCCGCCTCCTGCGGGAGCCGGCACTGCTTTTGAGCAAGGGGAGCTGCTGACATGCAGCTCCCCTTGCTCAAAAGCAATTCTGCTTAGCTTCATTTAAGCGAGAGCAGGTTTTCCTGCTCTAGGTTTTCCTGCTCTCGCTTCAATGAAGCAAAGCAGGGTTTGCTATGGCAGGGCGGGAGCACACAGGGGAACAAGACAAGGATGCCCCCTACCTTCCATGCTTTTTGTGCTTGTATTAGATCCTTTGGCTAGAATAGTGTGAACAGTGGGGAGTGGCAGAGGAATCCACCCCTGGGAGGGCAAGCACTGCATATCAGTTTATGCTAATGCCATGTTATTTTACCTGCGACACCGGCAACAGGCATGCTATGGTTTGTAGCCCTTCTGGAGGACCTGAACAGGGTGTCTCAGGCCTAACCACAAATTGGACATTCCCTCTCACACTGCATCTTCAGCACGCCCCATCAGAGAGCCTGCAAGTGGGGCTTTTAAATACCTAGAGGTGCACGTATATCAGAAGGTGGTGGACACCGGTAAGGTTAACCTTGGAAGAACATGGAGAGCATTTCGAGGTAGTGTGGGCACCTTGTAACTTCCAATAATGACGCAAATTGCCCTGTCTAAAATGATAATGCTCCCACACTTGCTCTCTCTATTTGCAAATCTTCCTGTTTAGATACCACCACAATCATGGTTCAGATCTGGAAATACATTAATGAGAGATCTGATAGTGGATGGAGGCAGACACACGGTAACGCTGACATCATACAATCACCCATGAGGCAGGTGGTCGAGGATCCCCAGATTTTGAAATGTATTACCTTGTCGCCCAACGACAGTGGCTAGCCAGATGCTTTGAACAACATGCTACAGTAGAACTGGGACCACTGATAGATGAACAGAGGGTGCTCTGGTGGCCCAACTGCTGAGAGCTAAACTGTGTGAACCAAAACCACCCACTTTGATAAACATAGCTGTTACTTGCGCCAGACGAGCGGACTGCCTCACTACTGACGTATGCCCCGATGATACCATTGGTGGGCCTCCCAATGTATATAGGTGGCTAACTGAATGTCCGGCGCTTGCGGGACTAGACGATGACAGGACTGCTCACTGTGGGTGACTGTTAGGCAGAAGGCCACCTGAGAGATCGACGATCCATTACTGAAGGAGATGGCGTTCCAGATTCGCAATTCCTGGTATATGGGGCACTGGAGAAGTTACAGAACCCCAGACACAAGAAACCCTCCAGATACTGCACACTTGCAGGAGCAAGCTCAGGTATTTATCCTGACTCTGTAAATCACTTGAGGATATAACAGCCACACCGCTACCAAAGCAGAGATCCTACTAGGAGGGTGTTATTGACCATGAGCTGTGAGATAAGGAGTGGAGCAATGTGCTTGGCCACCATTGCAAGGGATCCAGAAACATCCGAATTCCACTGGACACAGTTTAATTATCTGCACACTAACTGTCTCACACCCCACAGTCTGAATGTCACAACCATCAAATGCTGTCTCCACTGAGCAGCATCGATACAGACTTTATCCACATGACATAGACATGCCACACAATCACCACATTCTGGCGAAGGATCATGACAGACCTAGAAAAGACAGTGGGTGGAGTGTATGCAATGATTGCAGAGACCTGTTTACTGGGCCTATACCCCAGCCACAGTCAGAAAGAGTACAAAAGAGATTTGTGGACATAATTTTAGTATTGGCCTGTCGGCCCATAGTGATGCACTGGAGAACTCAAGAGGGACCACCCCACTGCTGATGGACAGTAGAGGTCAGCAAATGGATAAGAGGGGAGGGTGCTGCATTCCAACGCGAACAGCAATGGGAACATGAGAAACAACAAGGTAGACACATTCGAGGGGAACATTGCGTAATCCTTGAAGAGAGGTACAGAAAAAGGCAACCCGTGAAAATACCATTATAAGCACCACTGCCTTCACATGACTGCGTCACTAGAAGGAGCTGAATGCTGATACAGGGATACCAATCGCACAGGCACCACTGGCGATATACACTACTGCCATAACACTTGCAATGCTCACAATTGCTTGGAAGGGTACAGCTTATTTTTAATGTTGGTGGTTTTCGTTTTTTCATAAACCGTTACACGCAACATTGCTTCTCTGTCCACTGTATGACCTGCGATGCCCCTGTGGACCATTCCTACAGATGTTGTTTACGTATTGAACAGCTATCAAGTTTGATCTCTGGTCACATTAAATGGCCATGTATCTGTATGTATAAAAAGCAATACATATATTTGGAAACTCTGTGTTTGGTTGGTTGACAGCAGCAGGGATGTTGGAAACAGAACCTCTGAGACACTTATTGGTTGGTAGCCTGCCTGTCCAACTTCAAATGAGGCCATTCATTAACATATTTTAGTTTTTGACCTCACTAAGGCTCCTTACCAAGGATGATCTGGTTAGAGCTGCCTGTAATATGTCCTTCAAACATGACACAGTATAGTAACTGAATGAATAGAACGAAATATAATAACAACAATGGAATTCTCAGTTTTTCTAACATTTCAAGGAATGAAGTTAAGCTGTCTCAGGGCTTCATGGCTGTGTGGGATGCACACAGCTCTACATGTTAATATAGAGGCGAACACTATAATACAAGGAATAGAACTTTTTCTGCATCTGGTTGTAATTTCCTCTGAAGGTCATCACTTAGGGTGAAAAAACTTTCTCTCAAAACTGGGCCAACGCTGGGTCAGTAAAAATAATATCAAAGCAGCCCCCTTGGTCCATTTGCTGGCAACGGAAGCATCTGTCCTCTATTCCTGAATACATTTTATGTTGCGCTTGGGTAGTATAGTAAGCTATCAAGCCTATACCAATTTCTCTCTCCCCTTAACTTAGTTCTAAAAAGAGTAGCGGAGATGGACACCATAGCACGACCAGTTGGAATGCAGTAATTTTTTATCAGTTGAATAATTTGAAGACAGCCTAAAAAAAAGTACTTGCACCGGACAACACACCTTGCTTGTATCTCCTGCCAGTTTAAAAACTTCCTCCTACTATAAAATGGCCAAGTTCTTTAAAACCCTTACTTTCCCAGAACTTTATCTGACTATTCTAGATAAACAGACCCAGATCTTTACATTCTGCAAGTTTCAAATATTCATATCCAGCAGTGGAGCTCTCCCTGGAGTAAAATGACCGAAGTCTGAGCCCATGCTTCTGCAGTGTCTGATATCTAGTCTTCTTTGGGAGTTTAGCCATTTTTATGAAAGCCGGATCTGAGATCCTGCTTTCTGCACCATTTTGACCGATAAAAAACTGTCCCAAGAACCCTTATGGTCTATCAAGTGAGCCATTATATTCAAAAAAGAAGCTTCATAGTAAATACGAAATTGGAGGAGTGTCAGCTTCCCTTGACTAATGTCTAATTGAAGCACCAGGACTTTTACCCTTGGAGCCTTCTTACACCAAATAAATTGGTGAAAGATTGCCTCTAATTCTTTAAAATATGGCATATTGATTTTGATTGCGGCATTAGTAAAAAGAATAATCAGTAGTGGTAAAATTGACATATTTATAAGAGCTATTCGACCAATTATTGTGAGCGGGAGGAGGGTTCATCTATCCATTAAGTTCCTAATCTTGATAAGCATTGGCCCACAATTGAATTTGAAAAGATCCGTGTAGTGGTTGGTAACATAAACCCCCAAATATCGAATTGAGTCATGTGAGCATGCTTGCCTTTAGAGATTGCATGGAAGAAATTGGCACCCAGATTTAAATAACAACATTTCAGTTTTATAATGATTTATTTTGTGACGCCCAATTGATTAAAACTGAGCAAATTCTGCCAACGTGCTTTCAATATTCTGCTCTTCAGGTCTAAGATACAGAAAAATATCGTCCGCAAACAATTTTAATTTAGGGTTTCCCTCTATTGGTGCTTTTATTTTGTGATTGTTCCTAATTTATTCATTTATTTATTTAAGTATTTATTAGGGGTGGACGGAATTTGCGAAATCCACTTTCGCAAATTATCGCGAAAATGTTAAAAATTATCGCAAACACGCGGAAATATCGCGAAGATGCGGAAGTTTTTTTCCCGCATGTTCGAGAGATTTTCTGCATGGTTGCGGCTCGCCAACTTACCCATGTGGTTGCTCGCGGGCGCGGCCATCTTGTTTTCAGTTGTCTCGCAGTGCATGATCGCGAGAAGAAAGACGTGATCGCGCGACGCATGACGTCACTGCGGGCGCGAACTGTCGCGAGACAGCGCAAATGGCTAAAAACAATACATCTCATGGAGAACGCGACCGGATCAAGAAAACTTGTCGCCGAACGCAGGGATTCAGGTAAGGCGCGAGAATGTATTATTTTACAGCGCGAGCAAGAAACAAATTATCGGCAAGCTGCGGAATGCGGAAATTTTGACATTTTCGCGCTCTCCGCGGAACGCGAAAATGTCAAATTATCGCAATTTACGCGAACGGAACGAAATTTTCGCCCAGGCCTAGTATTTATATAGGACTCTGTTACCCAGAGGCGTCTAGGCGCTTATGAAGGTAGTCGCGGTGCACTGCGCGTAGGAGCCAATACGAGCTCAGTTACATCGTGTAGAGCCACGTTTTCAGTGCTTTTCTGAAGGGTAAGGCATCGGTGGAGTTTCTTAAATGTAAAGGTAATTTGTTCCACCATCTAGAGGTGACATTGAAGAAGCTTTTGCCACCCCATCTTTGGAGTTGGGAGATGGTACCCTCACTAGCTTTAGGGAGGCCGAGCGTAGTGCGCTGGCTGGTAAATACCATTGAAAATGGTTAATTATGTACTCGTGACCTGAGTTCTGTAGGGCCTTAAAAGCGACACACAATGCTTTAAACCTGATTTGCTTCTCGATCAGCAGCCAGTGCAGTGTGTTGAGGGCCTGTTTGGCCGATGAATATTTGGACAGGCCAAAGAGCAGTCTTGCAGTGGAATTCTGGAGAACCTGTAATTTTGTTATTACTGATTTATTTGCTCCAACTAGTATTCCATTACAATAGTCAAGCTTGGACAGCACTAGGGCTGCCACTACTGTTTTCTGCAGTCCTATTGGTATAAAGGGCAATATCTTCTTCAGGATTTTCAGGATATAGTAGATGGAAGCAGCGAGTTTGTTTACGTGGTGTTGGAAGGAAAGGGTGGTATTTATGATGACTCCGAGATTTTTTGCCTTACTAACTGATGTTGGGAGGGTCCCTAGCTCACCATTCTGAAGACCAAAAGGAGGTAACTTTCCAGAAGAGAAGCACTTCAGTTTTGTCCGAGTTTAGCTTGAGACTGTTCTCGGCCATCCATATGATGACACATCTCATACACTCCTTAAAGTTCTGTGCTATTTTAGGATTGTTGCTAGAGATTGATACAATAATTTGGGTGTCATCCGCGTACGACACCAATTCAAACCCATGGGATTTGATCAGACGTGCTAGAGGGCACTTCTTGAAGCCGCTGAGTCAGAATGCTGTGGTCCACCGTATCGAAGGTGGACGATAAAAAAGTAAACAGCACAGGAGAGAGGGGGCAGCCCTGGCAAGTACCTCGATTTATGTCAACCATCCCTAATGGACGAGAATGTATGATAATCTGGGCCAGGGCCCCTTGATATAGGTTCCATAACATATCACTTATTGAAATTGGAAACCCCATACTTCTAAGAATATAAAAAAGTGCATCCAAATTTACCAGATCAAATGCTTTTTCAGCATCGACCATCATGATTAATGCAGAGGTTTGGCTCATATTAAAAATATCAAGTGCCTGCACTAAAAACCCAGTGTTTGATGACATTGATATGCCCTTCTCTAATCTTGCCTGATCATTGGGGATACATTTCTGTGCTATTGAACAGAACCGATTTGCCCAAATTTTCATCCGAATTTTGTAAACCACATTCAACAGGCTAATAGGCCGGTATGCATTGATATCTTTGGGATTCTTACCCTTCTTAACAAACTGACTATGATGGTTTCTTTAAAAGTAGATGGAACCACACCTCCCGCTTTTACAAAATTAAAATGCTCAACCAAAAATGGTACTAATTTGCCTGAGAATACTTTATAAAACTCAGTGGGAAGGCCATCATTCCCGCAGGTCTTCCCGACGAACATTAAGGTAGGAGCCCGCTGAATTTCTTCAGCTGTAATTTCTCTGTTATTTCCTCTGCGTGAGTATTAGTTAATTGAGGGAGCTTAGTGCCATGAAAATATCAGCTAATTGCCTCATTTGATACCATACACTTTGTTGTGTACCGCTTATGGTAATGATCCTGAAAGATTATTTTCAATCTTTTCCTTCTCGACAATAAAAAGCCTGGTCCCAGGTTCCTCCAGTTCTGATATTGCTGCAGCCTCTTGTTTAACTCTGCTTGACCAAGACAGTAGTTTGCCCACCATCTGACTTTCCTCATAAACACACTGCTGGAACATCCTTGAAGAGCTTATGTGTTTCAAAGATAAACAATTCCCTTAACCTCTGCTTAGCATTGGTTAAGTGCTGCTCGGCTAGAGAATGCTGGCCCGCGAACCATTTCTCATCATTAAAGCTAATTCGACTGTCTGCTGCACTTGTGATATGCGAGCTCTTCTAGTTTTAGCCTCTGTGGCCGTAAAAGCCCGCATCTGCCCCCTGATTGAGGCCTTAAAGGCTCCCAAAAAAGGGAAAAGTGCTGCTGTACCCTTATTCTCTGGGAAAAATACCTTTATCCATTTCTCTATAGTCTCAAGCCATTGAGTGTTCGAGAGGAGGAGTCGGTCCATCTGCCACCTGGACTTTTCCCTCCTCTTTGCCTCTACTTTAATTTCAATTTTAACTAGTGAATAATCTGAAAAAGATTTAACCTCGATTTCTGCATTTAAACATATAATATAGCAAGAAATAAGTTAAAAATCAATAAGTGAGACTGACTGAAATCGACAAGCTTGGCATGTATAATGAAACGCTTCCGGGTGGGCCCTTCGCCATGGATCATTTAATTGATAATCGTGCTTTATACAGTCCGATACTATTTTAGTCTGTGGTTTCAATAGTTTTTTGTTATTATTTTGATGTCCCTTTTCAAATCTTGAATAAAATTAAAGTCCCCACCTAAAACTATGGGGCCAACTGTCCCTCTAGCAATCTCATTGATCTTCTTAATGACTTTAGGGTCATCTTCTATTGGGGCATAGTAATTCACAAAGTTATAAAACATCCCGTCCAGCTTGGCGACCACCAAGATGCACCTTCCCAGGGGGTATGTCTGGACTTTGGAGATCATCCGATCAATCCCTTGCCAAAAATAGCTTCCCCTCCTATTGCCAGCCCTGCTGAGGCAGATTACGCCTGGGAAAAATATTTAGGGATAAAAAGTTTTTGTGTGTTTGTTTTTAAATGAGTTTCCTGCAAAAATAAAATTTGAGGAGAAAAAGAAATTAACCATCTGATCATTGCGCTGTATTTTTGTTTGTTAGAAACTCCATTAACATTTACCAAGACGATAGGCACTTTAAGCAGCATCACGTCTTAAAGGTAAAGAGAGGCGGAACATTTAAAAAAATGTGAAGCTTTAGTATAATAAATCAAAAACATTTCGCCCCTTTTCACATTCTACTGTACTTGGTCACAATCACTTTTCCAACTGAAATTCAGTTTTTTTTCACTATTGCTCCTAAGCCTACCCTCTACCCCACTCATCCTCACTCCCCCCAATCCTAACCATCCACAGTGGCCCGCTACCCTTGGCACTTAGGGAGTTGCCCAGCTTGCCCCTAGCCCCCGTCCCATGATTGGACCTAGGACTGGGTGCTGGTATTGCACCCTAAGTGAACAACTCCTACCCCCATCCTGTCTATTCTAAATATGTTTAAAATTATGAAAACTGTCCACCCCTTATCCTTCTTATCTACTTTTCAGAAGTAATTTCCTGTAGCAACTTCTGAGCTTTGTCAATATTCATAAACATATGAAACTTTCCTTGAACCAAAACTCATAGCTTGGATGGCTCAGCAATAGCTGCTTGTGAACCCTGTGCCTTAAACAAATTCAAAGGTTTAACAATTTCCTTGTGCCAGCGCACAGCTGTTGCTGACATGTCCGAGAAGATGCGACAGCTGGAAACTTTGCTAAATGAAAATTGTCTCTTTTGAATTACCCTGGTAAGTATCCATTCTTTCACTTGGAAATTTGCAAAGTTAACTAGAATTGTACAAGGCTGCTTTGAATTGGGGAATGGCTGCGCTTGTACCCCGTGTGCTCTTGTGATTTTTCGGTCACCTGCAAACTCTGGCAGAACATTGTTTTTAATAAATAATAAATGTCTTCACATCCTTTTGGAACTCCCACTAAGCCTAAATTAGAACCCCACAAATGATTTTCCATCTCTTCAAGCTTGTTTTCCAGGAGGTTTTTCTGTTTTTTGTCCAGGGTAGCCTGATGCTGCATCGTACTCATTTGATATTCAAGCAAGAAGATCCGAGCTTCAGCCTCTTGCATTCTGGCCTGGTAACTATCAATCAATCAATCAATCAGTCACTTGTAAAGTGCACTATATACCCGTGAGGGTCTCAAGGCGCTGGGGGATGGGGGGTGCTGCTACTGATCGAAGAGCCAGGTCTTAAGGAGTCTTCTGAAGGCCAGTAGGTCTTGGGTCTGCCGTAGGTTGGTGGGGAGGGAGTTCCAGGTCTTGGTGGCGAGGGCGAGGCCGGTGGAGTGGAGATGGCGGGTGGGGGTGTAGAAGCTGAGTCGTCTGTTGAGGTATGCTGGTCCGGTGTTGTGGAGGGCTTTGTGTGCGTGGATGAGGAGCTTGAAGGTTATTGTTATATCCTACTTAATTGAATAACTTGTAGTCCAGCCCTGCTGCCACTAGCTGCTCAGCCAGAGCGTGATATGGTCATAGAATGTTGGTGTGCCTGTGATGCATGGAATGCCTGGGTGTCTGAGTGGATGAGTGTTGGCAGTTGAAGATGGGCTGAGCAGCTAGGGAGGCTGCTCCTGGTGGGGCTGGTACCACACTAGGCTGGCTGGAGTAGAGACAGATGTAACCTGAACTGGAGACTGAATAAAGATGGCTTAAGAATACCTCCTGGCTCCAGGTGTCTTTCCACAGAGATCACAACAGTTATCCTCTTGTTGACGGGGAGCCAGTGTAGGTCTCTCAGGTGGGGTGTGATGTGGCTGTGGCAGGGGGATGTTGAGGATGAGATGTGCAGAGGCGTTCTGGATGCGTTGCAGCCATCTCAGGAGCTTGGCCGACGTTCCTGCTTGGAAGACGTTTCCGTAGTCCAGCCTGCTGGTGACAAGGGCATGGGTGATTGTTCTTCTTGTTTCGGTGGGGGTCCACTTGAAGATCCTGCAGAGCATTCAGAGGGTGTTGAAGCAGGATGAGGAGGCGGCGTTGACCTGCTTAGTCATGGAGAGGGTGGAGTCGAGGATGACCCCTAGGTTGCGTGCATGGTCGGTGGGTGTCGGGGCTGTTCCTAGTGTTGTCGGCCACCAGGAGTCATCCCAGGCTGAAGGGGTGGATCCGAGGATGAAGACCTCTGTTTTGTCCGAGTTCAGCTTCAGTTGGCGGTTCCTCATCCATTCGGCGACGGCCTTCATTCCTTCGTGGAGGTTGTTTTTGGTGGTGTGAGGGTCTTTGATGAGCGAGAGGATCAGCTGGGTATCGTCGGCATGGGAGATGATGTTGCGGTCGTGCTGTCGGGCAGGGTGGGCGAGGGGTGCCATGTAGATGTTGAACAGCGTCAGGCTGAGGGAAGAGCCCTGGGGTATGCCGCAGATGATCTTGGTGGCATTGGAGCGGAAGAGGGGGAGGCGGGCGCTTTGAGTTCTGCCAGAGAGGAAGGATGTGGTCCAGTCCAGGGCCTTCTCCTGGATCCCGGCATCGTGTAGGCGTGTTCGTAGTGTGCGGTGGCAGACCGTGTCAAAGGCGGCTGACAGGTCCAGGAGGATGAGGGCCACTGTCTCTCCATTGTCTAGCAGGGTCCTGATGTCATCAGTGACGGCGATGAGGGCGGTTTCGGTGCTGTGGTGGCTGCGGAAGCCGGACTGGGAAGGGTCCAGGATGCTGTTCTCCTCGAGGTTGTTTGTTGACGATTTTCTCGGTGACCTTCACCGGGAACGGGAGCAGGGAGATGGGTCGGAATTTCTTGAGGTCCTTGGGGTCTGCCTTGGGTTTCTTGAGTATGGCGTTGATCTCGGCGTGCTTCCAGCTTTCCGGGAAGGTTGCTGTCTCGAAGGAGATGTTGATTACTTTCCGGAGATGGGGTGCGATGGCTGTGCTGGCTTAGTTGAAGATGTGGTGAGGGCATGTTGGTCCAGGAGAGCAGGCAGTTGGTGCGGGTGGTGGTCGAGGGGGTGGGGGTCTCGGTGGTTGTCGGGGTGGTCGTGGTGTTGAAGCTGTCGTGGATGTCGGCGATCTTGCGGTTGAAGAAGGTGGCCAGTGAGTCGCACAGGTCTTGCGAAGGCGGGATGTTGTTGGTGTTGGAGCTGGGGTTGGAGAGTTCCTTCACGATGTTGAAGAGCTCTTTGTTGTTGTGTGCGTTGTTATCTAGGCGGTCCTTGAATGAGCAAAAAACACAAGATGATGGACGGAGTGTTGCACATTGGCAAAACATTCACCCCCAGTCACAGATCTGGGTTTAATCCATCGTTATTTTGATCACCACGCCACCCCAGTTCAGACATGGCCATATGCAAATCAGTCTTGACCCTGTGCCTCATGGGAACAGTCGAGCCCGAACTGCCAAGCCATGTCTTCCCTGGACCGGAATCAAGCATCCTAGGACCGGTTTCGGGGTTTCACTCCTCTTCAGCCAGGATAGCTTGACTCCAGTGGCGTAGTGAGCACGGGACCCACGTCTGGGCATACCCTTCCCACATAGGGCAAACAGCAAAATACACAAGATAATGGACGGAATGTTGCACATTGGCAAAACATTCACCCCCAGTCACAGATCTGGGTTTATTCCATCGTTATTTTGCTCACCACGGCACCCCAGTTCAGACATGGCCATTTGCAAATCAGTCTTGACCCTGTGCCTCATGGGAACAGTCCAGCCCAAACTGCCAAGCCATGTCTTCCCTGGATCGGAATCAAGCATCCTAGGACCGGTTTCGAGGCTTCACCCCTCTTCAGCCAGGATAGCTTGACTCCAGTGGCGTAGTGAGCACGGGACCCACATCTGGGCATACCCTTCCCACATAAGGCGAACAGCAAAACACACAAGATGATGGACGGAATGTTGCACATTGGCAAAACATTCACCCCCAGTCACAAATCTGGGGTTAATCCATCGTTATTTTGCTCACCACGCCACCCCAGTTCAGACATGGCCATATGCAAATCAGTCTTGACCCTGTGCCTCATGGGGACAGTCCAGCCCAAACTGCCAAGCCATGTCTTCCCTGGACCGGAATCAAGCATCCTAGGACCGGTTTCAGGGTTTCACCCCTCTTCAGCCAGTATAGCTTGACTCTAGTGGCGTTGTGAGCATGGGACCCACGTCTGGGCATACCCTTCACACATAAGGTGAACAGCAAAACATACAAGATGATGGACGGAATGTTGCACATTGCCAAAACATTCATCCCCAGTCACAGATCTGGGTTTAATCCATCGTTATTTTGCTCACCACGCCACCCCAGTTTCCGACATGGCCATATGCAAATCAGTCTTGACCCTGTGCCTCATGGGAACAGTCCAGCCCGAACTGCCAAGCCATGTCTTCCCTGGACCGGAATCAAGCATCTTAGGACCGGTTTCACCCCTCTTCAGCCAGGATAGCTGGACTCCAGTGGCGTAGTGAGCAAGGGACCCACGTCTGGGCATACCCTTCCCACATAGGGCAAACAGCAAAACACACAAGATGATGGACGGAATGTTGCACATTGGCAAAACATTCACCCCAGTCACAGATCTGGGGTTAATCCATCGTTATTTTGCTCGCCACGCCACCCCAGTTCAGACATGGCCATATGCAAATCAGTCTTGACCCTGTGCCTCATGGGAACAGTCCAGCCCGAACTGCCAAGCCATGTCTTCCCTGGACCGGAATCAAGCATCCTAGGACCAGTTTCGGGGTTTCACCCCTCTTCAGCCAGGATAGCTTGACTCCAGTGGCGTAGTGAGCATGGGACCCACGTCTGGGCACACCCTTCCCACATAGGGCGAACAGCAAAACACACAAGATGTTGGACGGAATGTTGCACATTGGTAAAACATTCACCCCCAGTCACAGATCTGGGTTTAATCCATCGTTATTTTGCTCACCACGCCACCCCAGTTCAGACATGGCCATATGCAAATCAGTCTTGACCCTGTGCCTCAGGGGAACAGTCCAGCCCGAACTGCCAAGCCATGTCTTCCCTGGACTGGAATCAAGCATCCTAGGACCGGTTTCGGGGTTTCACCCCTCTTCAGCCAGTATAGCTTGACTCCAGTGGCGTAGTGAGCACGGGACCCACGTCTGGGCATACCCTTCCCACATAGGACGAACAGCAAAACCTACAAGATGATGGACGGAATGTTGCACATTGGCAAAACATTCACCCCCAGTCACAGATCTGGGTTTAATCCATCGCTATTTTGCTCACCCCGCCGCCCCAGTTCAGACATGGCCATATGCAAATCAGTCTTGACACTTTGCCTCATGGGAACAGTCCAGCCCGGGTCTTTGAATGAGGCCCTTTTTGTGGATCTGATGAGGTGATGATGTCTGCAGGGTGGCATTCTTGTGGGCAGCGTAGCTGTGCAATGTCCGTTCGCGGAGCCAGTTCTTCTGCAGTTTTTGGCATGTTCGTTTGGAGGCCTGGAGGTCTTCGGTGAACCAGGTGGCTTTCTTGCTGGTGTGGCTGTTGGAAGGTTTCTTGAGTGGGGCGAGGGTGTTGGCACAATTGTCGATTTACTGTCTGAGGTTGTGGGCGGCGGTGTCGGTGGGGTCGGCGGGTGTGCTCAGGGCGAGGGTGGTGGTTAGCTGGTCTTCGGTGACTTTGCGCCGGCAGCGCCGAGGCACCTGTTGGGTGCGGTGGTGGGCTTCCTGAAGGTGAAGTGGATGCAGTGGTGCTTGGTCCAGTGGGGTTCAGTGGTGTGGTTGAAGGAGACGTGGGGGCTTGCTGAGAAGATGGGGTCAAGCGTGTGGCTGGCGGCGTGGGTGGGTGTTGTCACGAGCTGTCTGAATCCGAGGTTGGTGTGCTTGTCAATCAGGATGGTGGAGTTGGTGTCGTTGTTGTTCTCGAGGTGGAAGTTCAGGTCCCCAAGGAGGATGTAGTCCGTGGAGGCGAGGACGTGTGTGCTGTTGAAGTCGGCGATTGAATCGCTGAACTGTGGTCGGGGTCCAGGGGGGTCTGTAGATGAGGGTCCCTCTGAGGGTGGTGTTGGGATCGATGTGGATGTGGAAGTGCATGTGTTCGGCGGTGCTGAGGGTGTCGTCGGTGTTGGTCGAGACTCTGAGGGTGTACCTGTGGACGATGGCAATTCCTCCTCCTACTCCGTTGGTACAGTCCCTGCGGGTGATCTTGTAGCCTTCTGGGATGGCAATGGCGATGCCGGGTGCTGAGGCGGGGTTCAGCCAGGTCTCCATCAGGAAGGCGACGTCTGGAGAGGTTGCGTCGAGAAGGTCCCAGAGTTCGACGGCGTGTTTGCGGGCGAAGCGGGTGTTGAAGAGGATGCATCTGAGGTGGTTGGGTTCTTTGGTGGGTGGTTTGGCGGACCGGATGCTGGTGAATCTGCAGTTACGGCAGGTGAAGGGTCCTTGGGTGCGCTTCGGGGTGGCCCAGTAGCAGGTGTGTTCTCGTCCGGAGTTGAGTGCGTGGAGGGTGCTGGCATCATAGCGGAGTCGGGTGTTGTGGTGTTTGCAGGGGCCAGGTGTTCTGGCACTGGGCACGGTCCAGGCGCGTACGGGCGCAGATGGGCTTGCCTTAGGCGCACCTGGGAAGAAAACAGAGCCGGAAAGCAGATAAGCCATTACAAAATACAGTACAAAACGGTCACAGAGAGCAAATGGAGCCCAATACAACATACAATACAAAACGGTCACAGAGAGAAAATGGAGCCCAATACAAAATACAATCTACAGCAGAAAGCAAACCTACGGCCTCCCACTGGCCACCAGGGATGAGGCGCGGGTGGTAGCCTGCGGGTGGAGGCGGGCCTCGAACACCCTCAGCAGCAGCAGCTGGGTAGAGACACGGACGCAGTCAGGTGGAGCTGAGCAGCGTGGGGAGCGACCTGCCTGGAGACAGGGTCAAGGGTCGCTCTCACTGCCGCGCAGCGGCCGACATAAGAAGGGGAAGTGGGAGGGGGGAGCAGCTGGGAGGGGGGAACGACAAATGGGCGAGCTGGGGGGGCAGGGCCACAGGGGACGCAGCAGCGGGAAAGCGGCAGAGAATAGCAAGCGGGAAGAAAACGGACCCAGAAAGCAGATAAGCCAATACAAAATACAATACAACACGGTCACAGAGAGCAAATGGAGCCCAATACAAAATACAATACAAAACGGTCACAGAGAGCAAATGGAGCACAATTCAAAATACAGTCTACAGCAGAAAGCAAACCTACGGCCTACCACTGGCCACCAGGGATGAGGCGCAGGTGGTAGCCTGTGGGTGGAGGCGGGCCTCGAACTCCCTCAGCAGCAGCGGCAGCTGGGCAGAAACACGGGCACAGTCAGGTGGAGCTGCGCAGCGTGGGAGCGACCTGCCTGGAGACAGGGTCAAGGGTCGCTCTAACTGCCTCTTCATTGTTTGACAAACAAAGATGTAAAGATACAATCTCTTGCTTGCTTACGTTACCTTAAGGTCTTGTATCTCCCCAAGAGTCAGATTTAACATGGTATTAATATCAAATTGGGCAGTATGACTTATTTCTAGTTGTGCTGCTAGCGTCTGCTTTTCTGAGTAAGCATTTATTGCTTGCTGCTGCAGCTAGTCCTGCACCTGGCCATGGTGTCCCATCTCAGGCAAATCAGCTAGGATGGAGCTAGTAGTCCATAACTGAGAATCCCTAGAGGTGACATTCTGAGGCTCTGAAAATTGAAGAGCCCCTTTTCCTTTTTCCCCAATGCTTTGTGTCTGAGTGAGAGATTGATCAGTTTGGAGTGGACCTGTTTGTAGGTTGATGCAAGATCCTTCTTCTTGTGCTTGTTCTACAGGCAGTAGGGTTGTTTTGGGTTTTATAAATAGAAGCTATTCCTTCGGTTTTCCTTGTATTGGATAAGGAGTACATTCTATATGGGCTACTTTATTCCACCCCTCATCTTGAATCAGGCTTTCTGCTTCCCCACTGTCTTTACTCGGATTAGCTACTTTCCCAGCTAAAACCATCTGAACTAAGGCTAGGCATTGCCCCTTGATACCTGTTGCTTCTGGCGATCCTGCCTGGCTAGTTTCTATGACTTGGGTCCCAGCCTTAGCTTCCATTCCTTGTTCCACCAAATTTTCTTCGGAACTTACGGGACTTGAAACTGCAGCAGTGCCTCGACAAGATTTTTGGGAGCGCTCGGCTCTTGCTGCTGCCGCAGCTAACTTCATATATGCTACCCATGCTTTGGATTTGAGGCCTACGGTTGAATCTACACACGGCATTACATTGGAGATTTTTAAATGCTTCCCCATCATAACTGGCCTTAAGCAATCATATCAAGAGATCTGAACGTGGTGACCACTGAGGGGCGCATTAGTTTCCTATGGCTTTGAAGATTGTTTACCTCAGTAGTTCTTTTCCCCCCTAATAAGACTTCCTGTTTGGATCTCTGTAACGAAGTACACACAGCCCAGTCTCGGGGTACATTGAGCCGGCAACAGACCCACAGCAGAGCCACCATACGCCACCTGAAACCCTGGAACAAACCCTCCCGAGCTTAACCAGTCATCTATCACTGGGATCATAGCCCCTGTACTCGGTGCTCACACTGTAACCCCCACAGTCGCACTCAGAGCCTTTTCCCTCTCCTGCATAGTGTTTTTATGGATAGGATTAGAGTCGCATCAGAGTCAAAGTGTGGAGCAGTCAATCCTTGCCTTTCCAATTCCCCACCATCCTGGTCAATCATCAGTAGCGGCTCCTGGAGGGAGAGCTGCGGGGCAGTGGGCGGGGTGGGGGAGGGGCAGGATGGGGGGTAGTAAACTCCGGCTCACGGTCGACCGGAGTAATGTAAATAAATAAAACGAATTTCATTGCGAGCGCAGCATCGCCATTTGGCGATTTACATTACTCCGGTCGGCCGTGAGCTGGAGTTTACTACCCCCACCCTGCCCCCGCCTCACCACCCCGTAGCACTCCTTCCAGGACCCGCTACTGCCCTCACCCCACAAGCAAATCCTGCCAGCATGAATCCAATAGCTTCCAATAGCTTCCAAAGATGCAGAGCTAACCAGCATAGAAGGACAAAGTGTCTGTACCTGGAGGTCCCTGGTTTTAATTGGCTTGATAGTTGGTTACAAGAGCAGTTCAGCAAATAGCCTGTTTTTAGCCGGTTACCCACAGCTCCTGAAACGCTGGCCTGTACTCCAAAAAAAACACCATTCAGTCCCAGTCAGACTCACGGGTGTCTCGCAGAGCCCAAAGCGGTTCTTTCCCTGCATCCACTAACCACTACTCACTTCTCTGCCCAGCGCGTCGATGTCCTGGAAGCGTAAACGCCATCACGTGTATGAGGGGACAGACAGGTCCACTAGAGGCAATTTATGCTGGGCTGATGCGGAAATTGCACTTTTTGGGATAGAAAGACATAGACAAAACTCCACGATTTTAAAAGGCGAGGAAGCATTTATAGCAACATCCGCTGTTATGGCACGGTCCCTGATTCTACAAAATTGGAAGACACCTAAAGCTCCAGATTATATAAACTGGTTTAATAAAATGATCCTGACCAAATCTTTAAAGGAGGCCTATGCAAAAAGAGTGGGCGTGATAAAATAAAATTCAGTTGTTTGGAAGCATATGGATAAAATAGTAAGCCATTAGCAGGTTAAAGCCAGATTGTATAAATATGGAAACTGCTTAATCAGCAAAACATTCCATCGCATTTTATTAAAAATGCACAGCACTTTATTTAGAAGAGTCTTATTGTATTATGCTTCCAAGTCGGTTAACATTCCAGGGTTAGATGTCATGTTTATTGTTTAGTAGGTATACGAGATTGTTCATGTCATTAAGTAGAGTGAGGAGTTTCTGGCATTTTAGACGATCAGTATGATCTGCACTACTAGCATTTTGTTTAATATGTTGTTTTGGTTATTATTTTATATATTCTGCACTAATAGCATTTTGTTTACTATGTTGTTTTGGTTTTTATCTTATTTATTAAGGATGAAATTATAAAACGTCGGTTGAACCTTTTTGGTAAAAGAAAAAGTAATTTTATCTTACGAGCATTAAGTATCCATATTTAATGTGAAACCAATATCTTTGCTCATGTAAGGTTGTCCTTTTTATACAACAACAATTCTGCTCAATAAAAAAGTTATTTTTTCAAAGGACTGGAACTGCGTCAATAATGATGTTAACTTTTTGTAACAATAGACAAGAACTTCATCTTTTTCAGATGAACTGAGCAATAATGCATTTCAATGTTGGTCTGTACTCCTGACATCTTCCTCAGTGATCTCTTCTAATGCTTTCCAGAATAACATAGGTGCTCTTGAATCCCATATAAAGTTTGACATCTTCTAAGATCGAATTGAGTAACAAATTTAATTTCGGAAAGATTTCCCTTTTCGCAGTACTAATATTTCTGAGCATTGCTGCTGATGTTTGGCCGTGTTGTAATAATGTCCCTGGGCTCAATCAATAACTTTAAACGATCTTTTATTTTATTATTCTCAAGCCAGATATGTTACATTTGTTTTCAAGTTGGTCAGAGATGAAAGATTTCATTTCATTACTTCTGATCTCTATGTATATGTTTTTTTTTATCTCGTGCAAACTCCAAGGGGCATATGTACAAGCCCCTATCACCACGGGAACGTCACTTTTTGTGACGTTCCTGTGGCGATAGGGGCCTTGCCTTATTTACAAGGCAGGGTTAAGCCACTTAACGTGGTTTAACGCTGCCTTGTACATAATGCACCCTTTCACGCTATGTTTAGCGTGAAAGGGGTGTGCAGTGGGTGTTGTAGTGTATTTGAAGCTGCCCCCTATGTACAAGGGTGGCGTGCATAGGAGGCAGCGCCAAAATTAAGACCAGGAAAATCTTGGTCTTAAGTTGGCAAAACGAGGAGAAATGCATTATTTCTCCTGGTTTTTGCTTTTTTCGAGTGGTGCCTTGTGTAGCACACATGGAAAAAGCAAAATGGCATGGTTTGTTTATGTACAGGAAGGTGTCCCTTCCTGTACATAAACAAAACTTTTTTAAAAAATGGCATTTTGTAACTTTCATGTGTGCCGCATGAAACAGCACACATGAAAGTTACAAAATGGCATTTTAGGATTGTTTATGTGCAGGAAGGGACCTTTACACAAGTGTGGCCAGCGGACAGTATACATAAAAAAGTGTCACACAACATATTTTGCAGAACCAGGCCTAGGTTATACTGAAACCCTTGAATTTTAAGCTTGCCTGGTAAATTGAAAGGAAAAGTATTCAATTTTCCTTTCCAATTAGTTTTAAAAATCTCATTTAAGTGCAAAATCAGATTTGTTATATCTATAATGGAAAAGTAACTTTATAAAAATGTACTTTGGGTTGCCTGGACCAGAACTGTCTGTGAACTAGTTTTAAATCATCAAACCTCCAGATGGTCAGTACATGATCTTGGCTAGAGTTAACAGCCTTCCTTTGCAGAGGATAATGACTTGACCTCTGGAAACCAGGACGTCAGAGATGCTACCAACAACTGGACACTTAGCAGGGATTACCCAGTTGGAGGGGATAAGAATAGTTGGCAGACCAAAAAGCAGCCTTAACACGCTCTTTTTAAAGTTGGAAATGCTAAATGGATCTGTGGCCCATATTTAACTCCGACAATGGAATGGCACATGGCCATGAGACCCCAAACCTCCCAATGATGTGTGCCTTCAGAAGTAGATAAGGCTAGAAATGTGGCAGAGTGTGGGCAGCAATTGAAGTGAGAATTTATAGCTAAAATTTAAGTACCATATATGGGTTCAAGAAAGGGAAACTACATGTAGAAATAATTCACAATATTATCATGAGACTTGCAAATGGGGGCAGCCATTTTGAACTCATAGAGTATAAGTTCCACTTGGTTCAGAGTGTTTTTATAGGCAAGCAATTGAAATATATAGTTGCTGCAGCAGGAAAGTGATGTTAATCATGATATATGGTGAACTGCTTTCCAACTGACAGGTGACTGACCTTAAGCTTACCTGTTCTAGTGACACTAAAAGAAGAAGGACTCCGGACTCCTAGAGAGCCAAGCCGATCACTGAGGACTGGTCCCAGCAGGTGTTCTGGTTAGAGACATACTGGTTCCTAAAAGACTGCCCTGATGACCTGGGGGTTGCAAAAGTGAACAGAAGAAAGCTTCCCAGCAGTCGGAGAAAAGTTGACTGTGTTTTATTTAAAGCTTGGTAGGCACAGTACTCCACCACAAAAGTGCAATATGCCATATCCACTGGTTTGCCTGCTCTATTTAGTTGTGTGAACTGTCATATTCCTGCCAGTGGAGCTCATGTTGTCTCCACCAGCAGAAATCAACAGCCACATGGACATTGTCTAAAAACCTTACACTGTGTGCCCTATTAGGTGTCTAGATTCTGATGTATTTTTTTGTTTGTTTGGGATCGTCATAAAAATGTTTTTAAAATTATCTCCACATCCTGGGACCAAAATCCTAGGGTATCGAGGCCATTCAGTTTTAGTTTTTTTTTTTTTAAAGCAAACTCATTAGAAATTTGCTTTGGAAAAACAAAAATATTTGCTGAGTGGCGGCATTAAAACATGATGGCTGTTCAGCAGACTTAGAGTGCCTTCACAAGGGGTACAGAAGAGCTGTCATGATAGCAGTTCTTCTGGAGGCTCCTCTGAGAGCTGGTCCTTGCTAGCTCTCCTTGTTGCCAGTCATCTGACTGCTGCGAGGCCTCTCCTGCCTAGAGAAAGCCTCAGCAGCCAGCCAGGGCAGCTTCAGCCTCAGCCCAGCACCGCTCAGGCAAGGCCCTCCAGGATCCTGTGCCCAGAGGCTCCAGGACCCCTCGCCATTTTCCTGCCTTTCACACCACTGTAGTTCCTGCTTCCCACTCCCATACGCCCCTCCCAGGATCTATTTAATGAAGACCGCAGTGCAGCTTCATTGAGCAGGTCCTTGCCAGCTGTCCTTGGTGACAGTCATGTGACTGCTACAAGGCCTCTCCTGCCTGGAGAAAGCCTCAGCAGATACCCAGTGCCACTCAGCACCCAGCCCTCCAGGTTCCTGTGCCCTTAAGCTCCAGGATGCTTGCTGTTTTCCTGCCATTCCCGCCACCGTGGTTCTTGCTTCCCATTTCTCCCACCTTACCTGCACCCCTCCTCCCTCCCGGGGCCTTCTTATTGAAGGCCACATCGTGGCTTCATTGAGCTGGTCCTTGCCAACTCTCCTTGGTGCCAGCCATCTGACTGCTGTGAGGCCTCTCCTGCTTGGATAAAGACTCAGTGGACAGACAGTGCAGCCTCACCCCAGTACTGCTCAACGTGAAGTCCTCCAGGTTCCTGTGCCCTGAGGCTCCAGGTTCTCTTGCAATTTTCCTGTCATTCTTGCCACTGTGGTTCCTGCTTCCCATTCTCCTGCCTCCCCTGTGCTTCTCCACTCTTTCAGGAGCTACTTAATGAAGGGTGCCATGCAGCTGCGCTACTGGAGGGCCAATGGTGCACAAAGGCGAGCCCGTCTGCACCTGCCTGGACTGCTTCCAGCGCCACAAACCCTGGCCCCGGACCCTCAATAGTACTCTGCTACCGATCTCTGTACCCTAGACCCTTGGTCACAACAACAACTGCAGCATCGCATCTCCCCACTTCACAGCGGGACCGTTCTCCTGTCACCACTGACACTTGACCGCCTCTCCAGAACCGACCATTTCTGCAAGATCCCGTACTCTGCCATCCACACTGGCCAAAACCCCAACAGATCAACCCAGATGCATCCTCTTCAATGCCAGATCTCTCTGCAAACGTGTCACCGGAATCTGGGACACCATCTCCACTCTCACCCCGATGTAAACTTCATTACATAGAGATGGCTTACCCTAGCATCAGCCCCGGATATCACAACAGCGGCTACAATTTGAAACACAGCGACTGCACCAACAGACATTGTGGCAGCATTACCCATCACAGACAAGGAATTGATCACCTGCACCATCATCGATGATGAGACTACACCAACCATGGAGCACATTAGCTTCCAGCCTCACACCGACAACAACACCACCATCAAAGGCACCCTCGCGTACAGACCACCTGGACCACATACCAGACTCAGTGATGCCATCACTAAATTAATCACCCCGCTCACCATCTAATCCAAACACTTCATCCTCCTGAGAGACCTCAACTTCTACCTAGACGACACCACAGATACCAACTCCACTGACCTCCTGGAAAGAATGAACAACAACGGCCTCAATCAGCTAGTCACAGACCCCATGCAAAAAGCAGGACACATGCTGCACACCATCTTCATGACCAGCAACAGAATCAGATACAATCACACCTCGGAACTCACCTGGTCGGACCACTCCATTATACAATTTACCATCACCAGTCTCCCCCGACTGTCCTCAACTGACGCAGCATTCCCTTCTGCAGCTGTTCCAAGGCCACGCAGCAACAATGGACCAGCGCCATCACCACCACACAGCCCAAAGACACCCCCAACATAGATCAGACAGTACATAACTTCAACGACTTGATTACCATCACTGCCAACCGAGTCACCCCTACCAAACCAGCCAAAGTGGACCGACACTACAAACAAGCCAGCTGGTACCCTTCGGAACTCAGCACATCAAATGCAAATGCAAGCAACTAGAAAAAAGATGGTGCACTAGCAGGAACCATACTGACATATCCATCTTCAAATCAGCCCTCAACAACTACCACCAACATATCAAAGGTGCACAAATGGAGGCCTACCTGTCAGCCACTGAAAACTCCTTCCCATTTTACATGAACTCTGTGATTCCCTCGCTGAACACTTCCCCAACAAGATAGCGACCATCTATACAAACTTCGATCCCCAACCCTCTGACCCCCTCAGTCTCTGACCGACTACCACTGCCGACCATCCACTCAGCTCATGGCAACACCTCAGCACAACTAACACAGTCACCCTCATGAATTCCATCCACTAGTGGGCACTCATCGACCCCTGCCCCACTAGTGGGCACCCATCGACCCCTTCCCCCACCGACTCTTCAACTTCAGAAGAGACGTGATCAGCGCCAAGTCACCACCATCCTCAATGCTTTGTTAACCACTGCCACCTTTCCTGATACCTGGAGACACACAGAGGTTGGACCCCTTCTCAAGAAACCCTTGGCAGACCTCCGATGAACTCCAGAACTACTATCCCATCTCACTACTCCCCTTCCCTGCCAAAGTCTTGGAGAAGGCCATTAACCTCCAACTCACTGAACTCTTGGAGAGAAGCAATCTACTGGACCCTTCCAGTTAAGGATTCTGAACCAACCACAGCACAGAGACAGAACTGATCTCTGCAACAATACTCAAATCAGCCACACTAATCCTGCTTGACCTCTCTGCAGCCTTTGACATGGTCTCCCACCACACACTCATCCATCGCCTATGCCAGATTGGTATGACAGACGACACGCTCAAATGAATGGCATCCTTTCTCAATGGATGCATCCAGACAATCTGACTCCCTCCCTTCACATCACAAGTCAAGCACAACATCTGCAGCATCCCCAAAAACTCATCCCTGAGCCCTACCCACTTTAGCGTCTACATAACCACTCGTAGACATCGTCAGATCGCACAACATCATCATCTCCTACCCCATGACACGCAACTTATCTTATCGCTCTCAGCAGATCCTACCCTGATGAAGACAAACTTCCACAACTGTATGAAGAACGTTTCAGCCTGGATGAAGGACAACTACCTCAAGTTCAACATGGCAGTCCTCATCTTCGGCAAACACACTGTCCTCTGGAACGATGCTTGGTGGCCGGTGGAACTTACACCCACCCCCATGCCGAAAGAACACGCCCACAACCTCAGTATCATCCTCAACAGTGAACTCTCCATGAAACATCAGGTCAAGGTTGTCTCCTCAGCCTGCATCCACACGCTCCGCATACTCTGCAAAATCTTCAAGTGGCTACCCATCAACACCAGGAAGATGGTAATACAGGCCCTCATCACCAGCAGACTGGACTACGGCAACGCTCTGTATGCAAGCACCACCACCAAACTCATCCAAAGACTCCGGATGATCCAGAACACAGCTGCCAGCCTAGTTCTCAACCTGCCCAAGAGAACCCACATTACACAGCACCTGAAGGACCTCCCCTGGCTCACGGTCCAGAAGAGATCCCAGTTCAAGCTCCTGACACATGCCTACAAAGCCTTTCACGACCAAGGACCAGCCTACATGAACCAACATCTGCACTTCCATCAACCCCCCAGGAACCTCTGCTCTGTACACCTTGCCCTCGCACAGATCCCATGCTTATGCCACTGCCACGCTGGGAGACAGTCCTTCTGCCATCTCACCACCAAAGCTTGGAAGACCATTCACCTCTCGACTGCACCGTTGCAACTTCAGGAATGGAATCAAAACCTGGCTCTTCGACTGAGACCTACAGCAAGCACCTGGATATGCTCGCGGGTGACAAGCTGCACTTTATAAATCCGACTTGATTTATTGATTGATTGAAGGCAGAAGTCTCTGCCAGAAAGGTGGAGATATGTAAATATGGCTGCCTACAGTACTCCAGAGCAGCGGAGTACATTCCTTTATTGCCGTAGGGGACTAGAGTTCAGTCTGCCAAACCCTAAATGGCCCTCTTAGTCATATTGTCTACCATCAGGGAAGAGGGAAAAAGTGCTGAGGCTGCCAGGGATGGTGCATCCATGACAGTCAAGAAAATCAGGTTCGCCTCTCAGAGTTTTTTGCTACACTGAAAGTGATTTAAGCTGAGCCTTGCAGAAAAGGTATCTGGCCTCATGGAGCCTTGTCTGGCTACACTTTCCAGCCTTGCCTTTCTGAAGGATTTTAAAAACCTAAACATGAGTATGTTTAAAGCCACAATTATGGACTATAGCAAGGCAGCAAATCCATCCCAGCACAAAGCAACATGAGTGGTTGCGAAATCCAGCTTTGCCCTGTACTGAACTTTTGGCACAAAAAACAATAGCTTTAGTCGTGCTTGAAGACAATATATCTGCCTTTGAGGGGACCTTACCAGCTTCAACCTTGGACCTTGCACTGAAAAAGGTTTTTGACTTGTATAAAAAACTAAGTCAATGTAAAAACTTTAATTGCCTGGGGTATATGACTCCTGCTTCATTATCATCAGCTTGAAATCACACCTAGCTCCAGGTCAAAAAGAAACTGTTGTATTTCATAATGCTTTCTTTTTCTGAGTGCTTCTTACCTTAGCATTTTAAAAATCTATATGTCTGGTTGCCCTTATCCAGTTTTAATACTTTTTTTGTCTATTTGCGCATTAAACTTTTGTCTAATTTTCAAATTGGTTTGGAAAGTTCTTCATTTTTTTCTTGACATGCTGTTGGAATTTCTTCAATTTCATACACATGTTTAGGGTAATTGTTGTTTATGTCACAGCTACCTGGGATTAACCAGAGGTTCCATAAGAACTGTTTTCTGTGCAAACAAGATTGAGCTCATTAAGTTGGTAAGGGTTTCCTATTTCCAAATTAATAACCCAATTTTTTAATCCTCTTACAAGAAGAAGCTCATAAAGAAGAAATGGGACACAATTAGGCAAATGCCGGTCTATTGAAAATATCAGAGAGTCCCAACAGAGATAGTTATAGCCGTGACTCTATGGGAACACAGAAAATGAACAGGTATATCTAAACACTCATCTTGGGCTGTACAAGTCAGAAAAACAATGGGCATATTATCAAGGGCAATATCGCCGCTTTTGCGGCACTTTTTGCTGAAAAAGCATAGATATTTGTATCGCCCTATTAGCAAGCCTGCGCTAACATGCGTTAGTGCAAGCTTTCAGGCACTTTTTCCATCGCCTTGCATGTCAGCGATATTTATCGCTAATGACATGAAAGGTAGGTGTTCCTTACTTAAACTCCATGAAAATAGTTGCAAACGCAACATTGCCCAATTATCAATGCGGCCCCTGACCCCCGCAGCGATAATAAAACTCGCGCTAATCGCAGTTATCGCAGAAAAATAACTCCTGTTGAAAACTTGACTTAATCATCTTTCCAATGGGAGGTGGATTGATGGGTTAAGTCCCCACTTGCATATTAGCAAGCTTTTTCATATTCCTATATTTTTATCGCAGGATTTCTCCCGCAATTGCAGGTTATCACCCCTATCGCTGGATTTTACATCGCCTATTGGTGGTGTGTTTGATAATACGCCGCTACCAAGGCGATGTAATCCAGCGATAATAAAAACCTTGCTAAACGAGGATTGCGATAATTATCGCATTTCGTTGCTAATATGCCCCAATGTTTGGAGAACAACTAACCGGCCCGATAGGCTAAATATTTAGCACCCACCCCTTTTTTTAGAACCCTAAATGAATGATTAATTTAAAATTTGTTTTAACTGTGAATGTTCGGGAGCTGGGTGTCCAGCACTAGGAGACCTCAAGAATAAATTAAAAGTTGAAATAGAATAACAGAATGAAAACACAAACTAAGACACCAAAAACTGGTGTGTTTTTAGAAACTTCCTGAACTGGAAGAGAGAATCAGTTGAACGAAGCCAGAGGGGAGGAAAATTCCAAGACTTGGCCATATAATACGCAAAGGTTTTCTTCCCATTCTAGGCAGCCAAATGGTAGATATATGATTAAGCCAAGTTAAAATAGAGCCAAGCAGCTTTGTGGAAATATAGTGGGGAAAGAGAGTCTGGTTTTATAAAGGCAACGAAGAATAGACTGTTCCATAGTGTTTGTAAAAACCTATGATTTTGGATCTGTAGATCTTTCAAAATGGGGAGAAATTCTCGATCTTTTGCTGAGGTGAAGCAAATGGCTGACTTTTGAACACTCTGTAATCGGGGTAGTAGGTATTGCGGCATTTTAAAGCACGATGAGATGCAATAGTCACATCATGAAAGAAGAAGGGCTTGGACAAAATCAGGTTTCTGATAACTTAAAAACCCAAGGACAGGCATGGCAGAATTGTACATGATATAGTTTGCACACAGTACCAGGTAGATGAAACTTTTTTCATGTGCTTCTTTAAGGCAAGTTGGGAGTCAAAAATAGATCATGATTTTGGTCTGATGCAACAGGTTAAGGAGCCAACCCTAATAGTCAAGGCCCATAATCCCTTCTTAAAATACCAATAACTTTTGGAAGAGTTGAGGAATAAAGAACTAGTGTCCATCCTAGAGGTGGTAGAATTCAGACAAATTGTAAACTCAGTTTGAAATTAAAGATTCAGTTCTGTCCAGACGTAAGATATGTTGAGTATCATCTGCCTATGAAAATAGTCAAAGCCAACGGAATGAATCAAAGAGGATAGTGAAACCAAATATAAAATAAAGATTTGGTAGACTGGAAGTTGGGTTGATTGGAAGAAAGAAGTACTGCCTGGGAGCAGCCTTGGACAAAGGAGGTCAGCTAATCCATAGTATGGCCCACCACCCCAGTTCTCTATCTTACAACCTGTCCAGGAGGATGGGGTAGGAGACCATTTTAATAACAGCCAAGAGACCAATAAAATAAATACAGCTTTGCCTCCCTCCTCAAGTCACATGCTTATTTAGCTGGAGACTACTATTACGACTATTTCAAAATCTGCAAAAGAGCCCTCTTGGTAGAGTTCGAATGAAGAGCTGTATTCCTCAAAAGTAGAAAGGTGAAAATAAACAAATCCTTGTAAGATTTTGGCAGGAAATAGAAGTAAAGAAATCAACCTGTAATTCACCAAACGAGTAAGGTTCATTCTGGCTTTTTTAGTAGAAATGTATTCACTAGATCTTTTTCCAGTCTTTAGGAAGTAGTATCAATGATACATTACATATCTTAGGACAGGGATAATACCAGACACACATTTTCTAATGGGCCAAGGATAAAGAGATGATCCAGGTGATGCTGAGACTATTTTGGTGTGTGCTTCTGTCTCACTAATAGAGAGGATACAGTTACGCAGAGTATCCAAGATCTGATCAGATTTAGTTCAGTTGTTAGCATGGAGTTCATGGAGTTTAGAAATATTTAATTGTCTGAAAAATCTCAAAACCTTAAAAATATTTTAGACTGAACAAGTCAGACAGGCAAAATCAGAAATATGAATTGTTGCAAATGCAGAGCTGCAGTCTTTAAGGTCTTCCCTAGTTTGGTTAGAGAATACCTGAATTTGATTTTGCTAACAAGCTGCATGGATGGATTTGACCAATTTTGTATATTAGCCTCGTATCTTTCCATATGCAGACTTCACTACACCAGAAATACATCAACAGTGTTCAAACTGGCACACACACAGTAGACAATTATAACAGGGTTGTATTATACCGTAGCCTGGTAGTCTATGTATCAGGATATTTATGATAATGATAGAAACACTAGTGTAAGCTAATGAAATTAGGGAGAAAATAATAAAACCACCAAAGAATACATATTGTACGTTAGTAAAAATGAAGTCCTTCTATCTCAGACCTGTTAAGTTATGTAAAAGGGCCCTGGAGAACTTGTGGCAGGCCTCATAATTAAGCCTCTGGCTCATTGGCAGGAATATCCTTTGTCAGGTATAGGATCCAGGTGTGTTGATAGCTGTTTGCCCCTTCCCACTAATTACTATTGAGTGTTGGACTTGGCCCTTTTTGCAGGGTCATCCCTGAACCTTTTGCCTTCCTCCTGTATTTTCTCTGACCTGTTTTTGTTGATTTTGTGACTCTGGGCACTTTACCACTTCTGATCAGTGCTGCAGTGCATAAGACTCTATTGTAAAGTGATGTAATGGATTAGTGACTCCGTGATTGGCTCATTTGATTTACTTGTCAGATCCTAGTACAGTGCACCATGTCTGCCCAGGGCATGTAGATCAAAAGCTGCTAGTGGGCTTGCAGCACTGATTGTGCCACCCACAGAAGCAGCTTGTAAAGTACGTCTCAGGCCTGCCATTACAGAGCCTATGTGTAGTCCAGTACTGCCGTGTCAACTTGGTAAGTACACCCACTTACCAGTCCCTAAACCTTCTCTTTTCTACATGTGATCCACCCTTAAGGTAGGCCCTAGGGCAGGGTGCATTGTATGCGAAAGGTAGGACATGGCCTGATGTGAGTGGCATGTCCTGATAGTGAATTACAGCCATTTTCGTTTTCACTATTGCAAGGCTACCTGCTCCTATAGGCCAGAATGGGCAGTTTGATTATAACCCTTTATAATCCTAACTGACACAGAGAACATGGTAGAAAAACTAATTTAGTATGCCTGAACTCGGAATGATAAAATACATCTTTTAATGAAGTTGGTTTTAACATTCTGTGTTTGAAAATACCACTTTTAGAAAGTAGGTATTTTCTTACCTATCCATCCGGCCTGCCTCTGCTAGGTTTGTATTGCGTGTCTGGTTTGTGAGTGACAGGGACTGGGACTGGGGAGGCTCCAGGAGACAGGGTGAGTTAGCACAAGGGTAAATAGACCTATCTACATTGGAAATGGTATGAGGAGTAACACCTGGGCCTGAATAGGGCTATGCCTGCCTTCCACAATGCTGGCGCCACCTCCTGTGGTGCGTCAGATGACCCTGGCCCACACTGACAAAGGAAGAATATGTGCACTCGCAGAATGCACCCAGAACTGGTTTGGACTAGGTACTCTGCCTTCAGAGGACAAAGGATTTACTGGTATAAATACTGGGCCCAGACCCCAGGACTTTTGATCACTTCGGGGAAATCAAGATGAATCTTTGCCAAGGAGAAGAACAAAGGAAGCTGCAGGAGTTTGGACTGCCCCTCTGCCAGTGGGCTGTTTGCTGGGTTGGACTGCAGTGGTTTCTTTATTGCCAAGGAAAGGAGAAGGAACTTTTAAGGAACTTTCATCATCTTGCAGAATTTTTCTCCAAGGGCTTGAATTTGAGCATGCCTCCTGTCTGAAGTCTCAGGGATACAAGACTTCACCCCTTCTGCTTGCCTGCATCTGGAACTTGCTGTTCTAGTTGCTACAGAAGGAAATTGCAATACCGACGCCGGTGAGCGACACCGTACTCTGCATCGAAGCCATGTGCGCTGCTCCGACTTACAACGTAGACCCGATGCCGGCTGCTGAGCCGCATCGACTCCGAAGCAGTAATCATCGCAGTGTCGATCCTCGACGTGGGTGGTCAAGAATCCATTGACATCATGACGTCACCTCCTCTCCGGTAAGATGACCCGATGCAAGGAACTGACGTCGCACAGCGCCAACAACACCGCATCTCCCTGACTCCGTGAGCTTCTTTGTTTTTGCTTTTCCAAGGTACTGTTCTTTGTGGGTCTGTTTTGACTCCGGGCCCGACGCCACGCCCCTCGCGGTCGGCACCGTACGTTGGGATTTCTTTGACCTCGAAGTCGTGATAACTCCAGTTGGGGTTATCTGTTGCTAAAGACTGCTTTTAAGTGAATAGCCAATTTTTGAACTACTTCTACCATTTTGAAGTATTATTCCTGATTATAGTATTGTGGATTTTAGTCGTATGTGGTCTTGTGTTAAGTTTATATAAAGAATACTTATTCTTATGCAACTTGTGTGATGTCCATCTGTAGTGTTTTCACTGTATTGCTGTATTTGTTCACAAATGCTTTACACACTGCCTCTGAGATAAGCCTGTCTGCTCGTGCCAAGTTACCAAGGGGGTGAGCAGGGGTTATACAGGAGTTTAATCCCCTTACTCTGACTAGAAGCAAGGGTCCCTATTTGGACAAAGGTGCAAGCCATTGCCAACTAGAGACCCCCAGTTCTAACAATGAGGTTATATTACATAGTCATTCTTTTCAAACTATGTTGGCTACCTAGTGAGTATGGCATCCATTGCTTGATAATGGTGCTCACCAACAGAGTGCTAGATGAGAGCACCTAGGGCCAGATGTACAAACATTAGGCATACCGATTTCCTAATTGCTATTCCTTCTGAATCACAATTAGGGAATTGGTGTTCCTGATGTATGAAACTCATTGAGTTTCATTTAGGGATTCCTTGTTGGTTGCACATCGAATTACCTCATGAATATTAATGAAGTAGGTTGCAGTTTGGAACCCATTAGGAATCACAGCCGTCACAGGGACGGTGGCCAGCTAAAGTCAGCAGACCATCTTGTCTGTAATTGCTTTTGAATAAAACAGCCCTTTTTCCTTAGAGTAAAACAGAATGCGTTTAAAATGAAAAAAATGAACCCTTGAAGTTCAATTTTCCAGAGGAGCACTGTCTGCTCTTGAAAATATTATTATTTACATTCTCAAAGGGATCACCAAGGGAATGCTAATGGGTTACCACCAGTTTTAAACTGTTTTGCGACCGGAATTCGGTCGCAAAGCAGTAATACATACCATAACGATTTGATATTTGGATGGGATGCCTTAAACATGCCCCTTCCAAATACCGAATCGCAAATGCAAAATGTGATTCAGTAACAAGTTACTGAAGCCCATTTTGTACATTTGGAAATCTTTATTCCAGTCGCAAATGGCTTAATTTTGTGACACGGGTAGTTTGCAACAGAAGAAATGCTTTGTACATCTGGGCCTTGGTGTATTCGTGGATCAGCAATCTGTTGTTGTTGGCGAGAGACCAGGGCAGTGGCTCATGTTAATAGAGGCAGAACCGAAATCATGTACATAGTGAACAAGTAGAAATAGCATGTTATATGGCAATATACACAAACAGCTTATATAATATAAGTCGCTGATGTATCATACTGCAAGAGGTAGTTAGAACGGGTAATTAGTAATATGCTAGGGCCTAGAATAAACATGATTATGTGTCCTGTAGAAATGAAGTACTATGGTGCATCTTCAATAGTAGGGACAAAATAGGCAGGAAATACATCAGAGTGGGACAAACTATTCTACAGGCTTTTAATGGAGAACATTTTTTCTAAATGAAACATCTCCAGATAGTTGAAAATGTAATTTGAACCAATATCACATCTCAAACTTGCAATGTTCAAGAGAGACAGATAAATTAGAGCTTCAGCCATAACGTGGCACTTTCTGTGGTCAAAATTAAATAAATGTACAATCAGCAGAATCTGATTTAGTCTCCAACTAGTCGGATCTTCCAGCTTAAAATAATCACACTCCACCTTGATGACACGAAACTCTAAATGAAAGGCATCACTACTTCTGAAGAGAACATGTCATTGGCTGTGTGATCAGCAGTTTGATTCTCAATGAAAGTGAGATGAGGCTGGACTTGGATGCATCCAGCTCACAGATCTTGGAAACTAGAAGATGTGATGGTAAAAATTCTGACCAGACAAAGTGTTATTCTCACACTGTACTTAAAAGCAGACTCAGTGGATGCAGGGTTGCTCTGCCTGTTATTTCAATGCAAAAGGGAGCAGCGGTGGTCGGCACAGGTAAGCGTGGTAAGGAGGGGCGGGTGGGAAGGGGGAAGTCGACAGATGACGGAATAGGTATAGTTAAATAAATAAAGAATACCTATTATGTCATCTGTTGACTTACGCCCACCGCACCTGTGCTGGCCGCCACTGGAAGTGAGTGCAAATGTCCTCATTCCTATGTTATCAAATGTATCACATCCAAATCTGCCACAATCCTCTAGAACTGGTTCTACTGTGCCAAGTGGATCTGGTTAGCAGGTCCCTCGACCAACACAACTGTGTTTCTAGAAGCAAATTCACAAGCTGGCAGGCTTTCTAGATGTTGGTCAAAATGTTCCCTTTGACCCACACCAGGAAATTGATTTCCACAGCTCTTGAATCATGGCCTGGATGCAGACATTTAAATAAGAAGGTGAAACAGCTCTTCCGATGTTCATCTGTAAAGTAGCAGAAGAGTCATATTGCAGCAGGCAGTGAATTTGAGATTTTCTTCAGGTATTAGTCTGCTTGTGAAGTGCCAGAGTAGTAAGTAAATGCTTCATAAAGCAGGACTCACATGCTTTTGCTATATTATTCTTATCTAGCATCCATAAATCCTCACACCATGCTCCAAAGTTCCCCAATCAATATTTTTCCCATTCTTGGATAGTGCCTGGTGGTACCTCACTCCTCCCAAAACACGTTGCAGTTAAAAATGCAACATGTATGGCAATAGTCACATGATCCTCCAACTCATTCTCCAATTAGCAAATTTAGTTTAGTCCTCTTAAACATTACACATTTTCAAATTCCTAAATAATTTTTGTAATTATTGTAAATCAGGCATAGTGATAAGAAGTTCAAAATATTGTTTTGACATTTTAATAAGGAAGTCAATATTTTGAAACTCCTAAATAATATAATCTCCGTTGTGAGCAACATAACCAATTTAAAAACCTTTTAGGTAACTTGAGACACGTTTAACACTGAACACAAATCAAAGACTTCCAAATCTATATAAAGTGTTTGCCATTTTAAAGCAAGTATCTAAAAACAACAGCATCAAATATATTTTGGAAAATAATGTTGGAATGGCAAAGTCCCTCACATGGTAAAGAGCCAATTTGGTATGTAGTGCTTTGAGGTGGGTATGTGTTGTATGCATGTGATGGGTGTATTTGTACTTGTGAATTGTGCAATACATGGAAGATTCTGGGCTCCATTTTGGAAGACCTGGTGCTAACTGAAGGAGCAAGATGAGGCAGAGGAATCCCCAGACAGATTTGCGGACTGTTGCATTCCCATGGGATGGGTGGGACACACACACTGGAGGAAGAAGAGTCAGACCCTTCAGTACACTTCAAATGGTGCTCTTTGATCCAGGGAGAGGTCACTGGAAAGGGGCCTGGGCACATCTCAGGAAGGAGAAGGGACTGATAAAAGAATCACAAAGAGTTGGGCTGGAACCCTAGGATAACATTTTGGTACACATATCACTGTACCTGACATCCAGTTGTGAACCTTTAGTCACTCCCATGGCTAGTGTTGTGGGACTATCAGGTTTGGAGTCACTTCTGCTGTAATAGACTGCTATCTAAAAGAAGGGCAGGGCAGAGGAGAGGGCACATCGAAAGGAAGCAGGCAATGGACACAAATGTTAAAGTCTAATACCCTAAATCACATTTGGTGTCTAGAAATAGACTACAAGCAGAGCTCAAGGCCCCCGAAAATGTGCAAGGAGAAGAAGCTCTGCAGGATGTCTGCCTATAACCAGGACTGAGGGTTGAGGCTTGCCAGTTTCCCAGCTGGGTGAAGGGGACATCACCAAGGGAAAATACAAGACCAACTATCCTTGCAGCCTCGAGCACCACTGTGCCCTGTGAGGAAGAGGGGATTGCTGAAGGGAGTGAGGTCCAGTGGGGTATCCTTGTGAGTGGACCCCTGCAGTGAGGTGTGAGGATAGGACTGCTATGCCGATCGAGCTATTGCCAAATGGAGTCACCAAGACGTTAGCCACGCCTGTTGGGCCACTACCTGTGTGCAGTGTGTATGCTGGCAACCCTGTATGCCAGAGGGGTCCACTGTGATGTTAGCAGTGCCGACGATCTGGCCATTGCCCATGTGTAGCTGTCAGCAACCCTGTATGACAGAGAGGGCAGCCGTGAGGAGGAAATTGTTGCTGCAACAATCGGGCTGTTGCTTGAGTGTGGAGTAGGAGTGGTGAACCTGTTTGATAAAGAGGGACACTGGAAAGGACATGGATTGTAGCCTGGTTGATGCACTTATTCAGAGAAGAGGCTGCCATAGTAACCCATGTGGGCTTTGGCCCCAACTGAGGATTGAAACCAGAAGGCGTTGAACCCTTTCTCCTGTGGGAAGGATCAAAGGAATCTAGCTGTTGCAATGGAGGAGCGCCCGAGGACAAGTTACATTGCCCCTGCAGAACTGCGAGTGTTTCTCACCGAAGGCAGCCACTGCAGCCTCTGCACCCACAAAGGAGATGCTTTTTAGAGACTGGTAAAGCAATTCCTGCTGGTGCCGGTAAGACTGACTGATCGAAAGGCCGAAAGGCCCCAGGGGATCTTGTCTGCCAGATAGCGCATTGATGTTGGAACACTTTTGGCTTTTCTAAAAGAGTTGGAGTGGGACTCCTTAGACTCAGACTGTTAGTAGACCTTAACCGGAATGTTGCCAATAGTGAATAGAGAATAATAATTACTGCAGTGAGAGGAAAGTGAGACTCAGGGGGACTGTTTATTTATCTGACCTCAGGGGGCTGTGTGCATTGTTTGTGAATGCCGTATTTCACTTAGGGTTTGTATAAAAACTACTTTTGTCATAAAAGACAGTATTTGACTAGACATTAATTTATTTCTGTTATTGAATGTACTTAGAGCTATGAGCCTGTGTCCATCAACCTGTATCTATTGTCTCCCCAAGAAGCCTAGGACTGCTAGACCGGTGCTAACACTGACAGCCAAGGGCTGAATGGGTGCATTGCCCCGTTGCTCAAGATCCATAGTAGGGGTTACCCCAGGACATCAAGAGTTAAATGCTTTAACCCCCACGGTTGGGCCCAGGGGCCTTCTGAAAGGGTTTCTGTCAACAATTACATTGTTGTGTTTGAACATTAAATCGTTATGAAAATGTTTTGAGTGCATTTTCAATAGAAAGATAGCCCGCAGCATTAATAAGAAAAAAGCATGTTCTGCGTGAGTGACATCCTCATGGAGAAATATTGCTGAAATGTATGTAGGTATATATGTGATATTTCTATAAAGTAACCCTAGCCAAAAGGCAGCGGAGCTAAATCTCAAATATTTTGAAAATCAGGAAATTGTATAAAAATTAGAGATACATTTGAAACCGTCTATTGGCTCATATGACATGTTTCCAAATTCTGGATTAAAAAAATCCTAAAGAATGAAATTTTGTGTCCACTTTGTGAGACATTTAAACCACAACTTTACTGAGCAAGGGAAGAACTGGTATTGTGCAAAAATGTGATGGCAACAGCAAACAACATATCTGTTCATCCTTCTCGACTGCTCCTACTTGGATATAAGAAATAAACCTGTCACCCCTGCTTCATATCGCCTTTTTGTCTTGAAGACCCAAGGAATGTAGGTGACCATGATATTATTTTCTGGCCCTTGAATCAAGCAGACCCTGGACCGTCCTCATCAGTAGAAATGTTTTTTTAAATGTTTCTGCACCTCCAAATATTATGTCCCTATTCATGAAAAAGTAGTGACTGCTAATTCTGTCTCCAACTGTATATAGTATTAATACTTTTTGTTATTCATCAACATTCTCAGGAGTACACATGGAAAGTTGCCCTAGGTCATCATTTCCAGGCGTGTTCCTGTAAAGTTTAGGTGACTTTTCCATCATGGCTCTTAATTTTATTGTGCAGAGTTGTCCTTAGCGGACATCTCCACACAAAAGAAATTGAATCCCCAGTGCCAATGCAATTACTTTTCTTCTCCATTGGGGAAAACAATGTTCCTATGGAAAATGCCTTTGCTCTATGCCACTACCTAATCTGGGGGTGATCCGTTTCACTTCCCACCCTGGAAGAGTCATTACTCCAGCCATGTCCCTGTGTAAATGTCTGACCATTTTCAGGGTGGGAAAGAGTCAGATCATAGTTTCGGAATGCACTGAAACATCCACGTTTGTGGGAGTTCCCAAAGTTACAAGGCAAACGACACTGTTGGACACCCTCTTTCCACTGTTTAAGTGGGATTTAGAGTTGCAGACATCTTGCTACTCATAGAGGAGAGCTCTGCCCTCATAAATGGACTTCTGCTGACCACGAATCTTTCTGTGCATTTCCATCTGTCATAAAAATATTAATGTTGTAATTGACAATTACCACTGAATGTGGCTATAGTGGTGAAATTGTTTGCCTTACTTCGCTAGAATGCCTACTCTTAAATATGTATCTTCTTTGTGAGCATTCCTTCGTCGGGAAAACAAGTTGTAAGCATTTCTGAATTACTATAGCAAACAAGTTCTGCTCTCTTTATTGACACCCATCACCGAACTGCTAATATGTCATCCTGCAAATATGGTGTAGTATTTTCACAGGGAGATTTGTTGTAACCTATGAATGTGCCTGCTAGCAGATATTTGAAGCAGCATCTAATTAGCTTTTTTTTGCAAGTGTGAGACAAAGCAATCTCACAAAATATGGGTTTTTGGATAGGAGAAAATTGAAATGCAGTAACATGTGTGGGTAAATCCTTATTGAAAGTAGAACTTACTTGGGGTTCAGGGTTCAAAGGATGCAGGTCTGGTGATTCTTACCCAGGCAAAAGGGCAACAGGCAGCCGGTCAGCAGAGCAAGGCAGCAGTACAGCATGGCAGCAGTACACCAGGGCAGCAGTGTGGCAGAGTATTTGAGGTCCAGTATTTATACCCAGTTGTGCTATTGAAGTAGAGAAGAAGTTTCTTGAGATTTCCTTTTGAAGCCCCAGGCATCCTGCCTTCTCTACCCTGGCTCAAGACTAACTACAGGGGATATGCATTGGAGTCAGAACATAGCCCATTCAAGTCTAAGTAGAGCTGGGTCCAGCTCCTCCCTCCCATATTACCAGTGATGTTCCATCCTAGCCCATCTAAGCTCCCTAATTTGTGTGGGTGTATATGCCCAACTGTCAGCTACACCCAGTAATATGTCCAAAGACAGGCTACAGACACTAAGACCTATTCCTGAAATACAGTTGAGTCCATTCAGATTTGTGGGGACCAGAGGTGTACCGACGATGACGCATGCCACTGCTAGAGTGGGTGAGGGTCACATATCTACACAATCAAGATTGTTGGTTGCCAGGCAGGGTAGGGACATACCATACATGTGTTTCAATCCCTGTGTATGAGTTATACTATGGGGGGGCAATATAATACCACTAGTGTGATTAGTCTTCCCAGTATGGAAATTTACATGTGTACTTATGAATGTGAATAAAAACTGACATATAAACTCACACAAAACCTGTGTGCAAAATATCTTGCTGGTATGCCATACCTCTGCATTGACCCCATTCATTCACAAATGTATGCATATAGCTAAGTCTTTGTCTATATGTGAATTTACTTATCTATTTTTATTTTTAACAATTGTGCCTATAGTACCCTCTTTTACTACCTTTTTTCAAGGCCCACAGTTTCCTCTGGGAGAAACATCAATCTTGCCACTTCTGGGATTTGACTTATATATTTCATGTCAAAAATCATGTTTATCAGGGGTAAAGTGTTGGACCACCACTGCAATTTTACCTAGACCACTCAACACATTTACATGTAAGCATTGGACTGTATGATACCTTATTTTAAAAGTGGATGTTGACATGGTGTAATAGAGTGAGCATCGTACAAACACAAGTTTTTTTGCTACACATGCTGGAGGTCTTAATGCACAGCAAGATTATTATTTGGCACGAGCAGTACAGATGAGACCCCATGCAGGATTGTTTTGACTGTTTCCTGACTAACGGCTTGAATTAGAGTTTGATGGATTGGTTATTCTATAACAACATAACAGAGATCCAGTACTCTTTATTACAAGTTCATTATATCCTATAGCACTTTAAATACCGCAAACGGAATATCCGTCACACCCATCTGCCACATTATAAATCAGAACATTCATGAGATTGGTTTAACTGAGAGCACAGCGCAGCCACATGTGATTGTATAATCTTAACAATTCTTGTGACATAATAAAACATGGATGGTGTAACCCCCAAAACGACTGCAAAACATCACTGCAGTTACTTAGAGTTTGGCAGAGGCAGGACATCCAAAGCTTAATTTGAGCTGCTGGTTGTAGGTGGTGCCCATCAGTCCTCATTTTTTAGGCTCAGCACTTACTTTTCCTCGTCAGACTTTGACTCACATCAAGCGAGAAAAACGCAAAAGGAGAATAGGAGGGGGAAAGAAAGATGAAAAAACAGAAACAAAAAGAGAACGCAGAGATGAAAAAGAACCTGCAAGAGTGAAATAAAGGGAAAGTGAGTGTGGAAGAAAGCGGCATGAGGTGTAATCAAGACTACGACCTCGGATCTCAGTAATCCTGACATTTGTCAGCACAGGCTGCAGGCGTCTGCGAAAGTCGTTGTGCACTGCCATGTATTATTTCCCAAATGAAGCACTGATGGACATCCATCTAATGTCAGCAGAAGTCCCACATCTACCAAACTCTCAATAATTCATGCCAGTAATAGTGTGGGTTACTTCCAAGATTCCAATATAATTAATTGTTTATGAATAATAATGATGACAGTAATGATGATGATTATAGTAGCTTTATTCCATTACACGTCATACTACATACACTTCTAAGAGCCATATATCACTCATCTTGCTATAGCTGGGTTTATATACTGAAACATTGCCTGATGTAAATATGGTGCCCTAAATATTGTTTACACAATTATTGTCACGGTGGGTTTAGTTTTTTTATTCTCCACCCCAATAATCATGTCAGTATCAATCTCCCCCTTTAAATTCCTACAAGCTTGATCTGCCAAATGTTTAAAGGGGTGCGGACTTCATATCGCTAGTAATTGCTCATAAACAGGTGTTTGTGCAGGGTTAGCAATTCATCGGCCATTCGCAATGAGGGCCTCGGATTGTCATTGAAGAATGACGTATTCACATCATTTTTCAATACGGTCCTTCTTTCACGCATTAATTTTTCATTTCCAGAGTCCATTTGTCACATATTTGCTTTATCCTCTGTTTGCATACCCTTTCATTTCAACTATCATGGCGTGATTCATCAATTTCCCCAGTATGCTAATGTAATCTTTTTTTAATAATGACGCCAAGAATAGGGAGGAAGGGGAGTCTGGGCAGAGTGACAATTGTTTTTACGCTGCTGAGTACGTCATTCCAAGCACATAACATTAAGTTGATGTCTATGGTTCATATATGTAATAGATTTGCCATTCTCTGGTGTTTCACTTAAGTCTGTGACTATGTTTCATGCCTTTTCATGTTTATGTTAGCTTGTTTCATCGTCCACTCCCTTCCGTCTCTGGTCGTAACGTAAATACAGATTACCGTAAAATCAGATGGAGAATATTCAATAATTTACAGCAGGAAGCGCATCACTGCGATAAAGGTTGTGAAGACTTCACATGTAATGTTTACTGCAACTACTTTGTCTCGTATCTTGCACGAATAATAAAAAGGAATACAAACACACACGTTTCAAGATTTGCAGTTCCTAGTACTTAAAACTAATACTAACAGTACTTTTATACGCATCAACATCCTGTAACAGAGGTTTATCATACTTGCTGACTGCCCCCTTTAGCTACACTGACAGACATGTATAGGCCTTAGACTGAGTATATGCCACGTGAAGGTTTAAGGGGAGGTCCCTGAAAAGTTGGGGGTGGATGTGGGTAGCCGAGTGAAGTCATTCTTGTGACGGTGATTCCCCTACATTATTTGGATTTTTTAATGGGAACTACTGCTCTATAAGAAGAGATAGGACGCAGCTGGGTCATAAGTGACTGCACCACCAAACTAGTCACAATGGTATATCCTATTGCCCACCTCAAGTGATCTGCTGCTTGTAGATCACAAAAAATAACTAGACTTAATTTGGTTGGATGAGAGGCAATATATAAAAAACAAACATTTAGGCACATACGAATATGTAAACACAGGCAATTACAAATGAATGAATTTTGGGATGTCTTTATTCTCTGTTGTGCTTCACAAGGTATAAACAGCCAACGCGTTTCGCCCAAACATGGGATTCTCCAGGGCAGTATAATATGTAGGGAAAGGCGTTCAAAATTGTAATTTATTGTTTTCCGGTCACTGGCAACTACCACGCCGGAAAGACTGAACCCAATGTGGACTGAACATTGGAGTGCCAGCTACACTTTCATCTGGTCTTCTTTCTCGCACTACCACGAGCTTACAGTAAATGTATTAGGAGTCATCTCAAATCGTCCTTCTTGGATAAACGCGCTACCGGATACGCCTTTCCCTACATATTATACTGCCCTGAAGAATCCCATGTTTGGGCAAAACGTGTTGGCTGTTGATACCTTGTGAAGCACAACAGAGAATAAAGACATCCCAAAATTCATTCATTTGTAATTGCCTGTGTTTACATATTCGTATGTGCCTAAATGTTTGTTTTTTATATATTGCCTCTCATCCTACCAAATTAAGTCTACTGCTCTATAACCCTGAGGTGGGTGGGGCCTTCAAACAGCTCCCAATAGAATGTACCTTTCCCAAAACATAAAACTGTGTTTACAATTAAATGGGCATATTAGAATGTTTTGTAAGAAAACTGTAATGTGTGCATAATCGATGCAAGATAAGAAAAGGGCCAGTCAAGAAGAGAAACTGCACATGAAACGTACATCACTAACATCTGGATCAACAACTAAAGTTTAATCTCAAACATAATCATGTGTGAGCACAGGTAAAACAATTGTCTTTAAAAATAAAAGAAGGGCCCTTGCTCCACTTAAAATATGGATTTACAACTCTTTTAAGACAACTCTAGGATAAGTGGAATGTTTTTCTACCTGCCACTGAAAAAACAAGCATAGGATCAGAAAGGTGGCCCCCCGGAAAACTGAAGTAGGAATCTCAGTGGCACCAAATATAGTAGAAACAATATCGAAGTACAAAATATCAAAAGGTAAGAAAGTTCTGAATTTCAATACCAAACTCCAAAAATATGTATCTTTATGATATATATCTTTAAGGTGCATAGATGTGTAGTTGACAATAGTAAATCTATACTTCCCCTAAATTACACTTACCATTCAATATTTTGTCCCAAGATGTTTTGCCGATATTTGCAGGGGCAGCTCCTCCGCTATGGCGAAGGAGCATCGCCGACTGCTTTTAAGCAGTGAGAAACATAAAATTACAATAACTTAGAGTTATTGTCATTTTATGTTTCGTGTCTTGCTGCTTTTGTGGCGGGTGAGTAGGCGGGCTGCTCTGCTCTCCCTGATGTATATGCCCAAAGAATCTGTCATGTGGACCGTGAAATAAAAATTATCCCAGTTGCTCTGTTACAAAAAATCTGATGCTGTGTCTAACACCAGATGTCACTGGAATATGATGTGTGAATAAAGTTTATCCCAATTGCTCTGATATCAAAAAATTGGATGCTGTGTCTAATCCTTAAGGAACCCAGTGCCCGTGCCCATCGGTGTGGGAATCATGTGTTATAAATGTTTACATTGTAGAAGCCTGTGTTCAGTTGTGCTTGTAGATGCCTTAACATGGTTAAATACTTTTGTTCAACAGCATAAATCACCATAGGACAACTAGTCCTAATCTTTGGGGAACAGTAACCATATCAAAAAGTTCTGCATGTTTTCCGATGTACGCATGCATGACTCAACCATGCTGGCCCATGGTTGAACTAGACTATATTCTAGTGTGTAAACATATCAAAAAGTGCTGCATGTTTACCGGTATAACCATGCGTAACTCGACCATGCTGCCCCATAGGTGAACTAGATTATATTCTAGTGTGTAATATAGATACAAAACAGTAGACATTACTACATACAAAATAATGTCTTTGATGGAATGTACAGAACTAGCTTCTTAGTTCATATGAAGCATACCATTTCAATTTTGTCATTTATACCATATGGTGTCAAAGTGTTCAACGGTTTTATCCAGATCGTTTCTCTCTGCACTAGCTGTTGATTGGTATCTCTAGGTGGTATCACAAGTATTTTATCTAGGATTGTGAACCTCAATTGCGGTATAGTGTGTTTTTCTCCAACCATTGTACAGCTAGGCATGAATTTTGTTTCTTACTTTAGTCATTTGCTGCCTGCTGCCTGTCTCTGTTCAGTCTGGGTTGTTTAACAGCACAGCTGGACCTTGTGTATTCCCTCTAGACAGCCACACACAAAAGGAGCTTATGTGTGACTTGATGGGCCATCTTGGGAGATGGGAGTGAGGAGCCGGTCATAGCCTAACACCTACACCTGAATAGGCTGTGTTTTTTTCCACACACAATGGGCTGCATACCTCACTGTAGTGAGTCTGGAGCCAGGGCATGAAGGGAGGACCTCGGTGTACTTCAAAGCCTTCTTAGAAGTCTCCCCCACTTTAAAGGCATAACTGGGTATAACTGGGTATAAGTGCTGTACCTCTGACACAATGACTACAGTACACTTCTGGACCTAGGTGTTTGCTCCAGCACAACTGACGCATCCTCTGCTGAGTGAGCAGAATCGTTACATAACCGCTGTTGTGGGAATGGGCCTGGCGCATCACTCTGGGAACCAGTGCATCGCCTTCAGAACCAGCGCTGTGTAACCAATACATTGCCGCCACTGCATGGAGAAGATCGATGCATCACCTTTACTGTGTGGAGAATCCCGGTACATCGCCTTCGGAACTGTCACATCACGGAACCAGCACATTGCCTTAGTAACTGTCGCATCACCCTGCTGCATGGAGAAAATCAACACATCACCCGTACTGCATGGGGAACATAGATGCATCACTTGGCTGCCCCACGCATCTTTGTTGACGCAAATCAGGATATAGGTACTTTTGTTCGGCAGGCCTCACTGAGTCCCTGTATCTAGCCTGCACTCCATCGCAGTCGGCATGAACTTTTGACTTTGTTCTGGTCGAGGGCAACCAGATATCCCATTTACACTCTTATTGCTTCTAAGCACTATTTTTCAGTAATTCTTTAAAAATTCATATCTCAAGTTCTACTTATCGAATTGTTGCCATTTTGGTTTTGTTTAATTTATAAAAGTAAGCTCTGTTTTTCTAATCTGGTGTGGAGTCTTTTTGTGGTGTTTTCACTGTTACTGTTTGAAGGGTTGCACAGATACTTTACACATTGCCTCTCAAGTTAAGACTGACTGCTATGTGCCAAGCTACCAGAGGGTGAGCAGTGGATATTTTAGGGTGTGTTGTGACTTACCCTAACTAGGATTGTGGTACCTACTTGGATAAGGTGCCTACCTCTGCCAACTAGAAACCCAATTTCTAACATAGTCTTTCCCTTACCTAATCAGAAGTGGGACAAAGCCAGAGGTCACATTGTAAATGGATATTGATTTCAACAGACAATGGACAAGATTTGGAGTGGAACAGAAAACCAGAGTTGAAAAAATATTCAGAATACAGGACAGACAAGACAGCAATTAGACCAGGAGAAACACAAGACAAGGAATTATGAACAGGGCTTCAGAAATCAAGAATAGGAATACAGGAGTCAAGGGCAGGCTGTACCAAACAGGCAGTGGAACAAGTAATGCCCTGCTGGTACAAGGAAACTAGAACTAGGATTCAGAGCAAGGAACTCAGGTCTCTACCCAGCAGGCACTGGAACAAGTAATGCCCCATTGGTATAGGAAAACTGGGACTAGGAGTCAGAGCAAGTAACTCAAGGATGTACCCAACAGGCACTGGAACAAGTAATGCCCTATTGGCACAGGGAAACTGGAGCTAGGATTTAAAGTAGGGAACTCTGAATGTACCCAATAGAACAGGTAATGTCCTGCTGGTACTTGGAAACCAGCACTAGGATTCAGAACAAGGAATTCAAGAATGTACCCAACAGATACTGGAACAACTTATGCCCTGTTGAAACATGGAAAAACGTAGAAATTCAGAACAAGGACTTAACAGAAATTCTGAAAAAGGAAATAAAGGGAACCACTGCCAACTCAGCAAATTCGTGCCTAACAGGGAAAGTACAAAAATAAGGCTAGAAAGTAAGGTGAGACTGGGAAACAAGAGAAGAATATAAGCACAATGCAGCTCAGGGCAGCCAGAGGAAAACAAGACATTGCAAAAAGCAGAAGTAGGAATAATAAACTCTTCTCAAGGTTTCAAGGATTCAGCAGTGCAGGCAACTGGAGAAGAAAGCAGGAGCTCGCAGCAACGACAATTGAAACACAAGTTCTGGATGCAGAAGCCTGACTTAAATCCCTCCTCCCAGCTCACAGCCTCACAAGGTCACTGGAATTCAGTACATGTGTGAGCAGGCTGCATCACAGTGCAGGTGAGAGCAGTTAACATCCCTCCAACAACTCTCTGAGTGAAGAAATGCACTGAGGTTCCAGGAAGCAGCCAGCAGGCAGAACGAGAATCTGGAGTAGAACATGGGTCAGATATAGTTTCGTAATATGACCAGAATTTGTGCAAGGGAATGCATGGACATGCTGAAAGAGCGAAGACAGACAGAGTATAATGTGACTCACCAAAAGTCTCTCCTCCAGCTCTCACGTTAACGTAAGGTATACAATTACCATAATGCACTAGTGGTTGATAAGTAAACCCTGTAATGGAATCTGGAGTGGATCTGATTTCCAAGAGGGTTTCAATACTGAAGGTCAGCACAGACTCCAAACTAGTATTCATGACAGAAGCAGGATCACAGAAGGTCCTCGAGAATAGCCACCTAATGATAGGATTGAAGGATCCTGACAAAAAGGGTCACAGTGCACTAAAGGCTGTACAGAAAATTTGAACTTTATCTTAGGGACTTGGTTAAAGTCAATCTCTGCTGAGTTAAACCCTTAAAAGCTGCCCACCACTCTCAAGAGACAGATTTGAACAGGGTGAAAAATAAAGATTCTGATGTCATATTCACCCTGATAAGGTATTGAATAGAGGTGAGTCCTGCTTCACACTAAACCTCTGGGCCTGGACATGGATCAACAGAATAAAAAAGAGGGCCTCTGGGTGATCCACAATCACAATGGCTCATCCAGAGGAGCCCTGTTGACTGTAGAAATGTCTTTCTAAAGGCTTAAATGTCTGGGATAACATGCAGGAATTGGTGATTCCACACCTATTTCCATCCATTTTCACCATTTGCAGCATATATTTCACCCAGGCTTATATCCTGCTTTCAACAAGTAAAATGATTTTGTGAAGAACTTAGACACTGCAGTATTCTCACTACACTTTTGTTTCCAGTATCGCTGGCAACTAAGCTACTGGCTGCATCAGGAATTGGAGTCCTCTTGTCATGAGAGCCACCAGGAAAAGTCTACCAATATTTCTTATTGGTAAGTGTTTGTCATGGAGGAAAATGCAGACCCTGGAAACTCATTACATAATTCATTCAAAAGCCTTCAACATCAAGGCTTGTCCTCCCATGAATTAATGAACAGAAAGGTATGCCTCCCTTAACAAGAGTTATGTTGTGTTATGTTAATAAAAATTTCTATAGCGCACATACACCGGGAGGTTTCTTGGCACTATGCTGTAGACAGTATCAAGGCAGCAACGGATTACGCATGAGCCTGCTCAAACAACCATGTCTTGAGCATTTCTCTAAATCCAAGGAGATTGTTGCAAGATCGGATCAGTAATGGTAGGGAGTTCCACAATATGGGGACCAGATTGGAAAACCTACGCCCTACCTGGCGTTTGAGCTTGACGGTGAGGGTAGTTAACAGCTAGAGATGTGCTGAGCTCAGGTTGCGGGCGGAACATGCCTTGATATCATGCATCTGATAAATTTAGGGCTCCTACAATGAAGGGCCTTAAAGATTCGGCACCCCATCTTGAAAGCTGCGCGTTGTGCAATTGGGAGCCAGTGAAGTTTTACTAGTAGCGGTCTGGCAGATTGCCATTTTGGGTGTTTGTGGATTAGTCTTGCAGCTTGGTTTTGCACCAGCTGGAGACGTTAAGAACAGTGGCAAGCCGAGGTAGATAGAATTAGAAAAGTCGAGATTAGAGAGTACCAGGACAATCACTATCGGCATGAGAGTGGCGTGGGTTAGCAGGGGGGCAATCTTCCTGATTTTGCGAAGCTTGAAGAAATAGGTGGAAGCCACTGCCCCTACTTGGCCTCTAAGTGAAAGATCAGCATTTATGGTCACTCCTAGGCTTTATACCGAGGGGGACGGGGTGGGGGGAGGTCCCAGATCGGTCGGCCAATAGTGTGGGCCCCAAAGGATCTGGGCCTTCCCGGCCAGGACTAGTTCAGTCTTGCCCGGGTTGAGTTTAAGATGGTTGAGGTCCATCCAACGCTGGATATGGAGCATGGTGGCTTGGAATTCCTGGATTGAGTTAGAGGAGTTGTCAATAGTGAAAACAAGCTGAAGGTCATCCGCGTCTTTAAAAATGGTTACCTTCCTGTTTCTTAGGGAGTGAATCAAGGGCAGGAGGTAGAGATTGAACACGTGGGGAGACAACGATGATCCCTGTGGGACCCCACGCATGGTAGCGATCTTTGGAGCAGTGAAAGGAGCGAGATACACTGATTGGGTGCGGCTCTCGAGGAAGGACTTGATCCAGTTGAAGTCTGAGCCCTGTATGCCGGCCTTTCTGACATGGTCCATCAAGATTTCATGGTCACCGGTGTCAAATGCGGCCGACAAGTCCAGGAGCACCAGGGCCTGAGGAGTGCCCTTGTCAGCATTAGCTCGTAAGGCGTCCAGGACCGCGAGTATGACTGACTATGTCGAGTGAGCGGGCTGGAAGCCGGCTTGGTGAGAGTCAAGGTGTTCAGAGTGTTCAATTAAGTTGGATAAACACCCGGCGACATGGGCCTCTAATATCTTGGCCAGGAATGGGAGCAAGGAAATAGGGCAATAGTTCGAAGTATTCAGTGGATCAGCTCCTTGTTTCTTTAGGAGAGGGACCACTATTGCATTCTTGAATGCATTAGGGACCCGGGCCCTGCGAGAGAGACTCATTTAAAAAGGGCAACATGGTGTGTGGTAAAGCAGAAAAAAATCTCCTTTAGAATATAGGGAGGGCAGCAGTCTCTAGGGGAACCTGATTTGACTCATGCCAGCAGGTCTAAGAAGGTCTGTGAGCAGATGGCGGGGAAGTGGTCTATGGTGTCGGTATTGGTAATGATGGTATCGGAAGGCACCAAATGCCTGGGAGTGGAGATGCTAGCTTTAATGCTGGCAATCTTATTCATAATATAGTCATTCAGGGAGTTACATAGGTCTTGGATAGGAGACTGTTTGGGGAGAGTTCTCTCAGCATTGCAAAGATCATTAACTATCACAAAAATTCCCTTTGACCTATTGTGGGAGCTCAGTATTCTGGCATAGAAGTAGGCAGCCTTGGCTGCAGTTATAGCGTGTTTATACTCTTTGCGAGCCTTTAAGTACTGGATTTTTTCTTCAGGGGATCAACGTAATCTCCATCTCCTCTCTTTTTGACGAAGCGCTAGTTTCAGATTTTTTAACTCAACAGAGAACCATTTCTGAGCGTCGAGTAATTATTTATTAGGTTTCTAATATCTATCTGATACCATTACAGTGTGGCATTTACTAGCTTTGGATTTAAGTGGACCACCTGAAAATATCATGAAGTATGCAATCCTAAGGGGCATAGAAATGTGTTAGCATGTGCAAAGGAAGGCATCAAGAGGTAACATATAGAACATGATGGCTGATTTAAACAGAGACTGTCTCATACTCCAATCTGCTCTTAACTGGGCATTATTAATCATAATCATAACAAGCTTGATGCACGTGTAATTCTTTGCAAATATGGTTGTGGCATAATTTGACGATTATTACCCATTGACTATTAAGAAGTTTATCTAAATATGATTAATGAATAATTATCTATCAAGCATTGTGATTAGCAAAAACGAATAATAAATTACTTTTTGAAAATTTTCTCCGAGACTTTATTACCAAGCGTGACTAAAATAAAAATAAAATAGTGAAAAAAAGCAAGAACAGGGATACATGAAAAGTAACATGAATCTGAAAATCAAAAATTATTTCTTGATAATATTTACCAGGTTGAAGGGACCAGATTTTTCTCCTTTTCAATAGTCAGACTGGGTCAGGCCCCATACCAGGTTCAGATAAAGTGGCACACTTGACCCTTTGCTAGATCAGCTGGAATTAGACAAAAACATTTTGCACAGCTGCACAAAGCTCTCAAGTTAGATACAAGATTGTAGAAAATGATTTCCCCAGGTGACAGACACCTGTGTGACAATTGACAACTACCAAAAACCTAATTATCCTACCTGAATTTTCGAAAACTACTATATATTTCAAATTCACAGAATGTATCATATTAAGTGTGAAAAAATGAATGATTTAATGATCTACACTCCGTATATATGTTTCAGAAACTGAATGTTGCCTTTGGAAGTATTAAAAATGGATTACCAGTGGTTAATCTAATTTGTGCAGCTAAACCTCCAGAGGCTCACCTAATGAGCTCAATTCACGGTCCATCAGCATTATGACAAATGTGGCAACATGCTTTGCTCTAAAGGCTGCTGGAATATTGAGCTACAGTAAGAGATTGAGACTAGCGTCCACGCAGCCTTCTACCATTACCCTTTGAAAGGAAACTACAAACTTGACCTGTTTGTGTAGATAGAAGTCATGGTCTGACAAGCAAAGCTTCTTGTAGCATGGCGTACGATACTAAGGAACCCTATGGGGTGAAGATAACTTTGAATCACAGTAGGCAGAATTTGTTCAGTCTTACGGGGAGATAAGAGAGAGTGAGGGAAAGTGAAAGAAAGGAATGAGTCTTCTTTCCGATCACCCGTTAGCACAGGAAGTGACATCACTGAATTTACCATCATCCATATCTACAAGAAGTTACATCACTGGTTTTCTGCACACAGCACCCTGCACTTCTCCTCTCTCCCAGGATGTTCTTAATGGTGGCTGCAGCGCAGATGTACAGTGGATGTCTGTCTGCCCCACTTGTGCCTGCCCCTCACCTCACACCTCTGAAGCCCGCAAAGTGATCTGCAGAGTGCCTCAAGTTTCACCACTTAGCCCCACCCTCTGTAACGTATACATGATCTCTCTGGCCAACATCATCTATGCACACATAAACAACCTCTCCTACACCGACGACATGCAACTCCTACTCTCCCTTTCGGACAAGACCTTCAACACAAGAAACAAGTTCACAGCCTGCATGACTAAAGTGGCTAAATGGATGAAAGAAAACTGTCTCAAGCTCAGCACTGACAAGAAGCAGTAATCTTTGGTAAATTCACCTCATCATGGGACTCCAACTGGTGGCCGGCAGAACTCGGACGCACACCCATGCCAGGTTCCATGGAATAATCATCAACAGAAAACTGGACATGACAGCTCAAGTCGATACGGTCTCTGTATCCTGCTTCCACACCCTGAAGATGCTCCTCAAATGGCTTCCAAGCGACACTAGAAAAACTGTCCCTCATATCCTAGTCTTCAGCAAGTTGGACTACAGGATCACCCTCTATGCTGGGGTCACCAGCCAATTCATTAGAAGAAAACAGACCATCCAGAACTCGGCAGCTAGACTCATCTTCAACCTCCCACACAAAACTACCATCACACCACACCCCAGGAAGCTCCTGATACACAAACACTTTTTTCAAACTCCTGACACACACACACACATTCAAGGCACTTCACAACTTCGGGCCCACATACCTGAACCGTCACATCTGCTTCCACCAATAACCAAGCCATCTCTGCTCTGCATGTCTCCTGCTCACACACATCGATACATACACACAACCAGATCATGAGCAAGGGTGTACTCTACATCACTTGTAAAACATGGAATGGCCTCACAATCTATATCAGAGCTGCCGCCTCTCTTCTTGAATTTCACAAGAAGTTATAAGTCAGACTTTTCAACTAACCCAATCTACCATAGGGAGAGCTAGGTGGGCACATCTGCTCAGCGCCAGGATTCCGTTGCAGCGGCTAGCGAGCTTTACAAATACACATAACACAAAATAATATAGCACGGTATTTTGGCATTTAGTAGTTTAAAGGACTTGAAGATAGCTCTTACAGTACAGTACATTTCTGAAACAAAAAATGAGATACTTTGCTGAGCATTTTAGGTGGGAAAGTCGTGCAAAAAAAACTTTAGTTTTAATTTTTCCAGGGATTTTCAAGTAAAGAGACAGGTTCAGATTTTGTTTTAAATTACCCTGTATGATCACTGTCAGATAATGAGCTGGTACAGAAGAAGAAAAGAAGACTTGCCTGTTATTTTCTGAAAGAGTTGTGTCATAGAGCACTTTAGAGATAATTGTATTTCCATCTCTATTTTAAATTTCTGGAGCCTGAAAGCTGCTTCAAAGCTGAAAAAAGCATGCCACTTGCTGACACAAAGTGACACAGTGGTCCATGTCCTTCCTAGTTCAGTCTGCTTGCTAGAAGAAAGAGAGTGAGATGAAGACCGTTTGGGAGAAAACCCTGTACTACAGTTGCAACGGGACGTGATCATGCAAAACTCTTTCCCTTTGACTGGGGAATGGTGAACGCCCTCTAGGCTCAGGAAGGTAAAGCTGCTGCGAAGAAAATAGGAGCATTTACTGTGGACCTGAACTGTGCACACAATCCACAAAATGGAGTATAGTCTGTTTTGTCATGTGTTATTGGACTCAGTTAAGGTTGGCAGCCTCGGGTTCCTGTTTTTAAGCTTATTGAAGGCAGTGGTTAGTCTGTGAGTTTATTGTTAATCTATATGGGTTATTAAACAAGGCTCAACTGTGGTGGTGGATTACTGACTCCTTAATGGTACCTTGAAGTATACTTGAATATTATTGTGTGCTCCTCCGTGTTTAGATGTTGTTGAAAAATTTAGTTATGAACCATTGTAAGGAAATCAAGGTAGGGTTGTGATCAGAAAGAGGGTTTTAGTCCTGTGCCAGTTCAATTGTAGTTGTTTATTTAGATAAATTAAGCACGTTCCGTTTGTATCTGTTGTTGTTCCTTCCATATTTGCTGTTGGGAATTGAACTGGAAAACTGAATTAGGTCAACAGCATTGGTTCACAAAACATGTATTAAAGTCGTTGTCCTACTTACTTAAAGATGAAGGACTTTGTGTACGGTTGCAGGGATTACACACACATATCTATATATCAAAAAACACAGGTTGCCCCAATGAGGATGTCACGCGAGAAGGGGTATTCGCACACAACCACCGGCAGCAGAAATATCAGCCAGTCCTCAATGCCCCATAGCATGACTGCCAAACGCGTTTCGAGCAGGTAATGCTCTTGATCACTGGCTCTTTTCAACTAAGCAGGGGAAGCGCATTGATGCTGATGGGCGGGAATATTTATTTCAATTTTCCACATCAATCCGCTTCCCCTTCTTTGTTGAAAAGAGCCAGTGATCAAGAGCATTACCTGCTCGAAACGCGTTTGGCTGTCACGCTATGGGGCATTGAGGACTGGCTGACATTTCTGCTGCCGGTGGTTGTGTGCGAATACCACTTCTCATGTGACATCCTCATTGGGGCAACCTGTGTTTATATATATATATATATATATATGTACTGTTTTTATGGAGCTTTATGATGAATATAAAATAAGCTCATGTGCTCACCTATTTTTGAGGCAGAAGGAAGAAAGGCAGAAGGAAGAAACTGGCTGAGGGTTCTGCCTGTCATTTAATGGTGCTAGAGTTTTGTTTTTAAATGTGCAATTTTGTGTGACAAATAATGTGTGCAAAATAATAATTTTCATGATGACTATAGTCATAACCATTAATAGAAGATAATGCATAAAAAAAATAGAAATGAGTAGTAGAGTCATTAATAAAATAGTTTATTTATGCCACATTTTTCGTGAAGGCACCATTTTGTTAAAATAGATTCAGTTGCTGGTGTGTTCTTCAATCTGCTGCTGCTCACTCCCCCCTCCCAATCAAATATTCCCCTATGAGTCTTCCCTCCCCACAGTTTCCGTGGAGCACAGTGCAGCATGAAGCAAGTGACTATTTCTTAGCAAAAGCATGTATTGTGATGAAACTATTCGTTATGTTCCTGAAATGTAGTGCCCAGAGTCAATCGCTCCGGATGGGTGGTCGCTCGTTCTCTTTTTTGGGCCACAAGTTGTGGAATGCTCTATCTGAATCTCTTAGAGGCTGCACCTCCTTATCCACCTTTCTCAAGGACCTAAAAACCCGGTTATTCTAGCTCCCCCTCGAGGTTGAGGAACATGCTCCTATGCGGTAGTAAATCCAATGGGTAGCTACACGCTATACAACAGATCAATGTTAATAGTAATAATGTAACTTTTTGAAGGACACTTCACGCTGGAAATTCCACTGTCGGTTTGATAACACATTAGTTAAAGAACCTTTCATATTTAGTTTAGCATCTCCAGATTGGAGTTGCTGTGGAATGTAATAGAACATTGTTGGATGCAGTTTCTGGTCTTTTGTTTATTCGGCTCATTCCCCCCTCCCAATCAATTATCCCCATGTAAGTCTTTTCTATCCAATGTTTCCGTGGAGTGCAGTGCAATATGTAGCAAGTGATTATTTCTTAGAGAGAGCGTGTATTGTGAATAAACCGTTCATTATGTTCCTGAAATGTAGCTTTTTGAAGGACACTTCTTCTGGAAGTTCAAATGCTGGCTTGCAAGCACAGTAGTGGGAGAATGTTACATATATTGTTTTGCACCTACAACTTGCTGTTGCTCTGTAAGGTAGTGGAAGATTCTTGGACAATCTTAAAAATAGGCTTGTGTTTAAACCTTAATGATGACGGTCCTATTTTTGATTTGTTTAAAATTTGCTGATGATGATCCGGCTATGCTGCATCTGCAATTTGGCTCATTGTCCATGCATAAGATGTGTATAAAAAACGCTAGTTTTGTGATGATGTGTGTGAATCTTACTTTTCCTCACGGAACTCTGTCCATTTGGGAATTGATTTAATTTCCACATGAAACTCTGCCCATCTGGGCAAAATTCTCTTTTCTTTACTCTATTATTGAGAGACTTCCTTATTTTATTGGAGTCCTTTATGGATTTAAAATTTTAAAGAACTTGCAAATGACTTCTGATTTCTGAATTTGTACTATGTTTTGCAAGACTTCATGGCATTTGCTGCATATTTCTGTAATGCTTTACTAAGATTCTTTGTAATAGATCCTTACAACTTTTTATAGATCTAGATCTCAGTTATTGAGTGGACCTAATTACTATTTTGAATTACTCTGCTAGAATGTAATGGGTTTGAGGGTGGTGACTCTTATTGCAAGATTAGGGGAATTGGAGCCTGATCTAGATATTGGTGTTCAGTAAATTACTGGGGTTCCGGTTCCTATAAATTTGGAAGCAGCGGATGGTTGCATAAGAGCACCTCCTTACTTTAGAGGATTCTTAAGGTAGCTCAAAAGTGTTTTCCAGTGATTTGCGAGTTTTTAATGCCTAATTGGAAGGAGAACAGAGTTTTTGGAACTCTGCCAAGATTTCCAGTGTTGGATCTTTTTGAAAAGTGACAGACTGTGTATTTCTGAACAATTTAGAGTGTAAGTATGAATGGGAGAATTGATTCTGTGAATGCATATTGGAGTATGACATGGTGATATGGATTTCTGCGTCTGTTGTGAGCTGTTTGGGTTTGTGATGATGATTCTGGGCTTAATTAGTTGATTAATAACTGTCCAGTTGATGTGTTATTCGTATTCGTAAAAGGTTTTGAAGGTTTTTTGGTTTTAATTGTTGGTATGGTTATTAAATTTGTCAAAATCCAAGATCTCGAGATACACTGAATATTACTTGTCTGTAATTTTAGTGTAAAGAGTGAGGCACCACTAACACATCGATGGAGATTCCAAACTAACAAAGTTTCTTCCTTAGGCTGTGAGTTTAATTTGGGTTGGTGATTCTTGTTCTTGAGTGCATGGGATCAAGCACACTGACTATGGTAGATGGCTGCTGGACGGGGGTTTACCTAGTGCAAATTGTGGCATTTAAGGAGCTTTCTGTTTTCTGTGCTTGAAGTTTGAGATTTGTTCTTAATTCTTAAGTTTCATGGTTTTGATTGAATTGTCTTATTTGATTCACTTAATTGTATTTCCTTTCTAGGGTAAACAGACAAGGGGCTTATTTAGTTACTTAACATTAAAGATGTTTTGTAGTTGTTTCCCAGTTCACTGATAAGTCATGCTGTGTCTGGTTGCTCATCAAGGAAGCCTCTCTGGGACTGGTGAAAGGTCACCATAAAGCAGTGGTCTGATTGCTGGGGTGCTGATAAAGCTGCACTTTGATAGGATGCCCTTATTGTATGCCAGGTTGTTTGTTGTGATTTTAACTTAATTTTGTAGGTTGTTTTAAGTAGAAAAGAATAGGGAGTTTGTTGAAGAAGTCAAAGGTTACTGTTGTACCTAGAAAGGGGCAGAAATTACCTACAGAAGAAACCCCAACCTATGATGAGGAAAGAGATTGGGTACTATTTGTGTACCTGGATTTCAGAATGGAATAAATATGCTGCATATGGTGAGACATTACAATTTCCATTAGAGAGTACTTTTAATGTTAGGAAGTTATATTTCTTGAGAAAAACCATGTATGAGATGAAACTGACACCTAGGCCAACACAGTTTGAGATGCCAAAAAAGTGGAATCGATTGGCTGCAAAAAAAGAGAGAAAGAAAGCAGCAAATAGATGAAGAATGCTTTTAGGTATTAGCTTGAGAGTAAAATGGATCAGCGGTAGAAAATTTGGAGAGAAGAAATGATTGGCTGTGTAAAAACATTTCCTGCCATAGTTGTAGAGAAAGAAGAGCAGGATAAAGTTAAATAAAATTAAGACAAAAAGGAAAAGCGTACAAGCATATGAATATGATGATAATGATAAGTCTATCAGTGAGGGTTTGAATTCAAGACCTCTCCCATATACAGATGGAGTGGCAAATGTTTTTCCTGCTTCTACTGGAAGGAATACAGGAGGTGGGGAAGAAAATGGGTGAGTATAGACTACTTTTGAAATGGTAACCAGTGCACCAACAAAATTGGCAATAAAAACAGAACCTAATACGAGTAGAGAGATGTTGTCTGAAACGTAGACAAAAGCAATACTGCCTACAGGGGAGGTAATGGTTGATAGTCCTCCTAAATAAATTATCATAGGCATCTTAAAGGTAGAATTTGGTGAAATGCTTCAGGGCAATATAGATTTAACTAAGCTGTTAAAATTAAGGAAATGGGCTTAATTACTTTGAGTGCCCGTAATAAAAATTAAATTAGAAAACCAGAGATTGTAATGATTTGAAAAAATATTGCGAAAGACAGACAAAGGGGTCAGCAAATAAAAAAAATTATGGAAGGGGCTGATGGTTACAAAGCAAGGTTGTGGTTAGATGGCCGACACAAGAATCAGCTAGAATTGGTCCTAATAATGCACCAGCAACTTAGATTGCAATCAAATACAAAGCTAAGATGGAGAATTTGTAAAAATGAGGTTCTGGGAAGGATATACATTTGCACATATTTTTGAGAAGCTCACAGGATCAAAAAGAGTCAGTGCATTATGAGGGGCTAATGCACATTTAGAAGAAACACAGCAGAGATGAAAATCCCCAAAAGGATCGGGCTAGTGATTTTGTATCTCGTTTTGTGGATGGAGAAAGGCCAGAAATGATTATTCATATTCAGCAGGGTGAATTGTGCTGCCAAGGGATGAGCTTTGATGCTGACTAAACATAATAGTGATTGCTTTGAGACAAAGCAGAAGAAGCTTATGTAAAAGCAGATGATTACTCAAACAAAATAATTTTAGAAATGATCTTGGAATCAAATCGGTTTAAATATAAATTGTGTGCAAACTAAATTGAATGAAATGAATTAAATGCAGATGCATAATGATTGTAGAAGGGATGGAATGAATGTGAGTATTGTAATGATAGAGAAGAATACAGCTCATCACTTCTGTGGGAAGATCAGACACTGGAAGAAGGAATGTTGTCAGAATCCTAACAGGATTCAGGGAATGTGGAACAGGTTTCACAATTGCAGAGAAATAATGTAAGGTTCCAAATTTGCAGAGTACTGAAGGGAATGTACAGAGTCAGAAATAATTTTTCATGTCAATACTAACTGCCCCTGTGACAGTGAGGAATGTGAGGAACAGAATGTCCCATAGTGAAGTCTCCATTTAAAAATCAGAGTTACAAATGCACCTAGATGAAAGAAAAAGTTCATTATGACACAGCAGACAGAAACAGAGACATTGACAAGTTAATCAAAGTTCAAGTTTGAGTTCAAGTTGGTATGCAAAACCAAGTATTGTTGAGAATAAAGAGACATAGGGGAATATTCACAACAACGTGTGCTAAACATCACCAAAAAATGCTAACGCAACTTTACACATCGCAGCCTATTGCAGTAAAATAACCCTGTGTCAACGTGGAATTCACAACAAGGCGGTACCATGCGATAGATGGAGATAAAAACACAAACGTCAACACAAAAAAATATGCGATGGGCCAAAGCGCGATGAGGAAATCAGTGATAAGCAGCGCCAGGCCTGCAATACACACATGGCAGGTGGGAAAAATCACTATGAAAGTAGAAAAAACACTCAAATACAAACTGACCAACACCCAAGCACCATGGAGGCAGCCGGAGCAGGCACAGAGGTCGAGCACAACCCCACAAGCACCCCTGAAGACCAGCCTGGGACCTCGGGGACAGGGAAGGGAAAGGACAAGAAGAAGAGGAAGACGAAGTTCAGTCCACAGGAAAACCGGATCTTAGTCACGGAGGTGATGAAACACCATCAACAACTGTTCGTCACCTCCAATGTGTCATTGGGTACTAAAAATGGAATATGGCGGGTCATCGTGGACAAGTTGAATGCCGTCGGAGAGCACAAGAGGTCAATGGAAGAGGCCAAGAGGCGATGGATTGACATCAAGTGCAAGACCAAGGATAAACTCGCTGCCAACCAGAAGGCAGCAATTCAGACTGAAGGTGGGATCCCAGCGCCACAGCTCGTGCTGGATGACATGGAGGAGCTGGTGTTGAGAGTCATGTGTGGAGACTGTGGCCGGAGTCGGGGGACCGGACACTGCTCGACAGGACACAACACATCCACAACAGGGTGAGTGACCACCAGGTACTGGGGGGACGGGTGGAGATGGCCACAATGGCACACATGCACAATCAAGCAGAGCACAGTGCACACTCCATTATGACTCTGGGCCATGGCCCTGATCTACAGACTGTCACAATGTACAATGCCATGCTGTCTGAATGTCAACATGTACCATGCGGCTACATACATGTGGACACATTGTAATACACCATCTCCCCTTCACATTGCAGGGGCACGGTCAACACCTCCTGCAGAGCAGTCCCAGCCACTCTTCACTGATGATGAGGAGGACACCCCCAGCATCGACACCAAAGCCCTCCAAGACATCATTGAGATCATCCACAACTCACCTCCAGGATCAGGGCAGCCCAGCTGCATCGAGGAGACTCCACCCACAACCCAAACCACCCAGCAGAAGGCACTCACAGCCCCAACAGTCTCTCAAGACCCCCAGGAACAACACATGGCCTTCCAACACCGTGTGGTGGAGGGCCAGAGGGAGACGGCTGAGCAGATGCGGGTGGGGTTCAACATCATGGCTACCTAACTGGACACCATCCATGGGTGTCTAGGTCCCATCAGGGACCAGCTCCAGTCCCTAACGGACACCCATGGCCCGCTCCATGGTCTCCAACGAGCCGTGACAGACATCGCTGGAGTCATGACATGGAGAGAAGAACACCTATCCGCTCAGAGTTGCTCCAGTGATCCTAGCCGTGAGCTGGCACACATGAGGAGGCTCATGGAGGACATGGTGTGGATGGAGGTGGAAAGAATGGCAGCCACCACTGCACATCAGCGAAATATAGCTGGGATCTACCATGCCCTGCAGATCCTCATCATGGCATTGCTGCCACAAGGCTTGGCGCTGATGAATGCTGCTGCCCCCGCACTATCCATATCTCCGCCTCCTGGGGTGTCAGTGCCTCACAGTGCGGCAGGTGTATCCACTCCAGCATCTGATGTGTCACTGCCACACAGTGCCACAGCCGGTACTGCAACACCCACAGGTAGGACAGAGCACACATCCGAGGACGTGGATGGGTTTGAGTTCAGAAGGAGGCACTAGCATTAATTTCCGCCACCTGACCTGTTTCTGCTTGGTGCCACACATGGCCCAATGACCTTCCACTGACCCCCGATACACTTCGCTGCACTCACCTTGGACCGCGACATGGACTGCCATATCCTGTTTGATGACCAATGACACGGCGACCAGACTGCAGACTGTACCCTTCCTCTTCCGCAGTACTTGTCATCCCCAGATGGACTCTGGCTGGCCCTCCACGGGCCCATATTGTGAAGTGTGCTTGGCATGTTCCCGTACCCCTCCAGCTGCAAAACTCGACTGGATGTGCAATAAACATCCAGTAAGACACTGCTGTGTCATGTCTTTCATCATTCATGTATGAATGTGTGGATGAATGTAGGGACAGTGATTTCCCTTACGTCAATGATGCTCATCTAATGGGATGCCAGTCACAGTGTGCTACATTGCCTTTGTGCTCCGGGTGCCTTGGACACTACAACAGGGACACACGCATTAGTCACTTCCTTGTCCGGACATGGACTGAACCACGCCTAGAACCCCCGAGTAAATGTTGCAAGCCCTGTGTTGGTCCGGCATATGCCAGGCCAGACCACTCCGATTACACTCCGAGGGGGGGCCCACATAGCTACCTGTCGCAGGCATTCTCGCTCGTGGTGTGCAGGTCACTGGTCTAGTTGTCAGCATGTCATGGCCACTCCCTGAGGGCAGGTTTGCACACACACCACACCCATCCAACACAGGCGTCACAGGCCATGTGACCCCGCAAATAGATGGGGCCGACAATGTCACATTCCACTCTGCCATTGGTGACTGGATGACGGATGCTCCATGGTTCTCAATCATAAAGGGCCAATGAGTTGTTGCGGACAGGGTCAGTGGCACCCAAAGCCTTGTGACCGTCACAGGCCTACCACCACGTGGCGCTGGCTGGCATTGCACAGGGTTAGTGGCACCGAAATAGCTGAGCGGGTGTGCAGCCTGCGATGATAGCGTGTGCAATGATGTGGTCTCCGCCATTGATGACTCAGGACTCAGCGTTGTGTGTGGGACCTGCTGGGCCCTGGGGCGGGTCCGCATGATGTGGACCATGCCACAGTGGCGGGACCGGGGCCTGGAGCTTGCACGGGAATGTGGTGTACCCACTGGTGGACACACCGGTGGCAGCTGGTGAACAGTGGGACCTGGGTGCACAGGGGGGGAGGTGTCTCTCTCTTTCTCCCTTCCTTTCCTTCTTTCTCTCGCACTCTCTCTCGCTTCCCTTTCTCTCTCTCTCTCTCTCTCCCTTCCTTTCCTTCTCTCTCTCTCACTCTCTCTCCCCTCCCTCTCTCTCCCTATCTCTCACTCTCTCTCCCTTCTCTCTCTCTTTCTCTCTCTCCCTTCCTTTCCTTCCCTCATTTTCTCTCTCTGGCTTTCTTTCCTTCTCTGTTTCTCTGTGTCTCGCTCCTTTGATGTGCGCATGACACAAGTCCTGAATTTGTGCTTTATTTTCCAGGCTGTGATGTCGAGATTGTCCCTGACGGACCCGAGAGGAGTCTTCCGCATTGGTGTTTTGCGTTGCATTTCAATAACGTCTTTGGTTGTTACTTCAGTGTTGTGTGACTGTTTCTCGTTCTTCTGGCCACACATGTGTGTTTTTTTTTGGCAATGTGCGTCATCATGAGCTTTTTATGGCTCTTGTGTCGTGCACGGTATGTGTATGTCCAGGGGGTGCTGGGGGTCGTGGGGGTGGGTGTTGTGGCCTTCATGGATATTGGAGCTGCATGATCATTGTCTCCATGGCATCTGTGGGTCTTCAGGTGTGGCTCTTGGCTGGGCTCCCTTTCATGCTGTAGGTAGTCATCCCGCTTAGCACCAGCAAAAGCCAGGTGTTAAATCCCTGGTGCTGCCACGGCTTATCGCCTGGCAATTCGTTGTGAAAGTGGTGTTGTGGTTTTTTGTGTGTTTTTGCACGGGAACGCCTACTCTGCATCTCATTAGGGTTAGCTGGTGATGTCCACCGCGGAGATACATTTTGGGGCAGTTACCGCGGGAATACTGGCGTTGTCTGCAGTTTGCACCAGCTTGTGAATGGGGTGTTACATATATCTCCACTTTTGATGCGTTAAGGTGGAGATAAATGGGAGATAAGTCCTTGGTCTTGGTCTCCAGTCACCATGAAAGTCCTCTCAGCTATGGCGACAACTATAAAGCCGCTTTTGAGATCCTACCACAGGAGGGGCGACCCCAAAGAAAGAGTACTAATACTTCACCCAGTCTCTCCTAGGGTTTCTCCATAAACAGATAGCAAATCATAAAATAACAGGGGCCAAACAGCTAACACCCAACCAATACAGCAACAGCAGCAAAGTGTTGCTTGTCCATGTCCCTTAGGTCGTCCCCACCCCCATCCCCATGCCTCCCACACAGGTCACTGCACAGACAGTGTCGCGCTTGCTCTTGTGCCCCGCCAACCTGGTTATGCCCTTGCTACTGTACGCCATGACACTCGTCTGGACGAACTAACTCCAGGCCCCCCAGGGATGGCGTCCTCATCATGTACCTGACAGGCCTCTGCGGGATCCCCATCTGAGCGCATCATGGTGTGCAAAAGCGCCTCCCACTGGGCTGCCATGGGCGTCTTCCTGAGGCCTAGCGTTTCCTCCCTCCAGAGGGCCGTGCCCTCTGCCTTAGCCCACACCAAGAATGAACCGCGCCATGCCTGCGTGTGTGGTGGAGCAGCCGCCTTCCAGCGCTTGGTGAGTAGCCGCTTCGCCACCACGAACCTCAAGTCAATGAACCGAGAAGTAACTTTTGTGGAAGGAGATCTGCGGAAGAGGTGTAATAGGTAGGCTGGCCACTCGAATGGGATATTGCGACCTGTGCACTCACAGAGTGCCTCCTGCACTGCCTGCCAATATGAACTCAGTACTTGACAGCTCCACAGCATATGAATTAGGCCAACGTCCAGCTCCGCACAGCAGGGACAGCGCGCATCCATGCGGTGGAAGTATCTATTAATAGAGGCGGGCGTGAGATATGCTCTGTGTAAGATGAAGAATTCTATTTGGCGGAAGCGCATGTTCCTAGGGATTCTCGTCGGGCCCTGCAGCACCCTGTCCCACTCCCTGTCGGTCACGCGCCGGGCCTGGTCCGCCTCCCACTTACAACGTAACGGCGGCAACTGATCGCCACATGTGTGCGCAAGGATGCCGCCAACCACCTAACCAAATGTATCCCCCGCCTCATGACATGGAGATATTGCACCGTGAGATGTTGTTCTGGCTCCTCCCTGAGATATCCCCAGCAGCCGGTGAGCGTCGCCACCAAAGACCGATGACGAAGAAAGTGACCGGGAGCGAACCCCGTATCCTCCGCCAGGGCAGCAAACGAAAGAAGGGTCCCGTCCCGATAAAGATCCCCCAGTGTTTGTATATCTGCCGCGCTCCAGTCCTCGAGTTCCGAAGCACTGAGCACCCCCCACACACTAGGAGAGCCTTCGAGCGGTATGGCCAGGGCATAAGTCCGGGTCCGGGTAAGGTGGAGGCACCGGCGGTAGCATTTGTAGGCTACCACTAAAAGAAGAGGTACAGGCCTCGATACCTTCGTGGCCGGGTGGAAAAGCTTAATGATGTCAACCAGTGAGAGGGGGGTGCTGCAGTCGCAGTATCATCACGGCCTCTGTCTGCCAGCCATCGGGCTATCCACTGTAGCTGCGCAGCCAGGTAGTAATGCTCAAAACACAGCATTGCAAGACCCCCTGGTCAGTGGGGAGGTACAACTTGGGCAACGCGACTCTGTGACGCGTAGTACCCCATAGAAAGTCCTGGAGGGACTGCGCAAAGACCGCAAAGAAAGACGCTGGGATGTAAATGGGCAGGTTGGCGAAATAGTACAGGAGATGGGGTAAAATCACCATTTTGACTAAGGCTACTCGGCCCGTGACCGAGAGGTGAAGCGTACCACAGAACCGCATCTGGGTCTTGACTGCGGACACGACTCTGCCCAAGTTGCCCTCCACAAGATCCGCTGGCTGACGATAGATCTGGATACCCAGATAACGAAAGGTATCCAGTCGCCATTGTAGCTGCACACCCCTAAGATGATAACTCGGATCTTGAGTGTCGGCTCGGAACGCGTATAGGCAGGACTTAGCGCATTCACCCGGAGACCTGAGAGGGCCTCAAATTTAAGTAGGATACGCTCCAGGTCAATGTGAGACACATCCTGGACAAAGATCAACAGGTCATCCGCATAAAGCGATACCTGATGTGTTGCATCGCCCAGGGGGATGCCGTCAGTCAGCTCCCTGTGGAGTGTGGCCGCAAGAGGCTCTATTGCGAGCGCGAACAGGAGGGGCGAGAGCGGGCACCCCTGCCTAGTGCTGCGGCCAATAGGGATAGCATCAGAGATTTACGGCCCGGTTCTCACTCTCACCGTAGGGTCCTTGTACAGAAGGGCTGCCAGCTGGAGGAAGCCGAGGCCCAGCCCGTAGTGCGACAATGCTGCCACCAGATATCCCCATTCCAGGCAGTCGAAGGACTTTTCAAGGTCTAGGACCAGGCAGCCCGCCCTAGGCCATTGTTGGACACTATCGGATGCCACTCGAAAGAACTGCCGCAGGTTAAGGGAGGTGCTACATTTAGGCACAAAGCCATTTTGCTCGACATGTACCAGCGCCGGCACCGCTGGCGCCTGCGCTCCGCCAGCACCTTAGCCAAGATTTTATATTCCGCATTAAGCAGAGCAAGGGGGCGGTAGGACCCCAATTGGGTGGGATCCTGCCCAGGCTTGAGCAGAGATACCAGATAGGCCTCTCTCATTGAGACGGGTAAGGTACGCTCCTCAATGGCGGCCAGATAGAGGGTGTGCAATTTGGGTACCAGTGATTTCCGATAGGTCTTATAATATTCCTCCGGGAGCCCATCCGGGCCCGGCGCCTTCCCAGAAGCCAGAGAGACGACCACGTCCCCGATCTCATCCACAGTGAGAGGGCTCTCGAGCGACTCCTGATATTCATCTGGGACCGTGGGCAAACAGGCAGCCTCCAAGAACTGGTCCAGGTCCAGAGACGCGTAGTGTGTCATCATTACCTGGTGAATCTCCACTGCGTGTATACAAGTGACCCATCGGGCCCGCGTATAGCGCCTATCGGAGTGTGAACAGTCTCCTGTCTTAGCAGCCAGGCCAGCAACCTCCCCGCCCTGTCCGACCTGGCATGAACATGAGCCGAGTGAGCCACATAATTGTGGCAATGCAAGCGCTCCAACAGCTCGGCAAGGCGCACCCGAAGCCGCATCAGCCAGGCCGAGTCACGACCCTCGCCCTCCCCGTGTCGCTCGCATGGCAAGCGGCAATGCAAGCTGCTTGCGAATATTCCACGTTGCGCCTAAACAATGCCCCCTGATGGTGGACTTATAAGCATCCCACTCTGTCAGTGCACTGTTCGTTGTGCCCTCATTCAGATAAAAAAACTGCTTGATCGCTGTGCCTAAGGATGCACGGAATTCTGCATCTTCCAGAGCCTCTGGTTGGTGGTGCCATGTGGGGATTGGGGGACGGCCGGGGTTCCATCGGAGGCACAGTCTGAGGGGATTATGGTCGGAGTGTGTCCGACCCAGATATTCTGCCTGGTCCAACAGGGGAAGCAAAGAATGGGAGCCCACCACCCTGTCAAGACGCACATGGAGGTCTTGCACCGCCGAGTAGTACGAGTAGATGCGATTGTCGGGGTGCAAACTGCACCACATATCGTCCAATGCCCAGTGCGATATCCAGTCATTCAGAGTCCGTGCGTTCGAAACCACCTGTGTGTTACAGAGGGGTGGAAAGGACCCGTCAAGACGTACATCGAGGACTGAATTAAAATCCCCACCCAATAGCCAGGGGAGGCCTGCGTACGGTGCTAACACAGATGGGCAAGAAATGACAATTGCTCAACGTTCGGGGCATACAATGAGCCTAGTAATATGTGTTGTCCTTTAAGTCTCCCGCGCACTAATGTGTATCGCCCAGCCGGGTCGACTACTACCTCCATGCATGTAAGCGGAGTGGCCGCCCTCACCCATATCAACGTGCCCCTGGCGTGTGCAGAATATGTAGTTCCAAATAGTTGACCCCTCCAGCGGGCGCGCAACCGGGCTATTTATGACTGTGTCATGTGAGTCTCCTGAAGGAGGGCTATGGCCGCCTTGTGTCTCTGCAAATAAGCAACAGTGGAATATCTACGCGCTGGCGTGTGCATGCGCCGAATATTCCATGTGATTATGTTGGTGTTGGCTATCTAAAGCAATTAGAGACTGCATAGGTGACGGGGCCGGGGTCCGGTCGACCAATGTAAGGAACATGGGCTCTATATGTCATGCCGGTGCGCTGCAACGATCAACAGAACAAATAAACATATACGTGCTGCCAAGCACGCGAACTGGGAATCAAAGACTGTATAACTACCAGGGCAAATCCCTGTACGGGCATTCGTCCAAACTCCAAGCTAAACGCTTATGGAGTGAAACTAAGCCAGGTAGTGGCTAACGGGTGCGTAGTGTGGCTATAGCTACCGTGAGCTGCTCCCCTACCGCGATGCCCCTGTATTCGCTGTAGGTGCCTTCTGTAGCATGGGCTTGGCTAAGCATGGGCGGATAACCTAACTGCAGCTATCTACGCCACCTGCCGCAAATTCCGCTTGACGCGCAGTCCCTCCCCCGGGCAGGACCTTCGATCACCCCGCGCACATGAAGCGACCAAATAGACTTAACTGCGCCAGCACACAGTACTACACCATAGCATACACCGGAGTCTGTAAGCAATCAGCCACCATGACTCATTGTCCATCCCTTATTGACGTGCGTGCCAGCGGGCGCTGCCGTCATGCCGCTCCCGGCTCACACGATCTGGTCAGAAGTCTGGGGTGTCACTAGTGGCATTAGTTGATCCTCGGAGAGCATGGTGGACGGAGAAGATGATCTGCTGGTCTCGGGCTCACTATGTCCGTGAATGTCCGCATCTCCCTGACTGCTCGCAGACCCAAGGGTCGCCACCGCATCCAGCGCTCCTTGGCGCTCAAGGCGCATCCTCTCTGGGCTAGGCGCCACCCCCGGGCCCAACCCCGCACCTCTACGGGACCCCTCCGCCACTGCCACCTTGGTCTCCTCCCCTGCTGGCTGCCAAGTCCCGGAACAAGAAGGCCTCTCTCCCCTACACTGCCCCGTCTCCTCCAGCCAGTCCCAGACATCCGACGGGGCATTGAAGAAGCGAGTTCCCTCCTTCGTGACCACCCTGAGGCGTGACGGATACAGCAGAGAGTATGGGATCTCCAGGTCGCGCAGCTGGCGCTTCACCGCCAGGTAGCTGCTCCTCCGCTTCTGCACCGCCACCGTGTAATCCGGGAAGAACATCACCTGTCCACTTCCCACTGTGATTGCGCCCAACTTCCTGGTCTCGCGAAGCACCACATCTCTGTCTCGGTAATTGAGAAGTTTGAACAGAAAGGGACGGGGACGAGCCCCCGGCTTGGGCTTCTGCGCCGGGACCCTGTGGGCCCGCTCCACCACGAACTGTGGAGAGAGTACCCCCAGAGTGAGCAGCTCTCAAAGCCACATCTCGACAAACTGCTCTAGATGGCGTCCCTCCTCGCCCTCCAGTAATCCCACCACTCTGATATTGCTGCTCCGGGAGCGCCCTTCGGCATCCTCGACACGATCTTCCAGGGTGTGGACGCGGTCTATCAGGTCCTGCAAGGCTACAGTGTGATTGCTCACCACCGGTTGGACATCCTGGAGCGTTTGGCGTTGTTGGGCCACTGTTTCTGCCAACTTACGGTGGTCCGCATGAAGAAGGGTGAAGTCCACCGTGACTTTATCAATCCGGAACTCTAGGGAAGCCTTCGTCTGCTCCAGGGTAGAGCCAGTTCGCTCCACCGCAGCTAGCACTGTGTCCAGTTTTGCCGCAAGTGCCGCCACCTGAGGCTCCACGTTATCGCCGCGGCTTCCCGGCATGGGGCCCGGGCCCGCTGCCGGCGCCCGGCCCTCCTTTGACGTGTTTCAGATCCGGCCCATGACCAATTGCTGCGCTGTAGGCATCCACTGGTAACCCCGGCACCAGGCAGGTGGCCCGGGCCCAGACCCCCAGTCCACCACAACAGGAGAGAGCTGACACCACAGTCCCCCCGCGAACGCGGCGAGGATGGAGGAATGAGAGGAAGAGCCAAGGCCCCCCCCGCAGGGACTGCAGCCACCGACCAGGAGGTACCAGCTTCCTGCTACTGACGGGTTCCGTGGACCTCAAGGGCCGTCTCGCGTCACTCCCCCAATGTACCAGGGTCCCCTATCGGGTATCCCTCTTCCATCTGGACGCCGACGTCCCTCGTTAAGTAGGTCCGATGGATATCCGCTGCCTCTACCTGCAGCAGCTGCTCCTGCACAATCACCAACTGCTGGGCACCACCTCAGTGCTACAGGCGCGGCACGGGCGGCGACACGCCCCAGACGGCACTTCAACTCCAGTTATGCCAGGGCCCTTCATGCAACGTGCGCCACCGTCAGCACCCGCAGGTCAGTCCGTGCCTCTCCTGTTCCCTCGGCGCCACGCTGGATGTGAAGGGTTCCAGGCGCCACTGCTGGAGTGGGTAGTACAACATTTTGTCTACCCCATTCTGCAAGGTTATATTAATCCGAATAATAAATTAATTGTGATATTATTAATCTGTTTGAAGTGATTAACTCACCAATTATATTAACAAGAGAAATATACGTGGGAATTGCACTTTGCATTGCTATATTAATTGTGAATTAACTTGTGTACGCATATTAATAGTAGAAAATTAGAATATTTTATGTTATATGTTGCTTTAAGTGATGTATTTGTGATTTGTGCTTTATTCAGTGAGTATAAACTGCTCTGAGTGTTGCTTCTGCTAGATAAATACACACACATATGGGTATTAGTAAGGGGATAACATTTTATTAGTCATTTCCATCTTTTAATTACGTTTTTGTGTTTCTTTTGCTTAAGTTGACCATTTCGGCCTATACAAGATGGCTGAACAGGACGGTAAACGTGACTGCCTTGACAACACGAGGTTCTGGGTGAAGTGCGCATGCGTCACCGCCAGCAACAGTGGCCTGGACCTGACCCCGGGTGAACATGTACCCTCCAAGGTCATTCCGGGAACTCATCCAAGACTAAGAGACAATGGCCAATTTAAAAGCCGGAACATGCAAGTTCGATGACTTCAGCTATGACACCCTGAGAACCGCTTATCGCCAGTCGAAATTGACCAATCTGAACTCTCTAAATCCAATCTTGATACATATTTGTTAGTATTTTCATTATAAAAGTAGGTAGGGAATTAGGGTAGCATCGCATCGCTACGCTATGACCGGCTCGTTCTTCTTTGACGAACTCGATTTCCTGACGTTATGCTGACAGAGAGGACGGTGACACTGCTGGACAGCTGTTATCCTGAATCTTTGAGAGACTGAATTGCGGCCTAAACTTTGAACAAATTCTTCTTTGCCTGATTGACTTAGAGGATGACTTTAGCAAGAATAGGTAAATATAATGCTCTGTAATGCTGATGATGATGATTTTAAATTTTCCTTGCAAAATAATTTAGATAAAGAGTATTTGATTAATTGACAAATGTGTTGTGTCAAGTTATTTAAATAAAAGAAATGTGGTAAGGAAGTAATGTATAGATAGACGAGCATTATTCATTAAAACCAAGTAAAACAACTAAATGATTCATCCCCTTATGGGAGGGATATCTTGGGATTAATGTCAGTGAAACGTATTTTCCCTCAGAAAACAGGTCAACCGAGAGTAAGTATATTGGTGTTAAGGGCCCCACCAATGAATGTATGTGAGTAAATTGAATGACGAGGTAGTTGATCTGTGCTGAAGGGGGAATTTGACGTTCTACGCTGCATCAGTTTTCTGGTAGCAAGACAATGGTTTTTATTGTTTGGTTTGGTGATTATTGCTTGTAAATAGCTTATTGATTATTGGTTATTGAAACTGGTTATGTACTAACACTCTATGTTGAGTTACGACGAGTTTTATGTCGTTAGCACGACTTCTGGGATGTAGGAAGTCAGAAGTTTGTAACGGTTCCGTAATAGAGCAGAGGTAAGCGCTGTTCTCGGGAAAGACGGAATTGTTGTTATCCTGTAGGTACACAGGAGAAAACGTGTGACGATTGCAGTTGCACGACGCATTATCTGGGTTCAATTCGGTGACATCGCCGTGTGTTGCCATTAGAGACATTTTCTGTATGAGAGAAGTGTGTATGATAGCGAAAGTTATCTGTGAAATTCTGGTCTTAGGTACCAGGGATCCAACTGGCATTCCGATAACGCTAATCACTGGAAAGGTAATAGGTACTCTCTGAGCTTGTTAGAAGGACAAAGGAGAGGTAAGCGCTGCTTTGTTAACGTATGTCATAATTCTGTAGTTGGACAGACTGTTCGCTGTTCTCGGGAAAGACAGGATTCTGTGTGGATGTACTACTTTTTCATGTGTGAAAGTGCGTGAATGTAAAGGCATTCGGGTTAATTGAGAAACTCTAGTTTTATTTCTCAGGAGCATTGGGTCTCCAACTATGTGTCTTAAATACTAGAGAAACAGTTAGCTAATGCTTGTTAGAAGGGTGAAGTAGAGGGATGTGCTAATTTATCAACAGAAATAACGATTCCGTAGTAGGGCAGAGGTAAGCGCTGCTCTCGGGAAAGACGGAATTCTCGCGGGAAAGGTCTATTGCTATTCTTTGGTTAGCGAAGCGGACAATGGAGACGTTTTCATGTTGTTACTCACAGAATTGTAAAAATTGAAACACAAACTTACTGAGCAGATTTGTAAAGGAGGGGTAGACAGGAGCAGGAACTGCTGCAGCGGCTGCTGACGTCAGAACGACCGCGCTGGGATTGGACAGTTGGTGCGTTAGTGTGCATTAGTGTGCGCTGCGCTAGGGGTGGAGAAATACAGGGTGACGTAGACGCTCCAGATTGGTGCGTTAGTGTGAGTCGCGCTGGGATTGGAGGATTGTGATAGTGACATAGACGTTCCGGATTGGTGCGTTAGTGTGAGCCACGCTGTGATTGGATAGAAAAGCAGTACAGTTGCAAGGAGAAACTAGTGAGATACGAAAAGAAGGGAAAATGTATTACGATCCACCAGAAAAAGAGAAAAAGTCATGGTTCGGGAAAATTAAGAAGTGGTTTAAGAAAGACAAACACGTCAAAACTAGGGAAGGACAGTTACTTCCTCCGCCGAAAACCCCTGCATCTTTAATGATTGCAAAATATGGATATCACACCTGTATTTGGTTAGACAACTGGCTCAAGTATACAAAAGAGGACGGAGTGTTAGCTTTTCCAGAACATGGTTCATTTAATTTGGCAGTTTTGAGAAATTTGAGAGAGAAAATTATGAATTTAGAACCGAGACCTAGACCGACTCAATTTGAAGCTTTGACGGAATGGGAAGACGAAATGCATGACCGAGAAAGACAGAGAAACGGTAGAGGATATAGGTATTTGTTTGGCAGATCGTACGGACATGAGATACATGAGGATCGAATGAGAAGGTGGCGGAATGCAAGTATGACTGAGGGTTTCTTTCCCGTAAGAACTGCAGGAGAGCATGAAGGATGAAAGTCTGTAGAAAAGAGGCATAATGTGGAATCGAGAGGGTATGGAGTGAATGAATCTGAGGATGATGTTCTTGATGATATGTTCTATAAGAATCCACCACCATACCGACCAGAACCAGAAATATTAACTCCAAGTGCCCCAATGAAAGAAACAGTACAAATTATAACATTGGAACCAGAGTTCCAAGATTTGGAAAGAAATAATCCTAATAGAGAGGTAGAAAAGAAGTCTGGAGGAAAACTGGATGGAGAAAATTCAGCAGAATTAGCCAAAACAACCCTAGAACTAACGGAGAAAATAAGAGAATTAACTAAGAATTTGGAAGCAGTAACCGTACCAGTAACGATAGGTCCAGTAATGCCTATTTTTAACAAGCAAAAGGACAGTGAGCATTGTTTGAGAGTCCCTTATAAGAGCAATAAACCAGTTGAACAACCAAGAGGGAGTCAGGGTGAGAATCCATGGAGACAGACTATGAGTATGATTGAACCGATTTTTCAAACAACCCGTTTGTAGCTCAGAACTGTGCAGAGAAGCGTATGACAATGATAGAGACCATGTGAGAAACACAAAAAGATTTTGGACAAGGAAATGTAGAGAAGCCAGTAGGACCATCTACAGAGGAGTTGAGTGAATGGTTGAGAAGCTTGCAAAAGAAAGACAAAGAATCTCAGTCAATAGATGTAGCTAAATTACGAATGGTACTGGAAGAATTAATAGTAGGTACTATCCCAAGAGAGAAGTTAAAAACGTACCAAGATGAGGAATTGTTATTTCTATGCAAAAGCGTAACATGGAGAGCGAAAAATCTTCCTGAAAGATTAGAAGAAGTTGCAAATGAAATGGGCATTGATATTGAAAAGTTAAAAGCCTTACAGAAACCTTATCGAGTATAATTCACTGAAAAAGACATTGAAAACATGAATACTACAGGACGAATAGGTCAGATTAAGGATATAATTATTTTGTTGAGAAAATGGGGAGACGTGGACAAATGGAAGAGCAGATGGTATCGTAAACGAGACGAAGTTTCAGACAAAACATTTTCAGCCTATCCGATGAGAGAAAAATAGAAGGTTGTGACAGAATACCCTATGAGAGAGATTCCAGGAGGAGGATATGTTCATGTCCCATGGACTAGACAGGATATTTTGTCATTTACGAATGACTTCCCTCGACTGCGTGAAAAGCCCGTCGAGTGGTATAGACAGGTAGACGGATTTGTGAAATTATCCAAAGTATTGTGGATTGATTTGAATAGTTTGTTTGACATAATTGTACCAGTTGATTTATGGACAGAATGCAAAATAGTAATAGATTGGCCAACCCAGGAATACCCGAGGGATCCTAAGACAGGAGCCCCAGACCCTGAGGTAATGAAGAAATACGAACAGGTTATAGCATTTTTGAAGAACAAAGTACTCCCTAAGGAGACAGATTGGGTGAAAATTGACAGAACACATCAGGAAAGCAAAGAATCAGTACATGCCTATTATGAAAGGTTAATTTTAGCATTTAAACAATTCAGTGGAGATGAGAATTTGAGTGACAAGGATTTGAGTCATTTCGTATACAGGTTTGTATATGGTCTTCGTCCAGAAATTAGTGAAATGATAAAACAGCATACGGTAGATTGGCAAAACAAGAAAATAGATGAAGTATTGAGACATGCTAAATATTTCAGTGATGAAATTGAAGCAAAACAGCGAAAACTAAAAGAGAAGGCAATGTGGGCACCGGTAAAAGTAGCAGAGAGACAAGAAGCACAATTAGTGGAACAAGCAGGGTCGAAACCGAGATTTAATCCTGAGAAAAATAAAGGGAATATTGAGGAAGCTAAAAAGAAATTTCGTGTCATAATTGCAGTAGGATAGGGCATTGGAAATCCGAGTGTAAATTTCCTCCAAGCACTAACGATGAAAATGCCTCATTGAATCCACAGGTGCAGAATGAGGTGAGTGGTCAACAGCAATGACAGCAGCAGGGTGTAACACAACAGAATCAGGTACCAAAACCACCTTTTCCACAGAACACAAATTGCCAGAAGTATTGTAAGGAGAATGGATTCTACAATGAAGAACAGGTAAATAAGCCACAACGCGCTAGCGCTGCTTCGCAGTATTGGCTGCAACGCGATGAAAGTGATTCAGAAGAGGGTTACTGACGGTGCCGAAGGGAGGAAGAAGAGTGCGTACTTGGCGCAACTCTAGAAGTAGACCAGACAGGCCCACTTGTAGATGGAAAGGTTAATAATGAAAATATTACTTTCCTAGTTGATACTGGTGTTACTCGATCAACAGTTAGATCAGCTGATGTTAAGAATCGTCCTTTCTCAGATGAAACGATCCAAGTATTCGGGGTCTCCAACAGACAGATTAAAACGTACCTTACATGACCAGTAAAAGTTAGTATAGGGAAATTTTCCGAAATGCACAGATTCGTAGTGTGTGTAGGGGTGGGCGGAATTTGCGGAATTAACCTTCGCAAATTATCGCGAGAATGTTTAAAATTATCGCAAACAAGCAGAAATATCGCAAAGATGCGGAAGTTTTTTTCCGGCATGTTCGCGAGATTTTCTGCATGGTTGCGGGTCGCCAACTTACCCATGTGGTTGCTTGCGGGCGCGGCCATCTTGTTTTCAGTTGTTCTCGCGGTGCATGATCGCGAGAAGAAAGACGTGATCGCGCGACGCATGACGTCACTGCGGGCGCGAACTGTCGCGAGACAGCGCAAATGGCTAAAAACAATACAACATCTCATGGAGAACGCGACCGGATCAAGAAAACTTGTCGGCGAACGCAGGGATTCAGGTAAGGCGATCGCGCGCGCGCGAGAATGTATCATTTTACAGCGCGAGCAAGAAACAAATTATCGCCAAGCTGCGGAAACCGGAATTTTTGACATTTTCGCGCTCTCCGCGGAACGCAAAAATGTCAAATTATCGCAATTTCCGCGAACGGAACGAAATTTTTGCCCAGGCCTAAGTGTGTGACACTATTTCTGTGAACTTGTTAGGTAGGGATTTATTGTGCAAGATGAATTGCACTATATTTTGTACTCCAGATGGAATAGCTTTTGAAACACCCGATGATGATGTGTTGTATAAAATGACACTGGCAAACAGAGAGAAAGAGGTTACAGGAACATATGCTGTATTCAACCCTGACGAACTACCAAAAGAATTGAAACAATCAGTAAAAGCAGAAGTTTGGGATTTCACAGGAGAAGATGTAGGATTAATGAGGAATATAGATTCAGTAAAGATAACTGTAAAAGAAGGAGTAAGTTATCCAAATGTCCCACAATATAAATTGGCTCCTGAAATAATTGAAGGAGTTACTCCTGTGATTGAGAAAATGATAAGGCAAGGAATATTGAGAGAAATAATGAGTAGCCCATGTAATTCACCGATAATGGGACTGAAAAAGCCTAGTGGGAAGTTCAGAATAGTGCAAGATCTGAGAAAAATAAACAAAATTGTTGTACCATGTTGTCCCATTGTACCGAATCCATCTGTGATTTTATATCAGATTCCTCATGACGCAGAATGGTACACAGTGATTGATTTGTGCCATGCTTTCTTTTCCATCCCATTGCACCATGACAGTCAGCAAATTTTTGCATTTCGTTTCGGCGAGCGTATTTTGGCGTGGTGCCGAATTCCACAGGGGTATACAGAAAGTCCCTCGATATTCAGTCAGCTATTGAAGAAGTCTTTGGAGAGTCTGGAAATGCCTGAAAATTCAGTACTAGTCCAGTATATCGATGACCTACTTGTGGCATCGAAAACTCGTGAAGCTTGTGAGGTAGACACGGTAGCTTTGTTAAATCATTTAGCAGATGAAGGGCTAAAAGTGTCACCATCAAAATTACAATTTTGTAAAAGAGAAGTCCAATATTTGGGACACAGCATTGAGAAAGGACACAGGAAAATAACAATAGACAGAATCAGGATCATAAAAAGAATGAGTCCACCAATGACCCAAAGAGAAGTGGGAATTTTTCTGGGTATGGTTGGATATTGTCGTCAATGGATAGGAAATTTTTCCTTGATTGCAAAACCTTTGGTACGGCTGACAAGAAGTGACGTGAGAGATCCAATTAATTTAAACAAAGAGGAGTTGGCAGCATTCAAGAAATTGAGAGAAGGATTGTGTGAAGCGCCTGCATTGGGTATGCCTGACTATGACAAGGAGTTTGAGTTGTATTGCAGTGAGAGAAATGGATGTGTACTTTCTGTTCTTGTACAGAAGCATGGAAAACTGAGGAAACCAATTGCGTATTTTTCATTTATGTTGGACCCAGTAGCTGTAGCCCTTCCTGGGTGTCTGAAAGCAGTAGCTGCTACATGTCGAAGTTTGGAACAGAGTGAAGGAATTTTGATGGGGTATCCTGTGAAAGTGTTTGTGCCTCATGATGTGGCGATTCTTTTAACAAGGAGTCGTACTCAGTATATGACGCACAGCTGACTGACTAAGTATGAAAAGGTCATTTTGGGCGCAACAAATGTGAGTCTTGTGAGATGCGTGAATGTGAATCCTTCAACATTGTTGCCTGATGTGGGGCATGTGGAGGTAAGAGATGAAGCAGATCATGATTGTTTGGATGTACTTGATTTTTGCACAAAACCAAGGCCTGACATAAAAGATGACCCTTTACCAGAAAGTGATTATGTTATGTTTGTTGATGGATCCTGTTTGCGAACAGATGATGGAGTGCTGAGTGCAGCATATGTAGTATGTACAGTTGCAGCAGTGATGGAAGCATCCTATTTGAAAGGAGTAAGGTCGGCTCAAGTAGCTGAACTTATCGCCCTGACCAGAGCATGTAAGATTGGGAAAAGTGTAAGAGTGACTGTGATAACTGATAGCCAGTATGGCTACGGGGTGGTCCATGATTTCGGCCAAATTTGGCTGCAAAGAGGTTTCCTGACCTCAAGTGGGACTCCCATTAAGAATGCTGAAGTGGTTGGAAGGTTGCTTGAGGCAATACAGCTGCCCAGGCAATTGGCTGTGGTAAAATGTGCTGCTCATAGCTGCAGTGGTGATTACATTGCCACTGGAAACAAGTTTGCCAATGACATGACACAGTATTGTGCATGAGATCAGAATTCAATCAATCGGGCAAAGGAAAAAGAATTGGTTTCATGTTTCCCAATGTTTACTAACACTGTGGGAACCTGGGAGGAGGTAAGACAATTGCAGGAAGAAGCAGGAATAAGAAGAGGTAAAAAAGTGGGTAAAAGCAGGATGTGCACCAAGAGAGAAAGATCATGTGTGAGTCTATCGAGATGGAAGACCAGTAATGCCTGATACCATGATGTCTGCCATGGCACGGATGTATCATGGACAGGGACATATAGGGAGAGATGCCATGATTCGGTCTTTTAAACAAACTTGGTATAATGCCAAGTTCAGGCTTGTGGCAGATAGTATCTGTCAAAGATGTCTAATTTGTCAGCAATACAATCCAGGAAGAAAGACAGTGGTGAGTCTAGGAACAATAGGCCGAGAGGGAGGGCCTTTTACCAGAATCCAAGTAGATTTCATTGAGATGCCACCTTGTAACAGATTGAGGTATGTTTTGGTAATGGTATGCCTATTCTCTAGGTGGGTAGAAGCGTTCCCAACAAGAAGAAATGATGGAATGACAGTGGCAAAATTATTGTTGAGGGAATTTATACCTACAGAGGAGGACATTTTCATAACGAGATCATAAAACTGATTTGTGAAGCATTGAATGTACGACAAAAACTGCATTGTGCCTACCGACCAGAGGCTTCTGGTGTAGTAGAACAAATGAATGGTACTATCAAAAACAGAATAGGGAAAATGTGTTTAGCCACAGGTATGAAATGGCCCGATGTCTTGCCTCTAGTACTCATGACATTTAGATCAATACCAGAAGGAACTACTGGTTTGAGTCCACATGAGATCCTCATGGGACGAGCAATGAGACATGTATTTATACCAGTCAACAAGCTGATGACAATAACTGATGACATGGTATTAGAATACTGTAAAAGCCTGGCTGACGCAGTTCATTCTGTGTTTCATCAGGTTGGAGCGGATGCCACCACTCTTGAAAAGAAGCCAGCTCATGATCTGAGCCCATGGGACTGGGTAAGGATAAAAGTACACAGAAGAAGAAACTGTTTGGTTCCCAGGTGGGGAAAACCAAGGCAAAGTCATCTTGACTACGACAACAGCTGTGAAGTGTGCTGGATTGAAGAACTGGATCCATGCAAGTCATACCTTGAGAATTCCAAATACAGTGGATTGTAAAGAGAAAGAGTATTTTAGTACTGAGTCAGATGACGGAGAGCCAAAGGATAAGGAAGTAGAAAACTCTGAAAGGGGGGAAACAGAGCCAAGGTTAACTTTGGTCCCCAGAAGCAACTCCCTGAGGAAAAGATTGCAGATTTATGAATCCAGTTCAGACTCAGAGACCGAACAAAGAGCCCATTCATCCAAGAAAGAACAAAGGAAGAACAAAGAAAAGGACAGTGGAGAGACAATAAAAGAAACGTGTGAGAAGGAAGTGCCAGAAGAAAGATTGAGAGAAATTCCACCTGAAACAACACCTTTAGATGGACAGGTGCCAGATACAGAGAGAGAGGGAAAGATTATTGCGGAAGACCCCCGAGGAGGTGTAGGGAACTCCAACATCCAGTTAGAAGCAGGGATAAGTAGTCAGCAGGAAGATTGCGTGACGGAGATTCGAGGAGGGACAGAAGTAGGGAAAACAAAAGAGGTGGAGAAAGGACTCATTGAAGGTAAAAGCAAGTTGAAGAAGAGTCTGAGGAAAGCGAGGATGAAATACCAGAAGGCCGAGTTCTGAGAAAGAGAGCTTGGAGAACTGAAAAGAATGATAAAGGGAGTAAACTGAAAAGAGGGGCCAAAGATGAAGTGTGGCCAAACAAAATAAAGAGACTGAGATATCGGCTGACACGTGTAAATTCGCCAAGAGCTGAACAGGTGAATGAAGTAACGAGTCCGGAGAAATCGAAAGAGGAAGAACAGACAGTAGTCAAAGAATGCAAAAGAACAAGAGAACCTAACCAGAAGTATAAATCACCGGAATGGACATATGTGGCCCTGCCTGAAGTGAAGGAAGAGGCAGATAGCCAAGGAAATCCAGAGGTGGTTGTACCGGAAGTGGTTGAGGAAGACGAAGAATCGGAAATCCTGAGTTATCTTGTCCGACATTGGAGAAGAAGCGGATGTTCAGGACAACCTGTATGTTGAAAATGAAGGGAAGGTGAAAGATGATGAGATGCCAAACTGAATGAGATAAGAAATTGCGAATGGAAAGACAATAAAATACTGAAAAAGACAAAACTGGTAGAATCACGTAGGTGCTTAGAAGCCTTGGGTTAGAAACTAGCTGTGAAGTAGAAGAGGCTAAGTCAAAAGACACGGCTCATTTTAGAAAGATGGCAAACCTAGAAAGTAGCAAAAGTAGATGTACCTTCCTTAGAAGATGGTGCAAAATGTGTTGTTGTTGTACAGGATTATTAATGCTTCTTTGGAGTATTCTTGCTCTAATAATTTCATTTAAAGTTACTGTTGATACATTAGAAGGACATAGTGATAACATAACTAAAATAGGGAAGGTTCAAAAGGTAGTTCTAACTAGAATAGATAAAAACTATTTACATAAAGACAGGTCAATAACAGATTTCTCTAACAATGTGTTTTCAAAGTTGTTGTATGAATATGTAAAAACTATGGACGTAAGGGATTGCTACATGTGTATGCAATTACCTGCATCTGTATCTGAAGGAGTGACTTATCATCACCTCCCTGTAACATATTGAATAACATGTAGTGTAATAGCTAGTTTGTTTTATCAAACAGGTAAATTAGAGTATTATTTCTCAGATGTAGATACTATATTTTCACAAGTACCAGCAATTAACAAGCTAAACAAAGTAAAACCTGGAAAAGTATTAGGGGAATTTTTTCTAGAGACAAATGAATGAACGTTAGAATATATATTTAGAAATACCTTGACTTGCAGTTTAAAGAAAGAGGGGAAGACATTTTTGGATAAGGTTGAAGAAAGGAGATTGAAAATGCAAAGGAAGGTTTCAGAAGGGAAAGTGGAGAAAACGGTTTGGGATGTAGAAACAGAGAAACATCTAAGAGGAGAATCGAGTCCAACTATGGCTTTAGATTGGCCTCAGAAAGGGAAACTGTGTATAAGACGGAATAAAACGGCATATGACAATTATTTTCTAGGGAATAGTCAGTGCCACGATACATACCAGATCATGGGAGGATGGGGATTTAAAGGTGGAAGAGATCCAGTCTTTCCAGGACTGTATTTTCCAAAGATCTTTCACATGGATAGAGGAGAAGATGGTGTACATAGCTTAGGTAATCATTTAGCGCGAAGTAAAAGAGAATCTTGGGCTGAAATTGTTGGTGATATTTTTGGAGCACTGATACCCGCAGTGGGAATATCTCTGAATGCGAACAAAATTAGAAAACTTTCAACAGTAGTGGATCGCTTGTCAACAAGCACCGCTGGAGGATTCTTATTGGTAAATACTGAAATGGTTGCCATGCGTGCTATGGTAATGCAAAATCGACTTTCCCTTGATATTTCATTGGCAAAAGAGGATGGAGTCTGTGGAATGCTGAAAGTTCAACATTGTTGTACTTACATTCCTGACGAAAGTAGAGCTTTGAAAATTTATATTAAGAATATAACAGAATTGCATGACGAAATTGTACCACTGGAGGTTGAAGGTGTTTGGGAGAAGATCGGTAAGAAAATAACAGCTATCAAAGACTTTGTAGTAAAACTTGGTAGTACATTTATAGGTAAGATATTATTTCCATTAACTTGTGTGATTTTCGTAGTATTAATAATAAGACTAGGTTGTATTTGTTGTAGAAAGAATAAAAACCAAGAATGAATAAAAAGAGAAAACATAAGGAGAAGGGATAAGAAACAAGAGAGAGAATTTGAAGAAATAGAACTAGAAGAGTTAAAAGATAGCATGTATAAAACAGCAAAAATAGAAGAAACTGGGGAAACTGAAATATGAATGAAACAAGAAATCAATTCGAAATTTCAGTAAAAGACTACAAAATGTTGTGTTAGTGTGGTGATATAATCACCAAAGGGGGGATTGCTGGAGCGGGTAGTACAAAATTTTGTATACCTCATTCTGCACGGTTATATTAATCCGAATAATACATTAATTGTAATATTATTAATCTGTTTGAAGTGATTAACTCACCAATTATATTAACAAGAGAAATATACGTGGGAATTGCACTTTGCATGGCTATATTAATTGTGAATTAACTTGTGTACGCATATTAATAGTAGAAAATTAGAATATTATATGTTATATGTTGCTTTAAGTGATGTATTTGTGATTTGTGCTTTATTCAGTGAGTATAAACCGCTCTGAGTGTTGCTTCTGCTAGATAAATACACACACATATGGGTATTAGTAAGGGGATAACATTTTATTAGTCATTTCCATCTTTAATTACGTTTTTGTGTTTCTTTTGCTTAAGTTGACCATTTCGGCCTATACAAGATGGCTGAACAGGATGGTAAACGTGACTGCTTTGACAACACGAGGTTCTGGGTGAAGTGCGCATGCGTCACCGCCAGCAACAGTGGCCTGGACCTGACCCTGGGTGAACATGTACCCTCCAAGGTCATTCCGTGAACTCATCCAAGACTAAGAGACAATGCCAATTTAAAAGCCGGAACAAGCAAGTTCGATGACTTCAGCTACGACACCCTGAGCACCGCTTATCGCCAGTCGAAATTGACCAATCAGATCTCTCTAAATCCAATCTTGATAAATATTTGTTAGTATTTTCATTATAAAAGTAGGTAGGGAATTAGGGTAGCATCGCATCGCTACGCTACGACCGGCTCGTTCTTCTTTGACGAACTCGATTTCCTAACGTTATGCTGACAGAGAGGATGGTGACACTGCTGGACAGCTGTTATCCTGAATCTTTGAGAGACTGAATTGCGGCCTAAACTTTGAACAAATTCTTCTTTGACTGATTGACTTAGAGGACGACTTTAGCAAGAATAGGTAAATATAATGCTCTGAAATGCTGATGATGATGATTACTAAATTTTCGTTGCAAAATAATTTAGATAAAGAGTATTTGATTAATTGACAAATGTGTTGTGTCAGTTATTCGAATAAAAGAAATGTGGTAAGGAAGTAATGTATAGATAGACGAGCATTATTCATTAAAACCAAGTAAAACAACTAAATGATTCATCCCCTTATGGGAGGGATATCTTGGGTTTAATGTCAGTGTACTTAGGGTAGGGCGAAGGTATTCCTCTCATTTCAGCGTTGTGAAACGTATTTTCCCTCAGAAAACAGGTCAACCGAGAGTAAGTATATTGGTGTTATGGGCCCCACCAATTAATGTATGTGAGTAAATTGAATGACGAGGTAGTTGGTCTGTGCTGAAGGGGGAATTTGACGTTCTACGCTGCATCACCATCACCACGTGTCAGCAACGGTATATGTATGGAGCCCAGGTGCGCTCCTCACGCCAGCGCCAAGCGGTCTCCCCCTCCGCCACCACCGCTCACCTCATAGTTTGGTACCAGGCCGTCCGCTGATCGTCTACCAGACTGCAGGCGGTGGGCCCCCAAGGCTCCAGGCCCCCGCGCCGTCGCAGCAGATCTCAGGGCAGTCTACTGCATTGAGGTCCACCTCGTTGTCCAGCGTCGGGCCCGCCACTCCACCGTGGCATGTAGGGAGGTCTGCCTCACCTCCCCGGCTACCTCACCGCATCTGTCAGGCCTGCGGAACCCCTCCGGGGGATCCCCACCTAGTACTCAGGCAGGTCTCTCACCGGGGCACCTCAAGCATCATGCCAAGGCTGCAGCGGCACCCCAGGAAGTCCGCAGGGGGCCCGCCGCACCGCAGCGCCTTCAATGTTCGCGCTCCGCGGCGCCACCAGCAGGTCGCGACCACCTCTGCGCCTTCGTCACCCTCGCTGCTTTATCCAGGGCATCCCGCAAGGTCAGGGCATCCCCTGCAGTTCAGAACATGGCAGGTCCGTTTCCCGCAGTCACCGCTGGCCCAGGGCACCACAGCAGAAAGGCCCGGCGGCGCCGCACCACCGCCACCGCCGGTGCTCCAACCAGCATGGCCCGGACTCCTCGTGGTGAGCCGCGAGCTAAATTACTCGCTTCAGCCAGCCGCGGCTCACCGCCCACGTCACCGCTCTCGCCGGCACCAACTTCCTCACTGCGAGGCCGCAATAGTAAGTGGCCGCGCCGGCCAACTCTCGCCGTGTGGTGGCAGGGAACTCGGGCCCCGCTACCGGCGGCGCCCAGTACCTTGATGAAGTCCAGCCAAGAGGAACACGGCAGGATAACAGCACCGGGCGGCGGGAGCTTCACTCGCTTGCGTCCATCTTGCAAGCGCGCCACCTAGCGCCCCTTGGATTGTCATAATATTGTTGAAGTTAAAATGACTATTAGAAGAAATGACTTTAAAACATGATGAACCAATACACAGAAAATATATAGTTAGTGGTTTTACAGATAATGATTATACTCAAATGATTAGAGAGTATATCGATATCATGAAGGTTATTGAGTATTATGTGTGTACTTATCTTCCGACGACTGCTAAGGAGTGCTTCATTTATGCTCAGTTACCATTGTCACATTCATTATTGTGTAGTGCTTAGATTATATATTTTTAATCAAGATGAATAATGTTCTCCATACTTGATTGATTTTAATGTGTCTTTAGATGAGTTGCCTATTATGAAAGATAATAGTGAAAGTACATATTTTGAATATGGTAAGTTTTTCAGAATAACTGCACAAAACAGATATGATACTAACACTTTATCAAAGTTTTGTGTGCCTTTTCAGCAAAGTGGAGCATGATTTAATTACAGAATATAAAGAAAGTGGAGTAAAAGTGGTTAGGAGATGGGAAGAACAGAAGGTTTCATTAGAAGATATAAAGGAGGAAAAAGTATTTAGATGGGCTGGCTAGCATTTTAGATTGAAAATGGAGCAAGAGAGGAGAGCTATATTTGGTAAGACAAAGTTCTTGCAAAGGTGTGAGGTGGTTTTGTAGGGGAGAGTGTGTGTGTTAGGACTTACAAAGATTGTGGAAATGACTTGCTTAGTGGGGAATCCATTTGAGGGGAATTTACTATGTGTGTCAGAGGATTGCTTATTGTAATTTTCCAAGAAATTGGGTTGGTTCATGTTATTTGGTGTTAGTGTTACCTAGAGTTTATCATGTGGCTGAATTGAATAAATAACAGTTTTGGAAGAGTGAAATGTAGCTTTGGACAAATAGTTTTGAAGATATGAGGTGCTAGTATGCCTTCTATACAAGTAGCGATGCATAATGTGAAAATTAGCTGTTTGTCTACAGTATGGAATAGACTTGCTGTATACACTGCAGGGTCATTTAAGTTAGTAGGGAAATGTTAGCATTAGTGAATTGTTTTTAAAATCGCCGATTCTGTTGATCCCTCGCCACTCAGCTGATTGCTTGCTGACGTGGACAAGGTCTTCCAGCTGCCGCGACGTGATTGGCCTGTTGCCAGGACACGCCCACTAGCGAAGCCACGCCCCCTTTCACACAAAACGCGCGCTGACTACGAGCGCAGCGTTTTGCTAGCTTTAGCTCCTGAGGCACAGCCGGGAGCAGGGACAAACAGTTAATTTTATTTACTTCTAACAACTACTGTGAATTGTTTTTAAAATCGCCGATTCTGTTGATCCCTCGCCACTCAGCTGATTGCTTGCTGACGTGGACAAGGTCTTCCAGCTGCCGCGACGTGATTGGCCTGTTGCCAGGACACGCCCACTAGCGAAGCCACGCCCCCTTTCACACAAAACGCGCGCTGACTACGAGCGCAGCGTTTTGCTAGCTTTAGCTCCTGAGGCACAGCCGGGAGCAGGGACAAACAGTTAATTTTATTTACTTCTAACAACTACTGTGAATTGTTTTTAAAATCGCCGATTCTGTTGATCCCTCGCCACTCAGCTGATTGCTTGCTGACGTGGACAAGGTCTTCCAGCTGCCGCGACGTGATTGGCCTGTTGCCAGGACACGCCCACTAGCGAAGCCACGCCCCCTTTAACCCCTCCCCTCCTCCGCCACATAGCATGAGCCCCCACCGGAAGCGCAGCGGACGAGCACAGCGGGCGCGACGAGTGCGCGCCGAAGGCGCGCCTAAGGCAAGCCCGTCTGCGCCCGTCCGCGCACGACCGGGCCTAGGGCCAGACTATATGCCTGTCCCAGCCGCCTTTAAGGTAAGCTATTCCCGCAGAGAGCTCCTCAGCCTTAGACCCACTAAAAACAGCTCATGTCTGGCACTACACGACCCCACTGTCCCTTTTCGCCGCTGTGACAAATGCAAACCAGGCAACCTCTCTCTTCCAAAACCCCCTGCCCCTCCCCCTGTCCTTAAAATCTCGACCCTTAACTGCAGATCACTTCCCAAACATGCCCTGCTTATCAACCATCTTATTGTCGACCTTAAATTGGACATACTTTTCCTCACAGAAACCTGGATTACGGAGCACTCCAACGCTGACGTCGTCCTAGCTCTCCCCCCGGGCTTCCTCATCATGTCTCAACCCCGTCCCCTAGGTAGAGGAGGTGGATTAGCCATTATCCACAGGGACCACTTTATCTGTCGATCCAAAGACTGCGCGATCCAAGACTCAGAGAGCTGCCTCTTCAGGATTCAGCTGTCTTCGACGAACTCCCTGTCAGGCCTTCTAGTGTATCGGCCGCCCGGCCACTTTGGCCCCTTCACAGCCGCCCTCCTGGAAACCGTTTCCTCCGCGGCACACCTGTCACCTAACTTCCTTATAACAGGCGACCTTAACATCCATCTCGAGGATCCCCTTGACACTGGGGCAACCGACTTTATTGACGACCTAGCGGCCTTGGGTCTGCTTCTCGCCAACTCTGAACCAACTCACACGAAAGGGCACCTTCTCGACCCGGTGTTTTCCAACATCCCTTCCCTCCTTTTCATCAACTCCTAACCCCTCCCGTGGACGGACCACTTTCTAGTCACGACCCATCTCCCTGGAGCTTTCAAAAAGCCTCAAAAACCCCCCACCTTCACCAGAGATAGAGCGTGGGCCAGACTCTCGGTGGAGGATTGGTCCACAGCCCTGGACGCTTCGACTCCCAGTCTTTCTGAGGACCCCTCCACCGCCGACTCCCAAGTCAGAGACTGGATATCCTCCACTCTCGATAATTTTATCCCCATAAAAAATCGGGAGATCAAAAACAGGATAAAAGGCCAGGCCCCCTGGTATACTCCTGACCTCAGGGATCTACGCAAAGAGTGCAAAAAGGCCGAGAGGCAGTGGAGAAAGGACTGGCTCCACAGTAACAAAGACCTCTACAATAGTGCAGTTAGACGCTACAAATCAGCTCTCAAACTTGCTAAGGCAGGATTCTATGACAACAGAATACAAAACGCCACCAATTCCACAAAAGAAGCGTACCTGATTGTCAAAGAACTCCTCAACATTCCATCAGCACCTACCGTTTCCCATGCCCCCCCAGACAGAAGTAATGACTTTGCCTCCTTCTTCGACTCTAAAATCTCGCGAATATTGGACTCTCTCCCCAGTATCACCCCCCACATCTCCACTGATACTGAGGTCTGTATCAACAGCCCGCGGCTGTCCTCCTTTAGAGCAACCTCCCTCATTGAGGTCTCCGCCACGTTAGCCAAAATGAAAAGCGGCTCCCCTCTTGACCCAGCCCCGGCCAGACTATTAAAAGCTGCCGTCCCCAGCATAGCTTCCACCATCAGGGATCTCATTAACATCTCCTTGCGCCAAGGCACAGTGCCGCCCAATTGGAAAAATGCGGTTGTCAAAGCCCTGCTAAAGAAACCCCATCTGAATCCTGACGATATGTCTAACTATAGACCCATATCACTCCTTCCCTGCATCAGCAAGATGGCGGAGAAACTAGTTAATTCCCAACTCTCCCAATTCCTTGAGACCAACAAAATCCTGCGCCCATCTCAAACTGGCTTTAGGCCCGGCCAGGGCACGGACACAGCCCTCCTCTCCGTCATTGAGGAATCAAGGCGCATTCTGGATTCAGGAGGATCAGTGGCAGTGATCCTCCTGGACCTCAGTGCCGCCTTTGACACGGTGGATCACCGTGTCCTTCTACATCGCCTGGCCAGGGCAGGAATTGTGGGCTCAGCACACGCCTGGATTAACTCCTTCCTATCAGGCCGTTCATTTCAGGTGTGGGACGGCAACTCTCGCTCAGACCCCCTTCCACTCACATGTGGAGTCCCGCAGGGGTCCTCGCTTAGTCCCACCCTGTTTAATGTCTACATGGCCCCTCTGGAAGACGTCGTGACCCCCTATGGGATCAAAATTGTCAACTACGCTGACGACACCCAACTTGTCGTCTCCCTCTCCCAGCTGGACAAACACCCAGACAGCCTGCGGAACTGCCTCCAAGACATCTATTCCTGGATGTGCGAATCTTCCCTAAAATTGAACGGTTCTAAAACCGAAATTATGCTCTTGGGCAACAAATGGTCATCAATCCCCGCCTCGGTGTGGCCGGACACCTTTGGTGAGATACCCACTCCAAAGTCAGAAGTCAAAACGCTAGGCGTTTGGCTGGAACCTAGCCTCACCATGAAGACCCAGGCAACCAAGACCGCTGGATCATGCTTTGGTCTTCTGCGGTCAACCCGTAAAATTCTCCCTCTCCTTCCTCCTATATCCAGGAAACTGCTGGTTCAAGGGCTCATCCTAGCCAGACTCGACTACAGCAACGCCGTCTACCTCGGTGCACCGGAGTCTACCTTAGCCAAACTCCAACGGGCACAAAACGCTGCGGCACGGGTTATAATGGACCTCCCCCCCAGAGCCTCTGCCAAATCAGCCCTCAAGGCCCTGCACTGGCTCCCTGTCCGCCAACGAGTTGAGTTTAAGGCAATGTGCACCAGTCACAAACTCATCAATGGTGCCGGCCCTGCCGCCCTGAAAGACCTTGTCGCCCCCTACAAAGCCCCTAGGGCACTGCGCTCGGACGACGAGCATTTGGCCATCGTCCCTAAATTTAAGAAGGTTCGGACCGGTGGCCGTCGCTTTTCGGTCAAAGCCTCCTCAGGCTGGAACGCACTGCCTCGCCATTTGCGTCTGGAACCCTGCCACGCTCTCTTCCGGAAAAAACTAAAAACTTTCCTATTCCCCAAATAATCATCCTGTCCTTCCTCCTCTTGGGTTATCATAGCTATATAGCGCGGGGATGCCTCCGGGTCACCAGGCGCTTTATAAATTTATAAATAAATAAATAATAAATAATAAAATTTAGGGTTATGCAAAATCGTCTTGCTTTAGAGGTTCCTTTGGTGAAAGAGGGTGAAGTTTGTAAAGTAATTAAGGTGAAGAAGTGTTGTATATGTTGGATAATAATCAGAGAATTGATTCTCCCATAACTAATTTGACTAATTTGACTCAATAGATTAGGTGTTTGTAGGAACCAGGTTTATGAGAAACTGTAGGTTTTTGTTTTAGAGAGTTGGGGAGGAGTTATATTAAGGTTGGTGATACTAACTCCTGTAATAGTCACAATGATTTATGAAAATATTCTTTTCCTTTCTCTAAACTTGCTGGAGTGTATTAGTAGATATAAGAGTAAAGGAAAAGGGGAAAAGAAATTAAGGAAAAGAAAGAAATCAGTAGAAAGGCTAATTTCTTTGAGAGAGCGTGTACTGTGAATGAACTGTTCATTCGGTTCCTGAAATGTAACTTTTTTAAGAGGTCTTCCACTGGAAATTCTGATGCCGGCTTGCTAGCAGATTACTGTATTGTTCTTTATTGTTATTCTATTTTGTTTTGCAACTCCCGATTGCTGTTGCTGTGGAAGTTAATTGAAGAATCGTGAGAAATCTTAGAAACGGGCTAGTATTAAAACCTTAATGATGGCAATCCAATTTCTGACTTTTCTAAAATGTGCTGTAAATGATCAGTCTATGCTGAATATGAAATTTAGCGTATTGTCTATGTATGAAATGTTTATAAAACTCCTGGTTTTATGATGATGTTGGCAATTCTTTTTTTTCTTCACGGAACTGTGTCAGTTTGGCAATTGATCGCTTTTCCTCACAAAGCTCTGTCCATCTGGGCAAGATTCTCTTTTCCTTGCTGAATTATGTTGATTATTTAAAGATTTCTTTATGTTATTATAGCCTTAATGGATTTAACATTTTAGAGAAATTTTGAGTGACTTCTGGTTTCTGACTATGTATTCTATTTTGTGGGCCTTCATGGCATTTGCTGCAATCTTCTGTAATGCTTTACTAAGATGTTCTGTAAGAAATCTTTTAAACTTTTTATTGATCCAGAACTCAGTTATTGAGTGGATCCAGTTAATATTTTGTATTACTCTGTTAAAATGTGATGGGTTTGAGGGCGGTGACTGTTACCACAAGATGGAGGGTGATGGAGTCAGATCTCCAAATGTAAATTTTGGGGTGGTAATTATATTGGAGTTCAGTAAATTATTGGGGTTCGGGCTCCAACAATGGTTTGCTGTTGGTGTTACTGTGACAGTTCCCACAAGGGTACAATATTTGTTGGAAATATGCAGGCTTCTTTTTGCCAATTCAAGCAGGCTGAAGACTCTTGCAGTGATCTGAAAGTATTCCCGGATTGGATTCTTTTTTGATCTCTTACAACTAGTACATCCACATAACACTGTTCTGTTTCTACATCCCACTTGATTGTCTGTAGTTCTGTCCACTGCCTAATGCATTTTTAATAGAGAGCATGGTTTATGATAAATTTCGTGTTGTTATGCTGCCAAGTACTTTTACTAATACTGTGCTGTGAAGTTAAACATTTTTGTAACAGTTATTGAAAATGTGCCTTTTTTGTAGTTCTGAGATCAATCTGAGATCAAGCAAAGTTTAATACTTCATGATCACATTGAAAATTTTTGAGGAGATATTTGGACACATTTCTTCTCCTGAGTCATGATTCTTCATGTGTTAGATTGTGAATTTGTTCTTAACTCCTTTTGATCATATTGTGGCTAGTATATTATTTAGTGTTGTTTTCTTAACACCAGTTGAAAAATGTGGTAAGTTCAGTCAATCATTATTTTGCTGGTTTCTTTGTACAGTATAGTATTTGGCCTTTTTTTAAAGTACTAAATATTTGGCGTCCCTTTCTTTGTGTTCACATAATAACCGCTATGTCAGAACAGATTCTTTATGGTTTTGTCTGATGAACTAGTCAACTAACAGTGCATTTGCAGTTTCTAAACTGATTTTGTTCTCATGTTGTGTTCTTCTTTTCTTCAATTATTGGTCTAAGTTTCCAATGTATGCTAATGTTCATCAGCAAATAATTGCATTTATATGGCACATGTTTGTTTAGCCATTGTTAAAGTCTTTATGCATGAACATCATTTCATTGTATGTAAATTCAATCATAACCAATAATGCACTGCACACTAACAAAGCAATTTCTGCAGCCGTGGTGTCCTCTTATGGGTTTGGAATCTCATGCTCTTTGCATTCCTACCTTCACCTTTCGGTGGTTTCTCTATGATTGTTCTACAGTTTCTTCAGTGTTCTTCTCTCAACATGATGTAAAAAGTTGGTTTGGGAATTTCATGTCTAAAGTACTCAGAATGTGACTTTTTTGTCAATATGTTTTTAATTTTGGATGCAATTTCGCTGAAAGTACTTGTGCAAGGTAATGGTGTATTTTATGTGCCTCTTCTAGTAATAATCATTACCTTGGCATGTATCATGCTTTTTTCAAGATTGTATGAATACCCCCAGTTATATGTTCTGGTGACCAAATTCTTGGCTTTTTGGAAATAGTCTTCTTTAATGTATTCTATTTTGATTTACAAGAATATTCTGTAAGATAAATTAAACCGGAGACTGCATGGATGGTTGCTTTGAAAGTGTAATAAGCTATGGTGATCGATTTGCATTTGCTATGAATATCTTTCTATCTTCAATTCAATCATGCATGGGAGGATAACAGTTTTTTGGTACCTTCCCAAATGCATACCACTTTGTCCATGTATCTTCTCCAGAGAAATAAGTGCCTTTAAATGGGTTATTTTAGTACATTCATGTGTTTCATATTTTGTACTAATGTAAATTCCTGATTCCAGAGTGAAGCTGTGTCCCACTGCAGTTCCCTTTATTTGGGTAAATAATAATCCTGCATGAAAAAAACAGCTGAGACAGGTCTTTGCTAGATTTAGGATTAATGTCATCCCTTCAAGGGCTAAATCGTATGAGATATTAGTATACATGGCTTTCATGCTCAGGGAAACCTGAATGAACCGACCTTGTGAGATTCCTTCTTCAAAGAGCTGTGCTGTGAAGCTTTGTGCTTCTCTTGTGAGATTATAATGCAGTTTCCATTAAATGCATGCTGCTCTGTAGTTGGCATAAAGTGTTAAATGTGGATGTATTTTCAGTTACTATTGCCCCTTCCTGGTGCACTGGTATTATTACTATAGTGTTTGTTTCACATTCAATTTATTGTATGTTTTGTTCTTTTCTAAGGCACTGATTTTACTCAGGATACATTTTTCAAAGGGGTTTAGTTGTAGAGGTAAAAAGCAGAAATTTGGCCTGAACCCTGTCCCGCATTGTGAGCATCAGTGGCTGATTTAGGGTCTTATTATGACTATGGCAGTCCAATGACCGCCGTAGCTATGGTGGCAGTGCGGGCACCGCAGCACCGGCGGTCCAACTGCCCAATTATGACTTGAGTGGTCGTACATCATTGGCACACCAACAGGTGCTCAGGCTGCAATATGCTTGGCGGGGCTGCAGCAGCCATGCCCAGCATATTACGGGTTTCCTCTCTGCCATGGTTTTCATAGTGGTGAGCCCGCCATGAAAAGTATAACGGAGAGGAAAGAAAGGGATCCCTACTGGGCCCCCTGTTTTCTCTGCACCAGGGAATGCATATAGGGGGCACATTGTGTGCCCCCTGTCTGCATGCACCTCCAGTTCCTGCAGGGCATGGACTTGACAGTTCCATTGTGGTGCTTGTTAAGGCTCTCTTTGAGCCTTCGAACAGGCACCCCCCACGGCCAGCTGCCACAGAACCGCCCAAATTGGTGGGCGTTCTAATTATGGCTGTGGCTGTACGGAAGCGGGCGCTGGCCTAAGTCCTAATAAGGCCCTTAGCCACTTCAGCAATATAGTGGCCATGTCTGGCATAATGGTGACTCTGGAAAGGTGGGTCATTTATGACGTTTCATGGCCATGATATTGGAATATTGTGTCCTGATCTAAGTAAATTAATGGAAAAGCAAAAACTGAGAAACCACATTGGAGGAAGCCAAATCATGGGAAAACTATTTTAAGAAAAGTAAATTTAAAAAAAATACAAATAAAATGAAAATTAAATGAAACATTTTAAAGAACAGATAATTTTAAGGAAACATACAAAATCACACTTTTGTGTGAAGAGTAGAAGTAGTGAGGATTTTAGGGTTCAGGGATAGGTGATGGGTGATGTTCGGGGGCGATACATAGTTTTTAGAGTTTTAGGGTTAGGGGTGGCTGGAGTTAGTCATTGGGGGAGTTTAGGGTGGTGAGGAGTTTTTAGGGTTCACTGATAAATGGAATTTAGGGCTGATGTTTTTTTAGGGTTTAGGGATGGGTGGCAGGTAGGGGAGTTGAGGATTTTTAGGTTTTACAGATCAGTGGAGTTTAGGGCTGGTAAGTGTTTTTAAGGTTCAGTGATGGGTAGAGTTTTGGGGTGGTGAATGACTTTTAGTGCTCAGGAATGGGTGAAGTTTAGGGTGTTGTGGTGTTTTAAGGGTTCATGGATAGGTGACGTTTATATGTGAAAAGCGTTTAAGGGTTCAGGTATGTGGGAGTTTAGAGCTGATGAAGGTTTTTAGTGGTCATGAATGAGTGGAGTTTAGGGGTGGTGTGGGATTTTAAGGGATCAGGGATAGGTTGGGTTTAGGCATTGAAGGGGATTTTTAGGGTAAAGCAATGGGTGAAGTTTAGTGGTAGGCAATAGGATTTAGGTTAAGATATGAGTACCATTCAGGAGTACAAAGGGCTTTAAGGTTCCGGAATGGGTGGAGTTTATGGGTCGGAGATGGGTGGAGTTTATGTGTCGGGAGGCATTTTTAGGGGGGAGATGGATGGTGTTAAGAGGTGGTGAGGGTTTGGTGAATTAAAAACATTGCTTGGAAATGTAAAAGATACTTATCTGAAATAATGTTCCCTGAAGTAAAGGATTGAAATAAATGCATTTAGCAAACTTTTTCTTAAATCAAAGTAGTCATTTCATCTACACTCTAAAAATGAGTATTCAGAAGTAAATTTCGAAACAAAAATTGTTCTGGGGAATTGGTTCCTATGTTATGGGAAAATGCATTCATCCTGAAATTGTCCATTAAACCGTTTCAGATGAAAAGATTTTTCAGTAATGGCAAGCCATTAAGGGCCATATGTAGGAAGCCAAATTGCGATCGCAAACGTTGAAATTCTCAGAATTTCTGCGTTTGTGATCGCAATTTGGGCAATGTGCTATGTAGCAGACAAAAACTCACTCGCAAAATAAGGAATCGCAAAATTTGCGATTCCCTATTTTGCGAATGCATTTAAGGAATCCCAAATTGTGATTCCTTAAATGCAATGTAGGAAGCACCCAAGTTGTGCAATTTTGGCTTAAGGAATCGCAAATTACCACCAACTTCAGGTTGGCTGTAATTTGAGATTTCTTTGAAAAATTCACTTTTTTGCATTTTTCAAAGTGCCATGTGGCGCACATACATGCCCTTAGCGCATGTATGTGTGCCACATGTGCACACATGCTTATTTCAGGGGTGTAACAGGGTGTCCTATTGACACCCTTGCAACCTTGAAATTGCATTCTCAATTTGCGATTCTCTAATTGGGAATCACAAATTGAGAATGTCTTCCCATTCATTCCTATGGGCCTTCTAACCCATAGGAATGAATGGGAAGGTATTCCTTATTTGCGAATCTCAATTTGCGATTCGCAAATAAGGAATATGTAGGATTCGCAGAATATTTTGCAAATCCTACCTACATTGCGTTTTGCGATTCTCAAATTGCGATTCCCTAAAAATCCCAATTTGAGAATCACAAAAAACTTTTTACCTACATATGTTCCCATATGTTTTTTCTAGGAAATCATATAAGCCATTGTGTCCCCCTTGCATTATGTTTGCAAACCATAGCATAATCGTGTCAATAAGAAAAAGATATTATAATGTCATGTAGTGGTCTTCGTAATGACCACCATTAACATCAAAGGAACCCAACAAAAATTGTTGGCATCATTGGCTTAGTAAGTCCTGTATCATTACATTGTGTGTGTGTGTGTGTGCGTATTTGTGTGTGCCCGTGTGTTTGCATGTGAGACAGAGTGAGAGATACCAAAAAAGAGGCAACAGACAAAGAGTGAGAATATGTCTGCATGTTTTTTGTGTGGAGGTGGGGGTTGGGTCAGGATCATATTCTAGCCTTTTGGTGGCATAAGGATGGTCATTTGAGATAATGATTCCACTGGTTTATTGGGACCACCATCTATGTATTGTGCCTTCATGGGTATGTAGTGGCTACCTTTGGCTTAACAGTGAGGTTGGACAATTAGCAGCATTTTTAGAATTTGCTAGCCCTACAGGAGGGTTTATTGAAAGAATAATGGTGGACCTGGCATATAATTGCTTGTTGTACTCTCACATCTCTGGCATTAGGGTAAAAAATTATGGGAAAAGGGTGGGTCAAGCAAATTGTGAAAGACAAGAAAGAGATGGATGCAATGCTTGAAAAAGTAGTGCCCAATGGTAACTACTTCGGGCCAAATTCCTATCCATCATTTTGTTGTTCACTCGGCCACTAATGACAAATACCAACCATGTGCAAATCTTTTTTGGTCCTGCTCCAATACAATCAGTCCATACGATCTTGCCAGGCCATGTTCCCTCTGACGGGAAATAGAAGCAACCTCAGACTGGTTTCAGCATTGGTGGGATTCATGAGTGGATTGCAACTTTAGTCCTTTGCACTATGAGTTAGTGGACCCATGTCAGAGCATATCAGTCGCACTAATGGCAACTTACATAGAAAAATTAACACGCGGTGAGATTAAAGTCACTGTGTCACTACAAAGGCCAACCAAATAGTGGGCTTTTTTCTAATTTTTAACCAAATGGTGGCCACTTCTAGCAACCTAGGGTCGTTGCTTGTTGGTAAATGCACTAAACGTTATGATTGGAATGCCTAGATTAATTTAAGACACTTGCATTCAGTGAGCTATATCCACTAGCCACAGGGCAGGTAAACTGCCAGGCCAGGTCCCCCTTAGACAGAACCACAAGCAACATCAAGGCAGTTTTGCCCTTGTTACACTGCCTCATTGAAGGGCAGATTTCAGTTAGTGAAAGTGGGACTCACATCCTGGTATATACATTACTTAGAAAAACAAAAATGTGATGGGAGCGCTTGAAATTATCTTATTCACTTGTAAACCATCGAGCTTCCTTACAGTCCATCAATGTTTCCAACTCTGCCACTCTAGACTGAGATGAGCCAAATGCAAATAAGACTTGGCCCTTGTCAATTTGCCTTAGGCTAGCTAGAACCGCCGGTCAAGGCCTCTCATCATGTGAAAACAAACAATCGGAGATCAGTTGCGGCCTTGTTGGGCCTCCTCAGCAAGGTATAACGTCACCCCATAGCACAATGAGCACAGGACCCATGTTATAGCATACCCATCACTCATAAAATGCCTTACTTTGACAAATTTGACTATTTAAGATCATGATACCTAAGTGCCGCAAGGCGTTTTCTGATTGAGGTTGTCAATAAAACTTAAAAAATTCAAAATCATCTTATATTTACCTAGCAGTAGATACACTTTCTGCAGCACTGGCAATCAGTATACATGCAGCTGTAGAGTTATGTCATGTTTTAAAAGAGGTTAAAATAAGTTTATTTTTATCACAATAACTTTTTAAACCTGCACACCTGAAGCTCAGCAAAGAATGTGCAAGCAATCAGCTATTTTACAAGAAGTTTGGACATGGCAATTTGCAACGAAAATTTGCATCTTTAGTCAGGGTTCATGTGTTTCAGGCTAATTAGTGGAGAATAGTCACTGCAGAGGTATATAAGCTAGATATTCTTAATGAGCGTAACAGGTAGGGTGCACCAAAAAGTTGGAACTACTGCCAGTACATATTGACAACTAAGCACCTGCAGCACATAAAAATATTTGAGCAGCTAAGCAGCTTAAATATTCAGTACATAAATGATGACATACCTTTTACTCTTCTGACAGGATGTTCTCTTTGTTTTTACATTCATTATTTCACTCAAATAGCTCCATTTATTATTCATTGCAAGTTTGTTTAGTTGAAAAGAAGTTTATCTGTTATGAAAATAAGACATGATGCAATAAACAAGGATTATACATATGCAGAGAATAATATCATAAAAATAAGAGGGAAAGCAAAGAAGGAGGGGAGAAAGAAAGAAAATAAGAGAAAGGGGGTAGAACATCCATATCAAGTATTATATATTCAAAATAGCAGCAAATTAAGTTGAGAAGTTCCTATTTGCAATGAAATATACTATTACTTTAAGGTAAATTTTTAATTAACACAGTAATAATTGTAAATTCAAGTAACAGAGTAATAATTGTAAATTCAAGTAACACAGTAATAATTGTAAACTCAAGGGGGTTTGGGTACTTCTTCAATGCAGAGGTTATGTGCAGATAACATTTTAGCTGAAGCATTTAAGAATGCGGTAACAGGCATACAAAGTGCCTCTCTTTTAATAGCAAGCGAGATTGGATGTACATAGGCTCTATTTAGTCTATGATTATAGCAAACGCCATACCACCATGTTTGAAAAGATACTACAGAAGCATCTTTCCATGACTTAGTAATCTATTGAAATGCGACAGCTATGAGTAAATCAATAATCTGAAAATTGGGAGAAGATGAGGACCAAACTTCAGATACGCTACCTGGAAAAATATGTACAAACAAAAAAGGAATATGGAAATGACAGATGGTATTAATCTTCCGCCAGACTTTGGCCCAGAAAATATGTATTGCTGGGCAGTCAAAAAGCATATGTTTGAGATCTGCTAATGGAGAGCTACATGACCAACAAGTAGAGGAAATGTTATGGTCAATCTTATGCAGTTTAGCTAGAGAGATTAGGGGTCTATTGTAAATGTTTGAGTAGTATTAGCTGCTCCAGAAGATTTCCTTATTTTAGCCCAGATTTTATTCCACATTGGAATAGGGAAAGATTCACCCAAATCGGATTCCCAATTACATTCCACATCAGATTTGTCGCGAGAAATAGGAATATCCATTAACTTTTTGTATATTAGAGAAGTCGAAGGAGAGTTACTTAAAAAATATGTGGTAATAGAAGTTGAGAGAAAAGGAGTGTGAGAGGAGGTTAAAGCATTGTAAGAAGTCTGAGCAACTGTCATTAAAGATATATATTTAGAATGATATGAAGAAGGAAGGGAAAAATGGGATTGTAATACTGAGAAAGGTATACAACTACCATCTTGAAAGAGTTGGTGAGTCCATTTGAGACCATAGGATAACCACTCTTTCCAGAAAATGTACTTATTACCAAATTTAATATGTTTATTATACCAAATTGATACATTTAAAAATTGTGTACGCTCATCTAAAACAGATAAAAAAAGAGGTTGAAAAAGTTTTTGAGCATTTTTAAGGATAGGGAGAGACAATGATGAGGGAACGTGGGAAAGAGAAATATATTCTTCGAAACAAAAAGGATGAAAAAAGGCTCTTTCAATGTCTACCCACAATAGGTAAAGCATAGACTCAGTCCCATTCTCAGACAATAAAAAGGAGGAGTGCTTAAGAAAAAATGAAGTGTGATAAGAATTAAAATCCGGAAAGTTAACGCCACCTATATGTTTAGGTTTTTTAAGATTATTGAGAGACATGCTAGGAGGTTTATTATGCCATAAAAATTTAGAAAGAATGCTATATATAGTTTTATAGAAAGATTTAGGAATATTAATGGTCTATTTGAAAGGTAGAACAGGGACAAGCATAATTATTATGGAGTCTAATCTACCCCACCAGGATAGAAATAAGGGATGCCAACGTGAAGTGGAAGTAGTTACGGAAGTTTGTAGTTCTTTTACATTTAAAGCAACAGTACATTTCATAGAGGAAGTAAACCAAATTCCAAGATATTTTATTTTAACTGGGTTCCACTGAAAAGAAGAAGATAAGAAGTCAGCATGAAAACAGAGCTTGTTCAGAGGGAGGATCTCACATTTGTCGGCATTGAGCTTATAACCTGAAACAAGAGCAAATTCAGTTACTTCTGATAAGAACGCTGGTAAGGAGGATTGTGGGTTGGAAATAAATAATAGAATGTCATCCGCGTATACTGAGAGTTTTAACTGGTTAACTCCATAATAGAAACCAGTAATTTTTTATTAAAAAAGGCTCTAGGGAAAGGATAAATAAAATTGGAGATAAAGGACAGCCTTGCCGAACTCCTCGATGATGAGGGAAAGAAGGGGATACAAGACCATTACCTGGTATAAAGGATTTGGGAGAGGAATAAAGTAAAGAGACATAATTAATACATTTTGGGCCAAAACCAAACCAAACAAGGATTAAAAAAATGAATAACCAACTGACCCTATGAAAAGCCTTCTCGGCATCCAAGGTGATTGCTGCTAATGATTTGTTGTACGGTTTAGATTTACTTGGGACATTAAAAAACAATTTAGTATTGTCCGGTAAATGACGTCCTTTAATGAAACCATATTGATCCTTCCCAAAAAACTGAGGTAAAAAAGAGTCTAAACGAAGGGCAAGGATTTTTGCAAATACTTTATAATCTAATTTAATTAAAGAAATGGGTCTGTAATTCTTACAGAGTGTGTGGTCTTTATTGTCTTTTGGGAGCAGGCAAATCAACGCTTCTTGAAAGGATCCTTCCGATTTTTGAGTAGAAATAAAATGTGTAAATAAGTGATGTAATTTAGGGAGAAGGAGTAGGGAAAAGTGGGTATAAAATTCAATGGTAAAGCCATCAGAGCCAGGAACTTGCCCTTTCTTAATAGCTTGCATAGTGGTAAGAATATCAGTAGTTTGATTATCCTCTTCCAAAGAGGAAAACTCTACATTAAGGGATGAAGGAGGAGGAATAGAGGATAAATATCGAGTAATATCAGACTGCTGAGAGGGGGATTCAGGAGAATAACGCTGTTGATAAAAATTTAAAAATTCTAAAAGAATATCCTCATTCTTATGGACTGTAGTATTAGTTGAAGTTAAAATGGAATCAATCTTGTTATGCTCTTTTTTGATTTTGAGATAATTGGCAAGAAGGGTACCCGCCTTATTTTGAGCGCTATAGTATTTAGCACTAGACTTAAATAAGTAGAAGTTAACAGATTCAGTAGAAAGTTTATTGAAAGTAAATTTAGCTTTAATAAGTTCATTCAAGTCAGCGGGAGCTTTTGAGGAGTAATAAGAATGCTATAATTGCTTAATGCCTGAATTAAGGGAACGCATGGTTTGGGTGGATGCCCACCGCTTTTGAGCTACAAATGAAAAATGAAATCCCTAGAAGCAGCTTTGAAAGTGTCCCAAATTAAAGGAGGAGAGATATGAGGGGATTCATTTTCTAAAAAGGATGTGCTTGCGAATTTCTGAAAAGCGGGCATGAAGTTAGGGTCTAATAGAAGAGCATTATTAAATCTCCTAGTACCTTCAATGGGGGGAAGTAAGTCTAAATCCAGGGTCACAGGGGCATGGTTGAGATTAATATAGATCCTATGTCTGAATGGGAAATATGTTGTGAAAGGGCTTTTGAGATCAATAAATAATTTATACAGGATTGTGAGGAGTGAACGGGCAAAAAGAACGCATATTCTTGGAGAGTGGTGTGACATAGGCTCCAAGAATCAACAAGGGTTCTCCAACATATAGTAGACGTAATTTGAGTATGCATAGAAGAAGGGATACATTTAGATTTGGAGCATCTATCTAGGAAGGGGTCCATAACCATAGTGCAATCACCACCTAAAATTAAGTAATCATCAGTGTATAACATACATTTAGATAAAATCTGAGGCCAAAAAAGCCTATCTGGAGCAGTAGGGTCATATAAATTAAAACTGGTTAGAGGAATTTTATTAACTAGTGACGAAACTGAAACCCATCTACCTTCAGAATCTACATCTTGATGTATAAGTTGAATATCTAAACGCTTATGGCAGAGGATAGCTACACCACTACGTTTGCCTGAACCCGGTGATGCATAGACTTGACCTACCTATTGCCGTTGAAGCTTGGTAATTTCTTTACTCGTTACGTGAGTTTCATGTAATAAAACTAAATCACCTTTTAATCCAGCAATATGTGATAAAACCCGTTGACGTTTTATGGGGGAACCCAAACCTTTAACATTCCGGGTTATAACCTTTAACGACATTTATACAAATAAAATGTTGAAGAAATATTTAATATGAAGTACAAATTGTAAAATACAATAATGCATCATAAATAAAGCATCCAATAAGAGGAACCCGAGAAGAAAAGCATTATGTAGAGGAGAGAGAGGAAGTAGGAAAGCATATCATAGTGAGATAAAAAAATGAGTAATAATGAAAGAAAAGAAGGAAGTCAGCGAATGAAATAAAGAGGAAAAAATTGATGTGAAGAAAAACGTAGAATCTGTGTGAAAAGAGGAGAAGACAAAGCAAATAAGGAAGAAGGAATAATGGAAATACAATGGAAAAAAGTCAATAAAAAAAGAGAGTGATATAGAAACCAAAACAAAAAGACATACCACAAACATATAATGAACATGGGGATGGTGGAACCCCATGAGGAAGACGGTACGATCCAACGGGAAGCTCCAAGACGAAGACGAGGAAGGGAGACATCCTCCAGGCGGGTAAAACGGGTAGTCAAATAACAGAGGACCACGATAAACTGCACCTGACATTAAAGAAGAAAAAACTGATTATAAGAAACATGACACGGCAATAACAACAAAACGTCAATACGAATGAAATGCATAAATGCAGACATGCAACAGTTTACAAGAAAAACAATCACAACATCAATGAACGATGGATATCCAAGAACTGTTGCAGACGAGCTGGATCCATTCATTGCAAGTTTAAACAAGCAAAAGTCTCAACCAGTTAGATTGGTAGTGCATAGAAGAAAAGGTAGGAGGAGGCCTTGAAGAAGGATTAACTGCAAAGGAGACTGAGGTGGCAGGGAGTGCGGCATAGTTGCAAAATGTATTTTATGCATAATGCATAATAAATCCAGGCTCAGCTGGTTTATCAAAGTATTTGCAATTCAAAGGAAATTCAACCAAAAAACTGCACATATTAGCCAGGCAATACATAAGATCAAGGACGGTGGAAAGGTTACGATGCTAACTGGTGGCGTGGTCGAAAATGAAGGAGACCATACAATGGCAGTATCATATAATATATATGGAGGTATGTAATCCCATGTAAAACGTTACAAACATTACAGTCTAGTTTTGACACCACTACTAACTGGTAACAGAAATAACATACTGTAGCTATGCGTCTATGTTACAGCACATTGAATTAATGTGGTATAGCATTTTAATATTATTTGTTATAGGTTGATAATAATTATTTTACGTTAATTTGCTTTCTTAATTTAGATTAAAATATATATTTTTAAGAATTATTAAACTTATTTTTTTCATTATACTTTACAAATGATAGCTCTCCATCCCAGGGTGAAGATCTTAACCTACGTGTGAAAAGTTACTAGTAGTAACTTCACACCTGTAAATTCAGTCTTAGGGCCTCGTTTAGAGTTCAGCAGATGGGTTACTTTGTCGCAAACATGACAGATATCCAGTTCGCCATATTACAAGTGCCATTGGATACAAAGAACTTGTAATACAGGGGATGGGATATCTGTCACTTTTGTGATGGAGTAACCCATCCTCTAAATCAGGGCCTTAGATTTCTTTGCCCCGGAACTAAGGGGATCGAGTCATATAAGTCCGCTGTAAATCTACATTTGTGTATTTAATTATGTGATTCAGGCTGGTTCTGTTTAAAGTCATTTTACAACAATGAAAAGAATATTTGCTGTAAAGAGCTCTGCAGCACATTGGCGCCAGGTTAGCGCTATATTAAGGGGCATATTTATTAAAAAGTTGTGCCTGTCTTGTGCCACGCAATAGGGCAAAAGAGCGAGGCAACTCTAGATGATAAATTGAGAGTAAAGCAAAGCAGTACAAATCGCTGCATTGCGTTACTCTGCCCCAGGGAGGCATTCCATGGATGGAGCATGGGTGTTTCCATGCATTATCACATGACCTTTGGCGCATTCCCAGATTTACCCTTACTGGTAGACCTGGGAATGCATCAAATTGCTACGCCTTCCCAGATGAGGCGTAACAAGGAGAAATATCTTTATTTCCATTTGTTATTTAATTTTAATCCTGCTTACAACGCAGGCTCACTTGTACTATGGTGCAAGGGAGTCTGCGTTGGTGCTAGGCCGCCCGTTGCGCACTCCCGCAGGTAAAATTAAATATAGGAATGCATCATATTTTGTTAAGTATGATGCATTCCTGCCCTTACCCTATCAAGCAGCAAAGCAAGGTGACTTGCTGGGCTGTGTGATTTTTTTCATAACTACGCCCGTAATACTTACAAAAACGTAAATAAATCTGCTTACTACTAGCTTTGGAGTTAATATGTATCCAATCCTGAGCAAAAGTGGTGAAAGCGGAGCAAGGAGGTTAAATGCCATTGCACAAACGGGCTGTAGGCATAATGACACAAAAACAGGTCCTTGTATCACTGAGGTCTCATGGTATTTTTTCACCATAAGCACCATCATATGATTGCGCCCCTATCCCCTTTGTTCACCGACACATAGCAACATCCCTGTTTACCGGAATCAAGAATGGAGCCAGGAAACCACGCAGGCACACCTTTAGAACCCCCTTATGTAGAATATGTATAGAAACATTCCACCCCTGCATCCCCATATTTGTGCAAAGGGATTTGAGTTGAGTTTTTAGTGCTCCAACTTACTTGGTTGCGTTTTTGGATAATTTAATGGTGCTTCTTCTCATTTTAATGTTTGTTTGAGAGTTGGATGACTAATTAAGTTGTTCCTCTTATGGATTTTCGAATGTCTTCGAATGTATTTTTTTCAGCAGCGGCCCATGCAAGTAGGAGCGGTGGGGCCCGGTGGGGGGGGGGGGGGGATTTCGACTGAAGATGACAAGTAAATATTAATTATTTATTTAATTCTCCCTCATCATCGTCCGTCGAAATCCCCACCACCCCACTGGGCCTCACCGCTCTTACATGCACGTTCCGTGGCTGATTTCTTTCCTCTGTGGTCTCTGCACCATTTGCATGACTCACCCACTAGTATGTAAAACATATGTAAAGCTATGAATACCTTCCATGGAAAGCACAAATCGATGAGCTTTATTAGGTTGACATTATGCAAATATATGTCAGTCTGTTGTGGTTCGATGCAGGCTTAGATCAGACTAATCAGGTGTTCTGGGAAAAGTGTAACTAACATGCCTCTCAAGTCATCTTCATCGCATCTAATCAACATATGGATACATTGTCGATCTGTTTTTTCTCTCCTCTCACCACCAGAACATGAGCATATATTGAACAGGGACCTTAATACCTGGATTAGGTGCTTTAAATTGCTTATCTATGAATATGGGATTGAAGAAAGAATAAGGTATGCAACATGATTGCATTCTATGCACTTGAAAAAATGAATCACACATGTACAGTTTCAGAATGTTTCTTCACAGCAATGCCGATTAATAATAACTCCATATAAAGTCAAATTGTTCTACAGTACCATGGAAATGTGAATGCAACAGAAAGGTTGCAGTTCAGAAATCAATAGGAAAGCTAAAATATTGAAAATGTGCCACAATTGTAAATGTTACTACGTTACCTTAGCAACTCAAGAGAGGGCTAATAGAAAAAATGCGGCAGCTCAATTGATTATTAAAAGAAGCATGTAGTACAACTAGGAAGGCATTACCTAAAAAGTGAGGGGTAGATATATCAATGAGTTGAGTCGCCCTTGTGGCACGCAAGACTGCACAAGGGTGATGCAATTACTAAATCAGATTTATCAAGCCACACAAGGCCACCTTGCGTGCACCAGTGTGGCTTGATAAATTCAGAGTAAAGCAACGCAGCTCAAATTGCTGAGTTGCGTTACTCTGCCCCAGGAAGGCAGTCCATTGATGGTGCGTGGGTGTTCCCATGTATCCACACAGTAATTCTGGTGCATTCCCAGATTTAACATCACTGGTAAAATTGGGAATGCATCAAAATGCTATACCTCCTCAAGTGAGTTGTAACAAGGAGAAATATCTTTATTTACCCTCGTTGTTCCTCTCTCTATCTGTGCTGCATTCTGCAGAACACATAGAAAGAGGAAAATGTCAATAGGGTTTATTTTGCAAACAATCCTGTCTGCAACACAGGCATCCTTGCACCACGGCGCAAGGGTGCCTCTGTTGGCACTAGGCAGTACAATGTGTGCTGGTGCATGGAAAGGACAGGAATGCACCGTATGATGTTAAATGCGACATAGCACAGCAAGGTGGCTTTGCAGCTGTGCTGCGTGAAATATTGAGAAATCTGCCCCAGAGTATTTAGGGGCAGATTTATGTTCCCTGGCGCATCCCTGCAAATCAGGAGGGATGCGCCAGGAAAGATGTGTCACGAAAGTTTACCCTTGCGCCATGATAGATGCGCCACATTTACAATGCAGCGCATCGTGGCGCAAGGATAAACAGATGCGTGACGCATCTGATGGCGGAAGGTTGGCGCATTGCTGGAGTTGCGTCGCAAGCGTGACGCAGCTCCAGCAAGGCTCGGGGGTGCCCTATCGTTACAATGCTGCGTCAATCCCTACGCCTGCTTCAAGCAGGCGCAGGGTTTTGACGCAGCATGGCCGGAAAAGTGACTGAGTGAAATCTTGTAGATTTCACTCAGCCACTTTTCGGAGGCGTTCCTGCGCCGGAACGCCCCCCCCCTGTGCAGGTACGCCCACATGTGGCGCAAGCTTTACAACGTGACGCATCTCCCTAGATGCGTCACGTTGTAAATGGGGCGCAACATGGCGCAGGGTTTACGCCGCAGCTGCGTCACAAAAGTGACGCAACGGCGGCGTAAAAGTGGCGCAAGTCCGATATAAATCTGCCCCTTAGTCTAATAAAAATGTAGTGGTGCAAACAAATCGTGGAATCTGCGTAGATCCACAACATTCTACCCACCCCACATTCCCCAAAGTCTTCTGAGAAAAATGGTACCTCACTTGTGTGGGGAGGTCTAGTGCCCATGACAGGAAATGTGGCCACACCACATTTTTACAGTGAAAACTGACCCCATTTTTGCAAAGTGCCTAGCTGTAGATGTTGAACCCTAGCTCTGCCGGCACCTAAGGAAACCTAGCAGACCTATACATTTGTGAAAACTAGACACCTAGGGTAATCCAGGATGGAGTGACTTGTCTGGCTCTCACCAGGGTTCTGTTACCCAAATTCCCTTGCAAACCCCAAACTTTCGCAAAAAACATATTTTCCTCACATTTCTGTGCTTCAAAGTTCTGGAATCTGCATGGGTCCACAAAATTACACTCACCCCGCATTCCCCAAAGTCTACAGAGAAAAATTGCACCTCACTTATGTGGGTAGGCCTGCTGCCTGCGGCAGGCAAGGGCCCAAATCGTATTGTGGAGACATCAAAATCACCTATCGCAAAACGACCTGGTTTTGTAAGGGGGGGCACCTGGGTTTTTGGCCCCGGACTCAGTGGCCATCTAGGGAACCCTACCAAACCCACACATTTCTGAAAAGAAGACGCCCTGGGGAATCAAGGAAGGTATGGCTTGTGTGGATCCCCCAATGTTTCTCTACCCAGAATCCCCTGCAAACCTCAAATTTAGCTGAAAAAATCACAATCAATTCGCGGATTCTGCATTGGACAGCCACACAAGTGAGGTATAATTTTACTCTGTATACCAAGGGGAACGCTACGTGGTAGGACATTTGTGCCGGCACAGTGATCCCACACAAAAATGTGTGGGAAAAAGTGATTTTTCTGGTAAATTTGAGGTTTGCAGGGATTCTGGGTAGGAAAACGTTGGGGTATCCATGCAAGCCATACCACACTAGACTCCCCAGGGTTTTTAGTTTTGAGAAATGTGTGGGTTTTGGCAGGTTTCCCAGGATGGCTGCTAGCCCCGGGCCAAAACACCAGGTCACCCCCCTGCAAAACCAGGTCATTTTATGATAGGTAATTTTGAAGACTCCACAGTAAAATTTGGGCCATTTCCTGTTGCAGCCACTATGCCTACCCATAAGTCTTCACAATACGTTTAGGGCCTGTCGTGGGCACTAGGCCTACCCACATAAGTGAGGTACAATTTTTCTCTGAACACTTTGGGGAATGCGGGGTGGGTGGAATTTTATGGATCAACGCAGATTCCAGAACTTTCCATCACAGAAATGTGAGGAACATGTTTATTTTTACAATTTTGAGGTTTTTAAGGGATTCTGAGTAACAGAACCTGGTGAGAGTCAGACAAGTCACCCCATCCTGGATCCCCTGGGAGTATGGTTTTATCAAAAATGTACAGGTTTGCTAGGTTTCCCTGAGTGCCGGCAGAGCTAGGGTTTGAAATCCACTGAGAGGCACTTTGCAAAAAAGGAGTCAGCTTCACTGTAAAAATGTGGTGTGTCCACGTTGCGTTTTGGGCCCTTTCCTGTCGTGGGCACTACACCTACCCACACAAGTGAGGTGTCATGTTTCTCGGAAGACTTTGGGAAATGTGGGGTAGGTGGAATTTTGTGGATCAATGCAGAATCCAGAACTTTCCATCACAGAAATGTGAGGAAAATGTGTTTTATTTTACAAACTTTGAGGTTTGCAATGGATTCTGGGCAACAGAACCTGATGAGAGGCACACAAGTCACCCCATCCTGGATTCCCCTTGGTGTCTAGTTTTCAAAAATGTGCTTTGCTAGGTTTCCTTATGTGCCGGCTGCGCTAGGGCCCAAAATCCACAGGTAGGCACATTGTTAAAAGCAAGTCCATGCCTAGTAGGCTTTCTGCCGCCCTGGGGAGCAGTGAGGGGGTTGCCGAGATATGCCCCCAAGGGGATCAGAAAGATTGTGGCTATTTGTTTGGGGGGTGGGGGCAGCCCCCACATATAAAAAAAGGCAGCGTAATCGGTGGCACCTAGTGGGCTCTCTGCCGCCCCCTGGGGAGCATATCAAGGGCTACTGTCCCCATCTGTCTCCTGGGGGCAGAAAAGATATGGCATTTTTGGGGGGTGGTGAGGGCACTGGCATGCCCATTCTGGGCAGCCCACACCCCTGAATTTAAAAAATATTATTCCCTGATGCCTATTGGGCTTTCTGCCACCCGGAGGCAGATATGGGGCTTTTGCCCCTATCTGGCTCCTGGGGGGGAGAAAGACTGTGACAATTTTTTTGGGGTGGGGGCATCAGCATGCCCATTCTGGGCAGCCCCCACCCCTAGGTCTATAAAAATAATCCCTGGTGTCCTGTGAGCTTTCTGCCCCCTCGGGGGACAGATCCGGGGCTACTGCCCCCATGTGCTTCCTGGGGGTAGGCAGAAAGTATATGGCACTTTTTGTGGAGGGGGCAGTAGCATGCCCATTCCAGGCAGCCCCCACCCCGAACTTTGGAAGAAAGAAATCCTGGTGCCTAGAGGGCTTCCCCCCCCCCCCCGGGGGGGCAGATAAAGGTCTATTGCCCCATCTGCCTCCCGGGGTGCAAAAAGAGTGCACCATTTTTTTGGGGGTGGGGGTGGGGGCATTGGCATGCCCATTCTGGGCAGCCCCCAACCATACGCATATAAAAAACAAAAAAATCCCTAGTGCTTAATTGGCCTTCTGCCCCCTGGGGGGCAGATCAGGGGCTATTGCCCCCATCTGCTACTGGGGGGACAGAACATCTTTTGTTATGTTTGGGGTAGGGCGGGGGCATTTGCATGTCCATTTTGGGCAGCACCTACCCCTTGCCAATAAAAAAAATCGCTGGCATCTAGGGTGCTTTCTGCCCCCCGGGGGGCAGAAAGACTGTCTGTACCCAAATTATATGGGGGAGCAAAGGCCCTTGCCCAAGAGGCTCCCCCCCCCTCCCTGGTGGCTAGTGGGTGGGTCCCTGCTTGGTGATCACCCTGATGGGGTGATCCCCAAGCATGGATCCACTAGGGAAGGGTACCATTGGGGACACTAAAGGGGTTCCCACTTCAATTTAACCATATTGGAACGCTATATAGTTCAAAATTAAAAACAAAACTTTCAAAAGAAACATTTTACATAACATATGACAAATTAAAAATATTACCACGACAATCAATATTACATATTCCCAAATTTTTTATGTAGTATATATATATATATACATACGTATATATATTAACCCTGGGCAAAGTATGCCTAGTGGTGCTCCGTGTAGTTCCACGGAGTTAAAAAAAAACGGATCTCCGCTCCGCCCGAGCCCACTAAAGACATTTTAAAAATGTAAAAAAAAAACACTTAACTTCTCTTCTGCCTGCTCTCCTCCTCGCGGTGGTGTCTCCATTCTTCTGTCCTCCTCCTCACTTCTTCGCGGTACTGTACGTATTACGTCTTGTGTGAAATGCACAATACGTACAGGGACGTGAGGAGGAGGACGACGAAAGAAGGGAAACACTGCAGCAAGGAGGAGAGCATACAGAAGAGAAGGTAAGTGGTTTTTAGTAAACTTTCAAGGTTTCCGTTGTTGCACTGGGCCCAGGTTTTTTTTTTCTACTTTTATAATGGTTCGCTCTCTCGCTCACTCCCTCTTTCTCACTCTCTCTCTTCTTTTAGTCTCTCCTTCTCACTTTAAAAAGCCTTTCAATTTCTTGGCTGCCCTTGGTGGACTGCTGGCAGTCTGTCTGTGGTATAGGTCCTGTCATGAATGCGACTTTTGTTGCTGCTGTGAAGCTGGCTGCGAGCGGCACAGAGGCTGGTCTGTTTGGCACCGGGAGAGGAGGTGGCGACAGGAGCAGGCTTGGCGTCATCCTGCGGTGGCAGGGCCCTTTGCTCAAACACAGCAATCGAAACGGACACACGAAGCGTGTGTTGGAGTGTGAAGAGCGGACGGACGTGTTGTTCAAACAATCGGTATGTTTCTTGGTTGTAGAAGTATACATTTGCAATCAAAGAATCGAAACAAAACTACAGAAAGGTGTGGTGCAGCGACCAGGGCAGCTGACTTCGGAGCACAGGGCTCACGGTTCAATCCCTGCCTCTGGCGGCAGCTCAGCTCAGCACCATGTGACTCTGGGCAATAGCTCACTTAATTTCCACAACGGCCCCCAGCGCCTTGAGACTCGTAAGGGTAAGTAGTTCGCGCTTTACAAATACGGATTTTTTACCCCATGGTTGGGAATTGAATGTGTTAGTGACACAAGTTATGCATCCAAAATGTATTTTTTAATCGTGTGCGATATTTGCGACAGCTTCATGACTGCTAGCGTGACCCCCGTATACCGTTGCAGGGACGTCGTGACTTCCAACATTGTCGCAAAGATTAGTGAAAATCTAAACTAATATATATCAGTGAATCATTAGTACGCTTTGTGAGAGAGATATTGAGATTCTAATAAAGTTTTTTATAGAGGTATTTATATAGTGAGCTATCTACTGTGATGGATAGAGTTAATATTATAGTTATCATTTTTTAATATGGTGGTGGCTATTAAAATCCTGCTTTTGCTTTCCTCTTTCATGACTTATACATGGGGATCGCGATTACCGATGTCATTGCTATATCCGGAGTAACCGTAAAAATCTAAAATAGGTTTTGGAGATGGTTGTTCTACATTATACACTAGAAAAACATGAGTTTGAAGTGCACAGTAATAAATCCCTAGAGTGAAAATACTGTAGTATGTGTGGATATATATGTTTCAGATTTTATGGAAAAGGCGTGATTGTTGCAATTAACGACATCATCACAATGTCCTGAATAACCGTGAAAACAGAAAATAGGTCTGAAATATTTTTTTTAAAGAAACTTAGGGCCTGATTATGATGTCGGTCGGAAACTAAACCTCCTGGTCGGATTCGTTTCCGACCGGCTCGCGGTCGGCGGTTCCGCTCAACTGCTTATGTTGCTTCCGAACACCGTTCGGAAGGACTCCCATTGACTTTAATAGGAGCCGGTGTTCCGACCGACAACACAGGCTCCTATGGGGAAAATGGGTGTCTGTGGAAAAACCTTGCACCCTGTAGCGGGCACCCTATGGTGCCTGACACATTGTGCATGGTTGTACAGGGGGGGGGGTCCCTTGGGTACCCCTTCGACCCCAAACCAGAGGACTCAGGATGAACGGAGGCCTGCTAGGGGCCCCCAAAGCCAGTTTCTGACAGATTTTTTTGTGTAGGATAGACCGAATCGGAAAGGCTGTCGGAATCCGACCTCATAATCGGTCAGTCAGAAACACTGTTCGTTGAGCTGTATGATTCGGTTCTGACCAACTCAGGTTCTCCAAATGGCGGTCGGAACCAATTCAGAATGACCGAACAGTTCCCCTTCTGACCACAAGCATCGTAATCGGTCAGTCGGAATTGTTTCTGACCGAGTCGGGCGGGTGGGTTCCGACATGGTTTAGGGGAATCCGACTGGTGGTCGGAGGCTTTCCGACCGACATCGTAATCAGGCCCTTAGTACAAAAATATGAGTTTAAACATGCTTTGAAAGAAGTATGTATATAGCAATATGTGTAGTGCGATGTTCAGAATGGATTTTTTTACATATTATTTTTGAATGTGTTGGTGGTCATTAAATGTCTTCTTTTGTCTTCCGTTTTCGCAACGTGTCCTGGAGAATTGCTATTACCAACGTCATCGCGACCTCTGGAGTCACTGCGAAAACATTAATTAGGTTTTAGTGATGGTTTTTATAGAAACTCTTTAGAAAAACATGACTTTAGCGAACACTGTAAGAAAACCCTAATGTGTGCAATTCCGTAGTATGTGTCGATATATGTGTTTAAGACTTTATAAAAAAGGTGCAATGGCCGCAGTAAGCGATGTTATCGCGACGTCCCTCATAACCACGAAAACAGAATATAGGTCTGAAAGATGGTTTTAAAAGAAACTTAGAGCCTGATTACAATGTTGGTTGGAAACTAAACTGCCCGACTCCTTGCCAGTTTTGGTTCCGACTGACTCGTGGTCGGCGGTTTCGTCCAAGCGATTTTGATGCTTCTGAACACTGTTCGGAAGGACAACTATTGACTTCAATGGAAGTCTGTGTTCCGACCAACAACACAGGCTTCTATGGGGAAAATTAATGTCTGCAGAAAACCTTGCACCCTGTCGCGGGCAGCCCATGGTGCCTGCCACAATGTGCCTGGTTTTACAGGGGGTCCCTTGGGTAACCCCTCGACCCTAAACCAGAGGGCTCAGGATGAAGGTGGTCTGCTAGGTGCCCCCAAAGTCAGTTTACGACAGCCTTTTCGTGTCGGACAGACTGAGTCGGAAAGCCTGTCGGAATCCAACATCGTAATCGGTTGGTCGGAAATGCTGCCCGTTGAGCTGTACCAATCGGCTCTAACCAACGCAGATTCTATGAATGCCGGTCGGAACAAATTCAGAATGATCGAACAGTTCCCCTTCCGACCGCAAGCATCCTAATGTCGGTTGGAAAAGTTTCCGACCGAGTCAGGCGGATTGGTTCTGACACAGGCCCCGATTACAGTATCGGACAGACCTGGGTCTGTCCGACGTCGTTTGGGAACGAGGACCGAATAACCTCCCATGGGGGCTCTACTGGGGTCACCCAAATTGGGATTGCCATAGCCTTTCTGTGTCAGAAAGACCGGCACAGATAGGCTGTGGGAATCTGCCATCGTAATCCCTCAGGCGGAAAGAGGTGCCTGAGGGATTACTGGAGGCTTTCCGAATGGCAGACGGGCCCTCCTAGCCTGTAGGAAGACGTTTGGAAATCCAGTTCAGATTCATTTCCGACCAACCCCATTAGAAAGCAATCCGAACAGGACATTTCGATGCGGGCGAACAGCTCTGACCAACGGTCGGAGCTGTTTCCAACCGCATAAAAAACAGCCCCACAGTCTGGGGTAATCCGACTGTTGGTTAAAGGCTTTCGGACCGACATCGTAATCAGGCCCTTAGTACAAAAATATGAGTTTAAACATTCTTTGAAAGAAGTATGTATATAGTAATATGTGTAGAGAAATGTTCAGAATGGATTTTTTACATATTAATTTTGGATGTGTTGGTGGTCATTGAATATCAGCTTTTGTTTTCCATTTTCGCGACATGTCCAGGAGAATCGCGAGAACCGACGTCATCACGACCTCTGGAGTTACTGCAAAAACATAAATTAGGTTTTATAGATTGTTTTTATAGAAAATCTCTAGAAAAACATGACTTTAGAGAATATTCAAAGAAACCCCTAATGTGTGAAATACTGTAGTATCTGTCAATATTTTTGTTTTAGACTTTAGGAAAAATGTGCAATTGTCGCAGTAAATGACGTCATCGTGATGTCCAGAATAACCGTGAAAATGGAAAATAGTTCAGAAAGATGGTTTATAAAGAAACTTAGTACACAAATATGAGTTTAAACATGCTTTGAAAGAAGTATGTATATAGTAATGTGTGTAGGGCAATGTTCAGAATGGATTTTTTTACATCTTATTTTTGGATGTGTTGGTGGCCATTGAATGTCTGCTTTTCTTTTCTGTGTTCACAATGTGTTCATGGTGATTGTGGCGTCGTCGCAAAGATTCACAAAAACTAGAGAAAAAAAACCTTTAGAAAAAACACTAGTATTTTCGGTACTAGGGTGGCTCTGACAAGAGCTGTTGTGTTGGTTCTGTGTATATGGTTGCTGCACATAAGACCGGATGCAGAGTTTCAGGTTACTTAGAAACAGCGTGCTGCCTTCATCTGTAAAGTGCACTCTATCATTTCTATAAATTCCTTACATGTTCTAATGCCAGTTGTTGTTATAGATACAGCCCATGCGATGGTCTCTGAGGAATGCAGAAACAGTTTTATTAACATGTTTCCAGGCTTTGTCAATCTGTGGACAGAATTGATTTGACCACTTCCATATCTGTCTTTGGCATATATTAGAGTACACCATGACATCAGTTCTGCAAATGTTTCTTTCATTAGGATTTCAAGCCCTACCTCAGCCAATGTACCTAGGTATTTGCCACCACAGTGCACCATCATGAGGTGAAGAGTTTGTTAATCCACAATGGATTTATCCAAAGCCAGCAACTGATGAAACGTTAGCCCTCTCTGGGCAATCCAAGTAATCTGAACATTTGGCAAACCCAAGTCTCTGTCAATACATCTCTTTTTTTGCAGCCGCTTTAGCCCAATAGATATAGTTGTGGCCCACAATCCATACTCCAAGCACTTTGAAGTGAAGGAGCAATAGCAGTCAGGAAAAGGCTGGAGCTAAATAAGGTAGTTTTCCAAATAAAAAGCAGTTAAGATGGAGGTGTTTTTTTAAATATATATTTCATTGGATCCTGTCAGCATTAATGTGAATAAAATTAGGTAGTATGTTGGATGCCTGAGCAAGAAGTCTTATTATTGGCTGTTGTTTAAGAAAAGAAATGTAATACAGACATTGAAATGCTTTTGAATCTGTGAAGTAAAGCACACCTGTTGTATCGTATTTGGAAGTAGCATGTTCCTTCTAGAATGTGTTATGAACTTGTGACCTACTGGTTGCCCTGGGTTGCTAGGTACACTGAGCTAAGAGTGTACTGGGGAGGGAGGGTGTTAAAGAGACTGATTTTTTTTTTAAATGTTGTGGTGTGACGACACAATTTAAGTAATGCAAAGATTTAATTTCCCACTCAAGATTATGTAATAAACTGTTGTGTTGTATTTGAATTTTTTTAAACTGTGGCTAGATATAGGTTTGGACTCCCATTTTTTCCCTCGATCATCAGGGCCGGATTAGCCCTAGCTGTTAGTGCGTTGAATCGATTGTATATAGGAAGATAGATAGGGGGCTGAGCCAAAAGGAGTTGGTGGGGCTTAATAATGGGAAGGGGCCGGGGGTTCTTGTCCCCGCAATATAGTTGTGGTAGGTTTATAAAAATACCCTAGCGGTAGGACAAATATTTGTGTGAGTGGCAATGGTCCAGTTGAAACAATTGCTGGACCATTTGGTGTGAATTGAAATTGACCACCACACAATCCCCCTCAATGCATTTCTCTGAATCTTCCCCCAGCCCACTCTTCTGGCCATTAAAATTTGGAACAACATCGACCCCCCTACTCCCGCATGTTTACTATTCAAGTGACATACTTTGGACATCAGTTGATCTGTGGTCTTCTTTTGGGTGCTATGTACTTTGGGAACATTTGCCAATATTACAACATAGGAGCAAGCTGCCGAGGGAAGTGCCAATTGCGTGTGGTAGTCATTTTTACTCCCTTTTTCTGAAGCAGTCTGGTCTTATATAGGGTCTTGTAGGTGGCAGGGTCAAATCCTTAGATATCCCTTGACAGGATGCCACTATGGTTGTCACTGGTTGGTTTCAACGCTAAGTAATTAAGATTTTGTGCAACGGTTTGAGCCTGGATAGTAGAAGGAATTGATGGCATACCCCCTGAATGGGAATTAGTGTCCACTCTCTTTAGACCCCGGTTACCCATACGATTAATATGACAACCTGCTGATAATACAGACAAATAATGATGATTTAGATCTTCACCCACAGAACAAAAAGTCACTATATTGGCCTTGATTCTGGAAAGGCTGTCTATCAATGGTTGAAGTTAAACTGAAATTGACTGTTCAATCTTTAAAATCAGGGAATCCGAGATAAGTGAGGTGTGTGCCGTGGGATCCTGGGATCTTGGGATGCAACAGTTTTTGCTTTAGTTGGTCTCCTCCCTCCTTTTTTCTTCTTTGAGGGAGGTTCTGATTGTATCAGGGGGAGAGTGGGGCATTGTCTCTGCGGCAAATCAGGCATTTGGACCAAGTGGTGGAATTGAGAGTAAAGTATCTGGTACAGCCACAATGAGGGGCTCACTGATCAGGGGCTCAGTCAGATGGGCGGATGCCCCCATATCCATTATGGATAGCCTGCGTTCGACGGATTGGATCTCCTTATCCAATACATCGGTGGCTCTTAAAAGGAAGGAGTCTAAAGTATTTGTGTACTCACCTCCGTGCATTGATATGGCAGATTTCCGTTCCACCATCTGAAAGACAAGACCTGGGCCACCTGCGCTACTTGAGCAGCACACGTTAGAGGGGGGCCCAGTTCAGCCTCCTCCGGGCTCTGATGGGTACAGGCTGCGGGAGGCCCTGGCCCCTTATAAGCGCCTCCAGGCATGGGCAAAAGGTCGCGTTGGCGGCACTCAGGCTGCAAGGAATGCTGGAGTTTGGAGTCTCCCTCCGAACTCCTCCAGTCTGCAAATGCATCCCCCTCTGCGGGAGGCCCTGGCCCCTTATAAGCGCTTCTGGGGGTGGGAAAAAGGTCACATTGGTGGCATTCGGGCCGCAAAGAATGCTGGGGTTTGGATTCCCCCTCCAAACTCCTCCGGGCTGCAACAGTCGCCCCTAACAGTGTCAAAACTATTCACAACGAGCTAAAATAACAATATAGTCTACAAACTGAATTCACTGGTATGTACATAAAGCGCTACTGTTAAATATACTTTAGAATATGTCTATATGTATGTTTTACACTTTTTATAACCCACGCGCTCTTCGCAACTATCGACGTCTTCGCGATGACTTCCGTAGTCGCAAATAATTTTTTTTGTTGTTGAAAAGGTGGCTCTCTACTAAATTGATCATTGAAAGAAAAGTTAAAGGAAAATTTTACTAAATATATAGAGTTAAACTTTATTTAAAAAATGTCCTTAAGTTTTCGTTTTTTTAGTGGGTGAAATGCATTCACTAATGGCAGAATCACCACTGTAAATGCAACAATGTTGTGCCGACTTACAAAATTGTTGAAAATAAAACCAGTTATTAATGTATTTGTTGATAAAGACATATGAAAGCAAACAATGAGTGGTGTATTATATAAATATAATACACACTATCGAATTATAGAAAGAAAGTACGAAAATCTTACAGGTTTACTTACAAAAAAATGGACATTTCAATTAGGAAATAGAATTTTTAGAAATTGAAAAAAAACAAAGGATACAGGAACATTATAGTTAACAATTAGCATTTAAAAAACCTTAGAAATTCACTGAAAAAAACAAAGGTGACAGTGACGTTATAGTTAGGCTCAAGCTTCACTCATGAAAATTCATCAGTTATAGTTAGCTGACCTAACTATACATCGCACCCCCTCAATGCACTGCTTAAGTCATCACATATTACATCACTCATGACCTGGTCAGTGACATCATTGATGACATCACTGATGACACTGAGGCCTTCAAACCCCCGGGACTCCAAGCAACATTCTGTGACAACATCCCCAACCTCATCGCCCCTAGCAATTGACTCTCACTACTATGTCCTACTCGGTGACCTCAACTTCCACATTGACGACCCCAATGATGCCATCTTCTTTACCGCCTGGAGAACTTGAACAACATTGGCCTCACCCAACTGGTCATCAAACCCATGCACAAAGCTGGACACACACTCGACCCCATTTTCATCTCGAGCGTCAGAATCAAATTCAGCCACATCACAGAACTCACCTGAACTGACCACACCATCGTACACTTCACCATCTCTGATGCCTAGCATGTCATCACCAGGCATCAAATTTCCTCCCACCGCAGCTGGAGCAAGGTCACTGAAACTCAGTGGTCAAAGGCCCTCCCCATCTCCCAACCTGAGGCCTCAACAGAGACTCCAACTCAGCTCTCCAGAACTTTGCCACCTGGATCACCGACAGCGCCAAAAGAGTAGCCCCACTGAACCCTAAAATGCCCAACAACAGCTCCAAACATGGCAGATGGTACACTTCAGAACTCAGGACCACAAAGTGCAACTACCACCAACTGGAGAAACAACGGCGGTCCACCAAGAGCCCTGCTGAAAGAGCAGCTCACAAAACAGCCCTCAGCAATTATCATGGCACATCAAAGTAGCCATGAAAGCAACCATCACCACTCGCTTCAACTTCGCAGCCAACCAAACAAAGCAACTCTTCAGAATAGTCGAAGAATTTCCCAACCTGACAGCCATAGAGAACACCATCCACCCCTCTCAAGAACTCTGCAACACCCTCTCAGACTACTTACACAGCAATATCATCATCTACAATTTCATCATCAAACCTGCCCCACTCAACACCCACAACGTCAACCAACCAGTGAACACCAGCCAAACCATCACCACCTGGTCACCACTCACTGTCCTCACACCTCAGCCATCATGAATTCTCTACAAGCTCGCAACAAATCTAATCAGCACGCAAAGCACCAGCATCCTCAACTGCTACATCTCCACAGCAACCTTCCTGGACAGATGGAAACACGCAGATGTCAGACCCTTTTCAAAGAAAGCCTCCACTAACCCCAATGAACTAAAAAATGATTATCCGATCTCCCTTCTCCCCTACCCAGCCAAAGTTCTCAAGAAAGTCACCAACCAACAGCTCACCCAAATCCTACAACAAAACCACCGACTGGACGCCTCTCAATCAGGATTCCGTGCCAACCACAGCACTGAGACCGTGCAGATTGCTACCACAAACAACGTCAGATCACTCCTCGACTGTGGAGAAACTGTGGCCCTGATCCTCCTCGACTTCTCTGCCGCATCAGACACAGTCTCCCACAACACTCTTATCAACAGACTCTATAACATAGGCATACAGACGCACTCAAGTGGATCACCTCCTTCTTTACAGGATGCTCAAAGAGCATCCAACTGCCTCCCTTCATCTCCACACCCAAAGATATTATATGCGACGTACCACAAAGATCATCCCTCAGCACCACCATGTTGAACATCTACATGACCCCCCTTACAGATGTCGTCAGATTCCAAGGACTCAACATAAGTTTCCTACACAGACGACACTCAACTGAGCCTCTTGCACATAAATGACCCCTCCAACACCTAAACCAACTTCTGTAACAGCATGACCAACGTATCCAAAGGGAGGACAGATAACTGACTCCAAATCAACTCCGACAAAACTGAAGTGCTCGTCTTAAAGAAAAACAACTCCACATGGGACCACAGCTGTTGATCTGTGTAACTTGGACCCGTGCCCACACTGACCAACGATGCATGCAACCTCGGCACCATCCTCAACAGCCAACTGACCATGAAAACATGTCAACACAGTCGCCTCCTCCTGCTTTAACACACTTCACATGCTCCACAGAATCTTCAGATGGATCCCAACCAAAACCAAAGAGACCGTCACTCAGGCCCTCGTAACTAGCCGCCTTGACTACAGCAACGTACTCTATGCCAGAATCTCTACACAGCTCCTCACAAGACTCCAGACCATAAAGAATGCTGCAGCCAGGCTCATCCTGGACCTCTCCAAACGAACTTGCATCATCCCCAACCTGATACACCTCCACTGGCTGCCCATCCAGAAAAGATGCCAGCTGAAATTCCTCACGCATGCTTACAAAGCCCTCCATGCCTAGGACCTGCCTACCTCAACCATTGACTGAACTTCCACCAACCCACTAGACACCTGCACTCCTCATCACTCGCCCTCACACATACCCGGCGTCAGTCGTAGCCGCAGTGTTATATTCCATACAGGTACCATAATATAGGCCTCAGTAATTTCATTACCCTTCACCTATATTCTTCCCTACATTACACTTGTCACGGTTTACAGGGACTGATCTTTTACCTAGATACTACACTGCATTCAGAACGCGGATTTTCCCTAGTTTTTTAATCTCATATATTATGCATGAGAATTCTTGGAAGCACAGCAGTACTACCACCTCCTGTATAATATCTATGTATAAAGTTCCTGCCCAACGTCATCCTTAGGCCGACACAGTAATACAGCAAGGTAGGACCCCTGGGGAGACCTATGGGTATATATACATCACATCTTGCTAAGATAGACAGACGAGACCGAGACTTCCCGGCTGACACACTGACCAGAGACGCTGAGGTTCCTTCATGCAGACACTCCAGCTCGCAGTGGTCTAACATCCCTCGCAGGGTGTCCAGCTCGAGACCAGGACGAGGTTCCATAGTCTCTCACTTCAGATAATGGGGTTGACTAAATCCTAGAGGGATTCTTGGCTTAACACCTAAACACATGCTAGGTACATTTAGGTACATCTAGTTAGGGAGACATCGTAGAAGTAGGTATGTTTTTATCATGTGTTTTACATACTCAAATGCATTCATGATTATTGTAAGATGGTAGAGCTATACCATCCATTTACCTTTATAGTACGACTAATCATTTATATCTTATACTGTAATGGTTGTTGCAGCTCATCTATTATACTCCAGAGAAACAACTGTTTAATAAATACTTAATGAAAAAGCCCAGCCTGTTTATTCTGTGTATCTCTCTGAGACAGACTGAGTAAGCACAAGTGACTGAGAGAAAGGTAGTATATTGTTTCCACAGTCCTAAGGAATCAGGGTTGTCATGTTTGATGGTTGCCAAGAACTATTCTCTCCTTGGTAAAAGGAGATTCTAGTGGCACTGTGAGCTAGTTGGTACGAGAAGCCAACATACCCGGTGGGGTTATCCGGAATCAGTCTGTTGCCAATCCTATAGTGAATGTTGTCTGTACGCGCAGATCCTGTATATTTCTTTTAGGAGCTACACGACAGCAGTGGTGGCCACTTCTCCTACATCGCTGTCAAGACCTAAAACAACCTCCCCCCCCTAACTCTGTACATCCCCCTCACTGGCAGACTTCAGAAATAGACTCAAGACATGGCTCTTCACAGAGACACAGCGCCCAGATACCCCAAGGGGTGACAGTGTTGCGCCATAAAAATGCTGTTTGACTATATCAGTCTTTATTGGTATTGTTGCTTTAGATAGTTATTTGATTAACCTAATAAAATATATTTATTTTATAAAAAAAAGTTTTGCTATGTTGGTTTACAGTTTGCTGTACTTTTTGAGGTTAAGATTTATTTCATAGTATGCTTTTGGCTATTCTTTTTGAGTAACTTTGTCCTTTGTTATTTATGAAGAGTTTAACTTTAAATTGTAACATGTCGTACATTCTATTGATTTGTGTGCAAATTTGAATAATAGATTGCTCCATTCTTAGTAACTTTGCTCTTTTTGTAATGCTTCTGTACATTTGCATAGTGTAGGTTGAGTACTGCGAAGTGTGGATTGGAAAGTATTGTACCATCCTTCCACTGTGTTGTTTGATTGTGGCTTCCTGTGCCAAGGTGCTGTCACAGACATTCCATCATTTTGACATCTGTGTCCGGAGTGATGCAGTCTGCCAACCGAAGTATCTTCAAAAAAGTTAATTAGAGGACTAAGTTTGTCCTCACGTTGTTGGTAGAAAGGGCTTTCTATTAGTAGATTGTAGTGGTTGGCTACCTCTGTGACAGGGACATAGGCTACCGCTATCATTTTGTTTATTTCAAAGGCAAATTGGCTGTTTGTGGAATATTCTACACTTAGGGCCCGATTACGAGTTTGATGATCCGACTGACTGACCGCTGCGTCAACATCCTCTACAACATCACTGTGTCTGCAATCTACCGCCCATCGTATTAGGAGTTGTGCTATCTGAAACAACAACCATGTCCTTCCCAACACCCCATTACAATTTTTCCCATGGGAGGAGAAGTTCTTGGCCATCCTGCACTCTGTGGGCTTCACATGAATAGCTGGGGGAGTGGACTGTGGTTAAGTTACACTTCAATAACTGGCACAATATCACAATGTCCTGCTTGCTCTATAACTCTGCTTTTGCTCTTATGCTCTCTATCAACTTTCCTAACATGCAATACTCAAAGTATCTGAGATGTTACAACCGATCTTCACTCATTATGCAGTTTCATATTTGTCAAGTTGGCAAAGTGAGATTGAATTGACTACAACTACCATGAGTCCCACTCGCCACAACTATAACCAAGATGCTAGATCCTTTTGCCCCTTCTCACTTGTCTACCATGTTACAACTGATATTCACTCAGCATGCAGCTTACCATTTCTCAAGTGTTGGTAAAGTGAGATTGAACTGACTACAGCTACCATAGGCCCGCTCACCGCAACTCTAACCAAGATACTGCACTACTTTTGCCCCTTCTCACTTGTCTGCCATGTTACAACTGTTCTTCACTCATCATGGGCTGTGCAATGTAGAGACAATGCTCCATTCACATATAAATTTGAATATTATGTTTGATGGCGTCCTTGTCTCATCAACTGAAACTAGTGATGGCATGAGTGTCACCTTAACAAATGCGTACCCCTAATATATGTGAGCCATGAAGGAAACTCGGCTGATTAGCAGTGGCATGTGAACCCTTGACCCTGGACTTCTAACATGATGAACAGAGCTAAATATAAAACCAAGCTGTGTGTTTGCCTGTATTAGACACAATTAGGCCTTGGAATGGACAAATACACATGTTATCCCTAAAGCCAACATGCCACATATCTGCACATCTAATGAGCTGATGAAAGCTACTACATCTATTGAATATCTAAAAATATCTAGTAACCAACTTCAACTCGAAGCAAATAGATAACAATACTAATCGCTGTCTTTTGTTCCGTTCTAGGTCCCTATTTACTTTGACATAAACAACGTGGATAGAGATATCTCACTTCCACCATGAACAATGTTATCTATTTCTCAACAGGTCGGTCCGCCATTGCACCTGCACAGAGGTTGGAAACTGAACAGAGTTCCTCTCCACCCCAGACCGAAGCCCTGAGTAATGACAACGCTCCAGCAGAGATAGACGAGGATGATGATCCTGGCCCATCTGGTTAGCCTTGGCAGACGCCAAAAGTGGGGCTCATTGTGCCCACAAGAACACCTCCCCCACAGCTGCAATAACACAGCCCCCCAACCTGTGCACCTAGCACAGGCAGTACCATCCTAAGCACCCCAGTCCTGTATATTGAGCTGGCTATTACCACCTCACTCATGGGGGAACCAGGACCCAGTGGGAGGGTGCAGTGTGCCAAGGGCACAGGCCAGTGGGGGTAGACATAGTGGGAGTGTAACTGTGGTCCTGGAGAGTGAGCCCACTGGGGACACTGACACCCAGGTTGCCATCATCCAGGTCCTGGGAGTCTACCAGAACTCCCAAAGTCTCATGGGCCAAGATATTGACTGAAATCTGGGAAAGGAAGCAGATGCACGGGGATAAATACCAGGAGATTGCCAGCATTCACACCGAGATGGCCGGCATCAACAAGTGGCCGGCATGAACAGCAACATGGCCTCCCTGGTTGATATGTTGCAGGACATCAACACCACCCTCTGTAGGGCTTTTGCACCTGCATATATCCCTTCCCGTGGTCCAAGTACATCCAGACCATCAACATCTGCTGTAGCCACAGGATGGGAGGCCTTATCAAAGGATGAGGCACCTGCACGTGCCCTGTCTCACCAGTTGCGGATCCCCCCTCTCTCAGAAAGCGGGGACATCCACCCAGGAGCTCAGGATGGCAAGACAACCACCACCGTCAAGAAGAAACCTTGCCCCTATTGTCCTCCTGTCTGTGCTACACCTTCACTTTGTATACTATTGCTACCCACGTTTCCATATCTGATGGGAGGAGAATGTTGGAGTTTGGACTCCTGACAATTTGGACTCTTCTACAATGGTTTCATCCACCATGACTGAAGACTTCACTTTTTGTTGTCATTGTGTAATATTTAGTTAATTTCTTGATCTAATCCTTGTTCAGTTAATTAAAAACACACATAACCAAATAATTGTTTCTTGTAATTCTCAAATATAACAATGTGAATGTACTACCATGTGGACTTTGCAATCTCAAAGCTGGGGGTTTCTGAAAGCATGGGTATGTTGTATGTATACAATGTCCACCTCAGGATCACTACCATGACACAACAACACATACATACTAGTGTCTGGGCTGAGAGCATCTTTATTCCGTTTTTGAAATCATAGGCTGAAATGATGTCAGAAACATACCAAATAAGACATGTCTCAGTATTTCTGTGCAAGTGATCACATAATCAGTTGCAGATTTTCATGACATGGAAGGAGGGGATACATCTGACAATATCCTACACAATAGGTAACAATAAATTAGGTCTATATCATCAAGTGGAGCCAAATTCCCTATCTCACAAAAGGAAGCATACATCAGATGAACAAATAAACAGACACATGTCAGTATAACAGTGTCTGACCATGGGGTAATTTTAATCCAGTGTTGCCTGCATCTGATGGAATATCACAAACAAATGTCTGTGATGTGCCACAAGCACTTTAGCCTACAATGAGGAGACACATCAACAGCTGCATACAGTTCATACACAATGAGGAATTAGCCAATGTGAAGGCAGGATAGCATGAATTGGGCCCAACACAACATTGTATTGAGTCACATGATGGCACATATTTTCCATTAGGACAAACACTACAAGGAACAAGTCCAATGGAAGCCAGGTAACTTCCATCCTATCCCTGTGCAAGCTGTCTTGGTACCGGCTTTGTAAACCCAAACTCTGTGACAGACATTCGCAGGAACAATTCATGTCCACTTTATGCGGCTCAACAGCATCATCTGTCTGCTAATGTCACCGCTCTGAAGTGTCCAAATGAACATGCCATGGTGAAGGAATCTGAAACAGACCAACACAGACAGATTAGCTGAGAAACCATATATATGGCACACATCACATTGTCAACCTCTAGAGAACACTGTCCAAGACAACATTTACAGCTGAACAAAGCTATACTTATAATACAAACATCTTTCCCTAGATATTTGCAGACCCATATATTCCTAGTATGTAGCGTGAACATCCTCCTTACAACATCACTACAAGAGATGCAATAATAGTCAAAGTCATCACATCCCACACCATATTTACATTCAGGAGAAGTAGTTTTGGATACGATCTTGATGCAAATCAGCTCCTTTCCCTTCACCACTATCATAATCTTCATTTGGCATATAAGGTTCCTTACCCGAAGGGTCTTCATGGCCTGCATCCTCTGTGATGTAAGGAATGTTACATCGCAGGGTGATGTTGAGGAGCATGCAGCAGGCCACAGTGATCTTACACACCTTCCTAGGTGAGTAGAGGAGGGCTCCCCCAGTCTTGCCCAGACTTTTGAATCTGGCCCTCAGGAGCCCGTTAGCCCACTCCACTGGCCGCCGTGTTCTTCCATGGTCCTCATTTAAGCAGAATTCTCTGGTGTTGTAGGATTTTTTAGCGGTACCAACAACCATGGCTGATTGAGATCCGCTGAGTACCCTAGATAGACAGAAGTCCAACAGTGAGTTGCACACTTTCAGATCACGCTACCTGACATCACCCACACAAAGTTTGGACAGATCACACTGACCTACCAACTAGGCCCTCTCCTGTAGTAGTTGTGATATTAGCTGGAGTATGGTGTTGTTCGACAGTTTGAAGGAATCATGGGCAGATCCTGGGAACTGGGCACAGACATTTGAAATGTACAAATCTGCTAAACAGATAATCTGCATGTTGATAGAATGGAAGTGCCTCCTGTTGCGGTACACTTGCTTCCTGGCTTGTGGTGGTACTAAGGCAATATGTGTTCCATCATTTGATCCAACCACAAATGGGATGTGACCAAAAGCATAGAATTCTGCCTTCATAGTGGCTAAATCCTAACTTCTGGGGAACTAGATATAGCTGGCCACGTGTCTCAGAAGTGCTGCTAGCACCTCTTAGAGTACCCGACTGAACATAGGCTGTGACATTCCACCTGAAATAGCGACAGTGAATTGAAATGATCCTGTCGCCAAAAAATGCAACACAGATATGAGTTTCAAAAGTGGTGGGATTGATGCAGCATACGTGATGTGAGGTTTGAGGTCAGGCTCCAACTGATGACATAAGTACAAGATTGTTTGACGATTCAAATGAAACTCCTGTATAACATGTGGCTCTTCCATGTTCTGAACATCTGGAAATGGGCGGTAAATTGGAGCCTGGCATCTGCTCTCTCACCTAAGGTACCTATGTGAGGAGTAACACAAAAATGTATTTTGGTCACAGTGTGCAGAGTAACATGTGATGAGTAAGGCGAAAGTCATGTGTCTCAATATTAATGCTTTATTAAGTATTATGCATTTCACTTCATCATTGACAAATCTTGAACACCCACCACTCATCTCCAAGATGGCCTTCACAGGTCTGTAACAATACTGTGCACATCATCAGTTCAGATCATTTAAATTGCCACTATATTGAGGTTAGCATAAGATTTCATGTGAAAAACCACCAACCATGGTGTACAGTATGTTGCGCACATTTTGGCTATGTCCACTGTAATGCACAACACAGATGAAGTTGTGTACTGGACATAACATGGAAATGGAGCCTTCCAAATATAAACCTGTTTGTCCTCAATTGTAGTGGTGGTGACGTACTTAACTGTCACTAATATTAGTTTCCCAACCGCTAACTTGGTGGATGCCTGACCTCTCTAATAGGACATGTTGAATGTACACCACCAGCAGAAGTCTCCCGCGTGGTGGGCAGTCGCATGCACGGCAGACCAGCCATAGTGGTGATAGTGGCGGTCGCGGTCCAATGGCTGTGTGCGCCAATGCTGGCATGTATATGTATGTGGCGATTGGAAAAAAATCTAACCTGCCTCTTGACACTGCTGCTGTCAACAACTCCTCCATTTTAACTGCTCTTTCACCACCTCTGAGAGCAATCATGGCATGCAATGCAGGGGAGAGGGCCCTTCCATTCACTTCAGAGGAGCTGGATTAACTAGTGTATGAGATCTTTCCCCTGTATTCTCAGCTCTATGGCTCACAAGAGGAAGAGGTGTATTTCTCAAATATATATTTAACTCCATTTCACTGAGTGTAAGCATTCTGTTGATTGCATACATTGTGTGTGTCCTACATAGGGCCCGCATGTAAAGATAATTGTGCACTGGACTTTGTAAATAGAAGGACACCATTGGAATGTGTGATAAAGGAGATTTCTACTTGTTTCACTTGCATATCTCTATGCAGGGCTCAAGTTCATAGTAGCTAGAGTTAATTCTTGGATCACATCATGGTATTCATGGTGTAAGTGCATTGCTATATATAGGCTTCACATCATGAGCCGTTTCTGTATACTGTTATAAGCATTTGAGGATGATGTTAGCCAAGTGCAAAACAGTTGTGTGGGAGGTAGCTATACCTCACAGATCCCTTCTGAGTACTACACAAATGTATGTTCACATATGAAATGGGCAGAAGTCTCAAATTTCTGTATTGAATTGGTGGAAATATGAGGTTTATATGTGATAAGCAGCTCAGCCTGCAGAGAACAAGGTCTGACATTGATATGTGGGCAGTCTGGGCCATGGCCCTGCCTGTGCCAGAGTTACTGTGGCAGAAGAAGTGAGGCACAGAATAATGTCCCTGTAGACCTGCTGATGCATGAATGTTCTGAGAAAGTTATCTGTACCACTAGTAACCCTGATAGCTGTTACATGGATAATATGAGGCATGGTGACTAAGGTGATCCCCTGACATGATACCTCTTTCCATTAACCTACAGTGTCAATGTGTGCTTGTCACTAATAACTATCCTCTTACTCACACAGGTCTGTTGATACTTCTCTTATAGTGTTGTTTCCACTGTACAGGCCTATTGCCCATCTGAGACATAAACAGTGTAGATAGTGGTTTAATTTTGAATAGATTTAGAAATATGAATCATCTGCTTGGCTACAATATTCCCTATTTTATTTTATTTTATTTATTTATTTATTTATTTAATTTATATGGCGCAACAGCTACCCAACAAGGGTTTCCCGGCACCTGGACAAAAGCTGAAATTGTGATAATTATTGATTGAATAGCCAAGTCTTCAGTGAACGACGAAACTGGGGATACAAAGTTTCCCTACATATGGCAAGAGGAATTGAGTTCCAAAGAGTAGGACCCAGAAAGGAAAAAGATCTACCACCCATTCTGGAAAGTCTGACCCTAGGAACTTGAAATTTTTCAAGTAAAGCAGAGCGAAGATGACGGGTCGGAACATAGGGACAGACAAGAGTCTGCAAATAGTCCGGTGCTAGACCCCATTTGATTTTAAACATAAAGCACAATGCTTTAAACTCGACCCGCTTTTCAATTCGAAGCCAATGAAGATCCCGAAGATGTTTAGAGATAGAAGAACATCTGGGAACCCCACAGAGGAGTCTAGCAGCAGAGTTCTGTACGATTTGCAGCCTACGGGACACAGCCTTATTCGCACCCAGGAACAGAACGTTTCCGTAGTCCAGCCGTGATGTAATAAGAGCATGGACTACGGTTTTTTGGGTATCTCTAGGCAGCATCAAACATGATCAACAGGCCGAGGAAGAGTACCCAACTCATTCGGCCAATGAAAGGAGCCCCAAAGATCTTTCTGCTTACCTAAAATAAGGACCTCAGTTTTATTGGCATTGAGTTCCGATAATTTTTACTCATCCAGATGGCAATTTGGCGTAAGCCCGACTGGAGGGCAGAAATGGAGCAGGAATCGGATTTCGAAAGGGAGAAGATGATTTGAGAATCATCAGCATATGTAAAGAGAGACAGTCCAGCATCGTCAGCAATATCAGCAAGAGGCCTGACATACAGATTGAAGAGCAAGGGGCTCAAAATGGAGCCCTGAGGAACTCCAAAAGGCGATGGAAAGACATTAGAACTGTCCGATGCAGAAAAGACTTGAAAAGTGCGTTCGGCTAGGAAGGAAGTTAACCAGTCCAGAGCAGAACCGCAGATACCAAAGGATTTCAAAGTGTTAATTAGTATAGGATGGGAGATAGTGTCAAAAGCCGCGCTCAGATCAAGTAATATGAGCGCGACTGTATCACCAGCGTCCAAAAGAAGTCGCAGTCTTTCTGTAACCCCTAAGAGCGTGGTCTCGGTCGAGAAGCCAGCACGAAAACCAGATTGTGAGGAGTGCAAGATTTTGTTAGTTTCAACAAACTTGGAAAGGTGTATATGAATATGCCTTTCCAATAACTTAGAAAAGAGAGGCAAGAGAGAAATAGGTCGGAAATTTGCAAGGAGTTTGGGGTCAGCAGCAGGCTTTTTTAACAAAGGGACAACCATTGAGTGCTTCCAGACAGGCGGAACTGTAGATGTTTGCAAAGAAGAGTTAAGGACTTCCGAAATAACCTGAAGTTGAATGGGATCAAGTTGTTTAATAATGGAAATCACACAACACAGACAAGGGTATGTTAATTGTCATCACTGTTATAGTGTCACGTATGGCAAAAGGTCAATCAATCAATCAAGCCATTTATAAAGTGCACTACTCACCCGGAGGGTCTCAAGGCGCTAGGGGGGGGGGGTGCCGCTACTGCTCGAACAGCCAGGTCTTGAGCTTCTTCCTGAAGGGGATGTGGTCTTGGATCAGGCGCAGGTCGGTCGGGAGGGAGTTCCAGGTCTTGGCGGCCAGGTAGGAGAAGGACCTTCCTCCAGTTGTCGCTCTTCGGATGCGGGGGACGGCGGTGAGGGCGTGGCTGGTTGATCGGAGATAGCGTTTGGGAGCGTAGAAGTTGAGGTGGTTGTTGAGGTAGCTCGGGCCTTGGTCGTGGTGTTGCGGTTGCGGTCATTGTTGTTCTCCAGGTGGAAGTTGATGTCCCCCAGGAGGATGTAGTCAGCGGAGGGGAGGGCGTGCGGGCTGATGAAGTCGGCGATGTCTTCGCTGAATGGTGTGCGTGGTCCCGGGGGTCGGTAGATCAGAGTGCCTCTGAGGGTGGTCTTAGGGTCGGTGTGGATCTGGAAGTGTAGGTGTTCGGCGGTAGTCAGGGCGTCGTCGGTGTTGGTCGTGATGCGGATGGTGTTCTTGTGGATGATGGCGATGCCTCCTCCAGTCTGGTTGTTGCGATCTCTCCGGGTGATCTTGTATCCCTCTGGGATGGCGATGGCGATGTCGGGCGCTGAGGAGTCGTTCATCCAGGTTTCCGTGAGGAAGGCAACGTCTGGAGATGTGGTGTCGAGGAGGTTCCAGAGTTCAATGGCGTGTCTGTGGACGGAGCGGGTGTTGAGCAGGATGCACTTGAGGTGGTTGCTGCTGGTGTTCGGCTTGGCGGGTGCTGGTACGGGGCAGGTCCGGATGCAGGTGAACTTGCAGGCGAGGCAGCTGAAGGGTCCGTGGGTGCGTCTCGGGGTGGCTTGGTAGCATCCCGGGGTTCGGCCAGTGTTGAGTGCGTTGAGGGTGGCGGCGTCGTATGTCTGGCGGGTGGGCTGGGGTCCTCGGGGGCCAGGGGTTTGGGCGCTGGGCGCGGGCCAGGCGCGGACGGGCGCAGACAGGCTTGCCTTAGGCGCGCCTTCGGCGCGCCAGCGGCGCGCCCACTGCGCGCGGCAGCTGCGCGGCCTCCATATGAGTGGGAGCGGGAGGGAGGAGCAGCTGGGAGGCGGGAGCGGGGCGGCCAATGGGGATCAAGGGGGCGGGGCCGCAGGGACGCAGCGGCGGGAAAGGAGCGGCGGGGGCAACGGAACAGAAGGAAGGGTGCGAGGGGGAAACCGGGCAGGGGTACAGAAGGCAAAATCAGGGCGGTGGACACAGAAGAAAACGGGGCTGGCTGAGGGGTACAGAAGTCAAGGGTTAGCTGGGGTACAAAAGACAAAAGTTAGCTGGGGTACAAAAGGCACAGCGAAACACAGGCAGTCAGGAACCGGTGCCGGCTGAGGGGGACAAAAGTCAAGGGTTAGCTGGGGTACAGAAGGCAAAGGTTAGCTGGGGTGCAGAAGGCACAGCGAACACAGGCAGTCAGGAACCAGTGTAAGCGGCAGCAGCGAGCGGCAGACGGCGGCCTGCAGGGCACACAGGGGGCTGCGTGGCGGTGAGGGGAGCGACCTACCTGAAGCAGGTGTGTCCTGTGATGGCAGTACAAACAACACAAACATATTATGACTTACTAGGATATTCAAATAAGTCATCCACATGTCCACACAGCCCCCATAGAGGTATCTCTCAGTGTCATACATACCAGCCCTTACCTTGTGAGCTTAGTCTTAGGATGTTGTGTATACTGTGGGACACATCTATATGGACCATATGCATCAATGCAATGGGTCTGGCAGGAAATGTATCTGGACAGTCATGCACAGGTAGTTTACCCTTTAGAAGGTAAAAATAGTGTGTTGTGTGTCATGGTACCTCACATCAGATTCCATGTAGGATGGCCATGGCTTGCACAATGTAGTGGGCTACCGCAGCCAGTGTAGGTCACAACCAGTTTTGAGGTTAGTAATCAGATGAACACAAAAGTGTGCACCCATGCTTTAGTTGTGCTTAGCATGGGACATAGACACATGTGATGTGTTGACTCATGATGAAGGCTTGTTCTAGATGTCAACTTAATGTGTATCAAGCTGACAGTTATCCTCACACTTCCAGTTACAACCTGTTTCTATATCGATTGCATCTATACAGGTCAGCACCCATCAGAATAAGGTCATTTGGAGAGCCATTGCCCAGAAGGTGTGGACCCTGGGGGACTTCAACTGGGGTAGTGCCCACTGCAGAAAGAGGTGGGAGACCTGTAGGGCTGGACCCAGAAGATTGTGGGGGTCTAGCTGGTAAGCCCTCCCAAAGTGGAAGGGGGGTACGCCAGACCCAGACACCCCTGATAGCCTGCATACTGGTGGTGGCCTACCTGGACCTTGATGGGCAGCTGAGGACCCAACAGCAGCTACATGGTGGTGAGTCGTGGCCAAAGTCACACAAGACATATTGCCAACTTTGAGTGTTACAGACATGCATTTCACCAGTCATATTAGTGGTGGCCCATGTGCCACAAACAAGATGAGTTATTGTTAGTGTAAGTATGGTAGTAGGTGCATGCTGCTGTGCTATGCCTATTGTCTTTCTAACTTGAAAGACAGCAGAGTCCTGTACACATCCAATTCTCTCCTTTTGAGCAGACACCTGGCTGACTGAAGTGAGTAATCTATCATGTTCTCAGTAAATCTGGGTGACAATTATACCACACTGGCAACTTGTCTTCCTTGTGCGAGGAATGATGTACCCTCACTACTGTCTCTTATTTGATGGTAGCCCTATTGCATAACATGGAGTTCACAGTACAGGCAGTGGCTGTACAACAGTTCCCAATGGAAAGTACTGTTTATACAGTGAAATGAGAGTGCAAACATCACCAGTGCCATCAGCATTAATGCCTAAATTTTGGCCAGTGTGCATTTGCCAGTTAATGTTTCATCTGCAACAGTGTTTCAATACACTCATTCGCTGACTGGTGGTATGCATGAGGGAGTGAGATGTAGATCTGTGGGGATCATATATGAGTGTCTACAATGATCCTGACAAGACAATCTGAGTATGCAATGCCAAAGATTAGTGTGATGTGTCATCACCTGTACCAAACAGGATTGGGGATATTCATATGGCTATATGGAGTGTAGTGCTGTGTGAATTCAGAGTATCTATCTCCCAAATGTTTGGACCTTATTGTTTTCAGGGAATGTTATCCGAAAAATGTGATACACAGCTTTCAGTTGACTTTTCAAGTAGTGAAAACCTGATGTAATTTGAAGTCCAATGTGTCATCAGTGTTCAATGAGCATTTGTATGTAACATGATGTCTGTCACAGCAGTAATTGATAGTACATTGGTGTTTAACTTGACCTTCATGACATCATGATGTGTTATGAGGAACAGTTAGATTTGTTTGACTCTGGGCCTTTTGTGAGCATTGTGTAAATCTCACACTTGAAGCCATCCTATATGGCCACATCTTTTTACAATACTATCCAACAAGTGCCAAAGTTTGCTAGGTGATCATCTATCGTGGTATGTACATTAGGATGAAGTGTAGACAATTCCATCAATGCAACTGGGCCTGTCTGGGTTATGACATGAGTGGATCCAACTGTTTGCAGGTTATGTAGTATGCATGCATGTGCTCATGCTACATTTAAAGCCTATCGAGTGAACCATGAAGGTGATGTGATATGTGGACTTCTTCTTTATTTTCTGTTGATTGTGATGTCATGTGTGGAAACACAGTTGTAATAAACCCATGTTACATGTAATTTCAGATAAATCCAGGCGAAGCGTAGGAGAAGGGGACAATTTTGGTGGGAACACAGCTGGTCACTGCATTTCCGGACGTGAGACATCAGACACGGAAGGACCCAGTGACTAAGAGGGTGTGAAGAGTGCCCTGGAGGACAGCATCTCAAGCTCGTCATCCATCATCAGAGTCATCCTCCGGTAGACACTACCAAGTGGTGGCAGACCCAACAGGATTAGTTCCAACCTCATCCTTATCTGCCATCCCCAGTTCCATTGCCACCCTCCCTGTTGTCCCCCCACAAGTTGGTCCTTCCTGCCCCCCTAAGAGTGGAGCAATCTCCTTCACTCCCTGCCTCTTGTAGTCCCACTGCCCTGAGTGAGGAGGCTATTAACCTCCTGAGGAGCATCTCTGTGGATCAGACTGCATTCCTGATTGCTATCAGGGGCAAAGTAACCTGATGACCCAGATGGTGGCCTACCTGGAAGGCATTCACACTGCTATGTCTGGCCTACAGAGATCATTTCAGACTCTGGCCCCCTCCCTCACAGCAGCCCTGTACCCTTCCCAACCTTCCACCCCCTCTCCTACCCCTTCTCCATCCAAATTCCCTATCCCACTCCTATCCAAAGCACATGCACACCTAAGCATGCACACACTTCATCAGAAACATGCACCACATACAAATGCAAGACATCAACAAAACTCAAGCATATATGCACACAGCAGACTCATACCTTCTTTACCACCCCCACAATCCCCAGAATACACCCAGGTACCACAGCAGCACATACAGAGCTCTCCACAGACACACCCATACCTGCAGACACTGCACCCTCACCCTTAGACCCCACTACAACACCCAGCATTCCCACATATACCACACAAACAGTCACAGACCCCTTCACAACACATAGCATCCCCACAGGCACCATACCAATAGCCACAGATCCCTCCACAACACCAAGCATTCATGAAGACACCACACCAACAGCCACAGACTCCTCTACAACACACAGCATTCCTGCACACACCACACCTACAGCCACAGACCCCTCCAAAACACCTAGCATCCCCTCAGACACCACACCAACAGCCACAGACCCCTCCACAACACCCAGAACATCCATATCACACACACCAAAAAACAGAAATAATTACAGTCACCCACACAACAGACACCAACACAACACACAGTACAGACAACAGATTCAGCTCACACTTCTACTCCTTCTTCCTCGCAACCTGAACTCCATCCCGAACATCCTATACATTTTCCCTGTGAATCCGTTTTGTTTGCCCTTGCCCTTACCCCTTTGAACCCTGACCTTTTCTCCCAAATGCCCGGAAAAGCTCTTCCACACCCAAACCCATCCCTTCCACTTCCCACTCCACCCCTGATAAACAGCCTCCCCCACCCATTGAACCCAGCCCAAAAAAAGATTTTAAAAAACATCCTAAGAGTAAACCTATCCCTTCCACTTCCCACTCCACCCCAGAAAAAAGCCTCCCCACCACCTTGACCCCAGCCCAAAATAGGGGGAAAACTCCTAAAAGTCACCCCATCCATTCCACCTCCCACTCCACCCCTAAAAAACAGCCTCATCACCACCCTAATTCAGCCCAAAACCCAAGAAGACCCCTCTCAACACTAAACCCACCACTCCCCAAACCTCTGTCCCTTCCCAAGTACCATCTTCAAGGTGCCTGCTGTGTGGATTGGATGCCCCTTTGTGAGGAGGTTCCCAATGAGTGTCAGTAAGGACAAATTTGGTAGCACAGCCTTGTGCTGTGGCACAGTGTGCTAATATGGACTGGCCTTTGTTCTTCCAGATGTTGTTTATCCAGTCAATAAAACTTTTCCTACTTTTGAAGAGATCGGTCCTGCCATTACTTTTCTGACTATTGGATGTTATTGTATAGTTAGTAATGTGTGAGTACAATTGTGTCTGTTTCATCTCCAATTACTGATTCAGTTTAAGTGATTTGTATGACGTTACCTTGGAGCCAGTGCTAGAATTACACAGGACAAGAGGAGATGTTGGGTGGATGTCTATGTGGGCTTACATCCAAATGGGGCAGACATTGCATTGGGTGACAAGTTATATGATAAATATAATAGCTTGGCCTGGCCCCTTTCAATGTCATTTAGATTGCACTTCCCCTATGATGTAACTTGGATATATCTTTGAATTGTTGAAGTTAGATATTTGTATATCCACACACGGAGGATGTCAACCTGTCATACCTTTGTGGAGTTCTGAATAACCATGTGTCCATTTTGCAGTATATGCCTTACAGCTACTTCATCTAGATGTGTGTCACATGTTGTTAATTCTGTTTGCTTTCATACATTGCACTTACCCATTGCCTGCACATGCTCGGTACTTGGGTGAGCTATTGGTTGTCCCTGTAACCTCAGTTCTGAGGTCCAGTGCACACTGAGGTTGTCAGACTTGTGCAAAATGTTCTTTTCCCCAGAGTCCCAGCTTTTCAGGGTTCACCCTGATAGAGGCATAGATATCCTGCAAAGAGTGTTTCTATTATGCCCTTTGAATGCTTTTCATACTGATTCTATGTGATCACATTGCCTATCCATGCGGGTGATATGTGAGAGTCCAATTCAGAGTTGAAGGAGAGAAAATGTGTTTCCCTTTTAAGACACATCCGTACAGATGATATTTTGACATCAAAACTGGACCTGGGATGTGTGCAATGTGAGTGTGTCACATTCCCTATACCATCTTGCTTAGAGTTGCAGTGAGAGGGCCTCATGGTAGTTGTAGTCACTTCAATTTCACTTTACCAACACTTGACAAATGGTAAACTGAATGAAGAGTGAAGATCCATTGTAACATGGCAGAGAAGTGAGACGGGGCAGAAGGAGTCTAGCATCTTGGTTAGAGTTGCAATGAGAGGGTCTCACGGTAGTTGTAGTCACTTCAATCTCACATTAACAACACTTGAGAAATGGTAAGCTGCATGAAGAGCGACCATCAGTAATAAATGACAGACAAGTGATAAAGGTCAAAAAATATTTGCGACAGAGATTAATAGGTGTGATATTGATTAGGAAGGGCTGTTGTGAAACACCAAATAATACACACATCACTATCACTGTATATAGTTTGCTAACACATGTCCATTTGTGTATAGTGTGCCTGTGCAGTTCCAGTTGGCATAGGAGAGTATCCTATGGATGTATTTGTGATTATTCTTATGGGACAATCCCAGATAGGGTCCCTGTAAATGTCTAAATTACTTAGGTTTCACAACTACTGTGCCTGGTCCAATGGGGGAATCATTTTGCTGAGGAGTGTATGGAAACTGATAGTTGTATGAATTACCACCAATTTCGTTTGCGGCAAAGTGGGTTTTGGACATGATCGAGCAGGTACAGTAGCAGCAGGAAGTGTCCAATGGGCTCCATAATGGCAGAAGATGTGTATCAGTGAGTGGGGTGTGTTTCACCCTTATTTTCCTCCCTTTCTTCTGTCTCAGATGTGATAGTTGGACCGCCAAGGTCAAGCTGGCTATAATGTTCCTCGTAAGTGGGCTGATAGTTTTACTGGCAGTCTAGGCGTCCCACAGCCTCATTGGTCCATTCTGCCACCACAGCAGTCGGAGTTGGCTGGCGGTTTATACAGTTTGCTGGCAGTCTTCGCAAAGGCAATCTGACCATCTCGTAATACGATAGTCAGACTGCCAAGATCACAGCGGTTGGACTGCAACTGAGGGTACAGAAGTCCACGGACCACCAAACTCATAATAAGGCCCTTAGTGCAGATTTTTGTAGATGTCTCCATATACTTTGATTGAAATGATAATATCAGCCTGTATAGCTGTGCGGAGTATATTTTCAGGCTTGTTTGAATCATGACTTGTTCAAAGTCTATGATTATTTTTGGAGGGTAGTGGTCGTATTTTGTTGTATATTTTATTTGCTTTAAGAGCTCGTAATAAGTGCTGCTTTGTTTATTTGGTTTTAAGGCATATATAAAAGGGATACTTGTATTATGATATTCATGGTGTAAGGTGCATATCTGAGTAAATGGTTTGGGACACATTTTAAAGGTCGCAACCATCATCCAGGTTTGATATTGGCAATGTTTCATTAAGTTAGCTATAGAGAAAATTAGAATTTGTTTTTCATTATTTAAGTTGCCATGTAAAAGGAAAGTTCCTCACAATCTGTAATTGTAAATTGTGGAGGTATGCCTATGTCTTGGTATCTTCTAGGAGTAGGTGGGGTATCTTTGGTGGCGTTTTTAGTTTGTGCTACTAATCTTTTTAAAGTGGGTAGAGGAGGTAGTTACTCTGCTATGTGTTTGAGGACTCTAGGTAAAATATCCTTTAAGATTTTGCGTGCGGGTTTCTGGGAGCTAGTGCTTGCCTCTCTTTTATCTTGCAATATGTCTTGTGCTTCTATTTCTGTCACATTTTGAGATGTTAATCTTTAAGCTCTCTTACATGAATTGCTACATCACCTTTTGTAGTTTCCCTCCCACAGAATGCATTTGAATAATATTTAAAACATATCCAGGTTATAGTTTCTGATGATGCAACTTATTGGCTGACGATGTAGCCCATGTGGTTTAGTAGCTGCTTTCTCCTTTCTGTGAAGTGATACATTTGGCAGCGTATGTCATTGTATCTGTAACTATTTTAATAGTCTAAATATATAATTTGTTTAAACTTTTGCACGTTTGTTATTAACATGTTTAAAATGCATTTGCTTCTATTGTGTATACTTACATGTATGCTCTGGTAAAATGATTCACCCAGTTTTGCAGCTCTTCCCTTGGAGGTGTTTTAAAGTGCAGCAGGTGCTTTCACTTCTGTTGATTAAAAAATAAAAATGTAGGTTACATTTTAAATGTTACTTTGTTGATAGTTGGTAGGGATTGAGGTCATTAGGTTTGTTTTTGTTTGCTATTTGGGTGAGTTTATCATTAGTTATTAATGTATGTATACTTACCTTTTTATTTCATTTTGCTGCTTTATGATAGTTGATATTTTCTGGTAGTTTATTGGTTCTCAAGCTGTAGATTTGTTCTTTTAGGAGGTCTGTGTAATATAGATAAAAGTTGGAAAGTGTGTTATGTATTTGCTAATTCATATATTTCAATTTGTTAACAGTTATGTTTTAGTCTAAATATATTACAGTTACTTGGTTATGTAGTTGTTAAGATGCATATATTTCTTCTTTTACGGCTTGTAGAAAGACTCCTGCAGAGTTACTATGTTTTGCAGCGTTTGTAGTTTTGAAGTATTTAGTTGTTCTAATTAGTGTGCCTTTCATATTGTTGATTTAATTGTTTGTTTGACTTTATTGGGTTTTCATGTTTATAGTCTAATTGTATTAGTTGGTTCACTATAGTTTGAACTTTTTGTATCAGTTGAATCCTTCTATGGTAAAGGCTAATTTGTGTTTTACTATTTATGTATAATATATATTTCATTTTTTTGGTCTATAAAATAATGTATATATGTATATTTTTTAATGGATAGTTTTAGTGTTTACTTGTTTGTAATTAGTGATACTTTTTCAAAGGGTTTTACCATATATATTTTGTTGATATAATATGATTTTGTGTATAATAAGTTTTAGGTTTATTCTAAGTTATTATTTTATGTGAAAATTAGTTTTTATAGTGTTTAATGAATGATTATTTCATTATTTTTGTGATCATATTGTACTTGATATTGTGTGGATCGATATTTTTGACATATTCTATGCTTATTTAAAGGTAACAATATTTTTGTTTACAATATACATGTGAATCGGTATTCTAACAATGATATTTGTGCTCTTGATATTTGTGTTTTTATAGTTAAGTATGCAGAGCTGATATTTTTGTTACAGATATTTAAATTAATATATTTTTGTGATTCAATATTTGTTAGATCAATATTATGTCAATGATCCAAAGTGATATGATGAAGTTTAGAAGCTGACACACATTTCTGAAATGTTGTGGATTGATTTAAACTCCCTATTTAACATTGTGGTTCCTGACAATATATGGTTAGAATGCAAGGTTGTGGTTGGATGGCCAACACAAGAATGAGCTAGAATTGGTCCTAAAATGCACCACCTGCTGAGAAATACAAGACTGTGATTGAGTATTTGAAAAAACTGTTCCTGTGAAAAAATGCAATGGCATAAGATTTTGAGAACCTCACAGGAGCCAAAAGATTCAGGGCATTCCTTTTATGAGAGGCTAATATACATTTATACCAAAACACAGACGAAACTCCAGAAAAGGATGGGGTTAGTGGTTTTACATCTTGATTTGTGAATGAATTAAAGCCAGAAATTAGTAATCATATTAAGCAGAGTGAACTGCGCTGGCAGTCAAAAGGCATAGATGAGCTTTGATGCTGGTTAAAAGTAGATGTGATTACTTTGAGACAAATCAGAGGAAGTTCAAGGAAAAGCTGATAATTGCTCAAACAAAACAATTAAAAAAATGATCCTGGAATCAAATGGGTCTAAATATAAACCTTGGGCAAGCTAGAATAAATGGAATTAATCAAACGCAGATACAAAATGGTAGCAAAAGTGATGAAATGAATGTGAGTATTGAAATGATGAAGAAGAGTACAGCTTATCACCTCTTTGGCAAGATCAGGCACTGAAAGAAGGAATATTGTCAGAATACTAACAGGATTCAGGGAAATGCGGAACAGGTTTCACAAATGCAGAGAAATAATATATTTCTTGCAAATTTGCACTGTACTGATGGGAATGTGCAAAGTCAGAAATCATTTTGCATGTCAATAACAACTGCTCCTGTGATACAGAGGAATATGAGGAAAAGAATGCCCCATAGTGAAGTGTACACTTGAAAATAAGAGTTACAAATACACCCAGATGAAAGAAAAAGTTAATTGTGAACTGGACAGACAGGGATATTGACAAGGTTATCATAGTTCAAGTTGGTGTTCCAGTGGGTGCACAAGACAAGGTATTGTTGAGAAAAAAGAGACAAAGGGGGTCATTAGGATGGTGGGCAGACAAACCTATTGGACAATGGGAATAGGCCGACATGCTGTCAGAGGTCTCGTCAACCAAATTACAATTCGGCCACCTCCAAGGCGGTCGCACTGTCCATCTTTTGTATTGCAGGAGGTGCTGCGTGCGGCAGCACCCACCGCAAAAATAAATGGACGGGAAACAAATCCCTGCACTACATGGCAGGCACCATGCTGAGAAGGAAAATTATGAAGGAAAGTTTGCAAAGAAAAGAATGCATCATGAATCATAAAGAAAACCAGGGAGATTTTGAAAACAATCAGAGTGATTCACCAGTTGCTAAAAAATAAAAGAGAAGGAGAATTACAAATGGAAAATACTCCTCACCAGTATGGGTATATTAAGCTACTGTTACTGAAGAAGAAGATAAAAACGCAGATGATTGTTCATTGGTGGATAAGTACCAGCACGATTTTGAAAGTGAATCAGAGATTGAGCTAGAGTCAAAGGAACAACCGCCTTGAATGAAAAACAAGGATTGTTGAAAGCAAGTGAAAATTCAAAACTCATGAGTGAGAAACTTTAAGAAAGGATTTTTATATAAGTGCTGATTGAATCTGATGAACTTTAAGTAACTTTAAATGAAACCTTTGAATTCGACTGAGAAACTCATTTTTGTTTTTGTTTAGAATATTGTTTTAATAAAATAAGAAGACAAGAAGAAAACATCATTGGTTTTAAGAACATTTTTGTTGATTCTTTAATTTTTACTGCAATAAGATTTATATGTTTCAATACAAGATGGAATAAAGCCAATGCTGTATAGTTGTGGAGGTAATAACACTCATATTAATACCAGATGAGATGAATTAAAATATGATGAACCAATATATGGAAAATATATAGTTAGTGGTTTAAAAGATAATGTGTATACTAAAATGATAAGTATGTAGATATCATGAAGGTTAATGACCATTATGTGTGTGCTTACCTTCCTGCATCTGCTATGGAGAGCTCCACCTATGTTCAGTTACTGATGTCATATTTACTATTGTGTAGTGTTTATATTGTAATCTTAAATCAAGATGAATTTCTTTCTCCATACATGACTGGTTTTGAGGTGTCTGCAGAGGACTTGACAATCAGGGAAGATAATAGTGATATTTTTTTATTTTAAATATGATAAGTATTCGAGAATACACAAAACAGATATGATTTTAACCCATTTAAAAGTTATGTGAGAAAAGAGGATCCCAATTTTACTACAGAATACAATGAATGAGGAGTAAATGTGTGTGAAGATGGGAAGAACAAAAGGTTGCATTAAAAGAAATAAAGGAGGAAGAAGAATTTCGATGGTCAGGTTTACATTCTAGATTGAGAATGGAGCAGGAGGGGAGAGCTCTGTTTGGTAAGACAAAGGGTGATATTCTGAAGGACGTGTGATAACTACCATAAAAGTTGCTTAACGCAACTCTTCACATCGCAGTCTATTGCAGAAAAATAACACCGTGGTAAAATTGTATTACCAAGCCAGTGGTACCATGCGATAGGCCCACAATAACGCATCAAATGCCCACGATACAGACAACACGATGCCGCAAAAATGTGAAACATGAACGCAAAAAACTTGCGATGAGGCCAATCGCGATACAAAAACCAGCAACAACCAGCCACAGGCCTGCAAAGCTCATGCGTTATGCGTCATGCGGGAAAATACACTATAAAAGCAACAGGAAAAAAGGGAGGAAAAAGCAACTGCGGAGCACCATGGATGCACCTGGACCCAGTGCAGAGGCCAACACGAACCCCACAGACCACCCGCAAGAAACAACAGGGTCGGGGAAGGCCAAGGAGAAGAGTGAGAGGAAGACGGGGTGCAGTCTGCAGGAAAAGCAGATCAGTGTCACGAAGGTGACAGAACACTACCATCAACTGACACACAAATAGACCAACGTGAATGCAGTCAGAGTATCGAGGAGGGCAATGAAGGAGGCAACGAGGTGCTGGCATGATGTGAAAAGCCAAACCTTCTACCAACAGGAAGGCAGCGACGTCGACAGGAGGTGGGAGTCCTACGCTACAGAAGGAGCTGGAGGAAACGGGGGCCACAGTCATCAGTGTGAAGACTCTGCAAGGAGGTGGGAGCCAGGACACAGCTCGAGAGGATCTGACACAACATCAACAGGGTGATTAACGACCAGGGACTGGGGGGACGTGGGAGATGGGCACAATGGCACACATGTACAAAGATGTGTAGCACACTGCACACCCACAATGACCCTGGATCATGTCCCTCATCCCCGTGGCACACTGCAGCACACACACATAGCAATAACAGCACATTCACATTGACGACAATGTGGCACAAAGTGCAACACCCACACTGCAGAACAGAGGACACAACTGGCTGTGATCATGCGCTGAAACAGGCCAACCACATCTAACAGAGCAGGAAACTGTGAGAAGGAAATTTACGCGTGCAACCTCAAATCTGTCATGTAGTCTAAATGTCCACTGTCCCGCATCAAAATCCAGCACCTCCCAAACAGTCACAATGTACATAGTCATACAGTCTGCCTGTAAACAAGAACAATGCGCCAATATACATGTCAACACAATGTCAACATGCATCTCCCCTCCATACTGCAGAGGGACAAATAACACCTCCAGCAGAGCAGACCAGATAACTCACCAGTGATGGTGGAGAGGACCACCATACCTTCGACACCGACGCCCCACAACAGCTCATGGACATCCCAGGCAACCCACCACCAGGACCAGGGCAGCCAAGCTACATATAGGAGAACCCAGCCCCTGCACAGACCACACAGCAGGAAGCACCCGCCAGCACAGCTTGCTCCCAACACCTCACTGAGCTACACACGGCATTTCAATGCCAGGTGTCAGGATGCCAAATGGAGGTGGCCGAATAGGTGCGAGTGGGGTCCAAACCCATGGAATACGAACTGGATCACATGCGTGGGTATCTAATTCCCCTCAGGGACCACCTACACCACACAAAGGAGACCCACACTGCAACAGAGACACATGCATATGCACATTTCCAGTACTGAACCATGCCTAGAGGCACGCAATTATCATTCACACACCCACACTGGACCTGCGTACGACGGCCCAGTACACTCCTCTAACGTTTTGAGTGGGTGGCGATAAAGCTACATGCCCAAGGTCTAACATGCTGCCTGCGGTGACATGTTGGCGTCCGCTGTATATAACGCAATGTAATGTTGTCGGGCCCGGGGTCCTCATGCATACATATTGACCACAAGGACACACACAGATAGTTTGTGGAACATTTCCATTGGCACGTGCGCCCGGCCCCTTTGTTGGCAGGGCCACACGTACAGTGATGCCTGTGCTGGATGTGTGGGGGGTGAGTGTAAGCCAGCCCGCAAGGAGTGGTTGGTGCTGGCAAAATCTTGAACAGTGAACAGCAGTTAAACAGAAACAGATAACACCAGCATAACAGAGACAACTGCGGAGCATCATGGAGGTAGCCGGAGCTAGTACACAGGTCACCCAAAATACAAACAGAAGTGTCCGTGAGTTGCAGTGCACTGGTGTTTGGGCACCTGGAGTGCTGAGCAGGGTATCAGGCAGATGATGGCATCCACCACAGGTGTGAGCAAGTCCGTTTGTATGCCCGTACGACTGTTTCGACTCTTGCAGTTGGCGTTTGGAGGTGTACCTGGCGGTGGTGGTGTGTGCCTCCTGCGGTGATGCCTCGTCCTGGCCGTTCAGGACTCGATTTGATGTGGGAGCCCTGGTGCAACGCAGTTGAGGCCGGAGGCAGCGGACAGCGCAGGGCCACATACACATGGCGTCGATGACCCCAAGGCCATCGTCTCAGAGGCCATCCAATACCTCAGGAGCCAGGGTCTCTGAATTGAGCTGCACAGAGTTAGTGGCCCCGGATGCTCTGCAGCCGGCACAGGCACACCGCCATGGGACGGTGACTTGCGGTGCAGTGCGAAGGGCCACGCGACCTGAGCGGGTCCTCATTGATGTCCGAGGTGAATGTGGCTGAGGGTTGCGGCGGACAATGGAAGGTGTCCTCCAGGGCATGATGCAGAAGGTGGAAGCCGTCCGGAAGCTGTAAATGAAGGAGTGGAATGCTACTGCCTGGTTTTTGCCACAAAGCCAGCATCACCGACATGACGGTGATGACATCCCCCAGTCCATGGATGCAGTCACCACCAAGGTTCAACGAGAAAGTATCCATGGACCTCGTGGAACAGAGTTAGTGGCACCAGAGCTGAAAGGGGATACAGTCTGCAGTGAGGCCTGTACAATGACATCAAGTCAGTCATCAAGACTGAGTTCAAAATGTGTGACCTACTGGACCGCAGTGTAGGCCCAAGGCAGCGGGCAGCATGGGCCAAACACGGTTCAGCAAGCTCCTCCTGGAACTCTAACACACGACGTTGACATGGCATTTGGGGCTTACTTGTGGTTTACGGAGGTAAAAGCACCAGAACTGAGTGAGTGTTCAGTCAGCGACGATGACGTGTCCTGCCTGGTACGGACTAGGTTGGATTGGCGTGAGGCCTGCTGGACCACAGAGTAGGCCGACGGCGTAGTCATCAAGTGCCCACAGACACGTGTGGTTGGGATGCCAGGCACAGACTTGGTGTCACCACATCGAAGGGTGTACTGTGATGTAAATGCTGCATTAATGTGTGTACTCGGACAATGTATGATCAAGACTCAGTCCCAAATGTGTGACCTACTCACCCGCAGTGTAGGCCGGAGGCAGTGGTCAGCAAGGGCCCACAGCCACGTGTCGTTGTCTTGCGATGCACAGAGTCAGTGACACCGGGGCAGTTGTCGATAGTGTTCGATCACCTCCGTGACGATGATCCTTTTTTCCTCCTGCCTGACACGCGTCTTCCTCTTACACCCATTCCTTGCGTGCAATGATATGTACTCTGCCATTGACAAATCAAGACTCAGCCCCACATGTGCGACCGACTCGAGCACAGCGTGGCCCGAGGGCAGTAGGCCGCGTGGGCCACGGACACATGTGGATGGAATGCTATGCACAGACTTGGTGTCACCACATCAAAGGGAGTATAGTGAGATCAAATCAGCCATAATTGATGTTTTCTGCCATAGTGTAATCAAAACTCAGTTCACAATGTGTGACCTACTTGTCCGATGTGTATGCCGGTGGGGTACTTCAACGAGAAGGGAGTACTGCGGGCCTGTGTTGCGGATGCCATGATGGTCTGAGGAGGCTGCCAGGTTTGCGGCACTCGGGCTTGGAGCTTGCACCAGCACATGGTGGGCCCTCTTCGACAAACGCCAGTGTCGGCAGGTGTGCATTAAGGCCTGGGTGCGCAGGGCCTGTCATGATTGGTATGGGGACCTGCGGCCCGGGGTGCAGCAGGGGCACAGGATCGCAGGCAACACTGCTCACGGCGACGGAGTCGGCCTCGTGGCGGGGTGAAGGGCGCCGCCCTGGCAGAGATGTTGCCCATTCCGGAAGAGAACCACACCCAGGGCTACGTGCTTTTTATTCACACCCCTACGCTGGCCTGGCATACTCCGGGCCAGCCCACTCCACTCACGCTTGCAGGGGGGGACGTAACAAGCTACATTTCCGGGATCTTCCCCACTGGCTGGGGTGACATGGTTGTGTCCACTACTCTCCAAATACCAGCGGTGTATGTCAACATTAATATGTGTGTGCTATGTATACTGCAGTCTGGCCAAGGCATCCACGACACACTTGGCATTGTGTTCATTCTCATTCATCGCTCACTTGCCTCCTTCACACATGCCTGGTCCCCACCTCTTCCCACAATCTGATATTGTGTGGCTGAGATGCCATGCCGTTGATGGCTTATGTGCATGGCTAGCCCAGGTTGCCACAGTAAGTTGTGCTGTCGTGTCTGGTGGGTGGGCAGGTTGTGTGGCATGTTGTATGTGAGTTTGTGACGTGTGCATTCCCAGTGTTGTGAGTTGCATGATTGTGGAGTTGAGGTGTGTGGTGTGTTAATTTGGTACTTGCCAATGAGCAGCGCATTTCCGTAGGGGCCAGCCTGGAAGCGCTGGTTGATAATGGACTGTCAGAAGATGTAGGACTCATGCACAGTCTGCCTGGGTGGTTGGCGTCAAGGTTGGTGTAGATCCCCCGGTAGACCACTATTGCCTGCATATTGATGGGATACGTGTGCTTTCGGTAACGGATATTGTGTGCAGTTTTTCAAGGGTGCACAAGTAGCACATGTGTGCAGTCAATTGCCCCCTGACACGTGCGGGAATCCAGCTATGGCGTAGATGCCTTGCTTGGCCTCCAGTTGTTCCTGCGCAGTGTGGGTGAAGGATAGGTAGTATGGTACCAAGCTGATGATGGCATCCATGACAGTTGTGGGGAACTTGTATTGTGCTGGCTGTGAGACTCCTCCGACTCTGGCAGTTGTTGTTTGGAAGGTACCAGAGGTCAACAGATGCAGGACAGCCAGCATCTTGGTCTGAGGTGGGATGTTGGTTGTCCGCTGTGTTGGTGCCGTCAGCCTGTGGGCAATGGTGGTCTGAATGCGTGGGATGGTTGTTCTTTTGAGCCTGTGGTGGGCAATGACATTCCCTGGTGTTGGGTCTGTGAGGTTGGTGCTTTTTCATGAGGTCGCTGTCTTTGTCTGCGCTGCCTCAGTGTTTGTCCGGGAGGGGGGCAAGGGGGATCGCGGGTTCCTGAGGGGGTGGCGGAGGGTGCAGTGGCCCTGTTGGGGGTCCGAGCTGCATGATCAGTGGCTCCAGGGCATTTGTTGTTCTTCAGGTGTGGCTGTGGTCTGGGCTCCCTTGTCTGGTGCCGGTTGTCGTCCGACTTTGCACCAGGTCAGAGCAGGTGTTAATTTCCTGCTGCTAACACGCCTTATCGCATGTTTTGTGATCTTAATACCAATCTGGCTGGTCGTTGAGAACGTTGAGGTATGGTGTTGTCGCGGCTTTTTGCTTGAGAACGCCTACTCTGCATCTCATTAGCGATAGTTGCTGAAATCATCTGTGGCGATGTTTTTTGAGTGTGCTATCGCCGGAAAACTGGTGGTAACGGCTGTTAGCGCCAGCTTGTGAATGGGGTGGTATTTTTATCGTGACTTTGGCTGCGATAAAGTGCCTATGACTCGGCGATAGCTCCTTGAGAATATGCCCCAAAGTTTTTCCAAAGGTTTTAAGGTGGAATTTGTAAGGGAGAGTGTGTGTGACGGGACTTATGAGGTTAGTGGAAATTACTTGATTGGTGGGGAACCCATTTGAGGAGAATTACCTATGTTTGTGGGGGAATTGTTTATTGTAATTTGCCAGCAAATTGTGTTGGTTCATGTTATTTTGCGTTAGTGTGTCTTAGAGTTTGTTATGTGGATGAATCAAATGCACAACATGGTTTTAGAAGAATGAAAAGTTGCTCTGGACAAACAGTTTTGAATATGTGAGTTTCCGTTATTCTTTCTGTCGGTTTAGTGATGAGTGATGTGAAAATTAGACATTTGTCTACAGTTGTACATAGACTTTAGGGTCATTTAAGCTAGTAAATGAGGTAGTTTTAGCAATTAGGGTTATGATGATGCAAAATCGTCTTGCTTTAGATATTCTTTTGGAAAAAGAGGGCCTGGTTTGTAAAGTAATTTAGGGTAAGAGATGTACATAAAAACTGGATAATAGTCAGGCTATTGATTTTCTCAATACTAATATGACTAATTTGACTCATGAGATTAGGTGTTTGTATGAGCCAGGTTTATGATAAACTATAGGCTATTGGTTTAGAGAGTTAGGGAGGAGGTTTGGTAAGGTTGGTTGTGAAATATAGGTGGTGTTATTTTTCAGTCAATTCTAACTCCCAAGTTAATCATAATGATTTGTGAAATTATTTTTTTCCTTTTGCTAAAATTCCTGGAGTGTATTAGTGACAAAAGAGTAATGAAACATTTGGAAATAAATTAAGGAAAAGTAAGAAATCAATGCAATTGGAAATTTATTATGTCTTTAACCAATTAAAGATGGTGGAGGAGAATATTTGACAATCAAAAAAGATGCAGCTATCTACTATTTAAAGTTTTTAATGGGTCATGAGCGATTAATAAAAAATACGCGGAGGGGCATTTGTTAGAGTATTTGTTTTAAATGTACAGAAGCATGGGATGGAATAATTTACATGATGGATATAGTCATGCTCAATGAATAGATGATGCATTTGAAAAGAAATTAATAAACATTAGTGGAAGTGTATTAATAAATGTAGTTTAGTTACACCATTTTGTTTGGTGAAGACACAATTTTATTGAAGTGTCTGTAATTTCTGGTGTTTTGTTTATTCTGCTCCCGCTCATTCCACCCTCCCAATGAAAACGTCGGCTCATGAGTCTTCTCTCCCTACAGTTTCCACAGAGCACAGTACAACATGGCACAAGTAACTATTTTCTTGGGAGATAATGCATTGTGAATTATTTGTGCATTAGCTTCCCTGAAATGTAACTTTTTTGAAGGACACTTCTGCTGGAAATTTCGACACTGACTTTTTAGCATATTGTTGTATTATTCTTTATTAGAGAATATTTCACATTTTGATTTGCAACTCCGGATTGCTGTTGCTGTGGAAGGTAATGGAAGATTCTTGAGAAACTTTTTTTTTTTAAATTTATTTATTGGTTTGATCAAACAATCCACAGCAGCGTACATAAAACAATGTCAACAGTGTTATATCAATGTGAAATATCATGCAGTCTACAGATATAAATGAAAATAAACAAGGCACGAGAAAAAAAGAAAAATAACCTTTTTTTGAGGCAAGGAAGAAAAAAGCAACCGATGAACAACCCTCTATAGTCATAGGTATAATCACAGCAAACATTAATCCAGTTGGAAAAAGGAAAATGGGGAAGGGGATTATACACATATCCTGTAATTACACCTTTAATGACATTTCGCAAATCAGAAGACCTGTTCCAGCAGAGTGAATTTTTTTTAAACATTGTCAATTCCAGGATCATCATGTGTCATCAAATACTGCTTGTACAGCCCCCAGGGGGTTTTGGGGTGAATACGCGGGGGCATTAACTCACTATACGTTTCGGACTGCGTATTTTAAAAAAAAGCAGATCTTTTACCCACTCTGATTGGAGGAAGGAGGTCCGCGTGCCCAGCGCATAGCGATTCGCCTCTAGGCTAGGAGAAACCCCAATCCCAGCAACTTCCTGATACCTTCAGGGTAAGATTTAGCGTATCCCAACAAGGCTAACAATGGATTAGGAGTGAGCGGGGTGCCGACGATATTCCCTAATTCCATGAGTATCTGTATCCAAAAAGCAACAATCCGTGGGCACACCCATGCCATGTGGGAAAAAACTGAACCACTTGCCCCACAGCTCTCACAACTATCAGACTCACTTAAGCCATACCTATGAAGGCGGGCAGGTGTATAATACGTTCCATTCAAAAATTTGAAATGAATCAATCTATGCCTCCCATTTAAAGACACTGATTGGGTGACCTTGCAGCAGTACCTCCATACACTATCATCAATGGGAACTCCTAAGTCTGACTGCCACTGCACTCTCGTGGGGAGTAATTGGCACGGCAATATTCCTGAGATAAGGTGTATATGTTAGAGACCAATTTGTTTGGGGTTTTGACATGTAAAAGGTAAGTGAAGGACGGAAGAGCCACGGGCTCTAAATATTCATCACCCAGCAGTGCCCTCAAGGCATGTCGTGCATAGAAATATTGAAATTGTACCAGGGAAAGTAGCACCGAGATCCTCAGTGGTGACCTCATGCCACGTCCACACTCTGCCTTCAGAGAAAAAGTCACCCATATCTGTCATCCGGAAATTTCTGAGTGCTACCTTGACAGCAACTTCAGTGCACAAAGGAAACCATTGGCACCAGTCCATTGGAAGTAGTGGATAATAAAGCGGAGTGCCTGCCTGTCTTTTAACTAGTTCACTCCAGGCATGAACAGCTGAATTCACAGAGTCAAGAACGCCATAATGTCTGTTGGGAGGCTGAGTGTGTTGCCGAGCGAGAGGGGAAGGATCAAAAGCAATGCTCTCTATAAGGTAGTGCGGGAGAGTGTGCGGTCCATGACACCAAAGATAAGCATGTCAGCCCTGTGCTGCTCTGTAATGAAGCTCTAGGTCTGGAGCACCCAGACCCCCCATCGAGTAAGGAAGTGTGAGGGTATCCATCTTAACCCTAGGGGACTTCCCTGCCCACGCGAGTCTGACCATCAAGCCTTGAGAGTTTTAAAGAAATGTCGAGGGATCACCATTGGTATTTTCGTGAAGAGAAACAGCAGCATAGGCAAGACTATCATCTTCATCAAAGACACGCCGCCCACCAGAGAGAGTGGTAACTTGATCCACCTCCCAATATCGCTCTCCAGCTTAGCAATTTCCCTACCATAGTTGTCACGTAACACCACTTCAGAGTCAGTGTGCACTTGTATGCCAAGGTATCGGACCGAGTCGGTGGTCCATTTGAGAGGGAAGTCAAGGTTGAACGGGACCATCGAGGGTGTGAGAGGAAATATGATGGATTTATCCCAGTTAATTTTTAATCCTGATAGGCCACCAAATTTTATAACTTGATGGCAGGATCTCGAGCGTATATTAACATATCGTCGGCGTATGCGGTCATGATCAAATTATAGTTAGGAAAAAGTATACCATGATGCCCGTGGTATTCCCTCAATGCATGAGCTAATGGCTCCTTTACTATAGCATATAATATTGGGGAAAGGGAGCAGCCCTGTCTCGTGCCCCGGGATATAGGAAAAGAAGATAAGACACTCTTACAAATTTTAACTCTGGCTGACGGCTGGTTATATAATACAGATATAAAACTTATAAAAATATCTCCCAACTCCATTCTCCATAACACTGCCATCATAAAAATCCACTCCAGAGTCAAAAGCCTTTTCGGCGTCTAAAAAAAGAGCAGCAGCTTTAAGTTCAGGTTTAACGTGCTGTATGACACTAAATACGGTCCTCAAGTGCTGTGTGAGCGTATGACCCGGGACAAAACCCGCCTGCTCTGAGCCCATCAGTGTAGGGAGAAGAGGGGAAACTCTACAGGCAAGGATCTTAGCGAAAGATTTTGTGTCAACATTGAGGAGGGAAAAAGGTCTATAGGATGCACACGGTTGGGGGGGTTTATCGGGTTTCAACAGGGTGACTATGAGCACCTCTCTCATAGATTGCGGCATTATACCGGTGTCTGCAATTTCCTCAAATAATTTACTAAGGTGTGGTAATAGAATATCTATGTAGGTTTTATAGAAGGGAACCGTCAGACCGTCCAACCCAGGGAGCACTACCATTGCGCATAGAATTCAAGGCTATGCGAATTTCAGTAGCATCAAGCAGCCTCAAGAGATATTCTCTATGTGAATTGGTTAGCCAGGGTAATTGCACATGCTCCAAATAGTCAAGGACTGCGGATTCATCAACCGTGATGTGTGAACTATACAGCTCACTATATAGTACTGACAAAATGTGTGCTCTATGTCCGAAGGATCTGTCAGGATGGTTCCATCACCCCCATCCAATTCCAAAACACCCCTACTGTTTCTCTGTCGTCAGGTTAAAGCAGCCAGTACAGCACCCAGCCTGATGCATACCTTAAAAGCCTCCCAAACAGTGGTGAAATGCTGGACAGAGTCTATATTGATAGCAAAGAAGTCAGTGATAGCAGTGGCTATCTCGCCTTAAAACTCTGTGTCAAGTAGGGAGTATGGTGGGAAGCGCCATGTAAACGGAGCAACAACCAGCGGCGGCATATCGACCTCTAAGAGAATGGTCTGAAAAAGTGCGGGGAATGACTTCGCAGGAACAAACTCGGAAGAGAAGCGACCTGTCTAGTAGTATGTAATCAATCCACGTGTGTGTGTCATGAGGGTCTGAGTAGTGGGTGAATCCGCCTGCCTCCGGGTTCCTCGCTCTCCAGACATCAATGATATCTAACTGCAAGGCTATATCAGTGATAGTTTTTGCTACAGTAGAAATGCGGTGGCCAAGTCCGCCTGACTTATCAAGGATGGGATTCAAAATGCAATTCAAGTCTCCACCCCATAACTGAGGCAAGGTCGGGCTGGTGGAAACCTGGGCAAGTATTGATTGGTAAAAGGAGGGATCATCGTAATTAGGACCATATATATTGACAACTTGCATGTCTAACCAAGAGCCGTGACATTGTGAAATAGCATATCTTCCAGTAGGATCAGTTTTAATAACTGTCATGGGGATGCCTGATTTGGGATTAATCCATTAATCCAGGTAAGAACACCCCTGGCATGTGATGTAAACCCCGCAGCATGAAATGAGCCCTGTAACCTTTTGTTGTTGAGAAAACAGTACTTTGCACAACTTCCTATAATCATTTAGTCCCCAAATGTTCCAGGTAATAATCCTAATTTTCCCTGGCAAGCATCGAAGAGTGACATCAAATGACTGTCGCTGTGTACTCATACTGGCCTCAACAAGCAATTAAATGGGACTGCAGAATGATTACTTTGCACAACATAATCATGTATGCCAACCGTGGATACAGAACACAAAACCCTCCCCCAGCCTCCCCCACCCACGCAATACCTACGCCAACTGGGCATATACGACAATGTCCCCAGCCTGAAAAAAACTCAACAGAGCTTAATAACAAATGAAAATATTCATAAAACAAGACAGAAGAAACAACAAGACGTCTTGAGGTAACCCTTGGAGGCGGATGTGGCCAGGCATAGCTGTATTCAACAACCCAAAAAAATGAGGGGAAAAGAAATGCCGTCTAACCAGAACTGTAACCCCACCCCGGGGGAGAAGACCGCCCACAATCCTATTTACAGAACATTATACTGTAGATGTACACTGTACATATATGTTTCTTCGGAACATTACAAGGATACTCAGGAGAGCCATCAGCTGCAATAAAAGAAACATTGCTAAAACATCACCATTACACTATTACCTAGTGTGATAATCAACAACAAACCCAAAGAAAAAATAAAATAAAAAGGTCACTGGGCTACTTGTGCTATTAGATAAAGTCAATCATTATCGTCCAGGTTGCTAGTTGAGCCAGCCTCAACTTCTCCATTGTGTGAAGGTGGCTTAATTAGCTCCACCATTGTCCAATCTTTGAGCGCTTTTTGGAGGGCATTTGGATCAGTAAAAAGTTTTGCAGTGCCATTGGCCTTAACCCAGAGTCTTGCTGGGTAGAGCATTGCATATTCAATGTTTGGATCCTTCAATTTGCGTTTCATTGGGACGAATAGTCTCCTAGCCTCCTGAACTCTGAGCGTGAAGTCCGGGAACAGAGAAAGAGCAGATCCTTCAAACTGCAATTGACCTAATTCCCTGGCTTTCTTGAGAGCAGCATCTCTGTCACGGTAGTTGAGTAACTTGGCAATAATGGGGCATGGGGGGCACCAGGAGGGGGGCGAGGACCCAAGGAGCGGTTCACGAGTTCCACAATGAACATAGGGGAGAAGGTCTCAGTGCCCAGCAAGTCCCTAAGAAGTCTCTCCACAAATAACCCCATTATCCCAATAGGAGTTGACTCCAGAAGGCCCGTAATGCGCAGATTACTGCGCCGAGACCTGGCCTCAAGGTTCTCCGCCTTATTCTGCAGAATAATTAACGCCTTATCCATTTATTTCTGCGCCCTTTTAGCCTCCATATGTACCTCCTCAACCTCAGAGATCCGTTGCTCGGACATGTCAAAGCGCTCTGTGTTTTTATCGAGTCGCTCGGACATACGGTCCATTCTGTAAGATAAGGAGTCAATCTTGCCATCTATTGCAGAGAGACCTTTCTGGATGGTAGCCAGGATGTGTTCAAAGTCACTGCTCGAGACCTCAGATTCAACACAGGATGCTGGAGCAGACGTCCTGGAAGCATCATCTTTATGTCTAGACTTCAGTAATTCAAAGTTCAGTTTGGATTGGGCTTTATCCGGCTTGCCCATGTCACCAAAGACAGCAGATGGGGCACTGTCTATAAGCAGCACCAACCAGGAGACAAATTCAGGACAGCCAGCAGAGGACTAGTGCACTTGTGCAAGTGAATGGCTAACGCCCACTGCCAGAAAACTCCCAGCCAGGCTCAGACTGGGAGCGACGTCGCCAAGGCGCAGCAGTATTGGCAGCTATCATGACAATGAGAGTGTTACACCACCTCCGAATCATCCCAGGCCCAGCCAGCAAGACACAGCGGCAAGAAATGTGACCCTAGCAAGAACACGCAATGACGCAAAGAGGTGCAAATGCAGTAACCTGAAAGAAGCGGTAGTGAGGCAGGTCATGGATCCGGTGGAGAGGAGAGAAATAGCACACTGACACTGAAGATCAGGGTCCAAGACACAGACTGAGTCTCCACAGTCTATCGATCAGTTAAATATCAAGTTAAGACACAAGCATCAGAGGTCTGGAAATGCGCACAGCCTCTGTAACACCAGGCAGGAGAGTCAAAACCGTCAAAAACCGGCACATAGAGGGTAGGCAGAAGGTCCAGTGTAGGCAATTAGGATGAAATAGCGAAGTCAATGTACTCACCACCAGCACTTATCATCAATAATGAAGGTGTCCAAATGACGTGGTTCAAATGCGGCCAACACCCGAGGGTACCTTCCAAAGAAATATTGAGAGCAGTGAAATGTAAGGTACTCTTGTGATTTGGTATGACTCCCTGCTTAATGTACACACGTATGAGGCAGTATTATATAAGAGTGAATTGATGCAAGAGGCAGGAAATGGGTATGCTCCGGCTGAACTGTCGTGAAACGCTGGTAAAAACAGGCTGGTCAGATAGTGAATATGTGAGAGATTACTGCCTACTTCAGTATGGGATCAATGTCTGATAGCAGGCCCCAGGCGGGTGCAGGGTGTTGAGCGTTTAAATGTGTAGGGCCTGGGCGACCCAGCCGGCCGGGCCGCAGCAACAGGGCCTGGAGGACAAACCCCGCTGGTAGGCCCCAGTAATGAGCAGACCGGGCAGCGTGATCTCTGTCCAGGCGCCAGCGGAGGAGCAGCACCAGAATCACAGCACCCCGGGTGGGCTAGGGCCGATCCAATCCAGGCGCTAGCGTGGAAGCAGCCCAGGAATCACAGCATAAAGGGCGAACAAGGGCCAATCCAGCGCCCCTGGCCCACAGGTGTCAACAGCACCCCCCAAGCCAGAAGAAGCCGGCGCAGGGGCAGGCAACAGCACCGGGATGTCCCCAGTGGCTCCCTTCCATCTACCTACCAGCGGGGGACAAACCCTGCAGGTTGTTCCCAGTAACGAGCAGACCGGGCAGCGTGATCTCTGTCCAGGCGCCAGCGGAGGAGCAGCACCGGAACCACAGCACCCCGGGTGGGCTAGGGCCGATCCAATCCAGGCGCTAGCGTGGAAGCAGCCCAGGAATCACAGCATAAAGCGCGAGCGAGGGCCAATCCAGTGCCCCTGGCCCACAGGCGTCAACAGCGCCCCCCAAGCCAGAAGAAGCCGGCGCAGGGGCAGGCAACAGCGCCGGGATGTCCCCAGTGGCTCCCTTCGATCTCAGCTCGGCGACCCCTCGAGACCAGCAGCGGGCTGCTCCGCCCAGATCGAAACGAAACTCCGCCGCAGACTGCAACTGTTAACTCAAGACCTGCATCTCAAGGAAGACATGTACAGCTCTCCAGCGGGCACTGGAACGTAGCCCCAGCATCAGTGCACACCTCAGGGTAAGTGGACATTGTGGGCCCCCGGGGGAAATGTGGATAATGGCGTATAGTTGTTGACGGCTAGAGGAGCCGATCTAGCACGCAGCCATTTTGGAGCCTGGCAAGCTCCGCCTCTAAGATTCTTTATTAATCTTAGAAACGGGCTAGTGGTAAAACCTTAATTATGACAACCCAGTTTCTGGCTTGTCTAAAATGTGTTACCCATGATCAGGCTGTGCTGAATCTGCAATATAGTTTATTGTCTATGTATAAAATGATTATAAAATCCCTGGAAATGTGTCATTTGAGATTTGAGTTACTTATCCTCACAAAACTCTGTACCTCTAGGCAAGATTCTCTTTTCTATGTTAAATTATGTCTGCTTATCAAGAGGTTTCCTTATTTTATTGGAGTCCTTTATGGATTTAACATTTAGTAAAACATGCAAATGACTTCTGATTTTGTCCTTTCTTTTGTAAGCCTTCATGGAATTTGCTGCATTTTTCTGTAATGCTTTACTGAGAAGTTCTTTAAGAAATCCTTGGAACTTGTTATTGATCTAGAATTCAGTTATTGAGTGGACCCAGTTACTATTTTGAATTACTCCGCAAAAATGTGATGGGTTTGATGGTGGTGACTCTTATTGCAAGATAAAGGGTGCTTGAGCCAGATAGACAAAGGTCAATTTTGGGGTGGTCATGATATTAGGGTTCAGTAAATGATTGGAGATTGGATTCCCACAATGGCATGCTATTGGTGTTTCTGCTACAGTTCCCAGAAGGGGGCAATCTTTGTTGGAGATGTGCAAGATTATTTTTACTACCTCAAGCAGGTTGAAAACTTTGCAGTTATTTGAAAGCGTTCCCATTTTGGATTACTTTTTGATCTCTTACAACTAGTACATCCTGGGTCCGCATACAACTGTTCTGTTTCCACATTCTATGTCCACATACCACTTGTCTGTTTGTAGTTCAGTCCACTACCTATTGGATTTTTAAAACAGAGCATATTGCAAGAGAAATGTCATTTTTTTCACTATAATGCTTCATGCTCACATTGCAAACTTTTTTGCAGATATTTGGATGTATTTTTTTCCCGAGTCATGATACTTCAGGTTTTAGAAGGTGGATGTGTTCCTAATTCCTTTTGATCATATGGTGGTTAGTACATTATTTAGGGCCCGATTCTGATGCGGTTAGGAAATCTTCCTGATGGAATCAATTTGGAAATGGTTTCCAACTGTCTCGGATCTGGAGAGTCCGACCAACCGAGTATGATGCAAGTGGATGCTTCTAGATACTATTTGGTTGGACTCCCATTGACTTCTATGGGAGCCTATGTGCCTAACGGCACCGTAATCTGGGCCTTGGTCGGGAAGACACGTTCCCGATCTGATTTGGAAGGAGCAAATGCCGTTAGGAGACCTTCCTAACTGCATCGTAATCGGGACCTATGTGCCATTTTCTTAATACCAGATTGCAAAGTTTGGTAGGTTCAGTCAATCAATATTTTTTACAGAATTCTTTCCACAGTACAGTGACCTTCTTTTTGAAATAGTCAATATTTGGCATCTCGTTCTTTGTATTCACATGATAACTGTTATAACAGAAGAGATTTTTTATGTATTTTGTGATGAACTAGTCAACTAACAATGCATTTGCAGGTTTTAAACGTATTTTGGACTAATTTGGGCTTTTCTTTATTTATTGGTCCATATTTCCAATGTATGCCAATATTCATCAGCAAATAATTGCATGTATATGGTACATGTTTTGTTTTGCCATTGCTAAAGTCTTTATGCATGAGCATAATTTAGTTGCATGTACATTCATAACCAATAATGCACAGTGCACCAACAAAGCAATTTCTTCAGCTGTTGTGTCCTTGTACAGGTTCATAATTTAATGCTCTTTGGGCTTCACTGACAGAATATCGATGCTAAAAACATCGATGTAAAAAATATCAAAATAAAATATAGAATGCAAAAATATTGACTACCTATACTTAAACAGGTTAAGTACAAAAATATTGAATCCAAAAATAAAATAATATATATTATATATATAAAATATTAATATTATCTTTAAAAAAATCCATTAAAATTACTGTACATTTTAACTAAATATAAAAAATAAACTTAATATAAAAAAACACACAAACATAATAATGTATACATATACATATATTTACTTTAAAATAATGTATTAATGTATTAACTATTATCTTTTTTTTTATTTTTTGCTTTTACATTATATAAAAATAAAATATATACATATATCAATAAGTTAAAAAATAAAACATACATTTCGCAGTACAATAACTACAACAGTAAGGAAAATGTTGGATAGCAAAATAATTAAATGTACTATTCCAACTCCAGTGAGTGCAACAGTAGGGAAAGTGTTGGATAGAGGAGGGGTAAAAATCACTATTCCCACTCCAGTGAGTGCAACAGTAGGGAAAGTGTTGGATATCCGAGGGGCAAAAATTACTATTCCTACTCCAGTGATTGCAACAGTAGAGAAAGTGCTGGATAGCAAAGGGGTAAAAATTACTATTCCCACTCCAGTGAGTGCAACAGTAGGGAAAGTGTTGGATAGCGGAGGGGCAAAAATGACTATTCCCACTCCAGTCCAGTGATTGCAACAGTAGGGAAAGTGCTGGATAACAAAGGGGTAAAAATTACTATTCCCACTACAAAGAGTGCAACAGTAGCGAAAATGTTGGATAGCGGATGGGTAAAAATTACTATTCTCACTCCAGTGAGTGCAACAGTAGGGAAAGTGCTGGATAGCGGAGGGGTAAAATTACTATTCCCACTCCATAGAGTGCAACAGTAGGAAAAGTGCTGGATAGCGGAGGCATAAAAATTTCTATTCCCACTCCAGTGAGTGCAACAATAGGGAAATTTCTGGAGAGCGGAGGGGTAAAAATTACTATGTGCAACAGTAGGGAAAGTATTGGATAACGGAGGAGTAAAAATTACTATTTCCACTCCAGTGATTGCAACAGTAGGGAAAGTGCTGGATAGAGGAGGGGTAAAAATTACTATTCCCACTCCAATGAGTTCAACAGTAGGGAACGTGCTAGATAGCGAAGGGGTAAAAATTACTATTCCCACTCCAATGAGTGCAACAGTGTGGAAAGTGCTGGATAGCGGAGGGGTAAAGATTACTATTCCCAACTCAGTAAGTGCAACAGTAGGGAAAGTGTTGGATAGCAGAAAACAAAAATTACTAATAACATTTAAACAATGTAAAAGAATTAAATAATCTTAAAAATAAATAAATAATACTTTAAAAATATACGATTACATATATTAAACATATAAAAAGAACACATATTATAATATTAATTACATATAACACAAAGGTACAAATATTATATAAAATGAATTAATAATTACATTTAATACTTAGCTTAGCTCTGACTTGACGGGACGATTATCGGAAAAAACCCACAGTCCAGCATCTACCCCGAAATCTACAAAGACATGCCAAAAGAATGGTAAATAAAGACTGTCAACTGGATTCAATGAGGAATGTAAATAAATTGGTATGTACACAACATTACAAGAAGAAGAGAGGGAGATTCTTGGTGGTTTTTTCAAAGGTCCTCATGGCATCATATATTTAGAAACACAGTTTATACAGAACAGTTATATCAGCACTGTGAGCATAAATTGTGATGGCAACCCAAAGGGGCTTGGTGCACGTTGTGCTCGTGACACAGGAAAGTGACGGCGCAAGTGACAAGTGCGAAGAACAGCGGAAGACACAAAGTGACAAAGTGGTAGAAAGTTATATCCAGTGATCAATGGTTCGGCAAGGGTAATTATATACAACGTCTGTACATGATTTATGATTATTAAGAACCAAAGTAGAATGTGCGCCCTGAGTTGCGCTGAAAGGTAGATCGAAGGCGTTTCGGTCCTATGTAGTCATGACCATCATCAGGACCGGGTTGCCAACGTATTTGGAGTGCTGTATAAGGGAGGAAAAACAGGTTCAGGTAGGGGACCAGGGGAATGCGAGCGCAGGAGCTGTGGTCAAGCAAGGGTGGGAGGAGTGTGGCCTACCTGTAATTTCAAGATAGAGCTAACTAGTACTGGCGTGTTAGGGAAGAAACACGGTTATGGCGTAGCGTGGACAACATCTACATGAGGTGAGGAATCAGAGGAGGATACCTATAGAAGAGAACAATGGCATCAGTAGTCTGTATCAGTAGGGAAGTGCACGCAGACGAAGGTGAGAAGACAGACTCACCTATGGAGAGCCCAGGTCCCAGCAAGGATGATGGGAAAACCGGGTTCGGTGCAGCGTTGAATGCGTTTGCTAAATAAACACAGGGAATGGTCTAGTGGCTATCTGATGGGTCTTGGATAGCCTGGCGAGCAGGGTCGGGACCCCGATCCGCTACGGTGGTCCAGTAAGGGGTACCTAGGTAGAAAAAGGGTGACGGGCCATGTGTAAGTAGGAAACTGCCACATAAGCTGTTGTCGGTCTGTGAGGAGAGAAGGGCCTATCTCTATAGGGAATGGTATGGGAGGTGCTGGCTTACTGTGTATTGGTTGTCAGTTCAAGCGCCGAGTGAATCAACGGGCAGGATGCGTGTCAAGTACGGGTCCGGACCGCCACAGAAGTGTGCTGTGTCAGCCGGTGTCTCGGAGTGAAGAGAGCTGTACGCGAGTTAAATAAACGCTGTACTTCCATGTTCGGAACATCAGCGTGTCATGTGACCATGACTGGAAACGGTAAGATCACTGAGGGGCGTGGTGTAGTTAGGGACACCTGGGTGTTGCAAAGTGCGCGCAGAGGAGAGGTGCAGAGCTGGGAGGAGGGCAGAGACAGAAGAGGTATTATGAATAACATCGATAAAAGTTGACCTCTGGAGAGTAGGAAACAGATCTTCTTGATGATTAAGGACGGTCATAACAAGGAATTACACTTTAGCATTGCTTAATACATTTCCAAAAGTAAAAGGGTGAATTAGTGCAGAAGAGAAATATCGATGAAATGATATGGTACAAAAAAACACAAAAAAACAATTGACAATTCATTACCACTGGAATAGTTTTCAGTGTGGGAGATCGTTATAGATACATAAGGGAAACATATAAATTAAACACAATTTGACAAGGTCATGTTGAAACAAAGGGCAACAAAGGATATGAAAATAGTGTGATAAAGACAATGGACAGAACATTGCGACTGGTATAGCGTTCAATGTGGAGAAACATGTTGGACAAAAAGAGATAAAACACAGTTTAACAAGGTCATGTTAAGGCCAATTGGAATGCAAGGATGACAAGTTTAATGAATTATGTGTCCTTTAAAACCAGTGACAGTCTTGGCACATTGCAGAAAGGGTTGCTAGAACGAGTTGCTGGGAGTCTCAGGGACCGGGTATATATGTCTCGAATGGAGAACAAGGTGTATCTATTCGCCGATGGCAGAAGCGATAGAAATGGTACCAGACCGGAATAAGAGGTTAGGGCTGCGTATTATATTTGTACTGTACTGTTCCATTCATCGATAGTGTTTAAACCCTGGTCCACTGAATTACAGCGTGTAATCCACTTACATTCATTTCTGTTCAGTAAGGTTTGGAGGTTGCCGCCCCTGATGGGTAGTAATGGTTGGTCGATCACTTGCTAGATCATATCCAGTTCGCTGTGGTTTTTTCAAGGAAGTGTGTCACCAAGGGGGCAGTCAGGACTTTGCAGTGGATCCTGCTTTTGTGTTGTATTATTCTCTGTTTGACCATTTGGGTAGTCTGGCCGATGTAAACGAGGTCACATGGGCATCGAATTGCATAGATTACGTTTTGGGACCGGCAAATGGTGAATGTTTCGAGTGTGTAGGTATTGTTATTGGCTTTAAATTCTTTGTGTTTAATGTGAGTTCACAAACAATGCAGGATTGACATCTGTAATGTCCGATCAGTGGTGGTAAACCCCATGTGGCAGTGATGAAGTTCTGTTGTACAGATTTGGTGGGCCAAGTGATGGCATGGATAATAATACCTCTTCTCTTTCTGCCTTTCCCCCCGGGGTGCTACCAGTCCTCATCAGCCAGGAAACTTTTCCCAGGAAGCTTGTTTCCAGTCCAGGGAAGACATGGCTTGGCAGTTCGGGCTGGACTGTTCCCATGATGCACAGGGTCAAGACTGATTTGCATATAGCTGTGTCTGAACTGGGGTGGCAAAGTGAGCTAAAGAACGATGATGGATTCAACCCAGATCTGAGACTAGGGGTGTCTTAAAAAGTTTCAGGGCTCCATCCATCATCTCCTTGTGTTTGCTTTGTTCACCCTAAGTTGGCAGGGTATGCCCAGACGGTAGGTCCCTTGCTCACTTTGCCACTGGATTCAAGCAAGCCTGGCTGATGAGGGCTGTTAGCCCGAAACCGGTCCCAGAATGCTTGCTTCCGGTCCAGGGAAGACGTGGTTTGGCAGTTCGGGCTGGACTGTTCCCAAGAGGCACAGGGTCAAGACTAATTTGCATATAGCGGTGTCTAAACTGGGGTGGCAAAGTGAGCTAAAGAATGATGATGGATTCAACCCAGATCTGTGACTGGGGGTGAGGGTCTGAAAAGTTTCAGCGCTCTGTCCATCGTCTCCGTGTGTTTGCTTTGTTTGCCCTAAGTTGGCAGGGTATTCCCAGATGTGGGTCCCTTGCTCACTTTGCCACTGTATTCAAGCTAGCCTAGCTGATAAGGGCTGTTAGCCCGAAACCGGTCCCACGATGCTTGTTTCTGGTCCAGGGAAGACATGGCTTGGCAGTTCAGGCTGGTCTGTTCCCATGAGGCACAGGGGCAAGACTGATTTGCATATAGCTGTGTCTGAACTGGGGTGGCGAAGTGAGCTAAAGAAAAATGATGGATTCAACCCAGATCTGTGACTGGGGGGTGTCTGAAAAAGTTTCAGTGCTCCATCCATGATCTCCTTGTGTTTGCTTTGTCCACCCTAAGTTAGCCGGGTATGCCCAGACGGTAGGTCCCTTGCTCACTTTGCCACTGGATTCAAGCTAGCCTGGCTGATGAGGGCTGTTAGCCCGAAACCGGTCCCAGGATGCTTGTTTCTGGTCCAGGGAAGACGTGGTTTGGCAGTTCGGGCTGGACTGTTCCCAAGAGGCACAGGGTCAAGACTGATTTGCATATAGCGGTGTCTGAACTGGGGTGGCAAAGTGAGCTAAAGAACAATGATGGATTCAACCCAGGTCTGTGTCTGGGGGTGAGTGTCTGAAAAGTTTCAGTGCTCTGTCCATCATCTCCTTGTGTTTGCTTTGTTCGCCCTAAGTTGGCAGGTTATTTCCAGACGTGGGTTCCTTGCTCACTTTGCCACTGTATTCAAGCTAGCCTGGCTGATGAGGGCTGTTAGCCTGAAACCGGTCCCACGATGCTTGTTTCTGGTCCAGGGAAGACATGGCTTGGCAGTTCAGGCTGGACTGTTCCCATGAGGCACAGGGGCAAGACTGATTTGCATTTAGCTGTGTCTGAACTGGGGTGGCGAAGTGAGCTAAAGAACAATGATGGATTCAATTCAGATCTGTGACTGGGGGGGTGAATGTCTGAAAAGTTTCAGTGCTCCATCCATTATCTCCTTGTGTTTGCTTTGTTTGCTCTAAGTTGGCAGGGTATGCCAAGACGTGGGTCCCTTGCTCACTTTGCCACTGGATTGAAGCTAGCCTGGCTGATGAGGGCCGGTAGCCCAAAACTGGTCCTAGGATGCTTGCTTCCGGGTCCAGGAAAGACATGGCTTGTCAGTTCGGGCTGGACTGTTCCATGAGGCACAGGGCCAAGACTGATTTGCATATAGCTATGTCTGAGCTCGGGTGGCGAAGTGAGCTAACGAACGAAGATGGATTCAACCCGGATCTGTGACTGGGGGTGAGTGTCTGAAAGGTTTCAGTGCTCCGTCCATCATCTCCCTGTGTTTGCTTTGTTCACCCTAAGTTGGCAGGGTATGCCCAGACGTGGGTCCCTTGCTCACTTTGCCACTGGATTCAAGCTAGCCTGGCTGATAAGGGCTGGTATACCGAAACCGGTCCCAGCATGCTTGTTTACGGTCCAGGGAAGACATGGCTTGGCAGTTTGGGCTGGACTGTTCCTATGAGGCACAAGGTCAAGACTGATTTGCATATAGCTGTGTCTGAACTGGGGTGGCGAAATGAGCTAAAGAACGATGATGGATTCAACCCAGATCTGTGACTGGGCGTGTGTGTCTGAAAAGTTTCAGTGCTCCGTCCATCTTCTCCTTGCGTTTGTTTAGTAAATTTTTATGGCAAGGGAAAAAAGCAAGGATTACCATAGGAAAACTACAGCTTGAGAAGAAAACAGGAGTTGTTGGGCTTCCAAATTTTAAGAACTACCAAATGGCCTACCTCTGCAAACAGGGGTCTGTATTGACACACTATCCAATACAAAAATTGGTGCCGCAAACATAGTGGCGATTTGGCATAACCCCTAAATAAGAATAGACAGGAAAATAATCTACTGGAAGGATTGGTCGCAAAAAGGCATTAATTTTATCAAAGACCTCTATGAGAATACTTCACCCATTCCAATCTCTGTCCTCAAAAGAGAAAGAGGGTTATCTGACATATACTTTTACAAATTCCTTAAACTTAAGGTACAGCTTTCTAAACTGGCTACGAACCCTTCTCCCCCTTCCATCCCTTCCAAATCGCACAAGTTGTGTAGTACCGGCCACATGGTCTCAAGAATATACAAAGCCTTACATCCTGAGCCTTGCAAGGCCCATAAGTCTAACGAGGGGAAGTGGGAGTCTGAACAGAATAGCAAGGCAATAAAACCCGGATTGGGAGCAAATCCATATGATGACCTTTAACCACAAAATATCCCCCTCACTCTCTCAAATAAAATACATGATAATAAATAGGAGCTGTTGGACACCTGCCAGACTACACAAACGTAAACCTATCCAGTCCACACCATGATGGAATTGTAATTCCCAAACAGGCGATTTATCACACATGCTTCTCCTCTGTCCGCTGCTACAGAACTACTGGAACAGGGTCCTTAATCATATCTCCCAGACACTCAATATCTCCCCGGTGAAAGAGATATCATATATTTTATTTGGTTTCCATGATCTGGACTTAAAGTGGGATATTGACCGCTTTCTGCTTGACTTAATGCTGACCTTGGCATGTAAAATAGTCCTGTGTAACTGGGAAATATTTGATAAAATCTCATACAAAATTTGACAGGAATGGCTCACCTTCATGAGGGGTGCGGATAATATCGCTCTACAAGTTTCCCCTCGGAAGCCAAGGCACAAGACGATCTGGAAATCCTTGGACGACGCCTCTATGGTTTTTAAACCCTCTTGAAATCCACCCTACTATCCAAATCGAAAGAGCCAACATGCACCACAGTAAGAGTACGGCCAGCCTACCAAACAGCATATATTATGATGAACTGCAGACTACTTCAATGCAGTATGAGTAGCCGTTGGCCCGGAGTTAGTTCTCTTCTTCTTCTTCTTCCGTTCTCTTATTGGTTAACTACGTACTTACTTATTTATTTACTTTAGGTTGTTTACTTTCCTTAGGAACCATAGGGGGATAGATGTTTACTTTCCTTAGGAACCATAGGGGGATAGATGTTATGCAATAGAGGTGATATACAACTTGCTATATATGATCACAATCGAAACCGTGGTGCATAGCTGATATCGACCAGAAGCAGGCAAGGTTCGTAGGGTAACTAATCAAATTGAAGTAGAGCAACAAGGATTTATCCATCCATTGTGCTTTGTCAACTATGCGTTGTCAATTCTGTCTAAGCAATTGTATCATCTGTAAGAAGCATTACCAAGTAATATCAGAACAAAAACCTTCTATCCTCTCTGATTATCGACAAGATCTCTGATATAAGTTATTTCTTTGTTTTACCAGTGATTTACATAATTTTTTCTCCTGGTATAGGCCCTCTAGAAACGTATTTGTATTCCTAGGATCCTTAGGGCCACATGGGGAGGCAGAAGGCTGGCATACTGTGCAGCTAAACTGTGGAACCAATTGCCTATGTCAATGAGATTAACGTCCAACAGGCTTCTTTTCAGGAAAGCATTAAAAGCACGATTGTTTCCATCTTCTTAGAATCAGTTACACTGCTACTATCCCTATCTCACTAATAGCTCCAAGACGCCTAGGCAATCAAGCGCTCAATAAAACCATATCCTATCCTATCCTATTCTACCTTGTTTTCTTTATTGTTATTGCAAAAATCTATAAAAATGTACTGAACAAAAAAAGGAGCAGATATTAACAAACAACTTATTTAAAACATAAATGTATTTATTTTATTTCCTACCCTATAATACCACACCATTAAAAAAAGACTTCAACATTTTTGTTTACATTTATTTCCATAATTAACATAATTAATAATGAATTTAAAAAATATTATTAATAAAAAAAGATAATAAACATTCATTGAGTAGACATTCTTTAACACTATAAACACCACAATACACACCTAAAATTATTTACACAATTACCATAATTAATTACAAATTAATTAAGTTGAATTAATTAACAACTAATTAATAATTCATCAATACAAAATTAATTAATTCCCACCCTTGCCACCATTTACACCTATAAACACCACAACACACACCTAAATTAATTACACAATTATCATAATTAATTACTAATTCTTTAATTTAAATTAATTAACAACTAATTATTAAATGCAGCAGTAAAAAATAAATTAGTTTCCACTCTTCCCACCATTTACTCCTATAAACACCACAGCACACACCTAAAATTAATTACACAATAACCAGCATTAATTACTAATTAGTTAACTAACAGCTCATTATTAAATAACTATTAATAAAGTTATGTACACATTTAAAACTATAACAACTCAATTGAACAAATATTAATAAATACAAATTATCCAATAAATGTAATATAATTTATATTACTTCCCATCCTATTCCCCTAAGAACCCACTTCCCGCTACGGAAGTAAAAACGCTTATTTCAAATAAAGAATTAATAATAACTACTCAAAATTATCAATACATTTTCAATAATTAAATTACTTCCCACCCTGTTCCCCTATAAACCCACAACCCGCTATGGAACTAAAAACGTAAATGTAAAATAAAAAAAAATAACTACTAACAATAATTAATACAATTTATATAATTAAAATACTTCCCACCCTATTCCCCTATAAACCCACAACCAGCTACAGACCTAAAAATGCAAAATTCAAATACATTTTTTTTATAACTACTAAAATTGAAACACATATTAAAAATACAAACAATTCTTATACAAAAAACAAACATCACACACATATAAAATATATACTAAAATACAGAACAATAATGAAACATCAATATTTTTAACAACGATATTTTTGCAAACAATATTAAACACTTTGGGCCAGATGTAGGAAGCCAATTAGCGAGCGCAAACACTGAAATTTGCAGAATTTCGGCGTTTGCGATCGCTATTTGGCTGCTTGCAATGTAAGTAAGTTTAAACCTACTCTCAAAATAGGGAATCGCAAAATTGCGATTCATTATTTTGCGCAGGCATTTAGAGAATCGCAATTTGTGATTCCCTAAATGCTATGCTGGTAAGCATCGCAAATTGAGATTTTGCCTTAAGGAATCACAAAATACCAATGTCGGAGGGACGGTCGGAAACAGAAGCGAGGAGGCTGTAGGGGTTGAATATTGCAGGGTTTTATTGATGATAGTCAATAACCCTTGAAGAAGAAAAATAAGCAGGATATGAATTGTGGGTAGACAAAATAGTAATAAACAATCCAGACCTTGGATGTAACATAGACTTGTCCTACAACGTGGTTTCCCCTGAGCTCTCCTTCAGTAAGGTTGTCAGATGGTCCTGTAGCTCCTGGCGCTCTCTCTGGTATGGTTTCCCCCGGGATAGTAAAAGCACTCAAAGAAAAAAAACACAAATAAAACAGTGGTCACTGCTGTATCCTGCGCGTCATTGAAACCGTCACCACACCATGTGTGAGTATGTTAAGGAAGGGATGTGAAGAAGGGGGGGGTTTCTTATGTATGTTTAAACAGGGTATGTGCTTTTATGCTGCAGAGACGTGTGGGTCTTTTGAAACTCCTCTCATTTTAATTATTGGCCACGTGGAGAGAGTAAGGGGTATAGGCAGGGAAAACGGTCTCTCCAAAATCCTCCCACCCCACTCCCATACTATCCCCGCGGCACTCGTTACGTACCGCTGTCTGCCACAACTCTCCTGAGCTGTGTCGGCTCGTGTGTGTCCCCCGGGCTCCACCAATCTTTGGTCCAAATATCCGGGCACTCCGGTTCTTCGGGTGTAGTCTCTTCGGCGTCCTCTCGATGGGGAGCGGCGTCCTCGATCCTCTCGGCGTCTTCTTCCGTTGTCTCCAGCTTCCTTCCTGCGGGCGCGACGATTCCCTCGGCTTTTGGCTTTTTCTGTCTCTCTTGACCTCTGGGGCCACTACCCGATTGGTCAAGCCCTTGTGTTCTGTCACTTCCGGGAGGAGTGACTTCTGGGTCAAGTGCGGCGTACTGTGGGGCGGGGAAAAGACTTGTTGTTATCTTGTGTTGGGTGATGTCGGCTTCATTGCTATCGTCATACGGACGGTAAGGAACCCATTTAACATCCGGATGTTTACCCCTGTGGTATTTTGCGATTTAATTTCATAAAGCAACTTAGGGCATGTATGTGCGCCACATGTGCACACATGCACATTTCAGGGGTGCAACGGTGTCCTTTTGGAACCCTTGTAACCTTGAAATTGTGCCCACAATTTGCGAGTGCCTCTTGGTGACTCGCAAATTGCGGGCGCAAATCCTATTCATTCCTATGGGCCTCGTGGCCCATAGGAATGAATGAGATGGGATTCCTTGTTTGCGAATCTCAATTTGCGATTCGCAATTAAGGAATAAAAAGGAATCGCAAATATTTTTGCAATTCCTACCTGCATTCAATTTTGAGAGTTCTTAATAGCGATTCGGTAAAAATCGCTATTCAGGACTCGCAAAATTGAATTTACCTACATCTGGCTCTTTGATATTTTATTAAATCGATATAACTTACCTAAAATCGATATTCTTGACCACGAGAATTTGCCTGTCGATATTCCTGACCCACGATATTTTCGCCACAATATTTGTGCAATTCGATATTTTTTACACGATATTCTGTCCCTGCACCCTCTTTGGATGCCTGCCTTAACCTTTTGTTGATTTCTATATGATTGCTTTACAGTTACTTCAATGTTCTTCTCTCAAAACAATGAAAAAAATTGGTTCGGGTATTTGATGTCTAAAGTACATAGAATGAGACTATTTTTTATAATTATGTTTTTCACTTTGGATGCTCTTTTATTGAAAGTAGTTGTGCAGGGTAATTGTGTATTTTATTTGCCTCTTGTGAAAATATTCATTATTATGGCATATACCATGCTCTTTCCAAGATTGTTCTGTATTCTGGTAATCAACTTCTCTGCTTGTTGGAAATAGTCTTCTTTACCGCACTTTTTTTTAATTCACAAGATTTATCCATAAGATAAATTCTCCCAGAGGCTGCATTGATGGTTGCTTTCAAAGTGTAGGAAGGTATTGTGATGAATTTGTTTTTGATATGGTAATGTATAGATTTGTACATTTTCATGTGGTAGCTATAGGTCAATGAAGGTGCTTTTTTGTCCTTGGAGAAGGTGAATTGAATATCTTTTTATCTTCAATTCAGTCATGCATGGAAGCATACCACTTGTGTTTGAGAACCTTCCCAAATGCATACCACATTGCCCATGTTCCTTTTCCAGAGAAATAGATTGTCTTTAATAGGTTAGTTTAGTATATTTCCTATTTGTCCTAAAGGAAATTCCTAACTCCAGAGTAAAGCCGCATCCCACTGCAGTTCCCTATATTTGCAAACAATGCTCTTGCATGAAAAATAACAGTTGAGGCAGATCTTTGCTTGACTTAGTATTAATGCCATCCCTTCCCGAGCTAAATCGTATGAGATATTAGCATGCAAGGATTTTATGTTTATGGCAACCTGCATGAGCCAACCTTCTAAAATTTCTTTCTTCCTTGAGAAGCTGTTTTATGCTGTCTTATGCTTCTCTTCTGAGGTTAAAATGAAATTTCCTTTAATGTGTGTTGCTCTGTAGTTGGTGTTAAATGTTACATATTTATGTGTTTTCAATCACTATTGCCCCTTACTGGTGCACTGGTAATATTACTATAGGGTTTTCCATTTGTAGATGTTTCAGTGTTTTACAATGTGTGTGTTTCATATTGAATTTTTTTAATGCTTTGTTCTTTTCTAAGTTATGGATTTTGATTAAGACTGATTTTTCAAAGCATTTTAGTTGTAGAGGTATAAGTCATATAGGTGGTAAAAAAGCTGATTTTCTTTTCTGAACCCTGTAGTGCATTGCGAGCATCGATAGTCTAGCCTCTTCAAGAATATGGTGGCCATCTCTGGCATAATGGTGACTCTGTAAATTTGTAAATTTGGGGCAGATTTGACATATCAAGGCCATAATATTTGCCATATTGTCTCCTGATGTTTGTGAGTTAATAGACAAATGAAAACTGAGAAACCACATTGAAGAAAACGAAATCATGGAAAATCAATTTTAAGGGAATACAAATAAAACTTACATTAGATTAAACATTATAAAGGAAAGATAATATTAAGTAAACATCCAAAATCACACCCTTGAAAGATAAGGGGTATTGAGAGTTTGTTGGGTTTGGGATGGGTAAGTTTTTTTGTTTTTTTTAAGTTTCAGGGTTAGGGGTGGCTAGCGTTAAGGGGTGGTGAGGGTTTTTAAGGATCAGAAATGGGTGGAGTTTAGGGTGGTGAGGCATTTTTTAGGGTTCACAGAAAAGTGGAATTTTGGGCTGGTGAGGGGTTATTAGTGTTCAGGTATGTGTGGTATGTAGGGGAGTTGAGTTTTTTTAGGTTTAACTGATCTGTGGAGTTTAGGGTTGGTCAGTGTTTTAAGGTTCAGTGATGGGTAGAGTTTTGCAGTGGTGAATGCTTTTTAGTGTTCAGGAATGGGTGGAGTTTAGTGGTATTGAATAGATTTTAGGTTAAGAGATGGGTAGAGTTTAGGAGTAGAAAGGACTTTAAGGTTTGGGAATGGGTGGGGTTTATGGGTCATAGATGGGTGTAGTTTATTCATGAGGAAACATTTTTAGGGGGGTAAATGGGGGGTGGTGTTTAGGGGTGGTGAGGGTTCAGTGAATTAAAACCATTGCTTGACAATGTAAAATATATAAATCTAAAATAATGCCCCCTGAAGTAACGAATTGAAATAAATACTAGGGGTGGGCGGAATTTGCGTAATCGCGTTACGCAAATCTCCGCGAAACGGTAAAAAATCTCCGCGAACATGCAGAAATTCCGCGAACACGCGTAATTGCTTGTTAGTGCTGCTTTTTTCCTGTTCACAGTTGCTGTTTGCATGCTCGGGGAGAAATATCTCGCGAACACTCATTTTGAGAACGCGAACAAGAAAAAATTTCGCGAAGTCGCGGAAAGCAGAATTTTGGACAATTTCGCGTTCTCCGCGGAACGCGAAATTACCGAAATTCCGCAAATTCCGCGAACGGAACGGAATTTACCACCCAGGCCTAATAAATACCTTCAGCAAACTTTTTCTGAACGTAAGACCTGTAATCATTTCATCTACACCTTAAAAATAAGTATGAAGGAGCCAAAATAAGTATGCAGGAGCCAAGAATTGGTTTCTATGAAATGTAAAAGCCATTCATCCTTAATTTTGCAATAAAGGTTTAGAGGTAATTGTTTCTCAGTAATGGTATTCCATTACATAGTTTTCTAGGAAATCCCAAACAACCATTGTGTCCCCCTTGTATTATGTTTGCAAACCATAGCATAACTGTTTCAAGTACAAATATGGGTGATTGTTGTCATGTAGTGGTCTTCATTGTGGCCGTTAGCATAAAGGAGACAGTTGAAATTTGTTGGCATCATTGGCTTATTAAGTCCTGTAACATTACATGGTTTGTGTGTGGGGAGTTGTATTACTATCCTTGTGGGGACTTGGGTGTGTTAACACACCCACTCTGCGGGGCTCGATGGCATTGTGGGAAAGAAACAACAGAAAAAGCGTGAGAATATGTTTGCATGCTGTTAGGTGGAGGTGGGGGTTGGGTCAGGATGACCCCGTAACTTTGAACAAACATTGCTTGCCCTATGCTGAACTTGCTGCTAAACTTTGCGCTCTTTGCACATTTCTTGAAACCTTCCTGAAACCTTTTAACTTTTTAATTGATGTTTTAATTTCTTCTCTGTGGTTTTGAATTTCGTTGTGTGGGGAATTTCAAATTGGGTATTTTTGGATTGGTGAGGGAGGGGGAATCGGACCCTGATCCTAAGTGGCTTTCTGACCGACACCGCCATCTTTTTTTCAAGACGGTGTGGTCTAGTTGTTTGACCCTGGCCACCTTAAAACAGGACGCTGCATGAGCGCGCCAGACCCCGTAACTTTGAACAAACATTGCTTGCCCTATGCTGAACTCGCTGCTAAACTTTGCGCTCTTTGCACATTTCTTGAAACCTTCCTGAAACCTTTTAACTTTTTAATTGATGTTTTAATTTCTTCTCTGCGGTTTTGAATTTCATTGTGTGGGGAATTTAAAATTGGGAATTTTTGGATTGGTGAGGGAGGGGGAATCGAACCATGATCCTAAGTGGCTTTCTGACCGACACCGCCATCTTTTTTCAAGACGGTGCGGTCTAGTTATTTGACGCTGGCCACCTTGAAATGGGAAGCTGTGGGAGCGCGCCGCTGCACCCGTCAGCGTCCCGGAGGGGGCTGGGGCAGGTTATGCTGCCGGTTTTTCTCTAGAGCTGCCCAAGACCATCGGGTACGGCAGAGATTGCCTTTTAGACATCGGTAGGAGTTTGGTTTGCAGACCTCACCTTGATATGCAGGAGAGTAATGTCTCCTTGGGGTGCAAAGACTGCGACTAGGTAGCTTGCCCCTACCTCGGAGAATGCACTGTACAATCTGATACTGGCTTACCTAGTACTCAGCTGGGTGACATAGGTAACTTCCTGAGGGCTTACCTACTGAATACTCGTTCTATAAAGAAACATGAACTTGAAATGTATGATCTTTTAACCGATTCCTCCCCCGATCTGTTGTTTCTTACAGAAACATGGCTAAAGGAAGCCTCCAACCCCACTATTGCGAACACGATTCCCCAAGGTTACCAGATCCTGAGAAAGGACCGTTCCACTGGGAGAGGCGGTGGTCTAGCCTTAATCTTCAGGTGTTCCCTCTGCTGCATGCCTTTAGCGATCATGGAGATTGAGGGGGGCGAGAGCTTGGGTTTTCTCCTGACCATCTCGGCCCATCAATCCATCGCGGGAGTAGTAATCTACAGCCCTCCCGGTCCGGCGGGGAATTTTATGGAGCACATCAGCCACGCCATATCTCCCATAGCGGTCAAATACAGCCATTGTCTGGTCCTCGTTGATTTTAATATCCACATGGACAAGTCTTCTGATCCTGATTCCATGAGGTCATGTGAATCCCTCGAGATTCTTAATCTGACTCCGTATGTCTGTCTTTCTACACATGACAAAGGACACACATTGGACCAGGTTTTTTCATCTAACCGGATACAAATTAATGCCCCCCTTGCTCTACTCTGGTCAGACCATTATCTGGTAGGTTTTAAAATCTGTAGAGAGCCAGTAAGGTCTCAATTACTAGGCACCACCAGTGTCAGCCATAGTTTTAGGCCCTTTCATTTGATCTCACCGGAGGCAATACAGTGCACCCTAAGTCTCCTCCCGATTCCCTTGTGCGGCAACCTAGAACAGGATGTGCAGTCCTTTGAGGGTTGGCTTCAACTCTGGGCCATAGAACTTGCCCCCCCCTCCACGAGAGCTGCTAAATCTACCTGAGTCTCTGCTCCTTGGTTCACGGAAGCCCTAAGGGAAAGTAAAAGGGCATTTAAGCATCTTGAAAGAGAGTGGCAGAGGAATTATAGACCCACTTACAAATCAATCTATAAACTAGCATTGAAAGAACATTATAAGAAAGTTCGAGAGAAAAATAAACTTTTTCTCACAACAAAAATTGATCTGGCGGACAATAAAAGTAGAGTACTTTTCAATATTGTAAAAGGTTTCTCCTCTCCTACGACAATTAGTCGACCATTCGCTCCCACAAGTGACTGGACCAGCCACATGGCCTGTTTTTTCTATGAAAAAATAAAAAATATCCAGGACTCCTTTGCAGCTCAGTCGACAGAATTAGAAGTTGCCATAGGACCTCCTAGTGACGTGTGTCCCCGCTCTGACTCCTCCCTTATGGAGTTCCCTGTGATCACCTTGGAGCAATCTCTAGTGCTTATGAAAGCTCCGAAGTCTGGCTCACCATCAGACCCATGTCCAGCAAATGTACTGTCCTCAATAGCAGAAGTGATTAACCCTGATTTTGAACACCGCCTTGCGGGAAGGGCTTATGCCGCAAACTTGGAAACATGCTAAAGTTCTTCCGCTGCTAAAGAAACCTACGGCAGATCCCGAGGCCACCAGTAACTACAGGCCCATATCACTTGTGCCTTTTTTCTCCAAGGTTTTGGAGAAATATGTCAATGAAGTTACAACCAAATACGTGGAGGCCAATCATTTGCTGCACCCTAGTCAGTCGGGCTTCAGAGCTAACTACAGCACGGAAACAGCCCTGCTAGAAGTTGCGGAGACTATTAAAGCTAAGCTGGATAAAGGAGGTAATGCGGTCTTGGTATTATTGGACCTCTCCGCAGCCTTCGATACTGTGCCCCACAACAGATTACTGCAAAGACTCATGGAGAGCGGTATCAGTGGCACAGTATTGAGATGGTTCACATCTATTCTTGTTAACCGCTCACAAACTATCTGGTCTCCTCCTTTTGCCGCTGCGATTCCACCCATGAATGTCGGGGTCCCACAGGGCTCAATATTGAGCCCAACTTTGTTTAATTTGTATATGGCTCCTCACGCCCTTCTCGCCGAGAAATACGGGGCCAAAAAATAGTGTAATTTGCTGATGACACCCAGCTGCTGTTTACATGCGAGAAGGGTGTCGAATTCAACGGCAACTTAATTAACATCTGCCTCTCTGAAGTCTTCTCCTGGCTCAGACACAATCAATTAAAGTGTAACTCTGATAAGTCAGAGATTATCTTCTTTGGTCCATGTCTGTATGCAGCTTGGCATACCTGGTGGCCGCAGGACATGCCCCCCTTCGTCTTCTGTCACCATCGTGAAAAATCTAGGGGTCAAATTGGATGCGGCCCTTTCTATGAAGGCCCAAGTCCAAACAGTGGCTGGGGTCTGTTTCGGGGTGTTGAGAATGCTAAGGAACTTTCTCCCCCTGCTCTCAGCTCCCTATAGGAAAACGGTGGTCCAGGCCCTGGTGTTGTCCAGATTGGACTATGTTAATTCCCTGTATCTCGGCCTCCCTGAGTATCTGCTGGGCTGATTACAGGTGATTCAGAATGTTGCAGCAAGGGCCATCTTTCTGACAGGTCCCAGGACTCAAACTACTCAGCTTCTGTCCTCTCTACACTGGCTTACGGTGCAGAAAAGAATACATTTTAATGCCTTAGTCTTTGTTTTCAAAGCATTTCACAAGATTGGAGCCCCCCACCTTAGGGAAAGATTTCAACCTTATGTTCCACAGCATACCTTGAGATCTTCTTCTCAGCTTTTGATCTCAACTCCGATGGTCCTGCTTTTCCGGTTAGGGGGTAGATCTTTCCAAGCTGTGGCTTCTTGGTTGTGGAATAGCCTACCTCTCTCTCTTAGACAGACTCGGGACCTCCTTACCTTTAGGAGGAGTCTAAAAACATGGCTCTTTCAGCTTTGAGTTTCCACTTTAAAGGAATGTTCTGTTTGTTGTTATGTGGTCTCTGTTTTCCTAGCACCGGGACACTCCTGGGAGTAGCCGTGTGCTTTATAAATACCTGATAACATAACATAACATAACATTCTTGCCTTTTGGTGGCATCTTGATGGTCATTAAAGAGATAATGATTGCACTGGCTTACTGGGTCACCCATCTATATTTTGTGCCTTCATGGGTATGTAGTGACCCCCCTTGGCATAATAGTGAGGTTGGAAAATTGTCAGCATTTTGGAATGTTTTAGTCCTATAAGGGTTTTAAATGAAAGAATAACGGTGAACCGAGTATATATATATATGCTTGATGTACCCTCACACTTCTGGCATTAGGGTACAAAACTGTAAAATAAGATTGGGCCAAGAAAATTGTGAAAGACAAGAGATGGATGGAATGGGCCATATTCATGTCCTTCATTTTCTTTTTCACCATGTCACTAAAACCAGAGACCAACCATGTGCAAATGTGCTGTAGTCCTCCTCCAATAGAATCAGTCCATACTATTATGCTAAGCCAAACGCCATCGGAAAGAAAACACAAGCAACCTCAGACTGGTTTCGGCACTGTGTGCGTTCATGAGTGAATTGCAACTTGTGTCCTATACACTAAGAGCTAGTGGACCCATGTCAGAGCATATCAGCCACCATAATGACAAATTACATAGAAAAATTAAAAAGGGATGAGATTAAGCTCACTGTGTCACTACAAAGGCTAACAAAATAATGGTACTTTTTGGTAAATGGTGAACATTTTGTGGCCACTGCTAGCACCTTGGGGCCCTTTGCTCTTTGGGAAAGACAATAAAAGTGATGATTGGAATGCTTACATTAATTTTACACACTTGCATTTCAGCCAGCCATATGCATATAGGAATTGCCCTAGCTCCACTGGCAGCAGGGCAGGCACACTGCAAGGCCAGGTCCCCTCTAGACAGAACCACAAGTAACCTCAGACCAGTTTTGCCCTTGCTACACCTCATTGAAGTGCAGATTTGACTTAGTGAAAATGGGACCCATATCTTGGCATATATACTGCCCTTATGTCATCTCACGTAGAAAAACACAAATGTGATGATAGTGCATGAATTAATCTTATTCACTTGTAAATCATTGATCTCCCTTGCAGTCCATCAGTTTTGTTACTATGCCACTCTAGACTGAGATCATTTGAATACAAATTAGACTTGGTCCTTGTACAATTGGCACAGACTAGCCAGAACTATCTAACAAGGCCTCTCAAAATGTGTATACAAGCAATCATAGATCAGTTGCTGCCTTGTTGGTCTTCCTCAGTGAGGTATAGCATCATCCACATAGCACAATGAGCACAGGAGCCATGTTATAGCATATCTATCACTCATAAGGCGTCTCACTTTGAAAAGTTTGATTATTTAAGATCATGATGCCTAAGAGATGCAAGGATGTTCTGTCTGCGTTTGTCAATCAAACGTTAAACATTAGGGGCAAGGTTTACCACTTACTCCTGCAGCGCAGTGCAGCAGCCACAGATGCTGCTCTGCATGATAGGAGAGAACAGGAGAGCGCTATATTTGCAGAAATGTGGTACTCTCCTCCCCTTTGCATAACGCCAGCGCTGAAATCAGCTGTTGTCCATCATGGGGGAAAGCTGGGTGGTGGAAAATTTGTGCGAACCCGGTGATGCCACAACTTTCCCACACAAAAATGTGTGAAAAATGTGATTTTTTCAGCTAAAATTGAGGTTTGCAGGGAATTCTGGGTAGGGAAATGTTGGGGGATCCACGCAAGCCATACCTCCCTGGAAGCCGCCGGGTGTCTAGTTTTCAGAAATGTGTGGGTTTGGTAGGTTTCCCTAGATGGCCGCCGAGTACGGGGCCAAAAACCCAGGTGACCACCCTTGCAAAACCAGGTGGTTTTGAGATAGGCAAATTTGATGTCGCCTCACTACGTTTCGGGCCCTTGCCTGTCGTGAGTACTTGGGCCTCCCACACAAGTGAGGCACCATTTTTATCGGGAGACCTGGTGGAACGCTGGGTGGTGGGAAATTTGTGTGAGCCCGGTGATGCCACAACTTTCCCACACAAAAATTGAGGTTTACAGGGGATTCTGGGTAAGGAAACGTTGGGGGATCCACGCAAGCCATACCTCCTTGGAAGCCGCCGGGTGTCTAGTTTTCAGAAATGTGTGGGTTTGGTAGGTTTTCCTAGATGGCCGCCGAGTACGAGGCCAAACACCCAGGTGACCACCCTTGCAAAACCAGGTGGTTTTGAGATAGGCAAATTTGATGTCGCCTCACTACGTTTTGGGCCCTTGCCTGTCGTGAGTACTTGGGCCTCCCACACAAGTGAGGCACCATTTTTATCGGGAGACCTGGGGGAACGCTGGGTGGTGGGAAATTTGTGTGAGCCCAGTGATGCCACAACTTTCCCACGCAAAAATGTGTGGAAAAAGTGATTTTTTCAGCTAAAATTTAGGTGTGCAGGGGATTCTGGGTAAGGAAACGTTGGGGGATCCACACAAGCCATATCTCTTTGGAAGCCCCTGGGTGTCTAGTTTTCAGAAATGTGTGGGTTTGGTAGGTTTCCCTAGATGGCCGCCGAGCTCCTGACCAAAAACTCGTGGGACCCCCCTTGCAAAACCAGGTTGGTTTGTGATAGGTAATTTTGATGTCACATCAATAGGTTTTGGGCCCTTCCCTGCCGCGGGTACTTGGCCCACCCATAAAAGTGATCTACCATTTCTATTAGGATACTTGGAGAAATTCAGGGGGGTTGGAAATTTGTTGTTACTTTCCGCCGCATGAAAATTTGGGCAAAATAATGCAAGGAAAATGTCACAGTCACATTTTGAGGTTAGCAGGACATTGTGGGTAAGATAACTTGTTGAGATCCACAAGAGAGACCTCACCATGCACTCCCATCAGTGTTTAGTTTACGAAAAAAACTACAGTTGTTAGGTTATTCTTAAATGAAATGTACAGCTTGGCAGAGAGTCAAAACAGACAAAGATTACTGCACAGCCATCTATTCCTCAAGCACACACACATCTTGGTTGGATTTGGCACGAGGGCGAGTGATGGTTCAGTATATAACATTTTATTAACAAGAGATTTCACAAAAATGAAATGCACTGTCAATAATTGAAAGGACAAAAAACTGAACCAATGACTCGCAGCTCGTGAGCTGTAAAGCCAAGTCAAGGCACCAACCGCTTTACAGGCTATTCACACACCTTTCATACATGATACACACAAGACCGTTCACACCACCAGGCACAAAACGAACACATTACAACATTCACAAAAAGGGACAAGGTACACCCTGTTTGACAAAAACAGAATAGAATTTTTTTTCTACACAACCATCTATTCCTGAAGCACACATACATACTGGTTGGATTTGGCATGAGGGTGAGCGATGGTTCAGTATATATACTTGTATTAACCAGAGATTTCACAAAAATGAAATGCACTGTTAATAATTGAAAGTACGAGAAACTGAACCATTGACTCACAGCTCGTGAGCTGTAATGCCACGACAATGCACCACCCTCTTTACAGGCCATTCATACACATTTCATACGTGTGACACATACAAAACCATTCACACTGCCAGACCAGCACATTACAACACTCACACCAGCAGACAGCGCCATTCAAGGGCCCATCACTTTCACACACTCACATTCTTGACACAGCAACCACACCAGCTCACAGATTGCGTGAAGTGGCGTTTGGCTAGCAGTGTGTGTAGTGGCCAGCAGCTAGTCGCTACTCCCACACCGCCAGCCAAGTGCCAGCCCACTCACCACCAGCCAAGCACCAGTCCACGCGCATTGCCAGCCAAGCGCCAGCCCACTCACCGCCAGCCAAGCACCAGTCCACGCACACCGCCAGCCAAGCATCAGTCCATGCACACCGCCAGCCAAGTGCCCGTCCATGCACACCGCCAGCCAAGCACCAGTCCACGCACACCACCAGCCAAGCGCCAATCCACACACACCACCAGCCAATAACCAGTCCACGCACACTGCCAACCAAGAGCCAGTCCACTCACCGCCAGCCAAGCGCCAGTGCACACACACCGCCAGCCAAGCACCAGTCCACGCACACCGCCAGCCAAGCGCCACTCCACGGACAGCATCATAATTTTTTTTTAAACAAGAAAGAAAACACAAACAAATTGCAACTAGATACCAAACTATAACTACAAAAACAACAGCAGAAACTAAAGACATCATTCTATTGCCAAACGTGAAACTGAGCAACTATATCAAACCATGCAGACCAGGCAGTACACTATTAGACTCATGGTTGCTCCCAAAAACTCTTTTTAGTGTGATACAATCTGAAACATGAGGGCACACACAGCCCAGGATTAGAAGGACAATCGGCACAGTGCATACGACTCTCCTTCCACACACCTCTTCGCAAGCAGACTCTACATCTCTTACAGGGATAGTTTTTTTTGGGCGTGGGAGGAATTAAATCAGGAAAGTGGCGACCTTTCAATCTAGCCACATCCTCCACCACTCCAACTCTAGGAACACTTGCCTGTTCCACAACAAAAAGGCTTCCTATCACAGACTGCTGAAATTGAACAAAAGTCAACTTTGACTCAGGAGAACACTCCTTGTACACAACAAAAGCATTGAAAGTTGCAAAATTGAAGAGATGGATGGCCAACTTTTTGTACCAAATGTACGCCTTACAAATAGCAGTGTAAAGTTCCAACCTCTGATCTACTGATCTACTCTATCAACACCACCCATGTTCTTATTGTAGTCTAAAATGCACACCAGTCTGCGTACTTCAGCAAACTGACCCCAAACAGCCACAGGTGAAGTACTCTCATCATGAATGGTAGTCAGCATGTACACATCCCTCCTGTCCACAAATTTCACAGCAAGTAGTTCATCACTACGCAAGGAACTGCACTGCCCCCTCTGAAGTTTTTTGGGAAACAAGCTCTTTTGGATAACCTTTACGGTTAGAGCGGATTGTGCCACAAGCAAAAGTGTCCACTTTGAACAATTCCTTAAACAATTGCACAGCAGTGTAGAAGTTATCAAGGTACAAATGGTGGCCTCTGTTAAACAGTCCTCTAGCAAGATCCCACACAATTTTCTCTGAAACTCCAAAAGTGGGGGGACAACCAGGGGGGTCAATGGCGGAATCCCTACCAGTGACACACGGAAATTAAAAACATATCCTGTCCTACTCTCAGACAACATATACAGCTTAATTCCATAACGTGCCCTCTTGCTAGGGATGTACTGCCTAAAAACCAAATGGCCCTTGAACAGGACTAAAGACTCATCAATAGATATTTCTTTCCCTGGAGTATAGATCTCTGAAAATCGATCTACAAAGTGATCAAGAACAGGCCGAATCTTAAAAAGACGGTCGCAGTCAGGGTGATCTCGTGCCAACGCCAAAGTATTCACAAAATGCAGCATGCGAAGGAAAAGTAAATACCGATCACGGGTCATAATCGCAGGAAATATGGCCGTTGCCATCAAGGGACTGGTAGACCAATATGAAGCCATGGACGGCTTCCTTATCAAGCCCATCAAAAAAGTCAAACCCAAAAACTTCTTCATCTCATCCAGATTTGTGGGAGTCCACCGGATAGCTCTAGAGTGGGGCTTAAGTGTGGCACTGTGGTCCCTCAAAAACTGTTCAGCATACAAATTAGTCTGCTCAACAATCTCAGTCAAAAATACATCATCCATAAACAACTGAAAGAACTGTATATGCAAAACAAAAAATTCACAATCCACTCTACACCCTGCATCCACACTAAAGGCAGGCAACGCCGGCTGCACCATGTTAGGATCAACCCAGAGTCCAGCACTTCCAGTAGGAAGCCTTGCAGCCTCATGCTGCAGTACCGATGTCTCTTGCTGCACCATTGGCACATCAGTGTCCCCTCTAAAACAGGCACTTCATCCGCACTAAGAGTACCTTCATCTGCACTGAGAGTATCTTCATCATCCGATGATTCCATGTGGAGAGAAAACTCACTGCTTGAATCTTCCCCTCCCGCCTCTCCATCAGACGCACTGTCAGTTTCATAATCCTGCTCAGAGGAAGATTCAAGCAGCATACCAACAACCTGCTGAGCAGTCATTCTACGGCTAGCCATAATCCTTACTAATAAAGGTAACTTGTCAAACAAGTCAACAACAACAAACACTTTGAAAAATAAGTAATAGACAAAATGCATCTATCAGAAAGACCTATATACTCCAAAACGATACCACTCATGTGCCAGAAGCAGCTAGACTCACCACCACCTACTCTGCACAGACACAGTAAGGATCAACAATATCCCACTAAAAAAGAAAAAGAAAAGAAAATGACACATAAGAGAATGCAAAACACAACGCAAACAATTTCATGCTCAAAACACTACCTATATATATTGCCATTATGACGCCACTTCCAAAAGAATTCATTCATGCATGACAATAATACTCATTTGCAGTAAATACAACAAAAACGATTTTCTTACCAAAAAAATGCAACTACGCAAAACTTCAGAACAACCACTGTCGAAACCGCAAACAGGAATCAAAAGCTTTACACTAGAATAAAAAGGAAAAATAAAACATTACAATCACATATGCAAATAATGCACTAGTCCACATACTATCCACCAGCCAAGCAAAGGTAGTAGGTGGGCCTAAAAAAATAAGGCCAATCTGCCCCCACAGGGAGCAGAAACAGACCAAAAATTCACCCTCATAAAGGGGGAGCGACCCTTGCCCAAGGGGTCACTCCCCAACACCAACATTTAAAAAGCCCTGGTGTCTACTGGCTTCAGCCTCCCTAGGGGACAGATGGGCATGAAAACATATGGCCAATCTGCCCCCAAAGGGGCAGAAACGACCACAATAATTACCCGATAAAGGGAAGCAACCCTTGCCCAAGGGGCCGCTCCCAACAACACAAAAACAATCCCTGGTGGCATAGTGGGCATACCATAAAACTGTTTGAGTCGATCTGCCCTCCAAGGGTCAGAAATGGCCCAAACAAATGCTCCCCAAAAGAATCCCTGGTGCCTAATGGCTTCTGCCGCCCCGTGGGGGCGGATGGTCACAAGGCCAATCTGCCACCAAAGGGGGCAGAAAGGGCCAAAATAAATGATCCCCAAAGGGGAGCGACCATTGCCTAAAGGGCCGCTCCCCAAAAACAAATCTAATTTAAAAAAAATCCATGGTGACCTAGTGGACACAGGTGGCAGACCCCCTAAACAAATTGCTCCCCTGAGGGGAGCAACCCTTTCCCAAGGGGCCGCTCCCCGACACACAAAAAAACATCCCTGGTGGACTATTGGGCACACACCTACTTATTATTTTATTTTTTTAAATAGATCTGCCCAGTGGGGGCACACACACATTTTTTAAAGGCGGGCAGACCCAACTACATAAATATCACCCCCAAGGGGAGCGACCCTTGCCCAAGGGGCCGCTCCCCGACACAATTTAGGGCTTTAAAAAAAATATTAAACCCTGGTGGCCGAGTGGGGGCACACACACACTTTTAAATTATAAAATAATTAATGATCTGCCCCCCAAAGGGGGGGCAGACCCAACTACATTCATATGACCCCTAAGGGGAGCGACGCTTGCCCAAGGGGCCGCCCCCAACACAATTTGGGCTTTAAAAACTCCCTGGTGGCCCAGTGGGGGCACACACACCTTTATTTTTTTTTTTTTTTTAATGGATCTGCCCCCCTAAGGGGGGGCAGACCCAAACACCTACAAATGACCCCCAAGGGGAGCGACCCTTGCACAAGGGGCCACTCCCCAACACAATTTGGGCGTTAAAATAAAAAAAATCCCTGGTGGCCCAGTGGGGGCACACACATCTTCAAAATTGTATTAATAAATAATGGATCTGCACTCCAAAGGGGGGGCAGACCTAACGACATGGAAATCACCCCCAAGGGGAGCGACCCTTGCCCAAGGGGCCGCTCCCCGACACAATTTGCCACATACAGATGAAAAAAAAGCATTCATGGTGCACGATCGCGCCTCAGCGCGATCATGCAGCAGGAATGCTTTTTAAAAAGACATTGGAGGAAAGGAAAACCCTTTCCTTTCTTCCGATGCCTTTTTAAAAATACCCCCCACACTCCAAGGTGAAAAACTCACTTTTCTTTGCCAACGCGCTGGAAGCAAATGGCTTCCAGCGCGTCGGGTAAACAAAGGGAAACCCTCAATGACGTCAGCGCGCCTCGCGCGCTGACATCATTGATGAAGTGGCAGGGGGGGGCGGGGGAGGAAGGGCAAGCCCTTCCCCTTCCTTCCCCGGTAAAGACAGGGAGATCGGTGTCCCACGGGGGAGCGCCAGCGCTTCCCCCGTGGGTGTGTGTCACGATGGCCGGGAGCCGTCATGATAACAGCCCCACTGTGACTTATGACGGCTCCCGGCCGTCGTGAGCACAGAAGGGGTTAATTAACGTAACAGGAAGAGTACACCAAAAAAGGTGGAAAACTTCCAGTATATATTGACAAGGAAACACCTGCAGTAAATCAAATACTTGAGCATTATGAAACATAATTATTCAGTACATAAATGAAGACTTTCCTTTTACTCTGCTGACAGGATGTTTTCTTTGTTTTTGCATTCATTATTTCACTCACAAAGCTCCATTTATCATTCATTGCACGTTTAAACAAGCAAAAGTCTCAAGCAGTTAGATTGCTAGTGCATAGAAGAAAAGGTAGGAGGAGGCCTTGAAGAAGGATTAACCACAAAGGAGACTGAGGTGGCAGGGAGTGCGGCATGGATGCAGAAGTATTTTTTGCATAACGAATCTATGTTTAACTGATTTATCAAAGTATTTGCAAACAAAGGATATTCAACCAAAAACACTACACATATCATATTTGCAAGGCAATAGGTAAGACCAAAGAAGGTGGAAAGGTCACAATGATAACTGGTGGGATGATTGAAAATGAAAAATACAATAAAATGGCAATAACATATATTATACATGGAAGTATGTAATACCCATGTAAAACATTACAAACATTACAGTCTAGTTCTAACACCACTACTCACTGGTAACATACTATAGCTATTCTTCTATGTTACAGCACATTGAGGAATTAATGTTGTATAACATTTTAATTTTATTTTTAATAATAATTATTTAACATTAATTTACTTTTTTAATGCAGATTAAAATATGTTTTTTTAAAATTATTATTAAACTCAATTATTTGATTCATACTTTACCAATGAGAGTGCTCCATCCCAGTGGTAGAGATCTCAGCCTATGTGTGAAAAGTTACAAGTTACTTTACACTCAGTCTTAAGTCCTGATTTAGAGTTCGGGAGATGGATTACTTTGCCACAAACGTGACAAATATCTCGTCTGCCATATTACAATTGCCATTGAATACAATACACTTGTAATATGGCGATGGGATATTCGCCACTTTTGTAACAAAGTAATCCATCCGCTAAACTCTAATTCAAGCCGTAAGATTTCTGTGCCCCTGAGCTAATTGAATGGAGTCATATAAGTCTGCACTTGGTGTAAATCTACATTTGTGTATTTACGTATGTGAATCAGGCCCATGGTCTTTAAATTTTTTTTACAGCAATTAAAAGAATGGTCTCTCTAAAGAGCTGTGCTGTACATTAAAGCTAGGTTAGCTCTATATTAATTACTTTAAAAAGGTAATAAGTCTGCTTACTACTAGCTTTGGAGTTAACATGACTCCCTTGTAAGAAAATAGGCTTTTTGCAGGGAACCGCCCTACATTTTGCACACCACTTGGAGTACTAGATGCTGGTTTTCAACTCTGAAAGTGAACTGGAGCCTGCTATCGAGGCCCCAGTGCTAGTGCTCTCTTCGTAAATATGATACATGTGAATTGGCTATCCCAATTTGCAAAGATTTAACCACCATATATGTTTTTGTTAAGCAGTACCAGGTGTACCAGGGCATGAAAGTTAAAGGGGTCATCAGGGCCTGAAGCACTGATTGTACCACCCTGTGTGACCCATGTAAACAGATGATTGCAGCCCTGCCATTGCAGACTAAATGAGCAGTGCAAACTGTTCAAACTCGACTTTGCTCTCACTAGGTCTGGCAATATCAAAGCATATTTTTGATATATATATGCCAATCACCCCTAAGGTAGGCCTCCTGAGCCCAGGAGGCAGGGTGCATTATAATATAGGTGTTGGCATATTAGTGCAAGCTTATATATCCTAACAGAAGCCTCTTTCCATCAAGTGCTACTATAAATGATTGGGGGCCATAAAATAATATAGGCTGTCACCTGGCCACCCCGAGGTTGCCTGCTCCATTATGGTCCAAGTGAAATATGTCATGTTTGTCTCATCACCCCTAACATGAGTGCCGTGTCAGATTTGATGTGACTTGACCCAGATGGCCTGAAGCACTGATTGTGCCACCTTAAATGACCCAAGTTAACAGATGATTGTAGACTGCATGAACAGTGTGAACTGCTTAGACTCACCATGTGTGGCAAGGTCAAAGCACTAGTTTTAATATATGCCAGTCACCCCTAAGATACGCCTACTGAGCCCAGCATATATAGAAGATGTGGACATATTAGTGTGAGCTTATAAATCCCTATATTAACCTCTTTTCATTAAGGGCTACTATAAGTGATCAGGGGGCCATAGGACAACATAGGCTGGCACCCAGGCATCCCAGAGGTTGCCAGCTCCATTATGGTCCCACTGAAATATGTCATGTTTGGTATTAAACAACTTGTCTCATCACCCCTAACATGAATCCCATGTCCTATTTGATGTGAAATGGTGGCTATCTTAGAGGTTGCCCACCTTGTTGCCCCAGCATTTCCTGTGCCCTGGCTGACAGCCCACAGCTGCTGCCACCAAGACAGGAATCCGACCCTCCCTTCTTGACAGGATGGCTACTGAAGTGGCACATAATGGAAGTGAGCTTCAAAGCTTACACCGCCTATGATATACATCCAGGTTGCCTCCAAAGGAGGAAACACCCACCCCTCCCCAGGTACATATTCACTGGGGCAGATGAAAAAATGATGTAGTCAGGAGGTGTACACCCCCAGGGGGCTAGCCACACCCCTTGGGCAGGCTACCTGGTCTGTACAGCCAAAGACGGTTTCTGCCATTACTAAAAGTGGCAGAATAGAGTGGCCTATATAGCAAAGGTGGCGTACACTCCAGTATGTGGTCACCTCAGGGGTGGATTAGCTGCTGGGGCAATTAGCCCATTGCCTACCTGCACCCACGTCCCTATCACCCCTAAAACTAGGCTTTTAACTGTCATCCCTGCCAGCAGAACCTCGGATCTGATTAGACTTGCAACAAAGGACAAAGAAGAGACCCAACTCTGCAACCTCAGTACCTGCACAAAAGAAAGGCACAATACTCTGCACCTGTGGCAACCATCTGGCAACTGCACAACTGCAGCTTGTACAGGATCAAAGACCGGTTCCCACAGACAGAGGAATCCTTTTGAGAGTCAAAGGCACCTATAGAGTCCGTTGGCTAAGGACACTAGTCCCCTGCAGCCCGGAGGTAAAAACACACACCCCTATACAAAGAATCACTTGCCATCGGGATCTTCGAGGGATTGCCCAAAAGTAGATGGTCCAATGCATTGTGGTAAATGTAGTCTTGACCTCCAGCAAGTTTCAGGTGGACCTCTGGACATCTAAATAACTTCACACTGACTTTGCCGCTGCAAAAGCTTGTTGGTGGCCAGTCCAGCTACCACTACCTTCAGTTGACACTACAACCCGAGGGAACTCTGCAGCATCTTCAACTGACCACCTCAGTGGCCATATTTTCGATTCTTTCCATCCATTTCATCACCAGCACCGTCTAAGCAGTAAAACCAGCTCCCCCCGCAGCTCCCTCTTCAGCACCTGGGACAGCTAAAGAAACTCAGCACCGGGGCCGTACGAGCCATGTAAATTTCCACTGACTGTCCTGACCTGGTCCTGGGACCCACATCAACTTAATCCCCAGTGGGTTTCACGCAACTCAACCTGCAAGTGACCAAATGGCACCAGTGCTTTTTACCAATGATCGCAGTGTAAAGTTCTGCAGTATGGAATTGCACTGATTTATTTTTCCTTTTAAAATCAATATCTCAGGTTACACTAATTTGATTGTTTTCATTTTGCTGTCTAAATGTATTTTAAAAGTGTGCTTTCTTTTTATAAATGAGTCATGTCTATTAATTATCATCCATGTTGGTACTCTGAAGTGCTTAACATATGTTCCTCTAGTAAAGCCTGACTGATCTGTGCCACACTACCAGTACTAAGCTAGGGATTTATAATTAGGAATCCAAAGGACCTATTGTGGGGCATTGCGGGACTATTACGTAGAGAAGCCTAACCAGCATCACTGCATAATACTCCACTTTCTTACATTCCATCCTGAGCAAATGTGTTTAAAGCTGAGCAGCAAAAGTAGTTAAAGCAGAGCAGGGAGGTAAAATGCCATCACATTTTCACATTTAGCACCATCTTATGATTGCACTCCATCACATTTGCTCACCGTCATGTAGCCACATTCTTGTTTACTGGAATCAAGAATGTTTTCAGGATCCCTAGCAGGCACACGTTTGGTACCTCTTTATGTAGAATATGCATAGAAACATCCCACCCAAAAGGTGCCTCATCCTATCTGAATACTTGTTTGAGAGTTTGATGTCAAATTAAGACGTACCTTTTTTTAAATTTCGAGTGCCTTTGAATGCTTTTCCTTGCTCTGTGGTCTCTGCACCATTTGTACGACTCATCCACCAGTCTGTAAAACATAGGTAAAGCTATGAATACCTTTCGTGGAAAGCACAATTTGTTGAACGCTATTGGGTTGACATTATACAAATATATCTCACTGTGTTGTGGTTCGATGCAGCCTTAGATCATACTAATCAGGTGTTCTGGCAAAAGTGTGTCTAACATGCCTCTCAAGTCATCTTCATAGGGTCTTATCAAGATATTTTCCATTGATTCACATTAATTTGTTATTAAATCCCACACCCTTGATGCTCCAGAAGATGAGCATATATTGCAGAGGGGCATTAAAATGTAGGGTATGAGCTTTAAATTGCGTTTCTGTGAATAGCAAGGCCGGACTGGCTGTAGCGGGCACCAGGCGTTTCCCCAGAGGGCCAGAAGTGTGGGGGCCAGTTTTAGACAGGGGGGCTGTTTTTGTTACTGGGGGACGGTTTTGCAGTGCTGCAAAATCGGCCCCTTGTAACAAAAGCGCAGCAGCAGTGGTCCCACCTGCACCCGCAATGCCCCCCCCCCCACCCCGGGGATGGTGGGACGTGAGTGCCAGGGCTGGTTTGCTATCCCAGTCCAGCCCTTGTGATTAGGTGATTGAGAATAATAAGGTATGCAGCATGAATGTGTTCAATGCACAAAAAAATGAATCATGTGTACAGCTTGAGGATATTTCTCAAAATCAATGCTGAATATTAATAACTTCATAAGTCAAATTGTGCAGTACCATGACAATGTGAATGCAAAAGAAAAGTCGCAGGTCAGAAATAAATGGGAGAGCTAAGTAATTGAAAAAGTTCCACAATTTAAAATGTTACTAGGTTACCTTTGCAGCAACACAATATAAGAGGGCTGAATTAAAAAATGAGGCCCGGTGAATTGTTTGGTAAAAGAAGCATGTAGTACAAATAGGAAGACATTACCTAAAAAGTGAGGGGCATATTTATGAAAGTTTTGTGTCACCCTTGCACCAAGGGCGAAACAACACTAAAGTAAGATGTATTAAGCCACACAATGACACCTTGCGAGCCCTGCGTGGCTTGATAAATCTAGAATAATGCAACACAACACAAATTGCTGCATTACTCCTCCCCAGGGAGGCGTTCCATTGGTGGAGCGTGGGTGTTCCCATGCATCCACCAATGGATGTTGGTTCATTCCCAGATTTACAATTAGTGGCAGACCTGAAAATGCGTCAAAATGCTACGCCTCAATAGGGGAGGCGTAACGAGGAGAAATATCTTTATTTCTCCTTGTTTTTTCGTATTTCTATGTGTTCTGCACTTTGCAGCACCCATGAAAAGAGATAAATGCCTCAGAGGATTGTTTTTGTCCAGGAAGGTATCCTTCCTGCACAAAAAGCAGTCCTGCCTACAACACAGTCACCCTTGCAGCACGGCACAAGGGTGCCTGCATTGGCACTAGCCAGCTAAAAGGGCGGCAGTGCAAGGAAAGGACAGGAATGCACCATAATATGTTAAATATGGCACATTCCTGCCATTTCCCTTTTCACGCAGAGCAGCTCAGTGCAGCAAGGTGGCTTGCTGCTCTGCTTGAAAGTTTAATAAATCTGCCGTTGAGTATTTAGTAAGAAGTAATGAAGCACTGGTTTAGGACTGCAAAATATATTGGTGATAATTAACTACCTTAACTTCAGTAAATAGCAAGATTACATGAGAATAGTTTCTTTATAAATTATCGTTTCAAGAATCCTCTGTTTAATTTTCCAAATCCTGTTTACAGTTAGGGGTGGGAGCAAGAGGAAGTTTTAATCACCCCCACATATCTGGTTCAATTTTGCAATTTGCAAAGAAGCTCAGGGCCTCATTTATCGGGTTTTGGTCTAGGGCAGCACAGCAAGTCACGTTGCTGCGCTGCCCTATGTCAAAATGAAAGGGCAGGAATACACCATGTTTATCTAATACAGTGCATTCCGGTCCTTTCCCATTGCACTGGAGCCATTTTGACAACCTAGCGCCAACACAGGCACCCTTGAACCATGATGCAAGGGTGCCTGTGTTGTTGGCAGGATTGTTTCCATGCAGGAAGGGGCACCTTCCTGCACAAAAACAATCCCCTGAGGCTTTTTCCTCTTTCTTCGTGTGCTTAGAATGCAGCTGATCCAGTGCAAAACCGGGAAAACGGCGAATAACCTTTACCGATACCCTCCCTGCGTCGCAAACCCGATGTCACACTAACTCATTCACACACATTCGCTGGTGGGACCAATAACACCAACACTCACACGTCTCTCTTACTGAGTCTGCACACACAGGAGGGATGAGTAATTCAAGCGCCGGACATGTGGGGGAAATACCTTATAACCTATAGGGAAGGAAAAGTCATTTACAAATATACATGAACGCCCTTTCGCCTACAGATCGTCAATTCCAAACATCAAGACACTCCTCCCACTTCAGTCAATGGACCAAATTAGTTGGATTGGTTGATGATGATTTTAGAACCAGCTAAAACACATTTTAAGATTCAGAATCCTTTCCTCCTTAATGTAAAACCACAAACTCATTAAATCTTGTTAATCAATAATGGTTTATCTAAATTTTATAAAAACTTTTAGTAAGCATTTATTTCGTCAAGTTTAGAACATTTTCTATCAATTTTTCAGGAAATCGCAGAACTTCATATTTACCTAATCTTACTATCTGGGGTCCTCTAATTCATTGGCTCTGCATAGATCGTCCAAAAGCAAGCCAAAGCTCAAAGTTCTTTGCTCAGCACGTTACAGTCCCAAAGATCGGCAAAGGACCAAAGACGTGCAAGCATCTGTCAAAAGTTCGCAGTCATCAAAGTGTCGGGCAGCATCTAGGTCATCAAGGAAAATGTCACGTCAGACGTGGCATCCGCTGCTGTCGTTCAGTCAGGGTAGGGGCAGTCAGAGTGCTCTCGTCCCTATTCTACTAACCTTTTTATAATAAAACCTACACATAGAAGTTACAAAATGTTACTTGATTGGCTGGTTGAGATCGTCCGATTCTATTCCCAGGGTTTTCAGTACAGTTCGAGGGGTGAGGTCACCGGTAAAAGAAGTATCAACTCGTTCCGGTTTACTGTAAGGGTTATTGTTCCTCTTCCTTGGCAGAAGTCCAATGTGCCATCCTTGTTAGGGTACAGTGTGTTCAGAGGCTACTGCAAGGATTTAGGGAAGTTCTCACGCAGGCACTGTTCACTCTGCGGTACATGAGAAAATGGACACTTCATCGTGGTGTCTCAGCAGCCATCTTTGATTTAGGCCCAAATGCTAATTTAAGCGAAACAAACACAAAAAAGTAAATAATATAAATAAATTATAAATCTAATGTATACCCCTTACTAATCCCTTTATGTGCTTGTATTTATCTAGCATATAGCAACATTTAAAGCATTTATATTCACCTGTTCGATCCTCCTCTTGGGCAACATTACAAGACATCACAAAAGCAACACATACCATGCAGTTTTCTAATTACCACATTTACTACCGTTAATATGCGTACATATTTTAGTCATCAAAGTTATTTTTGCCATGCAAATGCAAATCCCACGTGTGATTTTTATTAATAATGTTGATTAATAAACATGCAAACTCGTTTAATAATATTATAATTAATAGATTATTTAATTAGTATTTTCATGCAGAATGGGGGATGTATACAACATTTTTGTACTACCTGCTCCATCAATCACCCCTTTGGTGATTTTTATCACCACACTTTAAAAATGTTGTATCAATTTATCATGAAAGCGAAATGAATTCTTTAGTTTAGTTCACATCTCTGTTTCCCCAATTCCTTCTCTTCTAGCTGATTTATACATACTATCTTTCATTTCCTCTAATTCTACTTCTTCATATTCCCTCTCTTGTCTCTTATTCTGTATTCTTTTCAAATTTTCTCTTTTTAAATTTTACTGTATTTTCTTTCTTTTATAACATAAACATCCTAGTCTTAGAATTAATACTAGAAAAATCACACGTTAATGGAAATAAAATTCTACCTATAAATATACTACCTAAGTTAAATAAGAAATCTTTAATAGAAGAAAGTTTCTTCCTATTCTTTTCCCAAATACTTTCATCCTCCAGTGGTACAATTTCCTCATGCAATTCAGTTATATTTTTGATATAGATCTTTAGATCTTTACTTTCGTCCGGAATGTAAGTACAACAATGTTGAACTTTCAGCATTCCACAGACTTCACCCTCTTTTGCCAATATTATATCAAGGGCAAGTCGATTTTGCATCACCATGGCACGCATAGCAACCATTTCTGTATTTACCAATAAGAATCCTCGAGCGGTGCTTGTTGACAAGCAATCCACTACTGTTGATAATTTTCTAATTTTATGTGCATTCGGAGATATTGCCACTGCTGGTATCAATGCTCCAAAAATGTCTCCTACAATTTCTGACCAAGACTTCCTAACTTGTGTACACCATCTTCTCCTTTTCCCATTTAGAATATCTTTGGAAAAACCAGACCTACATAACATGTGCCATACCAATGATCTGGCAACTGATAATATGCCTTGTTCCCGCAGATAAAATACAATCCAGGAAAAACTGGATCATTTCCACCTTTAAATCCCCATCCACCCATGATTCGATATTACCTACAAAGTAATTATCATGGGCAGTTTGATTCCTTCTAATACAAAACTTTCCCTTCTGAGGCCAATCTAAAGCCATTGTTGGACTGGCTTCTCCTTTCAAATGCTTTTCCCTTTCAACATCCCAGACTGTCTTTTCCTCACTTCCTTCAGGTACTTTCTTTTGCATTTTCAATCTCCTTTCTTCAACCATATCCAAGAACACTTTCTCATCTTTCTTTAAACTACAAGTTAGATTATTTCTAAATATAGATTCTAATGTTAACTCTTTAGTTTCTAAGAAAAATTCACCTAATACCTTTGCAGGTTTTACTTTATTCAATTTGTTAATTACGGGAACTTGTGAAAATACGTTATCTACATCTGAAAAATAATATTCTAATTTCCCTATTTTATAAAACAAACTTGCCATTACACTACATGTTATTCCATATGTTACTGGAAGGTGATGATATGTCACTCCCTCAGATACAGATGCAGGTAACTGCATGCAGACGTAGCAATCTCTCACATCCATTGTCTTTACATATTCATACAATAGATTTGAAAATACATTGTTAGAAAAATCATTTATAGATCTATCTTTGTGTAAATAATTTCTATCTATTTTAGTAGGATATACTTTCTGAAACTTTTCTACATTAGTTTTATTTTCATTATGTCCTTCTATTGTATCTAATGTAACTTTAAATGAGATCATCAAAGCTAAAACACTCCATAGAAGCATTAGTAATCCTGTACAACAACAACACGTTTTTAGCCACCTTCTACGAAAACTACATTTAGTTCTTCTATTCTCTGTGATTGCTATTTGCAAAAATGAACAGTGTCTTTTGACTTAGCCTCTTCTACTTCACAACTAGTTTGTCTAACCCAAGGCACTAAGCGCCTACTTGGTTCTATCAGTTATGTCTATTTCAGTAATTTATTGTCTTTCCATCGGTCTCTTCAGTTTGGCATTTGATCGTCTTTCACTTTTCTCTCATAATCTTGATACAGAACTGCCTGAACATCTGTCTCTTCTTCAATATCGGACAAGATAACTCTTAGGATTTACGATTCTTCATCTTCTTCAACCACTTCTTGTTCAGTCACCTGTGGGTTTTCTTGGCTATCTGCCTCTTCTTTAATTTCAGGCAGGGCCATATACGACCATTCTGGCGAATTATACTTTTGGTTAGGTTTTCTCGTTCTCTTGTTTTCTTCTACTGTAGTTATTTTCTAATTTTTCGATTTTTCTTGACTAGATACTTCATTCACTTGTTCTGCTCTTGATGAATTCACTCGTGTTAGTCGATATCTCAATATCTTTATTTTGTTTGGCCAGATTCCATCTTTTGCTGATCTTTTCAAATTATTTCCTTTATTATTCTTTTCAGCTCTCCATGCTCTCTTTCTCAAGACTTGACCTTCTGGGACTTCTTCATCACTATCTTCTGATTCTGTTTCAACTTGCTTTCAGTTGTTCCTCTTTCCACCACTTTATTTTTCCCTACTTCTGTCCCTCGTCGTGGTTCTTGCACACAATCTTCCTGCTGACTAACTATCCCTTCCTCTAACTGAGTGTTTGAATTCCCTCCAACTCCTCGGGGGTCTTCCGCAAAGATCTTTCCCTCATTCTCTGTATCTGGCACCTCTCCATCTATTTCTCTTATTTCAGGTGGAATTTCTCTCAACTTTCCATCAGGAATTTCTTTATCAAGAATCTCCTTTATTGTCTCTTCACTATTTCTCTCTTGCCCAGTACGTGCTTGTGTCTGTTCTGTTTCCGAGTCTGAGCTGGTATCTGAAATCTGTAATTTCCTTCTCAAGGGAATATTTTCTGGGGCTACAATCACATCTGGTTCTGATTCCCCCCTTTCAGGGTTCTCTCTTGTTCTGTTATCTCCAGTATCAGATACAGAGCTTGATTCTGATTCCTCAAAATATTCTCCTTCTTTGTTATCTACTGGATTTGGAATTCGCAGAGTATGACTAGCATGGATCCAGTTCTTTATTCCAGCACACTTTACAGCTGTGGTTGTGGTGAAAATCACTTGTCGTGGTTTTCCCCAACGTGGGACCAGACAGTTCCTTCTTCTGTGTACTTTGATTCTCACCCAGTCTCCTGGGCTCAGATCATGAGCTTGCTTCTTTTCAAGGGTGGTGGCATCCGATCCAACCTGATGAAACACAGAATGAACTGCGTCAGCCAGTCCCTTACAGTAATCCAACACCAAGTCATCAGTTATAGGCAACAGCTTGTTGACTGGAATGAAAACATGTCGCATTGCTCTTCCCATGACAATTTCATGGGGACTCAGACCTGTATTCTTATCTGGAATAGATCTAGTTGTCATGAGTACTAGCGGCAAGACATCAGGCCATTTCAAACCTGTGGCTAAACACATTTTTCCCAATCTGTTTTTAATAGTGCCATTCATTTGTTCCACTACACCAGAAGCCTCTGGGCGATAGGCACAATGTAGTTTCTGTTGTACATTCAAAGCTTCACAAATCAATTTCATGATCTCATTATGGAAATGCTTTCCTCTATCTGTTTCAATTGTGACTGGGAACCCGAATCTAGGGATGAATTCCCTCAAAAGCAATTTTGCTACTGTGATTCCATCACTTCTTCTTGTGGGATATGCTTCTATCCATCTAGAAAACAAGCAGACCATCACTAAAACATACCTCAGCCTATTACAAGGAGGCATCTCAATGAAATCAATCTGCATTCTGGTGAAAGGCCCTCCTTCTCGACCTATCGTTCCTAGACTTACCACTGTCTTCCTTCCAGGATTGAACTGCTGACATATGAGGCATCTTTGACAAAGGCTCTCAGCTACAAGTCTGAATTTTGCATTATACCAAGTTTGTTTAAATGACCTAATCATGGCATCTCTCCCTATGTGTGCTTGTCCATGATACATCCGTGCCATGGCAGGCACCATACTGTCAGGTATGACTGGTCTTCCATCGCGATAGACCCACACATGATCTGTTTCTCTTGGTGCACATCCTGCTTTTACCCACTGTCTCATTTCCTCATCTCCTGCTTCTTCCTGCAACTGCCTTACTTCTTCCCAGGTACTCACAATGTTAGTAAACAATAGGGGGCAATAATTCATTTCTCTCTCTTTCGCTCTGTTGAGCGAGTTCTGATTGCGAGCACAGTATTAAGCCACATCGTTGGCATACTTATTACCAACTGCGACATAGTCTCCCGTATTTGAGTGTGCAGCACACTTCACAACAGCCAATTGCTTTGGCAGCTGTATCGCCTCTAGCAACTTCCCAACCACTTCAGCATTCTTTATAGGAATTCCACTTCAAGTCAGAAATCCACTCTGCAGCCATATCTGACCAAAATCATGCACAACACCAAAGCCATACTGACAATCAGTTATCACAGTCACTCTCACATTATTTCCCAACTTGCATGCTCTAGCTAAGGCTACAAGTTCAGCAACTTGGGCTGATTTTACTCCCTTCAAGTAAGATGCTTCCATTACTGCTGCAACTGTGCATACTGCATATGCTGCACTTAGCATTCCTTCTTCTGTTCTCAGGCATGACCTGTCCACAAACATCACAAAGTCACTTTCTGTCAATGGTACATCTTTCATATCAGGACGTGGTTTTGTACAAAAATCAAGCACATCCAAACAATCATGTTCCACTTCATCTCTGACCTCCACATTCTCCGCATCAGGCAATAACGTTGAAGGATTTACATTCAAGCATCTCGTCAGGCTCACATTTGTTGCACCTAAAATGACTTTCGCATATTTAGTCAGCCGACTATGTGTCATGAACTGAGTGTGTGCTCCTTGTTAAAAGGATTGCCACATCATGCGGTACAAACACTCACAAAGGATATCCCATCACAATTCCTTCGCTCTGTTCCAGACTCTTACAAGTGGCAGCTACTGCTTTCAAGCAACCAGGCAATGCTACAGCTACAGGGTCTAGCATAGCTGAAAAATATGCAATTGGTCTTCTCAATTTTCCATGTTTCTGTATCAGTACAGAAAGTGCACATCCATTCCTCTCACTACAGTACAACTCGAACTCCTTCTCGTAATCAGGCATACCCAATGCTGGTGCTTCACACAAACTGTCTCTCAATTGTTTAAAAGCTGCTATTTCTTCCCTATTTAAGTCGATGGGGTCCTTTACATCACTTCTCGTCAGGAGTACCAAAGGTTTTGCAATCAGGGAAAAGTTACTTATCCACTGACGACAATATCCATCCAATCCAAGAAACATTCTCACTTCTCTTTGTGTCATTGGGGCTCTCATTCCTTTTATTATCTTGATTTGGTCTGTAGTTATTTTCCTCAGTCCCTTTTCAATTTTGTGGCCTAAATATTGTACTTCTTTCTGACAAAATTGTAGTTTAAATGGGGATACCTTAAGTCCTCCATCTGCCAAATGGTGCAGCAATGGTACGGTGTCCATTACACAAGCTTCTCGAGTTTTTGACGCCACAAGCAAATCATCGATATCTTGGACTAGCACTGAATTCTCGGGCATCTGCAAATCTTCTAAGGACTTCTTCAATATCTGATTAAATATCGAGGGGCTTTCTGTATACCCCTGTGGGATTCGGCACCATGCCAAAATACGTTCACCGAAACAGAACACAAAAATGTGTTGGCTATCATGATGTAATGGGATGGAAAAGAAAGCGTGACACAAATCAATCACTGTATACCATTCTGCATCATGAGGAATCTGATACAAAATCACAGATGGATTTGGTACAATAGGACAACATGACACAACGATTTTTTTTTTCTCAAATCTTGCACTATTCTGAACTTTCCATTAGGCTTTTTCAGTCCCATAATTGGTGAATTACATGGACTACTCATTATTTCAAAACACCTTGTTTAACCATTTTCTCAATTATAGGAGTAACTCCTTCAATTATCTCAGGTGTTAATTTATATTGAGGAACATTTGGGTAGCTTATTCCTTCCTGATATTTTTACGGGATCCACATTTTTCATTAATCCTACATCTTCTCCTGTGAAATGCCAGACTTCTGCTTTTACTGTGTTTTTCAATTCCTGTGGTAGTTCGTCAGGGTTGAATACTGCAAAGGCTTCAGTAATCTCACCATTGTCATTTTATACAGTACATCTTCATCAGGGGTCTCAAATGCTACACCATCAGGGGTACAAAATATAGTGCAATTCATCTTGCACAATAAATCTCTTCCTAACAAATTTACAGGACTTGAATCGCACACAACAAAGCGGTGCATTTTGGAAAATTTCCCTATACTGACTTTTACTGGTTCTGTGAGATACGTTTTAATGTGTCTGTTGGATACTCCGACCACTTGTATTGTTTCATCCGAGAGAGGAAGATTTTTAACATCTGCTGTCCTAACAGTTGATGGAGTAGCACCAGTATCAACTAGGAAAGTAATATTTTCCTCATTTACCTTTCCATCCACAAAAGGGCCTGTCTGGTCTACTTCCAGAGTTGCGCCAAGTATGCACTCTTCTTCCTCCCTTTGACACTGTCAATAGCCTTCTTCTGACTCACTCTCATCGCGTTTAAGCCAATACTGCGAAACAGCGCTAGCGCGCTGCAGCTTATTTACCTGTTCTGCGTTGTAGAATCCTGTCTCATTACTGCATTTCTGTGAATTTACGCTCTGTGGAAAAGGCGGTTTTGGCGCCTGATTCTGTTGGGCAACAACCTGCTGCTGTCGCTGCGGTTGACAACTCACCTCTTTCTGCACCTGCGGATTTAATGATGTATTATCATTATTAGTATTCGGGGGAAATTTACACTCGGATTTCCAATGCCCTATTCTTCCACAATTATGACATGGCCATTTCTTTTTGGCTTCATCTATATTAAATTGTCCCTTTCCCTTTCCATTATTAAATTTTGGTTTCTTACCTGCACCATTGGCTTGTTCAATCAATTGAGCTTCCTGTCTTTCTGCTACTTTGACTTGTGCCCATATAGCTTTCTCTTTCAACTTACGCTGCTTGGCTTCAATTTCATCACTAACATACTTTGCATGTCTCAGTACTTCGTCTATCTTCTTGTTTTGCCAATCTACTCTATGCTGCTTAATCATTTCGCTTATTTCTGGACGCAGCCCATATACAAATCTGTATACAAAGTGACTTAAATCCTTTTCACTCAAGTTTTCATCACCACTAAACTGCTTAAAGGCAAGGATCAACCTTTCATAATAAGCATGTACTGGTTCCTTAGCTTCCTGATGAGTCCTGTCGATTTTTACCCAATCAGTTTCTTTTGGAGGTACCTTATTTTTCAGGAACACAATTACTTGTTCATATTTTTTCATGACTTCTGGGTCAGGGGCTCCCGTTTTTGGGTCTCTAGGGTATTCCTGCGTAGGCCAATTTGTCATGAGCTTGCATTCTGTCCATAAATCTGCTGGTACTATTATGTCAAAAAGACTATTTAAATCAATCCATAAAACTTTTGATAATTTAACGAATCTATCCACTTGCCTATACCACTCGACTGGCTTCTCGCGTAGTCGAGGGAAATCATTGGTAAATGACAAAATATCTTGTCTAGTCCAAGGGACATGTACATATCCCCCTCCTGTAATTTCTCTCATGGGACATTCTGCTACTACCTTTTCCTTTTCTCTTACGGGGAAAGCTGCAAAAGTTTTGTCCGAGGCATCATCTCGTTTCCTGAACCATCTACTCTTCCATTTATCTACATCTCCCCATTTTCTTAACATAATGATTATGTCTTTGATCTGTGTTATTCTTCCTGTGGTATTCAGATTTTCGATATCTTTTTCAGAAAAATCTACTCTATATGGTTTCTGTAAAGCCTTTACTCCTTCAAAGTCTATACCCATTTCATTTGCCACTTCTTCTAGTCTTTCGTGTAGACTCTTTGCTCTCCATGTTATGCTCTTGCATAGAAACAGTAATTCTTCATCCTGATAATTTTTTAGCTTTTCCGTTGGAATAGTCCCTACTATTAATTCTTCTAAAGTCATTCTTATCTTAGCCACATCTATAGATTGGGATTCTTTATCTTTTTGCTGCAAACTCCTTAGCCATTCACTCAATTCGTCTGAAGTTATTTCTACACTATCTGTCCCAGAATTTAGATGTGTTAATCTCTCTGGTGTTCCTAGGACTGATTCTGTTGTCATTATCATTCTATCTGCTAAACTTTGATTTACTGTCAAATTTTTAGGTGTACTCTGTTCTAATACACTTGCCGTTGGTCTCCATGGATTATGATCTATATTCTTTTCTGGCCTTTCTGTTTGTTTATTACTGTTATAAGGAATCGTCAAACAATGCTCACTATCCTTCTGTTTATCAAAAATAGGCATTACGGGTCCTATAGTTACTGGAACAGTTACGGCTTCCAAGTTTTTAGTTAATTCCCTAATCTTCTCAGTTAATTCTTAAGTGTTTTTTGCTAATTCAGTGGAATTTTCATTACCCATTTTACCTTGTTGGGTTTGCTCCAAATCTTTCAAAGGATTGTTCCTCCCTATCTCTGAGTGATAATACTGATTCAAATTTTATATTCTGTGAAGTCTCTCTCTTTGGAGCACTTGGTGTCAACATAGTAGAATCTGACTATGGGGTGGGGTGGATTTTCATAAAACATGTTGTCAAGAATATCATCCTCTGATTCATGCACACCATATCCTTTTGACTCAACATTATTTCTCTTTTCCACGCATTTTCTACTGCTAACTTCTTCAGAATGTCTCACCGGGAACAGACCAACAGCCATATTTGCACTTCGCCATCTTCTCATTCTATCATCATGATTCCCTTGTCCATGTCATCTACCAAACATGTACTTATACCTTTATTTATTTATTTATACTCTTGTATAGCGCTGGAAGTCAACCCCCGAAGGGGTATCTCCGCGCTTATGCTTAACCAAGGAGCCAAGATTTTAAATAGAACAGAGAAATGAAAGGGGGAGAAACCTAACAGGCGACAAATAGAAAAGTTTTCAGGGACTTCTTGAAGGATTGAAAATTGATAATATTTTTGAGAGCAGGGGGCAGTGAGTTCAAAAGGATGGGGTCTTTGTATGACAGGGCTCGCCCTCCCTGCCTAACTTTTTTTATCCTAGGAACCTGGAGTTGTTGCTGACTGCTGGAGCGCAGGGTTCGACTGGGTTTGTAGGGTTTAAATATTTCTTTTAAATATTTAGGTCCACTGCCAAACAGACATCTGTGAATAGTGCAACAGATTTTAAATTTAACACGCTGTCTAATTGGCAACCAGTGGAGTTTTGTCAAGAGGGGGAGTGATGCAGACCTTGGCTGGGCGTTGAGAACTAGTCTCGCAGCGGTGTTCTGGACCACCTGTAGTCTCTGTAGTTGTTCTTCGTTTGCCGAGACCAACAGGCCATTACAGTAGTCCAGTCTACTTATGACCAAGGCCTGGATGAGAGTCTTCCTATAAGGGTCTGATAGAAATGGGAAGACTCGTCGTAGCAATCCAATGACCTGGAAGCAGGAGCCTGCTACTTGATTTGTGTGCTCTTTAAACAGAAGTGATTTGTCTAAGCGCCCACCGAGATTTTTGACAATCTGTTTGGGACTTGGGGTTGGTCCTAAATCCAGGGGCCACCAATCCGGGGACCACAAAAGTGTGGCCTCCCCAAACAGCATTACCTCAGTCTTGCCTACATTACACTGGAGGCGATTAGTGGCCATCCAGTAAGAAATTGCTCTCATTCCGTCCGCAAAAGATTTTTGTATTGCGGGCGTCAGGGTTTTAAAGGGGAACAAAAGCTGAGTGTCGTCAGCGTACGACACAGGGGTGAACCCATGAGATCTTACAATATCCGCCAAGGGGGCCACATACACGTTGAAGAGTGTAGGGCTTAGGCATGAGCCCTGTGGCACTCCCTTGGTGAGCTCCCTTGAGATAGAATGGTGGGAGCCTCTTGTTGGCGATCCAAAAGAAAGCTTTCTAGCCAAGAAAGAGCCACACCTTCTATTCCCCTCTCCCTCAGACGATCGAGAAGTATCTCATGAGACACAGTGTCGAAGGCAGCGGAAAGGTCTAACAGCACTAGAATCATTGAGTTTCCTCCATCCAGTGACATCTTGATGTTGTCAGTCACTGAGAGGAGGGCAGATTCTGTGCTTTGATTGGGCCTAAATCCAGATTGAGAGAAGTCTAGGCCCTCCGCTGCCTCGATGTACTTGGACAAGTGAGTGTTTACGTGTCTCTCGGTCATCTTGCTGAGAAGGGGTAGGAGGGAAATGGGTCGGAGATTGGAAAGGTCGGTCCATGGAATTGTAGCGTTCTTTCGGATTGGGTTCACCACTGCTTTTTTCCATTCTGTGGGCACAGATCCTTCCCTAAGAGAATGGTTGATCAGTGTTTGAATATGGGGCCTAAGCAGATTTTGCAGGGAGGCAGTTATTTTGGCTGATAAAAAATCATCTGGAGATCCAGATTTTATATGGCTCATAAGGGAGGTGAGATCTGAGTCGTTGACTGCTGGGAATGTCATAAGTGTGGTTTTACTCCGTGTGGGCAGAATGGAAGGGAGGAAAGAGTTATAACTATTTTGATTGGAGACCAATAAAATTTTGTCGTAAATCAAATTGATTTTATTTTCAAAGAACAAGGAGATTTCATCGCATAATTGTTGGGAAAAGTCATCAGGGCTTTTACATGTGGTTGGTTTTACAAACTCCTGAAGAATTTTAAATAATTCCTTAGATCGATTTCCCGCTTCTGCGAGTTGTTGAGAGAGGCTAATCCTCCGAGCAAGTTTGATGTTTTTGTAATATTTAGTCTGGGCCTCATGATGTGCTTTCTTGTTTTCTTCAGTTCGTGTTTTTCTCCACTTCTTTTCCAACCTCCTACATTTTTGTTTTTCTGTTCTAAGCTCCTCGGTATGACATGTTTCCTGTTTGGTGGCGGGGTATTGTTTGTGTAGTTTTAGAGGTGCTATTTTATCAATTGCTTCTTTAAGGGAATTGTTGAATTTGATTAAGACGGTCTCTATACTGTCAGTCTCTGTGGGAATGGGCTGCTTCCATTCCTTTTGCAGTTCCTCTACGGTGACTTTATGCCACTGTCGACGCCAGACAGGTGGTAGGGAGTTTTCATTGGAGAGCTTATCCACCTTAGATATTGAGAATTCCACAATGAGGTGGTCGGACCAAATTATTTGAACCGGGGAAAGACATTGTACCTTGGGGAAATTGGTGAATACCAGGTCGAGAAGGTGACCACCTATATGGGTGGGCTCGTGATTTTGCAAAGTCAGACCGAGGGAGGATAATTCAGAAACCAGGGAGATTGTTTCAGGGAGTGCGGGATTATCAACGTGGACATTAAAATCGCCAAGAAGAAGGAAATCTTCTTTTGCTTTAAAATGTGGGGCCAAGAGTTCCAATAATGCAAGGGAGAAACCTGTAAAGGGCCCCGGAGGACGATAGACTAAGGCTCCTTTCCAAAATCTGTTTGTAGCATATTGCATTTTAAAAATTATTATCTCAAAGAGAGGGCTGTGCTTCTGTTCTAGTGTTATGATCTTCAGATGTTCTTTATGCATGATGGCTAAGCCACCACCTGTTTTCTCTGGGCGATCAAAATGGACAAACTTATAGCCAAGAGGAACCCCCACAGCAATGGCAGGGACCGTATGAGGTTTCAACCAGGTTTCCGTTAGGAAGCAAAGATCAGGTTGAGTAGTATGTATTAGGTCCCATAACTCAAGTTGATGTCTAGGTAGGGAGCGAACATTTAGGAGAAGACACTTTGTCCGCTTTGTCCCTTTAGGTGGAGTTTGTTCCCATTTATCTAACATCTCAGTGCTGGGTTTTGTCAAAGAGGCTTGGTATTTGCAATATATGCAAGAGAAAGGGCCCTCAGGGCATGGCCGGGAGTCTCTGGAGCAGTCTGTGAGAGGGGTTGGTCTGAGGTGTAACAGAGTTTGCGCCGAATACCTGATGTGGGGGGCCCTTGCAGAAGTGATAGGCGTGGGTGTCGGGCCCATGACCCCTGGTCCCGTCCTGTCGCGGACGGGCGCAGACGGGCAGCACTCTTGCACGAATCCGGCGCAGATCCGGTGCGTCCGCAGTACGCGTCCGCTGTGCGGAGTCATAGCCGTTCTTTTTAAAGCGCTGCTAGAGCGCGTCACCCGCCTAGCCCACACCCAATATGGCCACCAAAAACCGGGAACCCAGCCCTCGGCGTCGATACTCGGCCGAGGGCGGTCCGGAGGCAGGGGAGGGGGGAAGGAACACAAAGCGCTTAGGAGCGCTATGGAAGTCTCTAAATCTCTCACGCTTATTAGTCAAGCGATGAGAGTCACACAAAGTTAAAAATTCAAGGAGAATGCTAAAATGCACAAAGTGAAGGAAAGAGACCTCCCGGCTTCCGCCTTAGGAGGGGAAAGGTTGCTGCTGCTTCTGCCACTTCTCTGTCTTTCTCTGTCATGCATCTCATCTTCCCATTCTGTCAATGCTTCAAACTGTGTCGGTCTAGGTCTTGGTTCTAGAGTCATCATTCTCTCTCTCAAATTTCTCAAAACCGCTAAATTAAACGAACCATGTTCCGGAAATGCCAAAACTCCATCATCTTTTGTATACTTTGCCCAATTGTCCAACCAAATACAAGTATGATATCCATATTTCACAACCATAAAGGATGCAGGCCATTTCGGTGGAGGAAGCAACTGTCCCTCTCTAGTCTTAATCGGTTTGTTCTTTTTTAAATAAACGTTTTATCTTTCCAAACCAGGTCTTTTTCTCTTTTTCTGGTGGATCATAATACATCATTTTGTCTTTCGTGTATCGCTAGACTTTTCTACTACTATTCTGTTGTTTTAACCAATCGTAGCGAGACTCACACTAACGCACCAATCAGGAGCGTCAATGTCACTTTAGCAATTCTCTAATCCCAGCGCGACTTACACTAGCGCACCAATCCGGAGCGTCTACGTCACCCTGTAATTCTCCACTCTTAGCGCGGCGTAGACTAACGTACCAATCAGGAGCGTCTACGTTTCTTACTGACTAGCCAATCTCAGCGCGGTTCCTGCTTCTGCTGACCCCTCCTTTACAAAATGTATCTGCAAACTTTTCTTACGTTCCTTTTGACTCACAAATCTGTTAGTAACGACATAAATACACCACCAATATCCGTTTCGCTAACAAAGTATAGCTATTGACATTCCTTACAAGAATTCCGTCTTTCCCGAGAGCAGCGCTTACCTCTGCCCTACTACAGAATCGTTACTTCCGTTGATAAAGTAGCACATCCCACTACCTTACCCTTCTAACAAGCATCGGCTAACCGTTTCTCCAGAATTAAGACACCTAGTTTGAGACCCAATGCTCCTGAGAAATAAAACCAGAGTTTCACAATTAACCTGAATGCCTTCTCATTCACGTACTTTCATACGGAAAATGTAGTTCATTCCCACACAAAATCCTGTCTTTCCCGAGAACAGCGAACAGTTTGTCCTACTACAGAACTATTGCACTCGTTAATAAAGTAGCACTTCCCTCTACTTTATCCTTCTAGCAAGCTTAGGGAACACATATTACCTTTCCAGTGATAAGCGTAATCAGAGTGCATTTTGGACTCCTGGTACCTAAGACCAAAATTTCACAGGTGACCTTCGCTACCATACACTTCTCTCATACAGAAAATGTCTCCAATGGCAACACACGACAATGTTACCGAATCGAACCCTGACAATGCGTCGTGCAACTCCAATCGTCACACGTTTTCCCCGTGTACCTACAGGGCAACAACAATTCCGTCTTTCCTGAGAACAGCGCTTACCTCTGCTCTACTACGAAACCGTTACAAACTTCCGACTTCCTACATCCCAGAAGCCGTCAAACAACATAGAACTCGACGCGACTCAACATAGAGTGTTGATACATAAACCAATACTTATCCACAATCAATAATCAATAAGCTATTTACAAGCAATAATCACCAAACCAATACAATAATAACCATAATCCTGCTACCAGAAAAACTGATCCAGCGCAAAACCGAGAAAACGGGGAATAACCTTTACCAATACCCTCCCTGCGTCGCAGACCCCACGTCACACTAACTCATTCACACACATTCGCTGGTGGGGCCCATAACACCAACACTGACACGTCTCTCTTACTGAGTCTGCACACACAGGAGGGATGAGTAATTCAAGCGCCGGTCATGTGGGGGAAATACCTTATTACCTATAGGGAAGGAAAAGTCATTTACAAATATACATTAACGCCCTTTTGCCTACAGATCCTCAATCCCAAACATAAAGACACTCCTCCCACTTCAGCCAATGGACCAAATTAGTTGGATTGGTTGATGATGATTTTAGAACCAGCTAAAACACATTTTAAGATTCAGAATCCTTTCCTCCTTAATGAAAAACCACAAACTCATTAAATCTTGTTAATCAATAATGGTTTATCTGAATTTTATAAAACTTTTAGTAAGCATTTATTTCGTCAAGTTTAGAAAATTTGATATCAATTTTTCAGGAACTCGCAGAACTTCATATTTACCTAATCTTACTATCTGGGGTCCTCTAATTCATTGGCTCTGCATATATAGTCCGAAAGCAAGCCAAAGCTCAAAGTTCTTTGCTCAGCACGTTACAGTCCCAAAGATCGGCAAAGGACCAAAGATGTGCAAGCATCTGTCAAAAGTTTACAGTCATCAAAGTGTCGGGCAGCATCTAGGTCATCAAGGAAAATGTCACGTCGGACGTGGCATCCGCTGCTGTCATCAGTCAGGGTAGGGGCAGTCAGAGAGCTCTCGTCCCTATTCTACTAACCTTTTTATAATAAAACCTACACATAGAAGTTACAAAATTTAACTTTAGGGTGATCTTGATTGGCTGGTTGAGATCTTCCGATTCTATTCCCAGGGTTTTCAGTACAGTTCGAGGGGTGAGGTCACCGGTAAAAGAAGTATCAACTTGTTCCGGTTTACTGTAAGGGATATTGTTCCTCTTCCTTGGCAGAAGTCCAATGTGCCCTCCTTGTTACGGTACAGTGTGTTCAGAGGTTACTGCAAGGATTTAGGGAAGTTCTCGCGCAGGCGCTGTTCACTCCGCGTCACATGAGAAAATGGCCACTTCGTCGTGGTCTCTCAGCAGCCATCTTTGATTTAGGCCCAAATGCTAATTTAAGCAAAACAAATACAAAAGAGTAATTAATATAAAGAAATAATAAATCTAATGTTTACCCCTTACTAATCCCTTTATGTGCTTGTATTTATCTTGCATATAGCAACATTTAAAGCATTTATATTCACCTATTCGATCCTCCTCTTGGCAACATTACAAGACATCACAAAAGCAACATATACCATGCAGTTTTCTAATTACCACATTTACTACCGTTAATATGCGTACATATTTTAGTCATCAAAGTTATTTTTGCCATGCAATTGCAAATCCCACGTGTGATTTTTATTAATAATGTTGATTAATAAACATGCAAACTCGTTTGATAATATTATAATTAATAGATTATTTAATTAGTATTTTCATGCAGAATGGGGGAGGTATACAACATTTTTGTACTACCTGCTCCATCACAGCACACATGGAAAGTGTTAAAAAAAACAAGAAGAAATAAAGTTATTTATACTCATTGCGCCTCCCCTCGGGAGGTGTAAGGTTTGGCTGCATCCCCAGGTTTACATGCTTTTGAAAATGTGGGTAAGCATCAAAGTCCATGGGTTTTGCATGGAAACACCCACAGCAACACCCATGGTATGCCTCCCTAGTGCATATCTATGACGCCATTCAAAGCTAAACAAGTTGAGGCGTGAGCTAGCTTTATACTGGGGTAAGCGCCATCCTCCCACAGTTCATAAATGGTTCTCAAGCTGTATTGTGACACTACAAGCAAGCTGTATGGTTCTCTTCAACCTCTATGCCAAAAGATATCTGGCAACCCCTGCGTGATTACCTGCTTTTTTTCACTGAGTTCTCACAGGGATCCTGCAACCCCCCACCAGAAGCTTTCCTTTGTCACCAACCAGCTGATTCTCCCCAGCAACACCCACCTTCTCTCTGTGGGGAAACTATATGCACTCGGTGTTCCATCCCCCTCACATGTGTTCTCCCCCTCCCTTTTTTTGTGTTTCTCCTTGCTTTACACTGGTATTCCCTGACTGGCATTGGGGCATGCTTATACTACTCTACTGTATTATGATCGATTGGACTTCACGGCTTCTAATGATACTACAGCGAAAACAGCTTCATTTTTGGTTTTGTCTTCTTGTTTATTGGTTTGTTTTATATTTGGTATTGTTTATTGAGTGTACATGGATTGTCCACTATTTGAAATCAAACACTAAGCTCCTACTGTGTTACGATATCCATCATATTGTATATCCTATTGTCTCAGTCCGCGCTTAGTTTGCCGCAGACACGTTATCATTTATGCACAAATTGTGTCTGAATATGCATATGCATACCTTAACATTGTGAGAACTGCAATACTATACGGTGTATACCTGTGCATTTATTTTTATCAAAACCTAATGAAAAGATCATTAAAAAAGTGGCTTTGCGTGACCTCCTAAATATGATTTTGAAGTTTGCACTCCCAGAGCACCACAAAAGGTGATGCTCCAGTGGCGCAAGGTGCTCATAAATAGGCCCCTCAGGGTTTTCTACATTTTCATAAATGCACACACCCGGAAACATAGAATCTCTTGCCATCAGGCCCTCGGAGGGATTGGCCAAAAGAAGATAGTCCAGTGCTTTGTGATAAATGTAGTCCTGACCTCCAGCAAGTTTCAGGTGGCTACTGTTTTCCTCTAGATCTCCGGACGTCGAAATAACTTCATGCTGACTTTGCCACTGCCAAAGCTTGTTAGTGGCCAGTCCAGCTACCACTACCTTCACTTGACACTACAACCCAAGTGAACTCTGAACCACTTTCAACTAACCACCTCAGTGGCTCCATTGTCAACTCTTTCCATCCATTTCCTCACCAGCACCGTCTAAGCGGTAAAACAAGTTCCCCTGCTGCTCCTGTTTCAGCACCAGGGACAGCCAAAGCAACTGTGCATGCGGGCCCTACGAGCCAGGTAAAATTCAACTGACTGTTGTTCCCTGGTCCTGGAACCCACATCACCTTAACCCTCAGTGGGTTTCAAGCAACTCAACCTCCAAGTGATCGAATGGCACTAGAGCTTTTAACCAATAATCACAAAGTTAAAGTTCTGCAGTATGGAATTGCACTGATTTATTTTTCCTTCTAAAAACCATATCTCAGGTTATAATAATTTGATTCTGTTCATTTTAGTGCCTAAATTTATTTTTTAAATGTGCTTTCTTTTTACAAATGGGTGTCGTATTTCTTTCGAGTCATGTTGATTACTTATCATCCATGTTGGTACTCTGAAATGCTTAACACATGTTCCTCTAGTAAAGTGTGACTGCTGTCTGCCACTGCCAGGTCTGATCTAGGGATTTTGTAAGTATGAATCCAAAGGACATATTTTGGTGCATTGTGAGAGTATTACATAGAAAAGCCTAACTAGCATCACTGCGTAATACTCCACTTTCCTACATCCCATCCTTAGCAAATGTGTTTAAAGCTGAACAGCAAAAGTATTTAAAGCAGATCAGGGAGATAAAATGCCATTGTAAAAACAGGTTATTTTATATCACTGTGGTCTCATAGTATTTTTTCACCATAAGCACCATCTTATGATTGCACTCCATCCCCTTTGTTCACCGTCATGTAGCCACATCCCTGTTTATTGGAATCTAGAATGGTGTCAGGATCCCCAGCAGGCATACTTCTAGTACCCCCTTATATAGAACATGCATAGTAACATCACACCCTTGCACCCCCATAATCGTGTACAAGGAGATTGAGTTGCGTTTCTAGAAAACTTGCTCAGTTAAGTTTTTGGGTAATTTAAAGGTGCCTCATCCTATCTGAATACTTGTTTGAGAGGTTGATGTCAAATTAAGAGGTTTCTGTTTTTTTAAATTTCGAGTGGCTTTGAATGCTTTTCCTTGCTTTGTGATCTCTGCGCCATTCGTACAACTCATCCACCAGTCTGTAAAACATATGTGAAGCTATGAATACCTTTCATGGAAAGCACAATTTGTTGAGCGTTATTAGGTTGACATTATGTAAATATATCTTCTTCTGTTGTGGTTCGATGCAGGATTAGATCATACTAATCAGGTGTTCTGGGAAAAGTGTGTCTAACATGCCTCTCAAATCATCTTCATTGGGTCTAATCAAGATATTTTCCTTTGATTTACATGAATTGGTTATCAAATCCCACACCCTTGATGCACCAGAAGATAAGCATATATTGCACAGGGGCATTAATAAGTATGGTACGAGCTTTAAATTGAGTTTCTGTGATTAGGTGATTGAAGAAATAACAAGGTATGCAGCATGAATGCGTTCTATGCACAAAAATGAAATACGTGTGTACAGTTTTAGGGTATATCTCCAATTCAATGCTGAATATTAATAACTTTGTATAATATCAAGTTGTTGTATAATACCATGGCAATGTGAATGCAACAGAAAGGTCGCAGTTCAGAAATAAATGGGAGAGCTAACTATTCAAAAAAGTTCCACAGTTCAAATTTTACTACGTTACCTTTGCAACTACACAGTATGAGGACTGATCGAAAAAATGAGGCCCGCTGGTAAAAGTACATAGAACAAATACGAAGACAGTACCTAAAAAGTGAGAGGCATATTTATGAAAATCTTGAGTCACTTTTGCGCCAAGGGCGACGCAACACTAAAGTAGGATTTATCAAGTCATGCAATGACACCTTGCGAGGCCCTGCGTGGCTTGATAAGTCTAGGGTAAAGTCGCACAGCACAAATTGCTGCATTGCTCTACATCAGGGAGGGGTTCCATGGGTGGAGCGTAGGTGTTCCCAGGCATCCACCAATGGATGTTGGTGCATTCCCAGATTTACAATTAGTGTTAGACCTGGGACTGCGTCAAAATGGTACGCCTCCCCAGGGGAGGCGTAATGAGGAGAAATATCTTTGTTTCTCCTTGTTTTTCCTCTTTCTATGTGTGCTGCACTTTGCAGCGCCCATAAAAAGAGGTAAATGCCACAGAGAATTGGTTTTGTACAGGAAGGAATACTTCCTGCACAAAGAACAATCCTGCCTACAAAGCAGGCACCCTTGCACCACTGCGCAAGGGTGCCTGCATTGGCACTAGGCAGCAGAAAGGCCGGCAGGAAAGGACAGGAATGCACCATAATATGTTAAATATGGCACATTTCTGCCCTTTCCGTTTTCACGCAGCGCAGTGCAGCAAGGTGGTTTGCTATATGAAAGATTAATAAATCTGCCCTTGAGTATTTTGTCTAAAACTGTAAGAAGTAGTGTAGCACTTGCTTGGGACTGCAAAACATATAGTTGATAATGAACTACGTTAACGTGAGTAAATAGCAAGATTAAATGAAAATAATCTCTTCATAAATTATAGTTTCAAGAATCTCGTGTTTAATTTTCAAATTCCTGTTTACTGTTAGGGGTGGGAGCAAGAGGAAGTTTTAATCCTCTTTCTATGTGTGCTGAGAATGCAGCACACTGGAAAGAGGAAACAAAACAAAGAGAAATCAAATTATTTATCCTCCTTGCACCTCCCCTGTGGAGGTGTAAGGCTTTGGCTCATCCCCAGGTTTTCATGGTTTAGTAAATTTGGGGAAGCGTCAAAGTCCATGGGTGTTGCATGGGAACACCCACCGCAGCAGCCATGGAATGCCTCCCTGTCGCAGAGTAAGGCACCACAGCAATTTGCGCTGCCTTGCCTTACTCCATATCTATTAGGCCATTCAAAGTTACACAAAGTCAGGCGTGAGCTAGCTTTATAATGGGGTAAGTGTTATTCTCCCACGGTTCATAAATGGTTCACCAGCATGATGTATTGTTCTCATCAACCTCTTGGCCAAATGATATCTGGCAACCCCTGTGTTACTACCTGCTGTTATCAACTGAGTACTCACAGGGATCCGCAAACCCACACCAGAGGCTTTCCATTGGGACCATCCAGCTGATTCTCCCCCGCAACACCCGCCTACTCTCTGTACTGACCCTCCATAGGGAACTATATGCACTCAGTGTTCCATCTCATTCAGTTGTGTTCTCCGCCTAGAGGCGGCTCCTCCATTAGGGCAGAGGAGCATCACCCCACTGCTTTCTCGCAGTGTGAGAAGCAGAAACATAAAATGGTAAAACTACCATTTTATGTTTCTGCTTCTCGCACTGTGAGAAAGCAGAAGGGTTTGGTTGGGGGTGGGCGGGTGGGCGGTTCTCCTTGAGGGCAGGGGAGGAGTGGCTTGCCCAATGCTGTGGGCCTTGACTGTTTGGTCGGCCCTCAGGGGCCAACCAAACCAGTCTTACGCACGCTTCCTTTTCTCCATGTAGGCTGCATACAGCCTACATGGAGAAAATGGCCTCCCCATAGACGCCTGGCTGTTCGGCGTCCCCACCAATCACAACGCTGCCATTGCAGAGCTGTGATTGGCTTAGGGGAGCGGAGGCAGGCTGACTGCTTCCTGTTCCTGCCGGAGGCAGGAGAGCAGCAAAACTCGGGACCCGGCCAGGAGCTGAGATGGCGTGGGACCCGGGAAAGTAAGTTTATTTATTTTTTAATTAACCCCTCTCCTGTTCAAACCCCCGCATGACCCCCCCACCTGCCCCCCCATCAGCGAGTCATGTTGGCTGCAACTGTCTCCCCCTCCTTTTTTTTTTTTTGTTTCTCCTTGCTTTACACTGGTATTCCCTGACTGGCATAGGGGCATGCTTATACTCCTCTACTGTATTATGTTTGATTGGACTTCATGTCTTCTAATGATACGTCAGTGAAAACAGCTTGACTTTAGGTTTTGTCTTCTTGTTTATTATTATTTTTGATATTTGGTATTGTTTATTGAGTGTACACAGAATGTCCACTATTTGAAATCAAACACTATGCTCCTACTGTGTTACAATATCCGTCATATCGCATATTGTATTCTCTCAGTCCGTACTTAGTATGCCGCAGACACATTATCGTTTATCCAGAAATGATGTCTAAATATGTATATGCATACCTTAACATTGTGAGAACTGCATTACTACATGGTGTACACCTGTGCATTTATGTTTATCAAAACCTAAAGAAAAGATAATTTTTTTAAAGTGGATAGAAGTGACCTCATAAATATGATTTTGAAGTTTGCACCGCCAGAGCACCACAAAAAGCTCCAGTGGTGCAAGGGGCTCATAAATAGGTCCCTCAGAGTTTTCTAGATTTTCGTAAATCTGCAATAGTTTAAGTCCACACATCCCTGCAGCTGCGTTTCCCAACAAACATGGGCCCGCACCAGGCTGCAGGGATTTGCAACCGCCATTGCTGCTACACAGAGGAGCCAGGTTGAAGGGCCTGGGGTATGGAACTGGTGAATAGCTGGTGGGTGGAGTTCCTTCTGCCTGCACATAGTGTACGCCATACCTGCCAATTAATCTGCTTGGACCACCCTGGGTAGGCATGCCTTGAGGATGATCACACAAATAAGGCATGCCCTATGCTTTGATGACCAGTAGTAGAGGTGGATTCACTACAGGGGCGTAGCCATCAATAGTATGGAAGGTGCAGAAGCACTGCAGTTCAGGGATATGAGGGGCAGTTACATTCCTATTATGTTTCTTTTTATTAGGGATCAGCTTCCTAGCCCATTTGCCTTCCTTACATTATGGCTTATGCGCATTGGGTGGATTTAGGGCAATATGACTGTGTCTGGGTTTTTGGTGTCTCAAGACGGTGGTATATTCTCTTGGAGGATTTTCTAAGTTCTTCAGAGGCGGGGCTCATTGTCATGTTAAAATACCTAGAAGGAGTCTTAGTTGGAAAGGGCCCACCGGGCAGGAGTAAAAGGTCCTAACTATGTCTACACGGGAATGTTGTTCCAGTACACCTGTCAACAATTGTTTGTGCAATTCCAGTGACTAGCACTTTATTTTTGTTATTTAGCAAGGCACCTTGTTATGTGGTATTCTTTCCTTTCCTTTTTTAAGTTTCACCTGCAGAGCTCTTTTGCTGTGCTTGTGAAATCTATTGTCTTTATTATATCTTAAAAAGCGCTCTTATCAGTTCCTGTCACACGAAGGATGGTGTTCATCCGCTTTTGTGTGGAACTTTTATTATGCGAGGCTGCTTGTCGGCTGCATGTTTTTGTCTTTCCTTGTCCCTGGCCCTCCACTTGCTTGTGCACCTACTGTGAGCACTGCTGTAGCTTAAACGGGAGGTGGAGACTTCTAGTTTAACCACCTGCTGCTTCTGACAGAAACTTGGCAGAATGGTGAGATTATTAGGTAAAGGCTGGGATGAGACTAGTGTTCCCTTACTTTCATCATGGCAGCACGCAGGGCTATATTTCTTTGTTTCGCCTTTATTTAACTTCCTCTAGTTTTACACTAAACTTTCCCTGGCTGCACGCATTTGTTCGATATCCTAGATGATAGGGCCTGTGTTCTTAGCCACAGATTCCACCCCCCATGTTAAGTATGCCTTAGTCAGGAATTTAACAGACGTTAAATTCCTGCGTTAAGGCATACTTAACGCGATTTAAATAATCGCTACCCTTCCTTGTTAATATCGCGAAGCTGCCTTCGCGATATTTTCCCTTGTTGGTTTCACAGCCACGCCTACTTTGCATCTCATTAGCAATGCAAAGTTAGGCGTGCTAGAAACGGTCGGTAAGTCAGCAAAACACGCGATAAGGCGATAATATTATTGCCGCTTTTCGGCCGAAAACGGCTGCAAAAGCGGCGATAATTTTATAGCGCCGCCTTGTTAATATGCCCCTAAGTTCGCAGGGATTGTTTCTGCCCGCAAAAATGCCAGAGGTAACAGAGTAAGGGAAATGAGAAATTGCCTACTATAACGGAGTTACGCAAATTTCCCTGTACCCAAAAATCTTGCGGAGATGTGGAGTGCTAACATTATTAACACTTTAGCTTGTGTACGCCTGTCACACTAACCCCTTACTGTATTCATTGCATTAGTTTGTTGTTACCACTTCGCTAGCTGCTGCCGTTTGGTCATGTCACGTGCCATCAGTTTTCCATATATTACAGGAGTTTGTCGCTACAAAGTTTCTCCCAGAGGCACCAGTTATATCTGGAAAACATGCTGAAAAAGTTGCAAAACTATTAGCATTCACGCTATGCACTCGTGCGGCCATGTTCACTGTACTTTATTTCTCTTTAATAATTTTAGGACAGCAAATTATTATAATAGTTTGCACACTGCACAGCCACTTTCATAAGGACAGTCATTCTACGCTAGCTTGTCTGTTTACATTTTGTTAAAAGCTTTCAGACCTCGCATTTACATAATCCACAAAGTAAGTCTTAACTTTGGTTAAAAAAAAGTCAAAGAATGAAGCACATCATTTCCGTTGCACCTCTGTTGTCTTTTCTTCTGCGTGATGTTAGAAAACTTGAAATGAGTCTTCTTGGCATGGGATGCATGAATTTCAGTCGAAATATTTTTCACATAGGCACCTTTTATTTTTTGTGTCGAATAGGCGTGACTTTCTGGATGTAAGCAGTGATTTTGCAGTGAGCTCAGTCGTGCTAAGCAACCTTCACTGTCCGTCCAGGTAACATCGGTGGGGCCGGGTTGGGGGGATTTAGAGGGACGATGCTGAGGGAAAATTAACTATTTAGGGAAAATTAACTATTTATTTAATTTTCCTTCGGCATCGTCCCTCGAAATCCCCCCCCAATTCGGCTCACCCCTGTTACCTGCAACAGGACCACGGCTTCTTCACAGAGGGCACAAGTGGTTCTGCTTTGTTCTGTTTAAAAATCTCATGTAAAATGAGTAACAACGAAGCAGCATGTTTCTTTCTTGGCAGGATAATTTGCCATTAACTGGCTACAGAGCCAGCAGGCCTATGGCTTAAAACAAGAACGCAGCATGCCTAAGACAAAATAAGAAGGCCATTGTGAGACTTGATTGTTTTCTTTGTGCATGGTATTCAAAATAAACCTGAGCATGACTCTACAGCATGATAGCTGGCCAGCTGGCCAATCTCGATCAAAGAATAATCTGCACATTAGGTCCCTTCTCCTGGGCATCACACAGGGACAAACTACTTTAATCTATCCAGTCCTGCCCTTGTGCCAGCCTTCCATTGTAGAATCCATCCCTTCATTGCAAAGCCAGTTAAAACGGGTTAGGAAAATGTCACTTGTTCATGAACTTGCTACCTTTATTAACATTTTAGGTTTTGCCCACAGTGCACTTGTGCTGTGCTTGTGAAATCCATTGTATTTAATATAAATCTTAAAATGGGCTTCAGTAACTTATATTGCACAACTGCTCACCAAGCTACAACCTACAACAAAAAACATCTTATTAGTAATCACAGAGGCGTAACCTATTGCAACTGAACAGGCTAGTATTGCTCACCTCACCCGACTCTGTGACAAGTTGTCACAGATTGACACTCGGACTGGGCACTTCAGGACTTAAAACTTGACTGCCCAGGTCCAAGGCAATCGGTGTTGCTTCCCTCCATCATGAGGGGGAGGGCTTCAAGGCACTTTTGCCAGGCGGAGAAGGTCAAGCCCACAGGGCTGTGAAAACCTTATCCTTGCAAAAATTAGCTCAGTCTGCCAGGAGCCTGCACATTTAGCACATGTGTAGCTCTTGGCTGCCTGACCTGAACCAGAAGAGTGTCTGCGAGGCTGACCTTTGCTCATCCTGACAGACACTCTTCTTGCCTTGAAAAAAGTGGGAGCGTGGCCCCTCAGCACATAAAGATGGGCCGCTGCTGCGGTTCATATATAGAAAAAAGGTCAAAGGTCTTAGGAAGCAGTTGGTCATGCTTCTCTGGAACCAGGGGCATAGGGAGAGGGGAGGACTCACCTTCCAAAGAATTCACAATGCATACTGGCGAGTCAAGAATCTTCCACTGACACATTTGAACTTGGTTCAGTCCATGCTCTAATAATATTTACTAAACCAAGAAGTTACCAGATCTTCAAACAAAGTGTGAGAGGTCTCTGCACCATTTGTATAACTCACCCACCAGTCTTTAAAACATATGTAAAGCTATGAATACCTTTCCTGGAAAGCACACTTTGTTGATTGTTATCAGGCTGATATTATGCAAATATATCTCCCTCTGTTGTGGATCAATGCAGGTTTAGATCATACTAATCAGGTGTTCTGGGAAAAGTGGCTCTCAAGTCATCTTCATAGGGTCTAATAAAGATATTTTCCTTAGATTCACCATGAATTGGTTATTAAATCCCACACCCTGGATGCACCAGAACATGAGCATATATTACAGAGAGGCATTAATATGGAGGGTACGAGTTTTAAATTGCTTTTCTGTGAAGAGGTGATTAAAGAAATAATAGGACATGCAGCATGAATGAGTTCTATGCATAAAAAAATGAATCATGTGTGTACAGTTTGAGGATATTTCTCCAAATCAATGCTGAATAATAATAACTTTGCATAATGTCAAATTGTTGTACAGTACTATGGCAATGTGAATGCAACAGAAAGGTCGCAGTTCAGAAATAAATTGGAGAGTTAAATAACTGAAAAAGTTCCACAATTTAAAATGTTACTACTTACCTTTGCAACTACACAGTATATGAGGATTGATTGAAAAAATGAGGCCAGCTGAATTGATTGGTAAAAGAAGCTTGTAGTAAAAATAGGAAGACATTACCTAAAAAGTGAGGGTCATATTTATGAAAGTGTTGTGTCCCCCTTGCGCCAAGGGCGATGCAACACTAAAGTGAGATTCGTCAAGCCACGCAATGACACCTTGCGAGGCCCTGCGTGGCTTGATTAATCTAGAGTAACGCAACACAGCACAAATTGCTGCATCGCATAACTCTACCTCAGGGAGGCGTTCCATGGGTGGAGTGTGGGTGTTCCCATGCACCCACCAATGGATGTTGGTGCATTTCCAGATTTACAATTAGTGTTAGACCTGGGAACGCATCAAAATGCTACGCCTCCCCGGAAAGGCGTAACGAGGAGAAATATCTCTATTTCTCCTTGTTTTTTCCTGCAGCACCCATGGAAAGAGGAACTTGCCTTAGAGGAATGTTTTCGTACATGAAGGTATCCTTCCTGCACAAAAAACAATCCTGCCTACAATGCAGGCACCCTTGCACCACGGCGCAAGGGTGCCTGCATTGGCACTAGGCAGCCAAAAGGGCGGCAGTGCAAGGAAAGGACAGGAATGCACCATAATATGCTAAATATGGCACATTTCTGCCCTTTCCCTTTTCACGCAGCAGAGCGCAGGGCAGCAATGAGGCTTGCTGAGCTGGATGAAAGTTTCATAAATCTGCCCTTGAGTATTTAGTTTAAAAGTGTAAAAAGTAATGAAGCACTTGCTTAGGACTTCAAAACATATAGGTGATAATGAACTACCTTCACTTCAGTAAATAGCAAGATTAAATGAAAATAATTTCTTTATAAATTATCGTTTCAAGAGTCCTGTGTTTAATTTTCACATTGCCGTTTACTGTTAGGGCTGGGAGCAGGAGGAAGTTTTAATCACCCCCACATCTCTGGCTGAATTGTACACTTTGCAAAGAAACTTAGGGCCTCATTTATGGGGTTTTGGTCTAGGGCAGTGCAGCTAGTCACCTTACTGCGCTGCCCTACATCAAAGTGAAAGGGCAGGAATACTCTGTATTTATCCAATACAGTGCATTCCTGTCATTTCCCCCTGCTCTAAAGCCATTTTGGCAACCTAGCGTCAACAGAGGCTCACTTGCATCATGAGGGACCTGTGTTGTCAGCAGGATTGTTTTTGTGCAGGAAGGTGCCCCTGAGGCCTTTTCCTCTTCCTACGTGAGCTGAGAATGCAGCACACATGGAAGGAGGAAAAAAACAAAGCGAAATAAAGGTATTTCTCCTCGTTGCGCCTCCCCTGGGGAGGTGTAAGGTTTTGACACATCCCCAGGTTTACATGGTTTTGTAAATTTGGGGAAGCGTCAAAGTCCATGGGTGTTGCATGGGAAACCCACGGCAACGCCCATGGAATGCCTCTCTAGCGCAGAGCAAGGCAACTCAGCGATTTGTGCTGCCTTGCCTTACCCCATATCTATGAGGCCATTCAAAGCCACACAAAGTCAGGCTTGAGATAGCATTACACTGGGGTAAGCACCAACCTCCCACGGTTCATAAATGGTTCACAAGTATGATGAATTGTGACACTACAAGCGATCTGTATGGTTCTCGTTAACTTCTAGGCTGAAAGATATCTGGCAAGTTCACCCTTGCTTTACACTGTTATTTCCTGACTGGCATGGGAGTATGGTTGTACTCCTCTACTGTATTATGATTGATTGGACTTCACGACTTCTAAGGATACTACAGCAAAAACAGCTCGACTTTTGGTTTCGTCCACTTGTTTATTGTTATTTCTCAATATTTGGTATTGTTTATTGAGTGTACAAAGATTTTCCACTATTTGAAATCGAACACTACTCTTCTACTGTGTTACGATATCCATCATATCATAAATCCTATTCTCACAGTCCGCACTTGGTATACCGCAGACATGTTATCGTTTATTCAGAAATTGAGTTTAAAAATGCATGTGCATACCTTAATATTGTGAGAACTGCATTACTATAAGTTGTATAGCTTTGCATTTATGTTTATCAAAACCTAAAGAAAAGATAATAAAAAAAGTGTCTTTGCATGACCTCATAAATATGATGTTGAAGTTTGTACCACCGGAGTGCCACAAAAAGTATTGTTCCGGTGGCGCAAGGGGCTCATAATAGGCCCCTCAGAGTTTTCTACATTTTCATATATCTGCAATAGTTTAAGTTCACACATTCCTGCAGCCGCACTTCCCAACAAACATGGACTGGCAGCAGGATGCAGTGTTTTTCTATTGCTATTGCTGCTACATAAAGAGCCAGGTGAAGGGCCTGGGGTATGGAACTGGGGAATAGCTGGTGGGTGGATGTCCTCCTGCCTGCTCATAGTCTACACCATCCCTGAAAACTGATCCGCGTGGACGACCCTAGAAAGCCATGCCATGAGGATGATCACATAAATAAGGGCATGCCCTATGCTTTGATGACCAGTAGTAGAGGTGGATTCACCACAATGCCATCAATAGTATGGAAGGTAGAGAAGCACCGTAGATGAGGGATATGAGGGGCTCTAACACTTCTATTATGTTTTTTTTTAAATTAGGGAACAGTTTCCTAGCGCATTTCTCTTGCTTACATTATGGCTTATGCCCATTGGGTTGATTTCAGGCAATATGACTGTGTCTGGGTTTTTGGTGTCGCAAGACGGTGTTATATTCTCTTGGAGTATTTTCTGAGTTCTTCAGAGGTGGGAATCTTTGTCATGTGAAAATACCTACAAGGAGTCTTAGTTGGAAAGGGCCAAAGGGCAGGTGTAAAAGGCCTAAATTATTTCTACACAGGCATGTTGTTCCAGTTTACCTGTCAACTATTTTTTGTGCCATTCCATTAACTAGTGCTTTATTTTTATTATTTAGCAAGGCACCTTGTTATGTGGTATTCTTCACTTTTTCAGTTTACGACTGCAGAGCGCTTGCTCTGTGCTTGTGAAATCTATTGTATTTAATATATCTGAAAAGGGGCTCTTATCAGTTCCCATCGCCAAAGTATTGTGTTCATCCGCTTTTGTGGGGAACTTTTATTATGCGAGGCTGCTTGTCAGCTGCATGCTTTTGCCTTTCGTTCCCCCTGGCCCTCCTCTTGCTGTTAGTCCTACTGTGAGCACTGCTGTAGCTTAAACGGGAGTGGAGACTTCTAGTTTAACTACCTGCTACTTCTGACAGAAACTTGGCAGCATGGTGAGATTATTAGGTAAAGGCTAGGATGCGTCTAATTTTAACTAATGTTCGCTTACTTTCGTCATGGCAGCTCGCAGGGCTATATTTCTTTGTTTTGCCTTTACTTAACTTTCCCTAGCTGCATGCTAAACTTTCCCTGGCTGCACGCATTTGATCATGGGGATCACTTTTCAGAATCTCTACTTCTGTTTTCTTTCTTTGCACCTCATTAACAATGTAGGGTTGAAAGAGAGCGGAAGCGGAGAATGGCAGATTTAGATGTCCATTGCTTCATCTTTTGATTTCTCAGAGAAGTCCACCTTAACCAAGATGGGGCATCAGAGCAGGGATTGTTTCTGCCCCCAAAAATGCCGGTGGTAACATAGTTATGGAGATGTGAAATTACCTACAATAACGAAGGGGCATATTATCGCTGGCCGAGCTTAGCGATAATTTTATTATCGCAGGCTATCTCTGGAATTTATCGCCCTGGTAGCACGTCATTAACAACGCGTTTCTCCAGGGTGATAAAAATTCCAGAGATAGCGAGGTTATCGCCGTTTTGCAGGGAACATCGCTAGTTTTCCAGCGATGTTCCCTGCAAAACGGCGATAACCTTTCTGATACGACCCACAGGGTCGTATCAGCATAATCCACCCCAATGTTAGGGATAGGTAAGTCTGCATTTTTGCAGACGTTAGTTTTTGGAGAAAACAGCGGTTTTCTTCAAAAACTTAATGTGTGCTAAAATGCTGGGGCAGCCTTGTAAATATCGCGATGTGAACATCAGCGATATTTGCAAGGTAGTCCATTCGGGGTACGCCCAGTGACACCCACTTTGCATCTCATTAGAGATGCAAAGGGAGGCGTTGGGAAAAAGGGTGCTATCATGCGATTATGCATGTTAGCACCCTCTTGTAAATAGGGCGATAGTTTCATCTCCGCTTTTTTGGCTTTTTAAGACAAAAAAGCGGAGATAAAGCCCTTGTAAATATGCCCCGAAGTTACCGCAAATTTCCTTGTAACCAAAAATCTGGAGGAGATGTGGAGTACTGCCATTATTAACACTCTAGCTTGTGAACGCTAGTGACACAAACCCCTTACTATATACATTGCATTAGTCTGTTGTTACCACTTCGCTAGCTGCTGCCGTTTGGTCATGTCACGTGCCATCACTTTCCCATATATTACAGGAGTTTGTCGCTACAAATCTTCTCCCAGTGGCACCAGTTACATCCGGAAAACATGCTGAAAAAGCTGCAGAACCATTAGCATTCACGCTATGCACTCGTGCGGCCATGTTCACTGTACTTTATTTCTCTTTAATAATTTTAGGACAGCAAATTATTATAATAGTTTGCACACTGCACAGTCACTTTCATCAGGACAGTCGTATTCTGTGCTAGCTTGTCCATTAACATTTTGTTGAGAGCTTTCAGACCTCGCATTTATATAATCCACAAAGTAAGTCTTAACTTTGGTTAAAGAAAGTAAAATAATGAAGCACACAATTTCTGTTGCACCTCTGTTGTGTTTTCTGCTGCGTGAAGTTAGAAAACGTGAAATGAGTCTTCTGGGCGTGTGATGTATGAATTTCAGTCTAAATATTTTTCACATAGGTGGTGCCTTTTATATTTTGTGTCAAATAGGTGCGACTTTCTGGATGTAAGCAGTGACTTTGCAGATCGCTCAGTCATGCTCAGCAACCTTCACAGAAGGCACAAGTGGTTCTGCTTTGTCCTGTTTTGATATGTCACATAAAATGAGTAACAACAGATGCAGCATGTTTCTTTCTTGGCAGGATAATTTGCCGTTAACTGGCTACAGAGCCAGATGGCCTATAACTCAAAACAAGAACGCATCATGCCTAAGAATAAAATAGGAAGGCCATTGTGAGACCTGATGGTTTTCTTTGTGCATGCTGTTCAAAATAAACCTGAGCAAGATTCTACTGCATAATAGCTGGCCAGCTGGCCAATCTCAATCAAAGAATAATCTGCACATTAGGTCCTCTCTCCTGGGCATCACACAGGGACAAACTAGTTTCTCTCTCCAGTCCTGCCCTTGTACCACCCTTCCATTGTAGAATCCATCCCTTCATTGCATAGCCAGGATTAGGAAAATGTCACTTTTGTTGATGAACTTGCTACCATTTCACCTGCACAGCACTAGGTGCTGTGCTTGTGAAATTCATTGTATTTAATATCAATCTTAAAGTGGGCTTCAGTAACTTATGTTGCACAACTGCACACCAAGCTACAACTTACAACAAAAACACCTTAGAATTAATCACGGCAAAACCAAAGGAACGGTAGTAGTGTTTGATAGATCGCACCTCCGAAAACAATGCATAATCATACTGGGCAGCGAGAAAGATATTCTTAATTATCTTTGTAGCAGATCACAATAAAACAAATTGTTTGTGGTGCCATTAGGGGTTACAAATGCACCCTACTACCTTGAGTGCATAAACGCACAGATCCCGTATAACCACTACTGTGTGATACAATAGACAATACAAGTACCCCGGCACTCAAAAGTAATACCCTTTTCCTTTGTATCAAGCCTTAATAAACAAAACCACATTCTGTTTTCTCAATATGTCACTGATTACAAGCAAAGATGGATTCGTACAAAAAATGTGTTTGTTTAATTTTATCAAAACATTAAGTTCAAGTAAAACATTATGACAGAATAATTTTCAAGCAAAGACCATAAATACCCCTGATTCTTCAGAAAACGCAACAATTTTTTTTTAAAGTGAAAGATATTTGAGGCTCTATAGTCTTGATCCAAAAAGCGCAACAGCCGACACGTGTTTTGTCACATCGGTGACTTCCTCAAGGCTTTGAAAATAATGGCAAGGTCTCATGTTTTGTACATATAAAATTGCCCCAATACAAGGTATTGTTTTCATCATGAAATTTACTAGGAAATCTTAACACTAAAGATGTTTTAGACAAGAACAAGAAGAAAAGTTCTATAAAATCATCATTAAGTAAAATTACCAATCAAAAATAGATGACCCGAAAAAGTGCTAGTGATGCTAGAGAGAGGAATCCGAAGAGAAATAAAGCAAAGACCCACTACCAAGTGATTTACAACAAATCCCAAGTGAGCTTTACAAAACAAGTGCTGTGCTCGAAGACCCTAGTGATTAAAGTCCTAGATCACTGACCTTTTTAACACAATATTTTTTGCGATTGGATAAATTTCTGCTTTTTAAAGTTTTATGCCAAACGTTGCCACAATACGATTGATGCTCTGAGAAGCAAATAACCAGGATATAAAAGATTTTAATGGTCAGTCCTAATTGTCCCAGTATCAAAGTTTGGTATTAATTTTTTAAATGTACTCACTTCTTGATTGGAAAGGTAGGATCCGCTTATCCCACGAGTTAGCAATCCGGAAATCCACCTAACAAGTGATTCCGAAAATGTTTGACATAATGCCATGGTAAATGAAAGAAACGGAAGATACAATTCAACTCAACAATACCATCCAATTGTTTGTCTGTATGGTGATGATCCACCCCCACAGACTTACTGAATATATTTGGTATTCCAGATGGCTGTGAAGTTTAGTAATATCTCCAAAGTTTGCTGTACAGGTTCCAAAAGAGGTTTTGCCCCTATTGTGATCTCATCATTTCCTAGAAACAATTTACCGACAGAATATTTGACTCTGCAACAATTCAAAAAGGCTATAGTTACAAGTTGTGATATATTAGTATAAAATCAATCTCCCTCAACCTAAATCCAACTTACTTTAGTTATTCTTGTTGGAAACATCCATTGTTCAAACCCCAAGCGGGCTATGATAGGCCCCTATAAATGAGATTGTAACAGGCAAATAGTTATAGTTCAGACAGTAAAAATAGTGAAATAAATACGTGAAAAAAAACTAGTACGTCTAAATTGAGACTGTCCCAATTTCCCCTCTGAACTTGTTACATGGCAGCCTATTAATGAGTCCTCATGGTATTATACACGGTGGACGCAACCTCCCGTGGCTCGAAAAATCAGCTACAAGTATGCCTGAAATATAGCTAACCCATTTGGCCCTTCAAGAGTTCTTATATGGAAACCCATTACGGAGCCCCCATAATGCAAAAAACGGTGGGCGTCACCTCCCGTGGAGCATAAGAACGGCTTAACTTTTACTCAGTCTGTCGATCCATAACATTTCACTCCACCAGAATATATAAAACGAAGAGAGAGGGTCGGTAAAAGGATGAACATAAGGAAAGTGCTGCTAAAGATATTTGAATTGGGACAGTCTCAATTTAGACATACTCATTTATTTTCACGTACTTATTTCACTATTTTTACTGTCTGCAATATAACTATTTGCCTGTTACAGTCTCATTTATAGGGGCCTATCATAGCCCGTTTGGGGTTTGAACAATGGATGTTTCCAACAAGAATAACTAAAGTAAGTTAGATTTAGCTTGAGGGAGATTGATTTTACAATAATATATCACAACTTGTAACTATAGCCTTTTTGAATTGTTGCAGAGTCAAATATTCGTCGGTAAGTTGTTTCTATGAAATGATGAGATCACAATACGGGCAATACCTCTTTTGGAACCTGTACAGCAAACTTTGGAGATATTACTAGACTTCACAGCCATCTGGAATACTAAATATATTCAGTAAGTCTGTGGGGGTGGACTATCACCATACAGACAAACAATGGGATGGTATTTTTGAGTTGAATTGTATCTTCCGTTTCTTTCGATTACCAGGGCACTATGTCAAATATTTTCGGAATCACTTGTTAGGTGGATTTCTGGATTGCTAACTCGTGGGATAGGCGGATCCTGCCTTTCCAATCAAGAAGTGAGTACATTTCCAAAATCAATACCAAACTTTGATACTGGGACAATTAGAACTGACCATTCAAACCTTTTATATCCTGGTTATTTGCTTCTCAGAGCATCGATCGTATTGTGGCCACGCTTGGCATAAAATTTTAAAAAGCAGAAATCTATCACATCGCAAAAAATATTGTGTTAAAAAGGTCAGTGATCTAGGACTTTAATCACTAGGGTCTTCGAGCACAAAACTTGCTTTGTAAAGCTCATTTGGGATTTGTTGTAAATCACTTGGTAGTGGGTCTTTGCTTTATTTCTCTTCGGATTCCTCTCTCTAGCATCACTAGCACTTTTTCGGGTCATCTATTTTTGATTGGTAATTTCACTTAATGATGATTTTATAGAACTTTTCTTCTTGTTCTTGTCTAAAACATCTTTAGTGTTAAGATTTCCTAGTAAATCTCATGATGCAAACAATACCTTGTATTGGGGCAATTTTATATGTACAAAACATGAGACCTTGTCATTATTTTCACAGCCTTGAGGAAGTCACCGATGTGACGAAACATGTCGGCTGTTGCGCTTTTTGGATCAAGACCATAGAGCCTCAAATATCTTTCACCTTTAAAAAAAATGTGTTAAGTTTTCTGAAGAATCAGGGGTATTATGGTCTTTGCTTGAAAATGGTGGTGTCATAATGTTGTACTTGAACTTAATGTTTTGATAAAATTAAACAAACAAATGTTTTGTATGAATCCATCTTTGCTTGTAATCAGTGATGTATTGAGAAAACGGAATGTGATTTTGCTTATTAAGGCTTGATACAAAGGAAAAGGGACATTACTTTTGAGTGCCGGGGTACTTGTATTGTCTTTAGAATTAATCACATAGGCGAAACCTATTGCATTTACCAATGCATGTTATTGCATTGTTTTGACACATATTGCCGTCGGAATAATTTATCTGTTTGGAGAAGGGTGCAGTCTCCATCGCTGAACTGGGAACTCTGGAAGTACTTGTGTATACCCACAAATTAGACACTTGGGCCTGTATTGCTAATTTACATATCCAACAATCCTTCATTTGTGGGAGGCTGAGATGCGTCTTGTTGCAATAAATGCACGGTTCATACTCTCACCAGACATTCAAAATGGCGGGCACCATGGTGACGGAGCCGGTCAGTTGCGTCGTGACTGAAAAATTACCACTTGCAGGTTGCAGCGAAATCGGACACTCACAGCATTTCAGACACCTCCATTAGGGAAGCCTGCATGACCATTTTGGAGCACTGACAGGTACTAGGTAAGTTGGCACTAGGTAAGTCGCCAGGTCCACCGCTCCGCCCGCCATCCCTGGAGAGTCAGGGAAACGCCGCCATCTTCCTTGAGTGCTAGACATGCCCCCAATAAATTAGGTTTTCAAATCACTCTGCAGTGCCACTTAAAGTAATAATTAAAAGTTTCACGAGAAAGGGCTAAATTCAACTGAACAGGATAGTATTACCAGGCTGAGGCTGGATCTACATCATCCTCTTAACGTTTCACCAATGGCGGCCTGAATTTTACTGGGGGGGCACATATGAACACATACACCCCCACCCACACCAATTCATTCGCACATGCACACACACCAATTCTTAACACTGACTAACAAATATATATACATTCATACATACACACATGCATGCACCAAGCAAAACAAAAAAATAAAGCATACCTCAACAGCAGCTCTTCGACAGGGAAGCCTCAGCGGGCCCAGGAAGATTGAGACTGCTGACTTCCCTAAATGAGGGAAGGCAGCAGTCCCAATCTCATCACAGAGAGGGATGGGGACAGTGAGACTGCTCACCCCGCCCCACGCTGTGACAAGTTGTCGCTGATCGACACTCAGCCCTGTGTAAAACTTGAGTGCCCTGGTCCAAGGCAATCGGTGTTGCTCTCCTCTGTCATGAGGGGGAGGGCTTCAAGGCACTTTTGCCAAGCTGAGGAGGTCACACCCACAGGCCTGTGAATTCCTCATCCTGGCAAAAATCAGCTAAGGCTGCCAGGAGCCTATGCATTTAGTGCATGTCAAGCTCCTGGCTTTCTGACCCGAACCACAAGAGTATCTGTGAGTCTGACCTTTATTCAGCTTGACAGGCACTCTTCTTGCCTAGAAAAATGTGGGGGCATGGCCCCTCAGCCCATACAGATGGTCCACTGCTGGGTTTCAAATATACAAAAAAGGTCAATGGTCTTAGCAAGCAGTTGGTCATGCTTCTCTGGAACCAGGGGTGTGGGGAGAGGGGAGGGCTTACCTTCCAAAGAATCCACAATGCATACTGGTGAGTCAAGTCAATTAGAATCTTCTGCTGACACCTTTGAACTTGGTTCAGTCCATGCCCTAATAATATTTACTAAACAAAGAAATAACCAGATCTTGAAGCATCGTTTTAGAGGTCTCTGCACCATTTGTATAACTCACACAGTCTGTAAAACATATGTAAAGCTATGAACACCTTTCATGGAAAGCTCACTTTGTTGAACGTTATCAGGCTGACATTATGCAAATATATCTCCCTCTGTTGTGGTTCGATGCAGGCTTAGACCATACTAATCAGGTGGTCTGGGAAAAGTGTGTCTAACATGCCTCTCAAGTCATCTTCATAGGGTCCAGTCAAGATATTGTCCTTTTATTCTCCATGAATTGGTTATTAAATCCCACACCCTTGAAGGACCAGAACATGAGCATATACTGCACAGGGGCATTAATATGTAGGGTATGAGCTTTAAATTGCGTTTCTGTGAATATGTGATTAGATAAATAATAAGGTATGCCTCATGAATGCGTTCTATGCACCCAAAAATGAATCACGTGTGTACAGTTTGGGGATATTTCTCCAAATCAATGCTGAATATTAATAACTTCGTATAATGTCAAATTGTTGTACAGTACCATGACAATGTGAATGCAACAGAAAGTTCGCAGTTCAGAAATAAATGGGAGAGCTAAATAACTGAAAAAGTTCCACAATTTTAAATGTTACTACGTTACTTTTGCAACTATACAGTTTAAGAGGGCTGATTGAAAAAAATTAGACCACCTGAATTGATTAGTAAAAGAAGTACGTAGCACAAATAGGAAGACATTACCTAAAAAGTGAGGGGCATATTTATGAAAGTTTTGTGTCATGCTTGCAACAAGGGCGACACAGCAGTAAAGTAAGATTTATTAAGCCACACAATGACACCTTGCGGGGCCCTGCGTGGCTTGATAAATCTAGAGTAACACAACACAGCACAAATTGCTGCATTGCATTACTCTACCCCAGGGTTGAGCGTGGGTGTTCCCATGCATCCACCAATGGATGCTGGTGCATTTCCAGATTTTCAATTAGTGGTAGACCTGGGAACACATCAAAATGCTACGCCTCCACAGGGGAGGCGTAATGAGGAGAAATGTTAGTATTTCTTCTTGATTTGTCCTCTTTCTATGTGTGCTACACTTTGCAGCACCCATAAAAAAGGAAAATGCCTCAGAGGATTGTTTTTGTAGAGGAAGGTATCCTTCCTGCACAAAAAGCAATCCTGCCTACAATGCTTGCATTGGCACTAGTCAGCCAATAGGGCGGCAATGCGAGGAAAGACCAGGAATGCACCGTATTATGTTAAATATGGCACATTTCTGCCCTTTCCCTTTTCACGCAGAAGAGCGCAGTGCAGCAATGAGGCTTGCTGCTCTGCTTAAAAGTTTCATAAATCTGCCCTTGAGTATTTAGTCTAAAACTGTAAAAAGTAATGAAGCACTTGCTTAGGACTGCAAAATATACAGGAGATAATGAACTACCTTAACTTCAGTAAATAGCAAGATTAAATTAAAATTATTTCTTTATAAATTATCGTTTCAAGAGTCATGTGTTTAATTTTCACATTCCTGTTTACTGTTAGGGTTGGGAGCAGGAGGAAGTTTTAATCACTCCCACATATTTGGCTGAATTGTACACTTTGCAAAGAAACTTAGGGCCTCATTTATGGGGTTTTGGTCTAGGGCAGCGCAGCAAGACAGATAGCTGCGCTGCCCTACATCAAAGTGAAAGGGCAGGAATACACTGTATTTATCCAATATAGTGCATTCCTGTCATTTCCCTTGCGCTGGAGCGACTTTGGCAACCTAGTCACACTTGCCTCATGAGGTGCCTGTGTTGTCGGCAGGATTGTTGTTTTGCAAGAAGGTGCCCCTGAGCCTTTTTCCTCTTTCTATGTTTGCTGAGAATGCAGCACACATGGAAAGAGGAAAAAAAACAAGGAGAAATAAAGCTATTTCTCCTCGTTACACATCCCCTAGGGAGGTGTAAGGTTTTGGCGCATCCCTAGGTTTATATGGTTTTGTAAATTTGGGGAAGCGTCAAAGTCCATGGGTGTTGCATGTGGGTAACACTCACCGCAACACCCATGGAATGCCTCTCTAGCGCAGTGCAAGGCAACTCAGCGATTTTAAGCTGCCTTGCCTTACTCCATATCTATGAGGCCATTCAAAGCCACACAAAGTCAGGCTTGAGATAGCTTTACACTGGGGTAAGCATCAACCTTCCGCAGTTCATAAATGGTCCACCAGCGTGATGAAATGTGACACTACAAGCAAGCTGTATGGTTCTCTTTAACCTCTAGGCTGAAAGATACCTGCTTTTATCCACTGAGTCCTCACAGGGATCCCGCAACCTCACACCAGAGGCTTTCCATTGTGACCAACCAGCTGATTCTCCCCCACAACACCCACCTACTCTCTGTACCGACCCTCCATAGGGGAACTATTTGCACTCGATTTTCCATCCCCTTCAGGTGTGTTCTGCCCCTCCCCTCTTTTTCCCCTTGCTTTACACTTTACACTGGTATTTCCTGACTACATCATCCTCTTCAGGTTTCATCAATGGTGGCCTAAATTTTACTACGGGGGGCACATATGCACACATACACCCCACTCACACCAGTTTATTGACACATGCACACACACCTATTCACAACACTCACTAACAAATACACATACATTCATACATGCATGCATGCAACAAACAAAAAAAACACGTAAAGCTTACCTCAATCAATCAATCAATCAATCAGGGGTATTGTAAAGTGTGCTACTCAACCGTGAGGGTCTCAAGGCACTGGGGGGGGGGGTGGTGGGGGGGTCAGCAGTTCTGTTTAGCCAAAGTGCCAGGTCTTGAGTGCCTTCCTGAAGGTGTTCATGGAGTGGGTGCTTCTGATGTCGATCGGAAGTTCGGTCCAGTTCTTGGCCGCAATGTAGGAGAAGGATCTTCCCCCTCATTTGACTCTGTGGAAGAGTCGGGTTTTGGCGAGGGCGAGGTTGGCGGATAGGAGGTTCCTTTTGGGTACATGGAAGATGATTCTGTCGTTGAGGTATTGGAGTCCGTTGTTGTGTAGGCATTTGTAGGCGTGGTGAGTACCTTGAACATGATTCTTTTCTCAACGGGAAGCCAGTGGTGATTCCGTAGGTGTTGGCTTATGTGCTTGTTTCGAGGGATCCCCAGGACGAGTCTGTTGGTGGTGTTCTGTATTGTCTGGATCTTGCAGATTAGAGACTCCTTTATGCCGGTGTAGAGGGCATTTCTGTGGTCCAGTCTGCTTGTAATGAGTGCGTGGGTGACTGCCTTTCTTGACTCAGTGGGGATCCATTTGAAGGTCTTAGGGAGGATGCGCAGGGTGTTGAAGCAGCTGGAGGCGACGGCGTTGACTTGTCGGTTCATGGAGAGGGAGGAATCGAGAATGATGCAGCGATTCCTGGTTTGGTCCCTGGGTATTGGGGGGCTGCCGAGGGCAGTGGGCCACCACGTGTTGTTCCATGCCGATGCGGTGGTCCCAAGGACGAGGACTTCTGTCTTCTCTGAGTTGAGCTTCAGGCAGCTGTTGCTCGTCCAGGCTGGGACGTTCAGCATTCCTTCCTGAAAGTTGAGTCTGGTGCGTGGTGGGGTCCTTGGTGAGGGAGAGGATGAGCTGGGTGTCGTCGGTGTAGGACACTATGCTGAGGCCTGCTGTCAGACGATGGCAGTGAGGGGGGGCATGTAGATGTTGAAGAGGGTGGGCTGAGCGATGATCCCTGGGGCACTCTGCAGTTGATTTCTATGGGTTCAGAGAGGAAGGGTGGCAGTCTGATCCTTTGGCTTCTGCCGGTTTCCGGATTGCGAGGGGTCGAGGATGGCATTGTCCTTGATGAACATTGTCAGTTCTGCATTGACGGGGAAGGGGAGGAGCGAGATGGGGCGGTAGTTCTTGAGGTCCGTCGGATCTGGCGTTTCCAGGCATAGGGGAATATGCCGGTCTCGAAGGTGGTGTTGATGATGCGTCTTAATTCTGGTGCTATGGCGGTGGCGGCTCTGTGGTATATATGTGGTGGGCAGGGGTCTGTGGGGGCCCCTGAGTGGATGCCTTTCATGGTCAAGGTGGTGTCTTCGGTAGTGACCGGTGACCAGGAGGAGATGGTGGGCTGGCTGGTGTTGCCAGATGGCGGACTGGTTCGGAGTCAGGTGTGAGGTTGTTGAAGTTGTCATAGAGGTTTTTGATCTTCAGGTGAAAGTAGGATCCGAGATTGTTGCAGAGGCCCTGGGAAGGGGTGATGTCCGTGGCTTTGCTGGGGGGTTTGATGAGTTCCTGGATGAGGCTGAATAGTTCCTTAGGGTTGCTGGTGTTTGCGAGGATTTTGCTGTGGATGAAGGTCCTTTTGCTGGTTTTGATATATTGGTGGTATTCAGTCATGGCGTTCTTGTAGGCGGCGTAGTTTTCGGGTGTCTTGTTGTATCTCCAGTTCTTCTTCAGGTGTCTGCATGTGCGCCTAGCTTCTTGTAGGTCTGTGGTGAACCAGGCGGCTTTCCTGGGGCGTTGTCTATTGGAGTTGCGTAGAGGGGTGAGTTTGTCTGTGCAGTTGGAGACCCATGTGTGGAATTCCTTGGCTTCGAGGTTGGCATCAGTTGCAGAGGTGGGGGTGTTGTGGTTGAGGGTGGAGTTGAGCTGTTCCTCAGTGAATCTGCTCCAACTCCTTCGCGGGGGACGGAGCGAGTTTGGGCAGCTTGGATTTGTCGTCGCTGACGTGTATGCAGTGGTGGTCGGTCCACTGGGGTTGTGTGGTGTGGCTGAATTGGATGCTGTTTCCTCCAGCGAAGATGGGGTCGAGGGTGTGTCCTGCCTTGTGCGTCGGTGTGGTGACGAGTTGTTTCAGTCCGATGTTGGCAAGGTTGTCTCGTAGGGTGGTGGAGTTGGGGTCGCTGGGGGTGTCGAGGTGAAGTTCAGGTCACCAATGAGTATGTTGTCCATGGAGGTGATGGCGTGGGGTGCGATCAGGTCGGTGGTGGAGTTGGCAAAGAGGGCCAAGGGGCCGGGGGGTCTGTAGGCGAGGGTGCCGCCGAGTGTGGAGTTTGGGCTGGTCTGGACCTGGAAGTGCATGTGTTCGGGGGCGGAGAAGGTGTCGCTGGAGGTGGAGAGGCAGAGGGAGTTCTTGTGAGGTATGGCGCGGCCTCCTCCCGGGTGGTGGGTTGGTCCTTCCTCTGGATCTTGTATCCATCGGAGATGGCGATGGCGATGTCCGGGGCGGAGGAGGCGTTGGTCCAAGTTTCTGTAAAGAAGACAACGTCGGGTGAGAGGGTGTCCAGGAGGTTCCAGATCTCCACGGCGTATCTGTGCACATTGAGGAGGACACATTGGCAGCGGGGTTGACAGCCGGAGGGGTGGTGAAAGTCTGGCGGCAGTAGGGACAGGAAAATTCACCGTGGATCGTGTTCGGCGTGGCCTGCTGGCAGTTGTTGTTTCATCCGGGGTTGAGTGCGAGGAGGGTGGCTGAGTCGAAGCGGTGAATGGTAGGAGATCCAAGGTCCCAGGCGCTGGTCACGGCCGGGTCACCGCAGGCACACACAGGCTTGCATTTGGCACGCCTTTAGCAGCTGGGAGTTGGGTGCGGGAACCAGCATGGGGGAGGAGCCACAGGGCCAGCAGCAGTGGGCACAGGGAACAGGCAACTGAACCTGAGGGAAAACGGGCAACAGAAAAGAAAAAGAAGAATTGCGAGTGACATGCAACCATAAAATAAAGCGCCAAGCAGGCAGACAGAAACAAAAACAAAACCAGGCAACAATAGGGAGCAAACTTAAGGCAGTGCAAGGCATACACTACTAACGGCACAGAGCACAGCGGCCTCAATCACCTACCAGGTGGAGGCGAGCAGAGTCAGCGGCGAGGCACAGCACAGCGGAGCTGTTGGGGAAGAGCAGATCTCAGACCAGAGGTCAGAGGTCTTGCTTGCACTCCCCCACAGCAGCCAGCATTAAATAGGGAGGAAGGAGGGACGTGCAGCTGGGAGGCAGGCGCAGGAACTGGCAGGGGGGAGAGGCCGCAGGGGTAGCAGTGGCGGGCATGGTGAACAGGCAACTGAACCTGAGGGAAAAACAGGCAACAGAAAAGAAAAACAAGAATCACAAATGACAGGCAACCATAAAATAAAGCAGCAAGCAGGCAGACAGAAACAAAACTGAAACCAGGCAACAATGGGGAACAAGTTTAAGGCAGTGTGAGGTGCACACTATGAACGGCACAGAGCACAGCATCCTCGATTGCCTACCAGGTGGAGGCGAGCGGGGTCAGCTGCGAGGCGCAGCAGAGCGGAGCTGCTGGGGAAGAGCAAATCTCAGACCAGACCTCAACAGCAGACTCTGAGAGGGAAGTCTCAGAGGACCCAGGAAGATGGAGACTGATGACTTCCCTCAATGAGGGAAGGCAGCAGTCCCTATCTTGTCACAGAGTGGGATGGGCTCACCCCAACCCACTCTGTGACAAGTTGTCACAGATTGACACGCAGCCCTGGGCAGTTCAGGACTTAAAACTTGAGTGCCCAGGTGTTACGAGGCACTCACCTGTGCTCCAGATTGTTTCACCTTGATGACGATGTGAACGATGAGAGGACATGTCCCCAATCCCTCTAGAAACTAGCAGCATGATACACCCTGTGGGGTGGCAATTGCGTGGCCTGAACTGGGTCAAATACTGCAGAGAAGTCTCTTTACTGTTCTGGTAGAGTAGCAATTTGTTCCTGCGTGGAAGCACAATATAATGGATGGATGGGGTCTTGTGTCTCTTTATAAAAATGTGTTCTACAGAGATCAGAATCCAAAGTTACAGTCCTTGGACCCAATCAATCTTTGGATTGTGCAATTCTAACCAAGGAATTCCTAGAATGACTCCAAATGTAGGGGTGTCAATAAGGTCAGACGTGGTTTGCTCAATATGACCATTTTCTCCAACAAGTATCAAAGGGGGGGTATGGAAATGAATAAAACCAGAGGACAAGGCAGAGCCATCAATTGCCCTTACAGGCTCTGGTTCTGCTTTTGGAATGGATTGGATGCCAAATATTTTGGCCAGGGATATGTCAAAAAAGTTCCCTGTAGCACCAGAATCAATTACAACAGACACACTATAACTTTGTGGGTCAGAAATAATAACAGTAAGTTGTATAGTCATATGGCGAGGGACACAATTAATGTGATCTCTACATCCTTTGAGACATTTAGTTTTCCGACTCAATGGAATTTGGAAGTGAACTAGCTTTCGCTTTTTTCTTTTGGGGTTTTATTGGGCACTCTCGAGCAAAGTGCCCTGCTTTGCCACAATAAAGACAAAGATTTCCTTTTCTTCGTCTATCTTTCTCTTCTGCAGTCAATCGGCCTTTAAGACCTCCTATTTGCATGGGTTTGATTGAAATGAGTCTTGTGTCAAATCTGCGTTTGTCGTGTTTCCTTTCTCCAAGTCTGTGATCTAGCTTTACCACCAAATCCAAGAATTCAGACTAATCATCAGGTAAATTTACAATATGGGCTAAAGAGTCTTTTAGATCGTCTCTTAAACCACATAAAAAAGAGAAATACATTTCTCTTCAGGCCAATGAGTTTCAGATAAGAGGCGATTAAAGGAGGTCATGTAAGTAATGAGGTCCTTAGAACCCTGTCTCAGATTTAAAAGTTTGTTGTCACTAGCTTGAATGAACGTATGACTTGCAAAGAGGCAGGACATGTCATCTTTAAACTGAGTGTAGTTGTGTAAAAGGGGATCATCATTTTCTATTAAGGGTATTGTCCAATTTGCGGCTACACCACCTAAGTAAGAAATAATAAATGCTATTTTCTCAGTATAAGACGGGAAAACCTGCGGCTTACATAAGAAATGCAACTGACACTGACTCATGAATGAAGCAAACCGGGAAGTATCAACTAAAAAACACTCAGGGTTAGCCAGGGGAACTAGACTTGGTGTAACCACTGTTACCTGGATATTTTGATCAGAACGTTGAGGACTAAAACCTGTTGCTGCTACAGGACTTTGACCAAATCTAGTTGGCGCTATGAATGGGCGAGGGCCGGTCTCTTCGGGTTCTCTCCATTGTGTGAAGCTTGCTCTACTCTTTAATAATTCCTCTCTCAGTGTATGATTTTCCTGTTTTATTTGCTGCATTTCTTCTTGTAATTTTCTAATGATGTCTGCTAACTGCACTGTTTGATCTGGGACTTCCATACTGAATCGTTATCAAGATGAAACAATTGGTGGGCTTGGCCTTCTGTTACGAGGCACTCACCTGTGCCTCAGATTGTTTCACCTTGATGACGATGTGAACGGTGAGAGGACAGGTCCCCAATCCCTCTAGAAACTAGCAGCGTGATACCAAAATATAACTTAGGATCAGTCCGGTAGTCTCAGGGGGGAAATGGGGTTGGGATGACAAGAGAAGAGAAACAAGAAGATTCCAGCGGTCTTCTTTTAGGGGGACCAGGGCTTCTGGGGGCTTGAGTATTCACAGGATACAATAAACAGGAATGTAACTGGATAGTGGCTTGAGTTTTCTACTAGACTCCTAAGTACAAAACACAGAAGATAAACAATGTGTATATCTGTGAGGCAGTATCTTCTTACAGTTATCATAAACTTGTAACCAAAAGTCTCCAATAATTCTTACCTACAGACTACATAGGTTTCAACAGAATTTTGGGTTGATCTAACAATCTACTTGTCGATTTATGCAATCTACAATAAACAATACAATCATTACCATACTGTCAAATAAGTTTAACAATCATGATACCATTTAGTTATGTTCATCAGCATAGGTACCTGAATCCTTATATGCCCAGCTTAGGATCAGTTGCCTTGAGTACACAGAAGTTCAAATGCCGCCAAAACAACCTTCTGCCATAAAGGAACAAAATACTGCATACAAAATAATAGTAGTCAAAACCACATCTGTGCTGTTGTGATTCTTAAGGCTAACTATTTTCACACTTTTAAAAAGGCACAATCTTCTTTGTTTTATAAATGTCAATAGTTTCTGGGTACTACGGGAAAACTCGCCGTAACACTCAAGATGAAGTGTTTTCCTTCTGTCCAAGAAATAAAGTTCTAATAATATGCACAGTTCACAGAGCAATGTTCCAAGTTCTAATGTAAGCAGACTCACCGTGGGATAGTTGTCTTCCAAAAAATACCTTAAAGCATGTTTTCTCTGTGCGCTTCTTTTCAGGGAACACGACACGGAAGAAGACGTCAGACCGGAGACTCAGCCCGGAACCCGGAAGCCAGGAAATTGCTGATGCAAGGCTGTCAAGCAGGAGATGCCGATCGGAAAAGCTGGAGCCAGGTAAGTGTGTTGAAGCAATGAGGCCAAGCACTGAATAGTGAAGGGGAGTGGTTTAAATAGGCTCCTAAGCAGGTGCTGGGTGTGGTCCTGGGTGTGGCCCAACTGTCTTTCAGGCCCAGAGTTTGTGGCAAACCGGGTGTGGCTTCCAACTGTCCTTGAGGCCCAGGGATTGCTGGGTGTGGTTCTGGGTGTGGCCCAACTGTCTTTCAGGCCCAGGATTTGCACAGAATAACTACACATTATTCTATTACTAATGGCATGATAGAGCCACAGTTTAAGAACATGACATAATACATGAACATAATTTACAGTAAACACATATATGAACAGGATGGTATTCCATGAGTTGAAATGGCAGAAATCCATACATTAACAGGATGCCTTCTACAAGATACCAGTGTTATATTACCATTTACTCTGTTTCTGCTGATATGTGTTCAAATCAAGGTGGACAGGGAAGGAGACGTGCATGGGACAATGCACCTGCAACACCAGGTCCAAGGCAATCGGTGTTGCTCCCCTTTGTCATGTCGGGGAGGGCCTCACGGCACTATTGCCAGGCTGAGGAAGTCACGTCCACAGGGTATTAAAATCCTCAGCCTGGCAAAAGTCAGCTCAGACTGCCAGGAGCCTGGCCATTTAGCGCATGTCTAGCTCCTGGCTTCCTGACCTTAAACAGAAGAGTGTCTGTAAAGGCTGACCTTTGTTCAGCCTGGCAGATGCTCTACTTGCCTAGAAAAAGGTGGGGGCATGGCCCCTCAGCCCGTACAGGTGGGCCGCTGCTGGGTTTCATATTTAGAAAAAAGGTCAAAGGCCTTTGCCAACAGGTGGTCATGCTTCTCTGGAACTAGCAGCGTGGGGGAGAGGGGTGGACTCACCTTCCACAGAATTCCCTATGCATACTGGTGAGTCAAGTGAATCAGAATCTTCCAATGACATATTTGACCTTGGTTCAGTCCATGCTCTAATAATATTTACTAAACAATGAAAGAAGTTACCAGATCTTCAAACAACATTTTAGAGGAAATAATGTTACCTCAAATCTGACACAGAATATGATCTTGAATCACTGACAACAGCTGTAGGAATAGATTTAATTTTAGTTGCAGTTGCATTATGGAACAGTGAATTTGTTTATGTGAGCTACTTTGATCATCTAGTTATATCCATTTGTTATCTTATTTCACTCCTGATCATTGCGCACATAAATTAGCAACCTGATATTTGTGACATCAATCAGGTTTCAAATGTAATGTAAGCTAAACAATGGGCCTTTGGGTGCTACAAAAAGAAGTAAGCAGCGGATGTAATCTCTTGAATGCAAACTTTGGAATAGAAGCTCCAAGGAGGGGTCCAGAATTAATATGAGAGAGATCCTTTATTTCTTTATAAAGTTGGCCCTATCTTCCATTCTATTGATATCACTGGAGCAGGTAGAGAAAGAGAGAATTTAAGAACATACTTTATTTGGATCCATCATCCTTACAACAATCATGAGTCATATGACATGTTTTTGCCTACAATTGCCTACAATCTAGGAATTGCAATAGATATGCTACAGCCTGCTTTCATTACAAGGCACAAAAAAAGATATATCAGAGCCCCAATTAATTCAACAGAACTCGTATAAAAAGTGGATTTTTAATGCTGAACAATATTAGGGCCTGACAACAGAAGATCTTCTGAAAACAGCATAACTAGTAGTAATGCCAATACACCCTCAATCAACTGTGGTCCTCTTTCACCTTCTTTGACCCAGGATACAATACAGAAATTGTCAGATGTAACCATAATAAAAATAGGGAATTTTTTAGAGGGACCGAGTTTTAAATCTTTTCGGAATGTTATCATAGATAAAGATCCTCATAGGCATTATTATTATTTTATGTATGCCCAAATAAAGCAGCATTACACAATAACATTGGGGAGGATATTAATTCCTTTAGGTAGTGGGCGTAGGATTTCCTTAGGGAGGACAGAATTAACTTTTCCCTCTGTTTCTCGTATCAAGAGCTGTCCTCCAGTTCAGATAAAATGTTAGGTTTGATGAGAGCAAATTTGGAACATCGTACTGGGATAGGTTAAGACCAACAATTATGGGAGTGTTATTTTGATCTGAGCCATTCATATTTAAGGGGTGCAAATTTATAACGAATGGCATGCTTCAATGGCTGGATGCTATATTGTACACCTCAAATCCGGAATAAAATGTTCTGTCTTTAGGAATTGTCCCAAGTATGGCCTAGAAAGGGACTGGCTTCACTTGTTCTTGTCCTAAGGCACTTTAGAGTAATTTTTATTGAGGAATAATTCAAGCGGTTAGCATGTCAGTCCAAAAGAATATTCCTTCTTCCCCGAGAGTGGCTCTCCTAGTCTTACTAGATAATCTGAATGTAGAAGATCAGCAGGCAGGGAATTTTGTTTTTATAGCAATGTTAATTGCTCAGTCTTTATTAACTACATACTAGAAATCGCCAGTCAGTCTCAGTTCAGGTGAGTAGGAAGATATAGAAAGTTAGTCAGCGGGAGGCTTGGTATTATTCTAAGCTGAATAGACAAACTGTTTATCTTAGAAAATAGAGAGACTGGGCTTGCAGGTTGTGGTGATTATTTTTTCCCCTTGCTTTTGAAAAGCTGGGTTTTTGCACCGTCACTTTACAGGCAGTTTGTAGGTAGCATATAATAAATGTTCCCCTTAGACTTTAGGGTCTTGTCGTTGTTAATGCGGTATGGCTCAGCACTTGAGAAAAAGGTGAGCATTAGCATTTGAACTTGCATGGTAATTATAGATTGACGGTTGCCTCCGGTGAGGTGGTTTGAGGGAGGGATAAAATTTCATATGTAAGTATATGTAAGACATGGGGTTACTGGTTTACTGACTGGGGTGTGAACCCTAGACAAGCAGCAACCCCAATCCTAGTAAAGGTAAGTCATGAAAAAGAAAGCTTCAAGTTAACCCTTGCTCAATCCCCCAAACTCCAAATTAACACTTCATCAGTCACCTGGTAGCTTTGCGCAGAGTGGTTAGCCTTAACTTACAGGCAATGTGTAAAGCATTTGTGCACACTTCAAACAGTAAAATAGTGAAAATACCGCACAAAAATATCCCACACCAGGATAGATGACATGGAGCAAAATGCAATAAATAAAATTACAAAGGAAAACAATGAGAGAGCAAGGGAAATGCGGGGTGCGTCCGTATCCCCAGTATAATGATAGACTAAACAAATGTGGCTGAACCCACTATGTCGGTATGGTACAAACACTATTATGGTTAGTACATGGACCCATTATATGTGTTTAAAAGACCCCTCACACACCAACCTGATTGGTGTCGTGCTTCATCATTGGGGTCCCAACCGGGTGGCCGAATGCCCCCCGGTTGTGCTACGACGCCTGATTACAGCGGAGCTGGTGTGGTGTGAATGTGTGATGTGTTGTGATTTTTTCTTAAAAATATCTCTGAGGATCCTTGCCTGTAAACTTTATTAGTGGCGGCTCAGGATATGGTTAATAAATGTGTGGTGCAACTAGTAGGAAATTATTGTCCATAGTTGGCTATGCGAGTTGGTCTACATGTTTCAGCCCGCGAAAAGGTGTATGATAGGGGCTTTCTTCAGGACCCGTTGGTGAGGCTTGTGAGTGGCAAAAAGTGGATAGCGCCACGTGCAAAAATAAGTGAAATACCTACACACGCGCTAAGGTGTGTGGTCTAAGTGTTGGCATACTTACAGACACTTGTAAAAACCTGTAGGGGAACAAAGGACAAGACAAGACAAATGACACATATACTTTAAGCAACATAAAATGCAATTTTACGTAGGTGCTATAGTCATTGTCTGGATGACTACCACAGTGATTGTACACTTTGCCAAGATAGTGTGGAGCATGCTGCATGCAAGTAGTGACTTGCAACCTATAATGATCGCCCCTAGCTTATCGTGGCAAAGAAGCTAAAGAAAGAGCTCCATGTGAGGTCCAGTTGGTCACAGGGCTCGTTGTGCAGAACAAACATGGTGTGTGACTTATGGTCACACAGCACGCTATATCGAGCCGGCCGAGGCCACCGAAGAAGGTGGTCATGTGGCACGCTGTGTGGATAATAACCACACATGTGGGTGTGCCATGCGATATCTGGAATTAGCAAAAGCCACACGTGAATTTAACACAAGTGGACATGTGGCGAGGTGCGCAGTTAAAAATAATTAAAACAATGGGTATGGTTTGCCTAGCGACGCATTAGTTGGAAAACATATTTACACTATGTTAAGGTTAGGGCAGCTGATCGAGGCTCGGGAGGGGTCTCATCCGGTGTCCCAATCTAGAGAGAAAAGGGGGTTAAAGGCCTGGTGAGCATGGAAGTCCATGTGTGCTCTGGTATCCTGAATTGGGGGTGAAAGCGCAACATTACTTGGTCTTGGCGAGGAGCCCGCCTTTAAACCTGCTCTGGTCTCCCGTAGTCTCGGCTGGTGTAAAGCGCCGGGGAAACTGTGTTTTTATGCTGCTGAGCGCTGGCTAGTACGTGCCGGTATGATCGTGACACAGCAGTAAGACATTGAGCATGCGTGCGCATGCGCTGTGCAGCATAAGGAAGATGAGAAGGCAGGATTTCACTGCGCATGCGTGCGCATGCGCAGTTGGATGTTAAGAAATGAGAGAAAGCTGCTGCCATGTTGGAATGGTCTAAAGGGTAAAGTAACACAAAGTGCTAAGCTCTTCGTGCATTAGTGTGTGCACACACCGGTCCCAGTGCATGGATGGGCAACTGGGCAGGCAGAGGCCTGTATCGGTAGTATAAAAAGGAGCGCAGTATTAGTAGGTGCTTTAGTCCCAGTGCCGAGTTAGGCATCTGAGCAGAGGTGACATTGAATGTGCATACGTTCAACAGATTGTCCTAGTGTGCCAAAGAGCATATGTGGGGGGCATGAGTGTGTGGACTGCGAATCTTATTTATTAAATGCCCAGAGAGGGTCTGTGATAAATCCTGCCATTAATGGCAAGAGGGCATATGTACTGTGTGCGGTAGTTAATGGGGCCAGATCACTTCTCATGGTTCAGACCCAATTGCAGCAAGGGTCTCGGCAGGACTCATGTAGAGGTTTGCGTTAGATGAATTGGACGTCTGAGGGTAGTGCAATTTGAGAGATGCTGGTCATCTCTGCTGGGTATTGCAGACAAGGGTGTTGCTTAAGGTCTCCTCAGGCTATTCTAAGGAATGTTGTCATTGAGGCCTGTTTTGTGACTGGACAGGCGATAGATCCATCTTTGCTCCTTTTCCAGCAGACGGTACTGTATATTTGGTAGGTTGGGGTCTAGTGCTTCAATGATGACCCAACGCATGGCATTAGTTGTGTAGCCTACTTCTAGGAAGAGGTTTTGTCATGCGGGCTGTGTTTTCTTACACCTGATTGTGCTGCGGTGTTCGCAGATTCTTGTCTTGATCTTGCGGTTGGTCATGCCAATATAGGTGAGATTGCAAGGACATATGATGCGATAAGTTACGTGTTCAGTATTGCAATTCGTATGTTTTCTCAATTGCCATGTCTCCCTGGTTCCAGACTGAGGCTCTTGGTGGTTTCAGTAATGTTGCACGCGCTACAGTTGCCACTGGGAAAACAGCCCACCACACCTGGGAGCCCCCAGGCATTCAGGACTGTGTTGGTTGGCTTCTGCTGTGGTGCTGGTCGTGTGGAGACTATGGCGTCTTTAATGGATCTAGCTCTTTTGTTAGAAAGGGGCGGGGTTCCCAAATTAGGTCACTTGTCTTCAGAATTTTCAATTTTTTTCGGATAATGTGTGAGACCTTGTGAGAGACGGCATTGAATGTGGTTTCACATGTAAGTGGCGCGGGTGTGGGTTCCCGTGTCTGTGTTTCAATCATTCCTTCACTATTCTGGTTTCTTGACCGTTTTGGGGCTTTTCTGTGATCCTTTTGGGATAGCCCCACTGCTGCAGTTTATCACTCAGAACTTTGGCTTGAAATTTGTAGTCCCCTATGTCACTGCAATTTCTGCGGAGCCGAAGGTAATGACCGTAGGGGAGGTTCTCCCGCAGGGATCTAGGATGGAAGCTGGTGAAGTGGAGTAGGGAGTTGCAGGCAGTGGTTTTGAAATGAGTTTTGCTCTTCAAACCCCCTCCTTCTGCTTCTATGTCCAGATGTGGTCTTATGTCTGTCCAGGACAATTCGTTGTACGTATGCACGTTCAATGTCACCTCTGCTTAGATACCTAACTCGTTACAACAAACAAATGAATGATGGACGGAATGCTGACAATGCATACATTCTCCCCCAGTCAAGAGATCTGGGTTAAATCCATCGTTCTTTTGCCCACTACACCACCCCAGTTTAGACATGGCCATATGCAAATCAGTCTTGACCCTGTGCCTCATGGGAACAGTCCAGCCCGAACTGCCAAGCCATGTCTTCCCTAGACCGGAATCAAGCATCCTAGGACCGGTTTCTGGCTATCAGCCGTCATCAGCCAGGATAGCTTGACTCCAGTGGCGTAGTGAGCATGGGTCCCACGTCTGGGAATACCCATCCCACTTAGGGCGAAAAGCGTTACAACAAACAAATGATGGACGGAATGCTGACAATGCATACATTCTCCCCCAGTCAAGAGATCTGGGTTAAATCCATCGTTCTTTTGCCCACTACACCACCCCAGTTTAGACATGGCCATATGCAAATCAGTCTTGACCCTGTGCCTCATGGGAACAGTCCAGCCCGAACTGCCAAGCCATGTCTTCCCTAGACCGGAATCAAGCATCCTAGGACCGGTTTCTGGCTATCAGCCGTCATCAGCCAGGATAGCTTGACTCCAGTGGCGTAGTGAGCATGGGTCCCACGTCTGGGAATACCCATCCCACTTAGGGCGAAAAGCGTTACAACAAACAAATGATGGACGGAATGCTGACAATGCATACATTCTCCCCCAGTCAAGAGATCTGGGTTAAATCCATCGTTCTTTTGCCCACTACACCACCCCAGTTTAGACATGGCCATATGCAAATCAGTCTTGACCCTGTGCCTCATGGGAACAGTCCAGCCCGAACTGCCAAGCCATGTCTTCCCTAGACCGGAATCAAGCATCCTAGGACCGGTTTCTGGCTATCAGCCGTCATCAGCCAGGATAGCTTGACTCCAGTGGCGTAGTGAGCATGGGTCCCACGTCTGGGAATACCCATCCCACTTAGGGCGAAAAGCGTTACAACAAACAAATGATGGACGGAATGCTGACAATGCATACATTCTCCCCCAGTCAAGAGATCCCGGTCCAGGGAAGACATGGCTTGGCAGTTCGGGCTGGACTGTTCCCATGAGGCACAGGGTCAAGACTGATTTGCATATGGCCATGTCTAAACTGGGGTGGTGTAGTGGGCAAAAGAACGATGGATTTAACCCAGATCTCTTGACTGGGGGAGAATGTATGCATTGTCAGCATTCCGTCCATCATTTGTTTGTTGTAACGCTTTCGCCCTAAGTGGGATGGGTATTCCCAGACGTGGGACCCGTGCTCACTACGCCACTGGAGTCAAGCTATCCTGGCTGATGACGGCTGATAGCCAGAAACCGGTCCTAGGATGCTTGATTCCGGTCCAGGGAAGACATGGCTTGGCAGTTCGGGCTGGACTGTTCCCATGAGGCACAGGGTCAAGACTGATTTGCATATGGCCATGTCTAAACTGGGGTGGTGTAGTGGGCAAAAGAACGATGGATTTAACCCAGATCTCTTGACTGGGGGAGAATGTATGCATTGTCAGCATTCCGTCCATCATTTGTTTGTTGTAACGCTTTCGCCCTAAGTGGGATGGGTATTCCCAGACGTGGGACCCGTGCTCACTACGCCACTGGAGTCAAGCTATCCTGGCTGATGACGGCTGATAGCCAGAAACCGGTCCTAGGATGCTTGATTCCGGTCCAGGGAAGACATGGCTTGGCAGTTCGGGCTGGACTGTTCCCATGAGGCACAGGGTCAAGACTGATTTGCATATGGCCATGTCTAAACTGGGGTGGTGTAGTGGGCAAAAGAACGATGGATTTAACCCAGATCTCTTGACTGGGGGAGAATGTATGCATTGTCAGCATTCCGTCCATCATTTGTTTGTAGATACCTAACTCGGCACTGAGACTGAAGCACCTACTAATATTGCGCCCCTTTTTATACTACCCGTACAGGGCCGCTGCCTGCCCAGTTGCCCATCCATGCACTGGGACCGGTGTTTGCACACACTAATGCATGAGGAACTCAGTACTTCGTGTTACTTCAACCCTTAGACCATTCCAACATGGCCGCAGCCTTCTCTCATTTCTTAACGTCCAACTGCGCATGCACAATGTCTTACTGCCGTGTCACGAGCATACCGGCACGTACTAGCCAGCGCTCAGCGGCATAAAAACACCGGTTTCCTGGCGTTTTACACCAGCCAAGACTACAGGAGACCAGAGCACGTTTAAAGATGGGCTACTCGCCGAGAGCAAGTAAGGTTGCGCTTTCACCCCCAATTCAGGATACCAGAGCAGACATGGACTCCCGTGCTCACCGGGCCTTTAACCCCCTTTTCTCTCTAGATTGGGACACTGAATGAGACCCCTCCTGAGCCTCGATCAGCTGCCCTAACTAATGCGTTGCTAGGCAAACCATACCCATTGTTTTTAATTATTTTTAACTGCGCACCGCGCCACATATCAACTTGTGTTATATTCACGTGTGGCTTTTGCTAATTCCAGATAACGTATGGCACACCCACATGTGTGGTTATTATCCACACAGCACGCCACATGACCACCTTCTTCGGTGGCCTCTGCCGGCTCAGTATAGCGTGCTGTGTGACCATATGTTACACACCACATTTGTTCTGCACAACGAGTCCTGTGACCAACTGAACCTCACATGAAGCTCTTTCATTAGCTTCTTTGCCACGATAAGGTAGGGGCGATCATTATAGGCTGCAAGTCACTACTCGCATTCAGCATGCTCCACACTATCTTGGCAAAGCGTACAATCACTGTGGTAGTCATCCAGACAATGACTATAGCACCTACGTAAGATTGCATTTTATGTTGCTTAAAGTATATGTGTTATTTGTCTTGTCTTGTCCTTTATTCCCCTACAGGTTTTTATAAGTGTCTGTAAGTATGCCAACACTTAGACCAAACACCTTAGCGCGTGTGTAGGTATTTCACTTATTTTTTCATGTGGCGCTATTCACTTTTTGCCACTCACAAGCCTCACAAACCGGTCCTGATGAAAGCCCCTATCATACACCTTCTTGCGAAGTGAAACATGTAGACCGACTCACATAGCCAACTTAGGACAATAATTTCCTACTAGTTGCACATTTTTTAACCATATCCTGAGCCGCCACTAATAAAGTTTACAGGCAAGGATCCTCAGAGATATTTTTAAGAAAAACTCACAACACCTCACACATTCACACCAAACCAGCTCCTCTGTAATCAGGCGTCGTAGAACAACGGGCGGCAATCGGCCACCCCGTTGGGACCCCAATGATGAAGCATGACACCAACCAGGTTGGTGTGTGAGGGGTCTTTTAAACACACCTAATGGATCCATGTTCTAACCATAATAGTGATTGTACCATACCGACATAGTGGGTTCGCCCACATTTGTTTAGTCCATAAATAAAACAACACCAAAATGAAAGCAATCTAATCAGTAGAGCCAGAGTTATGAATTTAGAAAGAATGAATTGCAATATACCACCTAAAAGCATAAAGCCCTAACCGCGGCTATCTGATCACCTTGGACCTGCTCAAAGTCAAAAGTTCAAGCCAACTGAGATGCAGTATGGGTTGGATACAGTCCCAGATTAATCCACCTGAAGGTTTACCTTCTCATTTTTTGTGTCAGGAGTCCGGTTCACATTGAAGAGGATCGCGAGGAGCAAGGAGAGAGTTGCTGGTAGCTATCAGCTTGGCGCAAGGAGCAGGCCGCGTGTCACTGAAAGGGAGGATGGGGCTTTGCTCTGGCAGTTCCCCATGAGCAGTCAATGCTCCTGTGTGAAGAGACTGGCTGGTGATAGCTTGCACTGATTTTCGTGTGACCGGAGTGCTTCTGTTGCAAATGGGCTTGTTCACAAGAATTTATTACAGATGGGTCCCGGAGCAGTGGGGAGCCTGTTATGTCCCTGAGGCTCAGTACAGGAGGCCAGTACACAGACCTCCTGATCCCTTTGAGTCCTGGGTTCAAGATGGGTTCCAGGTCCAGTTCTTCCTTTCCAGGCAAGAGGACAGCAGGTCAGCACAGCAAGGCAGCAGCTACTTCAGAGTAGCAGTCCAGCAGAGTGGCAGTCCTTTCAGCATCTCAGTAGTACTTCCTTGCAGACTCTTCACAGGTCCAGAATTAATGAAGTGGTGGTGTCTGAGGTCCTTCTTGTATACACTGGTGCACTGGTTCTGGAACATTGGAGAAGCTTCTAGAAGACCAGAGGTCTTCAAACATTTGGATGCCGAGACCCCTCTGTCAAAATTGTCAGGCACAAGGACCCCCTCCTGACAAAAATGTCTACAACTTGGTACTCCTCACCATCGACAACCATAAATACCCCCAGTTCCCATGGCAAATAATGTTTACGGTGGGTGACTATTATTAAATAATGTTTAGCAAATCAAAGGTTGGTCGGTGACTGTGGTTCGGAGTGAGAGGCTTACTACATAGTACAAACAAAAAGTCTCAAAACAGAATTGCCCAAAAATGCATGTTGTACTTTATTTTTCCCAAACAAAACATAATTTGACAAAACATATTTGGAGGATAACACATAAGTACTAATGTGATGGGTGTGCCTGTTTCTCTCCAGAGAGACAGTGAATTTGTGGATGTATTCTTGCTACTGCCATCCTCAGTTTGTGATCCACCTCAAATCTTGAACGGTACATCGTCTTTAACACTGCCAACGCTGAGAACCCAATCTCACATAAATATGATATGCTAAAAGGCAGAAGAACCTTGACTGCAATTTTTGGCAAACATGAATGTTATTCAGATATTTTCAGCCAAAATTCCCCCAAAGAGATTTGGCTGAATTGCATCTGGAGAACGTGGTCACTTTGGACTTCAATTAGGTCTTCCTGAAGGTGCTCTGGGAGATGAGTATCTGCATCCAGTAGAAAACGTTGAAAGAGCCAGTCATTTTTATGGTCAGTGTCGTCAGGAATGTACTTATCCAAACTGCTCGTGAGAGAAGTCATGTGATTTCTTATGACCTCAGCAGCACTTTCATCTTGTGTCCTCAACGGCTTCAGCTAAACACAGAAATGCCTCAAGCAGGCCATCTTGAATTACTCCCCTCCACAACTCCAGCTTCTTCTTGAAAGCAGACACTCTTTTGTACATGGTGAAATATGTACTTTCAGCTCCTTGCAAAGGCATATTCAAGGAATTTAATGTGTCAAAGATGTCTGCAAGGTATGTTAAAAGCACAAGCCAACGGGGATTACACAGCTGTTCTGCTTTGTATGGGTCCAAATGCAGAAGGAAATGACTCAATTCAAAAATGCAATTCAGAATCTTCCCTCTCTAGAACCATAGGAATTCTGTATGGTAAAGGAAATCATCATGTTCAGCTCCCATTTATGCTCACAAAATTGCAAACAGATGAGCTCTAGTGAGGTGAGCCTTTATGAAATTAACAATTTTCACAGCAGGATTCAACACATCTCTAAGTTCTCTATCTATCTTTCAGAATCCAACGGTTTCACAGTGTTTCATACAGTGGGTCCATAGAATATAAGAAGCAACTTTTAACAATTTGGCTTTAAAACCTGCCCTAGCCCTACCCTTGGAAGAAGCACCATCCATACAGATCCCAACACAGCTGTCCCATTTTAAGTCTTTGGAACACAGGAAGTCATTGAGAATATCAAACATGGCTGATACTGTTGCCTGTCCTTTGATTGGTTTACAGAATAAAATATCTTCCTATCTTAAAGTTGTGTGGCAGTATCGACATAAGAAATTAAATGAGCTTCCTTAGATAAGTCAGTCACTTCATCCAATTGCAAAGCAAACTCGATTTCAAGCGTGCATTGAGTCGTCTGTGGATATCCTCTGACATGTCAGAGATGCAGCTGCAAATTGTTGTGTCTGAGACGGGTACCATTTTCAACTTCTCCACTGCTTTTTCACTAAGCATTGTCCTGACCACATCAAGAATTGCTGGAAGAATCACTTTTCCCCCATTTGAAAAATACTTTTTGTTCTTTGCAAAGTGGTGCGCCTCTTGGTAAGATGCGTTCAAAGCATTTGTTGGTGTGGAGACCACATTTTTCACAGCATCTTTTTAGTGGATGATATCTTCCAGCTTTCTGGCAAAAAAAATCTGTATTTCCCTCCCTTCTAGTGACCCGTGTTTAGTTTCCAAGTGGCGCTTTAATTTGTTTAGTTTCAGACTTTTGTTAGCCAAGGTCACGCCACAAACCACACACTGTGGCCTAATTTCACCACTTAGGGTGACGCAGGTGAATTCAAAGTCCAGGTAGGAGGTACCATACTTCTTAATTTTTGCAGCTCTTTTCTCACCATCTGTTTTGGGCTTTTGTTTGTGTGGTCTACCATCTTTTGGCACTAGGAAATGATCCATGACAAATGTGTGCTTGATCTATGATACAAAATTCCAAAGTTCAATATTAATGACTACCACAGACTTGCTGCTGCATACAGTATAGTTTCTTTTTTTGAAAAACTCTTTGCAGTTCTCAAAATGTATTAAAAATCATCTTATCTTATCTAAAATGCAAATAACACATTAGGTTCCTTCCACATGCTTAAAACAGAAATTGCAGCTGACCCTAGCTTCCTTGCGTGAGCAGGCATTTCCGGGCCATTACTAAGGTTCCTCTTCTCTTGAGCGCATACACATTGATAGCAATACGTAACACGAGTGGATGATAAGCCTAGAAACCACCTCTTATCTGCTAATGAGATAACAATTCTGCTGTTTGTGCCCAAATTGATTACCTTAGTGCTCTCTATGGAGGCTAGTCCAACTTGTGTCATAATTAATCTCAAAAGGAAGACCACTGCTATCCAGCAAAAGCCAACCTTATGGTGCTAACTTGGAAACTCTGCCAGACAAGTGTTGGCTGTTGCGGTAGACTCTTGATTACTCAATGATACATTGTATTCCTCTATTGACTTTTTTGTATTTGTTCTCATATTCTTTCTCCTTTCTTTCATTTAACCTGTCTTTTTCATCTCTCTTTCTCTTCTCTTCTTAGGAACGTACGTCCTTACACTAGCGGACAATGGTGGCATTCTGCCATTTTGTTAGACCTTCTGGTGCCTCCTATTTGCCCCAAAATCACTTATCATCCATTTGATAACTTTAAGGACACAGGGGTGCTCTGTATGTTTTTGTTTTGCTTTGTCAACAGTGCACCAGGCTCTGCTGCACTGGAGATGCACTAAGAGGCCACTCACACACATAACAGAGGGTGGACACTGGACTCAAACAAATACTGCTCAAAAGTTTGTTGCCTGATTCAAACATGTACATGGAGAATGTGTGCAGTATCAATTATGCTTCCGATCTTGAAAAAAATAGCATACAAAACCAGATGGTGTTGCCTCAGTAGGGGGGAGGGGTACCATATAAGATTCCCAATACTTGGAGCAGCCCCTAGGGCAATTTGTATTCTGATTCCCATTTATTCACTTTCAGTGAAGAGCTCAGTTTACAGACATAAGACAAACCTAAAGAGTTTTGACTACCTGACTAGATCTACCTGAAGATAGCTTACCTTTGCTTATGGTTTCTCACTTGTATGGGGTACAGTTCACATTCAGTGGTCATGAAGACTTCCCTGTTGTATTCTGATAAGGACTATCTAGCATTCACTAATACCCCACTCAAAGAGTTTGTACTCTCTCCTTGGAAATTCACATTTCCCTGACAGGTTGGTGCCTGACCATTCTCTCCTTTGTGATTGTCTGAGATGAAAGCTTGTACAAATTCTCCCCACTTTTGTCACCTATAGTTAGGATCTCTGAACCAGGCACCTTCTTGGCACTCTCTGGCTTCCGCTAGTGCTACCAAGTGTTGCCTCCCCTCTCACTCATCACTGGAGCTCACTAAGCTATAAGGTATATTGGGAGGAGTGCATGTAAGTGCAGCGTATTTGAGTTCTAAAAAAGGAGCCCACATTTGTAAAGCAGGGCAGTTTTAAGCTTGTAATGCCGAGTCGGATAGGTGTTTTGCAAGGTATGGGAGACTGCATTTATTTGTGCTTGATGCAGACAATATTTGTGGTAATAGCACAGAAATCAACATTAAAAGCAGTCCACCAGACCATAAAATAGGCCAGCAAGCAGCCAAAAACAGCCCATAGACTGATCTGACTGCCACCCCATTGGACACTGCCAGACTGCCCTATAGACAGGGCTACTGGAAGCAAGGGAGGACCAAATTACGCAGCAGGGTCGACTAAATTGTATGGTAAGAAAATGTAAATAATGCTATGTGATGCAGCATATTGTGGGATAGTATTGCTTCATTAGTTTGACATTTCTTATGCACGGTAGCACTGGGCAAAGATTTCACCATATTAGTGCCAGTTTATAATCCAAATACAGCAATAAACAACAGAAAGATGTCTAGTCAACCTTTGTGAAGGGTCTTCCACTCCCCAGGAATACGTAGAGCCACATTTTAGAAACTTTTAATGCGATTGAGCCAGAAACAATGTTTTTGGGGTTCAAATCTACAGATTATACAGCAGTATTAGGCAAATCTATAACTATGTGGAAAACACAGTGCCAGTAAAATTGCATAATTCTAATGTCCCCCCATTCCTATAACCAGGGCATTCCAAGTCTAACCACCACTGCTCAACCAGGGCCATTCTCTGTTCCCTACCAAGCCTGCACGTAAATCTACCTTCTTACCACTGTGCAGTGCCCCATCCTTTGGACCCTGCAGTCCTCTTCACACCTTTAAAAGAAGCCCCAATTACGCAATGCTACGAGCAACCTTTCAAAATATACCGACATCAAAACAAATATAACAGAAAATGTTTGTATTCATTTAGGATGTATTTGTTTTTTCTGCCTGCAGCTACATCCACACACTGATTACAGAGCCCATAGCACTGTGGGAACACGAGGTATAACTTTAGCTCATTTTTATTGGTCCTTCTAGTGGCGCAGGTGGAAGTGTGACTGCTTCCCTACTTCCCCTGTGGGAGCCCGGGATAGCCTATGTAGGCTTTGCTCTAGTCAGCACAACAAACGGAGGCAGGAGAATGGCAACAGCTAACAGCAGGGCAGAGCAGAGCAGAGCAGAGGAAACCCAAAGACAGCAGTGGGTGTGAAAATAAAGGTGTTGAGGGTAGCAAAAGAGAGATGGTGGAAATGTAACCAGTGTCATCAGCAATAGAAAGCTGATTTTTTAAATGAGCTAATCTTCAAGGCAGAAGAAAGTATTGTGGGAAACAACTTCGGCAAAATTTATATAGATAGAAATGTGCGTGTGTGTGTGTATGCATGGATGTTTGTGTGTGCGTGTCTGCGAGGAAAAAAGCCAGGGCATGGTGAATGAGGTGGGAGGAAAGGGACAAAGCAGCTTTCTTAGAAGTTCTGCAAAGCTTTAGTTGCCTTGGAAACCAGGAAGCAGTGAGGAGATGCAGAGGCAGCCATGAGGAAGAAAACTAAACACAACTCACACCCTTCAATACACTGCTTAGACCCTATATAAGGCATCAACCATGACATGTTAATTGACATTATTGATGACATCAGTGATGAAAGCATTCAGAGGTACTAACACTCTGCTTTTGGCTGTGCACGAAGGAAATTAGCGGCAGACTGCACTATTTGTGCAACATTTTGTGTGCAACCAACCCACACTGCGCACTTTGGTCAGGATCTAAGGCTAATCCTCTGCAAGCGGCCAAATCCCGCTCTAAATGGCATTCAGCTGTATGCAGCAGTGGCTGTCTGCAGAGTCTGATCTGTAGCTATGCCCTATACCCAACCCTTAATGGGTGGCCAAACCCTAGAGCACACAGGTTTTATTCAAGTGCAGTAGGGTTTGGCCTCAGAGCCCGGCCTTCAGCCGAGCGGCTAACCCACCATGGGTGAGCAATCCCCACTATACATGTCCTTCGGACATGCACAGCGGGGTCAGATGCGGACCGTCTTTGAAATGCTCATATGCTCATGTACATGGTCTTCAGACCTGTACAATAGCCATAGAGCCCTGCGTAGAATAGGTACTTAAAAAAACCCATTACAGGCAGCTGCCACCACTGCCTACAGCTTTCGGCCATGCACAATGGGACTGGCAGCAGGACCTGCCCTATGTCCTTAGTCCAATCATGTGCCTTCATTTTGTGACAAGTATTTGCAAATGCTCTATAGATTTGTAAAGTCATAGAGCATCAAGATATTTCAAAAATGTAATCTCTTTATGTCCTAACTAGAACATTTTTTAAATGCTTATTTCTCAGCCAATGCTGAACGGAATTACACCAAACCAAGCAAATACACTTTTGTGTGTAAATATCTATTTACATGGCACTTTGGTGTTATTTCCTTCATCTTTTTCTTTCTATATTGAAGAGCAAATAATTCTATGGAAGTTAACAAAGGAAATGTGGCTTTTTGAACCTCTCCTATTTCGGACTCAATCGGCATTAAATTTGCTTTGAAGACCCGTAGAGCTAATGTTATGTTGATGGAATGATCCATGTAATGGAAAATAGAATGAAGGTGCACACTGGAGAGGTTCTGAGAAAAGATCTGACAGTTGTAGCTGGACGGCGGAGCTGAAGGATACTTATCTTTGAATGAAGACATGTTTCAACAGGTAAGAGCACCTTGTGTTTTTTAAAATATTTTTTTATTGGCATTTCAAAATTGTACAGTTCCACATCATAGGAAATATAACTGATCACACCAATCATAACAAGCATCCTGTGGAATATCAAATGTTGTTAAGGCCATGTGAAACAAATGAAATATACTAACAAATAAAATAGCAATATGAATCCTTCCAAACACATGTATCATAGATTAACTGCAGCAGTTCATCGGACTATGTTAGTCTATGGTAATGACAATACTGGAGCCAGGATACTGGTGATAATTATGTTTATTTATAACAAGAAACCACCCAAGGCAGTAAGGCACAACTGCAGCACTAGCCTCAGGAAACACATCAGAGTGAAAGTTAAAACCGTCTTTGTAGAATCCTGACTCCACACCGCATTCCACAAGCAGAGTCATGATCCTCAAAGTAGTGTCTCGAGTGGGTGTGAAATCTAGCATACTATATAAGTTTTTAACTTCAACCAAAACAAACAATGAGGTATAAAAAAAAGAGCAGATAATATATATACGTATAAATACATCTGCATAAAAGTAGAACATAAATTAATCAAATATAATACAGACTTTTCCTTAAATTTCTAAACATTCTAGAAATTACCTTGAAAACACTGACTGCATAAAACTTACGGCATCAAAATATTATGTACGTAACACTTATGATCACAACAGAGTTTCTGTTATGACATTTTAGATAGAACCAGAAACTTCAACATAAACAACTATGAAAAAGCATGTTGAAGGATGTGAAAACATCATCTATACTTGATCGTAATTCTATATTGGTGTACAGTTCTCTGTATATGTAAGGATTCATTCTGAATAGTTTGGGAACCATCAGGTTCTTTGTCTTTCTGTGCCGAACCATTTGTCTTTCTGTGCAAGCAAATGTTTTACAGAAGTATCTTGCGCAACATGAGTATATGAATTATACTATTGGGAAAGACCTTAACAATTTTAGAACAGTTCCACCAATGGCCACTTTCTACTCAAACAACTATGCCACAAACTTTCTCTACTTTTACTGGCATTGTAAATTTTGAATCTCCTTTCCTGATATGGGAACTTTTCTTTATTCTCACATGGTCACCCACCAATAGCAGATTTGTCCACCACTTTTTTCCTAGTATCATAGTAGACATTTTGTTTACATTGAGCAAAATACACATTCTTCCTCACAAAAGTATCCATATTTTCCACATCAGCTTTTTGCTTTAACCATTTTGACATCCATGCAGGCCTGAAATCAATAGCAGGTTTCCTACCCTGAAGGGGTTCAAAAGGAAAGCCCAAGGTAGAGGACTGAGGTGTAGTACGATAAAACCACAACATGGTTTGGATGGCCGTACTAACAATGCACTTGTTCTGTAACGCCCAACGTACACACTCACCCAACACTCTGTTGAAATGCTCAAGAAGGCCATTCATTTGAGGATGGTACAATGAGCTTCTAACATGTTTAATACTGCTAGTTTAAAGAAATTTCCGAGCTTCAGAAGAGACAAATTGTACTCCATTATCTGAAACTAACCACTCCAGGGAACCCTCCCTCATGCACACATCTTTCAAAAATGTTATCGCCGTTTTTGAATCGGGTTCTCCAATGCATCTTACTTCTGGTCACTTAGGGGCATATGCATCAAACTTGTGTTTTGCGATTACCAAATTGCGATTTTTATCGAATCACAATTTGCGAGTCGTAAAAAGCACTGCATCAAAAATTGTGCATAATTTTTGCGATTCGGTAATATTCGCAATCGCTATTTGTGATATAGAAATACTGACTCGCAAAAATTGCGAATTCGCAGTTACCGAGTAGCAAATAGCGATTCCCATAATACCATTCACCATGATGATGTCAGAATCAGGAAGTGGCAACACCCATGCTGTTACCTGTGTGCTGAAAGTGAGGAGGAGGAAGCAGACTTCTGGAGAACTACAATTAAGAAGAGTTTGAGATTTTTAAACTGGTGCAGAAAGCAGCATGGCTACAGAAACACCCCTGAAGGAGAGAAAAAGGCAAAGTTCAGTGAAAAGGAATTAGAGTTACTAATCGAAGAGGTGGTGAGGAGCCATGACAAATTGTTTGAGAAACAGTCACAGCAAGTCAGTGAGTCAGAAAAAGGAATATTGTGGCTGGAAATGCAAAGGAAAATTAATGCAATGGGAGTTGCTCAGTGCTGCATTGGAGATTTGCGCAAAAGGTGGTATGACCTGCGTAGTCGTGCGAAAGAAAGGCTTACGGAAGCAAAAAAAAAAACCCACAGCCATGGAGGACCTTGTGAAGTCTACCCTGTGGCCGTAGGCAGTAGTTGGAGTAACAATAGATTCCTCTGCACCACCCAGTACCTCCCAAGGTAAGATGCATGCCACTTTATATATTGACATTTCAGTGTTAGCAAACAAACTGGCTTGTGCAGGAAATAGTGTTACAGTCCATGTTTTACTTATAACACACTAATGCATGATGGGAATGGTAGTCAGCACATTCACAAGTGAAGTCTGGTGGCTAGCAAACAAGATCAGTTCAAATCTAATGTGCCAGGGAAGTCAGTCTACACACACAGTGTATTTCAAAACAACTTTATTGAACAAAACATTGTACAAAAATGAAAACATTGCCTAAATGCCAACTAATCATGCACTGTTCCACATCACAGATGCACGTAACCAAGAGTCTGAGGACAGTGATGGACATGCACCACCGGAGAGTGAGTCTCAGTCAGAAGAGGACATAGCAGTCTCACCAGCACCCACAACACCATCTCCAAAAAAACGCAGGACCACTGTGACACCATTGCCAGCATTTGAAACAGAGGATGACGGACAACCTGAGCCCACAATAGCACAACCAGTGAATACACCCACATCCAGACCACGTGGACAGCTGCAAAGTAGGAACATGCAATTCAGGAGAAGCAGGGCAGCTGCACTAGTGAGATCTGGCGAAGGCGAGAGTTCCACATCGCATGATGGTCTAGAGAGTACCATGTGAAGGTTTCAGCACCTGCAGGTGAAACACATGCGGTTAATGCAGGGAAACCTTTCCACTCTTGCATGCAAAATGGGGGACATGAGTGACAGTATCAAGCATCTAACAACCACTGTCCAGTAAGGTCGCAGGGAAAGCAGAGAACCATTTGGAGAGACAACTGTAGCACTCAAGGACCTATGCAAGGTTTTGAAACATGATCAGGTGTCCCATCGCTAAAGACACAAGCAATTACTTGGATGCTTGGATGGGTACACCAGGGCCATCAACCGTCTTAGCACTGCAACCGCACAACTATCCCGACGTGCAATAGCCATGCAGTTGGAAATGAGCCATTGCTGCGGAGATGTTGCCAGGGGACTGATCCAAGTCACAAATGCTGTGGAGCAGATGCCGACCAATGATGTTTCTGGCAGTAGTGTCATGGGTGGGGGGAAAGTGAGGATGCCTCCAGCCACAGTAGCAGCTTGGCACCAGTGAAGGAATCCAGGAGGCGCAGCACACGGAATACAGCAGGACCAAAGAGCTCACAGAGGGATGTGTCTAACCCCCCCAGAACGGGCAATGGGAGTGAGAGGATGCAGAAAATAGTGTGGCCATGTCCACAGCAATTGTTTCTGGTGAAGCAACCAGAAACTACATTTGCCCGGACTGAAGTAAAGTACCATAACATACCACTATGTGTAGACATCATTATTTTCAGGCTATGCAAGTGTGCATTAACACTACAGTTTACGTTGTTTTAAATAAATCTATTTGGCAAAGTAACAGTGTTGTGTTGGATTTGATTAATAATCACATCAAAATTAATTCTGTGTGATTTCTGCATGTTGCGTTCTCCCTTCAGCTGCACTCGCTGCACTTCCTGCTTGTTGTGGGTGTATGTTATCCTCGTCCTCATCGGGGTCACTATCCGATGTTTCTAGTGGTATGCCTCTGGCAGTTGCTATGTTGTGCAACTTGGCACATGTCGTAAATATCTTACAACAGATATTTGGCCTGTATTGCAAGGCACCGCCAGTTTTATGGATGCAGCGAAAGCAACTTTTCAGCAGCCCAAAGGTCCTCTCAACCACATTAGCATTCTCCTGGATGCGGCATTGAAGCGGTGTTCACTAGGTGTGCTTGGATGCAGGTATGGTGTCAAGATAAAAGGACGCACAGCATATGCGCTGCCAGCTGTGGACAAACAGCATATAAATTAGTCACTGATATGTTTCACATTAAAATGTAGATATGCATGAGAGAGTGAAATGTGCTTACCAAGCAGGAATCCTTCTCAAAATTCACCCCCAAGAAGACTTGTATATATGCTGCTGTGCCTAAAGATATAGGAAGCATGCACACTACCTGGGTATCTTGCCACTATGCCCGTGATTATGTACTTCGCATTGTATATCACATGTATGTTCAGTGAATGATATGACTTTCTATTCCTGAAGATATACTCATTCACTGAGGGTGGACATATGACTACATATGTCCCATCTATGCAACCTATTACATGGGAGATGTTGGCTATCTGATAAAAGTCAATTTTAGTTTCAAACAATTCCTGTGGGGAAAATGGGAATATGATGTGTTGGTGCATCCGCAGCAACATAACTTCCAGGAACGCGTTGAAGAAACGCAAAAGTGAACTTTGTGACACTCCGACAGCTGTAGCTTTTACCCTCTGGAAAATACCAGATGCTAGGAGGTGCAGGGAACACAGGACCTGCACATGGGTGGGGATGGCATGTGTCCTGCAAGATTGACGCTGCAGTAGTGGGTCTAAATCTGCAATTAGATCATATATCATTGCTGCATTTAATCTATAGTTCTCATAGATTTCCTCCTGTCTGTTCCAACAGAGTAACGCGCACTCTAAAAATGCGATCCTGTATCCTCCTTGTCCTCTGTGCTGCTGCTCTCAGCCTCATCCTCCTCGCCATGATGTAGAGCGCTGCGATTGTGAAACATTCTGAGGCCTTCTGGGCCTGTTTAAATACTTTCCTAAATCTTTCCCACCTGTTTTGAGTGTTTTCACCTGGTAACCACCTAGTTTGAATGCAAAATTGCGATCCCTTATTTTTTCGCAATTTGCAATTTTTCATGCATAGCTTTGCGACTACGCAATTGCTATTCGCAAATAGGGATTAGCAAATTTTGGTAATCGCAAAATTGATAATCGCTAAAATTAGCGAATACTTGGGATATTCTGCAAATTAGGTTGATGCATTGCTTATTGCTATTTTGAGATCACAAACGCTTATTTTTTGCGATTCGCACTGTTTGCGATCGTGAAATAGCTTGACGCATCTGGCCCTTAGTGTATTAATCAATGAGCACCAAAGCAAACCTGGAATGAGAAGGAAGAGAATTGAAAGGCTCCACCAAATCAATCCCAAGTTTTACCCATTGTCCCGAAGGAAGTTCAATGGGAGTTAAGGGAGGAGTGGAAGCTCTCAAAGTTTTATTGCCGATGTAACCCACAACACAATATTTGACTAACATGTCAGTATCTTTGTCCTTTTGGGACTACCAAAATGCAGACTGTATCCTGCGTTTTGTAAAAGTAGCACCTAAGTGCCCTTCATGGACATGTTCCAAAATCAACGTTCTCATAGTGACAGGGGGCACCAGTTTGTCTAGTCTTATGCCTAACCCATCTTCTAATGGTAACTCTTCCACAACCCTGCTGAAAGGTTGAATACTTGACACCAGTATTTTTTCATCAGGCCAACCTTCCATGGTAGTTTAGAGACTTTTCTCAAAACCTCATCCTCAACTGTGCTCGCTTTCCACCTATACGGAGAAAATGGTCACTCTTTCCCCAGTCCAATTGAGGCTATTAAACAACTTTCAATCTCATGATTTTAGAGATCAATATCAATGGTGTTAGCTTTATAGGAAAACGAGACAGATAATCACCTCTTCCATTTTTCCCTCCTGGAATATGTTCAACATCAATCTGGAATTCTAACAAATGAGCTGAAAATCTCGCAATTCTAGGTGGATCCATATTAATATTATCTCCACCAAGAATGTACGCTAATGGCTTGTGATCAGTCTGAAGCATAAACCGAGTTCCCCACAAGTAAGTACAAAACTTCTCAATCACCCACCAACATGGTACCAGCTATTTTCTCAATGACTGAGTAGTGATATTCCAGTTCATGAAGAACCCTTGATGCACAACCAATGGTATTCTCAAAATGTCCTGCTCTTTGGGTAAGAATTATATATAGAAGAACAGTGGTTCCAGTGGATAATAGAAAGAATGATTTAAGCAATGAATACGCACAATGGCTATAGTTTTGAAAGGACTTTGTGATGTCAGAGGTCAAAATGAAATCTCTACACAGTTGAATCAATACAGTATTTTATATAAAGCAGTAAATAGTATATACACTTATTTTAAATCATGAACATAAAGACATTTTTGTGCATAGTGTCCCCAGGTGAAAATTGGAACCAAAAAGTGACTGTACAAAACCAAAATGCTTTTTAGAAAAATGGGTTTCCATAAATAAAAAGAAGAAAAGAAAGAACGACCATGTAAATACACTTTTTCAACAGTCTACGTATACAATGATACAGGCTGGATTGTGGTCTGTTCTATGTGCTTGTCGACGGCGTTTCGACCCTCCTGTGAATGCGGGGTCTCTTCAGGACTAACTATGCAGGGACATCTACAATAAATTAATGAAAGTAAGCATGAGGCCCGTGTACCGGCACAGATGCGAGACACTATACTGAAAGGCTAAGCTGAAAGATGGTTACCTGGATGTGGAAAAAGGCGCAGCCTGAGTGAAGTGCCTTCGTGAAAAGTGAAACAAATAACTCACGTGAGGACCCAGCCGGGTTCTACAATAATAATCACAAAGGAAAAAAGTACTGTTTACTTTTTGCAAGAATAATGGTAATTGCGAAGAACTGAAGGTAAATACTGTGGCATTGGTTAGCTATGGACAGTAAGAGCCATGACTGAAAAGAGAAAGTATGAGTTTAACTCACGGAATGGGAGGCCGGTTCTTTAAAATGGAAAACAGGGCTGAAAAGGCTCCTCAGATGTATTGCTACAGCCATAGCAATTGGATTCCCCTTATCTCATCTCAGCGTGCAGGGGTGTAGAATGAGATGATACCGCAGTGAAAGGCTATGGGGATAATAATAGCAAGTCGGTATAGGCTTAATTGACGGAGGGTGAATTAGTGAAAGTGCACTGGTAGGCATTGCGCATATGTACTTACGATTAAAGACGGACCAATCTCCGCGTATGCCGATGCAGCGACCTGGATATGCTGCAGGAAAATGAGCGTACAATGCGCTCTTGGTGTAATAACGACGAGCGGTAGTTGTCCGCTTCGTTATATACATGACTTGCCGCCAATACGACCTGACGCTCATCACGTAGCGTTGTGGAGCGCTGATTCATCGTACTATCGGGTGATCGGTGTGCCGGAGTAGTGGAAACTGAGGAAAGACTTAGCCCCGTGATGAAGAATACTACGGTGCAATGCGTGCAGCGAAATACCGGTATTCTTGGCTGATGGAGTGACATCTATTACTTGTATGAGCGAGTGGCTACTTAGTGAGGAGACTTAGAGCATGTAATGTGGGAGCCTCTTGCTCTATTGTGGCAATAAGTAAATTACAATACATAAGGACACTTATCCTTGCATCATGGGCACAATACCTGTCATATATCCTCAAATGAAGGAAATATGCTCACATTCACATGATACGTGGAAATGTTATTGACATTTTTATCATAAAACTGCTGTGAGCAAGGACCTTCAAATGTTGTGAACATTCGTATGATAGATGTAATTGGCGTGATCATGTGATACGATGCCTTGTGAGAGTACAGCATGCAGGGGCACTGTCCAATGCTCAGGTACTGGATAGATGGAACTTTTGTCAGTACTGTAAGGTGGTTACATAGCCTCTCCATTCCTCAGCCGAATTCAGGCCTACTTCTATCGAATTGACCTTGTCTATCCATCTACATTCTATGCGTTGTAGCATGTTGGTTATGTCACCCCCTCTTTCTGGTAGGGAGGCGATATCAATCACTTGCCATTTCAGTTCGTCTGCCGTGTGTTTTTTTTCATTGTAGTGAGCGACCATGGGAGCGTTTAGAACCGATCTGCGAATACGGCTTCGATGCTGGCAGATCCTGGTCTTAACAGGTTGTTGGGTCTGACCTATATCTGGGAGGTTACAGGGGCACCAGACGCAATACACGACATTGCGTGTGTTGCAATTTGAAAAGTTTTCTAGGGTGTGTTTGAGTTTGCCATGCTCAAAGGTGGAGGTGTTGAATGTAAACTCACAAGAGACACAGTTACCACATTTGTGGTGTCCCTTAATTTTGGGTAGGCCCCACGCATTTGTGAGAGTATTAGGTGAATTCACTTTCTTGTCCGTGGCTGACCTAACAAGATGGTCTTTTATGTTTTTCCCTCTTTTGTAGGCGAAAAGTGGTATCTCAAAGGACGGGTCTATGCTTCTGATAATGCTCCAGTTTTTAGTAATGAGGTTACGTACTTGATTGGTATGTGTGCCAAAAGTAGTGACGCATACTACTTTCTCCATCTTGGGTTTCTCTTTAGTTTTCAGGAGTTCCTCCCTTGGAAAGTACCAGGCCCGTTTGAGTGATCTTTTGACTAATCTATTAGGATAGCCTCTGTTGACTAGTTTCCCTCTGAGTATATCAGCTTCTTTCATGTAGTCTGCCTTGTAGGTGCAATTGCGGCGGATTCTGAGAAACTGCCCGAATGGTAGGCCGTCTCTGAGGGCACGAGGGTGTTTGCTACGATATGATAGTAGTGTGTTCCTTTCAGTAATCTTCCTGTGAAGTGAAGTGTATAGTATCCCATTCTCATGGTTGATGTTGAGATCTAGGAACGCTCTAGTAGACGCATGTGTGGTAGATGTAAATGTGAGATGCGTCTGGACAGTATTAAGATGTGTAACAAAATTACTGAAATCAGTGGCAGTACCTGTCCAAATAATAAAAATGTCGTCAATATAGCGCTTCCAACATTTAATTTTTGAGTGGTAGGGATTGTTGTCATTGAGGGCGAACTTGTGTTCAACATAATGCATGTAGATATGCGCTAAATTCGGAGCAAAAATTGCTCCCATACTGGTACCAGAGCACTGTTGGTAGTAATGTCCTTCTGAAATAAAATAGTTGCTCTGTAGAGCGATACGCAATAGGCTAATGATGAAGCTAGTGGGTACCTGTATTCGCCTTGGTCTTGTCTCTAATAAATTCTCTATAATCTCTATGCTGTCTTCCTGAGGTATGTTGGTGTAGAGAGAGCTTATATCAAGGGTGGCCAATAGGTCCCTGCCTAGGTTGAATGGCATACCATCCACTAGGTTTATCATGTACATTGTGTCCTTCACAAATGTATCCTGTAGAGGAACGAACCCTTTAATGAGATGGTCTATGTAGGCGCCTATGGGTTCCAGCACGGAACCACATCCTGATAGTATAGGACGGCCTGGGGATTGGTGGTGCTCTTATGTATTTTAGGTATGGTGTATAGGACCAGGGTCCTAGGATTATCGGCATTCAGGAATTCAAATTCTTTTTTGGTAATATAACCCTCTTTTTTTGCTGCAGTGGTAACCAACAGAATATCTTTGCTGATTTGTGGTAAGGGATTGGTATTGAGCCTTTTATAATGTTTTTTCTCATTTACTTGTTTTTGAATTTCTGCCTCATAGTCTTTGCGATTTTGCACTACAATGCCTCCTCCCTTATCTGCAGGTTTAAGAATAATGGAATCATCATTTTTCAATGCCTCGAGAGCTTGGCGCTCTGCTAGTGTGATGTTGTATGGAATGTATGATTTCTTTGATTTCATGTTGTCTATGCCTTGTAGGATTAGTTTTTCAAAGGCTAGTAGCTCAGGAGGCATCATGCCATTGGTAGGGTAGAAATTTGAGGGGGGTCTAAGTCCCGCACAAGAATCTTGAATCAGAGGCTCCTTATCTTGAAAAAATAAATTAAGCCTGATCTTTCTGAAAATTGAAAAATCTCTGTTTTAAGTGTAAAAAAGTTTGTCCTTTCTGTGATGACAAAGGAGAGACCTTTACTGAGTAATGAGATTTCTGCTGATGACATTATGTGTTGTGATAGGTTGAAGATAGGGATAGTCTCTGATTGGGTGATATTACGTGTTAGTATGGTTGTGGACCCCATTGATAATGCTTCCTGCGAGTTTGTCTTTCCCCCGGGTGTTGATACCATGTCTTGTTTTTGGCTTTGCCTCCTCGATCTAAAAAAGACTGACCAGGATGATTGTCAGCTCGGCTAGGACCTGCCTGTGCGTCTGAGTCGTCTGAGCCTCCAGATGATTCAGAAAATGTGATTGGCTGGTTTCTTCGGAACCTACCCCAGGTGTTCTGTCTATTTTGATTCCCAATAGTGGTATAATAGTCTTCTCTAATGTAAGGGTATGCTCTTTCTTTTGAGTAGTTTTTTATATCTTTGGAGACTTTATCTGCTTTTTTCTTGAGCTCAAATGTATTGAAGTCTTCAATAGTTTTATTGAGTTTATCAAGTAATGCTTTGCATTCAGTTAATGCGTCTCCACTTTGGAGTTCTTTTTCTAGTTCTTCAATCACTTTTAATTCTGCTTTTGCGTGTTCTAGAGCTGTTTCCACGCCGAGCACCATCCAGTGGCGTGAGCAGGTCGTGGAGATATTACTAAATTTACCCTTAAATTTGGGATCGTCTCTGAAAATTCCTGGGATGTTTCTGATTTGTAGTCCCTGTGGAATTATACCAGCTTTCTTCAGGTATTCTGTTAGCATACGAGCATGAAGCTCGGTTCTAACGTGTTTCTTTTTAGCCTTTTCTAGTTTCTCTAGCAGCTGCTGCCTAGGGTTAGTGGTTTTACTGGGATGTGTAGAAAAGAGTGACGGTCCACTGGTTATTTTCGCAATGTAGTCTTCTGTGTAGAGAGGAGCTTCGTCCTCGGACATACTGGCCTTAAATAGAATGAAACCCTATATTGAATAGGGTAGGAAGGAAAAAATCTGGGTAAAGAATAAATCCCTCGCGGTGCAGCCACCGCACGAAAAGTCACTTCTAACAACAGGGGAACCCTACTCACAACGGAACCAGGGTAATGGTTATATATAGAAGAACAGTGGTTCCAGTGGATAATAGAAAGAATGATTTAAGCAATGAATACGCACAATGGCAATAGTTTTGAAAGGACTTTGTGATGTCAGAGGAAAAAATGAAATATCTACACAGTTGAATCAATACAGTATTTTATATAAAGCATTAAATAGTATAACCCAGACGAGGGTTGCTAGCATTGACTGCCAGCACACACTTGAGTGTAGGATCATATGGTTTGAGACTCTTAACACTTGTCAACTGTGACTTTACCCAGTCAAAAGCAATCACACATTCACCACACCAATCAAACTCCACCTCTTTCTTTTGGAGATTCGAGATGGGTCTAACTTTGGATGCAAAATCTTTGATAAACCATGAATAAAACTTGCATTTCCCCAGGAAACCTTTAACGCCACACTTATGCACAGATGGGGGTGCTTGCAAAATAGCACTTATCAGCCTCAGTTTGGGATTGATCCCAGAACTTGAGATCACATGGCCTAAGTACTCCACATTACTTTCTAAAAACTCATACTTCCCTCTCTTTAATACCACTACCTGTTAGTGGAATACTGCAAAAACCTATCTAAGTGTGTTGTCTTGTGTTTGGCGATCATATGCAAATATCAAAACATCATCCTGGAATATAGCCACATTCTTAAACTCTTTGAGCAGTGTCACCATCAAACTCTGGAAAATGGAAGCTGCCGATGCCAACCCAAATGGCATTCGGCAGTAATGGTATGTTCCCCTTGGTGAAACAAATGCAGTCACATGACTGGATTCTGGCCCCAACTCTATTTGATGGTATACTGAAGCTACACCCAATTTAGAATTTGTTTTTGCTCCTCCAACCAAAGACAACATCTTGTTGATTTTGGAAATAGGATGGAAATCAATCCAAATCTCTTTGCTGAGGGCCCGAAGGTCATTACATACCCAAAAAATCTCCATTCCTCTTATGTGCAACCACCAATGGAGATAGCCACAGTGAAGACTCCACTTGTTCAATAGTTGCCTTTTTAGGCAACATATCTGGTTCATTTTCCTGGTCATCACGCACAATAAAAGGCACTCCCCTCAGCTTATTTTTTACGGGAATAGCACCTTGATTTGGTGCTTGAACCGTTTTATCTTTCCCAGTTCACCTGAAAAAACTCTGGGGTAAAGATTTAACAGATCCTCAACTATATCAGAATTTGCTTGTCCTCTGGTTCCAGGCTTCAACACCATACCAAACAACCCTTGGTTAAACCACCCAAGGATATTTAGTCCCTTGGCCGCCACATAAAGTTTGCACTGAATGCACATAACATCTTCAAAGTATCCTAACATACAGATTTTTCATCCTTCATAGGATACTGCTGAGCGATGAGGAGATAGTAGGATTTTGTCATCCCAAATAGACTGGAATAATTCCTTAGTGATCATGGTAATGTGGGCACCTGAGTCAACCAACAGATGCAACTCTTTATCACCCACCTTAATATATACATAAGCGTCAATGCAATCAGAGGAGTCACCACTTTTCACTTCACTTTGACCAACTGCTAGAACTCTATCTTGCATTTCAGAGACAAGATTTTCTCCAACAGTTTCCCCTTCATCGGCCACAGCCACAACTTTAACTTTAGAATGTTTGAGATTTGGCATACCCTAGCAAAATGACCAATTTTATTGCATAATCTGAAGGATCTGTTTTTGACTGGACATCGTCTTCTTACCATCTTCTGACTAGAATTACCACAACCAAAATTGTTTTAGACTGATTACAGAACGAATTGGATTGATTCGTGCCATACGATTGTGCCATTCTTATCTTCCTTAAACCGAATACAATAATTGTCTTGTTCAACACTGTTATAATCAACCTCCTTCACTAACTAAAGGAGGTCCCTATACTGAAATCCTGATACATTCAAAAGGGACAACAGCTTCTGATGTATAGTTTTATCAGTGCACTGACAAATATACAGATCCCTGATGAGCTGATCACTGAAATTCTCTAACTCTCAATCAGCTACTACTTTCCGTAAAGGTGAGATATAAGTGTCCATGTCCTCTGTGGTTGTCAGTGACCGTTAGAAGAACTTATGCATGGAAACCACTAAGCTTATTTTACAGCTTCTTGGAAGTCATCTAGTTCTTCATTATCCTGGACTGGAAGATCTGGTAGATGTTTAGACGTTTATTTACCTTAAAACCCTAGAGAATGAAGCATTACACATTTCTTCCTTTAAGGTCTGAATCTCATAGCACCAATTGCCCCTAAAAACTGTTTGTCACCATTAGGAAAATCCTGGTGGTGAGGAATAGAAAAAAATAATAATGACCGTATGCCCTGGGAGAATACTCCCAGGCTGTAGCGTTCATTAGGTTTTCAGAAACAAACTCCAGCTTTGTGAGTTTGTTTCTGAAAAGCAATAAAAGGTAAAAGTTTGCTGAACGGCCTTCAAAACTGATGGTGGCTGTCCACCAACAATGTTGTGTCTTGCTGAGAACCACAGTGATACAGTTCCTTTCAATGTAATGACTGCTAGGCCAGTGGTCAGTCATACATGTGATGGATAGAGTACTGTGAGGATGGCAGACTTAATGAACTTCGCCATCATGATGAATGCTACTCTGACCGTCAAACAATTCATGCCTGCAGTGTCTTATATAGCTGAACTCAGTTGATCATGACAAAGATGCCTATTGGGGCATCCCTGATTTAATAGCCCTGACACACCCTTAGCTTACTGGAGGGGCCTTTCAATATTTGATATTTCATTAGTATACAGTTTATGGGCGTACAATGGGTTCTCTATTTCAGACACCCAGGTCGCTCCAACATTTAAACGAGGTCAATGTAGGCGCAATATAGATATATATTGTTAAATGTTCCTCTATGGAGCAAACACATTGATATGGAGGTCTCATCTAGGTATGAAGGTGATCATGATCATCTGGTTCTCTATCTCAAGGGTTCATTGATAAAAGGTAAAACAGATGGTTTATTTAACAAAAGTAGTGAACTAGTTATTAATAATAACTGGAAGAATGTGAAATGGGGCAAGATCATTAGTACTCCCCAATTATTTAATCTATCTATAATAATACAGCTTCAACGCTGGAGTATTTTACTGAAACCTTGGCTAACCCCTTGCTACTTATGAGAGCTCATAATCCTCTGTGGGAGCAATGTAGAAACTTCTTTATAAACAAGGAAACATATGGTTTAAGAAGGATTGTAGAACAAAAGAGTCAAATCTTGTGGTTGCAATACAGTTAGGTGCTACTGAAGAAATGAAAGCTTCCAGGACAAATTATAGGGAATAGTTGCTAGATGCTGTCAGGTGCAATGATAAAAAAAACATTTTGACACATAGTATCTCATGTTGATGGAAATCATTGAATGAAACCAGATGTCCGTGTGTACGCAACTGAATGAGCTTTGTTTTTCGATGCCCAGCACAATGATCTGTCAATAAAGGATTCCTTTAATCTCTTAGCCAGATCTTGCTTGGACAAGAGAAAGACTAAATTGGTGAGCACAGTCAATTTTTCATTGCAGGAAACAGTGATGGCTATTAAAGCTCAGAATAAGGCCAAAGCACCTGGCTTGGAAAGAATACCCTTAGACACTTTTTTCTCTGATTTGGACATCTGGGTCCTCTACCTAAATGCAATTTCTAATGCAAATGCTGCTGGTGCTCCAATCCCAGATGCCTAGAAAAATGCTGAGGTAGTGCCAGTTCACAAGTGGACAGTAGTATTGATCCTAGCAACCAACAACCTATAAGTCAGATATTCTAAAAGCAGATATTGGATAAACGTTCAGCCTGGGTGACTGACAATGACATATTGAGTGCGATCCAGGCTAATTTAGTTCCAAAACAAGCACCGCCAACCAGGTCTTTTGTTTCCTTTGCTAAGGTGGAAAACAATTGATAATGCTAGAGGCAACCTATATGTCACTTTTGTCGTCCTTTGAGCTGCCTTTGACAAAGTCCCAAGTGTAAAGCTGTGGGAGGTTCTATTCGAACTGGGAGTTTCTCAAGGTCTGTTGGATATAATCGGAAGCTTAAATATAGACAACCTTGCCCAAGTGAGGTGGGGCCAAAATAGAGAATTGACCAAAAGGTCCAAAAGAGTGTCCACAAAGGCTGTATCCTATCAACCCTCCTTCTTCTTCTCTTTAATAATGTCTGCACTGACTATCTAGCTAACTGAGAATAAGATGCCTGTTTCGGCAGGTAAGTAGGGGCCTGCTCCTTTATTTGCGGATGACTCCTTATTTATCTCCAAAGCACAGAAAGCTTTGGAAATTTTACTTCTAAGTTTTGTCATCTTTAGTAGCTCACACTTTACAAATAAATACCCATAAAACACATTTTTGGCTTTTAACCTGCACAAAAACGTTAGGGACAGAATAACATTGATTAATACTTTTCTTGAAAGACTAAACAAGTTTGGCTACTTGGGAATTAGGTCTTATCAGACATTAAAAAGCACATCAATATCACTTTTAAAACATACATCAAGTGCCCTAATTTGTTAACCATGGCATGACTTACCCAGTATTGCTAACTCCAGAGATTTAAAGAACCAGGCTACTAGTGCAGCTCCCTATGGCTCAAAATTATAGGGATATTTTAACATGGGTAGTATTGAGAAATCAGAAAATGGTTATGTAGAACCTTTATTGAAGCTCCTAATGTTCTCCCCGCTAGTCAGTATTAGACTAGAATTAGGAGTGAAACCAATTATTGGATATGCTGAATTACACTCTATCCTGTTTTGTGTAAGACTATGGTCAACAGGTGAGCGTAAAGCCTATAGACAGAGCTTATTCTATGTAATATAATTTCCAAACATTTTAAAGATCCCATGTTCGAAATATATAAAAGACTCACTTATTAATGTGGGGTTTGGGGAGTGCTGGTATATTATTTCATCCATTACTCGGCACACCCACTGGGTAATTAAGGAAAGGTATTGATATTGTGGATACAAACTAAATCAGAGCTGCACCACTATGAAATTAGCAAGTCCAATCATTGCTCAATGAGGCACAAAGTAAGGAATTTTTCTTCTTCCTGATGTGGTTACTTGAAGTCGAGGGAAGTGATGTTATCATGTGCCATGAGTGCCTGTGTAAAATAGGCCAACTCGACGGATGAGCTAAAGGGACCGCCATCTTAGAAAGGAATACGTATTGTGACGATGCGTAACAAAGAATATATATATGTATATGTGCCATGCACACTAAGCTAACTGATGTAAATTTTCAATAACAAAGAGAGCGCAAACAATGCTAAGTGGAGCTGGTAAATATTCCATAGTCCATAAACCAAGTGACAGGCACCATAAATTTGGTTGGAACTTACAAGATCAAATCACTATTGGGCCAGATATTAACAGGAGAGACCGATATTTAAATATAAAAAGGCACATGTTGCATAACCATGAGATGGTGTTGCCTCCATAAGCACATATGACCAGGTCTTGTAACAGTTTCTTGGTAGGTGACATTTTTATGTATTTTTGTCTTTGAATGTAAGTGATTTTTTAATGTTTTAAACAATATATATGTTTGTTTATATGAATGTTGTATGTTACATATAATGTATGTATTGTAACTGTCTTTATATATGTTTTTGGACTTACAGCCCTGAAGAAGTCCTATGTTATAGGACGAAACGCGTTGGCTGTTGCTTTTTAAGACAGAAAAAATAAAGAAGAAGAAAAATTCCTCACTTTGTGCCTCATTGAGCAATGATTGGACTTGCTAATTTCATGGTGGTGCAGCTCTGATTTAGTTTGTATGTATATTTTTCCCCAGTGAGGGGAGTGCCCTTGGACAGGGGGCATCTTTGGAGGTCTGCACACAAGGTAGCTTAACATTCTGACTTCATGGGTGATTTTTTGTGATTGGTGCCGCAAGTGTTCGTGTGTGGTCCACTGTCCATTTGTTGTGTTCTTACTGATATTGTGGACTCGAAAAAATGTTAATACACATAAGGTGGGTCATGTTAAAAGCAAATCTCTATCAATCAATAGATTTGAAGTATATATGGATTATATACCATCTCCCAAGGAGAGAAATTTATATATCAAGTTTAGAATGGGGATTGAACCGTTATCTTGCCTTAAGAATATGGAAGTCAGATACAAGTACCCATATTGAGTTTGTAATTATTGAGTATCTTTAATCAAAATGACTCATAATGACCCGAGAATTTAAATCAGGATTGTAATTTGCTTAACTGTGCAAATGTATTTCATGGATTGGTTTTTAATGTTTTTTAAATTGAATTTAACTACGTAATGTTAATGCTTATGTATAGCACTATTTTAATGTGTTTGTGTCATTTGAGTTTTTGTATTGAACTGGAAATAAAGATAAAGATTGATAAAAGTGACAAGCAATGTCAAGAAAATATAATGGAGAGGTATCCCAATATACTCATAGATCAACTGGGTTTAGTGGTGGTATTTTCACATAAAAATGTGCTATGGGAAAATGCTACACTAATAGTCCACAATGTTAGAAAGTACCCTCACATAATGGGAGAACTATTACATACGTTAGATGAATTTCTGAAGGAAGTAAATATCAAACCCATCAAGCCTTCCAAATAGCTGGCGCCTGTAATCTTATAATAAAAGAAGGACAATATATGGTCTATGCATTAATCTGTGTTATTTAAATAAGAACATATGGTTCAACAGACAGCTTCTTCTGAACATATCTGAGATGTTGAGTGCTGTGGGAAATGGGGTTGTACTCAGTGTAGCAAACATGTCGGCCACGTATCGCAGGATACCCTTCAAACTCACCTAGGCCACAGCAGTTTTTCAAAGAGTAATGAAAAAATATTCAATGGGTTAACACAGGTACTGTGTTTTCATAAATAAATTCTTGTGGTTGGAAAAAGAGAGAAAGAACATGATGGCTTATTAGATTAACTAATGGTAAAGTTGTAGATACACGGTCTAACAAATAAAAGAGAAATGTCAACTAAAAAGACCAAAGTTGACTTACTTGGGATATGAGATATCCTGTAGTAGAATCGGACCTAAAATGAGCATTGTGGTGGCAAATCGAGAAGCCACCAAGACTGGCACACAAAGAATAATTGAAGTCATTTTTAGGCGTAATATTTCATGAACTTTAGTATGAACTTTTCTGAGATAGTGGAGCATATCGAAGTGTTAATAAAAAAAGCAATGGAATCGATTAGTCTATTAGAGAAAGCACTTGTGAGTCTGAAGAAATGAGTATTGAGGCACTGACAGGGGGCAATTTCAATGTGAAAAGAAAAAAGGTATTGAGGAGGTATTAACACAAATTGTGGAGGGAGAAGAACCCGTAATCCGATTTCCATTGAGTTGTTGACAATTCATTGTAATCTCATGCTGTGTTATAGAAAGGGAAGCCCTTGCGTGCTGTTGTGGATCAAGTTATTTGCATGTGGGCTACCTTGCAGAGCAAGGACAGGTCATACACATTTTAAACTTCTTTTCAAAGTGGATGGAGTTTTAGAAGGAAGTGTGACAGGAAGGATTTTGAGATGGATGTAATTTGTAATGGAGTACACATTTGAAAGAGAAAATAGGGGAGCGCTGAAGAATGTAATAGCAGATTGTTCGCTGAGAATAAACAGAAAGTACTGAAGAAATGCTGGAGGTAAATGAAGACGTTATAGTTGAAGTACTGGGTATTTTAGTCCCAGCGGTGCAGGGGCACACACCCTATGACTTCTGGGTTCACCCTGTTCCAGACCTACAGAAACACAGAGTCTTCTGGGTGAAGTCAAAGATTCGTTTATTGGCTGCAGACCAATGACAGGTATCCTAGAAGTACAACAGCGTGTATGTTCTCAGGAGACTGCTGAAAATCATAGGAACGGGCTTCTCCTTAAGTACAAAATATCATGCTCCAGGCACACATTCCTTGGTTTACGATATGGTCATTACAAGTATACATTACAAACGAAAAAGCAGAGTCATGATGACCATCCCACATTCCAGTTCGGCCAGCCCACAATGATTTACACGGTAAGGTTCAGATCCCACATTTGATGTCAATAGACCCCCCAATAAACATGAGCATCTCCTGTTTTGGGAAACAAGTCATAAAGCAGGAACAAGCAGGTGTGGAAGAGATTAGCCGGAGGATTGTATAGAATGAAAGGGTTTTATGACGGGTCAAGCCCTGATGCTAATCACAGGTGGACGGAGGAAGGGGAGCTCGTGAGACCGGTTTGACCCGGGGCAGTAGGGCCCGCTGCCCAGGTCACAGAGAAGTCAGAGGGAAAGCCCATGTACTGTGAGGCCCGTATTTACTCCATTATAGCCTATGTGAGGGCAATGACAAGATGGCCACTGCTTCCAAAATGGAACCCGCGTAGTGAAGCAGAATAACGTGTACACAGTGCATTCATAGCTAGAACGATATATAAAGCACTCGTACATGCCGCATTTACCATTTGCGGTTCGCTAATACCAAGATAGACAGGGATAGGGCCCTGTCCCCTACGCGGTCCCGAATATTAAAGTACGACAGACCCTCCTTTTGCCCTTACATAGGCAATCACTATACTCATCTTAATCCGAGTCTAGGTCAATGTTCACGAAGTCATGGAGATGTTGCTGTAGCATCATCCTATTACTTAGCTCGTCCCTCGATACAGGTTTCCTTACACATAAGGTAGTACAGAGACCACATATCGCGGGAGCACACTGTATACACAGGCAGAACAGGAAAAGAATGGCTAAGATCATTCCAACGACCATCAGAACTTTCCAACCCCAGGCAGATATCAATTCCCAGAACCACCCCACCAGTGACCAATCTCCCTTATCCACGTGTATGGCTTCAGATATTTTATGGAGTTTGGAGATGGCTTGATACACTGTTGGAGCATTATCTGGTATGAAAATGCAGCAACTGGATTGGATGACCTTGCATACCCCACCGCGGTCTGCAAGAATAACGTCTAGAACCATGCGGTTCTGCAGAGTCATAAGGCGATCCGCTTGGAGCTCAGCTGTCAGATTACCAAGGGCACCAGCCGTTACATTGACAGTGGATTCAACCACACGTGTCAGCTGTCTCAGGTTCCTACTATTGACCATAGGTCCCCAAAACGGCAGGAAACCCAAGAAGAAGTCTCCTGCTTCCTGACCGGCAGTATCCTCCTTACTAATCACACCTCTCACAACTCTGGTCTTGTGATAGTCAGAGGCAGCAGTAAATGTCGGCGGTAGCAAGTTCGCAATATAACATGTGCCCGAGAAATCAGGGGGCAGCCATGTATATGCTCGGTCATGACAGATGAAATATGTGCCCTTAGCAGCTAGAAACGCAGGGGAAAACTGTGACGGGAAGGTGTACGTTTCGGTACAGTCACTTCTTCCCAGTTGAGCTCAAGGATTCTGACCATTACCCTGTAAGCAGAACCGACCCATGTGGGGTACGACCCAGATTGGAGATGAGATTTTTCGCTGTCTTTCACCCAGATTAATACTATACCCCGTCGCGTTCCATCCTACATAAGGTCTCAACTCTTCTTTGGGAATAGATGAGTATGCATTGATATCCCTACTCATATCGGCAACTCCTTTCATTAAAGCCTTATTATTGGTGATAGGTCTGATGGAACGCGGTTGGCGAGGGGAGTATGTATCTAGAGCATAGAGAAACATGGTCTGGAATGCCCATGACGATCCATTGTAACTGTACGGCAGCACCAGGTAGGGAATACCTTTGTTAATGGTATGTGGCATTAACCCACACACCCAGCAATTGGTCGTATTCATTACCAGTTGGTGCTGGTGCAAGAGCTGGATAAACGAGTTATTTACGAACTCTGATCGTCTGGTCTGTTCGTGCTCAGGCAAAGGGTGAAAAGAGTGAGAGGAGGCGGTAGAAGGAGATATAGGCTGTTGAGTGGGTGCAATGGGCTTTTGAGCGGAGAAAAACACAAATCCTACAATAAACATTATTATGCTACACAGTGTAAAAAGGCACAAAAAGACAAAACATTTACTTTTTACAATTCTACACATCCTTGCGTTAAAGTTCATTTCCTCAATCGGTCTCTCCATCTTAAAAAACTACATCCTCTACTCGGGCCGCTCGCGGTGGATGAGTTTCTTCTGCTAAAGAGTACGCCTGTCAGTCCAGGGAAACGCCCTAGACCCACCAGAACCGTTGACCTAGCGTCTTCGGCCTGTACCCCAAAGTCTTGGCACCGCGACCCTGCGGCAGAACCCGGATGGTGGTTCGAAAAACAAAAATCAAGAAAGTCCTTCAGATGGGAGAGCAAAAAATGTCAAAAGGAAAATAGTGAGGAAATCTTTATTTGTCCATGGGCCTAGGTCTCAAATTATAGCGGAGACGGCCAGGTGCTGTTTGGTCTTGAAACAAAAGTTCAGGCTCAGTGGTGTCCAGTCGACTTGATGGTGGCACAGCTTCCTGCAGAATAATGTCACTCTCTTGGTCTGAAACTGTGCCTTTTAAGCGTGCGTCACTGAATGGTACAAAACGAGGCACAGTGTCCGTCTCAGAGTCGGCGATACCCTCCTTGACCCACTGGTCATATGGCAGAGGCAAGGGGACTACTTTGCAGTGGGTACCATGGATCCAGTGTTTCTTCCCTTTTACTCGCACTGCTGATCTTGTCGAAAGAAGAACAAGATGAGGGCCGATCCAGCGAGGCTCGTCGTTGCTCTTGCGCTGGAAATTTCGGGCTAGCACCCACGTACCAGGGTTGATAGGGTGTCCAGGAGTTTCAGAGGCTTGAGGGAGAGTATCATGTACCTGTTGGTGCAAAACACGCAGTTTAACAGTCAAATCATACAGGTAATCGAGCAGTACTGGATGTTCTATTTCGCTAAATTCGTAGGCCTCGGTACACCCCATACGTTGGCCGGACGGCCAAAAACAACCTCGTAAGGGCTAAGTCCCACTCGTGAGTGTATGGTCATTCTGGTGGACAGGAGTGCTAGAGGCAGAGCGTCAGGCCATTTAAGACCGGTGCTCGCCTGGATTTTGGCCAGCTTGAGCTTTAAGGCTCCATTGTAGCGTTCTACTAATCCAGCTGATTGGGGGTGATTTGCAGCGTGGAACTTTTGCTTTATGCCTAAACCTTCACATACATTCTTCATCACTTTACCCACGAACTCACTTCCATTATCACACCACACCATTCTTGGCATTCCAAACCTAGGGAAAAATTCCTTCACAAGGGCTTTGGCTGTGGATAGGGCAGTGTTATCTTTCAGAGGATAAGCCTCTATCCATTTTGAGAAAGCACAAACAACCACCAGTACATATTTCAGGTTGTTGCATCTTTCCATGTGAATAAAGTCCAGCTGCAAAACTTCAAATGGACATGATGGGGGTGCAAAGTGACCAGCCGGAGTTGGGGTTCCCCTACCAGGGTTGTACTTCAAGCATACTATGCAATTCTTGACCACATTCTCTGCACACTTGGGAATCCCAGCATTCTGCCATACTGGGGCCAACAACTTGCATATACCTTTCGTACTGATATGTGCCATTCCATGTGCCATAGTAACCACTGGAAGCACATATGCATCAGGCAACAACCATCGCCTATGTTCTGTCAGATCAATCCAACAACCATTCTCATCCAACTTACCCATACTTTCTCTCCACTTGCTTAACTCTTCCTCTGTGGCTTCAGCTTGAAGCGACTTCACACTCTCTATTGTGTTCTCACACATTCCCACATCATTAACCCATCTTGCGGGGCCTGCAACATACATTCTAGTCTTCACATTCTGTGCTGTTTCTTTCGCGGTCTCATCAGCAAACGCATTCCCACGTCCAACATCATCTGTGACTTTCCTGTGCGCACTGCATTTCATGATCGCAACTTGCAACGGTAGGGTCAGTGACTCAAGGAGATCATTCACCAACTTGCCATTCTGAATTTTAGCCCCATGCGACGTCAGGAACCCACGCTCCTTCCACAGTCGCCCAAAATTATGAGCCACGCCAAAGGCGCACTGGCTATTGGTGTATACATTCACTCTCATTCCTTCAGACAACACGCATGCTCTTGTGAGGGCGATTAATTCTGCTGCTTGGGCCGAATTATGTGGCACTCGTGCAGTTTCCACGACAGTGTGCAAAGTCATGATAGCATATGCAGCAGTCGTGTCACCATTAGGGAGCTTAAAACATGACCCATCTACCCATAAAGTGCCATCACACTCAGTCAGGGGAGTATCTTTTAGATCTACTCTTCCTTTCGTCTCTTCTTCTGTTCTGAACAGACAGTCATGTTGCTCAATCTCATCTGAGTCCGCTGGAATTGGCAACAATGTGGCTGGATTCAGCGTATTGCATCTCTTTATGTGTATGTGATTTGCTAACAGTGTAAGCTCATAACCTGATAATCGCGCACTAGTCAAGTGTTGTGTCTTGGTTCTATTTAATAATGTGTCTACTGCGTGTGGAACCATAACAATCAATGTATTGTCCATTACCAAACCAGCAGATTGTCGGATAGACATCGCTGCAGCAGCTGTCGCTCTCAGACAGCTTGGCAATGCCCTCGCTACAGGGTCCAAGGTTGATGAAAAATATGCGCATGGGCGCGGTCTGTCGCCAAAAGGCTGTGTTAACACTGACAACGCACATCCATCTTTCTCGTGAACATACAATGTAAAAGGCTTACTGTAGTCAGGAGTACCCAACACAGGTGCTGAACACAATGCATTACGCAATTCCACAAAACTTTTCTGGCACTCTTCAGACCATGGGATAGGATTCGGTGTGTCTTTGCATGTTAAGGCTACTAAAGGTTTTGCCAACAAAGAAAAACTAGGGATCCAATGCCTACAGTATGAAGTGATGCCCAAGAAAGCACGCACTTTTCTCTGTGTTTTTGGCACACTCAACTGTGCAATGGCTTGAATTCTTTCTGGGGTCAGTTTCCTTCCCTCCTTCGATAAGAGATGACCTAAGTAGGTCACTTCTTGTCGACAATATTGCAGCTTAGAGAGAGACACTTTGTGATGGAAAGCGGATAAATGGCGCAACAGTGACAATGTGGCTTCTTTACAGATCTTCTCAGTATCCGCAGCGATCAGTAAATCGTCCACGTACTGAATCAGGATAGCGCCACCAGGTAAAACAAGTGCATCAAGCTGCGCTTTCAAAGCCTGACTATATATGGATGGACTCTCACAGTAGCCCTGGGGAGCGCGTTTGAAACGGAAGCTTCGGCCTCCCAGACTAAAACCAAAAATATCTCTGCTCTCTTCTGCAATTGGGATACTAAAGAAAGCATTCTTTAAATCAATCACTGAAAACCATGCAGCAGAGGCTGGAATCATCGTTAACAAGGCAGTTATATCGGGGACAACCGGAAACTGTGGCACAACAATCTTATTAACCTCTCTGAGATCAATCACAAACCTGTAAACAGGTGGCTGTGAAGGATCTGTTCGTTTTAAGACAGGTAAAATCGGACTATTGCAAACGTTGCCTCTTGTCTCTTCTATCACACCCTTATTAATCAAGTCGCTGACAATGTCTAACAATGCTTTCTGCCCTTCATTAGAGATCTTGTACTGGGGAATACGTGGCAGTCTGACATTAGCCTTTAGAGTCACCACATATGGCGGTATCTCCAAGAGGCCCACATCATTGGGACCAGTAGCCCAAAGGGCATCCGAAAGGGATGACAATTCAGGCGGCATTGTGTTTTTAGACAAGTACATTGGGGAAATCACTTTCTTGCCTAATGTAAGTTGTACTCCTGAAGGAGAACAATACAGTGTAGCATGCAATCTTTTCAACAAATCTAATCCCAGCAAATTCTCACCACAACCTGTTGTCAGAATCAGGGGTGCTTTCAGCTCACAAGGTCCAACAGAAAGTGACATGGGACTAGAAATCGGGTTCCTAACCGGGGCGCCAGAAAAACCCACTGAAACATTTATATCGCCAGACAAAGGTGCGCCAGGGAGTTTTGAATGCATGATTGAACTCTTTGCAGCACCAGTGTCTAGCAGAAAAGGCTCCGTTACATTTGCTGTAGTCACCTCAACATACGGTCCACTCTGATCCACTGGCACTGAAACAACTCCCTCTCTCTGTCTATGGCTGTCCTAGTAATCATTACTTTCTGCATCACCGTCCTCTGCATAATAATCATTATTATAATACTGGGCCGTATTACTAATCGCGTTAGCTTGCTGATCAAAGCTATTGATGGTATTTTGAGGCGGCAGAGGACGCGCGTTCTGGGGAGCATTTCCACGCCCTCTGCCTCTAGGAGCTTGCTGACCACCCCTACCTCTTGCGCCATACGCATTACCGTTCCGCTGCATTAATTTAGGGCAACTATATTTATAATGACCTTCCTCTTTGCAGTATGAACATTGGTTGGGACCTACAGGGACACGTGGTTGATAATACCCGTTCATTTGCTGATTGTTCTGAAACTGTTGGGGTTGGTGATAGACACCTTGGGGTTGCCTATAATTATTCTGACCTCCACGTGGCGGATAGGCCTGCTGTAAAAGGACCTTTGTCTTTAGTTCCTTCGTTTTCTTTTCTGTTCTATCTTTCTCGTCTTTATCTCTATTTTCATAATACTGTGCAGTAGCCAGTATTTGCGCTGAAGAAGAAACAGCCCAAGAACTTTCTGAATCTTTTAACTTTTTACACAGGTCAGGAAGTAAATTCTGCACAAACTTATCCACAAATAACCGTTGGCCACCCTCAGTACTCATATCCTGCCCACTGTGGTCAATAAATGTTTCTTCAAACCTAGTAAAGAAGTCTGACACTGTCTCATCTTTCTTCTGCTTGCATGCAGATAACTTGTCCCAATTTACGCGCATCGCAGGCATTATTGTCTTCATATACGTGATGATTCTACCAGGCAGTTCAGCTACTAAAGGTTCTGGTTTCGCACCACCAGTTTGTCTAGCATCAGCAGCAACAATGTTAGCCCATGTATCCCCTAGTTCTGCATTGTGATCTACATTACGAATTGATCCCCATAGAGGCTGTGGAACAACATTACCAAACAACATGTCTATGTCGGCCAGATTCATAACGCATGACCCTGCCGTCTGCGACAACTCTTTATAATAACCTGCTGGGTTTTTACGGGGATCAGGCAAGGACTGCTTAAGCGCTAACACCTCAGAGCGCTTCCATGGAACATGCACCAAAACACGCTGGAAATGCGCTGCCACAGCGGGGTTACCACCGGCAGCTGCAACCGCTTCCTTCCATACCGGGGGAACTTCTCTCATAGGGTATTGTCGTGCTTTTACCTTTTTCCCCACAAGGACATCTTGTTCAAACAATGACTGTTGGCAATCATCATTCCTAAAGGACAATACAACCGCAACTGCTTTATCTACCCCGCGGTCCACAATTATACCAGTTCCAAAATCGAACCTCACTCTACACAATTCCTGCGGGTTCGGATTTTTACCACTATCCTCCAATTCTTCACAGAGAATTTCGCACATTTTCTCGAACACATATCTCTGTTTTGGGGCATCCCACTGATGGAAAACGTTGACAACTGATTCCACATCATACAGTGAAGGGAAAACAATCCATCTACGCGCCATGTTATCTATTACCTTTTTCTCGTCAGGGTTAGGCAATTGGCTGCGCACCTGCTTACGCTGTAAACCAGGAGTCGCACCAGATGACTCAAAGTGGGGCGACATTAATGTAGTAACCACATTAGCTAAGCGCTGTCGCGCTGAAGGAGAAGCTGAGGCGAGAACAGGGGGAAAAACAGAGGGAAGAAAAGAGGATGTAGAGACAGGTACTGGAGTGGTGGAAGGAAGAGTGTCAGCGGAGGCAGCTGCTGTATTAGGCAAAGTCACAGGAAGTGCGGGGGCAGTTGGAAGCACAACTGGCGGTCCTTGAGAGGGCTGCGCTACATGGATAAGAGCCGGCTGCAAAGCAACTGGCGGTTGCGGCAAGGCTTGCAGTATATTCACTGGAGGTGGCATATTTACAAGCTGGGGAGGCGCCGTGGCATTTTGAGCATACGGGGGTGGCGAACTCAACAAATGTGACATCAGGGGATCTTTCTCCTTTTCTTCTAACTCATCCTGCTTAGAATGTGGTAAAGCTGGGTAACATTTGTCAATCCCTAACTTGCGCTGCCTATGCAATTGCTCACTCATCTGCTCCTCTTCATTGTCTTTAAATTGTACAGCTGCTTGCATTACTGTCATACCTTTCTCTCTCTTATTCTTTTTCGCTAACTTAATTTCCTTTTGTTTGGCTTCCTTTCGCCATAAGCGGAAAGAGTCAAACATCGCCGGCCGGGCTTTCTTCTTAAACAATTTAATTTCCAGATTATCTAAAATATCGGTATCAAAACTACCATTTTGGGGCCATTTTAAAACACCATCTTTCCTGGTGTAGTGGATCCACACTTCGTTATATGCAATGGGGCCTACGCCATGTTTTACATAGAGCTCATAAGTTGGAGTTCCAACCGGAGGAACCGGACATGATTCCTCTAGCTGGAAATCCTTTCCACAACCCAAACAGAATAGTCTACCAAATAGTCCAGAACCAGGCATCTTTGCTCACTAGTCTAGATCCAAACGTCAAAGGATTATCGATTACGATATTCTCGTGAATACACGAGTCCTCTGGTTTTGGCGTTTGCAAACTCCAAAGTACCAAATTACCAAGTCAAACGATCCCGAAGGATACCAAAAACAAATAGGAGACGCTCCACTTATACTTAACTGAATATTGCTGATCGATGGCGTCACCAGAAGACTCTCTCGATTGTTTCGCTCTCTCAAATCCGTCAAGGGTCCAAAACAGGTCGATTAATCAGGGCAGCAGTCCTTCGTAGCCGTCGGGACGCGGAGAACCTCGCAGAAAAGACTTTCGGACCACGTCGACATGCAGGGGTCGATGAAGTGGCGGCCTTCCTCCAGAATTTCCACACGAAGCTCCTCACGAACCTCTGGCTTGGACTGGTACCGCTGAAATCGTCCCGAGTTGGGCGCCAAACTGAAGTACTGGGTATTTTAGTCCCAGCGGTGCAGGGGCACACACCCTATGACTTCTGGGTTCACCCTGTTCCAGACCTACAGAAACACAGAGTCTTCTGGGTGAAGTCAAAGATTTGTTTATTGGCTGCAGACCAATGACAGGTATCCTAGAAGTACAACAGCGTGTATGTTCTCAGGAGACTGCTGAAAATCATAGGAACGGGCTTCTCCTTAAGTACAAAATATCATGCTCCAGGCACACATTCCTTGGTTTACGATATGGTCATTACAAGTATACATTACAAACGAAAAAGTCATGATGACCATCCCACATTCCAGTTCGGCCAGCCCACAATGATTTACACGGTAAGGTTCAGATCCCACATTTGATGTCAATAGACCCCCCAATAAACATGAGCATCTCCTGTTTTGGGAAACAAGTCATAAAGCAGGAACAAGCAGGTGTGGAAGAGATTAGCCGGAGGATTGTATAGAATGAAAGGGTTTTATGACGGGTCAAGCCCTGATGCTAATCACAGGTAGACGGAGGAAGGGGAGCTCGTGAGACCGGTTTGACCCGGGGCAGTAGGGCCCGCTGCCCAGGTCACAGAGAAGTCAGAGGGAAAGCCCATGTACTGTGAGGCCCGTATTTACTCCATTATAGCCTATGTGGGGGCAATGACAAGATGGCCACTGCTTCCAAAATGGAACCCGCGTAGTGAAGCAGAATAACGTGTACACAGTGCATTCATAGCTAGAACGATATATAAAGCACTCGTACATGCCGCATTTACCATTTGCGGTTCGCTAATACCAAGATAGACAGGGATAGGGCCCTGTCCCCTACGCGGTCCCGAATATTAAAGTACGACATAGTGCGTAATCACAAAGAAATAGCTCTGGGTCAATGGTTCTTGATTTTTTTACTTCTGTGGACCTCCATTGAATCACTTCTAAAAGCCAGGGACCCCAGCTTAATCACTATATACAATTTGAACCTCAAAACAATACTCAAAAATATAGAACCAAGTGAGCATTAAACAAATACGTAAATTGTGAAATACATAATTTAATTCACAAGCAAACAATTTACAAAAACCAGCATGTTAATTTTCATGGCAATGTCTGAACATTTCAAAATTTGGCTTTATTTCTAAAAGACAAATCAATATGCTTCACTCTTCTACGTCACATTGTCTATATGCTCCTAATGCATGCTTTCTTTTTGTTGTGCTTTACTGTGCTTCAATCGATGTCACCATTCGTCCACAGTCGATTCTGTTTGTTGTATGTGTGTTGCTCTCTTGCATTAGGCTATTTAAGCTCCAAATAAAATTCCTACACATTCATAGAGCTTTTAACATTTTCAATTTTATTTTTATGGATACTGTCTATATTATTGTGCTAATATTATTAAAACATTTTTAAATAGTTATGGACCCCCTGAGCAGCTGTAGCGGACCCTAGGGATCTGTGGACATAAGAATCACTGCTCTGAGTGAAGAGGAATGGTAAGTAGCTGTGAGTGATTATTCCACACAAAAAGAATTGAAAGAGAAAGTGAAGAAAGAATGGAGCAATAATATTAACTTTGATGAAAGATACAATCATCTTAAAATGAAGAATGGGCTAAGTATTCAAAATGACAAGTTACTGAGGCTCAGTCAAATAGTACCACTGCAGAAATTGAGGGCCTGAATAATCAATATGGCACATGAAAGACACCCCAGTGGTAGTATGATAAAGAGGAAAGTAGGAAAGTGTTGGAAAGTGCTGCATTGCCATCCCCAAACATTATACCTTCATTCCTCATATTTTGCTGAGTTTGTTTTTGTTGACCTTAGAACTCTGTGCACATTGCCACTGCTAAGCTAACCAGTGCTAAAGTCTGTGTGCTCACTCCCTTAAATATGGTAACATTGACTTACACCTGAATGTCACACTCAATCTACCTATAAGTCCCTAGTTATGTCTTATACCATATACCCTGACCTGTATATTGAATCCAATTAGTGGACATGCAGCACTCTTTGTACCACCCACCACCCACTTAAGTAGTCCCTTAAAACATGTCCCTTGTCTGCCATTGCAGCCTGAATGCAGTTATAGACTGCCAATTTAACTTAACCCCCTTGCTAAGCCTTAATATTCCCTTTTATAATTTTCTTACATATAAGTCACCCCTATGATTGGCCCTAGGTAGCCTACAACGTAGAGTGCATTCTAATTAACAGGCTGTACATGCACTTTTCAGTTTTACATGTTCCGGTAGTGAAAAAATCACAAATCCGTTTTTCACTACAGTGAGGCGTACCTCTCCCATGGGATAATATTGGGGTACCTTATTACATTTATTAAGTGCTACCTTTTGATTTGGAACACATAAACCATTCATGTTTGGTGTCTAAGAAAATGTAATTTAAAACCATCTTTAATGGTAATTTCGAATTTTAATTTACAATTTAAAAAAATGACACTTTATAGAATTTATCAATTTCCTGCCCAAGCTATTTTGGGCCTGCAGCCTGTTCCTGGGTCACATGACTGGGTGTAGTTGGTAGTTGTACTTTGTTTATTCCTCCAAGACAGTCACACAATAGAGAGATTAGGCCTGCCTGCATGGGCCATCACTGGCAGAAGGTGGAGGCGGAGGTGGGCACAGCTCCAATTGCAACTCAATAGGCTGTGCTCTGCCTTCACACAAAGGACTTATTGCCACTTCATTGTTCAGGCAACCAGGCTGGAGCGTGCATTAAACTTCAAGCACTTCAAAGGGAATTCTCTAGAAACCTCTCCTACTTCAAAGAAGGATTAAGGTATAAAAACAAGACCCTCAGGCTCACTATTCAGTTTACTTTCAGGAACTGCGAAAGGACTATCAGAGGACTGCTGTGGCCTATTGTGCTGATGTGTACTTCCGAAGACTGCTTTGCTGCTCATGGAAGGACTGCCTTGCTGCCTTAAGCCATCTTGAACCCTCTGAGGCCTGACTTGTTGCTTGAGCCTACCTCTTGAACTCATGACTAACAGAGTGACTCAAAGAGGTAGTTGGGTGGTCTCTTAATCAGAAACAGAAACACTCCAACCATTTTGAACCCCAACCTAGACACAGCCTAAGTGAGTCCTAACCCTCAAGTGGTGCCCCTTCAGTCCTAGGCCATTGATGGTGGCGTTGAAGGTGCCCAGATAGCCGCAATCTGTTTGTCCTCTAAATTAAGCCTGACTGCTTTTGTGCCAAGCTATGAGAGGGTCAGGCACAGGTTCATTTAGCAACATTTATGGTTCGCCCTGACAGGGATTGTGGCTGTTGCTTGAGTAGGGTTAACACCCCACTTAACCAGCAACATTTCTCACATGCAGTCATTCTGGTGGCCCAGCATGGGGCAAGAAGTGGAAGATATAGGGAAAAATTGCTATGCATGTGCTAACAGCGATAAAATCAAGGTGTGGAGGGAACCTCTAATCAGGTGCATAGAATTTCTTGTTCAGACATGGGAGAGGGTGTTGCTAGATTTTATTTGGCCCCAGTAGAGATGCTAGGCTCCAAATATAGATATAAACTTATACTGATTCATTATCATACCAAATGGTTTGCTGTCAAAACTATGGAACATGTGAATAGTTTAAATGTGAAATTGTCATGGACGAAGGTGTTCCGAAAACAATTGTTTTGGATAATTGCGTCCAATTCCTTTCCAAAAACATGACTGAATTTGTGACTAAGAAATAAGCATGGGAAGGTGGCCTTATTCAGACCAAAAGCAAACAGTCTGGTTAAAAGAATAAATTACCTAAGTCACCTAGTAATTGAGAATGTGTAGCTATAAAGTGCTATTAGACCCCATGAGGGAAGGGAATTGAAAAAACTAATCTTGGCATAAAGGATAACACCTCGTTCAGTAACAGGTTTCTCATCATTTGTATCTTTTGAAACAAGGGAACCAGCTAGGATGGAAATTCTTGTGTGGCTGAACCAAAAGAGTTTTGCGCGTGCATTGACAAGCTGGTAAGAAGGTACTCATGGATGAACAAGTGAAATCAAAAAAATATTACATTATCAGGATGGTAGACAAGGAGGTGATTATTAATTTTTTTGATTGGATTGTTGTGCAGTAAGGGGTAGTGGTCAAGAAAGGGAACAGTGGGCTTTTGAAACAATATAAAGTGACAAAGGTGAAATATAATGTGGTACCTTTATATCATGGAAGGGTGTGGAGTTTAGGAAATATGTGTAAGTTGATGAGTTAATCTAAACGTGATGGCTTGAAGGTGTACAGGGTAAATTATTGTATATAAAAATGTTCCAGAGAAAAAAACTTTGATTATGATCTTGATTAAAAATGTATATGAGAATTGTACATGTTTTTCGGTGATTAGTCATATGGGGCCTCATGTAGGTAGCATACCAGTTACCACTTCTAAAATACCGAACGATACCGAATCGGTATTTTAGAAGTGGTAACTGGTATGTAGGTAATGAGTCGGTATTTTTTACCGAATCGTTACTAGTCGGTAATTACCGAATCGGTATTTACCGATTCGGTAATGAGGCATACCTTCCCATTGATGGGAAGGTATGCCTCATTACCGAATCGGTAAATACCGATTCGGTAATGGGGGGAACACATACAAGGGTGGCAGGGTGTCACATTGACACCCTGTTGCACCCCTGATTCGGCCATGTGTGCACATGTGGCACACATACATGCCCTAAGGGCATGTATGTATGCCACATTGCACACTGCTACGCGCGTAAAAATGCATTTACACATACATTCATTATTTACCACCAACTATAAGTTGGTGGTAAATACCGACTCTTAAACACACACACACACTCCCCCTACATCTCGATTTTGCTTTCGGAATTTACCGAATCGGTAAAATTACCGATTCGGAAAAATTACCGATTCGGTAACATTACCGATTCGGTATTATTACCGAATCGGTAATTTTACCGATTCGGTAAATTGCGAAAGCAAAGTTTGTCCCCCTACATACCAATGGCCAAAATACCGGTCGGTAACGGTATAATTACCGAAAATCGGCCGTTACCGACCGGTATTTGGCTACCTACATGAGGCCCTTAGTGAGCATTTTAAATGAAGATGTGTTTCATTATGTTTGGGTATAACCTTCATGTATAAGATGTATTTGCTATTTTATGTTAAATATTATAGGGTAAAGATTTGTAGAGATTCTGTTATGTTGATTGAATGGTACCAGGGTTTGGAATGTAGAATGTGTGAGGATTCTAGAGAGGCTCAGAGAAAAGAGCTGACTGTTGAATCAGGATGGTGGAGCTGAAGGATGATTAACTGTGAATAAAGAGACTTTTTAAAGCTACAGAGCACCTTAAGATACTACAAGAGCCTGCAGTTGCTGAAATTATTTTTGAAAGTTTCATGCAGATTGGTTGAATGGTGCAAAAGTAAAACAAAACATGCCTTTTCAATGGACAGTCTGATGTAATTCTAACTACATAGGTGGTAGTGTTTCCTGTGTTATCTACTTGGCGCAGAGCTGTTAAAAAAGAAGTACATCTGGTACTCAAGGAGCTAAGTGCTGCGATTTATTCAGATAATGCAGAGTACATTAAAAGGAATTGCTGACAAATTTCGACTGTGAAAGAGTCTTCATCATGCCCAACATGAGTCTTTCCTATCATTCCTTATTAAAGTTATCAATGCCAAGGTCCATGCCCATTAGAGAACAGTCAGTACAGTGCATTGTGAGTTTCGTAGTTCCACATCTAAAGTATTATTTTTAGTATCCCTGTGGAAGGCATATGTAAGGTTGTATATACGTGAACACAATGTTCTTATCAAGAGTGAAATACAATTTTTACATTAAAGAGGACTGCTTGTCAGTCATTTTCAGTCAATTACCAAAGTAATTTCTTTTTAGACTATGAAGGGAGGAGAACCAGACATTAAAGTGAGGAGGATGCAAACAGTCTCATATGGAGTTCCATTATGCTTTTTTATCAATGAGCTGGTGATTAGTCTTTCTGAGCACCACTATTTGGTGAGGTGAGAAGGTTTCTAGGTGAGGTTAGCCCCATTTTTCTGATTCTGTCACTGATTACTCCTTTAGCTGGGCTCATGACAGCTACATGCTGAAACCTCACACTTCTTTGCACTTCTGTTGAGGGTACTTCATATTGGAGACATCAAGTGGCGGCTGGTCAACTTCGAATAGAGTAGGGCGTAAAACCAAATTCTAAATTTGCCTTCACCAGGGATCACAGCTGCCCTATGCATGACTGCAAGGGTGTTTGATGAAAGAAATACCTGCTCACAAAGCCATGTTCTCCAGTGTCATCTTTAGCACTGGTGGTGCCTGGCGCAACAATCTTTTTTGGTGCCCTCCCTCTCTTGTGACCTCCTACTTAATGGATTACCTCACTACCGCCCTCCAAAAGTGCCCCTTCTCCCTCTGCATAGGCACTCTCTCACATGCATTTCATTTGTTTTATAGCACTACTCATAGCAGTTTAAGGTGTCAGAGCAAAGTGCATCACACACATTATATTGAGACAATGAACCATACGGCTGCAAATCAGTATATAAGAAATGTTACATAAGACAATCAGGACTTTAAGGTGTAAGAGTCACATGACATCCTTACCACAAGGCAGTCTATTTGAAGAGTTTTTTCCAATGGAGATGCACACATTCAGGATTCAAAACGTACCACGGTGCATGGGTTTGGCTCTATCACTAAGAATATATTTCTACCCAAACTCACTTCAGTTTTGCAACATTACGATAATGAAAGTCTGGGGAAAAGCATAATGTTCTAACCTATGCCACTCAGTTTGCATGCAGCTCTTTGATTACAGTTTAAACATCACTGTGCTATATTAAGATTATAACCTATGAAATGTGAGTGATTAATAGAGGTGGGCGGAATTTGCGAAATTCACTTTATCGCGAAAATGTTAAAAATATCCGCAAACACGCGGAAATATCGCGAGAAGCGGAAGTTGTTTTCCCGCCCGTTCGCGGTATTTTCTGCATGGTCGCAGCTCGCCAACTTACCCATGCAGTGCTCACGGGCGCGGCCATCTTGTTTTCACTTGTCTCGCGGTGCATGATCGCGAGAAGAAAGACGTGATCGCGCGACAAGTGACATTACTGCGGGCGCGAACTGTCGCGAGACAGCGCAAATAGCTACCAACAATCCAACATCTCGTGGAGAACGCGATCGGGAAAACTTGTCGGCGAACGCGGGGATTCAGGTAAGGCGATCGCGCGCATGCGAGAATGTATTATTTTACAGCGCGAGCAAGCAAAACATTTCCGGTAAATTGCGGAACGCGAAAATGTCAAATTATCGCAATTTCCACGAGCGAAACGGAATTTTAGCCGAGGCCTAGTGATTAACAGATCTCTGTGGCAAAAGGAGTAACCCACTGAGCGACCCACATAAAATACAGTTTTCATCTTCATGGGACAGGTTCTTTGCAGCAGGCGCATTGGCCCTCTGTGCTACTTTATGGTGAGTCAGAACTGCCACAAGACAAAACTCCATCTCCCTCCAGCAGGAGCATTATTCGCCAGCGTCATCATGGCATTTTTATTGTCGCTTCAAAATGGTTGTACACATAACAAACTGCACTGGGTGCGTTTACATCCTTAAGGTATTTCTAACAACAGCATCAGATCTGAATGCCAGGTGCCAGAAAGCCAGCCCTGACTTACCATAAAGATAAATAGTTAAAAAATAGTATACAGACATGAACACATCAGACAGTACAAACGTCTGTTCAAGCTACAACACATTTGCCGAGTGTGATCATTTTTATGTAACTTCTTTTAAACTGTTTATCTTTGTGGTGAGTGAACATGGTGCAGCAATGCATCCAAGAGGAGCAGAAATCACACAAGCATGCCCCCAACTCTGCAAGTCTTCCACTGGGAACCATTAGAGACCTGTTTCAAGGTCCGTTTTTTTCTTTACACTCTTGGCCCAAACATCAACTCGCAGCAGCTGTACGCTCCGATCTCATTTGTCCACAGCCTTGAATGCACCTCGCACACTTCCCAACACCTATCATGACAGGGTGGGGCCATGGAGGCTTGTTCCCAACCCACCCAGTGAATTAGCTTAGAAATGAATGGTTTTGCACTGATACACAGTGCAGCCTCGCTGATTGAAAAACATCATCAGGAAACTCGGGGCTTAAACTTAAAGTGCCCAGGCTGTTTTCAATAGGCAAGGCTGCACTGCATCAAAGGAGACAGTGGCCTTTCAGCTATCCAGGACACAAAGTACCAAGGCTGAAATGAGGTAAGCCCTGTAAATCCTACGACGGCAGGCACATGTGTCCTGGCACATGTGTCTTTCTAAAGAGCCTGCTTTTGCCTGCCCTCTCACAGAGCGACGGTCTTAAGCTCCAAACAAGTCTGTACTTTCAATTTTTGTTAAATAAATATGAGATAAGAATTGAGGCAGCGGGTGCAGCCCTTTTGCCCTAATAAAGCAGCTACCTCTGGAGACATCCACATGGACACCTGCTGTGAGCAGCATCACACTATGCAAAGGCTGTGTCTAGAGATGAGCCTGTGGAGGAGACTTGAAAGGTGAACAAGGCCGAACCAGGTCTACAGTTTGAGACAGAGGATTCAAATCTCCTGTCTAGAAGTTTTGTATAAAAATGGGACCCAAGTCATCCAACTTTATTCCAGTTCCAGGTCCTTTATGAACAGGGAAGGTTGTCCACTGTACAGTGCTCAAAGGACTGCTGTGCATCCAAGGCTGGTGTCTGCCTGACAGCCAGTCTCTCATAGGTGATGTGACATCACCTGAAGTCTGTACTTTCCGCTTGAGGAGGTGTGAATCACCTAGGAACATACCTGCCTGCTCAAAGAGTAAAAGAGTCTGCCAACCCTTGCAGAATGAGGGACTGTCCAGGAAGAGAGAGGCCCACTGCATCCCCGGTGGACCAACGAAAGAGAGCTGATAGTAAAAAGAGTGAACTAGGTTGAACCATGTGTTCCATTGGCTCCCTAGTCTTGGACCACAGTTCCTGGCATAAACCGCAACTGAATGATAATTATAGGCCCTCCTGGGAATGCAACTGAATGAATACCATAGGCCGGGATTTGGACTGCATCTGTGTGATTGCAGTAGGCTCAGGTGGGGTACAGTATGTGTTAGCAACTACTGGGCACTCCTTATTCAGATTTCACAGTCATAATATTATGTAATGTCTGGCTCTTTGTATAGTGTAAATATGTATTGTTTTAATCATTGTGCATGTTGTAAATAAGTCTTGTTTTGTACATATTCTATAGCCCTGAAGAAGTCCCAGGCGGGATGAAACGCATCAGCTGCCAATTGTGTGCATTGGGCACAAAGTGAATATTGAATAAATTGTAATGTGAAAGTAACATTACTAACTATGAATATATAAGGAATGGAAAATAAATAAAGTAAAAAACATCAGAACATAAAGATTATGTTGAATTGTTTTGAATCGCTCTGGATTAAAATGATTCAACTTTTAAAGGTGTGAGTAGAGACTGGGTATGTTTTTGTACAGTTTGAGGAAAACACGTGAAATAGTGGCACAAATGGCACATGAGGACCTATATGGGCACTTATTTGTGTCAAAGACCCTCACAAAAAAAGTTCAATGAGGCTGCTCAAAACATTTTTGAAGCAAGGCAATCCCTTGGTGAAGTCTGTGTATCACATGTCAATCCCATGGGCAAGAGTCATGGAGATATATCACACATCTGTGAAACTGAGAAATATGGCCATATATAAACATCATTGGATACACACAACTACGCTGCACGTCATCACAAATCACATACACACATCACATCCAGTGTGCACAACATGTATACGGTTTTGCAGAAACCATTACAGCAGTCATCCAAGGTGCCAGACTGTGCAGCAAGGTACCCCCTCATGCACAAACGACATCCACCATGACAGCCAACAATAGTTTTCACAGAAATATTGTACTGTCATGGAGATATGCTGCACTGCTTATCCCTGTGCAGACACACAACCAATGGACACTGAATCATGTGGAAGATATAGCTTACACTGTCCCCAAGATGTGTGGCACTGTAGTGTACACAGTCTACCTGTTGCACGGTACAGTGGAACATTACCACACCTCTACTAACTCTTGTATACTGTCACCATAGTGGACTCTGTGCACTGCGGTGTATATACTACCACGTCACACATTCAGTTGCACCCATTATCCTTCCCATGGCTGATGCATAGAAAAATGTTTACTTAAATTATCAATACAAAATATGTGTGCCTGAAGGAAGACACATCACCAGCTACTGTTACTTGTTGTCTGATTGTCTAGAAGCACAAGCACCCTACTGTTTAAACCTCAAAAAATACAGAAAAATAAAACCTACAACCGAGCTTACTCCATTGGCCCCTAAAATCTGGAACTCCCTGCCCACCTGAAGTCAGACTGAACCCTTCAATCACATCCTTCAAAAAAAGAAGACAAACTGCTCTTAATGAACAAAATTCTACCCTGAACCCACCGACTCATTTATCTGGATCCTGATTTGACGCAGTTCTCCAACCAGGGTTTGCATTCGCCGACTTCGTCCTGGTTTCTAACTCACTGCCATTCTCCTGATTTGCAATGGTTATTGCCAGCATTTATTTTTCTTGGTTGTCTTTTTTTCTACTTACCAAAACATTTGGAAAGCGCTCTGATGCTCTTCTAGGGTCATGTTTGTGCCCCATAAAACTTTATAAATAAAAATGAAATAAAATAAAAAATTTAGAAAGATATCAGTTCAGGATTTGAGATTGTACCCTCAAATTGACAAGATAGATGATTGTGAGACATTTGAATACTCAATGGCGAAGAGACTAACCTCATTGTCGACAAATCATCACCTGCACGGCATTGCCACTCAACTGAATGACAAATACTAAGTGTATTACAGAAGACAGCAGTACACTTGTATGTGTAGCTCTGTGCCAGCCATTGCCAAATTAAACTTGCCTGGATGCCACACATTGACATATCATGTTCATGACGGTTTGCAAGGTGAATGAATCAAGCTGAAGACAGACCAGAACGGAAATAAATGTTGGACTAATACAACATATCATTTCTCTTATAGCAGACCAAGGTTATGCACTGATGCTGTGGGTCATGACTACTGTAAAGATCCCACCAAAAACGCCCAGCAGACCTACAACCATGCCCTATGGCACACCAGGTCTATCGTTGAGTGGATATTCGGAGTCCTCAAATCACACTTCCGCAGCCTTGATGTATCTGGGGACAGATTGCTCTACTCTCCACCTATGGTCTGTAAAATAATCTTGCTGTGCTGTATTTTGCATAGCATATGTGTCAGGACCAATGTGCTGTGGCCAGATGAGATTGGGGATGAGGAAATGCCAGATAATGAAGAGGAGGGAGATGAGGTGCCTCAGCAACCTGGAGCATTAGTTGTAGCCTTACGGCAGAGGGACAATATCATAAAAAATATCTTTACAGAAGTATGATTGTTCAAAGTCATAGGAAACATTGTAGGAAACATTTCACATTGTACATCTGTCTGCAAATAAAATGGTGGGGCACTAACACTGTGTAAGCATTTGTATTCTATACTCACACTAAACTACTAAAATTCCACATTTGTTCCACTGATATATGTCACACAAAGCATTTATCTAACAATGTCTATGAAACACGCTTGAACATCATCTGGTACAAGTGAACTAGTGTGCATGACAGCTACCTGTAGCAGATAGTCCTCCATTGCCAGCCATAATGACCATGGTGTGGTAATGTAGATGGTACCCAACAACTGTGTGTGTGTCTCTCCTGATTCTAGCTATTTGTTAGACCTCATACTTGTGGCTGGCAGTAGAGGCCATTCTTTGTATGATGACTTTGCAGTGCTCCAATCAATCAATCAATCATGGAACTTATATCGCGCACTACTCACCCGTAAGGGTCTCAAGGCGCTTGGGGAAGGGGGTCTGCTACTGCTCGAACAGCCAGGTCTTGAGCTGTTTCCTGAAGGCCAGGTGGTCCTGGGTCATCCGCAGGTGGACGGGTAGGGAGTTCCAAGTCTTAGCTGCCAGGTAGGAGAATGACCTTCCTCCAGCGGTGGCTCTCTGGATGCGAGGGACGACGGCGAGGGCGAGGTTAGCGGAACGTAGCCGGCGGGTGGGCGTGTAGAAGGTGAGGCGGCTGTTGAGGTACCCTGGGCCTAGGTCGTGGAGGGACTTGTGTGCGTGGGTGAGGAGTCTGAACGTGATCCTCTTGTTGACCGGGAGCCAGTGCAGGTCTCTCAGGTGGCACGAGATGTGGCTGCGTCGGGGGACGTCCAGGATGAGTCGGGCGGAGGCGTTCTGAATACGCTGAAGTCTTTTCTGAAGCTTGGCCGTAGTTCCGGCGTAGAGGCTGTTTCCGTAGTCTAGTCTGCTGGTGACGAGAGCGTGGGTGACCGTCTTCCTGGTCTCGGTTGGGATCCATCGGAAGATCTTTCGGAGCATGCGGAGGTTGTGGAAGCAAGCTGAGGAGACGGCGTTGACTTGTCTGGTCATCGATAGGGAGGAGTCCAGTATGACGCCCAAGTTGCGTGCGTGGTCCGTCGGTTCAGGTGCGGTGCCTAGTGCCGGGGGCCACCAGGAGTCGTCCCATGCGGAGGGTGATGGTCCCAGGATGAGGACTTCTGTCTTGTCCGTGTTCAGTTTCAGGCGGCTGATGTTCATCCATTCAGCGACGTCTGTCATCCCTTCGTGCAGGCTGGCTTTGGCGGTGTCGGGGTCTCTGGTGAGGGAGAGAATTAGCTGGGTGTCATCGGCGTAGGAAATGATGTTGAGGTTGTGTTGGCGTGCGATGGCAGCGAGGGGTTTCATGTAGATGTTGAAGAGAGTGGGGCTGAGCGACGATCCTTGCGGGACGCCGCAGATGACTTCGGTGGCCTTGGAGCGGAATGGAGGGAGGCGTACTCTCTGTGTTCTGCCGGAGAGGTATGAGATGATCCATTCCAGAGCCTTCCCTTGGATGCCGGTGTCGTTGAGGCGTTGGACTAGTGTGCGGTGGCAGACAGTGTCAAATGCTGCGGAGAGGTCTAGGAGGATGAGTGCCGCTGTTTCGCCGTTGTCGAGCAGGGCTCGGATGTCGTCGGTGGCTGCGATGAGGGCGGTCTCGGTGCTGTGGTTGGCTCTGAATCCGGACTGTGATGGGTCGAGGGATCCGTTCGTCTCGAGGAAGGCTGCCAGTTGCTTGTTGACGACCTTCTCGATGACTTTGGCGGGGAAAGGAAGGAGCGAGATGGGGCGGAAGTTCTTGAGGTCGGTCGGGTCCGCTGTTGGTTTCTTCAGCAGAGCGCTGAGTTCGGCGTGCTTCCAGCTCTCCGGGAAAGTTGCTGTGTTGAAGGAGGTGTTGATGATGTCTCGGAGGTGGGGTGCGATGGTAGAGGCTGCCTTGTTGAAAACATGATGGGGGCACGGGTCGGTCGGAGATCCGGAGTGGATGGTGTTCATCATGCGTGACGTGTCTTCGGGGGTCACCTCGGTCCATGTCTGGAGGGTGGCGGCGGGGTGCGAAGGTACGACCGATGGGTGCGGGGGTGAAATGTCGAAGCTGTTGTGGACATACAATGTGCATGGGAACACACCCCAAGTCTACATATGCTGCAAAAACCAACTTAGCCACATGTTCCATCCAGAAAGTTGCCTCAATTTACATATACAAAATATGCATATCATATTTTGCCAGAGTGTTGCATATGTACACCCACTGATATACACAAGCAACACCATCTTGATGCATAGTGTAGGTATGGAGTCATTTACATAGCCTTAATGTCAGATATATGTTGGAGGACACACCAAGGCATGCACAGTGACCTACCATACCACAATCAACATGAATAAGGGTCATGGTGGCCACAAATGATGACACTGTCACTGTCCTGTGGGGCATGGTCCTTGGATGCAAATTGCATTTATGCAAACAATGGAATAGCCCCATCCACACGTCCTCTTCCATGTGTGTGCCGGCAATAGCTGCACACTTTCATATTTGAACTACAACCTGATGCCTCCACTGACCGACATGGCACTATTTGGGTTTGGACAGAATAGTCATAGAGGTGGTTGCACTCACCCCCTGGCATAGGTAGACTCTAGCAACCCACGTGGAAGCATATATAATGTCAATGCTAGACATCAATAACTCAGCAAACAAAGCACCTATGGGAAAGAGCGCCAATGTGCTACCACAGTGTTTGCGCACTATGCATAGTTTGACCCATGAACCGGATGATCCCACACATGTGTATACTTTATTACACACATATGACACATGTGCAAACAGTGTAAACAGGTCAACTATACCCATTGCACAGACAACTGCATTCACTGTCAATACTAACATGAACTGCACATCTCAAAACCTAAAAACAAACAAAGTAAAGCTCTCGCGCTCCCCCCAATAAAATGACGCTACACCATTCTGTGGGAATAATTTCAGAGGCTGAATATACATAAAATGACACTGTTCCGTGGAAGCGCAATACGAATTTTTTTTTCTATCGTTAGGCCTTTAGTGAAATAGATGTAAGGAGCGTTAGCATAAAATAAAACAAATCATAGGCAGAAAACGTGTCGCATCCGCACAGGAAGTGAAGTAATAGATTTAGGGAGGTGATGTAATGGATCCTGCTTGCTGCAAACCAGGAACAATACATAGTTACTTCCACTTTTACAACCAGTCACAGTTTTATTGTCTGTCCTTGGTAGTGGTGGTGTTTTGATTGTGCTGGAGAGTGGTTTTGGAGATTGAGGAGTTTGTTTGTCATGTCTGCTGTCCTTGTTGTTTTCATTAAGCCGTATTTCGTGTGTTTTTATTGTTTATTGTCCTGTATACTGTTGGGTGTTTGTCTTTTGGGGTACATTTGTTATAGGGGTATTAGGGTGTTTATAGGGGTTTTTGTAGTAGTAGGGTTGTTGTTTGTGGGTAGGATCATGCCAGGGCAGAGACAAAGTCTGCCTACGAATTTGCAGCAGTTGGGGACATTCCTGTGGCTGGTCTGCTATTGCCTCGCAAATATGATAGCTTGTGGGGGCCGTGTGATACAGGGCTACCCTGTCAAGGTCCGGAAGCAAAGGTGGGAGCGCATCCGGGAACAGATACAGGGCATCCATGGCATGGACCGTGACACCCCACAATTAAATCATCGCTGGGCAGATGTGGTTGGCAGGAAGTCCAACCTCTTGCAGTACGTGGGCATCGAAGTTGGTGGACCAACATGTAAGTATACATAATGTGTCTGCTTTTTTATGTTTTTCATTAATCCATTGATGCTTTTTGGAACCATTAAATATGGCACACAAGAATGTTTTGAACTAATTAGTCATGCACCCATGCAAAAGGGGCAATATGTGCACCAGTGCCATTTGTGACACAGTGTAGCCCACACTATTGTCACTATTACTATAGGTGACAGAGACGAGTCCCATGGAAGCATGAAGTTGATGTACATTGCCATTGCCTGTCCACACAACTCATGTGATGACATGGCAGGTAGTGCAGATGTGCTCCACAGATGCTAATTTCCCCGCAGGTATTTGTCATCTTCAGTTGTGATGGTGCATCGCAGAACATATACGCAATACATAAACAGGCTGGCATTTCACTTCTAACAACATCAAAATATGTTCGGAGGCTGTGCAAGAGCCTTGTAAAGAAACCCCATAGTGATGTGCCAATAATACTCCTTGGCATACCTCCCCTGAATTGTCTATCATCAATGAGGCTTACCATGGATACACTGCTTAGCTCACCTCTGAATGTAATTTGTTGTAATCTGCTTAGGGATACATGGAACCTAAGTGTACAGTAGCATGCACTCAGCAGCACTGACAGATACAGTACACAAGTTACTTAGTGGACCAGTACGCATGAATCAAGATTCATGTAGCGTACTTATTTACTGGTGTCTGCTTTTCAGAGGGCCTCCAGATGCCATCACTTTACTGAGTATGGTACGTGAATTGTGGAGGTGCACAGCATCATCCAAGTCAGCTACCATTGTGTAGTAAGGTTATACTAAATGGCCAACAGGTGCATGTGTAATGCATTCAGATGCATGTTTAACTCAGCCAGCCATACCAATGTATATCATCCAGTCATGTAAATTTGTCAACTGAACACTTACAACCTGAAAGGCTACATAGCCAATAGCCTTGCATATGTACTGTGTTGTTGTTGCTTATCAAATATGTGTAATGAGTTAAATTATGTACTTTACTTGTTATGTAGCTGGACCACCCGCATACACGGAACCTGAGATGGCCAACTTCAGCAAGCTGAACTTCACTAGTGAGTGCTTTCATCAGTGCTATTTGTGTAGTGCAATGAGTGAGTGTGATGTCAGATGATGTGGGAATTGCCATATTATGTGTGCATCCTTCTCACAATTTAACTTTTGGAAGGTGTGAAATAGGCCATGGAAACTTGTGGTGACATGTTCCATGTACAACAGTCTCTGTTTAGTGTCGAGGAGAACACTTTGCCTAGCTGGGTAGGACAACATGAGCTTGAGAGGGAAGCCATGATCCCAGTGTCAGACAATGCTAATATATATGGTAGTGGATGGACAATAGATAATGAAGTGGCTGCGAATGCGACAGTATGCATCTCATTTGCACATGCCATGATATTGGGAGCACGTATTCAGCAGTGGCATGGTCCACTATTGAGTTGCTATAGGTCAAATATGGGAAGGCACATTTTACTCTGAATGAACTGGTGTACTTTTCCAGCATCTATTGCTGCATGTCATAACTATCAATTGATATGTCTTAGTAGCAATGTGTCCTAACATGGCTCCTTCCTTATCAATTACTGAATGTTGTGAGGCAAGACACATGCTGTCAAGACATGACACTTCTGAATGTGTTCAATGCCCATGCCATCAAGGCCATTGCAGGATGCCCAAGGTGGTTCACTACTTCACAGTGAAATTGGAAATGTGTAACATTCAAAAGGCACCTAGAATGTATATTTACAAACATACTCTGTACAGAAATGGGCATAATTAGATCTGCCAATGGTGTCGCAATTGCACAGACTAACAATTGGTTTTCCTTTGCAATTAGGCCTAACAACATCAGATATGCTGGGTACAGATATGTCTATAGTCACTCGAAGCAGCAAGATAAATGTACGGTGTAGGGGCTCCTACCTTAGGTGTAATGTTAACTATGAGATTTCATGATGTTCATGATGTTGATACCTGTTCCTAGTCAGACTCTGAGTGACATACATCCTGATTGTTTCAACAGATAACATGACCCTTGATGAACGGCGCAACTTCAACAAGCGTAAGGTGCACTACTACCACATTAAAATGGATGCAAAATCACCCTTGGCCATGGAGCAGGTGCAAAATGCCCTGGGGCAGTGGTCTGTCTTTCCCAGGAGCCCACCAACCACCACCACTGGAAGCTCTGCCAGTCATGGACAAGCTACTTCAGGGGCCTTTTAAGCAGTCATTTCGAGTACCTTAACAAGTGGTCCTTCTTAAGCACCTGTACCCACACCTCAGCCCAAAGGAGGGCCCTCAAAATTTGAGATTGACATGAGGAAGGACATGTCAGACATAAAACTTCATATGGCAATCCTCGAATATAAGTTAGACAAGGCCATGTCCCTGCTTCAGGACATTGAGCAGGCAGTTGGGCAGGGCAAGAGATGAGACCCACATGGACTCCTTCTGCCATTCAGCCTGCCTGACCGGCAGACATTTTTGATAGACTTTTATAGGTTAGTTTAGGTTAGAGTCGTTTTAAGTGTAGTGAGAGTGGTTTTAGGTTTTTTTAGGGGTGTTTTTTTTTTGGGTAGGGTTACTTTGGGTTTGTAAGGGGGTGGCGGGTTGATGTGTTTTATATGTATGAAAAAAAATATTTAAAAACATTACGACTGTTTAGCTTTCATATGTAGGTAATTCATGTTTAGGTGTAGTTTCTGTTGTCCTGTGTACAAATGTGATTTAAGAGGGGTGGGGGATTGATGTATACAATGTAGTGCTAAATATATAGGTTCAGCTAAGCTAAGTTAAGGCAGTTTTAAGTATTAGATATGCTAAGTTAGTATAGGATAGGTTAGGATAGGTATTTGGCATAGGGTAGATAGTTATAGCTATTTAATCTTTTATATTTCCATTAAATCTACTAGTTTGTTACATACAGGTGTACATCAAACCGCATCAACAAGTAAATGATCTTTTAAAGACCTGTAAAGTACTCAGGTGTGTTCCCGGGAAGCTGTCTCAGCCCGGGCTGACACACACGGCAGGGGGCTGAAGCCCTTTGAACCCTATGGGCATTGCGCACCTGGTGTACATCATGATTTACTGTTTGGTAGTGCTCTTGTGTGCTCAGGTGAAGTTTTGTACTTGCATTAATCTTAGCTTGCAGGGTCTGGCAAAATGTGGGAGTGGGTTAGTTAGCTATGGACACAGATCTGTCAGACTGCCCATGGTTTGACATGGTCTTACAATCGGACATTATTGAGCAGTGGACATGGCATGACTGGATGAATGATGACACATATCTCATTTTGTACTCACATATGAGATCAATGTATGTGTTGTGAATGCAATATGTCTTGGAGGGATGTTGCGCCCTTTGACTTTTGCACAGATAGTTGGCATTTGGATTCATACACTCATGGCTGCCCTGTAACCTCTCAAACTTGCAGCATGTACTTATCAACCCACTGTAGTATGCTTGCTACTAAGCATGGATGGACCCAACACTCATGGGGTGACTGATCTCACCATTCACATTGACTGCATGACACAAGTCGGACTAAATTCTAGCCACATTGAGTATGCACTTACTAGTCATCATACAATTGGTGCTTCCAATAAATTATAAACTCTAACTGCCTAGCATTGTCCCAGACTCTGCAAAAACAATGATGTTCCTTTGGATAGTATTCAGTGTAGTAGCCTCACTGATTAGCCAAAGACGAACCTTTTCCTGACTCACAACACACAGGTAGTACTTATTGGTCCAGTTATTCACAAGTGCTAATGTTGTAGGAGATCACTGCTAAAGCTGATTGGACAACATCCCCAAAGGATGTTTACAGCCAGTGGATTTCCAGGCAGAGTCCATGCGGGGAACATTTCATGGGACATGTTGAGGTGAGGAATGCTTCAGTCAGGAGGATTAGGGAGGATAGGACACATTATTAGTCCACAAATGTCCAAGGTGAACAGTATGAAGTCAAAATGAGAACAGTGACAGCAGATGTTCCCTGCCATGTTGTTCAGCACAGGGCTATGGAGAAACCATCTTCGTCTCCTTGCTACTCCCCCCCCCCACGTTTTTGCAGGACTAGAATTGGTGGCAGAGCCTTTGAGGTTATTACATCCAAAATCTGGAACACCCTGCCACTGTCTCTCTGCTCTTCTGAGTCAGAACCTATCTTTCGATATGCCTTGAAGACCTGGTTGTTTACCAACCTCTAGATCTCCACTCTGCACCTATCATCTGCCATTTGCATTAGCGTTGGGACACCCCCGTTGGGGATAGCTGTGCACTTTATAAATTCCTAAAATAATAAATAATTGAAGGCTACTGGGCACTTCTTCTTTGGAAAGAGGAACCATCCACATCTTTCTCCACTGACGTGTGTGGTGTCTCCTACGAGGGTGGTGGTGTATGTGTGACAGCCAAGGGAGTAACATACACATCAGGGGTGGAAGTTGTGGATCCCGTGCCTGCAGCAGCATTTATCTGTGCCAGCACATGAGGCAGCACAGCAGCGGGGAGGATCTGCTGGTTTTGCAACACAGCAGCAACGTCGCAGTGGTAGGCAACCATGGCAGCCAGGTGGGAGTTCTGCTTTCTCTCCGTTGTCTCCAAGATGGTTCAGATAGCCCACAGCTCTATGGCCACATGGCTGGTGCCAGTTTGGCAGGGCAGTTGTTGATGCTTCTGCCTCATGATACCAGCGATGGTAGCCAGGGACTGCTGGAGGCTACATAGTGGAGAGTAGGTGCCTCTGATGGTGGCAGTGTTGTCCCTATTGGGACTTAGGCACCCACGGACCCCCTATAGGGTGGCCACCACGGGCTCCATCCCCACCTGATCTGCCAACTTCTGCTGGACTCCTATAACAATCCGTTGGAAGGTAATGGTTGGGTCCTTGGAGTCCAAGGGTGTGGCTGTGGTGGGTGGTGGGGCCTGTTGATTGTTAGGCAGGGTATGAGGAGATGCCACAATGCTGCTGACCCTCCATGGGTCCAGAGATGGTGTCCCAATGAAGTCCAGGAGCTCTTGGCGGGTGTCATGGTTGATGGTTGGCACGCTGGCATCATCACTGATGACTGGGACAGGGTGCTTGCCATGAGGTAAGGGTTCATCCTCTGTAATGAGATGGGGGAAATACTATTGGTGATGTCTTCCACATGTTGACATGGTTTAAAGCAGTTGACAAACCAAGTGTGTTACATGACACTTTCAGTTCTTCATTGATGTCTAGGACAGCTGTTACGCTAGGCTGTGGATGGTAGATAGCATTGCATTTTTTTTTTTTATGTTTGAAAAGCTTTATTAAGTACGTAATAAATATATAAGAATTGGTCATGAAACAATAAGTATCCATAATATATTAGAAATGTGTGTAGACAACAATTACAGAGTAGAAAGCCGTTTACATTTTAATAATAATAAAGGAAAGAGGGGAGGGAAGGGAAGGGGGGAGGGAACGAGGAGAAATACTACAGTTCTAAAATTGAAGATCATGAGGATGAATTACAAACATATTAAAATTAAGCAGGTAAATAAACATAGTATATGACTTAATCCAATCTTATCATATCCTATCTTAAGTTTTCTTATCTTATTCAAGAGGCAGGTAAAAAAAAAATCCTAACATAAGAGAAATGCAGATAATAATACTCAAGAGGAGAGAAAAGAAACTATGAATGAAATATCTATGGAGGATAACATTTCTCAGCATGCATTGTATTTTAATTTCAGATGACAGGACCTCAGCATTGTCATCAGTACCACTGTATGTCTAGATGGGGCCTGTCCTAGTAGTAAAAATCTAATCACTGATGTTCATGCCATTTCAACATAACTACAGTTGGTCATCTGCAGGGTGTCAAACATCTCTTTAATTTTATCAATGCACTTATATTTGTCCATTGACCCCTCTTGCGGTTTCAAAAATAGGTCCTGGCAGCTGACCTACTGCCACACAGTGATGAGACCCTGATCATAACAGGAACTCTCCAGTGCCTACACCACTTGCATCATTCATGGTATCTCCAATCAGCTGCCATGGCAGGCTCTTATAAAGTGACATGTGCGAGGCAGCACCCCAGATGTTAGTGTTGCTGGTAATGGTGACATATACCTACCAAGGGGCATGTTCACATTGTAATGGCACAACATGGTGCAGCAAGCACATTCTCTATGCAACCCTGCGTCATTGCACATACAGTGGACAGCACTGTATTCACAATGGTCAGGCACACCACATGTTTACCCTTGCATTGTCACTGATAATGACAGCCAACACCAACACAGACAACCTTATGCCATGGTGCAAGGGTGCCTGCGGTGGTGCACAACTGTTCTTTTTGCAGCAGCGCTGGGATGTACTCAGGGATGGGACATAATTCAGTGTATAGGGCCCTTCCATGTATTTGTGAAAATGATGCATGTTGGCACTGCCCATATGGAAGCATCAACACCCTGAACCTTTTCACTTTAACTGTGGCCCATGTTCAGCTGGTGTACATGGGCTGCTTTCACCCCCACAAGCAGTCATATATATGTACATCAGAGGAGTTCAGGGGGTCCCTACCATGGCAGTTTGCATGTGTGGTCTGAGCCTGCATACCAGGACAGCTGTGTGCCATGTAATGTGCTCTAGGTGACTATGAAAGTGACAATATACATATCCCTATGTGTAGGTAGTAGCCATGGCCCACAGAACCCCCCACCCTCAGGTGTGTTGTTGATCATGTGAAATACCAAATGCATGCTAGGAATTTGTAGCCTAGGTGAATGTGCATGGGCCCAGGTGTGACAGAGGGGCATATGGTGCAGCGCAGTGAAAAATACCATCTTTCTGAGCCAAACAGTGTGAATAGGAAAGTTCAGGGTTGCGATATGTTCAGGACAATACGATGCATCCCTGTACTTTCCTTTCTACTGGTGCACATTCATATGGGTAGGAACAACCAATGCAGGTGCCCTTGAACTATGGTGCAGGGGTTCCTGTATTGGTGTACATATGCTACATGTGCCCAAGCGCATGCAGTTACCACAGGAATGTGCTGTATCTTGTAGACACAGCACATTGCTGCTCTTTCAATGTGAGTTAGGATAGCTCAGCTGTAACGCTTGTGACACTGCCCTATGCCAACAAGTGATCAAAACGCCCATAAGCCTTACATTGATGTAATATCTAAGCATAGAGCAGCCAGGTGGCTGCCGTTTGACCTGCAGTCAGTGTGGCAGAGCGCTGGAACATAGATGCCTAGACTGGACAACATTGTGTATTTCCCCTCATTGTCCCTTGTTAGTACTTACCCTGTTGCTGATGTAGTTGATCATAGTCAACAGTGTCCTGTACCACTACTCCAACCACCGACTCCTCAGAGATGACTATTCTCTGGTTGACACAGGTAGGGACTTGTGTCAAGCAGGGATCCCTTCTTCCAGTCAGGGAAAGGGGTTACACTCTAACAATAACCCCTGCTCACCCTCTAGGTAGCTTGGCGCGAGCAGACAAGGCGTTATCTCAGGCGTAATGGTTAAGCATTGGTGACCACATACAATAACTTAATGATACCCCCACAAATGGACTCCACACTGGGTTTGTTAAAAATGTACGTTTTTTATATAATCAGGCTTATCACAAGACCCAATAACGTTTTAGATGGGCCCACAATACTTTGCACAAGGAAACGAAAGAATTCTTGAGGTTTAGGGTAATGTTCAGGTTCTGTGCGCGTTGGGCCTCTTCGTACGCTTCGTACGTGGTGAAAACAATGCTTGAGACCTGGTCTCACACACAGTACCTTTATCTTGGATGAGGTCGTCATGGATGCTGCCTTGAAAATCAGCGCGGGGTCCATCGCGGTATCCTCCTGTAGCGGGGGCGTACTACGGCACGTTGGGCCTTGGGTCGCGGCTGCTTGAGGGGACGGTGCGGAGGTCTGGTGCGCGTGAGTTCTGTGGCGGCGTACGCGCTGTACCCTTGGATCGGCACCCTCCTTGGAAGCACAATGTGGAAGGGAACAGTACGCTCCGCTCAGGGGGGACGTACACAGCTACTCTACGCACCGCAGCCTTTCAGAGCAGGGGAAAGGAGCGTACGCTGAGTAGTGCGGTCCGTAGTAACTATAAGCAAATACGATGCACAGTCCGTCCTTTACGTTGTACGCTATGGCTCGCAGGAGCCTCTTAGTCGCGTTGCTCGGGCCGGACAGGTCCTTCCTTTGCGTTGCGAGCTACGGCTCGTTGGGGGCTTCTAGGCACATTGCTCGGGCCGGACAGCAGGGTCTAGGCTTCCGATGGTACGCTTCGATCGTGGAGACGTACCTGGCAGTTCGCTTCTTCGTTACGGGGAAAACGGCAGTTCTCCGGTGCTCTCTTCACAGCGGTGAAGTCCACTGGTCCTAGGACTTCGTTCAGGGGGCAAGCACACTCACAAGCCCTTGGAGATCTTCAGCACAAGTCAAATAAAAGTTCCTTTAGTCTTTTCTTCCTCTTCTTCAGCAGCAAGGCAACCACTGCAGGCCAATCCCCCAGGTCAGGGACAGTACTCCTTCATGCAGCTTTCCCGGTTCCTCCTCGTCGGACAGAGGTTTCTTCTTGGCAGGACAGGATCTAGTTTCTTAGGAGCAGGGCTCCTACATTTATACCACAAATCCTTTGTTCTCCCAGGCCAGGGGGACCCTTGCCTAGTTCAGTCCAGTTCTGGAGCACTTTGTTGATGCGATGCAGGCTTCTTCTTTCAGGGTGCAGGTCAGAGCCATCAGACGCTCCACAGGGGGCGGAGCCAGCATTGTGGTGGCAGAGCACAGCCCTATTCAGAGTCCAGATGTACTCCCCCCACCCATCTATATGTCAATCTTTCTATTCACCACCAGGCTACCTAGCCCTGCCCATCTGGGTTTCGCCAGCCCTGTCACTCACACAAGCCAGACAGCAGATACACATCACGCAGAGGTGGGCTGAAATGGTTAGGCAAGCAAATGCCAACTTTCTAAAAGTGGCATTTGCAAACGAGGAATATTAAAATAACCCTTACTAAAAGGTGTACCTTATTATTCTGTGTTCAGGCATACTAAACTCGAGTTTCTACCATGTTCCCTGGGCATGTTAGGATCATAGGATGTAACAATCTTAACAGCCCAGTCTGGCCTATGAGAACAGGGTAGCCTTACAATAGTGAAAAACGAAAATGGCTGTAATTCACTATTAGGAGATGCCACACACACCAGGGCTTGTCCTACCTTATGCTACAATGCACCCTGCCCTTGGGCCTACCATAGGGGTGACTAACATGAAGTTAAGGGAAGGGTTAGGGACTGGCAAGTGTGTGCACTTGCCCAGTCAGCATGTCAGTATCAGACTGCACACAGGTTCTGCAATGGCAGACCTTAGACATATTTTACCAGGCCGCGTCTGTGGGTGACACAACCAGTGCTGCAAGCCCACCAGCGGCATTTGTATTTACAAGCCCTGGGCACTCCTGGTGCACTTTACTGGGGGTCTGATAGTAAACCAAATAAGCCAATCATGGAATCCAACCAACGTATACATTTTAATAGGGAGCACTTGCACTGTGGCACTGGTTGGCAGTGGCACAGTGCGCTGAGCAGCCAACACCATCAAAACACATGAGGAACAGCAACAAAAAAGTGGAAGGGAGACTCACGCCAAGGTGCCAGGTCTAACAACTATGGGCACCTGCTTCTTCGAGGGATCAAGGTCCTCCTGGGGCGCTGGACTACCACCTCCAGTTTGCAATTCTGCCTGTAGATTGGTTGCCGGTTTCTCCTTAGTTTTGTGACTGGCATTGTGCTAGCCCTTCTTACAGTCCGTCAATGTCCTCTTGACTTCAAATACACAGTTAACCTTGTTCACTATGGACTGACATATGGCCTTTTTGGTACCAATAACAGTTTGGAGCTGACTAAGAGCCAGGGTTGATGCTCCATCACATACGCATTCAAGATCTCACTCTCCTCCTGACTGAACCTGCATTTCCTCTTCCTCTTCCCCTTGGACTCTGGCTCGCCATCCTGGCTGGCAGTAGGATTGAGGGGGTTGTTGTTCTGTGCTGTGCTCCTTCCTGACTGCTCCATTATGCATTCAGGTAAGTGTAACTTTTTTTTCTCCTTAGCAGCGTTTTTGTGGGGTTTTTTATCACACTAGGCACAGAAAAATTTCGTTAGGCTGGTTAACGTGTATTTTCTTGACGCTAATTGTATGGGAAGCCGTATGTCACTATTACACCATAGCATGCATTCTTTTAATGAACTAAACGCTTGTGTTATCATCATTGTTTTTGGCCGCTAGCTCCTCCGAACACCATGTAGCGCCGTATTGTAAATTCGATGCTAGCATGGCATTTGGAGTTGCCATAGGGCAGCGGTAAACTTTTTTACGCTCCTCTGCGTGAAAACAGTGGAGCACTATTTCTTGTAAATGTACCCAATAGTATCTAGGCAATGGTCCTCCAGGTTGGTCCTAGCGATGTTGGTATGACTTAAAGTCCATAGTGCTGGTTTATCAGTTCAATGAGTGATAATGTTACCCTCCTTGTATTGAGAGATACGTAGAATTGAAGAGAAAAAAGGATTAAGGATGCTCATAAATACTGAAAAGCAATGATTCAAAGGATGCTGCGGTGCTGCATAAACTTCACAAATCTCGCTGACAGTCTTGGATACTCTGCTTTAAGGCAGGTCATTACAGCAGGTCTGCAAGAGCATATGGCCAGTCGCTGGAATTGTGATGTTAATAGTGCATGCCTTTCGGGCAACAGGGCCAGACAGATGCAGAGAATATGCACAATTGATTCACTGTCAGATTGACAGAGTCTGCAGAGAAGATCATGACATTTCCTTATCCTTACAGGTATACACTTTTGTTTGACATATTTTGACAGGCAAAGACATACAATAGGTTGTGGACCCTGTTTGTCGTAATTATTTAAAACTATCCAAGCGTGAGTGGGAAGAGCCAGTTTTTTTCTGTCTGCCAGTTGTGACTTCTGATGCACCACTTTAGTAATCACATTTTTAAAAGATGCAAAGGTAGCAGGAGCTGTCCGCAGTGCTGCTGCCTGTAGATTCTGTAATGATTGGTCCAGAAAACCCCGGACTGCAAATGTGCTGCTTGTTATTTCCAACCATAACTGTCTTTCCAGCATGTGAAGCTTTGCGGAGCTTGAAGCAAGTCTTCAAAAAGGCCCCCGGCTATCCAGAAATTGATAAGATAGGCCAAATTCAAGGCGAGTGTGTCCTGGAGAAGCATGTTTTGGAAAAGGAAAAACATTTCTGTGGGAGCGAAGTAAGAGCTTGTCCAGTTGATTGGAACCTCTTCCAAACATGGCCTCTGTGCCATATTCTAGGGTGGAAAGCAATTTGACCTGCGTCATATTCATTAAGGGTTCATAGGAGGTATTAAGGAGTGTTTTTTAAAGCTTTAGAAACGCGTGAAGTAAGGAAGCTGCTTTAAATGTTATGGATTCCTTGAGGGGAAGATGGGTTCCGCGGTTGTTCCTACTCTCTCCTAAGTACTTGTATTTCGAAGCAGTTTTAATTTGGAGGACCTGTGGCACAGGCCTGCCTTCTTTCATCTGTTTGCGTATCATTCGTCTAGTTTCCTCAAGGTCAATAGGGAGCCCTATGCGTTTCGAGTAGTCGTGATATTTATCTAGGAGTTGTTGTGACCCCACTGTCCTTCTGGATATTAGAATGGCATCGCCTGCGTAAAAGTGGCAGCCGATCAGCTTGTCGCCAAGCTTGGGGGTGCGCGCATTCATTTTTCTAGATCTAACTGTTAGATCTAACAGAAGATCGGTCACAAAGACGATAAAGAGCAGGGGGGGCGGGGGTGCAGCCTTGTATAAAAACCTGTCCTCGTTTGTTTTTTACGCGTTACAATGCTGTCCCCAAGTTTAACTGGGAGCCAGGTTTTTGAGTACAGAGTAACAATCAGGGCGCGCAACGCCCATTGGGCTGAAAGGACTTCGGACCCCCCTCCACCCCTACCCCGTCGTGTGTGGCAGCCCGGTTGAGAAAGCTTTGCGGGCTCACACACAGCCGCACCCGAGTACTTCACAGGTCTCTTAAAGACCATTTACTTGCTAACTAATCTTTGTTGTGTTTCACCCCTTCGTAGAGCCCCTGCAGCTCCACTCTGCATATTGCTGGAAGAATCAGCCCCCCACGACATTTTTAGTAGCCCCCACTCCCCGAAATGTGGCTCTAGTTGCGCCTCTGCTAACAACACCTTTCAAAAAGAGGGGAGGGATGCTTCTTGCTGCTAATTTCTGCCATAGGATGTTGCATGGGACTAAACCAAAGGCAGCTTTGAAAGCTACAAAACATAAGTATAAAATAGATTTTGTTTTGATTGTTTTGTCAGTCACCATAGAAAATGCCAGGAGGTTTGTGGTCGTGCCCATCCCTTCTCTGGACACTGTTTGATAAGTGGGGACAATGTGATGTTCATTTGCCTGGGATTCGAGCTCTCTCAGCAGGAGACTTGCATATTTGGCCTCATTATCCAGTAGGGAGATTTGTCGATTATTACCTGGGTCCATGACTTTTCCTCCTTTATATATCTGCTGGATCCCTCTCCAGGAGTCTGGAATCTGGTCAGTAGAGATGCAATGATTGTATAGAGGGGTTAAAATGGTCACTCAGTATTTGGGGTTGGCCATCTTGATTCCCACTGGTCATTACATCACACACCCGTTGGCAAGTGAAACCTGCACTCTCCATGCTTGGAAAGGCATGCAGGACTGAGGTTTGTGAGTTAAATTGTACCATATCAGAGGAGATTCCCATCGCTATAGTTCCTACATCCCATTTATTTTCAATGTTGGACATTGGTTGTGCAATAGGATGGGAACACTGAGTCGCGCTGATGTGATTTACGCAATGGTGCATCCCTGGTCTCTTTTGTCTGAAATCTCTCAGACATTTTTTGCATTTCTTGACTTATGCGTGTGAAGGAGCATCACCCAAAGATTGTTGAGGTCATTGTGACTGAGGGACCATATTTCCTTTTTACATCCTTGCCAAAGGGCCACGATGTCTTAAGGCTGCATTGGTCAGAGTTCTCCTGAATATTCGAAGCTGTTTGTGAAGTTCCTATTGATAGACCTGATAGGCATAGGTAGCTCACAATGCGGCCTTCTGTATTGTGTCATGGCATGGGCTCTTCTGGAGGTATTTCCTCAATCATAATCTTAGTTCCCAGTTCCCATGTATTGACTGGGCTTAATTCATTATTGGCCAGATATTCCATTATTACTCAGCAAAGTTCTTCTAAGTCCTTTGTAGTGGCACCTTTCCAATTTAATCTCTTCAGGCCACTACATGTTTTTCGTAGTCCCATACAGGGACTACAAGTGACTTCATGATAAATGTAGGCCTGGCCAGGGCAGCACATACCATCTGCCTGACTGGGACTGCAACTGCTCAGGCCCCCCTTGGCCAATCTGGTCCACTTCTCTCCTCAGCCCAGGTGGGGCTGCATCACCGCAGCCTCAGGAGACTGCCATGGCCGATCTGAACTTTCACTGGCATTGTGGGTTCTACAGATTGAGACTGGGCAGATATGCAGCCACATACCGGCTGGGCCTGGTCAACTAGGTGACTGTTGAGACTAGCAGCTCACCGTGGCTTCAGAAGACACATGCGAGAGCTGCCGCTTCTACAAGAGATGAAAAAGGATTCAACAATGCCACCTGTATCAAGAGGGGTATGACTAAAAGACAATGGGCCTGACTCACAAAGATAACTTACACTTTTGAGTAAGTTTACGCTTTTGAGTATGTTTGCCACTTTTCTGAATTCATAAACTGCAATTTTGTAATAGCTTACACTTGTTATAGTAACTTGCACTTTTCTAGTACTACACACGTCCAACCACCGGTACTGAAACACCATGCAGTAGGAAATATTGGAGGTAGACACTTACGACAAAAGAGTAAGTTATCACAAAAGTGTAAGTTACTACAAAAGTGCAATTTGTTAGTAGCACTTTGTAGTGTGTTTTGTAGTAAATTTTGTAGTACTATAAAATGTAATATGAAGTACAGTTTGTGAATAAGGCCCTTAGTGAGCATTTGACGTTGGGCCTGAAAGCTGCGCCTGTGCTTGATTAACGCTATCTTTTGACTTCTGGGAAAGAAGGGGGGCACATAAGAGAGAGTATAAGAGGGAGTGGATAGGGTGTAGCACCTTGAAAAATGATTGCACTCAAGGAGACTGACCTATATGATTACTATGATTGTGTAGTATTTAGTACAACTGTGTGATTAAAGTACTTTCTTTTTTAAAAGGGAAGCACTTGCTAAGCTTTGGAATTACTGTGTCTGTTGGTTGATTGTTACATTCTGAGCTCGAGCACCCCACACTTTCACCCTGGAAAGCCTGTGGCTTCTAGCTCACACTATGCTGAGGTTCCAGTGCAGAAGGGGGTGTACTCAGCAATGGAGATCTTTTAGCGGTCGCGTTTTGCAACTCTTGGACCCCTGTCCTCAGAGGTGACAAACTCAGGGCCAAGAACACAACTGTGGCTCCATATTTTAAGTGATATGTGTGGGGGTGACAGTGTGTTTAGGTGGAAGAGTGTATGTATGTGTGAGTATGTGTGTCTCTATGTGTATGCATGTCAGCGAAAGTGAGTGACAGTCAGTGACAGATGGTAAGTGGCATTGCATGAGACTAATTGCAACCTTGTGTGGAAGGGAGAGAGAAAAAATTTGCCATATCTACTAAACTATCATGCATGTTTTTTCTCCCTGTGTGCTGGCACATTTTTGACAGCCAATGCACAAAGCCTTGTGCCATAGTTCAAGGGTGTGTGCGTTCTCTAAGGAACTGGATTTGTACTGGAAAGGGTCCTTTCCAGTACACAAAAATATGCTTAAAGGCTTTTCCAACTTTGTGTGTGTAGTGTAAAATGTAGCACACATGCAAAGGTAGAAAAATGGGAAGAAATCAAAACATTTTCCCTCCCTATGCCTTCCATGAAGAGGAGTACAATTCTGGTGCAGATTCCGGTCTACCAATTTTTGTAGTTAGGGATTTACATCAAAACCCTTGGGCGCTTTCATTGAAATGCCCATGCACCACCTATGGAATGTCTCCTTGATGCAAAGTAACACAAAGCAGTCCATTGCACAACTTTATATTACTTTTGGATACTCTCGACTACAAATCCTGGTTTGTGTAAAATACTCATTCTCACCTTAACACTTTGCACTGGATTTACATCACAGCACAGCACAGCACAAATAATTAGTAAACCTGGCTAGTCAGTAAGTATAAGTGAGTGGGAATGAGTGAGATTAAGATTGCATACAAGTGAGTGAGTAACAATGAATAACAATGAGTGTGAGGGAGTGCAAAAGTTTTGAGTGAGAATGAATGATTGAGCCTGAGAGAGAGAATATGTGTCAGTGAGTGAATGTAAGTACGAAGAAGAAGGTGATGTGATGCTTGCAAGCTTGTCATGGCCTTGGCATACTGAAGGTCATTATTGTCTTTTAGAGAAACTCAGGGCAACATATTGGGTCTGGCATACTTGCAGCAATTCGTAACATGACAGACACCAGTGACAAAATACTGGCACTGGAACACTGTGGGTAATTCTTACCATAGAGGGCACCAATTTTAAAATACTGGTAGAGGTAATTCATGGCATGCACAGTACTTGTGGAAACATACTAGCATATTTCAGGAAATTCTTGGCACATGAAAACCAGTGGCAAAATGTTGGTACTTGCCCAATTAAGGTAATTGGTGCATACACATGGATGCTTTTGTATATGGCAGGGTGGCAAACATGACAAAATGCTGGCCCTAAAATACTGAGGTCATTTTTGACATAAGGGTCACCTAAGGTATGTGGATGGATAAATTGCAAAATTCTGGCACTAAAAGATTTTCTGTCAATTTTGATATAAGGGGGCACCCATGAAATATGGGGTCACCCATGACACAATGCTGGCCCTGGCCCAATGGAGGTAATTTGTGACATAAGGGGGTAACCCATGCCACATTTTGGAACAATTGGGATCAACTCCTAGAGAACGTAAGGTTTCATTGGTTTGGCACACCTAAAGTATATGAAAATCTAATGAGTGCCCTTCCAGTGCCTAGGGCCTTTTAGCAGATGCATGTGAAACTTGTGCTTTAAAATACACTGTTTCACCCCATTCTTTTCAAATTCTTCTGGGATAAAGAAATCTCCTAAAGAGATCTACCCCTACATGCCTTATGGCCCTCTAACATTCTCTGATAGCACTGAAAAAAAAACGAAATCTTGTCTTGGCTCCAAAGCATAATAAAATCATCTTTTTCTTTTAGTAATGCTTGTGAAGTTTGAATTCTTCCAGTTTATTTTAGGGGTTAGCAAATTTGAATTGGCTTTTGTCAATTACTCGATTTGAAATATAAAAAATATATACTCATAACATAAGTGTAGGCAGTTAAGGAGCATTAATTGTGTTTTTTCAATTAAGATATACACCTATAAGCTTATTTGGGAGAGGATGTGACAAAATCAGACATTCATGCATCTTCAGGATAGGTAAAAAAAAGAGTACACTATATTCCTTTGCTCAGAAGCACCTATAAACATATGCATAAACCAGTTTTCACACATTATTATTAAATATTGAGCATACTTTTCCTGGAAAGCACACTATTGATAAATCTTGTTAAATTGGTAATGTATGCAGAGATGTCTTGTTCTTTAATCAAATGATGAGGGCTTAGATTACCCTAATCAGGTTTACAGTGGCAGGTATGTCATATGCCTTCCTAATGTCATCTTCATTAATTTAAAATTATGGTGTGACAAAACTGCTGATCTGTTATATTCTGCTACTGCATAATCTTTAACCTGAATAAGCAGTGAACATTTACTTTGAACTTTTTTTCCCGTTAAGACTTGTTCCATGATATATATATATAAATATATATATATATATTATCTACTGGCGGTCGCCAGTAGATAGTTATAGTTAGGACCGTGTTTCCATAGGAGATCTGAAAATTCTATTTTGAATAACTTTGGCGCCGGTTGTCAAGCGGGGGCCGAGAAAAAAGGGGGGCCCCAAAACGCATTTTCCCCATGCATTTTCCCATAGGACCTTTAGTCGAAGGTACAGCCCGAACGGCTGAACAAAATTACTTGAAATTTGGCAAAGAGGTAGTCCTCAGGTCAGGGGTGTGCCTTTTGCATATATAGAGCCAATCTGTTCAGTAGTTCCTGAGAAAATTGCAGTTAAAGGTACATAAATATCTATAGCCGCGCACCGTGTGCGCACCGTGCGCGCACGGTACGCGCACGGTGACGTGCGCGAGCGTAATTCTGATTGGTGGATTCATGACAGTCAACATTCGAATTGGTCGAAATCAGGAAGTGTCAGCCGCCATTTTGTGTGTTGTGTGTGTGACAGGGAAAAAGAAAGGTGGAGAACGTGAAAAGGGGGCAGGGTAGAGAGTTCCTGACCCCCAAGCCTTTGTCAGGGGGTCCCTGAAGGACCCCGAAGGGTGAAAAAAAAATTTTTTTTAATCAAAAAATCACGGGGTGCGCGCACGGTGCGCGCATCCCCCAGCCGCTATTTTGAGTTTTAGAGGCAGAAGAGAGCTAAAAACACAAGAGGAGAACGTGAAAAGGGGGAAGGGTAGAGAGTCCCTGACCCCATAGGCCTTCTCAGGGGGACCATGAAAGACCTCTTGGGTCTCAAAAAAAAAAAATTAAAAAGAATATCGCGGGGTGCGCGCACGGGCGCGTACGGTGCGCGCACGGCGGAAAAAAACCCATTAAAAAATAGAATTAAAAATCAAGATTAAGTGTTTAGATGTTGGTTGGCTCTAAAAAGAGCCGTTGGGTTCATTGAGTGTTTTTTGTACCTACAAGTAAGTACCGATGCAGAGTCTAAAGTTCAAGAGGAAGACTCTGTTGCCTTCATCTGTGAAATGAACACCGTCTCCTCTATAAATGCCTTGCATGTTGTAGCGCAAGTTGTTGTGGTATATAGAACCCATACCATAGTCTCTGAGGAAAGCAGAAACAGACTTATTGACGTGCTCTGCTGCTGCCGTGGACCCTGCGTACTGACCTGCTGCTTGTTCTGCTTCTGGCCACTCCTCGCCGGACCCGCTTCGCGGGTCCCGCTTCGTAGCGCTTGCAAAGTGTGCTGGACTTAGGGGAGGGGCTGCTTTGCTCCTGAGAATCCTTGTGGGGTGTGTGTTGCTGAGGGAGGGCTGCGAGCGGCGGATCAGGGACTCCAACTCCCAGGAGTCCCTGTGTGCCTCACCCGTTCCACCTGGGCCGCTCTCCCTGCCTGACCCACCCCCTTACAGTGGTATCAAAAGCTGCACATGGACCTTTGATGCTGGGACGCTCTGCTGCTGCCGTGGACCCTGCGTACTGACCTGCTGCTTGTTCTGCTTCTGCCCACTCCTCGCCGGACCCGCTTCGCGGGTCCCGCTTCGTAGCGCTTGCAAAGTGCACTGGACTTAGGGGAGGGGCTGCTTTGCTCCTGAGAATCCTTGTGGGGTGTGTGTTGCTGAGGCAGGGCTGCGAGCGGTGGATCAGGGACTCCAACTCCCAGGAGTCCCTGTGTGCCTCACCCGTTCCACCTGGGCCGCTCTCCCTGCCTGACCCGCCCCCTTACAGTGGTATCAAAAGCTGCACCTGGACCTTTGATGCTGGGACGCTCTGCTGCTGCCGTGGACCCTGCGTACTGACCTGCTGCTTGTTCTGCTTCTGCCCACTCCTCGCCGTACCCGCTTTGCGGGTCCCGCTTCGTAGCGCTTGCAAAGTGCGCTGGACTTAGGGGAGGGGCTGCTTTGCTCCTGAGAATCCTTGTGGGGTGTGTGTTGCTGAGGCAGGGCTGCAAGCGGTGGATCAAGGACTCCAACTCCCAGGAGTCCCTGTGTGCCTCACCCGTTCCACCTGGGCCGCTCTCCCTGCCTGACCCGCCCCCTTACAGTGGTATCAAAATCTGCACCTGGACCTTTGATGCTGGGACGCTCTGCTGCTACCGTGGACCCTGCATACTGACCTGCTGCTTGTTCTGCTTCTGCCCACTCCTCGCCGGACCCGCTTCACGGGTCCCGCTTCGTAGCACTTGCAAAGTGCGCTGGACTTAGGGGAGGGTGTGCTTTGCTCCTGAGAATCCTTGTGGGGTGTGTGTTGCTGAGGCAGGGCTGAGAGCGGTGGATCAGGGACTCCAACTCCCAGGAGTCCCTGTGTGCCTCACCCGTTCCACCTGGGCCGCTCTCCCTGCCTGACCCGCCCCTTTCCCTCCTCATTTTAGCTGGATTACTCACCGCTGCGCGGGAGCGCGCTGGGGAGCGCCCGAGGCTAAGCCCGGGCAAAGGGCGGGCCCTCTGTGGCCCTCGGAGGTCAGAGGAGGTCAGGCCGGGCCCCGTCTCTGACACGTTGGTTAGGTTGTTCTCTATCTATTGTAGCTCCGAAGGTGCATTATGGCTCTGAGTCCAATAACAGGCTCAACATTGACAGCAGGGGGGCTGAGTAGAGGGACTCTGGACGGTTATTTTGCAAAGGCTCCTGTAGATTGTGACAAGGAGCGCATATTAGCTGAGCGCCGAGCTGAGCGCCGGCGCTCGATTGAATCCATTAAAGGCAGTTTTCTGCCTATAGATACCCTGCAGATAGCTCCTCCAGCCCTCACGAGTAATGTTAGTATAATTGAGGACCCTGATATATCCCACTTAGATAGTACCCCTATGCTCTTTGGCGAAAAATCTCCTACATCTGTTTTGCCTGCAATTTCCCTTATTAACATTTCGCATTCAGCTAATGACCTAATCATAGATGAAGCGGAAATACATCCCGAGCCTTGCCTACAAGGTGCAGAGTCAACTCACAAAAATAGAACTAGGAGTAAAGAGGTACCTAAGTTGTGGGGTCTGCCACAAAGTAAAAGGAGGAAGAGGGGGGTTGAGCCACCCAAATCTAAACTAAGTCATGCTGACTTTGGTAAAACCTCAAAATCATTACCACTAACCACAGACAAATTGGTAGTTATGTCCACCCCCCCAAATCTCCCTCCAAACGAGGTATCACCTACTGATTTGTTAGGTGGTATGGAGAAACTTAACTTATTAGATCTCTTATTCTCCCGTTAGAACAAACACTAACTAGGTTGGAGCAAAGACTGGGGACCCTTGAGCAGGCTATTGGTATTAATACTGAATTAATAAAGGGTTTAGGGAAAACGGTATTGCCTCCCTCGACCTCGGCAGTTTCTTCTAATACTAATCTCAATAGGGAGTCATCTAATATTATTGAACCCACTACCAGTATAAAGCAGAGGGTACCTATACCAAAACCCATACAACCACTGGTCCAGAATGCTGATAGAGCGGCCAAGAGGGTACATAGTATTTCCCACTCAGGTAACGACCAAGGAAGAAGGAGTAGTCATAGGGGGCGCCCAGTCGAACTCCCTCCGGAAGCAGTACCATATGTGGTGGTCCTCACTGGAGTTCCGGCACTAGTGGAAGGCAAAAGGGAGGGATACTTCCAACTAAAACATAAAGTCATGCATTGGCTTGGTCAGAATAGACCACTTCCTCGTAATCTTAATGGTGAGATTATGTATGTCCGGCGTTTCCCTTGGCTAGGAAGTAGACCTAAGGATCTACAGGGGGACATTATTGTTGTTAATTTTAGAGATCAAGAAACTGTTAGATTTATTCTAAGTTGGCCCCCGGGTGAAGGAAACAACTCCATTATTCCCTATGATCTAATTTACTTTTATCCAAGAACTTTGGTGGGTCCTCCTTTGAATCCAGTGGTCTCTGCCTACTATCAACCAAATTTCCATTCTATGCCTACCGACAACTGGTCTGTTCACTAAAGATCTCATCTATCGTCCCCTATTAGAGAGTGTGGGTGGGACATTATTCCGCCTGGGCATTTTAGACCTAGATGGACTGATCCTATGGGCTCACTGACCCCTTTGGAGGTGACAAATAGATTTAATGTTTTGTCGGGCATGAACGACTGCGATTGACAGTCGGGGCCTCTTGGGAACTTTATGCTTAGTTTCATGGATATTGGGGTACCAACTGACTATGATACTAGGCTTAATTCCCTGACATTTAACCAGATTCCAGGTGACATTCAACTTGCTGACGAATCTATGCTAGGTAGCGGAAAAGTGGAAAAGGAGGCTACGAATCTGAATCCTATTGGTACACCTTCTGTTTTGGGGGACAGTGATCCGCCCGAACAAGGCTTGGTCGGCTCCAAGGGGGTCCTGAACCTAAATGTTACTACAGAAGCTCCTGGTCTGGGAGACGGGGCACCTCCTGAGAATCATCCGGAAAGCTCCGAAATTAAAATTCTTTCTTGGAATGTGGCAGGACTGAAGAATAAGTTGCCTATACCAGATTGGGGTTCATTTATTTCATCATATGACATATGCATGATGCAAGAAACCTGGGTGGTAAATGAAAGTTCATTTCCTGGTTTTGCTATTTTTGAAATCTTTACGACTTCAAGTGGTAAAGGAAGACCATCAGGTGGATTGTCTATCTGGGTTGGTACTCACCGGGGTGTCCAGGCAACGCTCATTGACACCAACTCTCTCGATGTCCAGTGTGTTTTATTAACCTCGTTAAGTAGGCAAAGAATAGCTTTGATTAATGTTTATTCAAGGCCAGTTAAGCGGGGTTTGGAATCTGAGGCTATTAAAACTTTGCTAGGTTTGCTATTGAAGTTTGACTCCTCCACTGTTATAATCCTGTGCGGAGACTTCAACTGTCATTTTGAGCCTCTTATTGACCCGTCTTTGGATGACTCTGATGAGGTCGATTCGTCTTGGTCTATTCCGGATCCTATGATGCCCTTAGTTAAGGTTTGGACCCCTCTCGTTTTGCAACTACAGTCGTTGGTACTGACTACCTCATTGCGCGCTTGCAATGGGAGGCTGGAGCCTGACAGGCCTGGTAGAAATACCTTTAACAGTCAAAATCAGTCTTCTGTGATTGACTATGTCTTCATGGAAGCCAGGCATTGGGATAGGTTGCTGGAATTCAGGGTTGTTGACAGGCATGACAGCGACCACAATGCGCTGATTTTATCTCTCAAACCAGGGAGTTTTGGGTTAAACAAGACCCCACCTGCTCAAGTTAGAACTGTATCATCTTTAATAATTTCCAATTGGAGGCGTAGGGTTAAATGGCCTAATTTGCAAGACTCCCCATGTAAACTTGCAAAATTGTATGAAATTGCGTCTCCGTTTATTGCGGGAATGGGGGGATCTGAGTCTGGTGGTAGGGCTCTAGATATACATAATCAGTTGGTGGCCGCACTGAAGGATGTCCTGTGCCCGGTGATGAGGACTAGTCAGTTGCGAACAAAGAAGCACCCGTGGTTCAATGCCCAATGTCGTAAAGCTAAGAAAGCGTTGCTGTTAGCTCTAAAAACCAAAGATGCGGGCTTCATTTGGGTTCAACGTAGCTTGTACAAGAATATAATTGGGAATGCTAAGAGGGAACGGGAGGCCTTTATGTGGGGGGAACTGGGTACAGCACTCTCAGCTAGGGATTTCAAATTATTTTGGTCAATTGTTGCTGTTGGGCCGCATGGTTCCAATTCTGAGCCTGGCCCGAATATTGCCCCGGAATTGTGGAAAAATCACTTTAGTGGTTTATATGGAATTCTTGAGACTGATACCACAAGGTGTGTAAACTTGGAACCAATCCCAAATAACCTTGAGTCTGATGATTTAGTGGGGAAGTCTGGATTTTCTAGGCACGGCGGCTTGGCTGAATCCTTTACCCTTAAGGAGGTGGAAGCAGCCATAGCTAAGCTCTTACCTAATAAAGCCCCTGGGCTGGATAAACTGCCAGGGGATCTTTATCGAACCCAGCCTAAAATCTGGGCTCCTTATCTTGTTGTGTTGTTTAATGGGGTCTTGCAGGGCGCAGATGTGCCACCTACTTGGTAAGGCGCTGAGATCGTCCCAGTTTTCAAAAAGGGTTGCCCCCTCACCCCTTCAAATTATAGACCTATTAGCTTGATCGACACCTCAGAAAAGCTAATGGGGAGGATTATTCCTGATAGGATCCTTGGGTGGGTAGAGGAGAACGACATCTTATCTACATTCCAGGCAGGCTTTAGAACTGGTATTTCCACCATAGACCAAATATTTCGCCTGCAGGTACTTTATTGGAAGGCAGCTAAGGTGGAGGGTGGGAGCCTCTACCTTATGTTTGTGGATCTACGGGCTGCCTTCGACTTAGTTCCTCGAGCGAAACTATGGAAAGTGCTGGCAGCTCTAGGTCTCCCTTCTTACTTGTTGTCTATCCTGTCTAGGTTACACACCAACAACTACGCTCAGGTTAGGTGTGGCAGGCAAGGCGATCTTACAGATCAATTCCCTGTTAAAAAAGGGGTCCGCCAAGGGTGCGTATTGGCCCCCACGCTATTCAGTCTGTACATTAATGGTCTTGTTGACCATTTGAATGGCGTGGCAGACATCGACGCCCCCAAATTGGCCACAGGAAAGGTACCCGCTCTGATGTTTGCTGACGACACATTGTTGCTGTCTAAAACATCATCGTGTATCCAGAAAGTACTTAATGGCTTTGTGGAGTTCTGTGAGCAGCGGGGACTGGAAATTAATTTGGGAAAAAACAAATTTATTATATTTAACCCCCCGAAGCAGAAGCGCCCTAATCCGGTGCTAAATGGCACTCCCCTAGAGAGGGTTGAGACATTTGTCTATTTGGGTGTTACCCTCACTGAAAATCTTTTGTGGAATTCCCAGATTATCAAATCGGCATTAAAGCTTTCACAGCTAGTGGGGGGGATCAGTAAGGTATTAAAGGGGTCAACTTTTAAACCAGTGTCCCCGGCGCTGGAAATCTATTGTCACCAAGCCAGACCTGCAGTGAACTATGGGGCTGAGCTTTGGGGGCACAAACAATTATTGTCCCTTTCTAGGGTGGATCAAGCTTTTCTGAGGAACTTGGTGGGTTTGCCAGCTAGTACACCTTTGATACCACTTAGAATGGACCTTGGTATGGACTCTATTGAGGAAACTGTCAGTGCAAGACCAGTTATGTACTGGAAGAGGCTCTGGTCAGTCCCAGAGCTGGCCCCTTTTAGAACTGAACTAGCCGAGATATGGCTCTCTCTCAAACATAAGAAGATCTCTTGGCTGGTGTACATTAGGGCTGAAAGCATCAGGCTGGGCACCCCGGACTTGTGGGAAATGCCAGACACCTTTTGTCCTAGGGTACCCAAGCGAGAACTCCATGAGTTGATAAGTAGGCAGAATTTTCAAACCCTTTTGAGCTCTGCAACCCTGGGTAGGTTGACCACTGAGTTCCTCTTGGTGAAACTGGATTTTAGGATGGAGGATTTTATGGACGCAATTGAACCCCCGTTGGCCAGGAAGTTGTATCTCCAGTTAAGGCATGGCACTTTGCCTATTAGGTCATTTACCAATAAATGGGCAAGGACTAATAATGAAATTTGCCCTGCCTGCGACTATAAAACTGAGAACATATCTCATGTCTTGTTCTTTTGTCCTGCTTATTCAGTGATCAGAAAATGCTGGCTGACTCCAATCTGCAAGAACCTTAAATTTCTCAATTTTTCCCAAGCCTGCAGAACATTAACCTATGATACCCACCCCCCTATTGTATTTGCAGTATCTCGTTATCTTATAGGTATGTGGCGTAGGAGACAATCATTTTTAACCTGATATTTGTGTTATGAAATTATTTTGATCTTAAATTCTTTCGTGGTTGATAACTCTTAGTTTAATCTTCTTTTAATGTTCTATGTCTATTTAATGTATTATTTATATGTGCTGTTTTTGTATTTGCACTTTTATGGTCTTTTCACCGCAATAAAGTTGACTGACGTGCTTTCTTGCTTTGTCAATCTGCGGACAATATTCGTTGGACCAGTTCCACTTTTGCCTTTGGCATATATTAGAATATACAAAGGTAGTTTGTGGAAAAAGTGACATCAATTGCACAAAGGTGTCCTTAACAAGCATTTCCAGACCTACCCCAGTTAAAGTGCCTTGGTCATTTCCACCACAGTGCACAATTATAAGGTCAGGTTGTGGGAGATGTAGAAAAGATTTCAACAAAGGCATTAATTGGTGCCACTTTAACCCTCTCTGACCAATCCATTTAATGTCTACATTTGGCAAAGCAAGGTCTTTCAAAATACCTATTTTTTTTGCATACTTTTCACTCCAGAAGACATAGCTATGACCTACAATCCACACTGTGAACATCTTTCAAGGAGATCTGGATGCACTCAGAAGGTGTCTTTCAGTAGAATGGCAATATGAAAAGAAAGATAGTTGTAAAATGGAGGCTTACATACTTTTTTTTAATAAAAAGAGCTCATTGGCTGTTTCAGACCATTCTACACTAAAAACTAGGCCGTATGTTTACATTTTTAAAAGCATGTTTTGTATTGGTTCAGAAAAATGTGTTCCCACAGAACATTACTATGGATTTGCTGTTAGGTTTGAAAAGTCAAGCACTCTTGCTCTTTGGATCAGAACCATTGTATGCTGAACTTCTGACCTCTTTGCCCACACCAGTGTTCCATGACCTGTTGCTATGGTAGCAGGCAGAAGTCATGTTGGGGGTAGGGAAAATTTGGAAAGGGTTGAAATTTGCAACCAATAGACATGTGTGTTTCCATTTGAAAAAATGTGGGAAGCACTGTGATTTGAAGTTAACATGTATATGTGTGAAAAAAGAGAGGGAAACATTGCCATTTACTGGTTCTGCTGAGAGGTGTACAGTTCAGAGATTCTGGCTCTGATAATCTGCTGTGTGAGTGCCACATTTCTTTCTCAACTAACTACTTTTAAAGGTGAGTTATGAATTTGAGAGGGGATGTATGTGGTGCATTTTGATATAAAAAATATAAATGTGATACTTGTTTTAAAGTTGTGTTTTACATTTTATGTTTTGGAAGATATTTAACTGCCTTGAACTTGTAAGATATTATGGAGTATGTCTTCACCATAAGTTAAGGTGTACTGGTATCACCCAGGAATACTGTTTTCTGCCTAGAATCACACCATCAGTCTGTGTGCACAAAGGAATTGTTGTCAGAGATTTAATTTGTGGTGGTCTGGTTCTGTAAGACCTGCATTCGTAGGAAATGGGCAGCTTGTTTTCTTGAAGTGTGATGGCTAGCATTCAGCACAAATCAATATTTCACAAATGAGAGTCAAATGCTAACACATTTGAAAACAACAGGGTAGATTTTCCTTCCACTCCTGCAATGGGTGAGGTAGTTGCTACGTGTTACAAACTCCAATTAAAACTTACCACACATGTACTCTTACATGCATCTCTGCAGTCTTCATGCAGTTGTGCAAGCGTCCATGCAGATCTATCTTGCACCTGACAATACACAGTCTCCAGAAGCACGCTCTTAGCACACAGGCAGTTGCTTCTCCTGCACTCCCATGCTAAGTATTCAGCACTGTGTGGTATTTCAGATAGCAGTGTGTAATGCTAACACATTCAACATCACCAATGCTCATTTCCTTTGCTCTAGTCTAATCACTCACCCAGGTTCCACATGCTCATGCTCTCAAGTAGCTGTTAGGACATGTGCTCTTTTCTGCCTCTCTAAACTATAAGGAAAATGTGTCAGGCTGTTACAGTAATTATCAGTTGCAAAACCACTGTGGTAAATGTGCTTTGAAATTGCCAATCAAAAATCGTTTTCTGCCTAGAATCACACCATGAGTCTGTGTGCACAAAGGAATTGTTGTCAGAGATTTAATTTGTGTTGGTCTGGTTCTGTAAGACTTGCATTCGTAGGAAAGGGGCAGCTTGTTTTATTCAAGTGTGATGGCTAGCATTCAGCACAAATCAATATTTCACAAATGAGAGGAAAATGCTAACACATTTGAAAACAACAGGGTAGATTTTCCTTCCACTCCTGCAATGGGTGAGGTAGGTGCTACGTGTTACAAACTCCAATTAAAACTTACCACACATGTACTCTTACATACATCTCTGCAGTCTTCATGCAGTTGTGCAAGCGTCCATGCAGATCTCTCTTGCACCTGACAATACAGTCTCCAGAAGCATGCTCTTAGTACACAGGCAGTTGCTTCTCCTGCACTCCCATGCTAAGTATTCAGCACTGTGTGGTATTTCAGATAGCAGTGTGTAACGCTACCACATTCAACATCACCAAGGCTCATTTCCTTTGCTCTAGTCTAATCACTCACCCAGGTTCCACATGCTCATGCTCTCAAGTAGCTGTTAGGACATGTGCTCTTTTCTGCCTCTCTAAACTATAAGGAAAATGTGTCAGACTCTTACAGTAATTATCACTTGCAAAACCACAGCTGTAAATGTGCTTTGAAATTGCCAATCAAATATCTTTTTCTGCGTAGAATCACACCATGAGTCTGTGTGCACACAGGAATTGTTGTCAGAGATTTAATTCGTGTTGGTCTGGTTCTGTAAGACTTGCATTCGTAGGAAAGGGGCAGCTTGTTTTCTTGAACTGTGATGGCTAGCATTCAGCACAAATCAATATCTCACAAATGAGAGGCAAATGCTAACACATTTGAAAACAACAGGGTAGTTTTTCCTTTACTCCTGCCATGGGTAAGGTAGATCCTACATGTTCCAAACTCCAATTAACCCTTACCCCACATGTACTCTTACATACATCTGTGCAGTCTTCATGCAGTTGTGCAAGTGTCCATGCAGATCTCTCTTGCACCTGACAATACACAGTCTCAAGAAGCATGCTCTTAGCACACAGGCAGGTGCTTCTGCTGCACTCCCATGCTTACTATTCAGCACTGTGTGGTATTTTCGATAGTAGTGTGTAAAGCTACCACATTCAACATCACCAAGGCTCATTTCCTTTGCTCTAGTCTAATCACTCACCCAGGTTCAACATGCTCATGCTCTCAAGTAGCTGTTAGGACATGTGCTCTTTTCTGTCTCTCTAAACTATAAGGAAAATGTGTCAGGCTGTTAGAGTAATTATCACATGCAAAACCACAGTGGTAAATGTGCTTTGAAATTGCCAATCAAAAATCGTTTTCTGCCTAGAATCACACCATGAGTCTGTGTGCACACAGGAATTGTTGTGAGAGATTTAATTCGTGTTGGTCTGGTTCTGTAAGACTTGCATTCGTAGGAAAGGGGAAGCTTGTTTTCTTGAACTGTGATGGCTAGCATTCAGCACAAATCATATCTCACAAATAAGAGGCAAATGCTAACACATTTGAAAACAACAGGGTAGATTTTCCTTACACTCGTGCAATGGGTGAGGTAGATCCTACATGTTCAAAACTCCAATTAACCATTACACCACATATACTCTTACATACATCTCTGCAGTCTTCATGCAGTTCTGCAAGCGTCCATGAAGATCTCTCTTGCACCTGACAATACACAGTCTCCAGAAACATGCTCTTAGTACACAGGCAGTTGCTTCTCCTGCACTCCCATGCTAAGTATTCAGCACTGTGTGGTATTTCAGATAGCAGTGTGTAACGCTACCACATTCAACATCACCAAGGCTCATTTCCTTTGCTCTAGTCTAATCACTCACCCAGGTTCCACATGCTCATGCTCTCAAGTAGCTGTTAGGACATGTGCTCTTTTCTGCCTCTCTAAACTATAAGGAAAATGTGTCAGACTCTTACAGTAATTATCACTTGCAAAACCACAGCTGTAAATGTGCTTTGAAATTGCCAATCAAATATCTTTTTCTGCGTAGAATCACACCATGAGTCTGTGTGCACACAGGAATTGTTGTCAGAGATTTAATTCGTGTTGGTCTGGTTCTGTAAGACTTGCATTCGTAGGAAAGGGGCAGCTTGTTTTCTTGAACTGTGATGGCTAGCATTCAGCACAAATCAATATCTCACAAATGAGAGGCAAATGCTAACACATTTGAAAACAACAGGGTAGTTTTTCCTTTACTCCTGCCATGGGTAAGGTAGATCCTACATGTTCCAAACTCCAATTAACCCTTACCCCACATGTACTCTTACATACATCTGTGCAGTCTTCATGCAGTTGTGCAAGTGTCCATGCAGATCTCTCTTGCACCTGACAATACACAGTCTCAAGAAGCATGCTCTTAGCACACAGGCAGGTGCTTCTGCTGCACTCCCATGCTTACTATTCAGCACTGTGTGGTATTTTCGATAGTAGTGTGTAAAGCTACCACATTCAACATCACCAAGGCTCATTTCCTTTGCTCTAGTCTAATCACTCACCCAGGTTCAACATGCTCATGCTCTCAAGTAGCTGTTAGGACATGTGCTCTTTTCTGTCTCTCTAAACTATAAGGAAAATGTGTCAGGCTGTTAGAGTAATTATCACATGCAAAACCACAGTGGTAAATGTGCTTTGAAATTGCCAATCAAAAATCGTTTTCTGCCTAGAATCACACCATGAGTCTGTGTGCACACAGGAATTGTTGTGAGAGATTTAATTCGTGTTGGTCTGGTTCTGTAAGACTTGCATTCGTAGGAAAGGGGAAGCTTGTTTTCTTGAACTGTGATGGCTAGCATTCAGCACAAATCATATCTCACAAATGAGAGGCAAATGCTAACACATTTGAAAACAACAGGGTAGATTTTCCTTACACTCGTGCAATGGGTGAGGTAGATCCTACATGTTCAAAACTCCAATTAACCATTACACCACATATACTCTTACATACATCTCTGCAGTCTTCATGCAGTTCTGCAAGCGTCCATGAAGATCTCTCTTGCACCTGACAATACACAGTCTCCAGAAACATGCTCTTAGTACACAGGCAGTTGCTTCTCCTGCACTCCCATGCTAAGTATTCAGCACTGTGTGGTATTTCAGATAGCAGTGTGTAACGCTACCACATTCAACATCACCAAGGCTCATTTCCTTTGCTCTAGTCTAATCACTCACCCAGGTTCCACATGCTCATGCTCTCAAGTAGCTGTTAGGACATGTGCTCTTTTCTGCCTCTCTAAACTATAAGGAAAATGTGTCAGACTCTTACAGTAATTATCACTTGCAAAACCACAGCTGTAAATGTGCTTTGAAATTGCCAATCAAATATCTTTTTCTGCGTAGAATCACACCATGAGTCTGTGTGCACACAGGAATTGTTGTCAGAGATTTAATTCGTGTTGGTCTGGTTCTGTAAGACTTGCATTCGTAGGAAAGGGGCAGCTTGTTTTCTTGAACTGTGATGGCTAGCATTCAGCACAAATCAATATCTCACAAATGAGAGGCAAATGCTAACACATTTGAAAACAACAGGGTAGTTTTTCCTTTACTCCTGCCATGGGTAAGGTAGATCCTACATGTTCCAAACTCCAATTAACCCTTACCCCACATGTACTCTTACATACATCTGTGCAGTCTTCATGCAGTTGTGCAAGTGTCCATGCAGATCTCTCTTGCACCTGACAATACACAGTCTCAAGAAGCATGCTCTTAGCACACAGGCAGGTGCTTCTGCTGCACTCCCATGCTTACTATTCAGCACTGTGTGGTATTTTCGATAGTAGTGTGTAAAGCTACCACATTCAACATCACCAAGGCTCATTTCCTTTGCTCTAGTCTAATCACTCACCCAGGTTCAACATGCTCATGCTCTCAAGTAGCTGTTAGGACATGTGCTCTTTTCTGTCTCTCTAAACTATAAGGAAAATGTGTCAGGCTGTTAGAGTAATTATCACATGCAAAACCACAGTGGTAAATGTGCTTTGAAATTGCCAATCAAAAATCGTTTTCTGCCTAGAATCACACCATGAGTCTGTGTGCACACAGGAATTGTTGTGAGAGATTTAATTCGTGTTGGTCTGGTTCTGTAAGACTTGCATTCGTAGGAAAGGGGAAGCTTGTTTTCTTGAACTGTGATGGCTAGCATTCAGCACAAATCATATCTCACAAATGAGAGGCAAATGCTAACACATTTGAAAACAACAGGGTAGATTTTCCTTACACTCGTGCAATGGGTGAGGTAGATCCTACATGTTCAAAACTCCAATTAACCATTACACCACATATACTCTTACATACATCTCTGCAGTCTTCATGCAGTTCTGCAAGCGTCCATGAAGATCTCTCTTGCACCTGACAATACACAGTCTCCAGAAACATACTTTTAGCACACAGGCAGTAGCTTCTCCTGCACTCCCATGCTAAGTAGTCAGCACTGTGTGGTATTTCAGATAGTAGTGTGAAAAGCTACCACATTCAACATCACCAAGGCTCATTTCCTTTGCTCTAGTCTAATCACTCACCCAGGTTCCACATGCTCATGCTCTCAAGTAGCTGTTAGGACATGTGCTCTTTTCTGTCTCTGTAAACTATAAGGAAAATGTGTCAGGCTGTTACAGTAATTATCACTTGCAAAACCACAGTGGTAAATGTGCTTTGAAATTGCCAATCAAAAATCGTTTTCTGCCTAGAATCACACTATGAGTCTGTGTGCACACAGGAATTGTTGTGAGAGATTTAATTTGTGTTGGTCTGGTTCTGTAAGACTTGCATTTGTAGGAAAGGGGCAGCTTGTTTTCTTGAACTGTGATGGCTAGCATTCAGCACAAATCAATATCTCACAAATGAGAGGCAAATGCTAACACATTTGAAAACAACAGGGTAGATTTTCCTTACACTCGTGCAATGGGTGAGGTAGATCCTACATGTTCAAAACTCCAATTAACCATTACCCCACATGTACTCTTACATACATCTCTGCAGTCTTCATGCAGTTCTGCAAGCGTCCATGCAGATCTCTCTTGCACCTGACAATACACAGTCTCCAGAAACATACTTTTAGCACACAGGCAGTAGATTCTCCTGCACTCCCATGCTAAGTATTCAGCACTGTGTGGTATTTCAGATAGTAGTGTGAAACGCTACCACATTCAACATCACCAAGGCTCATTTCCTTTGCTGTAGTCTAATCACTCACCCAGGTTCCACATGCTCATGCTCTCAAGTAGCTGTTAGGACATGTGCTCTTTTCTGCCTCTCTAAACTATAAGGAAAATGTGTCAGACTCTTACAGTAATTATCACTTGCAAAACCACAGCTGTAAATGTGCTTTGAAATTGCCAATCAAATATCTTTTTCTGCGTAGAATCACACCATGAGTCTGTGTGCACACAGGAATTGTTGTCAGAGATTTAATTCGTGTTGGTCTGGTTCTGTAAGACTTGCATTCGTAGGAAAGGGGCAGCTTGTTTTCTTGAACTGTGATGGCTAGCATTCAGCACAAATCAATATCTCACAAATGAGAGGCAAATGCTAACACATTTGAAAACAACAGGGTAGTTTTTCCTTTACTCCTGCCATGGGTAAGGTAGATCCTACATGTTCAAAACTCCAATTAACCCTTACCCCACATGTACTCTTACATACATCTGTGCAGTCTTCATGCAGTTGTGCAAGTGTCCATGCAGATCTCTCTTGCACCTGACAATACACAGTCTCAAGAAGCATGCTCTTAGCACACAGGCAGGTGCTTCTGCTGCACTCCCATGCTTACTATTCAGCACTGTGTGGTATTTTAGATAGTAGTGTGTAAAGCTACCACATTCAACATCACCAAGGCTCATTTCCTTTGCTCTAGTCTAATCACTCACCCAGGTTCAACATGCTTATGCTCTCAAGTAGCTGTTAGAACATGTGCTCTTTTCTGCCTCTCTAAACTATAAGGAAAATGTGTCAGGCTGTTACAGTAATTATCACTTGCAAAACCACAGTGGTAAATGTGCTTTGAAATTGCCAATCAAAAATCGTTTTCTGCCTAGAATCACACCATGAGTCTGTGTGCAGGCAGGAATTGTTGTCAGAGATTTAATTAGAGTTGGTCTGGTTCTGTAAGACTTGCATTCGTAGGAAAGGGGAAGCTTGTTTTCTTGAACTGTGATGGCTAGCATTCAGCACAAATCAATATCTCACAAATGAGAGGCAAATGCTAACACATTTGAAATCAACATGGTAGATTTTTCTTCCACTCCTGCCATGGGTGAGGTAGATCCTACATGTTCAAAACTCCAATTAACCCTTACCCACATGTACTCTTACATACATCTGTGCAGTCTTCATGCAGTTGTGCAAGTGTCCATGCAGATCTCTCTTGCACCTGACAATACACAGTCTCCAGAAGCACGCTCTTAGCACACAGGCAGGTGCTTCTGCTGCACTCCCATGCTTACTATTCAGCACTGTGTGGTATTTTAGATAGTAGTGTGTAACGCTACCACATTCAACATCACCAAGGCTCATTTCCTTTGCTCTAGTCTAATCACTCACCCAGGTTCAACATGCTCATGCTCTCAAGTAGCTGTTAGAACATGTGCTCTTTTCTACCTCTCTAAACTATAAGGAAAATGTGTCAGGCTGTTACAGTAATTATCACTTGCAAAAACCACAGTGGTAAATGTGCTTTGAAATTGCCAATCAAAAATCGTTTTCTGCCTAGAATCACACCATGAGTCTGTGTGCAGACAGGAATTGTTGTCAGAGATTTAATTTGTGTTGGTCTGGTTCTGTAAGACTTGCATTCGTAGGAAAGGGGCAGCTTGTTTTCTTGAACTGTGATGGTTAGCATTCAGCATAAATCACTATCTCACAGATGAGAGGCAAATGCAAACACATTTGAAAACAACAGGGTAGATTTTCCTTCCACTCCTGCCATGGGTGAGGTAGTTCCTACATGTTCCAAACTCCAATTAACCCTTACCATACATGTATTCTTATATACATCTCTGCAGTCTTCATGCAGTTGTGCAAGCGTCCATGCAGATCTCTCGTGCACCTGACAATACACAGTCTCCAGAAGCACGTTCTTAGCACACAGGCAGGTGCTTCTCCTGCACTCCCATGCTTACTATTCAGCACTGTGTGGTATTTTAGATAGTAGTGTGTAACGCTACCACATTCAACATCACCAAGGCTCATTTCCTTTGCTGTAGTCTAATCACTCACCCAGGTTCCACATGCTCATGCTCTCAAGTAGCTGTTAGGACATGTGCTGTTTTCTGCCTCTCTAAACTATAAGGAAAATGTGTCAGGCTGTTACAGTAATTATCAGTTGCAAAACCACAGTAGTAAATGTGCTTTGAAATTGCCAATCAAATATTGTTTTCTGCCTAGAATCACACCATGAGTCTGTGTGCACACAGGATTTGTTGTCAGAGATTTAATTTGTGTAGCTTTTATTGTGTAAGACTTGCAGTCGTAGGAAAGGGACAGCTCATATGATAGATTTTGAAAAGCTCATAAAAAATATAGTAATATATTTAAATTACATAAAGGTATTTTTTTTTAGTTTCTTTCAGGTATTGCTGAACAAGACTGAAATAAATTAAAGATGCTTATAAAATCAAGAAAGAGAAAAGAACAGCAACAACATCTATATTTGAAGACAACTGGACAACAAAAATTAGTTGAAGAACCTCATGTTGGAAAAAAGAAAAAGCCTTCTGGTAAGCAGACTAAGGATTTTTTTAAAATATCCTCAAGCAAAGAAAAAATGTAAAAAATATATCCACTGGAAATAGTGTTTCAAGTAGAAAGCAACAAGACAATCGACAGAATATAATAAATGCTAATGTAGAATCAGAAGTAAGAAAGAATGACTTAAAAAGAAAAATAGATTTTAAAAACATTCGTAGAAAAATGTTTCAGAGAAGAGTGATGTTCAATTTGCTAAAGGATGTGAAAAAATATAGGAAGAAAGCCAAATTTTATAAGAAAAAGAAACAGATTGAATCAATTGTTGCAAAGGCTTTGGAATTAAAAAGAAAACTATTCATTATAATTGTGAACAGGATCCGTACATTAGATAAATTAGTGAATGTAATGAAGTCAAAAAGCAAAAGAAAAAGAGAAGTGAAAAAAAAAACTTTTATAAAGTGTTCTTAGGAGAATCGAAGCATAGTTCAAGTACTGAACCATTTTTTAATGAAGAGAGTTATCTTCAAAGTAATATTTTGCTGTATGCAGTTGACACCAGTGGTCGAGCATATGAAGTTAAGGATGGTTGTGTAATGGAAAGAAGAAAATGGTTCCAAGAAATGAGGAAGAAGTGTTAGCTGATGAGGTTATAGGGAGACGTCCTAAAGCCCCAGTGTACACTTGGAATTGTAGTAGTATTTGTGCTGTACGACAGGAATCTATTGATAAATTTCATGACTTTCTAAGAGAATATAGTAAAAAAAAGTGTTAAAGAGAAGATTAAGGTGCTTCAAAGACTAGATCCATGCAGAGTGAGAGACAATACTGGTTTGCAAGGACATTCTCTGGCTTGTCTTTCTAGGAAAGTTTGTCAAAGTGTTTTTCACCATTTTAGGATGCTGGCAGTTCATCATACTGAAATGAGAAAGTGTGTGAGAAGATTGTATTTTGCTAAAAGTCCAGCTTTAAAGTAACATGAGTTGAATAGTGCTCTGTTCCGTGGATCTGTATCAGATGTGAAGAAGGTTTGTGAGGATATTGAGTTTTGTTACTTTGGTCCAGAGCAAAAAAGTGCAGGAAATGACACAGTTATTGAAGAAAATGTGGAAGAGAATGTAGAACCCACTGTTAGTAAAACATTTGAAGATCAAATGACAAAATGTACTATCATCTCTAATGAAAGATCAAATATTACTTGTATTTGTTGCCGGAGAAGCCATTACAAAACTCAAACAAGGAATGTTGATCTCTATAAAAAAAGTGAAAAAGAAAATAATTATGAGTGGAAGAATTTTGCTACATATTTGTTTCTGGAAAATTGTTTTGAATTGGGTGAAGATCAGCGTATTTGTAAATACTGTTATAACAAGTTAGAAGAAAATAAAATGCCAGCTAGAGCTGTACATAATATTTTAGAATTGGTTGATATTCCTGCAGAACTTAGTGATTTAAATACGTATGAGTCTATACTCATTCAATGTGTCCATCCGTTTCAGACTATAGTTCGTATGGAGCCCAAAACAGGCAAATTACCTCCTTCAGATTTACAAAGAGGTTTAAAAGGAAGAGTTGTCTATTTGCCATTAGATTTGAAAAAAAATATTGAAACAATTGATGCAGATAGTTTGGAAACTGAACCATTAGTTATTCTGGTTAATGGTGTACCTACAAAGAATAAGAAAATTTGGCAGGAGCTGGTGGATGTAAGAAAAGTACAAAGAGCAAATTTATATTTGAAAAGAAATAATAAATGGTATGAATCAATTTATATGGATGAAGATGAAGAAGTTTTACTAGCAGATACAGGAATACCAACTGGGCAAATTGAAAAAGTGGATAAGTCAAAAGAAGAAGAAATTTATGAACATTTCAGCATACATCCTCTTCATTCTAAAGAAGTTATGGGAAACACTATTGATCTGTTTCAGATGAAAAAAGCAAAAGGAACTCCCGTGAGTGTATGGGAGGAGACCTTGGAAGCTCGTTGTTTTCCCCAGCTGTTTCCTACAGGAAAAGGTGGACGATATGATGAACGTCCAGTACAGATCCCTGCTTCTGTGTATCGGACTACAAGATTATATGCAGAAGATCCAAGATTTCGTCCAAGTATTCCTTATTTGTTCCATCTTTTATTTGAAAATGACTTATCTGCACTATCTTATGCAGTAAATCACATTTTAAAAACTGGAGTACATCTACATAATGTGTCTGCAAAGGATTTTCTAAACAAAGTGCAACAGCGAGATGATCATTTGGAATCACAATTGATTAATCTGATGGCTTGTCAGCGTGGGACTAATGAATATTGGTACCGACGCCATGGAGAATTGAAATGTATGTTACGGAATTTAGGAACTCCTACATGGTTCCTTACCCTAAGCTGTGCTGAGTACGCTTGGGATGATTTACTGGATTTTCTTCGAGAGGCAAATTCAAATATTGAAAACATCCAATACAAGACAGCAGGAGAATTGTGCTCATTGGATCCGGTTAATGTTTGCAGATATTTCAATCATAGATTTGAGGCTATGATGTCCTTCATCTGCAATAAAAAAAAGTCCACCTCTTGGAGAAGTTGTGGATTTCTTTTGGGGAAAAGAGTACCACGCAAGAGGTGCTCCTCATATTCATATGCTGTTGTGGATCAAGGATGCCCCAAAATTTGGAACAGATTCTGATGATGCAGTTTTATCTTTCATTGAAGGATATGCAACATGTGCTATACCTAAAAGCACAGAAGAAAAAAACTTAAAAGAGCAAGTTTTATGTTTCCAAAGTCATCGGTGTGGAAAATACTGTCGACGAAAGTACAAGAGTAAAGATAAATTCTACACAAAATGTCAATTTGGATTTCCACGACCTGTTCTTTCAAAAGGAAGAGTAAACAGTTTTATGTCAGCTGTGCGACATACTATTACAAGAAAATCGCCGAAAAAAACCTACAACCTAAGAAGAAAAGAAGAGTCAAAATATATAAATGACTACAACCCAGTCATTTTATCCATGTGGAATGCTAACATGGATATTCAGTATGTAGCTGACAGTTCTATTGCTGTTGCTCGGTATGTCACATCTTACATCACTAAATCTGAGAAAATGGAATTGAAAGAAATGTGGGAAGAGATTTCTCACGAGAAGACTGTCAGTAAAAAGCTATACAGTTTCAGTTTAAAGATGTTATCTCATCGAGAAATTGGCTCTTATGAATGCTCAGATAGGTTATCATCTGCAAGTCTGTACTCCAAATCCAGAAGAATAATTTGGGTAAGTTTAGGCCTTGCAGGAATACGAAATCGGGTATTGAAATCTATTCGAGAAATTGAATATTTAGCAGAGTACGAGCCAGAAAGTACAGACATTTTAAGAACAAACATGTTGGACACATATTACCCAAAGAGAAGTCATCATCTTGAGAACATGTGTCTCTATGAAGTGCTGCAGAACTACGTTTTTAAACGGAATACCACAGAAGACATCAACAATGGTAAATATAAAGTCATTGGTGAGGAAGGATGTTAGGTAAAACAAACAAAAGGAAGTTTGATTAATCACAGAAAGCTGAGTTGCGACACTACTGACAAGAAGGAATTTTACCACTTAGCACTTTTACAGTTCTTTAAACCATGACGTTCAGAGGATGAATTACCTGGACATTTTCAAAGCTATGAAGATTCCTTTAATGCATGCAAAGATACCATAGAATGCAGTACTTTCACAACTTATGTACAAATGTTAAATGAAGAAATTGAACAAGAAGCAACAATTGCAGCTGAAGTAGCTAGAGACAGTTCTGAAGACAGTCAAAGTTCAGGGACGCTCAGTCAAGATCCCCTAGGACAACCAATCGTAGAAAATGAAGCTGCAATAGCCATGACTGAAGTGGAAACAGCTATGAATCAAGCTCAGGAAGATTTAATAAACTTACCAAATTTGGAACAGCAACTGAATGATGAACAACAACAAATTTATGAGGAAGTCACAAAACAAATTGATCATGGATTACTACATGAAAATAAAGAGTGCTCATGCACATCATTTGAACCAATCAGAATGTATGTGAGTGGACAAGCAGGAACCGGAAAAAGTTTCTTAATTAAAGTAATTAGAAGCTACCTACAGAAAAAAACTGATTCAACTTTGTCTTGTGTTGTTACTGCTCCAACTGGGTTAGCAGCATATACTATAAAAGGAATTACCCTCCATCGTTTGGTAATGTTACCAGTAGAGCATGAGAACAAAATACAATACCACAAGCTAACAGGAGAAGCATGTTTTGAAGTTTCAAGAGTATTGAAAAAAATGAATGTTCTCATTATTGATGAGGTAAGCATGGTATCAAACTTAATGCTTGCCTTTGTGCATTTAAGAATGCAGCAAATTCTAAAGACAAACTATGACGTGCTATTTGGAGGAAAACATGTTATAGTTTTTGGGGATCTACTGCAGCTCACTCCAGTTAAAGGACAACCAGTATTTCATACTCTTACACATGAAGACACGAAAAAGTCGTTAGGAAGTATTGGACATACTTTGAGTACAAAGAACTCATTACCAATATGCGGCAAGCAAATGATGATGATTATGCAAGTATTCTCAAAGATATCAGAATTGGACAACTCACAGAACATGGCAGAAAAGCTTTACAGAGTCGATTGCTATGTAATTTGTTTCCAACAGAATAGTTCCAGAGAAAATATACAAGGAAATTGCTGGAAAAAATACTGTAATCTGCTTAATGCCAACACTACATGAATGCTCTGTATTCAATCAAGAACTTTTGAAATTGGAAAATGAAGAGATTGTGAAACTGGAAGCTGTGGATAAAATACAGCATGAAGGAATAACTATTATATTGACAAGCAAATTGACAACTAAAATGGATTCTCTAGAGAAAAACATATCAAAAACAGCTGGTTTAGAAAAGAATCTTTATGTATGTATGAACTGTCGAGTAATTTTAAGACGTAATTTGGATGTAGAAAAAGGTTTAGTGAATGGAGCTATGGGTAAAGTTGTGGGTTTTGTTAATTACCAGAAAAAAGATGGAATTGAATTTTTAAAAATAAAATTTGATCAGATTGAAGAGGTTAAAGACATTAGTCGTTGTTCAGTTTGTTTCTTGCTTGTGAAAGACTTATATGTACGTAGGAAGCAGTTTCCGTTTTCTCTAGCATATGCTGTAACTATTCACAAATCTCAAGGATTAACTGTAGATAGTGCTTTTTTAAACATTGGATCTAGTGTGTTTAAAGAAGGTATGGCATATGTTGCTTTGTCACATGTGAAAAAAATATCTGGTTTATTCATGATAGACTTTGATGAGTCAAAAGTTAGTGCTGATGCAAACTGTGTAAAGGAATATAATAGATTAAGAAGAAGCTATGCTCCTCATTTAGGTCAGTATCCTGTGTTTGAAAAGCGTGTTTTTTGTCGGAAAAGGAGAATTGAGAATATCTGTAATGAGGATGTACAGAAGAGAAAACAAAAGGAGAGTGATGTGATTGCAAGCAAAAAGAAAAAGGACAATGTTGAAGAGGTTGTTGGTTGTCATTTCGAAAATAGCTCTGGTGTCAACTGCTACGCTAATGTAGTGCTGAATGTTGTATTTCATCTTGAAAGTTTGCAAGAGCAGATAATACTAAATCATGAAAAAAGATTTTGTTCTCTGCTGAGTTTCCTATGAGAAGCTGAGTAATGATAAAACTAAAATAGAAAGTGCTTCTGATGTTAGAAATCTTTTAGATGTATGTTCTGGATGTACACAGTTTACTCAAAATGTCCAGCAAGATGCACAAGAATTCTGGATGTATATGCTTATGGTACTGGAAGATGAAGGGGTACAAATAGAAAATATGTTTGGTCTGTCTTATAAATGGGAACATAGTTGTGAAAACTGTTTGAACACATGCAGCTCTAATGTTGATTCTGAAAGGTTCATATATTTAACATTACCAGAGAGTAAATTAGTGACTTTTAGTAAATTAGTTAAAGATGCAAATCACAACATGGAATGTTCTCAATGTAAATCAGAAATGTTATCAACGTTATTTTTAAAGAAATATGGACAGTATGTAATTTTAATGATGCAACGTTGTAGAGCTGATGGAACAAAGTTGGATACTTTAATAAAGAAGTTTACAGGAAATCAATTATCAATATCAGGAAAAACTTTTGTTGCAGTTGCAATAATTTTCCATGATGGACCTTCTATAACTTCTGGTCATTACACAGTTTATCTAAAATGTGAAAAAGGCTGGACACTGTGTAATGATTCACAATTGATTTTCAAGCAATGTTTGCCGGCAGAATTACCAAATTCATACTTAATTTTTCTAAAACCAACATTTTAGATACAAATTGCAGCATCTGAAGAAACCATTATTTTGATTTTATAGGATTACCATTGGATATTTCACCAAAAAAGAATTTAAAACTTACCATTTGGCCTCATGGAAAGGTAACTGTTTCTATTGTGGACTTCTTTGACAGATATTATTTTGGTGTATGAGCTTAAGCAACAAGATTTACAGATGTTATTTATTGCAAATAGTTATTGTTCTTAGAAGATATTTTTAATATATATGTTACATTTCTATCAAGGTATGTTTTACTGAGGAGAGATTCAGGGCTTTTTTTAAACAATTTATCAGATTGTTAATTTTTTTGCCCACTGTTAAGTGATGAATGCAATTGATTTCACAATTTGCAGTGAAATTCAATATATTCTGAAAACAGCAAAAAAAGGGCAAAAAATTACTTTGTTAAATATTAAAATATGTGTACTGTATTCTAAAATGTATTGTTAAATATTACTACTTTTTTCTTTTTTTTCAGATCGAGAAAGAAAATTTAGGAAATGTAATCCTTTTTTCTAGCAATTAAAAAAAACATTTATTTATAATTAAGTTATTTTGTAGGTCAGGTAAGTTTGAAATATTTGTATTTCTCACCCCTTCACTTTCATGCTCCCTTTTCTTCACTTCTCCTCACTCTGCTTTTCTCATTCCCCTTCTCTCTCTCTTCTTCCTTTACTGCTCTTTCGTAACTCCCTCACTCCTTCTATACTACTCCCCTAGGCTTACTGCCTCCATCACTACTTTTTCAACCATGTATCTCTCCCTGTCTCCATGTGTCTCAGTCATTCTAACTGCCTTACTCCTTCTCAGTTCCTTGCTCTCTGTCTCTGTTTCTGTCTCTCTCCCTTTGTCTGTCTTACCCTTAATTTGCTTAACATCTCTGGGGAAGCTAAACAAGGCCCCTGCGCCACCACTATGTCACTTTTCATAAAGTACTGGTGGCGCAGGGAGCTCCTCCATATTTACAAGGAGTGGAAAAGCCACCCTGCGTGACTTTTCCTTTCCACATAAATACAGCCACTTCATACGCAGCACTGTGCGTTGAAGGGGCGTTCCATGGGTGTTGTTGTGGGTGTTCCCACGCAACACTCAAAGAACTAGACACATCTCCAGGTTTACGAGAAATCGTAACTCTGGAGATGCGTGTGAATGCTACGCTACCCTAGAGGTGGCGTAGCAAGGCACAATGAGGAGAAATGTTTTTATTTCTCCTCGTTTTTTCCTCTTTTAGTGCGTCCTCCATTCTACAGCACGCATTGAAAGAGGAAAACGCCTCTTTTGATAGTTTTTGTGCAGGAAGGTGTCCCTTCCTGCACAAGAACAATCTCCCCACCACGCAGGCATCCTTGAACCATGGTGCAAGGGAGCCTGCGCCGGTGCATGGCTGCAGTTTGTACGCCTGCGCAGGGGAAGCATAGAGATGCGACAAAAAAATCGTATAAAAAATAGAATTAAAAATAAAGTTTAAATGTTTGGATGTTGGTTGGCTCTAAAAAGAGCCATTGTGTTAATTGAGTGTTTTTTGGTACCTATAAGTAAGTATCGATGCAGAGTCTAAAGATCAAGAGGAAGACTCTGTTCCCTTCATCTGTGAAATGTACACCGTCTACTCTATAAATGCCTTGCCAATCCCCTCACTATTTCTTCTTATTTCGTGGGACAAGGAGCAGAACAGGTATCAATTTTAGTTGTAAATGGCAGAAGAGCAATCTACTTCAGGGAGTGAGGAGGACATCTGGATGCACTCAGAAGCATTGGTTCATAGTAGTTTCTCTTCCAGAATCTTCATACACCATAGCCACTCCCCTCACTATTTCTTCTTATTACCTGGGACAAGGAGGTGAGCAGCAATCAATTTTACTTGAAAATGGTAGAACAACAGTGTATTTCAGGGAGTGAGGAGGAGACCTGGATGCACTCTGAAGGTGTCTTTCAGTAGAATGACAAAATGAAAAGAAAGGTAGTTGTAAAATGGAGGCTTATATATTTTTTTAATAAAAAGAACTCATTGGCAGTTTCAGACCATTTTACAATAAAAACTAGGCTGTATGTTTAAATTTTTAAAAGTATGTTTTGTATTGGTCCAGAAAAATGTGTTCCCCTAGAACATTACTTTGGATTTGCTGTTAGGTTTCAAAAGTTAAGCAATCTTGCTCTTTGGATTAGAAACATTATGTGCTGAACTTCTGACGTCTCTGCACACACCAGTGTTCCATGATCTAATGCTATGCTAGCAGGCAGAAGTCATGTTGGGGGTAGAAATCATTTGGAAAAGGTTAAAATATGCAAAAAAAAGAAATGTATGTTTCCATTTAAAAGAAAGGTGGAGAACGTGAAAAGGGGGTAGGGTACAGAGTTCCTGACCCCCTAGCTTTTGTCAGAAGGGCCCTGAAGGACCATGAAGGGTGAAAAAAAAATTTTTTTTTAATAAAAAAATCACGGGGTGCGCGTACTGTGCACGCACGGTGCGCGCACGGCGGGGAAAAAAACAAACAAAATTTTTTTTTAAAAAAATGTAAGTGTTTAGATGTTAGGTGGCTCTAAAAAGAGCCGTTGTGTTAATTGAGGGACAGAGGAAAAAAAAGACATGGCAAAAATGATAGGGTGTCACATGTGTGCTGCTGTATCTTCCTCTCTATTAGCGGAATGCTGGTGTCCGCATAAGAGATAAGAGCATTACACAAGTTGCACCGCATATGCACCCTCTCAAACAGAGGGTGTATATCCAGAGGTACCGAAGAAAGTGAAGCTGCCGCCGCAGATGAAGTGCTCTGCTGAGCTGCCGATGATGTGCTCGGCTGAGCTGCTGCGGATGTGCTCTACTGAGCTGCTGGAGGGTTTTCTCTAGCAGCTCGAGCATAAGCCACAGGATGTACATCTCTAACGTGCCTGATCATAGTGAAGATACTAAAAGAGTATTTCTTTTTGGATCTCCTCTTGATAAGACACGATTACAAAGAGTGCAGGTGACTTTGGGAGCATTCACTTTCTTCTTCCCCAGTGGAAATGTAAAAAATTGCCATATAAAAGAGTCTTTCTGTTTCCTCTGTCTCTGTCTCACAAGGGTCTCCTGCTCACTCCCAGAAGATGACTGCTGCTCTGCCATTCTGAAGTACTGAAGTACTAGAAAAGCTGCTCAGCTCCTTCTCCCAGGGAATCAGAAGTAATAATGAGGGGAGTGGGTGTGGTGTTGGAAGTTTCTGGAACTGAAACTACTATAAACCAATGAAAAGTGTTGTTTCTTGATCACATGACTTGCCATGCGCGCACCGTACGCGTACGGTGCGCGCACGGTACAAGCACGCATGCGCGTATGCAGCACGCGCGCATGCGCGTTTGGAACACGCGCGTACGGAGCACGCGCGCCTGCGCGAAAGGAGTACGCGCGCATGCGCGTAAGGAGCACACGCATACGCATCACGCATGAAGTACACATGTGCACGTGGATCACGTACGCATGCGCACACGGAGCACGTACGCATGCAAGCCACATGCGCGCACCGTACGTGTACCGTACGCGTACGGTGCGCGCACGGTCAAAAACCCTTAAAAAAAACAATGTTTAGAGGTTTACAGAAGATATTAACTATGCTGCTCAACTATATCTAAAATAAAAAAAAAAAATCTGAGCCATTCCATATTGCAGGATACAGTAAATCTATAATTATATACATAGGTAGCATATTGTAAAATAAATAAATAAATAATATAATAAAACATTCATAAATTAGCATTAAAAAAACCTTGCAAATTCACCGAAAAAACCATAGGTTCCACACACGTTATAGTTAGGAATTAGCATTTAAAAAACCTTGCAAATTCACTGAAAAAACGTAGGTTTCACACACGTTATAGTTAGGAATTAGCATTTAAAAAACCTTACAAATTCACTGAAAAAACCATAGGTTTCACACATGTTATAGTTAGCTGGACATTTCACTCGTAAAAAACCAATGAAATTCCCCCGTTATAGTTAGTTCAGCTAACTATAACTCGCGCGCCCGCAATCCACTGCTGATGACGTCACATATTACATCACTCATGACATGGTCAGTGACATCACTCATGACATCACTGATGACATCTCAAATGACATCACTGATGACATCACTGATGACGTCATCCATGTGATAAATTACCACAACTTCTCACACCCTAAGATAACCTTTGATACACCGACTCATAATTTAAGAGTTCAATTCTCAAAACCATACATACTGCAATACCAATAACTACATACTAGGGGTGGGCGGAATTTGCGAAAGCGACTTTCGCAAATTATCGCGAAAATGTTTAAAATCTCCGCAAACACGCGGAAATATCACGAAGATGCGGAAGTTTTTTTCCCGCCCGTTCGCGTTATTTTCTGCGTGTTCGCGGCTCGCCAACTTACCCATGCGGTTGCTTGCGGGCGCGGCCATCTTGTTTTCACTATTCTCGCGGTGCATGATCGCGAGAAGAAAGACGTGATCGCGCGACGTATGACGTCACTGCGGGCGCGAACTGTCGCGAGACAGAGCAAATGGCTAAAACAATACAACATCTCATGGACAACGCGACCGGATCGGGAAAACTTGTCGGCGAACGCGGGGATTCAGGTAAGGCGATCGCGCGGGCCCGAGAATGTATTATTTTACAGCGCGAGGAAGAACCAAATTATCGCAAAGCTTCGGAATGCAGAAATTTTGACATTTCCGCGCTCTCTGCGGAACGCGGAAATGCCAAATTATCGCAAATTCCGCGAACGGAACGGAAATTTTGCCCAGGCCTACTACATACCCACTTATTAACTCTTAGGTCTACATACACCTCCACTCATTCACCTGTACAGTCACTCATACTTACAGTCACTCCATACAAAACTAACATATGCATTTATACACCTATATAGACACTTACACACTACCAATCATCCATAGAGGTACTATCACACCTACTCAGTCATGCAAATAATCACACTCCCATTTACTCACCTATGCGGTTATACACACTCAAGTTCACTTACTCATAAAAATAGTATCACATTCTTACACTCTTATAGAATCATTGATACAAGCACACAATCATCCATACAGTCACTGTCACAATCACACACTCTCACATCTACCCACTTATATACTCTTACACGCATATATACTGCCTTTCACATATGTAGTTAGTCACAAATGTACCACTGAGATATACATTCCATCCCTAACACACCCATACATACACTCGCTCAACCAAACAGTCCATCACAGATGCACTCTCAAAACAATGCACCCATAGAATAACCAACTCACACATCTATGCATAGAGTCACACACACCCTACCCACACAAACACTGAGGAACACATACAGATACTGAGACAAGCAATCAATAACTCATACAGACACTTATATAGGTATTCACAAAACCATGCCGCCACTTATACACCAACAAACAGACACATACAAACATTTCCACAGTTTAGTCACTAGTCTGCAGTAAGATACATTTAATGACTCACTTATAGAGTCAGTTACGCACCACAGAAAATCATCCATTTACACACTTGTACACCCACTCATTCTTCAACAGGCCTTTCCCTATATATATTAAACATATTAAAATTGTTCAGAAACACATACTCAATGGATGACGTCATCAGTGATGTCATCAGTGAAGTCATTTGAGATGTCATCAGTGATGTCATGAGTGATGTCACTGACCATGTCATGAGTGATGTAATATGTGACGTCATCAGCAGTGGATTGCAGGCGCGCGAGTTATAGTTAGCTGAACTAACTATAATGGGGGAATTTCAATGGTTTTGTACAAGTGAAATGTCCAGCTAACTATAACGCCCCTAAAACCAATGGATTTTTTTCAGTGAATATATATATATATATATATATATATATATATATTCCCTTATAAACCAAAGGTTTCACACATGTTATAGTTAGCTGGACATTTCACTCATGAAAAACCATTTAAATTACCCCGTTATAGTTAGTGCAGGCAACTATAACTCACGCGACCGCAATCCTCTGCTGATGACGTCAGATATTACATCACTGTATTTAGACACTTATTTACCCATGTCTTCTTCCATTAATCTTTAGCTATACATATATTACAAATATTTATTTTTCAGAAAGACACATATGTCATCAGTGATGTAATATCTGACGTCATCAGCAGAGGATTGCGGTCGCGTGAGTTATAGTTGCCTGCACTAACTATAACGGGGTAATTTCAATAGTTTTTCACGAGTGAAATGTCCAGCTAACTATAACATGCGTGAAACCTATGGTTTTTTAAGTGAATTTGCAAGGTTTTTTAAATGCTAATTCCTAACTATAACGTGTGTGAAACCTATGGTTTTTTCAGTGAATTTGTACGGTTCCTTAAATGCTAAGTTATGTTTATTTTTTATTTATTTTTTTAATGTTTTTCACCGTGCGCCCACGTTACGCAGTTGGCGGAATTTTTCCGTTTCTACCGTACGCGCACGCTACGCGCACCACGCGATTTTTCACAAAAAAATTAAAGGAAATTTTGGCCCTTGGGGGTCTTCTGGGACCCCCTGACAAAGGCTAGGGGGTCAGGAACTGTCCACCATGCTCCCTTTTCACGTTCTCCACCTTTGTTTTTCACCCCCTCAGACTGCGAGAGACAAAATGGCGGCCGACACTTCCTGGTTTTGACCGATTCGAATGTTTACTAAGATCTAACAACCAATCAGAATCGCGCTCGCGCACGGCAGCGTGCGCTTACGGTAAGTTTTACCGTACGCACACGGTGCGCGCTTATAGATATATATATTGATTTAAATGCTATTTTCTCAGGAAATACTGAACAGATTTACACCAGACCTGCAAAAGGCACATCCCTAACCTAAGGACTACCTCTCTGCCAAATTTCAAGTAATTCTGTTCAGCCGTTCGGGCTGTAGCTTGGACTAAAGATCCTATGGAAAAATGCATTTTGGGACCCCCCCTTTTTCTCAGCCCCCGCTTGACGAATTCCCCCGAGACTTTCAGGGAAGGAGCGGAGCAGAGCGCCCCACCTATTTTGAAAATTTCGCGAGGATTCGTCAATCGGCGCCAAAGTTATTCCAAATAGAATGTTGCGGATTTCCTATGGAAACACGGTCCTAACTATAACTATCTACTGGCGACCGCCAGTAGATAATATATATATATATATATAGATTCACTGAAAAAACCATAGGTTTCACACACGTTATAGATAGGAATTAGCATTTAAAAAACCTTGCAAATTCACTGAAAAAACCATAGGTTTCACACATGTTATAGTTAGCTGGACATTTCACTTGTAAAAAACCAATGAAATTCCCCCGTTATAGTTAGTGCAGGCAACTATAACTCACGCGACCGCAATCCTCTGCTGATGATGTCAGATATTACATCACTGATGACATATGTGTCTTTATGAAAAATAAATATTTGTAATATATGTATAGCTAAAGATACAGTATTAGCATCAACAGAGGATTGCGGTCTTGTGAGTTATAGTTGCCTGCACTAACTATAACGGGGGAATTTCATTGGTTTTTTACGAGTGAAATGTCCAGCTAACTATAACATGTGTGAAACCTATGGTTTTTTCAGTGAATTTGTATGGTTTTTTAAATGTAAATTTTTTTTGGGAGATTTTTGGTAAACCAATAATATATGTACTATATCCTGCATTATGGAATGGTTAATTTTTTTTTTAATGCATTTTTTTCCGTGCGCGTACGGTAAGCTGACGCTACGCGCTCCGTACGTTATAAGTACGGTGCGCTTGCGTGATACGATGCGCGTACGGTAAGCTGACGCTACGCGCTCCGTACGTCATAAGTACAGTGCGCTTACGTGATACGTACGTGACGTACGCGTACACGCATGCGTGTTGCGCGGAAGCAACGTCGCGGTTACGCAGGGGCGTGTAATGCGCATGCGCGAGTGCGTCTTACGTACGCGCTCCGTAAGCGCTCCGTAAGCGTCACGTTTGCGCATGCGTACTTGTTTCCGAGCGCGTACCGTAAGCTTACAGAGCGCGCACGGTTGGTCATGTGATCCACAAAGAACACTTTTCATTGGTTGAAACTACTTTCAGTTCCAGAAACTTCCCACACCACACCCATTCCCCTCATTACTGCTTGAGATCCCCTAGGAGAAGGAGCTGAATTGACATTGAGATACAATGGCAGAGCAGCAGACCTCTTCTGAGAGTGAGCCTAGCAGCACCATCATCAGACAGAGTAGGAGGAAACAAAAGGATTCTTTTGTGTGGGAGTATTTTACTTTTCCAGAGGGGCAGAAAAAGGTCAATGCTCCATTGGTCACTTGCACACTTTGTGACCGTGTTTTATCCAGAGGAGATCCAAGGAAGAAGTATTCCTTTGGAAATCACTCTATGAAGAGACACCTTAGGGATAAACATCCCAGGACCTTTGCTCGACATACTGAAGAAAACTCTTCAGTAAGTCACCGGAGCCCAACCTCAGAAGCTCAGCCGAGTACATCATCGGCAGCTCAGCTGAGCCCTTCCTCTGAGGTGGGAGCATCACCTTCTTCTGCTCCTCTGGACATTAACCCTCGATTTGGGAGGGTTGTAATGAGGTGTACAACGTGTTGTGGTCTTATTGTTTTTGGGGAGACCAGTGTTTCCCTTATCAACAATAAGATAGACCAGCACGTTTGTAGACGCTCATAATATTCCCATTCTTTCTTTCCTCTATCCCTGTATTAACCCAACGGCTCTTTTAAGAGCCAACCTTACCTCACAATTTTTTTTATTTTTTTGTAAGCTTTCCTTTTTGAAAAAACTTTTTTGCCGTGCGCGCATGGTACGCGTAATAGTTACGCGAAGTTCGCGGAATTTCTCTGTTTACGCTGTGCGCGTACGCAACGCGCATTCGGCGATTTTTTGAAAAAGAATTAAATTAAATTTTTGCCCTTGGGGGTCCTTCTGGGACCCCCTGACCAAGGCTAGGGGGTCAGGAACTGTCCACCCTGCCCCCTTTTCACGTTCTCCACCTTTGTTTTTCACCCCTCAGACTGCGAGAGACAAAATGGCGGCCGACACTTCCTGATTTCGACCGATTCGAATGTTTACTGAGATCTAACAACCAATCAGAATCGCGCTCGTGCACGGCGGCGTGCGCGTACGGTAAGCTTACGGTACGCGCTCGGAGCGCGCCCATAGATATATATATTGATTTAAATGCTATTTTCTCAGGGAATACTGAACAGATTTACACGAGACCTTCAAGAGGCACATCCCTGACCTGAGGGCTACCTCTCTGCCAAATTTCAAGTAATTCTGTTCAGCCGTTCGGGCTGTAGCTCGGACTAAAGGTCCTATGGAAAAATGCATGGGGAAAACGCTTTTTGGGACCCCCCCATTTTCTCAGCCCTCGCTTAACGAATCTCCCCGAGACTTTCAGGGTAGGAGCAGAGCGGAGCGCCCCACCTATTTTGAGAATTTCGCGAGGATTAGTCAATCGGCGCCAAAGTTATTCCAAATAGAATGTTGCGGATTTCCTATGGAAACACGGTCCTAACTATAACTATCTACTGGCGACCGCCAGTAGATAATTACCTACTGGCGGTCGCCAGTAGGTAGTTATAGTTAGGACCACGTTTCCATAGGAAATCCGCAACATTCTATTTTGAATAACTTTGGCGCCGGTTGACGAATCCTCGCGAATTTTTCAAAATAGGTGGGGCGCTACGCTCCGCTCCTACCCTGAAAGTCTCAGGGGGATTCGTCAAGCGGGGGCTGAGATAAAAGGGGGGTCCCAAAACGCGTTTTTCCCATGCATTTTTCCATAGGACCTTTAGACACAGGTACAGCCCGAACGGCTGAACAGAATTACTTGAAATTTGGCAGAGAGGTAGTCCTCAGGTCAAGGAAGTGCCTTTTGTAGGTTTGGTGTAAATCTGTTCAGTAGATTCTGAGAAAATAGCCTTTAAATCAATATATATATCTGAGCCAGCTTACGGTGCGCTTACGGTACGCTTACCGTACGCGTACGGTGGCGTGCGCGAGCGCGATTCTGATTGGCCCTTAGATCTTAGTAAACATTCGAATCGGTCGAAACCAGGAAGCGGCGGCCGCCATTTTCTCTCTCGCACTCTGAGGGGGGAGCTGATAAACAAATGCCAAAAACATATAAAGGGGCTGTTTAGACAGCGCCCATGCACATAACCATGTTAGTTGAGTCTTCAAAGATCCCCCAAGGCAAAAAACGGTAATTTTTTATTTTTCGAAAATTTCGCCGATTACGCTTACCGTACGCTTACCGTACGCGTACGGTAAAAAATTACCTCTCCACCCCGTGTGCAAATGGTGGCCGAAGGCCACCATTTGTTCAAGGCATATAAGAGAACAGCATTTCCCCAAAAAATTTCAACAGATTACCTATCACAAGGAAGCGCATAATATGTCCTCCATGTGCGCACGGTGCGCGAAGCGCATCGTGCGTACATGGCCCATCTAGCGTAACGTGGGCACGCGGTGCGCGTAGCGCACCGCGTGCCCACCGTGCGTGCACGGCACTAACTGCGTAAAGTGGGCGCGCGGTGCGCGAAGCGCACCGCGTGCTCACTGTGCGCGCACGGTGCGCGAAGCGCACCGTGCGCGCACGGAACGAACTGCGTTAAGTGGGCGCGCACGCCACGAATGGCGTAAAGTAACTTAGCATTTAAAAAAACATACAAATTCACTGAAAAAACCATAGGTTTCACACACGTTATAGTTAGGAATTAGCATTTAAAAAACCTTGCAAATTCACTGAAAAAACCATAGGTTTCACACATGTTATAGTTAGCGGAAATTTTACTGATAAAAAACCAATGAAATTCCCCCGTTATAGTTAGTGCAGGAAACTATAACTCACGCGACCGCAATCTTCAGCTGATGACATATGTGTCTTTATGAAAAAAAAATAATTGTAATATATGTATAGCTAAAAATTTATGGAAGAAGACATGGGCAAATAAGTGTCTAAATACAGTATTAGCATCAGCAGAGGATTGCGGTCGCGTGAGTTATAGTTTCCTGCACTAACTATAACGGGGGAATTTCATTGGTTTTTTATCAGTAAAATTTCCGCTAACTATAACATGTGTGAAACCTATGGTTTTTTCAGTGAATATAGATATATATATATATATACCTCTAATGGCTCTCAATCTGAAAATTTATGAAAATTTATGATGGGCATCTTTCAGTCTTTTTTGTCTTTTTTGCACTTGTATATATTTCCACGCTTGATCAATAATTGTCAGTTACTCATCATCTTCACTGTATCTCTTCTAAATCATTTACTCTTTGATTGCTACTGGTATAGACATATGGAAATTACTTTGCATAAACTTGTAATAACCTTTCTTTGACTCTAGATTGGGAACGTTATGAATTTTGACAACAATACGTACTTTGATCGTTGATAACATACTTGATGGAAATAATCACCTCAATGGTACTTCACCTTGATTGTTATTTTTAAATTCGTAACTCCCTGAAATCAATTGCAATGATTTTTTCTAAAAACTTTATTTGTATCAACAAACTACCACCATGGTGGCATGAACTATTGTGTTTCTCAATTGATTTAAATTCTCATTTACTTGTAAATAATATATCTTGATCCACGATGCGATGTATGTCCAGTATGTTTTCAGTTTCTATTATTAATTTGAAAATTTTGCTTTAAAAGAGACATTCTGGACAATAGGACTCTATGGTCCAGTTGAAGGCTGAGTGCCGAAACGCGTCGACCGTCCTTTTGTGCGTGTCCTTGAAGATTTATGCTAAATAAATTCCAACGGTGAAATTCTCTGTGGTGCCGTGCTTTTCCTTTGCTGCGACGAACCCTGGGACTCGGGGTGAAGCCTGAGAGAAGTTTTGTTTGATATATATATATATATATATATATATATATATATTACCTACTGGCGGTCGCCAGTAGGTAGTTATAGTTAGGACCACGTTTCCATAGGAAAACCTCAACATTCTATTTTGAATAACTTTGGCGCCGGTCGACGAATCCTCGCGAATTTCTCAAAATAGGTGGGGCGCTACGCTCCGCTCCTACCCTGAAAGTCTCGGGGGGATTCGTCAAGCGGGGGCTGAGATAAAAGGGGGGTCCCAAAACGCGTTTTTCCCATGCATTTTTCCATAGGACCTTTAGAACGAGCTACAGCCCGAACGGCTGAACAGAATTACTTGAAATTTGGCAGAGAGGTAGTCCTCAGGTCAAGGAAGTGCCTTTTGTAGGTTTGGTGTAAATCTGTTCAGTAGATTCTGAGAAAATAGCCTTTAAATCAATATATATATCTGAGCCCGCTTACGGTACGCTTACCGTACGCTTACGGTAAGCGTACGGCGGCGTGCGCGAGCGCGATTCTGATTGGCTGTTAGATCTTAGTAAACATTCGAATCGGTCGAAACCAGGAAGCGGCGGCCGCCATTTCGTGTGTTTCACTCTGAAAAAAAAGAGTGAAAACAAGGAAAGGGGGCAATGAGGAGAGTTACAGACCCCCTAACATTTGTAAGGGGGTCAAAAAAGGACAGAAAAGTACAAAAAAAACATTTATTGATTTAAAAAAAAATCACGGGGTACGCGTACGGTAAGCTTACGGTAAGCGTACGGTAAAAAAAAAAAAAAAAAGATAAATGAAAAGCAGATTTAAGAGTTTAGAAATTAGGGAGCTCTAAAAAGAGCTGTTGTGTTTATGAAGTCATTTTTTTAGTGGTACCTACAAGTAAGTACCGATGCAGAGTCTAAGGTTCAAGAGGAAGACTCTGTTCCCTTCATCATTGAAGTGCACACCATCTCCTCTATAAATGTCTTGCATGTCATAACGCAAGTTGTTGTGGTAAATGGCACCCATACCATAGTCACGGAGGAAAGCAGAAACAGATTTGTTGACGTGCTTTCTTGCTTTGTCAATCTGTGGACAGAAATGATTGGACCAGTTCCATTTTTGCCTTTGGCATATGTTGGAAAACACAAAGGCAGTTTTAGGGAAAAGTGTAAACAGTTGTGCAAAGGTGTCCTTCATAAGCATTTCCAGACCTACCCCAGTCAAAGTGCCTAGGTCATTGCCACCACAGTGCACTATTATGAGGTCAGGGTGTTGGATTTGAATGAAGGATTTCACCAATGGCATCAATTGGTGCCACTTTAACCCTCTCTGACCAATCCATTTAATGTCTACATTTGGCAAAGCAAGGTCTCTCGCCATATCTGTTTTCTCTGCAAACTTTTCACTCCAGAAGACATACCTGTGCCCTACAATCCACACTGTGAACATCTTCAAAGGAGAACTGGATGCACTCAGGAGGTGTCTTTCAGTAGAATGGCAATAAGAAAAGAAAGACAGTTTGGAAATGGAGGCATACATATTTTTTTAAAACAAAAAGAACTGATTGGCTGTTTCATACCATTCTAGAATAAAAACTAGGCTGTATGTGAAAATTAATAGAAGCATGTTTTGTATTGGTACAAAAAAATGTGTAACCAAAGAACAGTACTATGGATTTGCTGTAAGGTTTGAAAAGTCAAGCACTCTTACTCTGTGGAATTGAAACATTGTGTGTCGAACTTCTGACCTAACTGCACACAGCAGTGTTCCATGAGCTGTTGCTATGGTAGCAGGCAGAAGTCAAGTTGGGGGAAGGGTACTAGGCAGAAGTCAAGTTGGGGGCAGGGTACTTTTGGAAAAGGGTTGGTTTTCAACCAATAGAAATGTGTGAATACATGTGAAAAAAAGGGGGAAGCACTGAGATTTGAAACTTACATGTATATGTGTGGAAAAATAGAGGGAAAGTTTGCCATTATCTGGTTCTGCTGAGAGGAGAGAGGTGAACAGAACAGAGATCCTGGCTCTGATAATCTGCTGTTTGAGTGTCACATTTCTTTCACAACTAACTAATTTTAAAGGTGAGTTTACAGTTTGAGAGGGGATGTATGTGGTAACTTAAGAAATGAATAATAGAAATGGGAATTGTTTTTGTTGTAGTTACACATGGTGGTTTCATAATGTGTCAGTGTGTAAAAGTGATTTACACTTGCCCCGAAAAAAAAAAGAGCAGTAAGTGTGCTTTCAAATTGGCAAAGAAATTTCGTTTTGGCACTAATGTGAAAACATGACTCTGTGTGCATAGAAGAATTATAGGCAGAGATTTATTGCGTCTTGCTCTGGTGATTTCACAGTTGCATTAGATGGAAAGGGGGAGCGAATTTTGGGGGGAAGAAGCAGAGGCTTAGCACACACCCATGTCCTTGCCGTGTATAGTCATGCACAGTATTTACAAGCGAGTGGGGTTTTCAGGTTTCAGTCTGTAATGCAAATACATTCAGCATCACTAAGGCTGGTTGCCCTTGGTGGAGTGTAGGCAGTCACAGAGAATGCACATGGTGGTGGTCTGAAAAAAAAACAGCTTGGACACGTGCAATTAAATAAATCAAAAATAGTGGTTTCATAATGTGTCAGTCTGTAAAAGTGATTTCAAATTGTAAAAAGAGATTTTCACTTGGCCCGAAAAAAAAAGAGCAGTAAGTGTGCTTTCAAATTGGCAAAGAAATTTCGTTTTGGCACTAATGTGAAAACATGACTCTGTGTGCATAGAAGAATTATAGGCAGAGATTTATTGCGTCTTGCTCTGGTGATTTCACAGTTGCATTAGATGGAAAGGGGGAGCGAATTTTTGGGGGAAGAAGCAGAGTCTTAGCACACACCCATGTGCTTGCCGTGTATAGTCATGCACAGTATTTAGAAGCCAGTGGGGTTTTCAGGTTTAAGTCTGTAATGCAAATACATTCAGCATCACTAAGGCTGGTTGCCCTTGCTGGAGTGTAGGCAGTCACAGAGAATGCACATGGTGTTGGTCTGAAAAAAAACCAGCTTGGACACGTCCAATTAAATAAATCAAAAATAGTGGTTTCATAATGTGTCAGTCTGTAAAAGTGATTTCCAATTGTAAAAAGTGATTTTCACTTGCCCCGAAAAAAAAAAGAGCAGTAAGTGTGCTTTAAAAATGGCAAAGAAATTTCGTTTTGGCACTAATGTGAAAACATGACTCTGTGTGCATAGAAGAATTATAGGCAGAGATTTATTGCGTCTTGCTCTGGTGATTTCACAGTTGCATTAGATGGAAAGGGGGAGCGAATTTTTGGGGGAAGAAGCAGAGGCTTAGCACACACCCATGTCCTTGCCGTGTATAGTCATGCACAGTATTTACAAGCCAGTGGGGTTTTCAGGTTTAAGTCTGTAATGCAAATACATTCAGCATCACTAAGGCTGGTTGCCCTTGGTGGAGTGTAGGCAGTCACAGAGAATGCACATGGTGGTGGTCTGAAAAAAAAACAGCTTGGACACGTGCAATTAAATAAATCAAAAATAGTGGTTTCATAATGTGTCAGTCTGTAAAAGTGATTTCAAATTGTAAAAAGAGATTTTCACTTGGCCCGAAAAAAAAAAGAGCAGTAAGTGTGCTTTCAAATTGGCAAAGAAATTTCGTTGTGGGACTAATGTGAAAACATGACTCTGTGTGCATAGAAGAATTATAGGCAGAGATTTATTGCGTCTTGCTCTGGTGATTTCACAGTTGCATTAGATGGAAAGGGGGAGCGAATTATTGGGGGAAGAAGCAGAGGCTTAGCACACACCCATGTCCTTGCCGTGTATAGTCATGCACAGTATTTACAAGCCAGTGGGGTTTTCAGGTTTAAGTCTGTAATGCAAATACATTCAGCATCACTAAGGCTGGTTGCCCTTGCTGGAGTGTAGGCAGTCACAGAGAATGCACATGGTGGTGGTCTGAAAAAAAAACAGCTTGGACACGTGCAATTAAATAAATCAAAAATAGTGGTTTCATAATGTGTCAGTCTGTAAAAGTGATTTCAAATTGTAAAAAGAGATTTTCACTTGGCCCGAAAAAAAAAGAGCAGTAAGTGTGCTTTGAAATTGGCAAAGAAATTTCGTTTTGGCACTAATGTGAAAACATGACTCTGTGTGCATAGAAGAATTATAGGCAGAGATTTATTGCGTCTTGCTCTGATGATTTCACAGTTGCATTAGATGGAAAGGGGGAGCGAATTATTGGGGGAAGAAGCAGAGGCTTAGCACACACCCATGTCCTTGCCGTGTATAGTCATGCACAGTATTTACAAGCCAGTGGGGTTTTCAGGTTTAAGTCTGTAATGCAAATACATTCAGCATCACTAAGGCTGGTTGCCCTTGCTGGAGTGTAGGCAGTCACAGAGAATGCACATGGTGGTGGTCTGAAAAAAAAGCAGCTTGGACACGTGCAATTAAATAAATCAAAAATAGTGGTTTCATAATGTGTCAGTCTGTAAAAGTGATTTCAAATTGTAAAAAGAGATTTTCACTTGGCCCGAAAAAAAAAGAGCAGTAAGTGTGCTTTCAAATTGGCAAAGAAATTTCGTTTTGGCACTAATGTGAAAACATGACTCTGTGTGCATAGAAGAATTATAGGCAGAGATTTATTGCGTCTTGCTCTGGTGATTTCACAGTTGCATTAGATGGAAAGGGGGAGCGAATTTTTGGGGGAAGAAGCAGAGGCTTAGCACACACCCATGTCCTTGCCGTGTATAGTCATGCACAGTATTTACAAGCCAGTGGGGTTTTCAGGTTTAAGTCTGTAATGCAAATACATTCAGCATCACTAAGGCTGGTTGCCCTTGGTGGAGTGTAGGCAGTCACAGAGAATGCACATGGTGGTGGTCTGAAAAAAAAACAGCTTGGACACGTGCAATTAAATAAATCAAAAATAGTGGTTTCATAATGTGTCAGTCTGTAAAAGTGATTTCAAATTGTAAAAAGAGATTTTCACTTGGCCCGAAAAAAAAAGAGCAGTAAGTGTGCTTTCAAATTGGCAAAGAAATTTCGTTTTGGCACTAATGTGAAAACATGACTCTGTGTGCATAGAAGAATTATAGGCAGAGATTTATTGCGTCTTGCTCTGGTGATTTCACAGTTGCATTAGATGGAAAGGGGGAGCGAATTTTTGGGGGAAGAAGCAGAGTCTTAGCACACACCCATGTGCTTGCCGTGTATAGTCATGCACAGTATTTAGAAGCCAGTGGGGTTTTCAGGTTTAAGTCTGTAATGCAAATACATTCAGCATCACTAAGGCTGGTTGCCCTTGCTGGAGTGTAGGCAGTCACAGAGAATGCACATGGTGGTGGTCTGAAAAAAAAACAGCTTGGACACGTGCAATTAAATAAATCAAAAATAGTGGTTTCATAATGTGTCAGTCTGTAAAAGTGATTTCAAATTGTAAAAAGAGATTTTCACTTGGCCCGAAAAAAAAAGAGCAGTAAGTGTGCTTTCAAATTGGCAAAGAAATTTCGTTTTGGCACTAATGTGAAAACATGACTCTGTGTGCATAGAAGAATTATAGGCAGAGATTTATTGCGTCTTGCTCTGGTGATTTCACAGTTGCATTAGATGGAAAGGGGGAGCGAATTTTTGGGGGAAGAAGCAGAGGCTTAGCACACACCCATGTCCTTGCCGTGTATAGTCATGCACAGTATTTACAAGCCAGTGGGGTTTTCAGGTTTAAGTCTGTAATGCAAATACATTCAGCATCACTAAGGCTGGTTGCCCTTGGTGGAGTGTAGGCAGTCACAGAGAATGCACATGGTGTTGGTCTGAAAAAAAAACAGCTTGGACACGTCCAATTAAATAAATCAAAAATAGTGGTTTCATAATGTGTCAGTCTGTAAAAGTGATTTCAAATTGTAAAAAGAGATTTTCACTTGGCCCGAAAAAAAAAGAGCAGTAAGTGTGCTTTGAAATTGGCAAAGAAATTTCGTTTTGGCACTAATGTGAAAACATGACTCTGTGTGCATAGAAGAATTATAGGCAGAGATTTATTGCGTCTTGCTCTGGTGATTTCACAGTTGCATTAGATGGAAAGGGGGAGCGAATTTTTGGGGGAAGAAGCAGAGGCTTAGCACACACCCATGTCCTTGCCGTGTATAGTCATGCACAGTATTTACAAGCCAGTGGGGTTTTCAGGTTTAAGTCTGTAATGCAAATACATTCAGCATCACTAAGGCTGGTTGCCCTTGCTGGAGTGTAGGCAGTCACAGAGAATACACATGGTGGTGGTCTGAAAAAACAGCTTGGACACGTGCAATTAAATAAATCAAAAATAGTGGTTTCATAATGTGTCAATCTGTAAAAGTGATTTCAAATTGTAAAAAGAGATTTTCACTTGGCCCGAAAAAAAAAGAGCAGTAAGTGTGCTTTCAAATTGGCAAAGAAATTTCGTTTTGGGACTAATGTGAAAACTTGACTCTGTGTGCATAGAAGAATTATAGGCAGAGATTTATTGCGTCTTGCTCTGGTGATTTCACAGTTGCATTAGATGGAAAGGGGGAGCGAATTATTGGGGGAAGAAGCAGAGGCTTAGCACACACCCATGTCCTTGCCGTGTATAGTCATGCACAGTATTTACAAGCCAGTGGGGTTTTCAGGTTTAAGTCTGTAATGCAAATACATTCAGCATCACTAAGGCTGGTTGCCCTTGGTGGAGTGTAGCACTGTGGACATGGGCTTTTTAAAAAATCTGAAAAGTGGTTTCATAATGTGACAGTTTGTAAAAGAGATTTTCACTTGCCCAAAAAAAAGAGCAGTTTGTGTGCATTCAAATTGGCAAAGAAATTTCGTTTTGTGACTATTGTGAAAAGAAATGTAGTAATATATTTAAATACAATAACAGATTTTTTTTTTAGTTTTTTTCAGGTATTTCTGAAGAACAGTGAACAAAATTTAAGATGCCTACAAAATCTCGAGTTCAAAAAACGCTAAAAAAAAAACTATATTTGAAGACAACTGGAGGACCAAAGTTAGTAGAAGATGCTGATGTTGGGAAAAAGAAAAAATCTTCTGGTAAGCAAAAAAAACAATTCCTAAACAAAATATTTAAAACAAAGAAAAATGTACAAAATGTCTGTTCTCGGAAAAATGTAACAAAACATAGAGAACAGCAAAAAATTGAGAATTTAGTTAATGCAAATATACCTTCTGCAATTGAAAAGTTTAACATAAACAGAAAAACAGCATTTAAAGAGATACGTAGAAAAATGTTTCAGAGAAGAGTTATGTCCAATTTGATAAAGGATATAAAGAAATATAAGCAAAAGGCTAAATATTACAAGAGAAAAAAAGAAATTGAAGCCATTGCAGCAAAAGCATTAGAATTAAAAAGGAAACTATTCATATTAATTTTGAATAGGATGCGTACATTAGATAAAATGGTTAATGTACTGAAATCACAAAGCAAAAGCAAAAGAGTAGTGAACAGAACAAACTTTTGTAAAGTGTTTTTAGGAAAGTGGATGCATAGTTCAAGTAGTGAACCTTTTTTTAATGAAGAGAGCTATTTTCAAAGTAATAGTTTGCTGCATGCAGTTGACACCAGAGGTCGTTCATACGAAGTAAAAAATGGTTGCATAATGGAGAAGGAGATAATGGTTCCAAGAGATGAGGTACAAGTGATGGCAGATGAGGCAATGGGGAGACGTCCTAAAGCCCCAGTGTACACTTGGAATTGTAGTAGTATTTGCACTGTGCGTCAGGAATCTATTGACAGATTTCGAGAGTTTCTAAGAGAATATAGTAAAAAAAGTGTAAAACAAAAGATTAAGGTGCTTCAAAGTCTGGATCCATGCAGAGTGAGAGAGAATACTGGTTTGCAGGGTCATTCTCTTGCTTGTCTATCTAGAAAAGGGTGCAATAGTGTTTTCCATCATTTTAGGATGCTGGCTGTTCATCATACTGAAATGAGAAAGTTTGTGAGACGGTTGTATTTTGCCAAAAGTCCAGCAATAAAGTTAAATGAATTGAATAGGGCTCTGTTCCGAGGAACGGTATCAGATGTAGAGAAGGTTGTTGATGAAATTCAGTTTTGTTACTTTGGTCCTGAACAAAACAGTGCAGAGAAGGACACAGTAAATGAGGAAGAAGTGGAAGAGAATGTAGAACCCTCTGTAAGTAACACATTTAATGATCACATAACAAAATTTGCAATAGTCTCTAATGAAAGACCAAATTTTACTTGTATTTGTTGCCGCAGAACTCATTATAGAAAACAAACTAGGAATGTTGATCTCTACAGAAAGAGTGAAAATGAAGATAATTATAAGTGGAAGGATTTTGCCACATATATATTTCTAGAAAATTGTTTTGAATTGGGTGAAGATCAGCGTATTTGTAAATACTGTTATAACAAGTTAGAGGAAAATAGAATGCCGACCAGAGCTGTACATAATAATTTAGAATTGGATGCTATTCCTGCTGAACTTTCTGAATTAAATACATATGAGTCTATACTCATTCAATGTGTTCATCCGTTCCAGACCATAGTACGTATGGAGCCCAAAACTGGTAAATTACCTCCTTCAGATTTACTGAGAGGTTTAAAAGGTAGAGTGGTGTATTTGCCCTTGGATTTGAAAAAAAATATGGAAACTATTGATGCGGATACTTTGGAAACTGAACCATTAATTATTCTGGTTAATGGTGTACCTACAAAGAATAAGAAGATTTGGCAGGAGCTGGTAGATGTGCGGAAAGTACAAAGAGCAAATTTGTATTTGAAAAAAAATAACAAATGGTATGAATCAATTTATATAGAAGAAGAAGAAGAAGAAGAAGATTTACAAGGAGACACAGAAACACCAACTGGACAAATTGAAAAAGTGGACAAGTCAAAGGAAGAAGAAATTTATGAACATTTTAGCATACATCCTCTCCATTCGAAAGAAGTTATGGGAGACAATATTGATCTCTTTCAGATGAAGAAAGCAAAAGGAAATCCCGTGAGTGTATGGGAGGAGAGCTTGGAAGCTCGATGTTTTCCCCAGCTGTTTCCTAAAGGAAAAGGAGGACGATACGATGAACGTCCAGAACAGATTCCAGCTTCAGAGTATCGAACTACAAGACTATATGCTGAAGATCCCAGATTTCGACAAAGTATTCCTTATTTGTTCCATCTTTTATTTGAAAGCGACTTGTCTGCACTGTCTTATGCAGTAAATCACATTTTAAAAAGTGGAGTACATTTACAAAATGTGTCTGATAAGGATTTTATGGAGAAAGTGCAGCACCGAGATGATCATTTGGAAACACAACTGATCAATCTGATGGCTTGTCAGCGTGGGACAAATGAATATTGGTACCGACGCCATGGTGAACTAAAATGCATGTTACGCAATTTAGGAACACCAACATGGTTCCTTACCCTAAGCTGTGCCGAGTACGCTTGGGATGATTTACTGGATTTTCTACGAGAGGCCAATTCAAACATTAAAAACATCGAATACAAGGCAAGATGGCGGCCACGCTGTTGGCCGGTTGAGCGGGCTGCTCCTCACTCCTCTCATCATCAGTTTTGAAAAGCTGTGACTCTGGTGTGGTCAGTTGTTTAAATCCGAATATACTGAATGAACTTGTGTGTTGGCGATAGCTACAGATAGCTACGGATATTCGACCCCCCTTTGGCTTACCTGGCTCCTGGCGCCGCCGCCGGCGTTCTAATTAGAGGCTTCAGGGTTACGGAGCACAAGCCATGCCGTCGAAAGCTGCGTCCCGGTCTGCGAGGTCAGTGAGACCACGGACGGCTGCTGCACAGACCGGCACTCCGGTGAAGACGCGCATGGCTGCCAATACCGCCAATACCGCCAACACGGCTCTGGGCAGAAAGACTCCGATTCTAGCTAGTCCAACAGGAGAGCAGCATCCCTCGGAAGTCTTGGGCTCGACGGGTCAGTTTTTAGACAAACAGAAAGCTCAGTCTCCGTCTAAACCGGCAATACCTGCAATGTTTATGCAAATGCCGAACAGAAAGAGCCGAGGAAAGGAGTCTCCTACCTGCACGAACTCGACTGTGGGAGCGGATGACTTGGAGTGTAATGCCGGCGCTTTGGTGAGTGCGGAGAGGGCTAAGCCGGGGGGGTCGGAAGATGCTGCAGTACCCCCAGCCCCAGAGCCGGGGTCCGATGCTCTTACCTACTGCATCATGGGAGATGAAGTTCAGTCAGAAGCAGTGCCGAAACAAGTTATTGATACTCTCAATGTAGCCATGGTCAATAAAGGAAGAGCAGGAAGGGTTATGGTCGAGAATCTAAGTCCTGATGAAATGATTGGGATAGCTAAGGATACCTTAATCGTTTCTAATACGACGATCAATCAATTACAATTGGAGTCATGTGACCCTCCTGACAAACTGTCCAGTACAGACGATTTCTTCTCCCTGTCTGACCATTCATCTGATGAGAGCTTCGCCGAGGATGGACCGGATGAGTGTGGTTTAGATATAGGCAGGGGTAAAATGATTAGTCCTTTGAGACGTTTGAATTTAGGGAATCCGGAGAATCAAGAAAATTTGGAGAATTTGGAGAAGGTGAATAGTCCTGTGGCTGCAGTTGAGGGAGCCGAGAGATTGAGTCCACCTGGTTCTGATGCTTCACTTTCTTGGGACTATGAGGGCTCACCCAACACAATTGTGCAGCTTTCAGAGCCCCATTTACTCTCATTGGCTGGAGATGCACCTATAGCAACAGAGAATGGGGAAGTAACTCTGGCTATTATTTACGATTTGATTCTGGCGCACAGGGCGGAAACTCGGGCGGAGAGTAGTCGAATGCAAAATTCATCCAAAAAGATACAGAACTCAATGCGGAGGGTCGTGAAGACCTGCACTGATATGTCTAACAGAATTACAGAGGCTGAGACACGTATATCCGCCCTGGAGGATGATCTTACAAAGCAGAGAGAAGTTACCGGATCTATCAAAGCTCATCGTGACGACGTACAATGGAAATTGACTGATTTAGAAAATCGTGTAAGGCGCAACAACCTTAGGATTTTGGGGATCCCTGAAGGCAAAGAGCGCGCCGATGTACGCAATTTTGTAGCTGAATTATTTGAGGAGGCTTTCCCGGGGCTTACGCAGTGGGATTGGCGAGTAGAAATACAACGAGCTCATCGTTTTCCAATCAGTTTGAGAAAGAAGTCAGGTGAGAGTACTTATCCTCGAGCAATTCTTATTTCGTTAAACAATTTTTTGGCTCGTGAAGCCCTTTACGACATTGCACGACCCAGCAAGAAAGGCCATGCCAAGGATTGTGACTTTTTCGTGAGGCCTGACTTCTGTCAGTCCACAGTCGACCTTCGTTGGAGGATGCGGCAGCTGATCCCACAGTTTCAGGGCAAAGGTGCTCAAGCCTTTCTACAGAATCCATCAAAATTGAAGATTGTCGACAAGGGACGGACAAGGATGTTTTTTGACGAATTGTTGGCTAAGGAGTTTTTGCAGACATTATAGTATGTTACGCTAGACTGTATTGATTCTGTTTTTTTTTTTTTTTTTTCTTCGCCATCAGAGAATCTCGAGGATAAGTCCGTTTGGGCAATGGAAAGAAAAGTAATCTTGTAGACTTAATTTTGTTGTGAGAGTGAAGATGAGGGGAGTGGGAGGTGTGGGTGTCCGACTCTACATCGCAAGGGATCTAGATCCCAATGCCTCATGGGGTTGGTAAGCTGTTCGGGAGGGGGAGGGGCTGGGTTCGGGGATGGGGTTGGGGGGTTTGGGGGTGGTTGCACGGGGTGGGGGACTGCAGGGGCAGTAGGGTAGTGTTGGTGATAAAAAATACAGCAGTGGAGAAGTACTTTCTATATCGGTTTGGAGGGAGTTTAGTAATTTTTTTGTTTTTCTCTTTGTTTTTCTTTTTGTTTGGCAATTGTCCGATTTTAGTAACTATGAGTGCTAATCAGAAAAGGGATCCTGCAAGTAAGCTTATAAGTGGCGAGAGCATTTGGGGAGAAGAAATGATTCTCCCGAGAAAAATTTATTGTAATTTAAATGACCAAATTCACAGTCTGCTCTCTCAACATATGTGGCTTAAATGACGCTAATAAGAGAAGGGTTTTGGCTAGGATAGTACAGGCCCTGTCTTGGGATGTTGTGTGTTTACAAGAGACGCACATTGCATGGGCGAACAGAGGCTGGCTAAAGGGCTTGGGTATGGATCTGGTAGTTTGTTCTCGTCAGTCAGTTAATGTAAGGGGGGTCGCTATTCTATCTAAGAAAGGGGCATTAACGGTTAGGAATCATAGGGAGGATAAATGGGGGCGGTGGGCAATCGTCGAAGTTATTGTTAATAGTAAAAAGCTAACAATATGTACAGTGTATGGTCCAAACCTAGATGAATCTGAATTTTTTGATAAAATCAATTTAGAAATGTCTACCTGGGCGCAACCGTTCATCATTTGTGGGGACTTGAATATACATTTAAATGCGGGGTTTGATGTCAAAGGTAATCAGTTCTACTATGGAAGGAAGCCTAGAACATTTAGAAGTTTGCGTAGCTTGGTTTTAGATCAAGGTTTAGCAGATGTTTGGACGGAATTTAATGCCAATCAGCCAGGTTTTACGTTTTTCTCAGCCCCCCATAAAAAATTGGTACGTTTGGACTACTTTTTTATTTCCTATTCCCTGCTTGAAAATGCAAGGGTTTCTATTCTGCCTAGGTTTATTTCGGACCATAATCCTATAGTTTTAACCATTGAGCTTGATACAACCATCCCACGAAACTCTGAGTGGACTTTTGACAGGAAAATTTTGTTAGACTTGGAGTATTGTAGACATATTAAGGATTGGATTTCAAGTTTCTTTGAGATAAATAGGAACTCTGCCTCTGTAGAAATTGTATGGGATTCATTTAAGGCGGGACTTAGGGGCGAGACTCTTAGTTATGCTGCCCACAAGCGAAAAAATATTAAGGAAGTGTTAGACAATCGTATTAGGGTTTTAAGTAATTCCGAGCGTGAGCTGGATAAGAATATTAAAGAAGGAGTAGACCTGACTGAGACATTGAGAAAGTTAGCTATTAATAGATCAGCTATATACCAACAGTTTGCTGAAGAGGTGGCTGCTAAGTTCCAGCTGTATAAAAGAGAATGCTATGAGTATGGTGAGCAGTCCGGTAAGATTTTAGCCAATCGACTCAGACAAAGAGAGGTACAGAATAAAATTCTTAAGGTTAGAGATATGCAGGGTATAATTCAGGTGACTTCGCTTGGCGTGAGGAAAGCTTTTCATACATTTTATGAGAATTTGTACCAGTATGAGGCATCTGAAAAGGCGGAGAGTTTTTTAGCTGGGATTGAATCCTCCTCTCTGACAGAAGAATTGAGAGATACTTTGGCCGAGCCGATAACGCTAGAAGAAGTTGAGGCCACAATATTTTCGCTTTCGTGTGGTAAGGCTATGGGCCCGGATAGAATACCTTTGGAATTCTATAGGAGGTTCTTGGCGGAGCTGGGGTTAGAATTCCTGACTCTGCTGCAAAATGCCTTTAATGGTTTCCCGCCGGACTCTTGGTCCAAAACGATCATTATGGTATTCAAAAAAAAGGGGAAGGATGGGATGCAATTAGGATCATATCGACCTATATCTTTAATAAATGCAGATTCCAAAATTTACTCAAAACTTCTTGCTAGGAGAATGTCGAAAGTCATAATCTCAATTGTCTCACCGCGCCAGCATGGATTTATTGCTGGACGGGGCACTATAGATCATATTAGTCGGGTTATATCTCTTCTAGATTGGGCCCAGGCGACTGGGTCGCGGGCTGGGGTGGCCCTGTTGGATGCCGAAAAGGCGTTCGACAGGGTCTCCTGGGCCTACTTATGGTCTGTGCTTGAATGGAAGGGATTTCCCCTCGATTTTGTCAAAGCTATAAAGACTATGTATAAAAATCCGACTGGTGCTGTAAGGGTTTCAGGAGCACAATCAGACGAGTTTAAAGTGCTTAGGGGCACACGACAAGGATGTCCTTGTTCGCCCATGCTTTTTGCTCTCTATATAGAACCTCTGATTCATATTCTGGAACATGATACACTAATTGCTCCCGTTAAACCTCAGCTGCATGAGGTGAAAGTTTTAGCCTATGCTGATGATATAGCAGTTTTGACTAGTGACGTTGCCCGAGCGCTGGATAGAATTGAGATTTTGACGAATGACTTTGCAAGGTATTCAGGCTATAAGTTAAACTTAGCCAAGACCCAAATCTTGCACTCTGAAAAGGGACGCCCAGTAGATCCTAAAATAGTTGATGAGGCTGTTTACTTGGGCATCAGAATCTCGGCGAAAGTTGAGGCTATTCCAGCTCTGAATGCTGACCCCATTATATCAGACTCCGATAAGATCTTGGAGAGACTGGACCATCTGCATTTATCACTTTACGGAAGAAGCAATGTTATCAAAATGGTGATTTTCCCAAAGTTTCTTTATATATTTCGGGCGATCCCGTTACTTTTTCCTAACTCTTTGTTTCTGAGGATAGAAAGACTTTGTTCTCGGTTTTTATGGAGCTATAAAAGGGCGAGAAAGGCCTTGAAGTGGCTTTATATGCCCGTTAGTCGAGGGGGGTGGGCTATCCCTAATTTTCGTTTATATTATTATATAGCAATGTTACAACATTGCCGAATTTTGATCTTTGGAGAAAGGGCAAGTCTGGATTTGGCTGTTTTTCCTTCTATATTTGAATTGGTTTTGGGCCCTGAAGCAAGGCATTTATTAGTAAGGGTTATTGAGCCCAGTTATTATAAAAAAACTAGATTCAAAGTTGTCGCAGCAGCTTTTTTTGTATGGAAAAAGATGTGTCTATTGTGTAAGATAAATAAAGTTAATGTTTATACGCCGATTGGTCTGCCCGGGGCTATGTCTTCTGTTCTTATGGACTCCGTCGCTCGGAAGTGGCGGGCGGCAGGTATCTGGACTTTGGGGGACATAAGTGAATATGGCCAAATAATGCCATATGCTTTAGTGAGAGAGAAATTTGATTTGGAAAAGGGGGATTTTTTTAAATATTTACAGTTGCGTAGCTATGTAGATAAAGCTATCACAGAGGGTATATGCTCACTCGAGGGAATTTATATACTTAAGGTTCTAATACGTAAGGTGAAACTGTCTCAAATATATAAAGAAGTTATGCATGGCCAGCTTGATGATCTCCAAAGTCATGAATTAAAATGGGAAGGAAAGCTTGGGATTCAGAACATAGACCTGCAGGAGGCATTAGAACTGGCAAGTACTATTCTGTTTTCGGGGAGTTTAAAGAGTCAGTGTTTTATGTCAGTTTTTGATCTCTATTACACTCCAGCCAAGCTTGCAAAATGGAAGGCTGGAAAGGGTGATAAATGTGCGCGCTGTGGTGAGAGCGCAGCGGATGCTGCACATATGTTTTTTTTGTGCTCATCATTGGCTCATTTTCTTGGCGAAGTGAAATTTTTTCTGAATTCCTCCTTAAAAATGTGCGTAGTTCTTAACCCGGGTCTAGTGCTGTTTGGCATCGAGTCTGAATCACTAATTAGTCGGTCGTTACCTCAAAGGGGTTTTCTATTTTTGTGTATGGCTGTGATTCGACTCTGTATTACTACGAAGTGGCTAAGCCCGGACCCACCTTCCTTTTCTGAATGGAGATCCAGGATTCTTGCTTTATATTATATGGAAACTGCTCTTTATAAATTGAAGGGTCATAGAAGAAAGTTATTTGGAGAGCAATTATGGGCACCGATAACTGATTGGCTGTGAATAGCGACAATCTGTGTAAATTTATGAAACTATTTTAGTTGTATGCTTCAGATTTGTATTTATTTTGGCTCATATGCTAATTTGTGTTGTTCTTGTATTTCTGACACTGCTGAATAAAAAAAAAAAAAAGAAAAACATCGAATACAAGACAGCAGGAGAACTGTGCTCATTGGATCCGGTTAATGTTTGCAGATATTTCAATCATAGATTTGAGGCTATGATGTCCTTCATCTGCAATAAAAAAAATCCACCCCTTGGAGAAGTAGTGGATTTCTTTTGGAGAAAAGAGTACCAGGCAAGAGGTGCTCCTCATATTCATATGCTGCTGTGGATCAAGGATGCCCCAAAGTTTGGAACAGATACTGATGAAGCAGTGTTATCTTACATTGAAGAATATGCAACATGTGCTATACCAAAAAGCACAGAAGAGAACAAGTTAAAGGAGCAAGTTCTACGTTTCCAAAGTCATCGGTGTGGAAAATACTGTCGACGGAAATACAAGAGCAAAGAAAAATACTACACTAAATGTCGATTTGGATTTCCTAGACCTGTTCTTTCAAATGGAAGAGTCAACAGTTTTATGTCAGCTGTGAGACATACTATCACAAGAAAATCACCTAAGAATACCTACAACCTTAAAAGAAAAGAAGAATCTAAAAATATAAATGACTACAACCCAGTCATTTTATCCATGTGGAACGCTAACATGGATATACAGTATGTTGCTGACAATTCCATTGCTGTTGCTCGATATGTAACGTCTTACATTACGAAATCAGAAAAAACAGAATTGAAGGAAATGTGGGAAGAGATTTCTCACGAGAAGACTGTCAGTAAGAAGCTGTACAGTTTCAGTTTGAAGATGTTATCGCATCGAGAAATTGGATCCTACGAATGTTCAGATAGGTTATCTTCTGCAAGTCTCTACTCGAAGTCAAGAAGAATAATTTGGGCAAGTTTAGGCCTTGCAGCAATGAGAAATCGGGTACTGAAATCTGTTGGAGAAATTGAATATTTGGCTGAGAATGACCCAGAAAGTACAGATATATTGAAAACAAACATGTTGGACACATATTATCCCAAGAGAAGTCATCATCTGGAGAACATGTGTCTCTATGAAGTGTTACAGAACTACATTTATTCACGGAAAGCTGCAGAAGACATCAACAGTGGAAAATATAAAGTTGTTGGTGAAGAAGGATGTTTGGTGAAGCAAACCAAAGGAAGTTTGATAAATCACCGGAAGCTGAGTTGCGACACTACCGACAAGAAAGAATTTTACTACTTGGCTCTTTTACAGTTGTTTAAACCATGGCGTACAGAGGATGAACTACTGGGAGAATTCCAGAGCTATGAAGATTCTTTTAATGCTTGTAAAGACAGCATACAATGCAGTACATTCTCAACTTATCTGCAAATGTTAAATGAAGAAATTGAACAGGAAACTACAATTGCAGCAGAAATAGCTAGAGACAGTTCTCAGGACAGCCAAAGTTCAGGAACATACAGTCAAGATCCCCTAGGACAACCAATCGTTGAAAATGAAGCATCAATAGCCATGAATGAAGTGGAAACGGCTATGAATCAAGGTCAAGAAGAATTTATAGACTTAGAAAATTTGGAAAGACAACTGAATCAAGAGCAGCAACAAATTTATGAAGAGATCAAAAACAAAATTGATCACGGATTTCTACATATCAAAAAAGAGTGCTCATGCACATCATTTCATCCAATCAGGATGTATGTAAGCGGACAAGCTGGTACTGGAAAAAGTTTCCTAATTAAAGTCATCAGAAGCTACCTAAAGCAAAAAACGGATTCTACTTTGTCTTGTGTGGTTACTGCTCCAACTGGGTTAGCAGCATATAACATAAAAGGAATCACCTTACATCGTTTGCTAATGTTACCAGTGGAGCATGAGAACAAAATACAATTCAACAAGCTAACTGGAGAAGCATCCTTGGAAGTTTCAAGAGTATTGAAGAAGATGCAAGTTCTCATTATTGATGAGGTGAGCATGGTATCGAACTTAATGCTTGCCTTTGTGCATTTAAGAATGCAGCAAATTTTGAAGACAGACTATGACGTGTTATTTGGTGGAAAACACGTCATAGTTTTTGGGGATCTTTTGCAACTTACTCCAGTTAAAGGACAACCAGTGTTTAATACTGTGACACATGAAGACACGAAGAAGTCATTGGGAAGCATTGGAAATACAAATATTTGGTCCTTCTTTGAGTACAAGGAACTTACAACTAATATGAGGCAAGCAAACGATGAAGAATATGGAAGTATTCTGAAAGATATCAGGATTGGAATACTCACAGAAGTTGGGAAAAAAGCATTACAGAGTCGGCTGCTACATAATTTATTTCCAAAGGAAGAAATAGTTGCAGAGAAAATATACAAGAATATTGCAGAAAACAAAAGTGTCATCTGCTTAATGCCAACTCTACGTGAATGCTCAATATTTAATGAGGAGCTTTTGAAATTGGAAAAGGAAGACATCAGGAAATTGGAAGCAGTGGACAAAATTGAGGATGGAAGAATTACTGTCACAGTAACAGGCAAACTGAAAAATAAATTGGACTCACTAGAGAAGAACATCTCCAAAACAGCAGGATTAGAAAAAAATCTATATGTTTGCATGAACTGTAGAGTGTTTTTAAGGAGAAATTTGGATGTTGAGAAAGGCTTAGTGAATGGAGCAATGGGAAGAGTTGTGGGTTTTATTAATTATCAGAAAAAAGAAGGAATTGAATGTTTAAAAATAAAATTTGATCAGATAGAAGAAGTTAAAGATATTTGTCGTTGTACAGTTCGTTTTATGCTTGTGAAAGACTTATATGTACGTAGGAAGCAGTTTCCGTTTTCTCTAGCATATGCTGTAACTATTCACAAGTCTCAAGGATTGACTGTAGATTGTGCATTTGTGAACATTGGTTCAACTGTGTTCAAAGAAGGTATGGCATATGTAGCTTTGTCACGAGTCAAAACATTATCAGGTTTATTCATGATAGACTTTGATGACTCAAAAGTTAGTGCTGATACAAACTGTGTAAAGGAGTATAATAGATTAAGAAGAAGCTATGCTCCTCATTTAGGTCAGTATCCTGTGTTGGAGAAACGTGTAGTTTCTCGTAAAAGGAGAAATGAGAATATCTGTAATGAAGATATAGAGAAGAGGAAAAAAAAGAGGAGTGATGTAATTGCAAGCAAAAAGAAAAAGGAAAATGAAGAACAGGTTGTAGGATGTCATTTTGAAAATAGCTCTGGTGTCAACTGCTATGCAAATGTAGTGCTGAATGTTGCATTTTATCTGGAAAGTTTGCAAGAGCAGATAATAGTAAATCAGGGAAAAAGATTCTGTTCAGAGCTGAGTCTCCTTTTTCAAAAGCTGAGTAAAGATAAAACTCAAATAGAAAGTGCTACTGACATTAGAAAACTTTTAGATGTATGTTCAGGACGAACACAGTTTTCTCAAAATGAACAGCAAGATGCACACGAATTTTTGATGTATTTTCTTCAGGTAGTGGAAGAAGAAGGAGTTCCCATTGACATTTTTTTTGGTCTCTCTTATAAATGGGAACATAGTTGTGATAATTGTTATAATATATGTGGCTCTATTGTTGATAATGAAAGGTTTATTTATTTGACATTGCCAGAGAGTAAAACAGTCACTTTTCCAAAATTAGTTAAAGATGCTAATCATAGCATGAAATGTGGTGAGTGTAATTCTGACATGTTATCAACATTAATTTTAAGGGAATACGGACAGTATGTAATTTTAATGATGCAACGATGTAGAGCTGATGGATCATAATTGCTGTCCTGTAAACTTCTTTATTAAAGTATCCAATTCCCCCGTTATAGTTAGTGCAGGCAACTATAACTCACGCGACCGCAATCCTCTGCTGATGCTAATACTGTATTTAGACACTTATTTGCCCATGTCTTCTTCCATTAAATTTTAGCTATACATATATTACAAACATTTTTTTTTCATAAAGACACATATGTCATCAGCAGAGGATTGCGGTCGCGTGAGTTATAGTTGCCTGCACTAACTATAACGGGGGAATTTCAATGGTTTTTCACGAGTGAAATGTCCAGCTAACTATAACATGTGTGAAACCTATGGTTTTTTCAGTGAATATATATATATATATATATATAGATAGATAGATAGATAGATAGATAGATAGATAGATAGATAGATAGATATAATCTACTGGCGGTAGATAGCTATAGTTAGGACCTAGTTTCAATAGGAAAAAACTTTTTTCATTTCCCAATAACTTTGGTGCCAGTTGAGGAATCTTTGCGAAATTTTCAAAACTTGTGGCCTGCTCTAGTCAGCTCCTATCCTGAAAGCTTCGGGGGATTCGCCAAGTGGGGGCTGAGAAAGAAGGGGGGACCCAAAACATGTTTTCTCCATGTTATTTCCTACAGGAAACATTAGACACGACTTCAGCCCGAACTGCTGATCGGAATTACACCAAATTTGGCAAAAAGGTAGCCCTTGGTTCAGAAAGAGACCTTTTTTTTTTTAAATGGTGTAAATCCGTTCAGTAGTTCCTGAGAAATTAAAAAAAATAGAGGTCAAAAAATCAATTTCCCAAAGGAAACGTTAGACACGGGTACAGCTGAAACTGCTGAACGGAATTACACCAAATTTGGCAGAAAGGTATTGCTTGGTTCATAAAGCGACCTTATTTTTTAAATGGTGTAAATCCATTTAGTCGTTTTTGAGATACTAAAGGAAAAAAATCTCATATATCTGACGGGGACCTAAGTACACAAGCAGGAGCTTGGCTCCAATTGGCTGCCAACAATTCAATCCAGAAAGTGTTAGCAGCAATCTTGGTGCAATGCTTTTTATGTCTCGCCTAGCGATGCAGCGCATGCGCTGTGCACTACACAAAAACCACTGCACTGCACTAAACCCTAAAACACTACCCCAGCACGATCCCCTACACCGCACAAACACCACTGCACTGCCCTAAACCCTAAAACACCACCCCTTCATGACCCCCTACACTGCCCGAACACCACTGCACTGCCCTAAACCCTAAAACACTACCCCAGCACAACCCCCTACACTGCCCGAACACCACTGCACTGCCCTAAACCCTGAAACATCACCACCAGCATGACCCCCACACTGCCTGAACACCACTGCACTGCCCTAAACCCTGAAACACCACCCCCAGCACGAACCCCTACACTGCCCTAACATGACTGCACTGCCCTAAACCCTAAAAACCACCCCCAGCAGTACCCCCTACACTGCTCAAACACCACTGCACTGCCCTAAACCCTGAAACACTACCCCCAGCAAGACCCCCTACACTGCCCGAACACCACTGCACTGCCCTAAACCCTGAAACATCAACCCCAGCAAGACCCCCTACACTGCCTGAACACTACTGCCCTAAACCCTGAAACACCACCCCCAGCAAGACCCCCTACACTGCCCGAACACCACTGCACTGCCCTAAACCCTGAAACACCACCCCCAGCACGACCCCTTACACTGCCCAAACACCACTGCTCTGCCCAAAACCCTGAAACACCAGCCCCAGCACAACCCCCTACACTGCCCGAACACCACTGCACTGCCCTAAACCCTGAAACACCAGCCCCAGAACAGCCCCCTACACTGTCCAAACACCACTGCATTGCCCTAAACCCTGAAACACCAGCCCCAGTACAACCCCCTACACTGCCCGAACACCACTGCACTGCCCTAAAGCCTGAAACACCAGCCCCAGCATGACCCCCTACACTACCCGAACACCACTGCACTGCCCTAAACCCTGAAACAGCACCCCCAGCATGCCCCCTTACACTGTCCGAACACCACTGCACTGTCCTGTACCCTGAAATACCAGCCCCAGCACGACCCCCTACACTGTCCGAACACCACTGCACTGCCCTAAATCCTGAAACACCAGCCCCAGCACGACCCCCTACACTGCCCGAACACCACTGCCCTAAACCCCGAAACACCACCCCATTAAGACCCCCTACACTGCCCGAACACCACTACACTGCCCTAAACCCTGAAACACCATGCCCAGCACGACCCCTTACACTGCCTACACCACTGCTCTGCCCTAAACCCTGAAACACCAGCCCCAGAATGACCCCCTACACTGTCCGAACACCACTGCACTGCCCTAAACCCTGAAACACCAGCCCCAGCACGACCCCCTACACTGCCCGAACACCACTACACTGCCCTAAACCCTGAAACACCAGCCCCAGCATGACCCCCTACACTGCCCGAACATCACTGCACTACCCTAAACCCTAGAACACTACCCCCAGCACGACCCCCTCAGTACACAAACACCACTGCACTGCCCTAAACCCTAAAACACTACCCCAGCACGATCCACTACACTACCCAAACACCACTGCACTACCCTAAACCCTAAATCTGCCCCAAACACGACCCCCTACACTACACAAACATCACTGCACTACCCTAAACCCTTAAACACTACCTCCAGCACGACCCCCTACACTGCCTGAACACCACAGCCCTAAACCCTGAAACACCACCCCAGCAAGATCCCCTACACTGCCCGAACACCAATGCCCTAAACCTGAAACACCACTCCCAGCAAGACCCCCTACCCCGCCTGAACACCACTGCACTGCCCTAAACCCTGAAACACCACGCCCTGCACAACCCCTACACTCCCCGAACACCACTGCACTGCCCTAAATGCTGGAACGCCACCACCAGCATAACCCCCCTACACCGCCCGAATACCACTGCACTGCCCTAAACCCCAAACACTAGCCCCAGCACGACCCCTATACTGCCTGAACACCACTGCACTGCTCTAAACCCTGAAACACCACCCCCAGCAAGATCCCCTACACTGCCCGAACACCAATGCCCTAAACCCTGAAACACCACCCCCAGCAAGATCCCCTACACTGCCCGAACACCAATGCCCTAAACCCTGAAACACCACCCCCAGCAAGACCCCCTACCCTGCCTGAACACCACTGCACTGCCCTAAACCCTGAAACACCACGCCCTGCACGACCCCCTACACTCCCCGAACACCACTGCACTGCCCTAAACGCTGAAACACCACCACCAGCATAACCCCCTACACCGCTGAATACCACTGCACTGTCCTAAACCCCAAAACACTAGCCCCAGCACGACCCCCTATACTGCCCGAACACCACTGCACTGCCCTAAACCCTGAAACACCACCCCCAGCACAACCCCCTACACTGCCCGAACACCAATGCCCTAAACCCTGAAACACCACCCCCAGCAAGACCCTCTACCCTGCCCAAACACCACTGCACTGCCCTAAATCCTAGAACACTACTCCCAGCATGACCCCCTTCAGTACACAAACACCACTGCACTGCCCTAAACCCTAAAACACTACCCCCAGCCCGACCCCCTACACTACCCAAACACCACTGCACTACCCTAAACCCTAGAACTACCCCAAGCACGATCCCCTACACTACACAAACATCACTGCACTACCCTAAACCCTTAAACACTACCACCAGCACGCCCCCCTACAGTGCCCAAACACCACTGCACTGCCCTAAACCCTGAAACACCACCGCCAGCAAGACCCCCTACACTGCCTGAACACCACAGCCATAAACCTTAAAACACTACCCCAAGCACGACCTCCTACACTACCCAAACACCACTGCACTACCCTAAACCCTAGAACACTACCCCCAGCACGACCCCCTTCAGTACACACACACCACTGCACTGCTCTAAACCCTAAAACACTACACCCAGCATGACCCCCTACACTACCCAAACACCACTGCACTACCCAAAACCCTAAATCTACCCCAAGCACGACCACCTACACTACACAAACATCACTGCACTACCCTAAACCCTTAAACACTACCACCAGCACACACCCCTACAGTGCCCAAAAACAACTGCACTGCCCTAAACCCTGAAACACCACCGCCAGCAAGACCCCCTACACTGCCTGAACACCACAGCCCAAAACCCTAAAACACTACCCCAAGCATGATCCCCTACACTACCCAAACACCACTGCACTACCCTAAACCCTAAATCTAGCCCAAGCACGACCACCTACACTACACAAACATCAGTGCACTACCCTAAACCCTTAAACACTACCATCAGCACGACCCCCTACAGTGCCCAAACACCACTGCACTGCCCTAAACCCTGAAACACCACCGCCAGCAAGATCCCCTACACTGCCCGAACACCAATGCCCTAAACCCTGAAACACCACACCCAGCAAGACCCCCTACCCTGTCAGAACACCACTGCACTGCCCTAAACCCTGAAACACCAGCCACTGCACGACCCCCTACACTCCCCGAACACCACTGCACTGCCCTAAACCCCAGCACAACCCCCTACACTGCCCGAACACCAATGCCCTAAACCCTGAAACACCACCCCCAGCAAGACCCCCTACCCTGTCCGAACACCACTCACTGCCCTAAACCCTGAAACACCACCCGCTGCACGACCTGCTATACTGCCCGAACACCACTGCACTGCCCTAAACCCTGAAACACCACCCCCAGCAAGATCCCCTACACTGCCCGAACACCAATGCCCTAAACCCTGAAACACCACCCCCAGCAAGATCCCCTACACTGCCCGAACACCAATGCGCTAAACCCTGAAACACCACCCCAGCAAGACCCCCTACCCTGCCTGAACACTACTGCACTGCCCTAAACCCTGAAACACCACGCCCTGCACGACCCCCTACACTCCCCGAACACCACTGCACTGCCCTAAACGCTGAAAAACCACCACCAGCATAACCCCCTACACCGCCGAATACCACTGCACTGCCCTAAACCCCAAAACACTAGCCCCAGCACGACCCCCTATACTGCCCGAACACCACTGCACTGCCCTAAACCCTGAAACACCACCCCCAGCACAACCCCCTACACTGCCCAAACACCAATGCCCTAAACCCTGAAACACCACCCCCAGCAAGACCCTCTACCCTGCCCAAACACCACTGCACTGCCCTAAATCCTAGAACACTACTCCCAGCATGACCCCCTTCAGTACACAAACACCACTGCACTGCCCTAAACACTAAAACACTACCCCCAGCCCGACCCTCTACACTACCCAAACACCACTGCACTACCCTAAACCCTAGAACTACCCCAAGCACGACCCCCTACACTACACAAACATCACTGCACTACCCTAAACCCTTAAACACTACCACCTGCACGCCGCCTACAGTGCCCAAACACCACTGCACTGCCCTAAACCCTGAAACACCACCGCCAGCAAGACCCCCTACACTGCCTGAAAACCACAGCCATAAACCCTAAAACACTACCCCAAGCATGACCTCCTACACTACCCAAACACCACTGCACTACCCTAAACCCTAGAACACTACCCCCAGCACGACCCCCTTCAGTACACACACACCACTGCACTGCTCTAAACCCTAAAACACTACACCCAGCATGACCCCCTACACTACCCAAACACCACTGCACTACCCAAAACCCTAAATCTACCCCAAGCACGACCACCTACACTACACAAACATCACTGCACTACCCTAAACCCTTAAACACTACCACCAGCACACACCCCTACAGTGCCCAAACACCACTGCACTGCCCTAAACCCTGAAACACCACGGCCAGCAAGACCCCCTACACTGCCTGAACACCACAGCCCAAAACCCTAAAACACTACCCAAAGCACGACCTCCTACACTACCCAAACACCACTGCATTACCCTAAACCCTAGAAAACTACCCCCAGCACGACCCCCTTCAGTACACAAACACCACTGCACTGCTCTAAACCCCAAAACACTACCCCCAGCACGACCCCCTACACTACCCAAACACCACTGCACTACCCTAAACCCTAAATCTAGCCCAAGCACGACCACCTACACTACACAAACATCAGTGCACTCCCCTAAACCCTTAAACACTACCATCAGCACGACCCCCTACAGTGCCCAAACACCACTGCACTGCCCTAAACCCTGAAACACCACCGCCAGCAAGATCCCCTACACTGCCCGAACACCAATGCCCTAAACCCTGAAACACCACACCCAGCAAGACCCCCTACCCTGTCAGAACACCACTGCACTGCCCTAAACCCTGAAACACCAGCCACTGCACGACCCCCTACACTCCCCGAACACCACTGCACTGCCCTAAACCCTGAAACACCACCACCAGCATAACCCCCCTACACTGCCCAAATACCACTGCACTACCCTAAGCCCTGAAACACTAGCCCCAGCACGACCCCCTATACTGCCCGAACACCACTGCACTGCCCTAAACCCTGAAACACCACCCCCGGCACAACCCCCTGCACTGCCCAAACACCAATGCCCTAAACCCTGAAACACCACCCCCAGCAAAACCCCCTACCCTGCCTGAACACCACTGCACTGCCCTAAACCCTGAAACACCACCCCCTGCATTACTCCCTACACTCCCCGAACGCCACTACACTGCCCTAAACCCTGAAACACCACCACCAGCATAACCCCTCTACACTGCCCAAACACCACTGCACTACCCTAAACCCTAAATCTACCCTCAGCACGACCCCCTACACTACCCAAACACCACTGCACTACCCTAAAACACTACCCCCAGCATGACCCTCTACGCTACATCAACACCACTGCACTGACCTAAACCATAAAACACTACTCCAGCATGACCCCCTATAGTACCCAAACACCACTGCCCTACCATAAACCCTAAAACACTACCCCCAGCACGACCTCCTACACTACCCAAACACGACTGCACTTCCCGAAACCCTAGAATACTCCCACCAGCACGATCCCCTTCAGTACACAAACACCAAAGCACTGCCCTAAACTCTAAAACAGTACCCCCAGCACGACCCCAACACTGCCCAAACACCACTGCACTACCCTAAACCCTAAATCTACAGCAAGCATGACCCCCCTACACAACACAAACATCACTGTACTACCCTAAACCCTAAAGCACTACCACCAGCACGACCTCCTACACTGCACAAACACCACTGCACTACCCTAAACCCTGAAACACCAGCCCCCGCATGACCGCCTACATGCCCAAACACCACTGCACTGCCCTAAACCCTGAAACAACAGCCCCAGCATGACCCCCTACTCTACCCGAACACAACTGCACTGCCCTAAACCCTGAAACACCAGCCCCAGCACGAACCCCTACACTGCCCATACACCACTGCACTGCCCTAAACCCTGAAACACCACCTCAAGCAAGACCACCTACACTACCTGAACACCACAGCCCTAAACCCTGAAACACCACCCCCAGCAAGACCCCCTACAATGCCTGAACACCAATGCCCTAAACCCAGAAACACCACCCCCAGCAAGATCCCCTACCCTGCCCGAACACCACTGCACTGCCCTAAACCCTGATACACCACTCCGCATGACCCCCTACACTGCCCGAACACCACTTAACTGCCCTAAACTGTGAAACACTACCCCAGCATAGCCCACCTACACTGCCCAAACACCACTGCACTGCCCTAAACCCTAAACACCACCCCCAGCACGACCCCCTACTCTGCCTGAACACCACTGCTCTGCCCTAAACCCTGAAACACTACCCCAGCATGACCCCCTGCACTGCCCTAACTCCACTGCACTGCCCTAATCCCTGAAACACTAGCCCCAGCACGACCCACTACACTGCCCGAACACCACTGCCCTGCCCTAAACCCTAAAACACCACCACCAGCACGACCCCCTACACTACCCGAACACCACTGTACTGCTCTAAACCCTAGAACACTACTGCACTGCCCTAAGCCCTAAAACACCACCCCTACCATGACCCCCTACACTACCTGAACACCACTGCACTGCCCTAAACCCTAAAACACTACCCCAGCACAACCCCCTACACTACCCAAACACTACTGCTCTGCCCTAAACCCTAAAACACTACCCCCAGCAGGAACCCCTACACTACCTAAACGCCAATGCACTGCCCTAAACCCTAAAACACTACCCCCAGCATGACCCCCTACACTACACAAACGTTAATGCAATGCCCTAAACCCTAAAACACTACCCCAGCACAACCCCCTATACTACCCAAACACTACTGCTCTGCCCTAAACCCTAAAACACTACCCCCAGCAGGAACCCCTACACTACCTAAACGCCAATGCACTGCCCTAAACCCTAAAACACTACCCCCAGCATGACCCCCTACACTACACAAACGCCAATGCACTACCTAAACCCTAAAACACTACCCCAGCACGACCCCCTACACTACCCAAACATCACTGCACTACCCTAAAGCCTAAAACACTTCCCCCAGCACGACCCCCTACACTACCCAAACACCACTGCACTACCATAAACCCTAAGACACTACCCCCAGCACGACCCCCTACACTACCCAAACACCATTGCACTACCCTAAACTCTAAAACACTACCCTCTGCACTACACAAATACCACTGTACTACCCTAAACCCTAAAACACTACCCCCAGCACGACCCCCTACACTATCTAAACGCCAATGCACTGCCCTAAACCCTAAAACACTACCCCCAGCATGACCCCCTACACTACACAAACGCCAATGCACTACCCTAAACCCTAAAACACTACCCCAGCACGACCCCCTACACTACCCAAACATCACTGCACTACCCTAAAGCCTAAAACACTTCCCCCAGCACGACCCCCTACACTACCCAAACACCACTGCACTACCATAAACCCTAAGACACTACCCCCAGCACGACCCCCTACACTACCCAAACACCATTGCACTACCCTAAACTCTAAAACACTACCCTCTGCACTACACAAACACCACTGCACTACCCTAAACCCTAGAAAAACTACCCCCAGGAGTACCCCCTACACTATCCAAACACCACTGCGCTACCCTAAACCCTAAACCACTACCCCCAGCATGACCCCCTACACTACCCAAACACCACTGCACTACCCTAAACCCTAAAACACTGCCCGCAGCACAACCTCCTACACTACCCAAACACCACTGCACTACCCTAAACCCTAAAACACTCCCCCAGCATGAATCCCTACACTACCCAAACACCACTGCACTACACTAAACCCTAAATCTACCCCCTGCATGACCCCCTATACTACCCAAACACCACTGCCCTGCCCTAAACCCTAAATCTACCCCCAGCACTACCCCCTAGAGTACCCAAACACCACTGCACTACCTAAACCCTAAATCTACCCTCAGCCTGACCCACTACACTACCCAAACACCACTGCACTACCCTAAACTCTAAAACACTACCCCCAGCATGATCCCCTACACTACACAAATACCACTGCACTACCCTAAACCCTAAAACACTACCCCAGCACAACCCCCTTCAGTACCCAAACACCACAGCACTACCCTAAACCCTAAAACACTACCCCCAGCACGACCCCCTACACAACCCAAACACCACTGCACTACCCTAAACCCTAAAACACTACCCCCAGCATGACCGCTACACTACACAAACACCACTGCACTGCCCTAAACCCTAAAACACTACCCCAAGCATGACCCCCTACACTACACAAACACCACTGCACTACCCAAAACCCTAAAACACTACCCTCAGCACAACCCCCTACACTACCCAAACACCACTGCACTACCCTAAACCCTAGAAAAGTAACCAGCACCCCATGCCCAATCCCCCTTAAATCTCACTTCTCGTGGTTCCTCTCTCCTCGTGGTTCCTGCTTCATGTCATCTCTGAAGGGCAGTGCACGTCGTTGTGAGGAAACGGAACAGCCTCTGTTTCCTTACAAGGATGTGGATCGTCTACATTTTTTTAGAACTCATGGTCATTTACCATACATAACTTTACAAAAAAATTAGTTGTAAAGGCATGCGTGGTAAATGACCATGCGTTCTAAAAAATGCGCAGTAATGACTTTGCAATGTACAACGCATGCATGGTAATGCATGCGTTGTAATGGTATTGCGAAGTAAAAAAGTCGTTGTAACGGCTGTTTACCGATCGAAGCTGCCCCCTGTTCTTCAGTGAGTCGTTTATTTGATTAATTAGGAGGAGGGAATGTGTTTTTTTTACCGAAAAGTGTATTCCCGGCTGTTGTATTGTGGAAGTGTCCGTGTGGCCTGGTTTTACTTCCGGTGAGAGAGTGGAAGAGTCTGTTTGGATCTAAAGGGGTTCTGCTGTTGGACAGGGCTGGCGCGACAAGTCATCAGAAAACACATCTAATGGAAAGTGTTGTACCCGAAGTGTGGAGCAGTGCCACGAGAGGTGAACAACTGTGCGTGCTACCGCAGTATGACCATACCGCGTGACCCAAGTGCCGCCTCCAGTGTATGGAAGGCAGAAGCGGCATCCATCACAGGTCCTCTTGAAGACCGTTGAAGCACTAATTCTACATTTTGGAACTAGGGCATTGTAACCTTGTTGTTCCTGCCAGATACAAAGAGAAGATCCTGTGTTATTCAGTGCCCTCGTTACCCTTTCTGTGGATAGTGGTGCTTGTCACTTCGCTGCCCCGCCGGTGCACACAACTGGGCTCCCCACCTTGTGTGCCAACTTCAGGGCCTCTGCCCTCGGATCACTGGTTTCTGTTTCTGGAGAGGCAACATAAACAGTTGCTCCCAAACGACTAGCCTGAAGACTTAGGTGAATATCCCCTGCGCCAGCATTGCGCGTAAATTCTTTCCTAGCTCTCCCACGTCGACGACGATGTCGTAATAGCACGGCTCTGCTCACGACACCGTATGACGTCATAAGAGCCTTAAGAGGACCTCGTCGGCGTGCTGACGTCAGTTCCACCCATTTTTTCCGTGCCACCGAGGTAAACAGGTGGACCGACACATTTTCACATGTATACATAGTATACTAAATATATATATATATATATTCACTGAAAAAACCATGGGTTTCACACACGTTATAGTTAGGAATTAGCATTTAAAAAACCTTAGAAATTCAATGAAAAAACCAAAGGTTTCACACATGTTATAGCTAGCTGGACATTTCACTCATAAAAAACCATTGAAATTCCCCCGTTATAGTTAGTTCAGCTAACTATAACTCGCGCGCCCGCAATGCACTACTGATGACGTCACATATTACATCACTCATGACATGGTCAGTGACATCACTCATGACATCACTGATGACATCTCAAATGACATCACTGATGACATCATCCAGTGAATGTGTGTTTTTCTGAAAATTAAATATGTTTAATATATGTATATCTCAAGGTCGATGGAAGAATAAATGAGTATATAAGTGTCTAAATTGATGATTTGTTTTTGAAAAATTGATTGTATTACTGACTGATTAAGTGTATCTTTATGAATACATGGCTAAGTGAGTAATGTTTAAATGTGTAAATACCTGTATCAGTCTCTCTCTTTGTATATAAGTGGCTGCATGGGTTGGTGAGTAGCTACATGAGTGTCTATATAGGTTATTGGTTGTTGTTTTGAGTATCAGTATGAGTGTCTGAGTGTCTTCATGGTTCGGTGGGGGTTATTACGTAGTGCATAGGTGCATGAATGAGTGACTCACTGTTTGTATGTGTTGAAGACAGCATGTGTGCAGGACCGTATGGGTGGATGAGTGTGTGTATGGGTGTGTTAGTGAGTGAATGACTGTCTCAATAGTGTCTTTATGAGTAACTACACATGTTTTAAACTAGTATATGTGAGTATTGGTGTTTATAAGTGAGTATATGTGAGAGTGAGAGATTGGTAGACTTCCTGTATGAATAAGTATGTGTTTCTATAAGTGATTGTTTAAAAGACTAAGTATGTGTAAGTTTCTGTAAAAGTAAGTGTGGTGGTGTGTGTATAACTGTATTTGCAAGTAAATGGATGTTTGATTCTTTATTAGCATGAGTGACTATGTGTGAGTAACTCTATGAATGAGTGGCATTGTGTTACAGGATGTTTAGGTGTATGAGTACATATTATGTGTGAGTACATGTATGAGTGACTGTATAGGATTGTTGGTGGATGAGTGGATGTGGATGTGGATCTTAGAATTACTGAATAGGTTGTTGTAACTGTTATTGGTATGTCCATTTTTTTGAAAATTTCAGTCTCTATTTTTAAATGTGTGTATCAAAGGTTATATTAGGGTGAGAGGAGGTCTACCACTCTGTCACAAGGATAATGTCATCAGTGATGTCATTTGAGATATCATCAGTGATGTCATGAGTGATGTCACTGACCATGTCATGAGTGATGTAATATGTGACGTCATCAGTAGTGCATTGCGGGCGCGCGAGTTATAGTTAGCTGAACTAACTATAACGGGGGAATTTCAATGGTTTTTTACGAGTGAAATGTCCAGCTAACTATAACATGTGTGAAACCTTTGGTTTTTTCATTGAATTTCTAAGGTTTTTTAAATGCTAATTCCTAACTATAACGTGTGTGAAACCCATGGTTTTTTCAGTGAATTTGCAAGGTTTTTTAATTGCTAATTCCTAACTATAACGTGAGTGAAACCCATGTTTTTTTCAGTGAATTTGCAAGGTTTTTTAAATGCTAATTTTTTTTTTTTTTCTTCTTTTTTTTTTTACATATTTTTATTTTAATTGTCTATCCTTTTTTAAAGACTATGGTTAAATTTTAAAAATTCTACAATATGTTTTTATTTTACAATTTTTTTAAAATAAACAGGTAAAAGTTATTAGCAATACATTTTTTTTTTTTTTTTTTTTTACCGTGCGCGTACGGTAAGCGCACGCCTCGCTGTAATTACGTTAGATTTCTACGCTGTTTGCGTTCATTTACGCAATTTGCGTAGATGCACGTCACGCGCGCATAGCGCGTAACGCGTACGCTGCACGCGCACGTTACGCGGAACTGAAGGGGCGTGCCTGTTTTGCGCATGCGCGCGTGTCTTTTTTACGCGCATGCGTACTTTTGCCGTAAGCGCACCGTAAGCGTACCGTAAGCGTACGGTAGGTGATGTGATCATGAAACACAACTTTTGATTGGTTGAAACTACTTTCAGTTCTAGAACTCTCCTACACCACACCCATTCCCCTCATTTCTGCTTGTGATCCCTTAGGAGAAGGAGCTGGGTTGTCTTTGTGATACGATGGCAGAACAGCAGAGCTCTTCTGAGAGTGAGGCTAGCAGCACTACCTTGAGGCAGAGAGCGAGGAAACAAAAGACCTCTTACATATGGGAGTATTTTTCTTTTCCAGAAGGCCAGCAAAAGGTAAATGCACCCTTAGTGACTTGTAAGCTGTGTAAGCGTGTACTTTCAAGAGGGAATCCCGACAGGAAGTATTCCTTTGGGAATCACACCATGATGAGACACCTTAAGGATGTACACAGAAGGACACATGCTCGACTTACTGAAGGTAACCCTTCAGTAAATCAACCAAGCACATCCACAGCAGCTCAGCCTGGACCATCATCTGCAGTGCTGAGTCCTTCTTCTGCAGGTCAGGTGAGCCCTTCATCTGTGGTGGGAGCATCTCCTTTTTCTGGTCCTCTGGAAATTAACCCTCGGTTTGCGAGGGTTGAAGTACGGTGCGCCACTTGTCATGATCTAATTAGTTATAGGGAGACCAGTATTTCCCTAGTGAACAATAAAATAGATCAGCACACTTGTTGTACCATCTAATATTCCCAATCTTTCTTTCCTCTGTCCCTGCATGAACACAACGGCTCTTTTAAGAGCCAACCTTACCTTTCATCTTTTTTTTATATATGTTTTTAAAAACTTTTTTTTTTTTTTTTTTACCGTACGCGTACGGTACGCGTAATTTTTTTTTTTTTGTTTTAAAAACACACTAAAAATCAATTATCACATTACAAGGTCCTTGAGAGACCACAATTAAAAATTGAAAATTGCTCCCATTCAGACTCACCTGGAGCTGTCTCCCGCAGTGGACCTTGGCGCAGGACAGCACGGATCTTCACTGAACTCTACAGGGGGTTTTAATTTTGACTTTGTGTGATTCGCGGGACTGCGAGGACCAGAGTGCTTTCTTTCCTGCTGATTACTCGCACCTGGCTCCTCTTCCCGCCCCTCATTCCGGCCAGTACTTCACGCCTCGCGGCCCCCGCTTCGCGGGCGCCGCTCGCAGGCGCAGGACCTTGCTCCCATTCAGACTCACCTGGAGCTGTCTCCCGCAGTGGACCTTGGCGCAGGACAGCACGGATCTTCACTGAACTCTACAGGGGGTTTTAATTTTGACTTTGTGTGATTCGCGGGACTGCGAGGACCAGAGTGCTTTCTTTCCTGCTGATTACTCGCACCTGGCTCCTCTTCCCGCCCCTCATTCCGGCCAGTACTTCACGCCTCGCGGCCCCCGCTTCGCGGGAGCCGCTCGCAGGCGCAGGACCTTGCTCCCATTCAGACTCACCTGGAGCTGTCTCCTGCAGTGGACCTTGGCGCAGGACAGCACGGATCTTCACTGAACTCTACAGGGGGTTTTAATTTTGACTTTGTGTGATTCGCGGGACTGCGAGGACCAGAGTGCTTTCTTTCCTGCTGATTACTCGCACCTGGCTCCTCTTCCCGCCCCTCATTCCGGCCAGTACTTCACGCCTCGCGGCCCCCGCTTCGCGGGCGCCGCTCGCAGGCGCAGGACCTTGCTCCCATTCAGACTCACCTGGAGCTGTCTCCCGCAGTGGACCTTGGCGCAGGACAGCACGGATCTTCACTGAACTCTACAGGGGGTTTTAATTTTGACTTTGTGTGATTTGCGGGACTGCGAGGACCAGAGTGCTTTCTTTCCTGCTGATTACTCGCACCTGGCTCCTCTTCCCGCCCCTCATTCCGGCCAGTACTTCACGCCTCGCGGCCCCCGCTTCGCGGGCGCCGCTCGCAGGCGCAGGACCTTGCTCCCATTCAGACTCACCTGGAGCTGTCTCCCGCAGTGGACCTTGGCGCAGGACAGCACGGATCTTCACTGAACTCTACAGGGGGTTTTAATTTTGACTTTGTGTGATTCGCGGGACTGCGAGGACCAGAGTGCTTTCTTTCCTGCTGATTACTCGCACCTGGCTCCTCTTCCCGCCCCTCATTCCGGCCAGTACTTCACGCCTCGCGGCCCCCGCTTCGCGGGAGCCGCTCGCAGGCGCAGGACCTTGCTCCCATTCAGACTCACCTGGAGCTGTCTCCCGCAGTGGACCTTGGCGCAGGACAGCACGGATCTTCACTGAACTCTACAGGGGGTTTTAATTTTGACTTTGTGTGATTCGCGGGACTGCGAGGACCAGAGTGCTTTCTTTCCTGCTGATTACTCGCACCTGGCTCCTCTTCCCGCCCCTCATTCCGGCCAGTACTTCACGCCTCGCGGCCCCCGCTTCGCGGGAGCCGCTCGCAGGCGCAGGACCTTGCTCCCATTCAGACTCACCTGGAGCTGTCTCCCGCAGTGGACCTTGGCGCAGGACAGCACGGATCTTCACTGAACTCTACAGGGGGTTTTAATTTTGACTTTGTGTGATTCGCGGGACTGCGAGGACCAGAGTGCTTTCTTTCCTGCTGATTACTCGCACCTGGCTCCTCTTCCCGCCCCTTACTCCGGCCCATTTAATCCTTACCTGCTCTCGCGCTAGCGGGACGCGTGCGGGGCGTAACCCGGGGCGAAGCCCGGGCCAAGGGCGGGCCCGTTCTAGCCCGTTACAGACCGGGTAAGACCGGACCGGGCCATTTCTCTTTTATTTCAGTGACCATAGCTTAAAATGGCAGCAAGGGAAACCCGTAGTAAATGTCTTGTAAGTAGTGGGTCTGTATCAGGGACTTTAGATGCTTTTTTAATTAGAGCCAATTCTCTATTAAATAATGAGATAACGGTCCTTGAAAAGCGCCTCTCTATAGGCATTGAAAATGCCAAAAGATCCTCTTTGGGTCATATTGCCCAGGCAAAGACGCCTGACAATGTCCCTCTGCCCGGCAAACAGACACTATCTATTGTTAGCCCTGCTACTCCTGTTTTCAACTCCCTTATCGATAATGAGTGTCCCCAGAGAACGATTAATGCTAGGACATCGTCCGTGACAAGCCCCAATCCTAATCCCACTATTAAAAACAGTAGGGTTGGTAGGAAGCGTTCTAGAGCTGTTAGGGAGGGAGCCATCCCTAAGAAGAACAAAGGCCCCCCAATAAAGAGAAACAAGTTGCACAAGCCATTAGTTCCTCCCCCTTGTACTGATACAGTTCCTGAAAGCACTTCAAACTCTAGCGCGTCTCCCGTCGCAATAAGCAGATCTGTATCTACCATGACTATTTGTCCAGATCAGGTGGCTTCCCTCCATTCCTTAGTTACCCCTACTTCTAATACTAATTTGGGCACAAATACTGAACCGCTTCACAAAGATGTAAAGGCTTTATTAAAATCTTTGCTTGATCCTCTTTGTTTCAAGCTGGACCAATTGGAGGATAGAATAGCCAAATTGACAAGGGTAATTGAGTCTTACCCCAATCCCCCCATAGTTCCATCCTCTTCTGAAAGGGAGCGGGGTAATGTCGCTGCACTACAGAGTACAAGCGCTCCAATTCTACAATTACCCACACATACTCCCGCATCCTCGACATTGCCAGCCCAGGCTCCCACACTCCCTATCAGTAGCTTCATCCCTCCCTCTTCTACGGTGACAAACACAAATTCTCTAGGAAGGGTAGAGCCAGATTTCCACCAGACCATTACTACCAATCCCCCCATTGCTGGAGTACATCTTACCCCAAACCTCCCCCCAGAGGCTGCCCCATTTGTTGTAGTTTTAACAGGAGTCCCTAAACTTACTGAAGGAACCATCGAATCATTCTCATCGCTTAAGAATAAAGTGGTGAGTTGGCTCACAAACCATAGACCTCTCCCCCCAAATTATTCGGGTGAGATTTTGATGGTTCGTAGGGCCCACTGGGTGGGTAACACTAAGAAAGATCTTATCGGGGATTGTGTGATTATAACCCTGAGGGATAAGGGAGCTGTTTCTTTCATCCTTAACTCCCCTCATGTGGGGTCTGAATCTTTAATAAAGCCCTTCCCACTAGCTCTTTTCTATCCCCCACCGAGAAGACAACAGGAACACGATTATGACCAAGGGTGGACACGTGTGGGTCGAAATGGATTCTGTAATGGGCATAGTACTAGATATGAACTACAGGGCTCTTCCCTATATTTGGGGGATTACAATCGATTCAGATGTCTCAGCGAGGTTGATTGACTGGTTCCAAACACATGTTCAATCAGTGGGTCGCTCTACGCTGAACCATCTTCCCAAGGAGATCTAGACATGGGAGTTATTAAAACCATACCACCAAGCCCGACTTCATATTCATATCCGGATGAGGATTTTAAAATTTTACCACAGATTGTGTCTCCTGTGAGCTCCCCTATTGGCCCCTGTACCAGGGATAATGTCTTTGTCTTATGCTCTAATTCTTCTTCTATAGCTGATTCTCCAAACCTAAGCATAGATGCCCCTACCATAGGAGAGCCCAAAACTGATGTCAACCTTATCTCTTGGAATGTAGCGGGCCTAAAGAACAAACAGATATGCAATGAGTGGGGTAATTTTATGGACACTTTTGATATTTGTTTGTTACAAGAGACATGGGCCATGGATAACTACCAACGAGAGGGGTTCGCCTCTTTTGGCATTCTGGCTTTATCTAGTGGCAGGGGGAGACCTTCTGGAGGTCTTAGCACCTGGGTTGCAATTCATCTGGGTGCTAAAGTCAGGCAACTCCAAACAGGATCTGATGACATTTTATGTGTTATACTGGACTTGCCTGAGAACAGGCATTTGGTTCTCATAAATGTCTATTCTAGACCATCTCCAGGAGGACGTGAATCTAAGGTCATTACAGCTCTGAATGATTTTATTCTGACTTTAGATCCAGATTATTCCGTCATAGTAGGCGGCGATTTTAACTGTCAGTTTGAGCCGCTCAGTCTCTCAGCCCAAAATGATCCTGTGGCGGAAGACACACATTTAAATATCCCTGACCCTATGATCCCTACGGTTAGAGCTTGGACCCCATTAGTACTTCAAATTCTTTCTCTTACCCTTTCTTCATCATTGAGGGCATGCAATGGCCGATTTAAATCCGACCAGCCTGGACATACTACTTTCAATAGAGCTGGGCATTTGTCGATCTTGGATTATATCCTGATCGACATAAAATCATGGAACAAGGTCTTAGATTTTAGAGTGGTCGTTCGTGATGATAGTGACCACAATGCCCTTACTCTGAAATTAAAACCAGATCATTGGGGATTTTCAACGTATGCCAGCGGGGTGTCCCCTTCATTGCAATCTCTAACTCTCCATAACAACAAGCGAAGAGTTAAATGGTCTAGCATCCTTATGCATCCTGAGAAACTGGCAGAAACTTATAGACTGGCACTTCCCTGCCTTAATGAAATGGCCGGTGTAGTGCTAGACTGCTCTTCCGCGGAAAGTTTATCCAGCCCCGTTATTATCCACACTCAGTTATCAACGAAAATCCTGGACGTTTTTTCTCGTTCAGAGGCTCCTAAGGCACCAGTGCCCAACAAGCAATCTTGGTTCACAGGTGAATGCAGGAAATTAAAAACTGAGCTGATTGTGGCAATAAAAGCAAAGGATAAACTTAGAACTAAATCACTCCGTGCCCTTTATAAACAACAGACCAACAGGGCAAGGAAGTCTTGGGAAGACGATATGTGGGAGGAGTTAAGAGTATCTCTACAGAATAAGGACTTTAAGACCTTCTGGGCCATTGTTAGCAATGGTAAGAAAGACTCTGACCCCATTACTGGTTCTAATATTGCCCCTGCACTGTGGGAAGGGCATTTCGGTGGCCTATACTCAATAGTGGATTCTAATTCACTTCCCCCAGTTGATTCTCCCTCTATTACAGCTTGTCGTGTTGCAGCCATCCCACGAATCGAAATTAAGGAGGTTGAAAATGCCATCTCTATGCTCATACCTAACAAAGCGCCGGGCCTGGACAAAATCCCTGGCGATCTTTTTAGGTCTGAACCTACGGTGTGGGCTCCCTACTTATGTGTCCTTTTTAACTCCATTTTGTATGGTGCAGAGCCACCAGTAACCTGGCGTGGCGCGGAGATAGTGCCTATTCACAAAAAAGGCTGCCCTTTACAGCCCTCAAATTATCGCCCGATAAGCCTAATTGATACGACCCAAAAACTATTCGGGCGCATAATTTTGAATAGATTACAGGCCTGGGAAGAAGAAAATAACGTTTTAAGCACTTTGCAGGCCGGCTTCAGGAAGGGTACTTCAACCCTTGACCAGATATTTCGTCTTCAGGTTATATTCTGGAAGACTGTGAGAGTAGAGGGTGGCAGCCTCTACCTCATTTTTGTTGATCTAAGGTCAGCTTTTGATCTGGTCCCGAGAGAAAAGCTCTGGGCCGTTCTGCAAAGGCTTAACATTCCCCCCTATCTCTTGGATGTTTTGAAGAACTTACACAAGGCCAATTTCGCCCAGGTTAGATGTGGGAAGTATGGCGAACTCTCTGACCGCTTTCCTGTTAGTCGAGGAGTTCGACAAGGATGTGTGCTAGCTCCCACGTTGTTTTGCCTATACATTAATGGACTCATAAAACACCTTCTAGCCCTCAAAGACATTGACGTCCCTAGGCTTGTATCGGGCAAGGTTCCTGCTCTAATGTTTGCTGACGACACCCTGTTGTTGTCACGCACTCCCATGGGAATTCAGCGAGTTTTAGATGGCTTCGTTGACTTCTGTGGTGACAGGGGCCTTGAGATCAACCTAGCCAAAACGAAATTTATGATTCTCAACCCTCCTAAAAGTACCCGCCCGAGCCCAGTATTGAATGGAATCCCCCTTGAAAGGGTGAAAACGTTCACTTACTTGGGGATTACACTCCAAGAAGATCTTGGCTGGGGAGGCCAGGTGGTCAATTCTACACTTAAGTTGACCCAAACTACAGGAGGTATGGCTAGATTGTTTAGTGGCACGGTTTTTAAACCAGCGGCCCCAGTGGTAGAAATTTTTAAAACTCAAGCCCGATCTGCCGCTACCTATGGAGCAGAACTATGGGGCCACTCCCAAATAGATAGTCTAACGAGGGTCGAAAACTCCTTTATCAGGAAACTATTAAGTTTACCCCCTAGTACTCCGTTGGTCCCAATTAGATTAGATCTGGGACTGCTTCCCATTGAAGAAGTGGTGGTGGCCCGGCCTGTCCAATACTGGAAGAGATTATGGTCCAATCCAGACCTCGAAATTTTCAGAGATGAATTTCTGGATCTCTGGCCTACACTTAAACACATGAAGATCCCTTGGTTAACTCACGTTAGGGAAACTTGCTTCAAGATTGGTCGCAGGGAACTCTGGGATACCCCAGAAGCTTCCTGCCTATCTGTTCCTAAAACCAATCTTGCTGAAGAACTAAGATACTTTCATCTAACACGCCTGCACATGGACCCTAACATAGGCAGGCTGACCGAACAGTTTCTTCAGATTAAACCGAACTATGGGAGGGAGTTATTCCTGGATCTGATTTTCCCTCCTCTAGCCAGGAAATTATATGTTCAATTTAGAATGGGTACCTTACCACTCAGGTCTTTCACTTCTAGATGGGACATTAAGAATAGTATTTCATGCCCTGCATGTGGCTATAAACTGGAGGATGAAATTCATGTGTTCTTTGTTTGTCCTGCGTACCTTACCCATAGGAAACGCTGGGTAAAATCGATTTGTAGGAACCTTGGTCTTAGAGATTGTGTTAATGCCCTGCGAGTTTTAAAATACGACACCCATCCCCCAATTGTGTTTGCAGTTTCACGCTTTCTTAATGCTGTATGGTTTCAGCGTAGGAAACTTTCCACCAATTTTTAATAATGTGAAAATTTTAATTTGATTATTTTATTCTGTTTTGGTGGTTAAAATGTGATCTGCTCTTGCTTTCGACATATAAATTGTTGTATTGTATTCTGCTTTTATGGCCCTTGTGGCCGAAATAAAGTTTTTTTGACTGAAAAATTGAAAATGTGATTGTAGAGAAGTGGAAAAAAGGGACCATGATATTATTGACTTACCATACCCACTCAAAAAAATATTTATTCATTTAAATTTTTTTTTAATTGCTTTAAAAATGGTTCTAGTTTTCGAAAATTTTCTATCTCAATCTGAAAAAAAAGAAAAAAGTATTAATATTTAATAAAACATTTTATAATACAGTACACATATTTACATATTTTCAAAAAATATTTTTGCCTTTTTTTGCTGTTTTCAGAATATATTGCATTTCACTATAAATTGTGAAAGCAATTGCATTCATCATTTAACAGCGGGCAAAAAAAAATTAACAATCTCAAAGATTGTTTTAAAAAAGCCCACAATCTCTTTTTGCATAAACATAACTTTATAGAAATGCATAATATTCTTAAAAAATATCATCTAATATCAATACTTATTTTTTTAAAATACCGTCTGATATTTTTGTTTCATAAGTATAATCACAATAATATATCTCAAATAACTCCACAATACATCTGGTTCCATTTCCTTTAGGCCAAATAGTAATTTTAAAATTCTTTTTTGGTTAAATTTCCAATGGTAATCCAATAAAAATCTAAAGCTTAAATTGTACAGATCTCACCGATTCTCTGTAACATTTTGGTTACCGAAAGATTTATTAATAATTAAATAAGTCCACAATAGAATTGTTTACCTTTCCGCATGGCCAAATAGTAATTTTAAAAATCTTTTTTGAAAAAATTTTCAATGGCAATCCAATAACATTCCAAAATTTAAATTGTGCAGATGTTACCGATTTTTTCTAAATTTTTGGTTTTCCAAAGTTTCCTTAAAAAATGGAAAAATTCCACATTACAATTGGTTACCTTTCCATTAGGCCAAATGATAATTTGTTAAATCTTTTTATTTGTAAATTCCAAATGGTAATCCAATAAAATGGTAAAATTGTTTTTTCCAGATGTTGCCAAATCTCTCTAAAATTTAGGTTTCAGGAAGATTAGATAGGAATTTGCTAAATCAAAAGGCAAACGTTGCTTAAAAATCAATTGGGAATCATTACACAGTGTCCAGCCTTTTTCACATTTAAGATAAACTGTGTAATGACCAGAAGTTACAGTAGGTTCATCATGGAAAATTATTGCAACTGTTACAAAAGTTTTTCCTGAAATTGATAATTGCTGTCCTGTAAACTTCTTTATTAAAGTATCCAATTTTGAACCATCAGCTCTACATCGTTGCATCATTAAAATTACATACTGTCCGTATTCCTTTAAAATTAACGTTGAAAACATGTCAGATTTACACTCACCGCATTGCATGCTATGATTAGCATCTTTAACTAATTTAGCAAAAGTGACTGTTTTACTCTCTGGCAATGTTAAATAAATAAACCTTTCATTATCAACATTAGAGCCACATATATTATAACAGTTTTCACAACTATGTTCCCATTTATAAGAGAGACCAAATACATTTTCAATGGGAACCCCTTCTTCTTCCAGTACCTGAAGAAAATACATCAAGAATTCCTGTGCGTCTTGCTGTACATTTTGAGAAAACTGTGTTCGTCCTGAACATACATCTAAAACTTTTCTAATTTCAGTAGCACTTTCTATTTGAGTTTTATCATTACTCAGCTTTTCAAAAAGGAGACTCAGCACAGAACAGAATCTTTTTCCCTGATTTACTATTATCTGCTCTTGCAAACTTTCCAGATAAAATGCAACATTCAGCACTACATTAGCGTAGCAGTTGACACCAGAGCTATTTTCAAAATGACATCCTACAACCTGTTCTTCATTTTCCTTATTCTTTTTGCTTGCAATTACATCACTCCTCTTTTTTTTCCTCCTCTCTACATCTTCATTACAGATATTCTCATTTCTCCTTTTACGAGAAACTACACGTTTCTCCAACACAGGATACTGACCTAAATGAGGAGCATAGCTTCTTCTTAATCTATTATACTCCTTTACACAATTTGTATCAGCACTAACTTTTGAATCATCAAAGTCTATCATGAATAAACCTGATAATGTTTTCACTCGTGACAAAGCAACATATGCCATACCTTCTTTGAACACAGTTGAACCAATGTTCACAAATGCACAATCTACAGTCAATCCTTGAGACTTGTGAATAGTTACAGCATATGCTAGCGAAAACGGAAACTGCTTCCTACGTACATATAAGTCTTTCACAAGCATGAAACGAACTGAACAACGACAAATGTCTTTAACTTCTTCTATCTGATCAAATTTTATTTTTAAACATTCAATTCCATCTTTTTTCTGATAATTAATAAAACCCACAACTCTTCCCATAGCTCCATTAACTAAACCTTTTTCAACATCCAAATTTCTCCTTAAAAATACTCTACAGTTCATGCAAACATATAGATTAGTTTCTAATCCAGCTGTTTTGGAAATGTTCTTCTCTAGTGAATCCAATTTATTTTTCAGTGTGCCTGTTAATGTGACAGTAATTCTTCCATCCTCAATTTTGTCCACTGCTTCCAATTTCCTGATATCTTCCTTTTCCAATTTCAAAAGCTCCTCATTGAATATTGAGCATTCACGTAGAGTTGGCATTAAGCAGATGACACTTTTCTTTTCTGCAATGTTCTTGTATATCTTCTCTGCAACTATTTCTTCCTTTGGAAATAAATTATGTAGCAGCCGACTCTGTAATGCTTTTTTGCCAGCTTCAGTGAGTAGTCCAATTCTGATATCTTTCAGAATACTTCCATATTCTTCATCGTTTGCTTGCCTCATATTAGTAGTAAGTTCCTTGTACTCAATGAAGGACCAAATATTTGTATTACCGATGCTTCCCAATGACTTCTTCGTGTCTTCATGTGTCACAGTATTAAACACTGGTTGTCCTTTAACTGGAGTAAGTTGCAAAAGATCTCCAAAAACTATGACGTGTTTTCCTCCAAATAACACGTCATAGTCTGTCTTCAGAATTTGCTGCATTCTTAAATGCACAAAGGCAAGCATTAAGTTAGATACCATGCTCACCTCATCAATAATGAGAACTTGCATCTTCTTCAATACTCTTGAAACTTCCAAGCATGCTTCTCCAGTTAGCTTGTTGTATTGTATTTTGTTCTCATGCTCCACTGGTAACATTAGCAAACGATGTAAAGTGATTCCTTTTATGTTATATGCTGCTAACCCAGTTGGAGCAGTAACCACACAAGACAAAGTAGAATCCGTTTTTTGCTGTAGGTAGCTTCTGATGACTTTTATTAGGAAACTTTTTCCAGTTCCAGCTTGTCCGCTTACATACATCCTGATTGGATGAAATGATGTGCATGAGCACTCTTTTTTTTCATGTAGAAATCTGTGATCAATTTTGTTTCTGATCTCTTCATAAATGTGTTGCTGCTCTTCGTTCAGTTGTCTTTCCAAATTTTGTAAGTCTATAAATTCTTCTTGAGCTTGATTCATGGCCGTTTCCACTTCATTCATGGCTATTGATGCTTCATTTTCAACGATTGGTTGTCCTAGGGGATCTTGACTGAGTGTTCCTGAACTTTGGCTGTCCTGAGAACTGTCTCTAGCTATTTCTGCTGCAATTGTAGTTTCCTGTTCAATTTCTTCATTTAACATTTGCAGATAACTTGAGAATGTACTGCATTGTATGCTGTCTTTGCAAGCATTAAAAGAATCTTCATAGCTTTGAAATTCTCCCAGTAGTTCATCCTCTGTACGCCATGGTTTAAACAGCTGTAAAAGAGCCAAGTAGTAAAATTCCTTTTTGTCAGTAGTGTCGCAACTCAGCTTCCTGTGATTTATCAAACTTCCTTTTGTTTGCTTCACCAAACATCCTTCTTCACCAATGACTTTATATTTTCCATTGTTGATGTCTTCTGTGGCTTTCCGTGAATAAATGTAGTTCTGCAGCACTTCATAGAGACACATGTTCTCCAGATGATGACTTCTCTTGGGATAATATGTGTCCAACATGTTTGATTTCAAAATATCTGTACTTTCTGGGTCATTCTCGGCCAAATATTCAATTTCTCCAACAGATTTCAGTACCCGATTTCTCATTGCTGCAAGGCCTAAACTTGCCCAAATTATTCTTCTTGATTTCGAGTAGAGAATTGCAGAAGATAACCTATCTGAACATTCGTAGGATCCAATTTCTCGATGCGATAACATCTTCAAACTGAAACTGTACAGCTTCTTACTGACAGTTTTCTCGTGAGAAATCTCTTCCCACATTTCCTTCAATTCTGTTTTTTCTGATTTCGTAATGTAAGACGTTACATATCGAGCAACAGCAATGGAATTGTCAGCTACATACTGTATATCCATGTTAGCGTTCCACATGGATAAAATCACTGGGTTGTAGTCATTTATATTTTTTGATTCTTCTTTTCTTTTAAGGTTGTAGGTATTCTTAGGTGATTTTCTTGTGATAGTATGTCTCACAGATGACATAAAACTGTTAACTCTTCCATTTGAAAGAAAAGGTCTAGGAAATCCAAATCGACATTTAGTATAGTATTTATCTTTGCTCTTGTATTTCCATCGACAGTATTTTCCACACCGATGACTTTGGAAACGTAAAACTTGCTCCTTTAACTTTTTCTCTTCTGTGCTTTTTGGTATAGCACATGTTGCATATTCTTCAATGTAAGATAACACTGCTTCATCAGTATCTGTTCCAAACTTTGGGGCATCCTTGATCCACAACAGCATATGAATATGAGGAGCACCTCTTGCCTGGTACTCTTTTCTCCAAAAGAAATCCACTACTTCTCCTAGAGGTGGATTTTTTTTATTGCAGATGAACGACATCATAGCCTCAAATCTATGATTGAAATATCTGCAAACATTAACCGGATCCAATGAGCACAGTTCTCCTGCTGTCTTGTATTCGATGTTTTTAATGTTTGAATTTGCCTCTCGTAGAAAATCCAGTAAATCATCCCAAGCGTACTCAGCACAGCTTAGGGTAACGAACCATGTTGGTGTTCCTAAATTCCGTAACATGCATTTTAATTCACCATGGCGTCGGTACCAATATTCATTTGTCCCACGCTGACAAGCCATCAGATTGATCAGTTGTGTTTCCAAATGATCATCTCGGTGCTGCACTTTCTCCATAAAATCCTTAGCAGACACATTTTGTAAATGTACTCCACTTTTTAAAATGTGATTTACTGCATAAGACAATGCAGACAAGTCGCTTTCAAATAAAAGATGGAACAAATAAGGAATACTTTGTCGAAATCTGGGATCTTCAGCATATAGTCTTGTAGTCCGATACTCAGAAGCTGGAATCTGTTCCGGACGTTCATCGTATCGTCCTCCTTTTCCTTTAGGAAACAGCTGGGGAAAACATCGAGCTTCCAAGCTCTCCTCCCATACACTCACGGGAGTTCCTTTTGCTTTCTTCATCTGAAATAGATCAATATTGTCTCCCATAGCTTCTTTTGAATGAAGAAGATGTATGCTAAAATGTTCATAAATTTCTTCTTCCTTTGACTTGTCCACTTTTTCAATTTGTCCAGTTGGTGTTTCTGTGTCTTCTTGTAAATCTTCTTCTTCTTCTTCTTCTTCTATATAAATTGATTCATACAATTTGTTATTCCTTTTCAAATACAAATTTGCTCTTTGTACTTTCCGTACATCTACCAGCTCCTGCCAAATCTTCTTATTCTTTGTAGGTACACCATTAACCAGAATAATTAATGGTTCAGTTTCCAAAGTATCCGCATCAATAGTTTCCATATTTTTTTTCAAATCCAAGGGCAAATACACCACTCTACCTTTTAAACCTCTCAGTAAATCTGAAGGAGGTAATTTACCAGTTTTGGGCTCCATACGTACTATGGTCTGGAACGGATGAACACATTGAATGAGTATAGACTCATATGTATTTAATTCAGAAAGTTCAGCAGGAATAGCATCCAATTCTAAATTATTATGTACAGCTCTGGTCGGCATTCTATTTTCCTCTAACTTGTTGTAACAGTATTTACAAATACGCTGATCTTCACCCAATTCAAAACAATTTTCAAGAAATATATATGTGGCAAAATCCTTCCACTTATAATTATCTTCATTTTCACTTTTTCTGTAGCGATCAACATTCCTAGTTTGTTTTCTATAATGAGTTCTGCGGCAACAAATACAAGTAATATTTGGTCTTTCATTAGAGATTATTGCAAATTTTGTTATGTGATCATTAAATGTCTTACTTACAGAGGGTTCTACATTCTCTTCCACTTCTTCCTCATTTACTGTGTCCTTTTCTGCACTGTTTTGTTCAGGACCAAAGTAACAAAACTGAATTTCATCAACAACCTTCTCTACATCTGATACCGTTCCACGGAACAGAGCCCTATTCAATTCATCTAACTTTATTGCTGGACTTTTAGCAAAATACAACCGTCTCACAAACTTTCTCATTTCAGTATGATGAACAGCCAGCATCCTAAAATGATGGAAAACACTATTACACACTTTTCTAGATAGACAAGCCAGAGAATGACCCTGCAAACCAGTATTCTCTCTCACTCTGCATGGATCCAGACTTTGAAGCACCTTAATCTTCTGTTTTACACTTTTTTTTACTATATTCTCTTAGAAACTCACGAAATTTATCAATAGATTCCTGACGCACAGTGCAAATACTACTACAATTCCAAGTGTACACTGGGGCTTTAGGACGTCTCCCCATAGCCTCATCCGCCATCACTTGTACCTCATCTCTTGGAACCATTATCTCCTTCTCCATTATGCAACCATTTTTCACTTCGTAAGCACGTTCTCTGGTGTCAACTGCATGCAGCAAACTATTACTTTGAAAATAGCTCTCTTCATTAAAAAAAGGTTCACTACTTGAACTATGCATCCATTTTCCTAAAAACACTTTACAAAAGTTTGTTCTGTTCACTACTCTTTTCCTTTTGCTTTGTGATTTCAGTATATTAACCATTTTATCTAATGTACGCATCCTATTCAAAATTAAAATGAATAGTTTCCTTTTTAATTCTAATGCCTTTGCTGCAATGGCTTCAATTTCTTTTTTTCTCTTATAAAACTTAGCCTTTTGCTTATATTTTTTCACATCCTTTATCAAATTGGACATAACTCTCCTCTGAAACATTTTTCTACGTATCTCTTTAAACACTGTTTTTCTGTTTAAGTTTATCTTTTTAGTTGCAGAAGGTATATTTGCATTAACTAAATGCTCAATTTTTTCCTCTCCTTTTCTATTGAAAACATTTTTTCCAGTACAGACATTTTGTACATTTTTCCTTTTTTTGAATACGTTCTTTAAAAAATCTTTTGTTTGCTTACCAGAAGATTTTTTCTTTTTCCCAACATGAGCATCTCCAACTAACTTAGGTCCTCCAGTTGTCTTCAAATATAGGTTTTTTTTTGTGGTCTTTCTTTACTCTGGATTTTGTAGGCATCTTAAATTTTGTTCACTGCTCTTCAGCAATACCTGAAAAAAACAAAAAAAAAATTCCTTTATTTTATTTAAATATATTACTACATTTTTTATGTTCTTTAGAAATCTTAAAATACTATAAACCCCTTTCCTATAAATGAAAATCACAATAACACCTTCACAAATTAAATTTCTAAAAATAATTCCTGTGTGCACACAAAGTCATGCTTTGAAATTAGGCAGAAAACTGCTTTTTCAGACCAGCACCATGTGTAACCTGGGTGACTGCCTACACTCCAGCAAGGGCAACCAGCCTTAGTGATGCTGTATGTATTTGCATTACTGACTGAAACCTCAAACCCCACTCGCTTGTGAATACTGTGCATGATTCCACAGGGTAAGCAGCTGGGTGTGTGCTAAGAGTCTGCTTCTGCACCAAAAAATGGCTCCCCCTTTCCATCTAATGCAACTGTGAAATCACCAGAGCAATACGCAATAAATCTCTGCCTGTAATTCCTATTTGCACACAGAGTCATGTTTTCACATTAGTCACAAAACGAAATTTCTTTGCCAATTTGAAAGCACACTTACTACTCTTTTTTTTGGCAAGTGATAATCACTTTTACAGACTGACACATTATGAATCCACTTTTCAGATTTTTTAAAAAGCACATGTCCAAACTGCTTTTTCAGACCAGCACCATTTGTAACCTGGGTGACTGCCTACACTCCAGCAAGGGCAACCAGCCTTAGTGATGCTGAATGTATTTGCATTACTGACTGAAACCTCAAACCCCACTCGCTTGTGAATACTGTGCATGATTCCACATGGTAAGCAGCTGGGTGTGTGCTAAGAGTCTGCTTCTGCACCAAAAAATGGCTCCCCCTTTCCATCTAATGCAACTGTGAAATCACCAGAGCAATACGCAATAAATCTCTGCCTGTAATTCCTATTTGCACACAGAGTCATGTTTTCACATTAGTCACAAAACGAAATTTCTTTGCCAATTTGAAAGCACACTTACTACTCTTTTTTTTGGCAAGTGATAAACACTTTTACAGACTGACACATTAGGAATCCACTTTTCAGATTCTTAAAAAAGCACATGTCCAAACTGCTTTTTCAGACCAGCACCATTTGTAACCTGGGTGACTGCCTACACTCCAGCAAGGGCAACCAGCCTTAGTGATGCTGAATGTATTTGCATTACTGACTGAAACCTCAAACCCCACTTGCTTCTGAATACTGTGCATGATTCCACATGGTAAGCAGCTGGGTGTGTGCTAAGAGTCTGCTTCTGCACCAAAAAATGGCTCCCCCTTTCCATCTAATGCAACTGTGAAATCACCAGAGCAATACACAATAAATCTCTGCCTGTATTTCCTATTTGCACACAGAGTCATGTTTTCACATTAGTCACAAAACGAAATTTCTTTGCCAATTTGAAAGCACACTTACTACTCTTTTTTTTGGCAAGTGATAATCACTTTTACAGACTGACACATTATGAATCCACTTTTCAGATTCTTAAAAAAGCACATGTCCAAACTGCTTTTTCAGACCAGCACCATTTGTAACCTGGGTGACTGCCTACACTCCAGCAAGGGCAACCAGCCTTAGTGATGCTGAATGTATTTGCATTACTGACTGAAACCTCAAACCCCACTCGCTTGTGAATACTGTACATGATTCCACATGGTAAGCAGCTGGGTGTGTGCTAAGAGTCTGCTTCTGCACCAAAAAATGGCTCCCCCTTTCCATCTAATGCAACTGTGAAATCACCAGAGCAATACGCAATAAATCTCTGCCTGTAATTCCTATTTGCACACAGAGTCATGTTTTCACATTAGTCACAAAACAAAATTTCTTTGCCAATTTGAAAGCACACTTACTACTCTTTTTTTTGGCAAGTGATAATCACTTTTACAGACTGACACATTATGAATCCACTTTTCAGATTCTTAAAAAAGCACATGTCCAAACTGCTTTTTCAGACCAGCACCATTTGTAACCTGGGTGACTGCCTACACTCCAGCAAGGGCAACCAGCCTTAGTGATGCTGAATGTATTTGCATTACTGACTGAAACCTCAAACCCCACTCGCTTGTGAATACTGTGCATGATTCCACATGGTAAGCAGCTGGGTGTGTGCTAAGAGTCTGCTTCTGCACCAAAAAATGGCTCCCCCTTTCCATCTAATGCAACTGTGAAATCACCAGAGCAATACGCAATAAATCTCTGCCTGTAATTCCTATTTGCACACAGAGTCATGTTTTCACATTAGTCACAAAACGAAATTTCTTTGCCAATTTGAAAGCACACTTACTACTCTTTTTTTTGGCAAGTGATAATCACTTTTACAGACTGACACATTATGAATCCACTTTTCAGATTCTTAAAAAAGCACATGTCCAAACTGCTTTTTCAGACCAGCACCATTTGTAACCTGGGTGACTGCCTACACTCCAGCAAGGGCAACCAGCCTTAGTGATGCTGAATGTATTTGCATTACTGACTGAAACCTCAAACCCCACTCGCTTGTGAATACTGTACATGATTCCACATGGTAAGCAGCTGGGTGTGTGCTAAGAGTCTGCTTCTGCACCAAAAAATGGCTCCCCCTTTCCATCTAATGCAACTGTGAAATCACCAGAGCAATACGCAATAAATCTCTGCCTGTAATTCCTATTTGCACACAGAGTCATGTTTTCACATTAGTCACAAAACAAAATTTCTTTGCCAATTTGAAAGCACACTTACTACTCTTTTTTTTGGCAAGTGATAATCACTTTTACAGACTGACACATTATGAATCCACTTTTCAGATTCTTAAAAAAGCACATGTCCAAACTGCTTTTTCAGACCAGCACCATTTGTAACCTGGGTGACTGCCTACACTCCAGCAAGGGCAACCAGCCTTAGTGATGCTGAATGTATTTGCATTACTGACTGAAACCTCAAACCCCACTCGCTTGTGAATACTGTGCATGATTCCACATGGTAAGCAGCTGGGTGTGTGCTAAGAGTCTGCTTCTGCACCAAAAAATGGCTCCCCCTTTCCATCTAATGCAACTGTGAAATCACCAGAGCAATACGCAATAAATCTCTGCCTGTAATTCCTATTTGCACACAGAGTCATGTTTTCACATTAGTCACAAAACGAAATTTCTTTGCCAATTTGAAAGCACACTTACTACTCTTTTTTTTGGCAAGTGATAATCACTTTTACAGACTGACACATTATGAATCCACTTTTCAGATTTTTTAAAAAGCACATGTCCAAACTGCTTGTTCAGACCAGCACCATTTGTAACCTGGGTGACTGCCTACACTCCAGCAAGGGCAACCAGCCTTAGTGATGCTGAATGTATTTGCATTACTGACTGAAACCTCAAACCCCACTCGCTTGTGAATACTGTGCATGATTCCACATGGTAAGCAGCTGGGTGTGTGCTAAGAGTCTGCTTCTGCACCAAAAAATGGCTCCCCCTTTCCATCTAATGCAACTGTGAAATCACCAGAGCAATACGCAATAAATCTCTGCCTGTAATTCCTATTTGCACACAGAGTCATGTTTCACATTAGTCACAAAACGAAATTTCTTTGCCAATTTGAAAGCACACTTACTACTCTTTTTTTTGGCAAGTGATAAACACTTTTACAGACTGACACATTTTGAATCCACTTTTCAGATTCTTAAAAAAGCACATGTCCAAACTGCTTTTTCAGACCAGCACCATTTGTAACCTGGGTGACTGCCTACACTCCAGCAAGGGCAACCAGCCTTAGTGATGCTGAATGTATTTGCATTACTGACTGAAACCTCAAACCCCACTCGCTTGTGAATACTGTGCATGATTCCACATGGTAAGCAGCTGGGTGTGTGCTAAGAGTCTGCTTCTGCACCAAAAAATGGCTCCCCCTTTCCATCTAATGCAACTGTGAAATCACCAGAGCAATACGCAATAAATCTCTGCCTGTAATTCCTATTTGCACACAGAGTCATGTTTTCACATTAGTCACAAAACGAAATTTCTTTGCCAATTTGAAAGCACACTTACTACTCTTTTTTTTGGCAAGTGATAATCACTTTTACAGACTGACACATTATGAATCCACTTTTCAGATTCTTAAAAAAGCACATGTCCAAACTGCTTTTTCAGACCAGCACCATTTGTAACCTGGGTGACTGCCTACACTCCAGCAAGGGCAACCAGCCTTAGTGATGCTGTATGTATTTGCATTACTGAGTCCAACCTCAAACCCTTAAACTATTCTTTTTTATACCAGTACACCTTAATTTATCGTGAAAACATAGTCCATATTATTTTACATGTTCCTCACATTTAAATTTCTCCCAAAACAGAAAATAATAAACACAACTTCAACAAAAGGAATCCCATTTCTATTATTCATTGCTTAATTTACCATATACATCCCCTCTCAAACTCTAAACTCACCTTTAAAATTAGTTAGTTGTGAAAGAAATGTGGCACTCAAACAGCAGATTATCAGAGCCAGGATCTCTGTTCTTTACACCTCTCTCCTCTCAGCAGAACCAGATAATGGCAAACTTTCCCTCTCTTTTTCCACACATATACATGTTAGTTTCAAATCTCAGTGCTTGCCCCTTTTTTTCAAATGTAATCACACATTTCTATTGGTTGAAAACCAACCCTTTTCCAAAAGTACCCTTCCCCCAACTTGACTTCTGCCTAGTACCCTTCCCCCAACTTGACTTCTGCCTGCTACCATAGCAACAGCTCATGGAACACTGCTGTGTGGAGTTAGGTCAGAAGTTCACCAAACAATGTTTCAATTCCACAGAGCAAGAGTGCTTGACTTTTCAAACCTAACAGCAAATCCATAGTACTGTTCTTTGGTAACACATTTTTCTGTACCAATACAAAACATGCTTCTATTAATTTACACATACAGCCTAGTTTTTATTCTAGAATGGTATGAAACAGCCAATCAGTTCTTTTTTTAAAAAAAAAAATATGTATGCCTCCATTTCCAAACTGTCTTTCTTTTCATATTGCCATTCTACTGAAAGACACCTCCTGAGTGCATCCAGTTCTCCTTTGAAGATGTTCACAGTGTGGATTGTAGGGCACAGCTATGTCTTCTGGAGTGAAAAGTATGCAGAGAAAACAAATATGGTGAGAGACCTTGCTTTGCCAAATGTAGACATTAAATGGATTGGTCAGAGAGGGTTAAAGTGGCACCAATTGATGCCATTGGTGAAATCCTTCATGCACATCCAACACTCTGACCTCATAATAGTGCACTGTGGTGGCAATGACCTAGGCACTTTGACTGGGGTAGGTCTGGAAATGCTTATGAAGGACACCTTTGCACAACTGTTTTCACTTTTCCCTAAAACTGCCTTTGTGTTTTCTAACATATGCCAAAGGCAAAAATGGAACTGGTCCAATCATTTCTGTCCGCAGATTGACAAAGCAAGAAAGCACGTCAACAAATCTGTTTCTGCTTTCCTCTGTGACTATGGTATGGGTTCCATTTACCACAACAACTTGCGTTACGACATGCAAGACATTTATAGAGGAGATGGTGTGCACTTCAATGATGAAGGGAACAGAGTCTTCCTCTTGAACCTTAGACTCTGCATCGGTACTTACTTGTAGGTACCACTAAAAAATCACTTCATAAACACAACGGCTCTTTTTAGAGCCCCCTAATATCTAAACACTTAAATCTGCATTTCATTTCTTTTTTTTTTTTTTTTTTTACCGTACGCTTACCGTACGCGTACCCCGCGATTTTTTTTAAAATCAATAAATGTTTTCTTTGTACTTTTCTCTCCTTCTTTGACCCCCTTACAAATGTTAGGGGGTCTGTAACTCTCCTCCTTGCCCCCTTTTCTTGTTATCACTCTTTTTTTTCTGAGTGAAACACATGAAATGGCGGCCGCCGCTTCCTGGTTTCGACCGATTCGAATGTTTACTAAGATCTAAGAGCCCATCAGAATCGCGCTCGCGCACGCCACCGTACGCGTACGGTAAGCGTACTGTAAGCGCACCGTAAGCTGGCTCAGATATATATATTGATTTAAAGGCTATTTTCTCAGAATCTACTGAACAGATTTACACCAAACCTACAAAAGGCACTTCCTTGACCTGAGGACTACCTCTCTGCCAAATTTCTAGTAATTCTGTTCAGCCGTTCGGGCTGTAGCCCTGTCTAAAGGTCCTATGGAAAAATGCATGGGAAAAACGCGTTTTGGGACCCCCCTTTTATCTCAGCCCCCGCTTGACGAATCCCCCCGAGACTTTCAGGGAAGGAGCGGAGCGTAGCGCCCCACCTATTTTAAAAAATTTGCGAGGATTCGTCGACCGGCGCCAAAGTTATTTAAAATAGAATGTTGCGGATTTCCTATGGAAACGTGGTCCTAACTATAACTACCTACTGGCGACCGCCAGTAGGTAATATATATATATATATATATATATAAACTTTAATATGAAGTCCCACTCGCGCTCTCAGAGTCCTCTGACACAATTAACCAGGCTTAGTTCATAACCATGTGGGGGTTTATTTCAGTCATAAACCCGCCGTGACGCGTTTCGCCACCGTAGTGGCTTGTTCACACAGCGTTTCTGTATAAAGTTTGCCAATACATACATTTCCGTGTTACTTAGTTCATAAACATAGTTGTGTGGATATGGACAAGTGAGGTACCAGCGTGTTTCCCCTCCACGGAACCCACCTGGGGAAAGCATTTTGTATATGAAGTACTGAATAGCGCTCACTATGGGAACTTTAGGACTACATGACCCAGAACTCTTACCTGCAACAAGTCCTACCAAGGCGGGGTCAATGTGATGAGTCCATAAAGCAGTTTGAACTTTCAGCATGCAGCCAATGATTAAGGGTGTAGAGCCCGAAACGCGTATGGCGCTTCTGTTTGGAGGGGTGTATGCGCTGTACCTACTTCCCGCAATAAAGAAGGAGAGATTTCCAATTGTGATGGCGTTTCTATGCAGGGCAACCTGAAGTGTGTATATATATATATATATATTCACTGAAAAAACCATAGGTTTCAGGCACGTTATAGCTAGGAATTAGCATTTAAAAAACCTTAGAAATTCACTGAAAAAACCATAGGTTTCAGGGGCGATATAGTTAGCTGGACTTTTCACTCGTACAAAACCATAGAAATTCCCCGGTTATAGTTAGTTCAGCTAACTATAACTTGCGCGCCCGCAATGCACTGCTAATGACGTCACATATTACATCACTCATGACATGGTCAGTGACATCACTCATGACATCACTGATGACATCACAAATGACATCACTGATGACATCATCCAGTGAATGTGTGTTTTTCTGAAAATTATATATGTTTTATATATGTATATCTCAAGGTCGATGGAAGAATAAATGGGTATATAAATGTCTAAATGGATGATTTGTTTTTGAAAAATTGATTGTATTACTGACTGATTAAGTGTATCTTAGTGAGTAATGTTTAAATATGTAAATATCTGTATCAGTCTCTCACTTTGTGTATAAGTGGCTGCATGGGTTGGTGAGTAGCTACATGAGTGTCTATATAGGTTATTAGTTGATTTTTTGAGTATCAGAGTGTCTGATGTCTGTATGGTTCGGTGGGGGTATTACGTGGTGCATAGGTGCATGAATGAGTGACTCACTGTTTGTATGTGTTGAAGACAGCATATGTGCAGGACTGTATGGGTGGATGAGTGTGTGCATGGGTGTGTTAGTGAGTGAATGACTGTCTCAATAGTGTCTCTATGAGTAACTACATATGTTTTAAACTAGTATATATGTGACTATTGGTGTATATAAGTGAGTATATGTGAGAGTGAGAGATTGAAAGAGTTCCTGTATGAATAACTATGTGTTTCTATAAGTGATTGTTTAAAAGACTAAGTATGTGTAAGTTTCTGTAGAAGTAAGTGTGGTGGTGTGTGTATAACTGAATATGCAGGTAAACTAGTGTTTGATTCTTTATTAGCATGAGTGACTACGTGTGTGAGTAACTTTATGGATGAGTGGCGTTGTGTAACAGAATGTATAGGTGTATGAATACATATGATGAGAGTGCATGTATGAGTGACTGTATAGGACTGTTGGTGAATGAGTGGATGTGTATGTGGATCTTACAATTACTGAATAGGTTGTTGTAACTGGTATTGGTATGTACATTGTTTTGAAAATTTTAATTTCTATTTTTGAATGTGTGTATGAAAGGTTATATTAGGGGGAGAGGAGGTCTGCCACTCTATCACAAGGATGATGTCATCAGTGATGTCATGAGTGATGTCACTGACCATGTCATGAGTGATGTAATATGTGACGTCATCAGCAGTGCATTGCGGGCGCGCGAGTTATAGTTAGCTGAACTAACTATAACGGGGGAATTTCTATGGTTTTGTACGAGTGAAAAGTCCAGCTAACTATATCGCCCCTGAAACCTATGTTTTTTTCAGTGAATTTCTAAGGTTTTTTAAATGCTAATTCGTAGCTATAACGTCTGAAACCTATGGTTTTTTCAGTGAATTTCAAAGGTTTTTTAAATGCTAATTTCTAACTATGCCTACAGAGATAGGACATGTGAAGAAAGAAGGAAAAACGCACAGAAAGAAAAAAACAAATGCAGAAAGAAACAACAGAAGTCCTCAAAGACGAAGAAAAGTGCAGGAAGAAATATAACATGCAGAAAGAACAAACAGAAGAGCAGAAAGAAGCCTTGTTGCAAAATTATCCTGTACCCTCAACTTTTTCAGACGGATACTGGTGGTAACTGAGTCTGCCTAAGCAGTCCTAGAGCCAGTGCTATGTTAAAAGACACTCAGAATACAGTGAAAACACCTACATACACTAGGGCACACTATGCGTTGGGGTCCCCCTGTGAGTAGCATGACCTCCACTGTAAGCCCCTAGTGTATAATAGGGCAGGGGATTAAAACTACCTCTTAAAACGCACCACAGGGCGTGTTTGAACACGTCACCTCATGCCCCGTCCCCTCCCTTCCCCACTGTGTAAACACACCCTGTAGCCATTTTAAGTTGGGAGATTAAGTCCCCTTGAATCCCGAGGGTCCCTAGGGTCCAACTAGACCACTAGGTACCTCCAGTAAGCGCCACAGAGCTGCGTTGCAGAGAGGTGTAAAAAGTGGCATGGCCTGCACCACCTCTCTGCAACGCAGAGCAGTGGTGCTTACTGGAAGTACCTGGTGGGCTAGTTGGACCCCAGGGTCCCTCAGGATTGAAAGGGAATTATTTCCCCAACTTAAATACGCGCCACAGGGCGTGTTTGCACATGTCACCTCAGGCCCCGTCCCCTCCCTTCACCACTGTGTAAACGCGCCCTGTGGCCGTTCTGAGTTGAGAGATTAAGTCCCCTTGAATCCTAAGGGTCCCTAGGGTCAAACTAGCCCACTAGGTACCTCCAGTAAGCGCCACAGAGCTGCGTTGCATGGAGGTGTAAAAAGTGGCGTGGCCTCAGAACACCTGTCTGCAACACAGCTCCCTGGCGCATACTGGAGATACCTGTTGGGTTAGTTGGCCCTCAGGGACCCTCAGTATTGAAGGGGAATAAATTCCTCAACTTACAACTGGCCAGGGGGCACGTTTGCAGAGTGCTGCAAGGAGGGGGCATGGCCTCCGGCGCGATGCCGGTCTTTTATTTATTTATTTTTAAGAAGGAGGGCTGTGTGGCCCCCTTTCTTTTTCTAATTTATTAGCCCTGGGGACCCCATCCCCCAGGGCCTGCACCCTAATTTTTTTTGTTGAAAAAAATTAATTTGGCCCTCCCAAGGCCTTAATCGGCCCCGGGGACCCCAACCCCCGGGTCATGGCCTTTTTTTTTATTATTCTTTAGGAGGGGGGCTGTGTTGCTGGACAAACCATATGTACCTATCACCATGACGATTTGCGTGATATTCATTAAAAGGCGACTATGCATACAATGAATCTACGTAGAATGTATTCACACCGCTAGTGAAGCTCTGACATGTCTGACACCCTACCGTGCCTAATCCCGGTGCCCCCGCAGGTGGGTACTCTCCAAGTAGACACCCTTGTCGTTTATTTATACAAACATGGGTAGCTATTGACGGGCACATTTAATACACATTCACACCAAACCATTCAAAGGGGATTCGACAAAAATTCGACCAAACTATGCAAGAAACCCCCTCACGGTTAATAAAACACACATCCACCTCACTTGAGAGTCACAGCGTGCTCCTGGCTGAGCCCAATGCTGTGTTACACCCACCATTGCCTGCCGAGTGCCACACACCTCTGTGTTGTATTCCACCATCTAGTGCTTATGCTATGACACTCTCTAGCCCATGTGCACTGTAACACCACCCCGTGAATATGTCATGCCACACTTGCCTTCGCATGGGTTATATTGCCCCATCTAACGTGCCTTCCTCGATGCCTATGTTATAAAGCACAGCGCAATGCGATACTTATTACAATCTGGGATCCATATCTTTGTCACAGTGCATATGCAATGTTACACTACCCAGCACATATTTTATATTACAACTTTAGAGACTACTTAGGTTACACAACACTGCCCTGTGCATATTACACTCCAAGGCGCATATCACATAGCAAGCGCTAGTGCCTGTGCTATCTCGCGCTCTCCAATGAATCTGTCATTGCGCACAATGTATTGCATATTATATTTCACGCCCCGGTTCATCTTATATCACACTTTTTGGAGCATAGTTTATACCATGTACTATATCTAGTTTTCATTTTCAATCGTGCTCTCAGGACTATGTTCTATATAACACTGCGTCCACCTACCCTTTTCACGGGCATCACATTTTGCGATGGGGGTGGAAGGTCAGGGGATGTTTCTGCCAAGTGAGCCCGGAGTCACAGTCCCAAACGTTCTCTTCTTCCTGAATAAAAGTGAGATTATGCTGCATACTTGTTCATATTTTAAGTAGTTCGCACAGACACACATTTTAAAAACAATAAAGTTCCTAATACCCACCTTCTATGAACAGTTAGCTTGCTGCCCCATCCACCTCCTCCCTATCCTCTGTTGTCTGAATCCATGGACTAGCCTCCTCCCTCCTGCCATGCATGGTCTGATGTGCTGCCACTGCCCTCCATTTAGCATGATGTACCAGTCCACTCCTCCTGCCCTCCATTGACCAATTCTATGGGCAATCATTGACCTCCTGCTTAGCCTCTGTGCTTAGCTTGCTGCCCCTATTCTCCTTCCCCCTGCCCTCCGATGTCTTTGTGCATGCCCCTGCTCCATCCTTTTTGACTACCATGTTCCATGGACCTGCCACTCCTATCTACTCTGAGTGTTCTGTTGAGCTGCCACTCCCCTCCCACCTGCCTAGCATTGTCAGATGACTGTAACCTGTCCCTGCCACCTCCACCCTGCCTGTCCACATGCCATTCCCCTATCCCCTTCCTCCTGTCCTTCATGGTCCATTTTACTGCCACACCCTTCTGCCCTCCCTGGTCTGTTGTGCTGCAACTGCTCCTCCTGCCTGCCCCGCGCGGTCTGTTGTGAGGCCCCTTCCCCTGAACTCTCTTGTCTGTGCCCAGGTCCTGACCCTCCCTTCTATCCTCCATGGTCCTTTGTGCATGCCCCTGCACCCTCCTTCTTGCCCATCATAGCCATTGTGCTGCCACTAACCCTCCCGCTTGCCATGCATGGTCTTCTGTGCTGCCATGGCCCCTCCCACCTTCCCTGTGTAGTCAGCTAGCTGCTCCTGACCCCCTCCCACCTTCCCTCCATGGTCTGTGTGTATGCCATCAGTCTCACTGTTGCTCTCCATGGTGTGTCTTGTTTCTAGTGCCCATCCTGCCTGACCTCCATGGTCATCTTGCTGCTCCTGCCCTGCCCCCTTGCCCCCAGCCCTCTGTTTTCATGTGCAGACCCCTATTCCCTCCTTCCTGGCTTGTCGGTTCCATTGTAATGCCCTTGATCCGTCCCTCCTGCCCTTTATGGTCTGTTATGCTGCAGCTTTCTCTCCTGTCTGTCCATTATGGTCAGCTAGCTACCATTGCCTCTTTCCCCTCTGTTGTCTGTTGTCCATGTGCATGTTCCTGTCCCCTCCCTATTGCTTTCTATGGATTGTTGTGCTGCACTCCTGTCCCGCATGCCCTGTGTGGTGTATTGTGCTGCTGCAAACCCTGATGCCTGCCCTGTAGGGTCAGTTTGGTGCACCTCTCAATGTCCCTCCTGTCCTCTGTTATCCGAGTCCATGTCCCTACCCCAATTCCTCCTGCCTACCATGATCCAATGTACCATACTTGCGAACATTTTGAACTTGGTAAGAGGGAGATTTTGAAATAAAACTGGGGCATTGATTTTCCCCTTTGAGTTACATTGAAAAAGAGAAGATTGTAGACAGGAACCAGATCAAGTAAAGCCCATTTGAGCTTAAAAACATTGGACGTTTCCTGGCTGAAATGGGTCTGTTGGCATGTATGGTTGTATGACCACTGCCTCTTCCTTCTGCCCTCAATTGTCTACTACATCACCACAGCCTTTCTTGCCAGTCCTGTATTGTTGGTTTGTAGCCCCTGCCCCCCTTTCCACTGCCCTCCATAGTCTGTTGTGCTGCCACTGCCCTTCCTGCCTGCCTAGTGTGGTCAAATTGTTGCCTCTGCACTCTCCTACCTGCCTTCAATTTTCAGAGTCCGTGCCCCCGGCCTCTGCCTCTCAACAGTATCCCAATGAACAACTAGATTGCTAACATTATATATTTTTTACAAAAGTGTGGACTGCCTGACGTCATCTTGATGTAATCAAAACTGTAATGCCTAGAGCATTTCCTTTAGAAATTACATATATGAGATGGTCTTATTTGCATCAAAATTATGGTTAGTGCTCTAAAAAACTAAAATGAGGACATATTTCCTGAGTTTTCAAATAGCGACAAAGAACTTTTAAATTATTTGTAATCTTAGTTTTTTTTATCCAGTTGACCACTTGATTAAATGTTGCATCCAAGGGGAGAGGGTGTGGTGTTACTTCCAGAGCTGCAGACTTTGCAACTGGGGAACCAGGTTGGAGTTTCCGCTTCAGCACAACATTCTGTGATTCTGGTCAAATCACTTAATCTCCCCATGTCTACAACCAAAATGAATTTGATCTTGTGTGATGTAACCAATGCTCATGTAAAGCACTCCAATACCTGACAAGTCTGCACTATATAAAACTGGAAATACACAAAAAATAAGTGTTTTGCACACTTCTGTCATTGGGCTACATTTGGGCTACATTTGGTTGATATTTGGGCTACATTTGGGCTACATTTGGGCTCTTTTGTCTCTGGTGGCCATTTTAGGAGATTTATTTGTTATGAAGTTTCCTAATTTCCTCATTTACTGCAGTCTCCTCAGTAGAAAATGCTTTCAGTTTTTTACTTTGATTCCATCAAGAAGGTATTCAGATATGTCACACATTTGCCATAAATTCTGAATGTTAGCACTCTAGTTGCTCATTAGATCAGTGTAGTAAAGCCACTGCTCACCACGGAAGTTTGCTGCTAGTATTAGAAGTGCATGTTTCAGTCAGCATATCAGAATTTTTTAATGAAATAGAAGAGGATTTGAGAAGTCACTCAAAATATGCCCTAATTTTTCTTTCTTCAGCACTAATCATAATTTCTATGGCAAAATTAACCCCCTCATTGTGTTCCTTTTTAAATTAAATGTTTTAAGTGTTACCAGTTTATTCCAATCAGGTATGCCATACTTTTGTCATAAGTAAGACAGTAAGCGCTCTAGTTGATCTTAAGAACACTCTGGGACATTCTGTCATTGGGCTACATTTGGGCTACATCTGGGTGATATTTGGGCTACATTTGGGCTACATTTGGGCTCTTTTGTCTCTGGTGGCCATCTTGGGAGATTTATTTGTTATGAAGTTTCCTAATTTCCTCATTTACTGCAGTCTCCTCAGTAGGAAATACTTTCAGTTTTTTACTTTTATTCCATCAAGAAGGCATTCAGATGTGTCACACATTTTCCATAAATTCTGAATGTTAGCACTCTAGTTGCTCATTAGATCACTGTAGTAAAGCTACTGCTCACCAGGCAAATCTGCTGCTGGTATTGAAAGTGCATGTTTCAGTCTGCATGTCAGAATTTTTTTATGAAATAAAAGAGGATTTCAGAAGTCAAAATGTGTTTTTCTTTCTGCAGCACTAATCATAATTTATATGGCAAAATGAACCCCCTCATTTTGTTCCTTTGTAAATTAAATGTATTAACTGTTACCACTTTATTCCAATCAAGATGGCTTCAGGTGTGCCATACTTTTGTCATAAGTAAGACTGTTAGCGCTCTAGTTGTTCTTTAGAACACTCTGGGAAGCTGCAGTAGAACACAAAGGAATCAACTGACAGTCTCTGCCCTTGTTGGATGTACATGTTTTACTGAGAATGTCAGACTTCATTCTCACATGACTGAGAAAGATAATGTGAATTTACAGAAAATATGCTCTCAGTTTAGCTTATAGATCACCTTCCAAACCTCTGTGGGAAAAGCATGAGAAAATAGTTTTCTCTAAAACATGGTTCATGATATCACAGCAGAAGGCTTTTTCACATGGTAAAATCACCTTAGAACACACCACAATTCCTTAAATGAGTATGGTACCATCAACAAATGATTTATAATGTAACTAAAGTCTTAAAACATTCTATTAACTGCAATGCTTTTTAATGAGGTGCTATCATGTATATTGGTCCCAAGATGGCTGCCAACACTTCTTGGATGAAGTGCTGACAGCCAATCAGATCTCAGGATGAGATGTGTGGTTAGGCTCCGCCCAGATATATATATGATTTTACTTTTGATTTTCTCAGGAACTACTGACAGATTGACTCCATATATGCAAAAGGCACATCCCTGAGCTGAGGACTACCTCTTTGCCAAATTTCAAGTAATTCTGTTCAGCCGTTCGGGCTGTACCTTGGACTAAAGGTCCCTATGGAAAATTGTATGGGGAAAACACATTTTGGGACCCCCCTTTTTTCTCAGCCCCCGCTTGACGAATCCCCCCGAGACTTTCTGGGTAGGAGCAGAGCGGAGCGCCCCACCTATTTTGAAAATTTCGTGAGGATTCGTCAACCGGCGTCAAAGTTATTCCAAATAGAATGTTGCGGATTTCCTATGGAAACACGGTCCTAACTATAACTATCTACTGGCGACCGCCAGTAGATAATATATATATATATGCTCAGGATTCACACGTATAAATCAAGTGAAATTCAGCCGTTATAGTTAGTGAGCTAACTATAACTCACGCCACCGTAATACACTGCTTATGACCTCAAATATTACATCACTCATGACATGGTCAGTGATATCACTGAAGACATCTAAAATGACATCACAGATGACATCATCCAGTGACTGAGAGTGTTTTTAAAACGTTTATGGGTGTTAAATATATATACCAAAGTGTATGGGTGCATCAGTCGGTGTATGAGTGCCTGATTGAATGATTCAGCGGATGCATGACTAACTATATAAGTGAGTGATTAGGTGTCTCAGTAAATGTATGGGTGTGTGACTGGTTGTGTCAATGTCTGAATCACTCTGTCATTTGGTGTCTAAGTGACTGTATGGGTGTGTGAGTGGGTGCTTGAGTGTCTATATAGGTCAGTGAGTTTGTGCTAGTATCTGTATGATTAAGTGAGTGGGTGTGTATGTAACTGTATGGGTGAGTAAGCAGCTGTGGGATTGAGTGAGTGGATGTATGTGTAGATCTAAGAATCAGTGAGTGGGTGTGTAAGTACTAGTATGGGTCTGTGAATGGGTTTGTGAATGGTTGTGTGAGAGAGGGTGTATTACCGGTTCTATGGGTGTGTGAATGGGTGCATCAGCAATTCTGTGGATGATGTCATCAGTGATGTCATTTGAGATGTCATCAGTGATGTCATGAGTGATGTCATCAGTGATGTCATGAGTGATTTCACTGACCATGTCATGAGTGATATAATATGTGATCTAAGTATTCGCAGAGCTTTGGCATAATTGCTTGTCTCCAGCAGCTTGCACTCAGGTCTCAGACGTGAATAGGCCGGGCAAGCAAATAGGACATGTGCTGATGTCTCTGTAGTAGCAGTACAAATAAAACAAAACTGAGATGACTCTGGGGTGCTTTGCCAGGAGCTAGGGATGACCTTGAGGTGAAGCGTGCCTAACATGAACTGCATATATAACTTCCTATTAGTAGGTGGCCAAGTATGTCCAAATAAGGTTCCAGAGAGGCAAAAGATTCAAAATCCGTGAATTTTTAGATTAACCGCCCCCCCCCCCCATTGGGGTTAATGGCTACAGAATGAGCTACCCAACCCCAGTATTGTGCTTTAATTAGATCCTTTGTAGGGAGTGATGTTGAGTCCCTATTATCCCAGTAGCTGTCTAACCCTATGTTGGCTAATATGAGTTTTACATTCCTTAGCCACCTTATCTTATTCTGTTTATCCAGTGAGATCACTTCCTCGAGGGCCTTGACCTAAGAACCTAATTAAGGGTGGACCTAATCCTCTGCCAAAACAGCAGTGGTCTTAGTTTAGCCTTGTCAGCAATTGATTTCCTGGCCAAGTCTAACCTTAAGGGATAGGGAGCTGTGCTCTGAGGTAAGTGGACTATACTACTCAGAAATATGTTCTCGGCTCTGGAGAGACCAACCGTCCTTTCTATATAGAGCTGAACTCACAGCTTTAGATTCCTATGTATCTGCAGTGGGGCTGCCACTGGAGTGCTGTAGGAAGTACTATGCTCATTAATGAGGGCCCCTGCTATTTGCCTGAGCTTCAAAGCCGATTCGGCCAAATGCGGCTTCCAGGACTTATCTTCGGCTAGAGTTACACCCAGGTATTCAAAGGTGCTAACTCTCTCAAGCTGAGTGTCTCCCTGAGTTGGTCTGCCCTTGTAGGATTTGTGGGGGGTTGATCGTCAGGAATTTCGATTTTGAAGTATTAATCTCTAGACCACATAAGCACAGAAATCATTAAATCAGTTAAGCAATAGCTGAAGCACCCCTGGAGTTTTGGACACTAGCAGGGTGCCGTCTGCTAACAGAAGTGTCACAATCCTTTCACTCCCCAGAATGGGTGCATCAACTGGCACCTGCTGTAGATACTGCACAACATTGTTCATATAGAGGGAAAAGAGTGTTGGAGCCAAAACACACCCTTGGCGGATGCCCCTGCTGACGTCAATTGAATCACTGAGCTGGTCTTGATTACCCCAGCGGACGTTGGTGAAGTTTGCAACATGGAGGCAAATACCTAAAGATAAAATCTTTGGTGCCTCCCCATATCTCTTAGGACTTGCTACAGTTTCTGTCTGGGGACAAGGTAAAAAGCAGTTTTTAGATCGATGAAAGCCACATATAAACTCCCCCGACCAAAGCCTTACAGAAAAAGAGGAGAAAGCGGAACACCTGGTCTATTGTCTATTGTTTTCGTCTTGTCTCTGAAACTGACTTGGAAGGGAGTTAAGATGTTATTCTCATCAATCCAGTCCTGTATCTTAATCAGGAGTGCTCAACAGTCCACTCTTTGGATGGAGTCAATGAGATTAATGGGTCTGTAGTTACTGTGTAATGACCTGTCACCTTTTTTGTAGCTGGGGATCACCTCTGCTCCCTTCCATGACTGAGGCACTGGGACACCCCCTGCATTAGCCTTGGACAGGGTCAAGATGTAAGCCAATCAATTTTCACTGTCATGTAAGAATAAATCGCCGGGATGCCATCAGAGCCAGAAGCATTAGCTTGGGCGATTTAATTGATGGCAGACTTTTGCTTCTCGTAAAGAGCTCCTTGGACAAAATAAGAGGTGGATCTAACTGGGGTGTTACCAGGTCAGACAGGCATGATCCCACATACAATAGATTAAAATGATCATACCAGGTGGATTTCGAAATATTATTTGTTGGTTGGGGCCTCCCAATGTCCCCCCTTGTCATTAGGTCCCAAAATGTTTTTGAGTCTTTGCCGACACATAAATTTGATCCAGTGCGGGAGTATCATTCTCAACCTCACCCCTGCCACATTCCACGACACCACCTGGAGCTTACGCATATCCTTCGACAACATGGCCTTTGGAAAAAAGATATTAAATCTAGGGCTTCTACACAGGCCCAGCGATATCTAGGCCTGGGCGAAAATTTCGTTCCGTTCGCGGAAATTGCGATAATTTGACATTTTCGCGTTCCGCGGAGAGCGTGAAAATGTAAACATTTCCGGTTTCCGCAGCTTGGCGATAATTTGTTTCTTGCTCGCGCTGTAAAATAATACATTCTCGCGCGCGCGCGATCGCCTTACCTGAATCCCTGCGTTCGCCGACAAGTTTACTTGATCCGGTCGCGTTCTCCATGAGATGTTGTATTGTTTTGAGCCATTTGCGCTGTCTCGCGACAGTTCGCGCCCGCAGTGACGTCATGCGTCGCGCGATCACGTCTTTCTTCTCGCGATCATGCACCGCGAGACAACTCAAAACAAGATGGCCGCGCCCGCGAGCAACCACATGGGTAAGTTGGCGACCCGCAAGCATGCAGAAAATCTCGCGAACATGCGGGAAAAAAACTTCCGCATCTTCGCGATATTTCCGCTTGTTTGCGATAATTTTAAACATTTTCGCGATAATTTGCGGAAGTGGATTTCGCAAATTCCGCCCACCCCTAGCGATGTCATGGAATTGTGGATGTTACTCCAACCGGGAACTCTTCGTTAGATATAGATGGCCATCTGGTGTCCGGGTCCTCTTGGCCATAAGTAGTTACGCTGTTGGCTCCTGGTGGTGTTAAAGGGACTAGCTGGCTCACCGAAGCAGGACTTATATCTTACCAATACAGTCAGTCATTTGAGGCTAGGGTCAAGTCTTAGCCAAGATAAGGACTGATAAAAGGGTTACTAGTTAGCCAACGGTAGTTAGGAAGGTGGTACTTTAGTTGGATACTGGTTCTCTCAGGGGGCAAGTTCTTGTTTCCTGTGTGATAAGACTATGGTCCAATCTACCATATGCCAAGGAGAGTTCCCTGGTCACCGACCTGCAACCTCTCACATGTCTAATCCAATGGCTTGCTTTAGTCTTAAGAGAGTCTTCTCCTTCGTACCTCTGATAGGTGTTGTTTTTCGGAACATTATTCATATAGATCTTATTACAGACTAAGGGAGCTTGGTTCACCTCTCTCACTGGATACTGACTTAGATTACTTCTGGACAGGGTTAATAAGGTCTTTCATGGTACTCATGGGGACCCTGAGCTATACGCAGATGCTTCACCCACTGGATTTCTGGTGCTAACTTTTTCTGCAAGGCTACACGTTGGACCTTCAGTACAAACACTTGGAGGGAACTGGCTGGGTCTTACATGGACCAGAGGTGTATCTTTATCAAGGGGACCACCAATCCATGAGGCACAAACATTCAATTGTGAGTTAGCACTCCCACTTGTTGCAAGGAGTAGGTTAACGTGGCCTCTGAGCTCACATATTATCAAGTTCAAAGACTTGATTTCTACTCTTAAGTCGTTGATAATCATTAAGACATCAACATCAGGCTTGGCATGACCTTGGTGTTAGTGACCCCTCCTCCTAGGTCATGTAAGGTGGAGAAAGCAGGCAAGCAGCCAGAACCAGCGGTGCATCTCGTGTCACAAAAAGAGACCAGCTCTCTTGTAGCACGACCTTGCCATTGGTGACCCCTCCTCCTGGGTCACGTAGGGTGGAGACAGCAGGCAAGAGGCCAGAACCAGCGGCGTATCCCTGGATAATTAGATGAGTGCCTGAGTATTGTCTGAGTGACTTCATGAGTCCATTGTTAAAGCTTGAGAGATTGGAGGAAAGTAAGTGTACTGCTGGGGTGATTGTATTACTGCAAGACTATTGCCTCAGTTATTAAATGACTGCATAAGTACTGGATGGGTGATAGGTTTACTACAATGGTACTCTCTACATAATTAGATGAGTGCATGAGTAATGCCTGAGTGTTTCATCAGTGCACGTGTGTGCCTCAGTATTTCAATGACTGCATGGGTTGTAAAAGGATATTTAGATGGCTGCATATGTTCTTCACAAATGGTATAATGATTGCCGAGTTACAGCCTTGTTAATTACATAAGTAAATAGTTAGTACCTAGGTAATTGGATGAATGTATGGGTAATGCCTGCATAGTTCAATGACTACATAATTTCTGCCTGCCGAATTGCAAGCGTTACAACAAACAAATGATGGACGGAATGCTGACAATGCAGACATTCTCCCCCAGTCAAGAGATCTGGGTTAAATCCATCGTTCTTTTGCCCACTACACCACCCCAGTTCAGACATGGCCATATGCAAATCAGTCTTGACCCTGTGCCTCATGGGAACAGTCCAGCCCGAACTGCCAAGCCATGTCTTCCCTGGACCAGAATCAAGCATCCTAGGACCGGTTTCTGGCTATCTGCCGTCATCAGCCAGGATAGCTTGACTCCAGTGGCGTAGTGAGCACGGGTCCCACGTCTGGGAATACCCATCCCACTTAGGGCAAAAAGCGTTACAACAAACAAATGATGGACGGAATGCTGACAATGCAGACATTCTCCCCCAGTCAAGAGATCTGGGTTAAATCCATCGTTCTTTCCCGTCCATCACCACCCCCTTTTGTACCGCTTTGTTCGCCATAAGTTGGCAGGGTATGCTCAGACGTGAGTCCCTTGCTCACTTTGTCACTGGATTCAAGCAAGCCTGGCTGAAGACGGCTGAAATGCCAGAAACCGGTCCTAGGAAGCTTGTTTCCGGTCCAGGGAAGGCATGGCTTGGCAGTTCGGGCTGGACTGTTCCCATGAGGCACAGGGTCAGACTGATTTGCATATGGCCATGTCTGAACTGGGGTGGCAGAGTGGGCTAAAGAACGGTGATGGATCAAATCCAGATCTGTTGACTGGGTGTGAGTGTTTGATTGGTTCTGATGCTCCGTCCATCACCACCCCCTTTTGTACCGCTTTGTTCGCCATAAGTTGGCAGGGTATGCTCAGACGTGAGTCCCTTGCTCACTTTGTCACTGGATTCAAGCAAGCCTGGCTGAAGACGGCTGAAATGCCAGAAACCGGTCCTAGGAAGCTTGTTTCCGGTCCAGGGAAGGCATGGCTTGGCAGTTCGGGCTGGACTGTTCCCATGAGGCACAGGGTCAGACTGATTTGCATATGGCCATGTCTGAACTGGGGTGGCAGAGTGGGCTAAAGAACGGTGATGGATCAAATCCAGATCTGTTGACTGGGTGTGAGTGTTTGATTGGTTCTGATGCTCCGTCCATCACCACCCCCTTTTGTACTGCCTAATTGCAAGAGTACATGTGTAGTGTCTGGGTAATTGAATAACTCCATGGATAGTGAATCACTGATTTGATGACAGCCTGACTAGTGGTGAGTGATTGCATGAGTGCCTGAATCCTGCCTGACTGACTGTGAAAGTACCTTCATTGCTGTTAGATACATAACAGTTGTCAATATATCTCTGACTCATTGGTTATATCCTTCTGTCAGTATCAAACTACCTGTTTTACGCTATATAAGCTTTCCTCTGGGCTATGTGTGAGTGAAGTCTAGGTATCACACTTGATATATAATTGCATACATGGCTCTCTAGAAACATACATTGTTTTCTTACCGAGTGTAAAATGGAAAACAACATTTTCAAAATTTTTCAAAGCACAAAACCTTTTGTGAATGGTATGCCTACCTCATTTCTCAAATACTACTTCTGCTCCTAAAACAGATCTTCAGCATATCTCAAACAGAAGTTACACTCAAAATGAAGCTAGCACAAGAGCTCTCAAGGCGTTCTGCACTATTAATCCTTCACAATCCTAAACAAAAAACACTACCCTCACCATATACATGAAATTTTCATCAGCCTTACTGAACAATGATCACTATGTCAACATATGTGCGATTTCTTAATAGATGTACACCTTCATACCATCTTTTCAAAAATATATACCTCTCTGCATCTTTAAGTAAACTCAAAAGTCCAACCATACGTATAGCTATGTGCAGGCACAAAATCCATATCTCACCATCTAAGCATATGCAAAGCGGTTATATAAGTTAAAAAACACATTGACAAACACTTCCCAATACATACCTACAAGTATTACTTCTTTCTAATTCATATACAGGTGGACAACATGTTCTCATCTTTTATTTCTCACTGTACTATTCCTGTTTAATAATATTAGTAAAAGTAATACAACTCCCAGAATGCAAATAACAGAAGCATCTATTCTGCACATAATATTTGGACATTTAAAACATTCTTAGTTTTTCATTGCAACTTTCCACAAGACTATACTGTTATCTTTCAATAAAATACACAATGTAATAAAGAGGCAATAATTCATTTTTCATTACTTCCCAAAACATTCAGCACTAACCTCTTCAACACATACACTCTAATAGATACAGATCATATCATATCATTTTTCACATCACTGTCATACTCTTTTTTATTAAACTCCCATATACATCTTTATTTCTAATGTAGTTTTTTTTAAAGGATTAAAAAGTTATGTACATAGCGATAAATTGAGTTCATAGTTTATATTGTTGTTTTAGCTCTCTGTGGATACTTTTGACACCATTAGGATTTGCAAAAACTAAGTACAAGAATGTTACACCACTCTCATACACAGCAACTCTAAAATGGCAACCTCTTCAACTGTCTACTCTATCATCGTGAGAAAGGCAGCAAATGAAATCCTGTCTTTCATTTTAGACTACTGCATCTCCACTTGTGAATGGTTAGCTTCTGTTAACCCTTTTCCCTCTCTTTCAAAACAAGGTTTCTGTCACTGCCTTTCGCAATGTCTTCACGATGATTGTAGAGTAATTGTGAAAAGAAACAAGAGTTCAAATGTATATCGACGTTAATTTTTCTGCAATTTAAAAACTACCCAACAGTTTAATATATAGTCCTGAGTTGGAAATTAAAACTTGCCATTGCTTAAATTGTGTCATCACTTCTCAACTTAAAATATAATGTTCTGCCTACTTAGCACCCTTCCTCCTATACACTCTTAGCTCAGTGTACCTGGCAACCTAGTGGAACCAGTAAGCCACAAGTTCATAGCACATTCTAAAAGCATCATGCTACTTCCAAATAAGATACAGCAGGTGTGCTTTACTCCATATATTTAAAAGCATATCCATATTACATTTCTTTTTTTAAACACTACACAATAAAACGAATTCTTGCTAAGGCATCCAACACACTACTTCATTTTATTCACTTTCATGCTGACAGCATGCAATGAAATATATATTTTTGCTCCTTCTTTAAAACACCTTTATTTTAACAGCTTTTCCTTTAGAAACCTACCCCATTCAGCTCCAGCCTCCTCCAGACTACAATTGCTCCTTCACTTCAAAATGCTTAGAGTATGGATTGTGGGCTACAGCTATATCTATTGTGCTAAAAAACTGCAAAATAGCTAAATATTGACAGGGACATAGGTTCGCCAAATTTGCAGATTACTTGGTTTCGCAAACATAGTTGAAGATTCATTAGTTGCTGGCTTTGCTTAAATCAGTTGTGGATTTCCAAGCTCCTCACCTCATGATTGTGCACTGTGGTGGCAATGACCTAGGCACATTCACTGGGGTAGGGCTAGAAATACTAATAAAAGAAACCTTTGCAGAACTGATGTCGCTTTTCCCTCACACTCCCTTGATGTACTCTAATATATGCCAAAGACAGAAATGGAAGTAGTCAAATCAATTCTGGCCCAGATTGACAAATCCAGGAAAAATGTTAATAAAACTGATTCTGCATTCCTCAGAGACCATCACATGGGCTGTATCTATAACAACAATCTGTTTTTTGACATGCATAGAAATTATAGAAATTATGGAGTGCAATTTACAGATGAAGGCAACAGGGTGTTTCTAAGTAGCCTGAAACTCTGCATCCGGTCTTATGTATAGCGGCCATATACACACAGCCAATGCAACAGCTCTTGTCAGAGCCACCCTAGCACCCGACATATTGTGAAAGTTTACTTTAAAGGGTTATTTTTTTTTCGCTTTTGACAATCTTCTCAACAACTATGTGAAACCAGCAGATAGGTCACGAAAACAGAAAACAAATGCAGACATTCAATGACCACCAACATAATCAAAAACAATATGTCAAAAATACATTCTGAACATTACCCTACACATAATACTATATACGTATTTCTTTAAAAACATGTTTAAACTCATGTTTCTGGTTTCCTTTAAAATCCATCTTTAATAACTATTTTCCTTTCTCGCATATATTCCGGGTGTTGCGATGACATCATAACTACAACGGTCCCTCCTTTTCAATAAAGTATTAAACACATATATCCCCAAATACTAAAGAATTTTACACACTAGGGGTTTCTTATAATGTTCTCTAAGGTCATGTTTTTCTAGCGAATTTCAACAAAAACTATCCCTAAAACCTATTTTATCTTTTCGAGGTGACTCCGGCGATCGTGATGATGCCAGTAATCGTGATCCCCCGGGCTTGTCATGAAAACAGAAAACAAAAGCAGGAATTCAATAGCCACCACCACGTTCAAAATGATAACAATATAATTAATTCTAACCATCACAGTAGATAACTCAATTTAGAAAAAAAACTCTATAAAAACGTTTATCAGAATCTCTATATCGTTGTAACAATGCCTATTAATGATTCACTGATATCTTATTTATATTTCCACCAATATTCACGATGATGTTGATAGTCTTGACGTCCCCATGATGGTACATGGGGGGCCATGCTGCCAGGCGTGGCGGGATCATAAATATCATGCACAATTAAAAAATCAATTTTGGACACATCACTTGTGTCACTAACACCCCCATTTCTCAACCATGGGGTCAGAGTATCTCCACTGTGACCTCTTATGTGGGCTTTCACACAAAGTTTCAGCCCTGGAAACCATTCCTGATAGATAAAATGGCAGCCGTAACTTTCTCTTCAGGTGCGTCCAGCCAATCAAAGCATTTCCGTTAGCGTGTACATTCATGAGTAGTCGCGAAACCGTCACGAAATATCCACAGGCAGAGATATCACTATAATTTTTGGCTTACATTTTTCAAAAACTACTAAACAGATTTACACAAGCTAGGCAAAAGGCACTCCCTTGAACCAACATCTACCTCCCTGCCAAATTTGATGGAAGTCCGTTCAGTGATTCGGGCTGTAGGTGTGGCTAAAGATCCTATGGAAATTAACATTATAAATGCACCCTTATTTCGCACACCACATTCTTGGTCCCCACTGCATGGATCACCGCCAAACTTTCCATGACAACCAGAACCTACCCTGACACTTTTGGGGTAAAATTTCATGAAGATTGATCAAACGATGCCAAAGTTATGAAATGATTTTCCTATGGAAACATGATCTTAACTATAACTACCTACTGGTGACCATGTATATATATATATATTCACAAAAAAACAACGTTTACAGGGATATTATAGTTAGGCTGAGATTTCACTCGAACAAAACAAGTCAAATTTAGCAGTTATAATTACCTATAGGGGTAAAGTGTCAGTGTTTTCCTACCCTGCCCCTTTTTCTTTATTTTTTACTTTTTATGTGGGACTCAGCTTCAAGCAGAGCCGAAACATGACACTTCTTGGTTGAAGTGTTGACAGTCAATCTAACTTTAATAGCATCCACAAGTCAACTGCAAGGACTTGCGTTCCCCGATATCAATATTTTTCAAACTTAAATATCTCTGAAGCTACTGAACTTATTTACACCAAATCACAAAAAAGCATGCTTTGTGGACGAACATATAGCTTTCTGCCAAATGTGGTGTTATTCAGTTCAGCGGGAGGTCCTTGTGGACCAACCACCCCTCTGGTTACCTTCAGTAAGTCCCACATTGCGGGATTGCTGAGAGGTCTTCGTGGTCTGATCCCTTTCTCTACGACTCTGCAAACATGCCGCCTGATGCACTACTAGTTGGAGGATGAAGTCCCCTTGGCTGCTGGGGGTCCTTGGGGTTGAACAACCCCTCCTGTTACCTTCTTAAGGCCCACACAGTGTGATTGCTTAAAGGTCTTCAGAGGCTATGCCCTGTTTCTCCGCCACTCTGCAAGTGTGTCTCCTGGCGCACTTCCGGTTGGAAAATGAATTCTTCTCGAATGCTGAGGAAGCTTAGGTGCCAAGAAGCCCTCCGGGTACTTTATGTAAGTCCTATACAGTGGGATTCCTGAGAGCTGGTCAGAGACCCCTTCCTTTCTCCACCACTCTGCAAATGCCATTAATACCTTTTATAAAACTTAGAAATTCACTGAAAAAAACAAAGGTTACAGGGATGTTATAGTTAGGAAATGGAATTTAAAAAATCTTAGAAATTCACTGAAAAGACCAAAGGTCACTGGGTTATAGTTAAGCTCAGGTTCACTCATGCAAAACCAGTGAAATTCAACAGTCATAGTTAGCTGAGCTAACTATAACTTATGGCCCTGCAATGCACTACTCATGCCCTCACATAGCACATCACTCATGACATGATCAGTGACATCACTCATTACATCACTAATGACATTTCAAATGACATCACTGATTACATCATCCACAGAATTACTGACACATCTACTCACACATCCATAGAACCGGTAATACACCCTCTCCCACATAACCATTCACAAACCCATTTACAGACCCATACTAGTACTTACACACCCACTCACTGATTCTTAGATCCAGTGACTGAGTGTTTCTGAAAAGTTTAAGAATGTTATCTATATATATGCCAAGGTATATTCGAAGAATGAGTGAGTGTATGAGTGTCTGTATGGATGATTTTGTGGGTGCGTGTCTGACTGTATAAGTAAGTGATTAACCCCTTCAGCGCGGCGGGAATTCCCCCGCGGTGCTGAAGGGTTCGAGCGCGGGCGGGGCCATGACGGAACGGTTCCGTCATGAGCACAGCGCAACCGATGCTCATGACGGAACCGTTCCGTCATGGGCATGGAAGGGGTTAAACATGTCTTAGTGAATGCTAGGGTGAGACTAATCTTTGTGAATGTCTTTATCAGTCTGCCAGTTGGCATGTGAGGGGCTGCATGGGTTGGTGACTAGCTACATGGGTGTCTATATGGGTTATTGATTACCTGTATGGATGCTTGACGGTCTGTGTGGGTGGGTGTAACTCCCTGCATGGATGTGTGAGTGGGTGATTTAGTGGGTGTATGGGTTCCTGAGTGTATCTGTGAGGGGCTGTATGAGAGAGTGAGTGTGCATATGGCTGTGTTAGTGAGTGAATGGATGGCTCCGTTGTTTATGTGTGAGTAACTACATATGTGAAAGGCAGTATATGTGAGTGTTGGAGTATATAACTAACTATATGTGAGAGTGAGTGATTGTGCGAGTGGCTGTATGCATGAGTGTGTGCTTGTGTCAGTGATTGTATAAGTCTCTGTATAAATAAGTGACGTGGTGTGTGTAAAACTGTATAGGTGAGTAAATGGGAGTGTAAATGATTCTTTGCATGACTGACTAGGTGTGTGAGTAACTCTGTGAGTGAGTGGTGGTGTGTGAGTGTCTGTATGGGTATATGATTGCATATGCTAGTGGATGTATTGATGAGTGACTGCATGTATGAGTGACTGTATGGATGAGTGAGTAGATGTATGTATAAATCTAGGAATTAGTGAGTGAGTATGTACTAACGTCTATGGTTTCGAGAATGGCATTCTGTATTTTAGAGTGGGTGTATCAATGTTTTATTAGGGTATGAGGAGGTGCATTAGATGATCATGTGGATGATGTCATCAGTGATGTTATTTGAGATGTCATGAGTGATGTCACTGACCATGTCATGAGTGATGTAATATGTGACGTCATCAGCAGTGCATTGCGGGGGCACGAGTTATAGTTAGCACAACTAACTATAACGTCTGAATTTCTCTGGTTTTGTACGAGTGAAATGTCCAACTAACTAATAACATCCCTTAAACCTGTGTTTTTTTCAGTGAATTTATAAGGTTTTTCAAATACTAATTTCTAACTATAACATCCCTCAAACCCATGGTTTTTTCAGTGATTTTCAAAGGTTTTTTAAATGCTAATTTCTAACTATAACATCCCTCAAACCTAATTTCTAACTATAGTGTACAAAAAAATATTTGTTCTTAGTTTTTTAATTGTTATAAAAATAATGTAATATTTTCTATTTTCTAAAATATAAATATACATTTATTTTTTTTGTCTCGGTGGGTGCGCGAATCTAAGCCGCCATATTGGTAAAGTTGTGTAGGTTGTGCGCTTGTTAAGCGACGGATGCGTGAATTTCGACCCGGCGTAACGTTACGTACATAGTTCCAGAGGTCGCGCCGGGTGCGCAAATCCATCACAAATTTTTAAGTTAAAAAAGTATATGCATATAAGTTTAATATGTATATTATAGCAAGAGATTATTTAATTTATTTATAAAAAATTATATATAACTGCAATAAAGATAGATTATTGCAAAATATATTTTTACGGATTCGTGTCGGGTGCACGCTGGTTGCGCGGCCGGTGCGCGAATCCATGTGACTTGAAAAGAAAGAATTTCATTGGTTAAGAATCTTTTCAATCTAGAAGTTACAGAACCCCACCCACATTTCTCATTCCTTCAAGAACATTGCCAGGAAACACACCTTTTGTGTTTACTGATCTTGTTCTATGTTTTTACTTTTTAAAAAACAAAACAAAAAAATGGCATCTTCTAATGCACCTGTTGACATCCATGGTGAAGAAGATGAGTTGGAGAAACCAACAAGAAGAAGAAAGGAGAGTGTTGTGTGGGCCTTTACCACTTTTACGAAAGGAGAAAAGAAGGTCAATGCGAGAAAGGTGACCTGCAGCATCTGCAAACATATATTATCTCGGGCTCCGAGAAAAAATACTCGTGTGGTACTTCCTCTATGCTGAAGCACCTTCAAACAATACACCCTCGTCAGCTAGCACGGGAGCAACGAAGACGAGAGTTGGAAGAACAAGTCCAGCAAGAAGACCAACAACCAGGACCTAGTACTTCAACTGGTTCTACAACTTCAAGCAGAGGACCTGATATTAGGCCAGAATTTGCTGGTCTGGAGCAAAGATGTGGGAAATGCAAGGAACTTCTCTGTCGGGAGGAAAGGGAGCTCAAAATGCTTTCACTCAATTGTCACTCCCTTCCCAAACACGCAGTGGAAATTCACATTCTGCTAGAAGAGGAAAAACCTGATATCTTATTCCTCACGGAAACCTGGCTGAATAAAGAATTGGACTTTGCGACTGTGCGAGCCATTCTACCTATTTATGCATTACAGAGGCAAGATCGAGACACTGGTCGGGGAAGGGGCATCGCCATCATCCATAAGGATGATTTTAAATGTCGCATCACTACTAATCCCATTCCTAATTGTGAAAGCATCCTGTTTTCCATCCAGGTATCTCATGTCACTACCCTATCGGGTATTTTACTTTATCGTCCCCCAGGCCCTGGTAGCCTATTCTGTCAGTCCCTGCCTGAGATTGTAGCCAACTTTGCAAGCTCCCTGCCTAATTTTGCGGTATTGGGAGACTTTAATATGCACTTTGATAATGCCCAACTCCCCCAAATATCAGACCTTGTTGAAGGGTTAGCGGCCTTCCAGCTCAATTAAAAAGTCCTAGGGCCAACACACAACAAAAGTCATTTACTTGACCCCATTTTCTCAAACATTCAAACTTTGGTTGCCTCCCAATCTATCCCACTACCCTGGTCTGACCATTTCCTGCTCCCATTCACTTGGGCCAGGCAAGAAATAAGTCCACCGGCCAGGCAAGCAAAAAAACTCTTTATGACCTGGTCTACACTTCCGTGGGATTTATTGGAGATCAAACTGGAGACTACAAGACCAAAATTCCATCCTAATCCCATTATTGCAAATGATAAAATATAATTAATAGCTGGCTAGAGTCTTCGCTTAACACCATTCTTCCAAAAAAAGAGATACAGATAAAAACCAGCACCAACAAAAATTACTGGTACTCCTCCGGACTCCGGAAACTTAAGCAAAAATGCAAAGTATTGGAAAGGAAGTGGAGAAAATAGTTTTTACTCTGCAATAAAGCTAAATATAGAGAAGTCATTAAACACTATAAATCTGCACAAAGTTGCTGTTATGAAGATAGATTTACATCGGCGGCAAATTCTCAGCGAGAAATTTTCCTTATTGCTAAATCCCTTTTGACTCCTCCAGCCTCCCCACAGACTGCAGATAATCCTCAACTCCGATGTGACCAGTTAGCAGACTTCTTCTCGGCCAAGATACAAACCATCTATACGTCCTTCCCTTTCGAAGGATATCTGCAGCTGGTACTTCAAACTGATCTAATAAAGGAACAGGTCCTACTGGAGGAATTTCCCCCATTGGACCAAACCTCCTTAGCAGAAGTCTTGACCCACCTCAAATCAGGCTCACCTATGGACCCATCTCCACCCACTATTCTAAATAAGATTAGTAAGACCATCTCTTCAGCCATAGTAGATCTGATTAATGCCTCTTTTCTCACAGGAATCGTGCCCTCCCTGTGGAAACAGGCAATGGTCAAGGCTTTGCTATAGAAACCCAATCTAGACCCGGAAGACTGGGCAAACTACCAACCCATTTCCCTACAGCCTGGCATAAGTAAAACTGCTGAGAAGCATGTGAACTCGTCCCTCTCGGGCTTCCTGGAAAATAACAACCTGCTCCTTTCCTCACAAACAGGTTTCAGATCACAGCAGGGCACCGAGACTGCACTTCTCTCGGTAGTGGAGGAAACTAGGAAAATTCTTGACAGCGGAGGCTGCGCGGCAATTATTTTATCAGACCTGAGCGCAGCCTTCAACGCAGTCAACCACTCGCTCCTGATTAGCAGACTTCGAGATGTTGGAGTTACTGGAATAGCACTTAAATGGTTGCAGTACTTTATAGAAAACCTTTTTTTATTAGTTTTTGAGGAAGACAGCATCTCTAAGCAAGTGCCCCTTACATGTGGAGTCCCTCAGGGATCTGCATTAAGTCTCACCTTATTTAACATCTACTTGAGCTTCCTGGCACACATAGTCATCCCGTTTGGGGTGCAGATCGTCACCTATGCGGACGATACTCAGTTAGTCGTCTCCTTGAATAAAAATGACAACTCAGGATTAGCCCTTACATCCTGCTTAGAAAAAGTGGCCAGTTGGATGGACACCTCATATCTGAAACTCAATGGGACAAAAGCAGAAATCATGCTTCTTGGTAACGCGGCCCCCCTCAATATCGATTCCTGGTGGCCTAACCGGCTGGGTCCTCCTCCTACCCCGAAAAAGCATATAAAAAGCCTAGGAGTCGTAATGGACTCCAACCTAAATCTTATGGAACAAGCCCTGAAAGTGGCAGGCACTTGTTACGGCCTTCTGCGGATGATTAGGAAAATCCTCCTCCTACTTCCTTTCTTGGCCAGAAGGCTGCTAGTACAAGCATTAATCCTGTCATGACTGGATTATGCAAATGCTATTTACCTTGGAGCCCCACTTTCCACTACTAAATTACTACAGACGGTCCAAAATTGTGCAGCTCGGCTGCTCTTAAATGTCCCAAAACGGCTCTCAGCCAAACCTGCTCTGACCTCATTCAACGGGCTCCCAATTCAGGAGAGAATCCAGCTATATGCATCGTACATAAAACAATAGCTGGGAAAGGACCCCTGATGAGTCAGGCTATGATTCACCCTTATCAGCCCAAAAGAGCCTTAAGATCAGAGGGTAAATACCTACTAACAGTCCCAAAAATCAAACGAATGAGAAGTGGAAGTCGCCTGTTTTCATATAGTGTGGCCAAGATCTGGAATCATATTCCCCTTCACATCCGCTCTCAATCTAATCACCTGTACTTCCGCAAACATTTAAAAACTTTCTTCTTCCCCTGCTATGTCTTGAGTCTGGTATTTGTGCATTCCTTAGCACTGGGATGCCCTCCGGTAACCAGGCGCTTTACAAGTGCTTCCTCATTCATCATTCATTCATTCATTCATACTGGAAAACAGTCTATCAACGCTATTGTTTTTGCAGCACGAAGCCACCACTGTTAATTTTTTTTTGGAATGATTTTTAAATTGCAAACGTTTAAACAACAGTTTTGTCACTTTATTCGGTGTTTCTTCTTTTTTTTAAAAAAAAACACTCAAAAAATCAAAAAAGAGTTAAAAAAACACAAAAAATATATAAAACAAAAAAAAGAAGAAAAAAATGGTTCTTGTTAGAACCACCTATTTGGTTAAAAAAAGACAAATTTGTGTAGGGACCTACAGATCTTACTCACCCAGAACGACAATGGCCAACGACAGGCATGATAATAGCCAAGAGAAACATTGAGCAAAAGTGGGGGATTGAGACTGTGAACTACCAAAAAAGGACACTGTTCCAAAGGTAATGTGACGAGGAATATCCCGTGCCCATTACCAGAAATCAAACAAGAAGGAAAAGGAGGGAAAGACCTAGGTATAAATGGGGACCCCCTCATGAAGGAGAGAGCACAAGGCCTTTTCTCCTGTTGCCCTCACACACCCCGAAGGATGTCATGCTTCATCATCGGGCATATGCTCCTCGTCGGGCCCGGCACTGCAATGCCCAACGGGTCCCCCGAAGGGTCACTTTAGTGGAGATCTTTTTTGGGGAAATGCCGGATGGTGTCTGTGGGTGTGTGGGGTATGGGTCCCTAAGAGGGTGAAAAGGTGCGTGCAAGGTAGTATAAAATTCAATCCGGGGTTACTAAACCAGAAACCAGGGCGGGGATTATGCCCATATAAAAGGGAATTAGAACCCCTCGGGTACAACGTTACCCCAACAGGCATAAATATGCCTGCAGTAGACCAACATATTTCGCGCCCCTATTGCCACTAGGGTCATTGGCGCTTCGTCAGGATCAAAAGATAGAATATGGTGAAGTGCACGTGAGAAGAATAGTTAAAAGCAAATACCCTCGTAATCAGTCAGGGCCCGCCAACAACCTGTTTCCCCTACAGGGTGGCTGGATAGTGAAAAAAGCTCCTGATGAATACCTAGGGAAGAAAAACAAGATAGAAAACATACAGTATGTGCATCAGTAACAACTTGACGCATCAAAACGTGCCACAATCGTGTGCCCGACCTGTAACAATAAACACAGACACTCAACCCCAAAATGTGGGATAAACCAGCCATGGCGCTGGTCCCATGTCAACCCCTCCTGGGTGTAGTCCTGAAGTGTGCACCCCCGCAAATGCCAAGTACATATCGTGGCCATTCCGAAGGACACTCTCCAAATCAAATGAGGGACCGGAGTGTCTGAGTGGTTAACACTACCCTTGACCACAGAGTGTTAGCATACAGGACTAGTCATGGTCAAGTTCCTAGTTCCCAAAATAATAATAGAAATAACCAGGTTGCAGCGCTCCCATCCATACATACATAACAAGGCAATAGTTCTCATAAAAAGGAGGAATCTTACCCAACATTATTGGGATGGACACTCCTATGGCCTAAGACGATGGACACCCGCTCCTTCTCAACTGTGGAGGGAGCAATGCATGGGAAAAAGGTTAGAATCCGGGACCCATGCGGTACAGGGGCTGTCCCCAAACCGAGCACAGAATGCTCGGAATGCCCGTGTCTCCCACAATGCCCTCATGACACTTACGGGAATATTGGAAGTGGGCTTCGGAGTACCTGCCCTGTCCATGCGTCCGCCAGGGAGAGAAGTCACCGGGGACAGACGAGGGTTAAATAGTCTGAAAAGGAGAGCTAAGGTGCCACCTACTTCCGGCCGTTCAAACCTCCTGAGCGACCGTGCGCATCCATAGAGTGTCCACTGTGGATACAGGCGCATGTGCGTCAGCGGGGAAAACTATTCACTCGTGCATGCGCATCAGTCTACACTCGGAGGGAGAGATTGTCGTAGCCCATCTACGTGAGCGTAGCCGGTCTCTGGTAAGCGAGTAGCGCCAAAAGAAGTAGTCCTAAAATATCAGTGTAGTATTCTCTCCTACAGTTCCCAACTCACTTTAAACATAATATTACCATGGCGTGTCCAAAGTTAAAGGCAAAGCAATTATTAAAAACGTACTTCCTGCACCAGTGTAGCATGCATAGTGTACAGGTGATTGGGGGAGCCACAGGTAGAGAGGGAAAGGGCTAAAACTACATCCCCCACTAGGCATGTAGGATTATCAACCATAACATGTGCACCCAGGGAGAATCTTTGACCAACACCTAATTTAAAGTTGATGTGATGTTGTGTGTGAAAACGGAAAAAGGAAAAGAAAAGGAGAAGGGATAGACAAGATATAGGTCCCTCGGCTGAACCGCCGTGCTTTAACTAAACCAACAAAAGAGCGAGGGGGACCAAGGAGCGAATAATGGTCCAGTGTCCATGCTCCTCTAGCATAACTTGAACTACCAAAAAAGGACAATGTTCCAAAGGTAATGTGACGAGGAATATCCCGTGCCCATTACCAGAAATCAAACAAGAAGGAAAAGAAGGGAAAGACCTAGGTATAAATGGGGACCCCCTCATGAAGGAGAGAGCACAAGGCCTTTTCTCCTGTTGCCCTCACACACCCCGAAGGATGTCATGCTTCATCATCGGGCATATGCTCCTCGTCGGGCCCGGCACTGCAATGCCCAACGGGTCCCCCGAAGGGTCACTTTAGTGGAGATCTTTTTTGGAGAAATGCCGGATGGTGTCTGTGGGTGTGTGGGGTATGGGTCCCTAAGAGGGTGAAAAGGTGCGTGCAAGGTAGTATAAAATTCAATCCGGGGTTACTAAACCAGAAACCAGGGCGGGGATTATGCCCATATAAAAGGGAATTAGAACCCCTCGGGTACAAGGTTACCCCAACAGGCATAAATATGCCTGCAGTAGACCAACAGGTTTCGCGCCCCTATTGCCACTAGGGTCATTGGCGCTTCGTCAGGATCAAAAGATAGAATGTGGTGAAGTACACGTGAGAAGAATAGTTAAAAACAAATACCCTCGTAATCAGTCAGGGCCCGCCAACAACCTGTTTCCCCTACAGGGTGGCTGGATAGTGAAAAAAGCTCCTGATGAATACCTAGGGAAGAAAAACAAGATAGAAAACATACAGTATGTGCATCAGTAACAACTTGACGCATCAAAACGTGCCACAATCGTGTGCGCGACCTGTAACAATAAACACAGACACACATCCCCAAAATGTGGGATAAACCAGCCATGGCGCTGGTCCCATGTCAACCCCTCCTGGGTGTAGTCCTGAAGTGTGCACCCCCGCAAATGCCAAGTACATATCGTGGCCATTCCGAAGGACACTCTCCAAATCAAATGAGGGACCGGAGCGTCTGAGTGGTTAACACTACCCTTGACCACAGAGTGTTAGCATACAGGACTAGTCATGGTCAAGTTCCTAGTTCCCAAAATAATAATAGAAATAACCAGGATGTAGCGCTCCCATCCATACATACATAACAAGGCAATAGTTCTCATAAAAAGGAGGAATCTTACCCAACATTATTGGGAGGGACACTCCTATGGCCTAAGACGATGGACACCCGCTCCTTCTCAACTGTGGAGGGAGCAATGCATGGGAAAAAGGTTAGAAGCCGGGACCCATGCGGTACAGGGGCTGTCCCCAAACCGAGCACAGAATGCTCGGAATGCCCGTGTCTCCCACAATGCCCTCATGACACTTACGGGAATATTGGAAGTGGGCTTCGGTGTACCTGCCCTGTCCATGCATCCGCCAGGGAGAGAAGTCACCGGGGACAGACGGGGGTTAAATAGTCTGAAAAGGAGAGCTAAGGCGGCACCTACTTCCGACGGTTCAAACCTCCTGAGCGACCGTGCGCATCCATAGAGTGTCCACTGTGGATACAGGCGCATGTGCGTCAGCGGGGAAAACTATTCACTCGCGCATGCGCATCAGTCTACACTCGGAGGGAGAGATTGTCGTAGCCCATCTACGTGAGCGTAGCCGGTCTCTGGTAAGCGAGTAGCGCCAAAAGAAGTAGTCCTAAAATATCAGTGTAGTATTCTCTCCTACAGTTCCCAACTCACTTTAAACATAATATTACCATGGCGTGTCCAAAGTTAAAGGCAAAGCAATTATTAAAAACGTACTTCCTGCACCAGTATAGCATGCATAGTGTACAGGTGATTGGGGGAGCCACAGGTAGAGTGGGAAAGGGCTAAAACTACATCCCCCACTAGGGATGTAGGATTATCAACCATAACATGTGCACCCAGGGAGGATCTTTGACCAACACCTAATTTAAAGTTGATGTGATGTTGTGTGTGAAAACGGAAAAAGGAAAAGAAAAGGAGAAGGGATAGACAAGATATAGGTCCCTCGGCTGAACCGCCGTGCTTTAACTAAACCAACAAAAGAGAGAGGGGGACCGAGGAGCGAATAATGGTCCAGTGTCCATGCTCCTCTAGCATAACTTGAACGACCAAAAAAGGACAATGTTCCAAAGGTAATGTGACGAGGAATATCCCGTGCCCATTACCAGAAATCAAACAAGAAGGAAAAGAAGGGAAAGACCTAGGTATAAATGGGGACCCCCTCATGAAGGAGAGAGCACAAGGCCTTTTCTCCTGTTGCCCTCACACACCCCGAAGGATGTCATGCTTCATCATCGGGCATATGCTCCTCGTCGGGCCCGGCACTGCAATGCCCAATGGGTCCCCCGAAGGGTCACTTTAGCGGAGATCTTTTTGGGGGAAATGCCGGATGGTGTCTGTGGGTGTGTGGGGTATGGGTCCCTAAGAGGGTGAAAAGGTGCGTGCAAGGTAGTATAAAATTCAATCCGGGGTTACTAAACCAGAAACCAGGGCGGGGATTATGCCCATATAAAAGGGAATTAGAACCCCTCGGGTACAAGGTTACCCCAACAGGCATAAATATGCCTGCAGTAGACCAACATGTTTCGCGCCCCTATTGCCACTAGGGTCATTGGCGCTTCGTCAGGATCAAAAGATAGAATATGGTGAAGTGCACGTGAGAAGAATAGTTAAAAACAAATACCCTCGTAATCAGTCAGGGCCCGCCAACAACCTGTTTCCCCTACAGGGTGGCTGGATAGTGAAAAAAGCTCCTGATGAATACCTAGGGAAGAAAAACAAGATAGAAAACATACAGTATGTGCATCAGTAACAACTTGACGCATCAAAACGTGCCACAATCGTGTGCGCGACCTGTAACAATAAACACAGACACACATCCCCAAAATGTGGGATAAACCAGCCATGGCGCTGGTCCCATGTCAACCCCTCCTGGGTGTAGTCCTGAAGTGTGCACCCCCGCAAATGCCAAGTACATATCGTGGCCATTCCGAAGGACACTCTCCAAATCAAAAGAGGGACCGGAGCGTCTGAGTGGTTAACACTACCCTTGACCACAGAGTGTTAGCATACAGGACTAGTCATGGTCAAGTTCCTAGTTCCCAAAATAATAATAGAAATAACCAGGATGCAGCGCTCCCATCCATACATACATAACAAGGCAATAGTTCTCATAAAAAGGAGGAATCTTACCCAACATTATTGGGAGGGACACTCCTCTGGCCTAAGACGATGGACACCCCCTCCTTCTCAACTGTGGAGGGAGCAATGCATGGGAAAAAGGTTAGAAGCCGGGACCCATGTGGTACAGGGGCTGTCCCCAAACCGAGCACAGAATGCTCGGAATGCCCGTGTCTCCCACAATGGCCTCATGACACTTACGGGAATATTTTGGAGTGGGCTTCGGAGTATCTGCCCTGTCCATGCGTCCGCCAGGGAGAGAAGTCACCGGGGACAGACGGGGGTTAAATAGTCTGAAAAGGAGAGCTAAGGCGGCACCTACTTCCGGCCGTTCAAACCTCCTGAGCGACCATGCGCATCCATAGAGTGTCCACTGTGGATACAGGCGCATGTGCGTCAGCGGGGAAAACTATTCACTCGCGCATGCGCATCAGTCTACACTCGGAGGGAGAGATTGTCGTAGCCCATCTACGTGAGCGTAGCCGGTCTCTGGTAAGCGAGTAGCGCCAAAAGAAGTAGTCCTAAAATATCAGTGCAGTATTCTCTCCTACAGTTCCCAACTCACTTTAAACATAATATTGATTGAGACTGTACCATCTGTAATGCATTGGGGTAATGATATGGATATAATCATGGTAGCGGAGAAGGTCACATTTATTAATAGGAAATGCCCCAAAAAATGGGGAAGAATCTGGAGAAAATGGAACACATATAGGGGAGACATCGGCACCCCCCCCAGATGAAGAGAGCGACTCAGACGAAAATGTGTGACGGTGGTGAAGGCATGTGTGAATTAGCAAGTGCCCAAATGTATCGACCAAATGTAAAGAAGTGATATTAAGATAGTAAATTGTACATGTAGAATTTGTATGTGTTGTATGAAGAAGTGCATGGATAATATCTGGGAGATCACATTGGTGCATGGTTGCGCCTGGATGATTGGAGGACTGAAAGGATAGTGCCGGAGTGATTGGAAGAGTGCATGGAACGTGCCTGGGTGATTGGAGGAATGCAAGGGTAGTGTGTGGTGATTATATAAGTGCTTGGGTAGTGGCAGAGTGATTGGATGAGTGCATGGGTACTGGCTGGGTGATTGGAGGAGTGCATGGGTGATTGGAACAGTGCATGGGTAGTGTCTGGGTTATTGCATGAGTGGATGAGTAGTGCCTGGGTGATTGAAGGAGTGCATGGGTATTGCTTGGGTGATTTTGTAAGTGCATGGGTAATGCCTTGGTGATTGCATGAGTGCAGAGGTAATGTATGGGTGATTGGAAGAGTGCATGGGTAATACCTGAGTAATTGCATGAGTTTATGAGTAATGACTGGATTATTGCATGAGTGCATGGGTAGTGCCTGGGTGATTGGAGGAGTGCAAGGATAGTGCATGGTGATTTTATAAGTGCATGGGTAGTGACTGGGTGATTGGAGGAGTGCATGGCTACTGGCTGGGCAATCAACGGAGTGAATGAGTAGTGTCTGGGTGATTAGAGGAGTGCCAGGGTAGTGTGTGGTGATTTTATAAGTGCTTGGGTAGTGGCAGAGTGATTGGATGAGTGCATGGGTACTGGCTGGCTGATTGGAGGAGGGCATAGGTAGTGCATGGGTGATTGGAGCTGTGCATGGGTAGTGCCTGGGTTATTGCATGAGTGGATGAGTAGTGCCTGGGTGATTGGAGGAGTGTATTGGAAATGCCTGGGTGATTTTGTATGTGCATAGGTATTGTTTGGGTGATTTTGTAAGTACATGGGTAATGTTTGGGTGATTGCATGAGTGCATGGTTACTTCTTGGGTGATTCCAAAAGTGGAGGAGTAATGTCTGGATGATTGAAGGAGTGCATAGGTAATACTTGGATGATTGCAAGACTGTAGAAGTAATATCTGGGTGATTGCAGGAGTGTATGGGTTCTGCCAGAGTGATTAAAGGTGTGGATTGGTAATGCCTGGGTGATTTTGTAAGTACATAGGTTATGCTTCAGTGATTGAAGGAGTGCATTGGTAGTGCTGAGGTGTTTAGAGGAGTGAGTTGGTTGAGTTTGAAAAAATGAATGACTGCAATAAAAGTGACTGTAAACATTACTTCATAATATTATGCTTATTACATTATTTCATCTTACCTTCTTTATTGAAGTAGTTATCAAACTCATTGAAACTATGTTACAGTTGTTTCATTGTTAACTAAGGGGCATATTATCAAGGATGGTGTTAAAATTATCGCTGGTTTAGCGGCAGAAAACTGCCGCTAAAGCTGCGACAATGGGCTTGATAATATGCCCTGGAGAATTCCAATAGAAGCCCATGTTCACACCAGAACATGGACTTCTATTGGAATTCTCAAGGGCATATTATCAAGTCCATTATCGCCGCTTTAGCAGCAGTTTTCTGCCACTAAACCGGCGATAATTTTTAACTCTGTCCTTGATAATATGCCCCTAAATTTCAAATATTATCAAACTTTAGTATTACTTTCTGTAAAAGAAAAGAAAAATAATGTTATTGCATATAATATAGTTTTAAGAATACAACATAATTTTAGAATTATATAACATATTCAGTTTCTCTTTTTTGCTGTTTTCAGATTCTATTGAATTTCACCATACACAGCGATTTTAATGTTGATCATCATATAACAGCAGGCAAAGAAATACAATCAGTAAGACTGTAAAAAAAAAACATCTGTGATGAAAATATTTACAACAAGTTCAACTATCTGTTTATATTTTCTAAACTATACACTCTCATTTACATTGCATATAGTATAAAGATCAAATATATAAACTGCTTCTTTCAAATACAGTTTTCCAAATGCAATAACCGATTATAATCTCTTACACAATTTGCATCTGCACTAACCTTTTTCTCATCAAAATCAATCAAATACAATCCAGATAATGTTCTTACTCGAGACAATGCAACATATGCCATACCCTCTTTAAACACTGCACATCCAATATTTACCAAAGCACTGTCTACACTTAAAACTTGAGATTTATGAATGGTCACCACATATGCTAATATGAGGAAACTGTTTTCTACGAACATACACATCTTTTACAAGCAAAAAATGAATAGCACAACGTCCAATCTGTTTTGCCTCTTCAATCTGATCAAATTCAATCTTCAAAAATTCAATTCCATCTCTGTTCTGAAAATTTACATAATCAACAACTTTTCAGTTTACACATACATATAACGTCTTCTCCACACCAGCAGTCTTAGATACAGACTTTTATAAAGTATCCAATTTTGACTGTAATTTCTCTGAGAGAAGAATAGTAACCCCTTCATGTTCCATTTTATCAATGGCTTCCATGTTCACTATTGGTTGTTTCTCCAGTTTCAAAAGTTCTTGATTGAATGTAGAGCACTCTTGCAGTGTTGGCATTAGACAAATTATAGACTTCTTTTCTCCAATTTTTTTGTACATTATTTCAGGTGAAATATTTTCATTTCGAAACAAGTTTGTTAGTAGTTGACTTTGTAAAGCTTCTTTGACATCTTTCGTCTAAACACCAATTCTAATATCTTGAAGAATGCTTCCATAGTGTTCATCACTTGCTTGTCGCATATTCTTAATAAGTTCTTTATATTCAAAAGGAGACCAAATGTTTACATTTCCAATAATTCCCAAAGATTTCTTAGTGTCTTCATGGACAAGTGTTTTAAAAACTGGCTGTCCTTTCACAGGAGTAAGTTGTAATAGATCTCTATATACAATTACATGTTTTCCTCCAAATAAAACATCATGATCTGTTTCTAAAATCTGTTGCATTCTTAAATGTACAAAGGCAAACATTAAGTTTGAGATGATGCTCACCTCATCAATTATCAGAAGTTAAATTTTCTTTAGTACTCTTGAAACTTCATAACAAGCTTCTCCCGATAGCTTCTGATATTCCAACTTATTTTCATGTTCAACTGGTAGCATGGGTAAGCGATGTAATGTAATCCCTTTAATGTTTTGTGCTGCTAACCCAGTTGGAGCAGTTATAACACAAGATACATATGATTCAGTGGTTTTGTGTAGATAACTGGTCAAACTTCAATTAATAAATTCTTTTTTGTTCCAGCTTGCCCACTGATATACATTCGAATAGGTTTAAATGATGTGCATTGGCATTCTTTTTACATGCAGTAAACCATGCTCTATCTGTTGTGTAACTTGCTGATACATATTTTTTTCAATATTTAGCTGTTCTTCCAAGTTTTCCAACTCAATAATCACCTGTTGTGCCTGTTTCATTGCTGTTTCTAATTCATTCATAGTGATTGCTGCTTCATTTTCAAGAATTGGTTGTCCTAGTGGACCTTGACTCAGTGGAGCAGAACTTTGACAATCTTGAGAACTATCTTTAGCGATTTCATCTGTCATACTAGTTTCTTATTCAATCTCTTCATTCAACTTTTGTAGAAAATTTGGAAAAACTGTACATTCAATGCTATCTTTACATGTATGAAAAGAATCTTCATAGCAGTCAAAATCTCCAAGTAATTCAATTTCACTATGCCAAGGCTTTAACAGTTGCAGAAGTGCTAAATAGAAAAATTCCCTTTTATCTGGAGTATCACAACTGAGTTGCCTGTGATTAATAAGATTTCCTTTTGTATGTTTTACCAAACATCCATCACATCCAATTATTGCATATTTTTCTTCATTTATATCTTCTTTAACATTTCTCTTAAAGTTGTAATATTGCAGTACTTCATAGAGACATATGTTTTCCAGATGTGGACTTCTTTTAGGATAGTAAGTATCCAACATATTTGTTTTAACAATATCTGTACGTTCCGGTTCATTCAATGCTAAGCATTCAATTTCTTGTACAGATTTCAATACTCGATTTTATGTTGCAGCAATACCTAGACTTACCCAAATTATTCCTCTTGACTTTGAATATAAACTTGCAGACGTCAACCGATCCGAACATTTGTACGATCCAATCTCTCGATGGGAAAGCATCATCAAACTAAAGCTGTACAATTTGTTACTAAGAGCCTTATCTTGTGAAATTTCTTCCCAAATTCCTTTCTAATCTGTCTTTTTAGATTTCGTTATATATGATGTAACATAGCGAACAACAGCAATTGAATTATCTGCAACATACTGGATATCCCTATTTGCATTCCACATCATCAAAATCACTGGACTGTAGTCATTAATATACTTTGAATCTTCACTTCTTTCTATATTGTAAGTATTCTTCAGAGATTTCCGATTTATAATATGCCTCACTGCTGACATGAAACTGTTGACTCTTCCTTTGGAAATTACTGGACGTGGAAATCCAAAACGATATTTTGTATAAAATATTTCTTTTGACTTGTATTTCTGTCGACAATATTTCCTACATTGATGACTATAAAACCGTAAAACTTGTTGTTTTAAGGTATTTTCTCCTCCTGTTTTTGGAATATCACAAGTAACAAAGTTTTCAATGAAAGCCAAAACAGTTACATCAGAATCGGTTCCAAATTTAGGTGCATCCTTGATCCATAATAGCATGTGTATATGAGGCGCAACTCTGGCATGGTACTCCTTTATCCAAAGGAAATCAATAACTTATCCAAGAGGTGGATTATTTTTATTGCAGATAAAAGACATCATAGCTTGAAACCTATGATTAAAATATCTGCACACATTTACAGGATCCAAGAAACACTGTTCTCCAGCTGTCTACAATTCAATGTTTTTAATATTTGAATTTGCTTCTCGTAGAAATTCAAGTAAATTGTCCCATGCTTATTCAGCACAGCTAAGCGTAACAAATCACGTAGGGGTTCCTTAACATCCATGACGACGATACCAATACTCATTAGGACCACGTTGACATGCCATCAAATTAATTAACTGATATTCTAAATGATCGTACCTTTGTTGTTCTTTGTCCATAAATTCCTTTGCAGAAACATGTGTAAGATGAACTCCTGTTTTTAATATGTGGTTCACTGCATATGAAAGTCCAGACAAGTCACTTTCAAACAGAAGATGAAATATATATTGAATACATTGTCGAAATCTTGGATCTTCTGAGTACAATCTTGTTGTGCGATATTCTGAATCTGGAATCTGCACAGGTCGTTCATCATATCGTCCACCTTTTCCAGTGGGGAAGAGCTTTGGAAAACAATGGGCTTCTAAACTTCTTTCCCAAACACTCATAGGCGTTCCCTTAGCTTTCTTCATTTGGAATAATTCAATATTATTTCCAGTCACTTCTTTTGAATGTAAAGGATGTATACTATAATGTTCATAAATTTCTTCACTCCTGGAGTCGTCCACTTTTTCGATTTGGCCAGTTGAAATTTTTCTATCATCTCCTAAAGATATTTCTTGTTCTTCCAGATATAAATTTTTATAATAAATATTGTTTTCTATGAGATATATCGTAGCCTTTTGAACTATGGTGCCATCTACTAACTCTTGCCATATTTTCTGGCTCTTTGTTGGTACACCATTAACTAGAATAACTGCAGGTTCAGTTTCCTCTCTCTCTGCACCAATAGTTTCAATATTTTTCTTTAAATATAAAGGTAAATACACAACTCTTCCTTTTAATCTTCTTTGTAAATCTGTGGGAGGCAATTTACCTGTTTTAGGCTCCATACGAACTATAGCCTGCAACGGGTGTACAGATTGAATAAGGATAGATATATATGTATTTAAATCCACCAGTTCCGGAGGAATAGCTACCAACTCTAGGTTATTATGTACAGCTCTGGCTGGCATTCTGTTCTTTTCTAATTTGCTGTAATAATATTTACAAATACATTGATCACTACCCAACTCAAAACAACCTTCAACCAACAAATAAGCACCAAATTGCTTCCACTTATGATTGTTTTTCTTTCAACTTTTTAAATACACATCAACATTCCTAGTTTGACTTCTATAGTGAGTATGTCAACAACAAATACAAACATAGTTGGTTTTTCACAACAAATTACCTTAATCTTTGTAATTTCTTCTACAAACTTCTCAGTAGTACTATCTTCCACCTCTTCTTCAACAGCTACACTTATCAAACTCTCACTTTCTCTACACTCTTCTTCAGTACTAAAGTAACGAAACTCTATATCATCGCAAACTATTTTTACATTCGATACTGACCATGCAAAAGAGCAGTGTTTATTCCACTTAAAAATAATGCAGGACTTTTTACATAGTACAATCTTCTTACTAACTTCCGTATTTGTGAGTGATGTACTCCTAACATTCTCAAATGATGAAAAGTACTTTCACACACTTTTCTAGAAAGACAAGCCAGAGAATGACCCTGCAAGCCAGTATTTTTACTCACTGTACAAGGATTTAGTCCTTGCAACATCTTAATCTTTTGTTTAACACTTCTTTTACTATACTGTTGTAAGAAATGTCATAAAATATCAATAGATTCCTGTTGTATACTACAAATACTATTACAATCCCATGAATACACTGGAGCTTGTGAACGTCTCCCTTGAACTTCTTCAGCTATTACTTCTTCCACATTTCTAGCAACCATCTTTCCTTTTTCTATTTGACAACCGTTTGTAACCTCAAAAGAACGACCATTGGTATCTACTGCGTGAACTAATGTATTTTGTTGAAAATAGCTTTCATTAAAAAAAGGTTCTGAACTAGAATTGTGCTTCCATTCACCCAATTCTTTTTTTTACAAAAGCTAGTTCTATTAACCAGTCTTTTTCTTTTACTTTTCTACTTCATGAACTACATTGTTTTATTCAATGTCTTCATTCTCTTCAATACTAATATAAACAATCTTCTTTTCAATTCAAAAGCCTTTTCAACTACACTTTCAATCTGGTGTATCTTCTTGTAAAATACTATTCTTCTTTTATATTTCATGCTCTCTTTTAATACATTTTATAATACTTTACTTTTAAACATTCTCTTCCTAATGTATTTATTTTGTTTCATCCTTTTTTCAACATGAATTGCTTTCTCATAACCTGATTTTGCCTTCATTTCTCCTTTTTTCTTTTCCTTCAGAAGGCCTATACACTCAGTTATTTATTTGAAAAAATAAGTAACCTTTATTAAAACAGAAATAAATAGAAATGTAACTTTAATAGAACAGTAGTATAAAACAAACGTGGGTTGGACTCCAGTGGAAGCAGCGTAGGAAACCTGCAAGAAAAAAAATGAAACATAAGTATGTGTGCTATGTGGAAGAGGTAAAGAAAGGTAGTCCGAATGAAAGGACCATAGTGAGAATGGAAGGGAGCGGGAGTGGGTCGAAGGGAGAAGGGGAGGGAGAGTCAAAAGAAGAGAGGGAGGAGGAGACAGACCGTTGGCCTATTGCACCCAGCCCTTAGTGTTTATCCTCCGTCACCCGTTTGTCTAGGATGCTGGGGTCTGCGAGAAACAGTGATAACATTATCACCACTTTAGCGGCAGGGAAACTGCCACTAAAGCAGCGATAAGGGGTTGATAATATGCCCTTGTGAATTCCCTTAGAAGCCCAGGTTCTGGTGTGAACCTGGGCTTCTATGAGAATTTACAAGGGCATATTATCAACCCCTTATCGTCGCTTTAGCTGCAGTTTCCTGTCACTAAAGTGGTGATAATGTTATCGCCGTTGTTTGATAATATAGTCCTACATTATTAGCTACGGGAAAATCGCTTGCATGCACCTGTGCACCCAGGGTGCTGTACCCCAACCCCTTCCCCCGCACTGTGCTCAATTATAGGTCTTCCTTCACTGCTCACCTGCCACCACTGGTGTGTCCCACGATGTGCTGGTGCAAGCTCCTAGTCCGGGGTATGTTTGTACGATAGACCAGGTCTCCGGTCAGGGACGGTGTCTTGATACCACGATGGAAGGTGTCAGAATGCCCGGGCATCATTGCGGGGTCAGCTCCCACTCCGCCCTTCTTGTGGCAATCAATGGAATGTCTGAAAAGGGAGAAATAATTTAATGATGGAAACGTCTGGAGGTAAATGAAGGTTTATTTCAAGCATGATAGAAAATAGGAGTTGAGTGCATCCTTCGTTTGTGAAGTACGATCTACCAACTGTTAGTGGTAATCGTGGTTCAAAGAGGAGTTGGAGTGCACGAGAATATACAAGGTTAAACAATAATATGTTATGCCAACGTTCACATACAAAGGAAAAGAGCGCATGCTAGAAGCATAATGTGCGCGTGTAATGCAGTGGCGGGAACCTGTGTGCATGTACACTTAGTAAGGAGCTCACTACAGTGTCCTAAAAGCCAATGCCACGTCTCTGTAGGGCAGCGCTGCCTGCTGACTTAGGCCTACAGTACAGAGCAGCAGGTCCTTAAAAATAGACCGATGTGACTGAATGAGGTCAGAGATCACATCATTACGCACGGCAACATCGCTTTTTCGCATGTGCGCACTCAGGGTGATGCACTCCACCCCTCCCGCAGAACCGCCCTCAACAGGTGTCTGTAGGGCAGCACTGCCCGTAGGTCCAGGCCTACCTTATGGTATAGCAGGTCTTTAAAATGAGACAGAGATGTGACTGAATGAGGTCAAAGATCACATGATAACACATGGCAATATCGCTTATTCGCACATGCGCAGTCTGGCTGATGCATTCCATCCCTCCCGCAGCACCGTGCTGAAGAGGTGTCTGTAGTGCAGCGCTGCCCGCTGGCTCAGACCTACAGTACAGTCCAGCAGGTCTTTAAAATGAGACAGAGATGTGACTGAATGAGGTCAAAGATCACATCATAACACGTGGCAATATCGTTTGTTCGGACCTGCGCAGCTAGGCTGAAGCACCCCACCCCTCTCGCCGAGGCACGCTCAATTGGGGCCCTGTGCACCCAGGCTGCTCTGCTTACCTGGTGTCATTGTTGTGTGAGCAAACACTATGGGCAGCAGTGCTCACAATTCAGATGGAGTGTTGATTGCAGGAGAGTGTGCGCCTCATGGATCCCTTTTGTAGACGACGGGCAGTAGGGCTCACAATTTAGAGCCCATGATGATTGCCAAGATGGAGTACACCTCATGGATCCATTTCTTTTTTTTATTGCGCATTGTGATATGCAAGGTGGATGCGGCAAATCATTTGAGGTAGTGTGGAAGAAGAGGGACGTGTGGCGTCGTGGTTATCCTATTTATACATACGCAAAGTGGGCTGGGCTTGCGTATGCCAGGCCAGCGTAGGGGTGTGAATAATTATTCTGGGGACTTGAGCGTTGTTCAGTTGCTGCATGGCCAGGAAGTGTACTTATGTGTATTTCTTTTGTAGTTTTGACCTCGCAGAGTGTGCAATTTAGATTAGTGTAGCATGTGTCGGGGGGGCGGAAACTATCGTTAATGAGATGGCATGTGATCTAGGATGTGCAGTCTGCCCGTGGCTGATGATGCTCCTTAGAGCCAGCAATACCCAGGCCGAAAGACAGCACAATAATGTGCAGACACACACACCAGGGGCATCGTGTAACACATATTTGTTTTTTGATGGAACGTTTGAGATGCATGGTAATTACACGTGGAAGGCTAATGTACAGAACATGAATATTGATCAAGATGATAGTTGCATGTTGTGTGTAGTATAAGATATGTGTATACAGGAAAACACTTTTCAAAAGCTTTCTAAGCAGAAGATGTGTCTCTCATCAAACGCTGAAGAGAGAATGAGTAAAATGGTTGGGGGTCATACAACTGTTACTATGGGAAATGTTATGAACCAATCAAATGCTTTTTTTTAAGGTCACATGGCAATCGCGCACCGAGCGTGCAAGGAGGCCGTACCGACGCGATGTTGACAAAATATATTTATCATATTATAAGTTTATTAGTTAGAAATATATAAATGTTTAAAATAATTTAGATTTTCGTGTGCTCTCATATACTGTTTAAAGTTATTTAGATATACTTTTGAGACAAAAAAAAAGGAAATGGCATACCCGGCGCGATACTATACGTCTGTGACGTAACACAGGGCCTGGCAGCGTGTACTCGTCGAATACGCAACGCGCAGAAGGCGTGACCCCATACGTACATGATGTAATGCGTGGCTTGATACTGCGTACCCGTCGGATACCAAAGTAGTACCAGGGGTGACTTCATGCATATATGATGTTACGCAGGACATGGTGCCACGAACTCATCGGATACGACATGCGCATCATTTACGAGTTTAGCAATATGGTGGATAGGATTCATGTGGTGATGGAGCTTGGTACGCTACCGGTATGGGAGTGCAGTTTTCTCCCCAACAAAAAAAAATATACATTTTTGGGGGGAAGATATAAAACAGTACATGATTTTTAAAGTTAAAAACAAGAAGTATAATAGAGTTCCAAAATATTTAAAAATATAATAGAAAAAATATAGGTTTTATAAACATTAAAATATGAAATTAACATTTAAAAAACCTTTGAAATTCACTGAAAAAACCATAGGGTTCAGGGACTTTATAGTTAGTTGAACATTTGACTCATATAAAACCAGAGAAATTCGCCTGTTATAGTTAGTTGAGCAAACTATAACTCGCGCGCCCGCAATGCACTGCTGATGATGTCACATATTACATCACTCATGACATGGTCAGTGACATCACTGATGACATCACTGATGACATCTCAAATGACATCACTCATGACATCACTCATGACATCATCCACGTGACAATCTGATGCACACACTGCTCTAATATAAACTTTGATACACCCATTCTAAAATGCTGACTACTATTTTTGAAACCATACATAGAAGAATGCCATATACTACATAGCACTCACTATTTCCTAGGTCTACACACACATCCAGTCACTTATACATGTAGTTACTCATCAATAGAGGACTATAATATGCACTAATACATCTATACATGCAAAGAATGAATCACATACCCATTTAATCATGTATAGAGTTATATACACCAACTTCGTTATTTTTAGACATACCACATCATTTAGTTATTTATACAGATACTAACACATATTTACTGTCTCATACAATCACTGATAGAAGCAGACACTTGTTTATACACCCACTCTTGAAATAACTTAGTCTCACGTATGCTCATTTATATACTCCAACACTCACATAAAGTGGCTTAAAACATATGTAGTTAGTCACAGATATTCCACTGAGACATTTATTCACTCACCAACACACCCATAGACACACTAACTCACCGATACAGCCCTTCCCAGATGCACTTTTTAATCCATACAACCACTGAATCACCCACTCAGACATCTATGCACAGACTCATACACCCACCCACCCACACAGACACTCAGGGACCCATAAAGATACTCAGACAACAAATCAATAACCTATATAGACACTCATGTAGTTATTCGGCAACCCATGCAGTTGCTTACACACCAATGGAGAGACTAATACAGACTGTTGCACAGTTTAGTCACGAATTCATGCATTCAGTAAGACACGTTCAATCACTCACTTATACAGTCAGTTACACACATACAAAATAATTCCTTTAGGCACTTGTAAATGCATTCATTCTTCAATACACCTTGCCATATATATATATAAAACATATTTACATTTTATAGAAACATACATTCGCTGGATGATGTCATCAGTGATGTCATCAGTGATGTCATTTGAGATGTCATCAGTGATGTCATCAGTGATGTCACTGACCATGTCATGAGTAATGTAATATGTGACATCATCAGCAGTGCATTGCGGGCGCGCGAGTTATAGTTAGCTCAACTAACTATAACAGGCGAATTTCTCTAGTTTTATATGAGTCAAATGTTCAACTAACTATAACGTCCCTGAAACCTATGTTTTTTTAGTGAATATATATATATATAAAATTGGTTACAGAAAAAGCCCTTTTGTGATTTGGTGTAAATCTGTTCAGCAGTTATGGAGTTATTAAATAAAAAATTCATTTGAATATTATGGGATGCAAATCCTCCATTGATTTGACTGATCTCTTGCTGAGATTGATTGGTTGCCACCACTTCAACCAGGAAGCAGTGGTAGGCATCTGGAGACTCAGACCTGGCCTAGTACCAAGCAAAAAGCACATAAAAAACATAAAGGGGTATGGTAGGAATATGCTGACCACCTAGGCCTGGTGATGGGGGCACAAGTTATAGTTACCTTAGGGCAGGAGTTATAGTTACTTAAGATAACTTTACCTATAACTGCTGAATGTATATGGTCTTGTGTGTGTAAAATATAAACCTAACTATAACATCCCTGTAACCTTTAGTTTTTAAATGGAAAAATATCTAAAGTGAAAATGTCAGTTAAAACATAACTTTTTAAACTCTAAAAATGACTTCAATACCAAAGTGGTAGCGTGGCAACTAATCTTCTCTTTTTTCCACTCTGGGTACCACGGTCCCACGCATTCCAAGCTTTATTTTTTTTTGGCAGCACAAGAAGCCCACCCCCACACTGCTGCACCTTCCTATTTGGGTGTGCCCACACCACTTTTATGCGCAGCACACTTGAGTTGCCAAGAGACTTTTTAAAAATAAAATAAAATAGTGGCAGTGCGTGTAGCCCACTTCCCCGATGCTGAGGTGGCTTCCTGCCCACCCTCACACTCATTGCTGGTACAGGAACCGGCATCTTCATGCTCTCTGTCCACTCCATGCAAGCAGGCTGCTGCAGTGTGCATCCTACTCCCCTAGTCACAAGGATCAGGAGGACATACAGGAATGTGGGGGGCGGGAGGTGAGATGGCACTCCCTTCAATTTCCTTTTGGGCTGTAATATTGGGATCCAGTACCCTCTACAATTCCGCGCCACTGCTAGGGATATGGGGATAGGGGCTTTTTCTACCTCAGGAAGGGTATGCTATGAACATCACTCCATGAATTTAAAAAAAAATGCATGACCCCTTCTTAGCCACATGGGGGTCTTATAATTAAAATGGGCGGGCCCGTCCTTCTTTTAAAAAATAAATCACCATAATTCTACTGTGATTCAGCAAAAAAAGTTTGGATTTTGGTCCCTACCCTGCCCCCATAAGTTTTTTCTTTTTTTCTGCCTACAACACAGGGACTGAGTCCCCAAGTCCAAAAGTGGCAGCCAAATATCTTTGTTGATGTTTTCGGTAGCCAATCAGATCATTATCTTTTGAATTGCTGATCCCTCAGAAAGCTCGCAAAAACAGTTATCCATACATTTTTAAGCTTCATTTTTTGAAAATCTACAGAACACATTTACAGCAAATCACACAAGTTACACTTTCTGTGTAAAGCTCTAGGGGCAGATTTATGTTCCCTGGCGCATCCCTGCAAATCAGCAGGGATGCGCCATGGAAGAAGCGTCACGCAAGTTTGTCCTTGCGCCACCGCAGATGCGCCGCATTTACAATGCGGTGTATCGTGGCGCAAGGACAAGCAGATGTGTGACGCATCTGCCGGCGTAAGGTTGGCGCAGTGCTGAAGTTGTGTCGCAAGCGTGACACAACTCCAGCACTGTTCCAACCTACCCTATCACTAACATGGTGTGTCACGCCTTACGCCTGCTTGAAGCAGGCGTAAGGATTTGACGCACCAGCGTCGGAAAAGTGACTGCGTGAAATCTTGTAGATTTCACTGCGTCACTTTTCCGAGGCTTTTTCTGATGTAACGCCCACCCTGCATACATTAAACCTGACGCAGGTTTAATGTGGCGCAGGGCTTTACAACGTGACGCATCTCCCTAGATGCGTCACGTTGTAAATCTGGCGCAGGATGGCGCTTGCTTTGCGCCGCCACTGCATCACAAAAGTAACGCAACGGCGGCACAAAAGTGGCGCACGGGGCTTGTAAATCTGCCCCCTAGTATTTTGCCACAATTGGTGTTAATTCTGTTCACCCATTTTGGCTTTAGTGTAGTCTAAATTTCCTATAGGAAATTGCATTAGGAAAGCTTGTTTTGGGAGCACCACTTTTTCTAGGCCCCCACTTGATAGTTCAACTAGAAACTTTCCAGGAAGAAGCTAAGATAGATGAACTTTTGTTTGGAAAGTTTTGCAAAGATTCGTCAAATGGCTTCAAAGTTATTAGCAAAACAGAAAATCTATTTCCTAAGGCAACTCTGTCCTACCTGCAAGTACACAGCGGCACCCACCACTATGCGGGTTATATATACTAATAAAACGCGGTCAAACTGAAGTTAAAGTTAAGAAATAAAACAAAGTAGTACAGTAACCCACAGAAATCCTAAAATTCCACAGCCTTAGCAATTTCAATGAACTCTTTGGGACTGGCTTAATTCTCTATTCCAAAAGGCTCCAAACATCAAATATTTTGTAGCAAGATAAACTAGACCTTTCATTGTATCTTTAAGGTTATTGTTCATACTCTATTAATGGCTACAGTAAACCTTCAGAGTAAATTGTGATACATAATTTAACTTAGTGCTTTGATTTAGTTTGACTGTCAGAGTGGGCATTAAATAGTATAAAGCTGTCTTGTGGGGTGGTTTACGCATTTGGTTGTTTAATTTGTAGAGCATTTGAGGATTGTATTTTCATCGTTTTTTTGCTTAGATGCAAGTAATAACATTGAAACGGTATTGAGAATTCTTCAACATAAAGCAAACTGAACATACACAAGTACATCTTATGGGACTGCCTCGAATCCCACATCATTGAGCCTCTATGCGGGCTCTCTAGCCATGGATAACCGCCTGAGTTACACAGGAAATGGCAGATTAATGTTACATAGTGGCACTGGTGGTGAAGTTTTTCGTATGAAGGAAATAGATGCATTGCAGTATGGTTTTACGACCAAATCCAACAGATTTCACAAGCCATTCTTTATTTCGACTTTTAGATTTATATAAATAGGTTGATTTGTGTACATGTTTGCACTGTCTGAATATTGCTTTTAGTTCTACAGGTCTATGTGTGATTTTAATTGCAGTCCATACCCGGTCATATAATCAGCGGTGTGTGATAGAGGATGAAGGAAGATTCACTGTTTACTTTACACACACACGAGCACACATACACACTCTCTCTTGTACACAAAATCGTATACAGACACAAACGCTCACACGCACTCTTGGGCACACAGAAGCACGCACACAGACAAACAAGGTGATACAAAGACACACAAAAACACTGTATACAGAAACACAAGCACGCACACACACATTCACCAACACGCACTCTTACAACCCCACGCGCAAACTCACCTACAGACACAAACGCTCACAGGCACATTAAGCCATGCTCAGAAAGACGCACTCATACACACACAGTCACGCTTTCACGCACACACACAAACACTCGACGCCTCGTCAGGGGTAATAAGCGCAATATAAATGCTATTTAATTTAAACACTACACACATACACACCGAAACACGGTGGCATAAAGGCACATAACAACACAGTGATACCGACACGCAAGCCTAGTACCGCACGCACCAACACACAGCAGACACACACTCACAAACACACACATGCTGAGAATGCGTCAGAATTGCTGCCTGATAAGTGTGTGCTCGCCAGCTCTTACTGCTGTGCCAGCTGAAGGCAGGCGCTGTTGCGGCTGCTGCATCCATGAAGAAGGATTTCATCACTGGCTGTGTCACAGCACCCCCTCAGGCAGGCAGCCAGGACAGTCGGAACATCTGTGCCGCTTCCTCCTGGCAGAGGTGTTCGGATCAGTTCTGTTTATTGTTTCCGTGTGGCGCTTGGTTTGCCTGTCTCTTAGCTTTATCCAAACAGCTGCTTACATCTCCCGCCAAGACCACCGCATGTAAGTTCTTGCGATTTCCACGTGTTAAGCAGCGGTTTATATTGCCAGTCTTTTCTGCTACGCGCGCGCTCCCGGTTTTCTAACGTTTAAATCTCAATACACTGGGAGACGGTTGTATAAAAAGCTGTATTTTGTATTAAAACTTGACAAATTTGCACTTTAAGTTGTTTAGCTATAGACCGTCTGGTCTCGCACCCCTCACAAAATGTGTTGCTAACTTGTTTGACATTCCGATGGTTATATTCACTTCTCTGCATGCTTTGATGCTGTGCTCCGTTCTGCAGACGCACGTGCAGTAAACGGGTAATTAAGTGATTAGCGCCGCCTCTGTTGACACACCCTCCTCTCGCCACCTTTGCATCCTCAGATGTGGACGTGGATTCACCGCCTCGCGCGTGAGATTGCTCGCCTGGCGCAGAAGACTCGCAGCTGCGCTCCCTCACGATGCCTTGGAATTGTTTTGCGCCGTGATGCGCAGCACTAGGCGATGACACCGCGGCTCTCCTGGTTCCTCGGCCACCCAGCGCAGTAAGGTAGGACGGTCCAAGCAAGGCAGATATGCACTTGCTAGAGTCAGTTTCCTAGTCATTGAACTGCATGCGAGACAGCTGCTTGATTTGGATATAAAGTACCGTAATACTGTTTTGGGTGCATCCTGGATAGTTGATGCTCGATGGTTGATCAGCGCGAGGCAGTGTGCTGTCTTTACAAGGGGGAGACGGGTGTGCGAGGGATTATTTGGTGCAGTTTGGCATGATCAATGTTTACCTGTGAACTCTTTCATACTGTACAAAGCAGATAACTAGCACCGTCACCCGTGCGCCGTAGAAGTGATACAGTAATGATGACACATAGACCAGTTGCAATGATGCCCTACAAGTCAACATTTATAGGAACTATAGGATGTATAGGATAACAGAGAAAATAAATTAAGAAATGTGTATGATGCACTTGGGCTTTTGTTTTTAATTGTCGACCATGTTAAGTTATGTCAGATATGTCATATATATAATATGACGTGTTTTATGTTCTGTATTATGTTAATTCAGTCATGTTATGTTATGTAATGTTATATTAGTTAAGCCATGCCCTGTCGTGAGATTTTTTGATATCTCATGTTACTTGTTTCATGTTATGCTATGCTATGTGAGTACTGCAGTCGTTTTTGTTGTGTCCTGGGGCTTCTAATTGGCCGGATTCGTGGGTTTCTGATGTTACACTCGTGCTGTGTAGCGTTACTGCTGTATATAGCTTTCCATTTTAGAGGTCGGTGTCTTCCTTCACAATCGATGTAAAACATCGTTTGTATCAGATTGGGCTGGGCTTGGACTTCTGGGTAGAAAACCGTCTTGAAGATGGAGTCCCCGCACTTATTGATGAAGCCCCCGAGCGTCGTCACCTTGAAGCATCCGAGGCTGGCATGCGGGGTGCCCAAACGTGTCGACAGTCTGCACAGCAGCTACAATCAGAAACACCTTGGGCAGTTGTATCAGGGCTTAGGGGTGCGAGGGATCTCTGCTCCCCAATTCTGACTGTCTTTCACTCTCAAACGAAGTGGTGGGGCCACCCAGCCCTTTAATATCACATCCCACCGACACGATCACCTTAAAAACCCGGAGCCTGAGGGCACCTTACCTAACTGACCGATACAAGCGTCCATCCAGCGAGAACACACGTCTTAATATTTTATCACATGACTAATTGTGCGTATTTGTGATGTATTCATGTAACGTGTGTGGTCCCCTGTATGTTATTTCAGATGACGGAATATTTGACTTTTAGAGCTTCGGGCTTTAAAGAACAGGTTATATGTTTTGGTTGAATTCAGCTGTCTGTTGCATTAGATTTTTACTTGCTTCAAATGGTTTATAATTGTCAGCTAAATGACTGTCAAAAAGTGCCTAAAGGAGAAAAGATTGTTATTTGGAGTTTTAAAAAGGGGGTGATTTTTGTGTCATAAGATGGTGTTTCGACTTTTTTTGCTGAATGTTGAGATCTGTGTTGATGTGCACCTTGTAATGTAGGAATTAATATCAGGGACATCTTAAGGATTTTGGGGGCCCTGGGCCAAAGGTAGATTTTAGGGCCCCTCTTTGGAACAACTTTGAATTTATGATCCATTTTTAGCTCTTTCATGCCCTCTTTGGCCAGGTCGCTGACAGTGCACATACACACTTGTCCAAATTCTAAATGTGTTTCCATCTAATATTCAGGGATATTGACGTGTGTTTTCAATATTGTAACACAGCATCAACTAATAATATTGCGAATAATTTCCGTGACACACTCTCATTTCTCATATGCGAGGTCCTGATTTTCAACTAAAAGAAACTTTTTTGAGGGATGTTGCATGAAACATAAACACTGCATTTCTCTGCAAAATATTATTATTATTAAATGTAATACACTCTCACACATCACCCGCATTAAAAATAAAGTAAAGGAAAACTATTTAAATCAATCTGTTTACGAACTATTCAAGGTCATTGGGACAAGGCTCTCTACAGAACAGAACTGGCTCCAAGGGGGGCCTCTGAAAGGCTGGGGCCTTGGGCCAGAGCCCACTTTGCCCATGCCTTAAAACGTCTTTGATTAATATTGCATGTCATTTGATATATGACATTGAAAATATTATGAAATCTATTTGTTATGATTTTTTTCTATATCAATGTGTATATTTGTTGGTTGCTTATTTGAAAAGACTAATGAAAGATGAAATTAGAATATATTAGTTCTGCTGAGATAATTGGCTCACCTTGCACATCTACACGTTTTGAGTAAATATTCTAAGCTATGTGATATCATCACTGTAAGCTACTGTCCAACAACTCGTTAATGAATTGTAAATCTACTTGGATTTATGGCATAAAATGATAAATCACATTCACTAATACCAAATTTAGTCTACACAGTCACTTCTATGTTTGCCTCAGAAACTAGTAAGGTAACATTGGGCAGCTATTTAAGAAGTATTGTTACTATTTTTCTTAGGGACCACAGAGAGCCTGCCTCCAGGCCCTTAGCCGAATGCAACAGACAACTCCTGGTTCACTCCTCTAGGGTGTCTTTTTATTTGTGTTTGTATTTTATTTATTTATAAAGAGCTGACAATTAACAGAGATGAATCCAGTTTCACATTTCCACTCAATAAAGGAAAGAAAGATAAAAACAGCAGACCAGCAGGAAGGGTTAGAACGGGTTTGCTGGTCAGGGGAGAGAGTTGTGCTAAGGACTGATACAGGTGAGCTTGAACTGGTCTGTTTATTAGGTGGTCTCTCATGACAAGGATGATTTAACCTGCCTAGGTTAATTGAGTGAGGGTGGCTTTTCAGTGTTACCTTGTGCTTATTGTGCTTGGAGACATCTCTGCTACAGTTGGGGGATTTGTTCCATAGTGCGACTCCTACAGTAGTCAGGCATAATTTGCCAATTTTCTTAGTGTTAATGTGGATCAATTTTTTTTTTAATCTTAATGTTATTTATGAAAAAGAATGTTGTTGCTTACTGTACTTGCAGTCCTAAATGTTTGTTTGGCCGCAGGTGATCTGGCTTCCTTCGCAGAGCCCAAGAGTAGATTTAGAGGTTTGTCTGTGTCCACCATCCATGGATGGTTCACACAGCCTCCTGCAGCCTTTTAGGTATACCTCTGGAGCATCTGTGTCTTTCTCTGCACTGTCAGTAGAGGCAGAAGAAGGACTTTTGAATATTTAGGTATCCCATTTGATATATCCTTAGATGCACAGACTTATTTACGACCAAACAACATTTGGTCCACCTCTATGGGAATGCCTTATAGCATTTCAACAATATATATGGTGGCTATATTGTCCAACCCTCCACTAAGGTGTACCAGGTCATAATTACTCCTAAACAGTCCCCTATATAGCTTCCAACATTAGATTATCCAGTCAATAGGATGGAAGGACCGGTGGTTCATAAGTTATTTGGCCTTTGTATCATTACATCATTGGCAATGATAAAACCAGAAGTTGAACTGAGAGCCAGCTTGGTAGTAAGATTATTCTTGCACTTTGAAGACGTTTTGTATGATTAGCTGGGCTGTAGCTCTGGGATATTATACCCTCATGTAAGTATTTAATATCATGGCCTAGATTTGTGATGCTGCGAAGCAAAGCAATGCAAATTATCGCCAAGCAGAGAAACAGCAGTGACAAATCAACTTTCACTCATAAAATATATTTTGCACTGATTATTAACCCTTATCCCTCTGCTTCCAAACCCCTTTTCTCTATTCCAGCTGTTAATGTATGTAAAGTATGGGGGGATGTCTGGAGTGGGCCAGTGCAAAAACCTTAACTCTTGGTGGAAAGCCAGATCTACTAAATTAGTGTGATATGACGTTGTCTCATGCCCTAATATCAAATTAAAGCAGGTGCAAGCAAGGGGTCAAGATGTATATGGCCTGACACATCTCCCCTGTAACATGTGTTCTTCACCCTAAAGTACACTTTTACAGGTCTGATCCCTGGTCTGATGTCTCCACCAAGGAATTTGTATTAGACGATCTACCCCCAGTACATTTTCTAGGCTACACACCTCTGGCTTACCTTTGCACAACAGTGCAGTTCTGCACTGTTTACTGCATTCTGAGGAACACATTGTCTCATTTTTTCCCACAATGATTTTTCTGTGTGAAGGACCTCAAATCTGAGCATTAGTTTATACATACAGTCTTTCCATCTTTTTCATCCCAGCTTTAGTAATATCATCCAGGTATTTAGTAGGGGTAGGCGGAACTAGTGGAGTTTCACTCTGCAGAATTCTACAGAGTCATCTAAAAACTCAGCGAGATTCCGCAGAGTTCCGAGAGTGGTGGAATTCGGGTAATTCGCAATGCTCACATGATGTTTAGTGCTCCGCGCTACAAAATCAGTGCGAACTTCACCACGTGATGTGCCAGAAGGTGCTGCTTCTTTCTGCAATTGGATTAGATTTTCTACTTGAGCAGTAGCTTTCTCAACCCAACCGTCAGTCTTCTCAATGCGAGCGGTAGCAGCAAGGCGGTCTAGCGCTCAATTTTCTCGCTTGCCAACTTAACGTTGGTGAGCCATGTGGTGAAAAAACTCCACCACGCAGCGGTTGGCAGAGCTTTTCTGGAACTCTGTGCTCCAAGCACAGCACAGAGCAGACAATATTCCACGAACTCCGCTGGAGGAGCGAAGTTTACTGCTCGCATCTAGTATTTAGGAGTTTGTAGATTTTATATGTGCATAGTGTGATGGAGATTGCTCTTTGGCTACAAATAAAAAGCTAGTTAGTTAGTGTTTTAAACTTAAGGAGAACAACCTTTACAATGAATTGGGACATGTTTGGCATGTATAGAAAGGAACTGCCTTTGTTCCTTTATCTCCAGACAAGCTATGGCCAAGAGGTTGGCGCTTCTTAGCACTTAGTAAAGTAAATGCTCGAGTTGAATGATATACATTTCTCTAATTTCAGGGAATTTATAAGGATGATCACAGCACCCCTGTTAAGCTGAGTCTCTGCATGGTGGAGCATTATACCAAGACATAGCCTTTGGCAGATGGGCATCCTGTGATATCAATTTTTATCTTTAGTTGCATTTATATCCTCATCTAAATCCTCCTAGGAAGAGGTATCTTTGAAAATGAGAGGTTCCCCTGTACTGGAATGCATCTTACCTTCTTAGAAACGGTAAGTGATTGGAAGTGGGTCACTCATACTCATTGGCCCTGGCGCCACTGTACCGGCTGGGTCATTGAAATCTACACCCCGAGCTGAAGGGTTGCAATTATCAGGTCTGAAGTTAGCTGACCAGACGTCACCATGGAGGTGGAGTCAAGCAAACTCCAGGGTGGAGTTAGAAGAGTTTCCCAGAAAACCAGCATGCAACAGCATATTGTCATCATCTGTGCACAGGCAGGGGGAGTTCATAATGGAAGCATTATTATGACGTTAAAGGAATCCTTGTTGGTGATACCAATGCTCTTTGAAGTGTCACATCATTAGTGCTTGCTGGAGACAATTCTGACTTTTCCTCAACCGCTAAATTCTGTGCTGCAGCAGAAGTTTGCAAGTAAGTCAATGGCTTAAAAACACCAGTGACAGGTGTGAATCCGTGGCAATGGGCCTTCAAAAACAGAGTAATGATTACATTTTTGAAGTTCTTCACCTGCTACTTAGCATCTCATTTTTATGAGTCTTTGGTTTTGTAGCTACCTGAGTGCATGCCAAGCATTATTCATATAGAATGGTTAATACATTAAAATGAGGCTACCAATAAAGTAAATTATTTCTAGTTTGTAGGCTTCGCTGAATTACCTTTAGTTGGAACATGGTCAAGAAAGATCTGCACTATTCTCATTATCTCATATCTTAAATTCTCATTTGCTTTTCTTAACCAATTCTGCCTATATGCCATTATCACATCTAAGTACTGCTCATTGCCACCAATCTCATCATACGTAAGATCTTAAAGAAAATTCTTATTTCTCAGTTGCTGGAGCATGTTCCCTCACACCAGTAACCATTCTATATGCAATTAGTTTTAGCTGAAAAATGGAATGGGTGTGACTCTTCTCACCTTTAGGCTTAACACCCTCTGCAGGTTGGATGAGGGTGATGTTTGCTTCAGGCCATGTTGGATCTCCCCACAGCATACAACCCCGTGGACTATCATATCCTACTGGACACACTGGTTGATGATTTCCATGCCAATGTTCATACCAACATGTGGTTCAGTTCTTTCTTGAAGTATTCCTTCACTTTATATGACTGGATACCTTCTTCTCGGTAGAAAACATTCCTATTTGTGGAGTTCCACAGGACTCTCAATCTCATCAGTCCAGTTTATTGAGTATCTGGCCTCTGTGTTTGACATCTTACAAGTCCAACAGGTCACATTTTAATACTATGCTATTGATGTGGCCTAACGGCTAGAGCTGTCGAACTTGACATCGGGGAAGTGGGTTTGAGTCTCGGTAGGGATGCTCAACATCCTGTGATTCTTGGCAAATAACTTAATCACCCCTTGCCTAACAAAAAAAAAATGCGTCTGTCTGAAAAGCAACTGGTGCTTATGTAAAGCACTTTGATACCTTTGGGTCTATATAAACCTAAAAAAAAAATTGACTCTCTAAAGATGATATTCCTATGTCTACCCTGTTATATGTCCCTTAAAGGATCCACACCTGAATTACTAGAAATGCCTTACAGCTTGACAGTTATAGAGTGTATCATCTTTCACATTGGATAAATACCTTCACTAACCTCATCCCCATATTTGAATTATATGACCAACACATCTCTCCCATGCTTTAAGAAAAGAGTCACAGAGTCCTCTTTGGCCCTAACCGGTCTCTTAGTTTTCAAGTTGGCCATGTGGTGAGTATACATTTCCAACAAATTAGCAGACAATGACATGATGACAGTCATCGTCATCTCAGTTAGTTGTGGGAGTAGCCATGAACTTGTACCTTGACTGCTACTATGCCCTTTACTCAGGCTTGCCGCACTCCGAGATATAATAAGATTCAAAGGGTATGGAATGTAACCTTACAACTAATTTGGGGACTAGAAAAAGTGCTCTTACAGAAGGGCTCCCCTTAAAAAATGTCTTCACAGTTTAAAATTGTCTCTTATCTTTAAATGTACCTATTGATTTATGACACCCTTTCCATCTTACTGAGAAAGCCTTTAATTATTGTCTTGATCGAGACACCAGAAGCAATGACCATCTTAAATTATACATTTGTCTCATGAGGAGCGCCATTTCCTTCACCCTTGGATCTGGTACACTGTATTTCACTAGAAATCTTCTTAAAAGTGCTGAAGACGCATATGCCCCTGATAGCGTGTGTTAGACCTGTATCAAGACCTGCTGTTGGTACTATTTGGCGGCGCAGCTGCAGTGGCTGAGGCAGGCCGTGGCACATGAGTTTCGGGGCCCAGAGGGTCCGCAGGATAGGGTCATTCCGCGCCATGTGTTGTCGTTCATTGTGCTCCGGCAAAGGCTCAGATTGGATCAGCTCACCCTCGAGGAACGCACGCTTCGGCTGTGCTGGATCCGTAGTCAGAAAAGGGCAGGGTTTGCTCGGCCGTATGCCCCGGAGATACCGTTGGGCATGTGCACGGCAATCCCGCACGGCGGGGATTGGTCGGCCCTGGCTCACTGGGAGGAGGGTGGGGTGCACATGATTGGGGACTTATACGGAGATGGCGTCTTGCTGTCGTTCCAGGATCTGCAGGGGGCATATGACCTACCACGGGGGGACTACCTTTTGCATGCTGCCTTGGTACGTGGGATCCAGAAGCACTGGAGGATGGGGCTGTCGGAACCCCCAATTTCCCAGGGATGTCAATACGTCACTATGGCGGCGGGTACGGTTAAGGCCATTACTTGTCTGTATAGACGGCTGTCCACGGAGAGGCTGGCACCCTTGGAAGTCTTTCGGGGTAAATGGGAGGGGAATCTTGGCAGGCCCATTCCTGAGACGACTTGGGCACAGCTTTTGCGGCGGGCCTGGAAGGGCACGCGCAATGCTAGATTCCAGTTGATTCAATTTTACACCCTTCATAGGGCTTACCTCACTCCGGTCAAAATTCTGCGGTATTTTGGAGGCTCTCAGTCGCCATGCCCACGATGCGAAGTAGAAGGGGCTGATTTTGGTCACATGTTCTGGTCCTGCCGGGGCCTGGGCTCGTACTGGGCAGATGTGGTGGCGTGTCTGAATCAGGTGACTGACCGTGAGTTGGAGGTGGAGATGGGGACTTGCCTTTTGTTGTGGTTTCCGCACACCCCCCGCACCAAAGTCACAAGCAAGTTTTGCGATTTGGGGCTGATACTAGCGAAGCGGGAGCTCACTCTGCATTGGAAGGCCAAGCCCGGCCCGAGTTTTCGGAGATGGAGGGGGAGTTTCCTGGCCTGGGCGGGAAGCGAAGGGACGCTTCGGCTTCAGATGGCCAGGCGGACCGCTAATGAGAAGGCGCTGGATGTGGCGAGGGCGTGGGGGGTGTTGGTGGAAGAGCTGCGCTCCTGGGAGACGAGGAATGTGGAGGCTGTGGAGGATGGGGATTCTGTAGACGTGGATGGGGGAGTGGAACCTGGGACGGGGTCGGTGGGGGCCACGGGGGAGTACATGCAGGACGGGGTCACTTAGTTACACTCATGGAGGACTTGCTATCTGCACTCTACCTGGGCAGCGGTTGAAGAGCGCAGGTGGGAACAGGGCTGCGGAGGGAGGTCACGGCGGGGCCCTCTCTCTTGGGCTGAATACTAGCAGGGGTTTGCCCGTTTGCCCGGAGCTGGGACGTCTCAGGACATAGGGCCAGATGGAAGGTGGCTGATGAGGGGTTACTGCGGGCACACTGACTGGGGGGGGTGGGGGTAGAGGGGGCGGTGGGTGGGGGATGTAGGGTAGGAATGCAGTGGAACGGATTTCTCCTGATGCGTATTTTGAGGGGGGATTCTTCGTCTGCTGGTCATATGTGTAATGTTGGTCTGCAGGACCCTGGGTGTGAAAAATTAATAAAAATCTTTTACAAAAAAAAATCAAGACCTGCTGTTTCGGGTGGTGTACATTTAACAAATGTAGTAAGGCAGTCAGTCATCTCCACCTAAATCCTTATTTCTCTTTACAAATGGTCCCATCATTTGTATCCTGCTATTTCATTCACTACTGTTCTCTGTTTAATAGATGTGGGGCCAGATGTACGACTCTTTTTAGCGGTCACAAACAGGAAATCGGCCTGTCTGTGACCACTAAAATGGGTTGCGGTTTGTACAAACCCTATTTTGCGAGCCGGTAACCCGTTACCGACTCGCAAAATAGGGTTTGCGAGTACCTATAAGGGAAAGAGCGTGTCAGGGCAACCCCTCCTAATACTGAGTCGCACTGGTATATAAGATTGTTTTGCAGTTAGTACCTACTTCAAGTAGGTGGTAAGCCAGTCACAAACAGGAAGGGGTTCCCAGGGGACCCCTTCCCTTTTGTGAATGTTTGCAAAAATATTTTTTTAAGAGCAGGCAGTGGTCTTATTGACCACTGTCTGCTCTTAAAATATTAAAAGAAAACTTTTTATTTTTTTTCCTTTAAACCCATCCCATTTTCCTCTATGGAAAACAGGCTGCATTTGAAAAAAAAAAGTCACTGTTTAAAAAAGCAAAAACAGACACAGTGGCCTGCTATCCCCAGCAGGCTACAATCCCTGTGGCATGTGACATTCAAAATTGCGACCTACCTCATTAATATTAATGAGGTGGGTCTTGAGCGACTTGATTCGGACTAGCATACAGTGTCTGAGACACTGTTGAGCATTCCATTTTGCGATGTGTGACTCGCAAAATGGAATAGTCATACAGCTGGCCCTTGAGTCTTTGTTGGCTATTTGCTTGATGCGTGAACTACTTACAAATTTAAAGTGACAAATAACGATATATGAAAACAGTGTTGGAGTGGATTGTTTCTGCTGGGCGTCAATAAAACAAGGTAGTTAACTGGCTTTACAAGTCTCCTAAGGGGTGTGTGAAAAATGCCAGTAACAGCACTTCTGGTAGAGTTCAGTCTATTCATTTTATGAATAATACCAAGAAAAAACACAATCTTCCTAAAAGGTGATGATTTCCCTATGCCATTAAGCACTTCCCAGTGCTTGCACCAGAGGATTTTGCCTTTTAAAAATAATTTCAGAACATAAAGATAGAGTTTCATTCAAGTCCTGAGTTTATTAGTATACTGTAACACACAGCTTGCACATCAAGCTGATTTTACAGTGAATAAAGTTAAAGCAGAAGCTGCCATTAGGCACCGGCTTCTTTTACTTTCATCAGTACTTGAGGGGCATAAATCTGCCCACTGAACACTGAACTGTGCAGGAGATCTGCCAAATGGATCCTTGCTTAGGAACAGCCGCAGGACTTCGATCCCCAAGCAGCGATCCACCTGATAGATACCAGGAAAGGCATTTGCATGGAAGCAGGACCCATTCTGCTATAGAGGTGGGGGGAGCATAAATCCCTCAAGGGTAAATGATACAAAAAAGAAGAGGTAGGGTCGCCCCTTCATCACATATTGCCATGGCCCCAACAGCCTTTGTGACCCCCGGGAGGTGGAATTGGGAGTTTGCACCAAGTTCCGTCCAGGGGGGGTTGGGCAGAAAGTCAACTAGACACCTATAAAAAAAGTTAAGAAAAGGTGTGGGAAGGCACATCTTGGCATCAGGATGTGCTCCCACACAGAAATAGACCTGGCATACATTTTGCCCGAACTAGGGGATGATTGGGGGGGATATCTTAAATTTGCCCTCGCTGGAGAAGGCAAAACAGCTTACTAGATACCAGGTAGAATAATATCAAAATAAAGTGGTGATGGCAGCCATCTTTGGCATCAGGCCATGTTCCACCACAAAATAGCCACAACTTGCTCTCTGCCCGCCCCCCCCCCCCCGGGGGTCATGTTGATGGGTTTACGCCCAATCTGACCATCAGAGAGGGGTGATAGAAAGTCCACTAGAGATCTGAGAAAATAGAAAAAAAAGAACTGGTTTGAGGTGCCTGCTAAGGCATCAGGCCCAAATGGGCCCAGCACGCTTTCTGTGCCCCGTGGAGCAGTATAGGGGTATTTACCACAGTCTGCCCTTGGGGACATATAGCCCACTAGACACAAAGAAAAATGGTTAACCAAAGAGCAGGTGGGGGTAGCCTACCAGGACCCAGCTGTGCCCCCTCCAAAAAATGGATCAAATAATCTTAATGCCCTCTAAGGGGAAAATGTATTCAAATCCATCAACCCTGGGGTGCAGAAAGACCATTATATGCCAACAATGTCATGCTATTTTATGGAAAACCGAACTTATAAGTGTGAACTTCAAAATAGTATGTTTAAAAAAATGTACGTTGGATAAAAATATGAATTCGACCGGGCACAAAAATGAACACAATGGCCTGATTAGGGGAGGGCTGGTAAATTCCAACCCGTGCATAAACCCCTGTTTAAGCACGGGTCAGAATTACACGTTAAGCTGTATTTAACTCATCCGAAATTATCGGATGCAATAAATGCCTCATCTCTCATTAAACTGAAAGGGAAATTGTACGGTATTAACCATACCATGCAGATTTTAGTGTGTTAAAATCCATGTTATGCTCAACAAACTTGCGAGAAGTGTTATTTATCCCACATGATAAATAACGTACCCCGCAGTATTGTTATTTATCATGTGCGATAAATAATGCCTCAGCTTGTAATACGGGCTTACATGTAGTAAGGGACCTCTCCCTGCAGATGTGGTGTGATAACTTGGCACACCCTTATCTCCATTTATGAATGAAGGTACGTTGAGATATGTCTAACAAGCTGCGGCATGACTGATACAATTCAAGGTGTAGCCCAAGCACTTGTACGGTTAATAGGCGTGTAGGGGTGGGCGGAATTTGCGGAAGCCACTTTCGCAAATTATCGCGAAAATGTTAAAAATCTCTGCAAACAAGCGGAAATATCGCGAAGATGCGGAAGTTTTTTTCCCGCCCGTTCGCGATATTTTCTGAATGGTTGCGGGTCGCTAACTTACCCCTGCGGTTGCTCGCGGGCGCGGCCATCTTGTTTTCAGCGCAAATGGCTAAAACAATACAACATCTCATGGAGAACGCGACCGGATCGGGAAAACTTGTCGGTGAACGCGGGGATTCAGGTAACGCGATCGCGCACGCGCGAGAATGTATTATTTTACAGCGCGAGCAAGAACCAAATTATCGCAAAGCTGCGGAATGCGGAAATTTTGACATTTCCGCGCTCTCCGCGGAACGCGGAAATGCCAAATTATCGCAAATTCCGCGAACGGAACAAAAATTTTGCCCAGGCCTAGTAGGCATGCCACGTGCAAATTAAACACAAAATGTTACAGAACATTTCTCTATTATAGAAGAGCCACCAACACCTACATGGCCCCTTCAGTAGCATAGCCCGTTTTACAGGTGCTTTCTATGTCTGTTACTACACACACAAAAGTCTGTCTGGCTGTGCGTCAACAAGAAAGAAGGAAAAGGAAAATAGAGTCTATGTGATATTGAGGGAGAAGGAGGGAGAAATTCCCTTCAGGAAGAGAACCCTCACTCACTGTTAGGTGACATGCTTCATCATATGGGTTCCCTCCTCACACTGTGGTGTGGGCTACGACTCCCCGAGGGGAGGAGCTGAGGTGTTATCTCAGAAAATGAGCGTAAGAGAGTACAGATGAATGAGGGGCAGATTGCAAAGAAGAGAAAATAGGTGCTTCAAAAATGTCTCTCTGGATCCACAGAATATTTATTGGGTAGTCACAGGGACATCATTAAAATGCAAGAGGGCCAGGGATTCAGCAGATATACCCTAGTTTATAAGGTCAACATGCTTCTGCCACTGGATGGTTCCACTGAGGGATCCAAAGGCATTCGTCTGGACCTAAACTGAATAGTCACTCTGCATATGTGATAAAAAAAAACAGAAAAGTATACTGGCCACCACTGGAACTAGGCAGTCAGTTGTTCAATGACCCTCTTCCCTTCAGAGGGATTCATTTACTGTAAAAAAACAATCATGTTAATGTGTTGTGACCATATTCAATTGTTGTGAAACATTATACATTGTGTACTCTATTTAACAATGTTCTAATCATGCTTACCTATGGTGCAAAATTTCAAGTTCACTCTCCGTGCTCCTGTACCATCTTGTAGTGCCAAGCTGAAAGGAGCATAGAGCATTGCGTCTAGTTATATGCAACCTAAATAGATGCATGTTATACCTAGAAATAGGTGGGAGAACAACCGAAGGTGGACCAACCAGGCATACCCGTTTCCTCCCTTGTGGGGGACATGATTCAGTATTTAGTCTCCTTGAGACTTCAATGTGTGCTATCGCTTATGTGTCATGCGTCTCTTTTGTTAACATCCAGCGTCTAATCTGACCCCACCCCTGGGGGCCGGTGTAGTCCTTGTGGTTCTGGTTGTGCACACAAGCCCATGACTATTGTGTGTGTAGTAATTCTCTTGTGGGATCAGTACCCTCTGGCTTTCGCAGATCCCCTTTGATCCCAAGTGTGTTTATGCTTTCTATGACTGTGCAAAATCACACAGGCAGTTCTACTTTTGCTTGGTGGCTTTGCCCATTGCAAATAAGGCAACACCTTGATCCATGCTCCTGCACGACATTACGTATGCAAATCCAGGGACAACAAGGGTTTTGGGAGGTACTTTAAGTTTGCACTGCTTAGGGAGTGGCACAATGCCAGTATAAATCTGAGGGTGCAGTTTGGGAGCAAGCAGGAAGGGTCTCACAAGTACCATGGACTTACCTATAGACCCCCCGGGGTCACAGTCTCCCTCTAAAGAGAGACTATGTCCACCTGCATTGAAAAGCAAAGAAGCAGGTGCCCTGTCTGTCATTGTTTCACTCTTGCCTGAGTTGTAAAGGTCACTTATTTTTGCACAAGGGAAAAGATCGACACCATGTGCTGCACATGTAATTGGATATCTGATATACAATTTTAAGCTTTTCAAAAAAAGCACTATTATAAAACATTATTTTTTTCTCCTATGGGACTATATTTTTTACATTTCATATTGTGAGTTGTTAGCAACAAGCAAAAGCAAATAACAGCATCGTATGTAACAAAGCACTTATTGTGAGAAGTTGGCCTGGCATATGCTGGTCACTGGTTATAGTGGCCACCTTGCACCAGTTCAATTCCACTCTTATGGTAGATAGGTTTAATACAACCTTTTAAAGAAAGCTATCCTAGCGGTAGCTGTGGAGAGCAGCCTTCAGGCTAAGTCTCAGAGGAATGTAAAGCAGCTTGTTTTACCTTATAATCTCTTGAATTACCAAATGAACGGACACCACACAGGTATATATATCAAATATATATATATTTATTACTAGACACACTCTACTAATCTCTTTATGAGATTAGAAGTCAGGAACATATGCAAATATCATTGTTTCACAATAAGTTAAGCACAAATATGGCTGGGGCCCTAGGGGCGTACCAGACCATATACTAAAAAAGAGGTTTAGGAATGTCTACTTGCAAGGGGACAATGCCTAGGGCCTGTAGAATCGCTGGGGCTTCACTAATCCACCCAAGGCAGGTAAGTAAAAGACCCACGGGAGACGCGTGCAGTGTGAGAACACAGCCGCGGGTTCCCTATTGATTTCAATGGAGCAAGTCGCGGTTGGATTTTTAAAGTTTTAGAGTACTTCTAGGAAGTCTACAAGCAAGTCACTTACAAGGTAAGTAGTTCGAGGGCCAACACCCACAGGAGCACCAGAGTGCACGAGTTACCTCACCCAGGGAAGCCGGGTGCATAGGTGTCTTTTGGTGTCGGGTCGCGGCGTTGTTTTCAATGGAAGCCAAATAAATTTTGCTGCTTGTGAAGACTGAAGAAGTGTCCGGTGGAATCCAAGGCTGGATTCTGAAGAAGGAAGACCTGAAAGCAGAAGGGACAGTGTTCACAGTCACTTGCCAGGGACCCGGGGCCAGGAAGATGGATGCCCAAGGAAGTCAGGTGATTTCAGGTGATCAAGGGTGTTTCGACTCTTCAGCCACAAGGTCCAGGAGGCGTCAAGGACAACCAGGAGCTAAATTCTACGTATGGCACAAAAGTCTGCAGCTTACTGAGGTGTCGGCAACTGGATTGAAGCCAACAAGCCTTAGCAACAGCAAGTCTTGTGGAAAATGAAGAAAGTCAGCGGTGCATACCAGCAAAGTTTGAGGGGCTCACCCAGTGAGGGTAAGTGAGGGCATGCCTGGAGCAATCAGGGGAGCCCTTTGGTTTGATGAGAAAGTCTTCAGGGGACCCACAAGCCAACGGGCAAGGGATCGCGAAGACGCCTCATGAGGATTCACTTCACAGGAGCCCACGGTCACTCGGGATGAGGTAGGCCACTGATTTTCAAGGAAAATCCTGCTAGAGGCTTGGAACACACGTGGTCTAATGCACAAGTTCGTAGAACATCATGATGGGGTTGCACTTGACAATAGTGTACTGTACCCGGGTATTGCTGGTTCTCGTCACTCGTGGGGTCCACTCGCCTCAGCTTTGCTGGGGACCTGGGGACAGCAATGGCCGTCGAGAAGTCAGGAAATCTACTTCTGGGGCTGCAGGGACTTCGGACTCCGGCGGGAGCGGGAAAGTTTGCGACCGTTGATTAGAGTTTTTGGTGCCTGCCAAGCAGGGAAGTCACTCCTTGACTCCAAGGGAGATTCTTCTGTCTTCCAAAGGTAGTGGAATGTCGAAGGTCCAGGATTCTTCTTGAAAAGCGTCATCCAGGGATATCTAGTTTGCAATGGCAAGGGTTCTCTATCTTATACTAAAAGAAAGGGAGGGACTAGCTTTATGACCACTCCTCTGGGAGGGTCAGGGTAGGGGGTGGTTACACCCACTTCCCTTTGTCCAGTTTCGCACCAGCTCAGGGACAGGTAGCCCCTGAACCGGTTTGAGTTGGCATATGCACAGAGGAGCCTACTGCTCCCCCAGTGCAGGACTTCAAAGCACTCTAGGAGTGCACCCACCCAGCCCCAATACACTAAATCCTGTCTGGAAGGTGGTGACACCTCCCTGTGACAGGATGCCTATTGTTGGGCCTCCTCCACTGTGAGTTTCAGTAAGCAGCAGGAGGGCAGCCCAGTGTCTGTGCTGGTGGCATCCATTTTGTGATGCCAGGGCTCTTTCAGATTTCAACCGTGTTTCAGTGGGTACATGTCGTCCCCTCTAGAAGGGTGGAATCATACTCCCACACCAGTTACTGGTGTGGGGGTATGATTCCAAGTTGTTTGACACCAAACACGACATATTTTGATGCAGTCGTTCCAAAGTTAGCATTTACCGCTAGGTTATAATGCACTTAAGAGTATATGGTTTAACCGCATCCACAAACAGCCACAGAGAATAGACTCTGCCAGCTGCAGAGGGGCCCTGCTCATGCAGAGGCACCCCCTCACATTGTAAACCAAGCACCCTGCCCTCAGGATTGATAGGGCCTGCCTTAGGGGTGACTAATAGGTTTATATGTGTGTGTATGGTGAGATATAGAAACCTATACCTCAGTGAGGAGTGCTAACACTACCTCACCCAGGCTGCAGTAGCAGGCCTGTGGTGTCAGATTTAGTCTGCTTCCCAGGAGTGGCATAATACATGCTTCAGCCCCTGGTAGGCCTGTGAAGTACCTATGCCCTTGGTACCTAGGGCACCATATACTAGGGGCTCATAAGGTACCACAGCATCCAATCACTAGTGCATCTAATATGCATTCCAAGTTGTTTAGACTGAACAGAGAGACTGGGGCCCTGATTAGCAGTGACCCAGCCAGACTATAGCCAGAAACCAGTGTTAACATCAGAAGAAAAGTGGGGACAACATAAGTGCAGATCCTACTCTCCTACACAACCCCCCCCCCCCCCCAAACGCAGGGACACTAAACTAACCTTGGCCAGTTGAGTCTTTGTGTTCTAAGTGGAAATACCTTGAGAGTCCATCTGCATTGGCATGTTGGGTCCCAGGTCTATGTTCCACTTTATAGTCCATCCCCTGTAGGGAAATGGACCTCCTTAGCAGTTTAGGATTTTCACCTTTCATCTGTTTGAGCCATAGGAGGGGCTTGTGGTCAGTCTGAACTATGAAGTGAGTGCCAAACAAGTATTGCCTCAGCTTCTTCAGGGCCCACACCACAGCAAAGGCCTCCCTCTCTATAGCTGACCAACGTTTCTCTCTAGGGGTCAGCCTTAGGCTTATAAAAGCTACTGGCTGGTCTTGACCTTCATCATTCTAGTTGTGACAGTACAGCTCCCACACCCAGCTCAGAAGCATCTGTTTGGACAATGAACTTCTTTGTGTAGTCTGGACTCTGTAAGATGGGGGCAGTGCACATGGCCTGCATCAGGTCATCAAATGCCTTTTGACAGCTAGCTGTCCACTGAACCTTTCTTTGCATTTTCTTTGAGGTAAGCTCATTTAAGGGGGTCACTATAGATCCATATCCCTTAACAAACCTCCTATAGTACCAAGTCAGGCCCAAAAAGTCTCTCACCTGTGTCTGGGTACCCATTCCATTATGGTTTGGATTTTGCGCTGCAATGGTTGAGCCTGGCCTCCACCTACAAGGTGGCCCAGGTATACAACCTCACTCTGCCCTATCTGGCACTTAGTGGCCTTGATAGTGAGGCCTGCTTTCTGCAGGGCCTCCAAAACATTTCTGAGGTGGACCAGGTGATACTGCCAGGTGGAACTAAAGACAGCAATATCATCTAGATCAGCTGAGCAATACGTTTCCATACCTGTCAGAACTTTGTTCACCAACCTCTGAAAAATGGCAGGTGCATTTTTCAAACCAAAGGGCATCACCACAAAGTGGTAGTGCCCACCAGGGGTTGAAAATGCTGTTTTGGCCTTGGCATTGTCAGCTAACTTGATTTGCCAGTAGCCAGCTGTTATGTCAAATGTACTCAGATATTTGGCTGAGGCCAAAGTATCAATGAGCTTATTTGCCCTGGGAATTGGATAGGCATCAGTCCTGGAGACTGCATTGAGGTCTATGTAGTCTACACAAAACTTCATTTCTTTCTTACCACCCTGGGTATGAGGTTTAGGCACTAGGACTACTGGACTAGCCCAAGGGCTATCTGAAGGCTCAATTACACCTAGTTCCAACATTTTCTGGACTTTAGTCCTGATACAGTCCCTGACATGTTCAGGTTGCCTGTAGACTTTACTCTTGACAGGCAGACTGTCTCCAGTGTCCACCTCATGGGTGCACCAGGAAGTCTGACTAGGGGTCAGGCTAAACATATGTCTGAACTGCTGCAGAACTTGTCTGCACTCAGTTTGCTGATGGTCAGTGAGGCTGCTTGCCAAAGCAACACCATCTACTGACCCATCATCAGGGTTCTGTGAGAGCAGGTCAAGGAGAGGGTCACTCTCCTCCTCCTGTTCCTCATCAGTTGCCATGAGCAAGCCCATGTCAGCCCTGTCAACATATGGCTTTAATCTGTCGACATGGAGCACCCTAAGGGGGCTCCTGGGAGTTCCGAGATCCACCAAGTGGGTGACTTCTCCCTTTTTCTCAACAATCGTATGGGGGCCACTCCACTTGTCTTGGAGAGCTGCTGGGGCCACAGGCTCCAACACCCACACTTTCTGTCCTGGCTGATAGATAGTCAGTACAGCCTTTTGGTCATGCCAAGCTTTTTGTAGTTCTTGGCTAGCATCCAGGTTTTTGGTTGCCTTCTTCATGTATTCAGCCATCCGGGAGCGGAGACCAAGTACATAGTCCATCACATCCTGTTTGGGAGGTTTGAGAGGTAACTCCCAGCCCTCCTTCACCAAACATAATGGACCTCTTACAGGGTGCCCAAACAGAAGTTCAAAAGGGCTGTAGCCAACCCCCTTCTGTGTGACCTCCCTGTATGCAAGGGAAGTAAAAGTAAAAGGTCCCATGTTCACCTAATCTTTTCTGGGAGACCTTTAATCATTCCCTTTAGGGTTTTGTTGAACCTTTCGACTAACCCATTGCATTGTGGGTGATAGGGAGTAGTGAACTTGTAGTTTACACCACATTCCTTCCACATTCCTGTTAGATACCCTGACATGAAGTTGGTACCTCTGTCAGATATAACCTCCTTAGGGAAACCCACTCTGGAGAAAACTCCAATGAGGGCTCTTGCCTCCACAGGTGCAGTGGTGGTCCTGAGGGGAATTGCTTCTGGGTACCTGGTGGCATGATCCACTACCACCAGGATAAACCTATGCCCAGATGCTGTTGGAGGGTCAAGGGGACCAACAATGTCAATCCCTACCCTTTCAAAGGGACCCCCCACCCCAGGTAGTGGTATCAGGGGGGGCTTTGTTGTGCCACCTGACTTGCCACTGGCTTGGCAAGTGACACAGGAGCGACAAAACTCCTTTGTGTCCTCTGACATGTGTGGCCAATGAAAATGTGGAACAAGCCTATCCCAGGTCTTGTTTTGGCCCAAGTGTCCTGGCAATGGGATATCATGTGCTAGGGTCACGAGGAACCCCTAAACTTCTGAGGTATTACCAACCACCTGGTGGCTCCAGGGGTAGGATCTCTGGCCTCAGAATATAGGAGTCCCTCATCCCAATAAACTTTATGGGACCCACTAGCACTCCCAGCAGCCTCAGCAGCAGCCTGCTGTGTGAGGGGTTCAAGAGAGGGGCAGCACTGTTGCTCCTTACTCAGATCTTCCCTGGAAGGTCCCCCTGCCCCCAAGAACTCAACGTGATCAGGCTCAAGTCCCTCTGGGGCTTTCTTCAGGATCTGCTTCTCGTCTCTCAGGAGGGGAATCTGAGATCTGAGACAGAGGGGAAGGCACTGCCTTAACCCTACTGCTTCTCCTCTTGGGTAGCATCTGGTCCATAGTTTCAGGATCCAGAGCTCGTTCAGCTTTATGCATTTTGGCCTGTGACCTGGTCACAGCAAATGCCTCTGCAGGTATGCCCAACATCTCAGCATGAGTCCATAACTCGACTTCAGACCAGGCTGAAGTCTCTAGATCATTGCACAATAGACATTCGACAGGGAGGTCTGCACAGACTACTACCTTCTTGAGGCCAGTTACCACTCCCCAGGAGAAATTCACAACTGCCAGACTATGGTTGGTCCTGACATTGCTTGCATTGGTAACCTGGTACATTTCACCCAGGATGATCTGCTCAGGGTCCACCAGATCCTCTGCAACCATGGTGACAGTAGCACCTGTGTCCCTGAATGCCAAAGCCTGTTTGCCATTTATTACAGGTTGCTGTTTGTATTTGCCCAGATTACTGGGGCTCACTAGGAAGGACATATCAATGTCTCCCTCACAAACCAGCAATGCCTGAGTGGGTACTCTGACTAGGCCAGAGTCAACTTCAGAACCCAGGGTCAACCCTACTACACCCTTATTCTGATTACCACCTCCACCAGTAGCTGCACTAGAGGGAACAGTTGCCTTAGGGGCAGGAGTGGTGGTGGTTTGGTCTTTGGACTTGGTACAATCAGAAGTCCAGTGCCCTTTCTGTTTACAGAATTTGCACCAGGGCTTCTTTTGGCCTTTTCCCTTTGTAGACTGTGAATCCACACCAGATTCTTTGGGCCCTTGTGAAGACTTCTGGTCTTTTGACTTATCCCCACCTTTCTCAGAGCCTTTAGGATCCTGCTTCTTAGTGTCACCCGCTTGGTTCTGGGTTTTCTTCCTCACCCTGGTTCTGACCCATTTGTCTGCCTTCTTTCCCAATTCTTGGGGAGAGGTCAGATCAGAGTCCACCAGGTATTGATGCAACAACTGGTTTTGGCAATTATTAAGGATTTGTTCTCTCATCAGAAGATTATACAATCCCTTAAAATCAGTAACTCTACTACCAACCAGCCAACCCTCCAGAGCCTTGGTTGCACAATCTACAAAGTCTGTCCAGTCCTAATTCTGTGCTTTCTGGGTGTCTTTAAACTTCAACCTGTATTGCTCAGTGGTTAAGCCAAACCCATCGATTAAGGCACATTTCAGGACATCATAATCATCAGCATCCTCTTCTCTAACAGTGAGGAGCTTGTCTCTACCTTTATCTGAAAAGGAGAGCCAAATGACTGCTGGCCACTGTTTCTGGGGGACCCTCTCCATAGCAGTTATCCACTTGTGGATATCATCCCCACTCTGGTAGGGAGAAACAACCTTGGACAGGTTCCTATGGTCTGGGATATAATCTCACTAGGGACACTGCTGCTGCCACCAGGGGTTTATAACCCCTCTTTTCTAGAAGTTCTCTGGAGCTCAAAGACTTCTTTATCTAATGCCAACTGCTTGGCCTTAAGGGCAAATCTTGCTTCCTCATACTGTAGCAGTTTGAACATTCTTTCAGTGGAGGTCTCTCTTCTATTAAAGTATGAGCTCCTCTGATGAACAGATTCTCTTCCAGAGTGATATGAGTGGTCAGATGCTCTTGAAGGGGACCTAACCCTCTCTTCTCCTCTGTCAGTTCTCTTAGGGAGAATTCCTCTGTTCTGTTCAGATCCTTCTGGATCTGGCCCTTCAATCACAGAGTCCTGGTCATCATGATTTTCATCATCTGGCCCAGACACTGTAATTGATCCACTCCCTGATTCAGATCTGTTAGCTCCTAGAGCCAACCTCAGATCATCTGTTGTTAGCAGATATATCAGGCCTAGTGTGGAGGGACTCTGTCCTAGCTTCAGGTGTCTTGCAACACACATGGCCTTCAGGTCAAAGAAGGTCATGTCCTTATACTGAGGCTGGGTGGACCCACTGGCTCCATCCCTTGAGGACATTCTAGTGTTGTGCAGTGTTGTACTACCTACACTAGTTTGTGGCCTACTGATCCTAGCTTGAGCTGTAGCAAGGGTGTGCTACCCCTTCACAAACATCTCTAAGTTCATTAGAACTTATTGATGCTAAGCTTGACTTTATATGTACCTTGAGTACCTTTAGTGGTTTTCCATTAGTAATTCAAATAGAGATTTTCTGGTAAAACAATGGCAAGCTGGAATCCCACACGCTGCCCACCAATGTGAGAAGTTGGCCTGGCATATGCTGGTCACTAGTTATAGTGGCCACCTTGCACCAGTCCATTTCGACTCTTATGGTAGATAGGTTAAAGACAACCTTTTAAAGAAAGCTATCCTAGTGGTAGCTGTGGAGAGCAGCCTTCAGGATAAGTCTCAGAGGAATGTAAAGCAGCTTGTTTTACCTTATAATCACTTGAATTACCAAATGAAAGGACACCACACAGGTATATATATCAAACATATATGTATTTATTACAAGACACACTCTACTAATCTCTTTATGAGATTAGAAGTCAGGAACATATGCAAATGTCAACGTTTCACAATAAGTTAAGCACAAATATGGCTGGGGCCCTAGGGGCGTACCAGACCATATACTAAAAAAGAGGTTTAGGAATGTCTACTTGCAAGGGGACAATGCCTAGGGCCTGTAGAATCGCTGGGGCTTCACTAATCCACCCAAGGCAGGTAAGTAAAAGACCCACGGGAGACGCGTGCAGTGTGAGAACACAGCCGCGGGTTCCCTATTGATTTCAATGGAGCAAGTCGCGGTTGGATTTTTAAAGTTTTAGAGTACTTCTAGGAAGTCTACAAGCAAGTCACTTACAAGGTAAGTAGTTCGAGGGCCAACACCCACAGGAGCACCAGAGTGCACGAGTTACCTCACCCAGGGAAGCCGGGTGCATAGGTGTCTTTTGGTGTCGGGTCGCGGCGTTGTTTTCAATGGAAGCCAAATAAATTTTGCTGCTTGTGAAGACTGAAGAAGTGTCCGGTGGAATCCAAGGCTGGATTCTGAAGAAGGAAGACCTGAAAGCAGAAGGGACAGTGTTCACAGTCACTTGCCAGGGACCCGGGGCCAGGAAGATGGATGCCCAAGGAAGTCAGGTGATTTCAGGTGATCAAGGGTGTTTCGACTCTTCAGCCACAAGGTCCAGGAGGCGTCAAGGACAACCAGGAGCTAAATTCTACGTATGGCACAAAAGTCTGCAGCTTACTGAGGTGTCGGCAACTGGATTGAAGCCAACAAGCCTTAGCAACAGCAAGTCTTGTGGAAAATGAAGAAAGTCAGCGGTGCATACCAGCAAAGTTTGAGGGGCTCACCCAGTGAGGGTAAGTGAGGGCATGCCTGGAGCAATCAGGGGAGCCCTTTGGTTTGATGAGAAAGTCTTCAGGGGACCCACAAGCCAACGGGCAAGGGATCGCGAAGACGCCTCATGAGGATTCACTTCACAGGAGCCCACGGTCACTCGAGATGAGGTAGGCCACTGATTTTCAAGGAAAATCCTGCTAGAGGCTTGGAACACACGTGGTCTAATGCACAAGTTTGTAGAACATCATGATGGGGTTGCACTTGACAATAGTGTACTGTACCCGGGTATTGCTGGTTCTCGTCACTCGTGGGGTCCACTCGCCTCAGCTTTGCTGGGGACCTGGGGACAGACAATGGCCGTCGAGAAGTCAGGAAATCTACTTCTGGGGCTGCAGGGACTTCGGACTCCGGCGGGAGCGGGAAAGTTTGCGACCGTTGATTAGAGTTTTTGGTGCCTGCCAAGCAGGGAAGTCACTCCTTGACTCCAAGGGAGATTCTTCTGTCTTCCAAAGTTAGTGGAACGTCGAAGGGCCAGGATTCTTCTTGTAAAGCGTCGTCCAGGGATAACTAGTTTGCAATGGCAAGGGTTCCCTATCTTATACTAAAAGAAAGGGAGGGACTAGCTTTATGACCACTCATCTGGGAGGGTCAGGGTAGGGGGTGGTTACACCCACTTCCCTTTGTCCAGTTACGCACCAGCTCAGGGACACGTAGCCCCTGAACCGGTTTGAGCTGGCATATGCACAGAGGAGCCTACTGCTCCCCCAGTGCAGGACTTCAAAGCACTCTAGGAGTGCACCCACCCAGCCCCAATACACTAAATCCTGTCTGGAAGGTGGTGACACCTCCCTGTGACTGGATGCCTATTGTTGGGCCTCCTCCACTGTGAGTTTCAGTAAGCAGCAGGAGGGCAGCCCAGTGTCTGTGCTGGTGGCATCCATTTTGTGATGCCAGGGCTCTTTCAGATTTCAACCGTGTTTCCACAGTGGGTACATGTCGTCCCCTCTAGAAGGGTGGGATCATACTCCCACACCAGTTACTGGTGTGGGGGTATGATTCCAAGTTGTTTGACACCAAACACAACATGTTTTGATGCAGTCATTGCAAAGTTAGCATTTACCGCTAGGTTATAATGCACTTAAGAGTATATGGTTTAACCGCATCCACAAACAGCCACAGAGAATAGACTCTGCCAGCTGCAGAGGGGCCCTGCTCACACAGAGGCACCCCCTCACATTGTATACCAAGCACCCTGCCCTCAGGATTGATAGGGCCTGCCTTAGGGGTGACTGATAGGTTTGTATGTGTGTGTATGGTGAGATATAGGAACCTATACCTCACTGAGGAGTGCTAACACTACCTCACCCAGGCTACAGTAGCAGGCCTGTGGTGTCAGATTTAGTCTGCTTCCCAGGGGTGGCATAATACATGTTTCAGCCCCTGGTAGGCCTGTGAAGTACCTATGCCCTTGGTACCTAGAGTACCATATACTAGGGGCTCATAAGGTACCACAGCATCCAATCACTAGTGCATCTTATATGCACTCCTAGTTGTTTAGAGAGAACAGAGATACTGGGGCCCTGATTAGCAGGGACCCAGCCAGACTATAGCCAGAAACCAGTGTTAACATCAGAAAAAAGTGGGGGCAACATCTGTGCAGATCCTACTCTCCTACACTTATCTATAAGCAGAAATTGTGCTCATAACAAACAGTATAAAAACCCTTCAATAGCACACACTTTGAAACATCAGACCTAAATGTTATATAAACCAATACCTAATGTACCATTCCATACCTCATACACCTTATTGACCATACTTACCTGCCATAGCTATCTCAACATGCCAATCTACCACACCTCATCTACTATACCTAGCCACAATACTTACCTACCGTACCTACCTAACATATCTAACGTATGATGTCTACCTATTACCATACCTGCTTTTCGTACCCACCAACCATATTGAACATAACTGCCCACTCTGCCTAACCTACTATATCTACCATAAATAACCTACCACACCTACCATACTTAATTATCATACCTAGCCTCCCTACAAAAATCTACCTCTCATACCAACATAACTTTCACACCCATTATTTACCACACTTATATATCATACCTATCATACCATACCTAACCCACCATATCTATCATACCTACCTACCATATCTATCACCACTTACTGACCTACATTTTTATGCTTAACATATCATACCTAATACACCATTCCTAGCTTGAATCCCACCTCTCCAGTGCGTAAATCTTGTACCTCTCTTGAGGTGGTAGTTTTAGGGAAAAGGCGCAATTTGTGCCAGGACAATTCTAGTAATGGCCTGCGATACTGCATCCTGCATTGAGAAAATACTAATTGCAGCTTTTGAAAGGCAAGAAAATGTAAGTGCCTTTGCTTCTTTAAAAATAGTGAGACGTATTGGCTTTGCCTATGCTTATATCTTTCTGTATCTGCTTGTAAATTCTCAGAGCCGCCAGAAACCTCAAGCTGCTTATGTGAATAGTCATTGTCTTGTACATCACCGTGTGGGTGTCTGTAGTTTCATTATGGATGATATAGTTGAAACTAGGGGTGGCTCCTCCATGTGGGAGGAGGAGCGTCGCCCACAAGCCCCAGAGCTGAAAAATAAAATGATAAGAAAGTTTATTTATCACCATTTTATTTATCAGCAACCTCTGACCCATCCCGAAATGTCAAGATGGGGCAGGTCAGTGCTGCTGAGTGGCAGCAGCAGGAAGCTGTACTCTTTAAAATATGCATGTCTTTTTGGCCGGCCATCTTTGGCAACCCAGCCACATATGCGCATTTTAAAGTTCTCTTACCTAACTGTCTTAAATAGCTGGGTTAGCTGGGTTAGAGAAAGCACAAGCTTCCAGTGCTCCTTGGATGGAGCCTGCTCCATCCAATCCTGGCATTGCTCTCATGCTGTGAGAGCAGCACCAGGATTAGGTAGTGCAGTTTCCTGGTCCGGAGCTTCCAGGTGGATAGAAGACACTCGAGTGAGGGCGACGTTACGCTGCAAGTTAGAAAGGTAAGTCAATATATTTTTCTGTGTGCCCCCTCACCCACCTCACCACCCTCGGTACAAGCCAGCCGACACTGTTTGAAACCCAGTCTACGTAGGCCGTAGTGAAACTCCCATCCTATTTCAGGATTACTAGGGGGAAGCGAATGGTTAGCTGTGCCCAAATATTTGGCGGTAAAGTCAACCAGTATTAAAATATTCTTTTTACTGATGGCTGATCATGTGAAAGGAGTATGTTCCGGTGATGCTTCTATGTCCTCTGAGTCATGAATGATTGACTATGTGCCTGGATAATAGAGTGAGCAAGTAAAGTGAAATATGGTAGTCATGCACCTTATATTTCAACATAATGCCACGCTCCTTTTCTTCAAGTACGCATCTGCAGAATGGCTCTCAGTGCAGAATTGAAATGAAAACTAAGAGGTTCGTGTTCCTGGGTAGCTGACCAGATGAAAAACATCCCCGTCTTCCTGTCCCCGCTCCTGTCAGGGAAATTACAGACATTTCAGATAAAGCAATTGTCTACAATGTTGTAAAGCACTTGAGCCTATGGTGTTGCTGTTAACTGTTTCCATCAGGACATGTGCACTTGTACTATCCCTTGGTGGCCTCATGACATCACAGTGACCTTCTATTTATCACTCATAAGGGAAATCGATAAAGGGGACAGTGGTGATGGATGGGAGGCTGGTAGGCAGACGCTCCTCTTAAGGAAAACGAAATGTAAACTATCTTCCTAGATACTGGCTCGATCCTTTCTTGAAGAGAAGCAGGCAATACCCCCGACAGAGCAATCTTTTTTAGAAACCATAAAGCTGACAATATCTCTGAAAGTCTAATATTGCTAGAAACCAATATAATTTGGAGTTAATTTATTTCGAACCGTTCTGCTATAATAACAAGTGTAAAATAATGTTGCATTTGCTTCGAATCTGTTAAAATGAGTTTCGAGAGAATCTGAGGCGTATTTTAATGTCTTTTTTGATAAACAAGGGGAACGATTTGACAGCTCAATAAATGTGTTGGGTTATTACTTTAAAACATTTTGTAGCGTGCAAACAAGGCACATTGGCCCTCACTATAGATAATGCTTCTCTCAGAAAGTCGTCATAATTGCCTTCCTGTTACACGTGCCCCATTGAGTCTGAGCCGTGTTGTCTTATTGGTGGAGCACAGTACTAATCTCAAGCCAATACAAATTGACTGTACGGGATGGGCTGCTCCCTGCAAATGTGGGTTGCCATGGCCACCAGCGACACCAACTACAAAATCTGTTTTATGATGATAGCAGTGGTGAGGAGAACCCTGCCTTCAATTAAGCTCTATTTTTACATTACCAGTTCTGATGACCGCTCAGTCTAATTTTTTTCATTACCTTTGTTTTGCTTATATGTTTCTCGTGTCATAGAATATGTGGCGTAAAGGCCAGAGCTGTCGATTTTGGAACTAGGGAACCGGGTGCAAGTCTCGGCTGTAATTTAGCAACCTGAGATTCTGGGCAAATCACTTACTCTCCCAGTACCTACCAAAAATGAATATGTCCTTGTGTAATGTAACTGGTGCTAATGTAAAGTGCTCCAATACCTTCAGGTCGAGTAAGCACTATATAAAACTGCAAAAAATAATAATAATAATAATACCAGAGACTGTGCTATACCATGAGCAATTCCTGCTAGGATGATGGTCACTGAGAGAGCTCAGAAGTATAATTTGATATTTTTTTGTGTGAGAATATGTCACACCATGAAGAACTGGGTTATCTACAGAACAAGGTAAATATCAAAGTAATAAATGTCTAAAATATATACAATACACTCCTTTATGTATACAATTCTACATGCCTATATTATAATGTTATGCTAATGTTAAAGTGTTAGTTGACATTATAACATATCCATCAATCTACTCAGTTAAAAAAGGCTTTTTAAAATTAGGATATCTCTTTCAAAAGATATGCTTTGCATTAAAGACCAAAAGTGACCTCACATATTATAGGTTCACTGGTGACACAAAACTTGACATCGTTAATATAGATCAGCTGACACATTAAATACAATACTTTTAATATCACTTTTACATTAGAGCATAACTGAGTGTTTTATACACTCAAGAACATGGCCCCTTTAGATATTCCATGCACCAATATTCCCCATGCTTTCCATAAGCAGTTATGACAGGCGGATGCCCTACAGATAGACCTCACTGCCAATGTGTGCATCAATAAGTCCACAATAAAACCCTTCTACCTCTGTGCATTCTGCGCATTTCTGCTACCCCGGGGTCATTAATAGTTTCTCCTAGTACATGTTTCCTTTGGCATAAATATGCGTTAGTTATATATGACTAAACTACAACACCACTAACGCCATCTGCTTTTCACACATATGTTTGGCACTGATGATCCACAAACATATGCTCATGGCTCCCATGATTGCATATTAGCATCTCATATAAGATTTTTTTGTTTTTTCCTTTAATAACTTGTCCTAAACATCCTTTACAGAAATATTTATCAATTGGGTATAGAATTTCTATTATTAACCTCAGTTAGGTGATATTGTTGTATACAATATTTAGGGCACAATATTTATGTCAGGCGATATTCTGACATCAATATCTTCTACCGGTTAGGGCATGTCTTCTGCTATACTGTTCAGATATGCCAAATACCATTTATTTCCCCAGATGCATCTATAGTAACCACGTGTCTCTATTCACTCCTGGTAAATTCTACCTACTAGACATCCCTTATTATCTATATGACTTCATGCAAAACTATTCTCACACACACACACCTGTAGTATACATGCCTGGGGATGTATTTCCATTCCGTTTCTGCCCATTCCTGACTGTAATGTTTGTTCATGAAACCTCTTTATGCTCTCATGTTTCCATACTTACTCACAGTGGTGGTCTGTCATTAACATGCCAGGGTTCCACCACCACCTTTTTAAAGTATGATGAGTATCTGTCAGGCTGACCAAAGGTTAGTCTGACAGACACTCACCATGTCAGAGTCAGGCAGCTAGGTACTTTACATGCTCTGATGTCAAGTGTCAGGCCGCCTGAGCCAAGATTTTCCGGGCTGAAGATCTCACCGCCCTGAGAGCAGTGACATCATCAGCCCAGCATATCCGTGCGAGGATCACCCCCTCATGACAACAGTGAGAGTCAAAGAAAATCATCCCTGGGCACTTCAGGTTTATGCCCTGAAATGCCCAGGACTGACTTTCTATCATTGATGCCCCAAAACATCCTTCCCTAACTCATCAAAGAGTGAGATGAGATCAGCAGTGGCAGCCAGCATAGCTTGTGGGTGGCGGGGCTGGCGTGGGGGGAGTAGGTGAGTGCACAGGATTATGATAAGAAAAAAAAACCACTTACCTTCATGCCGGGTCCTACGTCTCTGCTCCTGCTCTCATCTTCCAGGAACAGGAATCACTGGGCACACAGGCTACCCTGACCAATCACAATGCTGCAATGCAGTGTTGTGATTGGTCTGAGCGTGGTGACATGGCGCTCAGCCAGGGGCTGGAGGGGCGGGCATGCTCTCAATGCAGGCTGTAATGCAGTCTGCATGGAGAATCCTGAAAGTGCGCATGACTGTTTTGGGCAGCCCGAGAGGGCCCACAAACAGTTATTGCGCACTTAGGAGGGTTGTACCCTCCTACCCTGCTCTTCATTTAAATTTTCCCTTTCTTTTCCTGCTTGAAGGCAGTAGGGCAACGCTACTCTGCCTTAGCAGAGGTGCCGCCACTGCTTCCTCCTTTTGGCTAACCTTGAAATGGTGAGCCAGTGGGAGGAGGAGGCAGGATGATCTGTTTCCTGCTATCTCTCCGGAAGCCTCTGGTTCCTCTAGGACCATCATGCATCTCCTACCTGCCATCCACTAGTCCTGTCATCACCACTGCAGCCCGGTAAATCCCTTATTGAATGTTTGGCTTCATATGTGTATGTTAATGTATTTGTATTTTTGTATGTGTGCTGTATGGTGCAAGTGTGTCCATGTATGTGAATGGGTGTGTGTCACTACGCGTACAAAAGTGTGCTTGTGAATGGACGGGTGTGAGAATGTTTGCTTGTGAATGGGTGGGGATGACTATGTGCGAGTATGGCTGCCCCACTACTCTTGCAAGTTTTAATATTTATTTATGGTAACATGAAAGTAATAGAGTCAATATAATTAACAAAGGTGAATGATACACAATACCACACAATAATATGCTCAGACATGGCTGTATCTTTATTGAAATACACCTAATTACCAAATAAAACACACCAAAAGTCAAGAGTGAGTAACACTTGAGAATGCTACAACTTAGGGCCTTATTATGATGTCGGCTGGATAAGCTTTGAATGGCAATCGGATTTTCCTAACCTGTGTCGGAATCCATGTTTCCGACCAACTCTGAAACATTTCTAACAGACCAATTACGATGGAAGGTAACCGCTCGGTCATTCTGAATCAGTTCCGACCGGCATTCAGAGAAGTCGAGTCGGTCGGAGCTGATTCGTACTGCTCAATAGACAACATTTCCGACGAACTGATTACGATGTTAGATTCTGACAGCCTTTCCGAAACGGACTGTCTGACACGAAAAGGCTGTCGGAAACTTACTCTGGAGGCCCCTAGCAGGCCCTCCTTCACACTGAGGGCACCGGATGGGGCCCGTGGGGGTACCCAATGTTTCCCCCCTTTAAAACCATGCACAGTGTGGCAGGCACTATGGGGTGTCTGCGAGAGGGTGTATTCTGCAACCACCCCTTTTTAGGTCAAGCCTAGCATTGCAGGCCATGCACTGCTCGCTTTGCGAGGCATGCAGTATTCAGTATAGCGTGGAAGCTTTGTGAAAGCTCCGCTCACTCTTCGCCCATCTTTTTTATTGGCTTGTGTCGTAACTGCTGCCTTCTGATTGGTTGTAGGCTTGTTACAGATATAGAACTGCATGTCCCAGCATGCAACTGGCTGCTGCCTATAAAAAAAGTTAGGACTGGCTGAGCGAAATCCACAGGCACCATGGAACCCCTCAACAACTATGGAACTGATGTGAGACATTGCAGACTGTACTCAACACTTAAGAAGAGATGTTGAACCCTCCTTGTTTTATGGCCTGTCTCCCCCACAGGGCCTCCTGCACAAGTACAGGTGTACACATAATGGTACATTCTGATACTTTAATTTACGTTATTTACTATTTTGTAAAATATAAACATAAGCAGGGGCACAGCCAAACCAGAGTTAGCTGAATACCAATTATTTTTAGTCTAAAAGTGAGATTATTGAAAATATAATTGGTTACGCCTCATTCCACTGGAACAAATTAAGCACTGTTTTTTTGTGCTAATTCAATTGTTTATGGTGAATGATGGAACTGTTAGATTTTTCATAGTTCACTTTATTTCAATACATTCTGGAGGTTTGTGCAGTAAAATATTGTTTTAAATAACAGAATAAAGAATTATTTCATAATCATACTAATCACTAGCACACCATCTACACTTTTACACGCAACTTGCAATACATTTTTACATTATGTCCCTGTTGATGCAAGAGGGTTTTCAGAGTTGTCTCACTGTGTATAATTAGTTTTAATACTGGACATTTTTTCAAGCCAGGGCTTATTTTGTGCATGATGTTGTTATCAGAGAACAATATATTCTTGCACTACCTCAATATAGCAGTCACAGATCCCTTAAACCTCGGAGTAAGAACTGACATATCTCCGTTCAGAAGCTAGACAGACTGGCACAGCCAGTGCAAAGATGTGTGTCACCCTTAATGAAGGGCCCTCCCAGGCAATGCTACTATATGTGATGCTTCAATTGTCAATCTAGCAGACCGTAGCTGCCTGTAGGCACCCTTGGTGACTGCCAAGTAGTGGATTTCTGTAGTGCCGGCCCTGAGTACCAGGCTGATATGGAGAAGCACTGCAGATTTTACGAGTTAGGTTTATCAGAAAATTACTCCCTGAATATTAAATAGCAACGAATCCCGTTTTCAAACCAACCGAATTAAGATTCCGTCAAATTATCTGAATTTAAATGATCACAGTATTGCTTTCCTTTAATTTGAACCATTTTGCTTCACCCACTATGATTTCAACCATCGTTGCCGCAACTGTGTCTAATCTAGTAAATTAGCAAAATCGATAAAATGATCAGATGACGTCTTTAAGGTCATAGCAAGTCAAGGAAGGCAAAGTGGGAGTGCACAGTCAGTAGAGGGTCAGAGTCAACAAGGGTAAATAAAAGGGGGGTAGGGGACAAAGTTATTTTTATTGTCACAACGTCTGCATAGCGCACCGCTGCCACTTGTGTGGCCTCTGAGGGCTCACTTCAGCAGACCTCCACACACAACCTCATGAAGCAGATCAAAGTCTGTCCGTTAACTCTGCAGCTATAGTGTAGGACACATAATTGTCAGGGGAGTGGCTAGCATCTTAGACATTCCCTGCATTTTTGCATTCTTGAAGACTTGCTCTTCATACATTCTAAGCTTTTCAGAGGAGACAAGGCAGAAAGACTGGTGTGTTGCGAAGTCATTTATCACCAGCCATCGGTAGGGGCCTTACCCTGAAATCTACTCAGGAACACAGTGATGTCTCTACACACATAACATTCCTCAAAAACAGATCTGCATAAAGAACATTGGCAAACAGAAGGCACTGTAGATAGGGTTGGACTAGCCTTTATGGCAGTCTGCCAGTGCGAGAAGGGCTGGTCTGACAGGCCAGCGAGTGGAACAGTTTTTGGCTGTTTGTGGGCCTGTTGTATGGTCTGGTGGGTCGTTTTTAGGTCTCTCCGAGACATCCAGTAATCCCTATCTGTGGTGAAACTCCGCCTATTGCTGCCTATTGCCTTTTTATTGGCTTGGTCACTTGTCATCTTAAATCTTTTGCTTGGGACCGGTTAATCTGTCTTTTAGTTCCTCCTTTATTTGTTTGGGAACACCTATGCAGCACTGCCTAACTACCGTAAACCTGCCACTAGTGTGCTGAAGTATTTGTCTTGGAACTATTTTTCGTTTTAGTGTTGTTTTTAATTTGTTCATGCATGGTATTTTTTGGGGGGGGTGAATGGTGAGTTTTAATGTTTGCATTTGTGTTGCAATGATTTTAGCACTGATTAGCATTGTGCCCTCACATGCTCTCCACAATCAGTTTAAGGGAAACAGGCTCCCGGTACCGCAAATCCCTTCCATGCACGGTGAGTTTTATTGTTTGCATTTGTGTTGCGGTGATTTTAGCATTGATTAGCATTGTGCCCCCACATGCTTTTCACAATCAGTTTAAGGGAAACAGGCCCCCGGTACCGCAAATCCCTTCCATGCAGGTACGGGTTGTTGTTGTCACCAGGAGAATGGGACCCCATTAGCGATCACGCTGCACGGGAGCAGTGAGGCAGCTCCTTCGTGTTGGTGACCTGTGAGCTTTTAGTGTTGAATCTGTAATAAATAATGTTCCGTGAATTTTATTAGGTGTCAGCTTTAGGGAGCACATTTTGTTTTAATCGTACCACTAGTGTGGTGAAGTATTTGGCTTAGAATTTTTTTTCGTTTTTGATGTTGGTGTCTTTCTTAATTTGCTTGTGTATGGAATTTTTTTGGGGGGTGACCGGTGAGTTTTAATGTTTGCATTTGTGTTGCGATGATTTTAGCACTGATTAGCATTATGCCCCCACATGCTCTCCACAAACAGATTAAGGGAAACAGGACCCCGGTATCTAAAATCGAGGCAGCTCCTTCGTGTTGGTGGCTTGTGAGCTCTTAGTGTTGAATTTGTAACAAATAATGTTCCGGGAATCTTTTCAGGCGGCAGCTTTAGGGATTCACGTTTGCTTTCATGTCACTGGGCATGCAGACAAAAACCTTACAATTCACAGCGCTCTACCCTTCGAAACAAAATGCAGTGTGCCAGCCAGAATGCTATAATAAAAGTAAAGCAAACATGTGAACAGTTTCTGCGCTTCATGTTTACATTTTCTACGCCAATCAGCATGCAGTAATAACAGAACAATGCCTAGGCACACACGTCTGCAATGTACGTCTGTGATGTTGGTGTACTACCCGACCTGCAGTAACCAGGCAATGCGCACCATTCTGCTCGTCACACAGCTCCTTGTACTGGTCACTATGCAGTAATCTTGGTAGACTGCACACGCAATATACCCACGTTTTGCATGCCACATGTTATTTTTGTGTATCAGTCAGCATGCAGTCACTGCAAAAGGGATGTGGCCTAGTGGTAAGCACTGCTGACTTTGAACCGGGACAACATCCTGGCTTCTGCTCAAAGTCGCGTGATTCTATACCACCTTGGAACTCATGTTACAGTTTTAAAATTTGCTCTACAACGTGTGATTTTGGGTGCATACTTAAAATTTTTAAGATGCACTAAAAATACATGTGCTCGGGACTGAAGCAGAAGCTGTTATGTTGATAATAAGGTGCTGGTGCTAAGCACCCGAAAATATTGGCTTATATTTACCAGTGCACTCTTCCTATATGTAAAAGACCACTACATAATATGAATGCCTGGAATCTGGATTCAATCCTGGTTTTTCATAAACATACTGGAACGCTTTTATAAGCCTGTGTGGCATCCATAAAATCAATTGTAAATTTTAAAATCCTTTTACGTGTGTGTTGTGTATCTTGATGTTTTACCTTTTAGCTGTACCCTACAGTTGTTTTTGAACGTTGTTTTTAAGTTACTGATCTGCATCTCACAGATGTTGCAGACACAAAGATTAGGATCTTTACAACGAGGCTTATTTACACTCAATTAGCTCGTCTTGGTTTCCTTTTGTAGTGGTAGGGAACATGCGAATGTTTCACAATACAGCAGAATTTCAGGCTCCTTTTTTCCTCCAAAACAAATGCTAATACAGTGGGATTTATTCACACAGCTACATGAACCATCGTAAAAACTACTTTTGTGTTTTAAAAAACAAAGTTAGAATCGTATTGCAACAATTTTTTTTCTTTTTTCTTTCATAATACAAATTTCGTTTTTGGGTAGCTGCAAACATAATGGGATAGCATGGCCCTTCTACCAGTCACTATGCAGTAATCTTGGTAGACTGCACACGCGATATACCCACGTTTTGCATGCTACATGTTCGTTTTGTGTATCAGTCAATATGCAGTCACTGAGAAAGGGATGTAGCATAGTGGTAAGCGCTGCTCACTTTGAACCGGGACAACATCCCGGCTTCTGCTCAAAGTCGTCTGATTCTGTACCAATTGGAATTCACGTTCCACTTTACATGTGAACTCTGCCTATCAGCATGCAGTAATAACAGAACAATGCCTAGGCACATATGTCTGCAATGTACGTCTATGATGTTGGTGTACTACTCAACCTGCAGTAACCAGGCAATGAGCGCCATTCTGCTCTTCACATGGCTCTTGTACCAGTGACTATGCAGTAATCTTCGTAGACTGCACATGCGATATACCCACGCTTTGCATGCCACATGTTTGTTTTGTGTATCAGTCAGCATGCAGTCACTGCGAAAGGAATGTAGCATAGTGGTAAGCGCTGGTGACTTTGAACAGGGACAACATCCTGGCTTCTGCTCAAAGTCGTATGATTCAGTCCCACTCAGCACTACCTAAACACCAGCACAACACCAAAGTGTCACACAGAACAACATCAGTATCACTCACACTCATCAGTATCAATAAACAGTACCACAGCATCACTCAGCAACACCTCAACATCACTAAACACCACCTCAGCCTCACTCTGCAACACATCGGCACCAGCACAGCATCAAATAAACACCACCACAGCACCACATAAGCACCAACACAGCACAACATCATCAATGCACCACTAACAGTGCAGCACCAAAACGGCAAAAGCACAGCGCCACCTCAGCTCCAGTGCACCAACATCTCAACATCAACACAGCACAACACAGCACCATCTCAGCATCAGTGCAGCTCCACCCAGCATCAATGCACCAACACCAACGCAGCCAAAATTCCAAATCAAATCTGGACCAACACAACACAACTTCAGCAACAGTGCTGCACCACCTCAGCATCAGCGCTGCTCCACATCAGCATCACTACAACACCAGGAGTGCAGCCCCACATCAGTACAGCCATACCACAGCAGCAATTCAGCACCAACAAAGCACAACTTCAACATAAGTGATGCACTACATCAGCATAAACTAAAACAACTTCAACACAAATCAGCTTATCATTACAAAGCAACACAGTTGCACAGCAGCCACACTCCTCTACAACATAACTTAAAACTAAGGCCAAACCAAAACATCTGGCTTGTAAGTTGATCTCTCTCATATTACCACAAACATTGCCTGCAGCAAGCATAAATGCATGCGGCCTCCTGTACCATGCGGAACATCTACACAGTGTTTACAAGCTGAGAACTTGCCGATTGCTAATGTGGGCCACTTATTTTAACTATCTGATTGGCTAATAGGGGCAACTTTTAATTTGGTGCCTGGGCCTATTTTCTCTCCCAGTCAGACCCTGGCTGCAGGAAAAGATAGTTTTGAAACACAGGAGCTTTTTTGCTTGTTAACGTTTCGGTACAATGAGTTCTGATTGGGTGTTCAATGCATTTACCCCCTTTGTGGTTTTGCTCATGGACGCTTTTCTCCCAAGTCACAAAAACACCTTTGGGTTTTAGAGTTCTTACTCTGATAAATATCCACTTGTTTTACTATGTTTAGTCCTCTTGGGAAAGTTGATCTCTTCAATATATCCTTCTTGTCCACCCTTAGGCCATATTGGGCTGCATGCACCGCTTTATAGCAGGCCCAGCATCTCAAGATGTACACTTTACACTGTTGCATTCCATCCCTAGAAGCCTATTCCCAGGCAAAGGAGTGAGAGTTGGAGAAAGACAAGGGGTGCTGTTGCCGATAGGGAAGTTCAGGTAGTCATAACCCTTGTATCTAGAGCATACGTAGGCGGTGCCATTACCTTTCAAGACAAACCACATCACTTGTCACTTCCAAGACATTACACAAACCTGAAAATCTTACGCAATAAACTTGTCTGTGAAAAAAAACCATTTTGTCATAAGAAATAAGAACAATCAGCGATTGCACTACTGAACAAAAGGTGTTTGTGTCTGCTCATGTGTATACTGCATCATAGGCATTCAATGTATATAGCCACCAACTCATAAAACAATGTTTGCAAACTAAGCAAATAGAATTTCAAAGTAGGATTAGTAGTTGGGATTTGGTATGGTTGGTAAACCAGGGACTTGGTGTGTCTCAAAATTAACATTTGAGAGGAGTAGGTAGGGATACATGAACAAGGAAAAAAGAATAGTGTTTAGGTGGTGTTCTTTCTGCCTCTCGGTGATGGCCAAGAGTGAGAATTGTTTTAAGCATGTATGTTTATGTTAATTGGGTAATGTTTAAATGGTTTGGCGACACCAGATAGCCGTAAAATGATATTAATGCCATGCAATGGGAAAAGATGACATGACAAAACAAATGTTTAGGGGAAAGTATGTGGCCTTACGGCTAGTGCGGTCGACCTCTGAGCTGGGGAACCGGGTTGGAGTCTCGGCAGGGATGCTCAACATCCTGTGATTCTGGGCAAATGACTTAATTTTCCCGTGCCTAACAAAAATGAATATGTCCACCTGTAACACAACAGGTGCTCATGTAAAGCGCCCTGATACCTTTGGGTCTAGTTCGCGCTGTGTAAAACACCCAAAAATAAAACAAATGTCCATAGGTACACACATCCTTGCACATAATGCTCCACACGGATCTATAGAAGGATCTAGCTTGCTACTATCCAATATCTTCCAACGCTAAACTTGTGTACTTCAACCTGGTAGGCCAAAAACTAATAGGGTTCCATTTTAAACAATAAGTGACAAGATAGGCACATTTGAAGAACAGTATATTTGAAAATGGTGCTATCACAATTTATGTTCAGATCAACTTTGTCGTCCTGTTGACCAATTAAAAGTTTTCGACATAGACAGAATACGATCCAGGACGCAAATGGGAACAATAATACGATGTGGCAGGTTTTGAGCTCCACGGCTGTGCTGGTGAAGGCACAAAGCTCCACCGCAAAGACAACCCTATTAGGGCTGCATCAAGCCTCTGGAGCTCGCTGGCGTACAAGCCATTGCGCATGAGCAGAGTAATCTTGCTCTCATATTACAGAAAAAGATAGTTCATCAAACAGGATGACAATATTCACTTATTTAGAAGTGTCAATTTGAAGGGACCAAGCATAACCTATTTTTATTTACCAAGTGAAAGGGTATCCCGGCCTTGTGCATCCTCGTGGCAGTGTGTCAGACGTGTTTTTAAAAGAACAATAGCCTGATAAATCCTGCAGATCAATAAGAAGGAGAACATCCCTCTTCACCAACAGGTCAGTCAGTCAATGCTCTTTCTTGGCTTTCAAACAATAGGACAACTTCTTTAAAAATATAATCGGTGTCTATGGTGCCCCAAACAAGGAGTACTTTGTTGTGCACTACAAGCCTTCAAAAACCCCAGGTGAACACTTTCTACTGGTAAGTAATAGGCCGCATTTCCACTGGCAGCAGCATTAGTGTTTGTGTACAAGTGCTTTAAAAAGATCCATTTTCCAGATTGTTTTTATAATGCACAATCAATGCAATATATTCTTAGCTTCTACTAAAGCTGTTAATTTTAAAAGTTCAATGCTTCAAGCCCGGTCAGCATTCCAAAGACGGTGAGTTGCTAGAAATCTGAAGTTTAAGTTAGGAGAAAAACCGTGGGTGCTTCAAAGCTCAACCAAGAAACACTGTGAATGTGAAACGATTTTTTGCACAGTAAATCTAAAAGAGTGATTTCACAAATTTTACATTGGTTTTGAAATGTAGTTGTCCAGAATAAAAAAAAAATCCACCTTGTTTAGCACCTCATCCGTCGGAATGTTGAATATGATTTCCCCCCCAATCTTTTAGGTCAAAATTTCAGGAATTTGCAGTTTGTGTTTCAATAAGGAGTGAAGTTTTCTTATATTGTGGCCTCCGACTGTAAAACCTGAAAGTTCAGCATCATCAGGTGGTTTGATCTATTCTTTCAGTTATTTATTCCAAATTTCGCTTTCATCCTTTTTGACAGTGTCATGCTTGCTAAAAGGTTGTTCTGCTCTGACAAATCTCTACATACAATAGGGCTGCCAGGGGAGTGTGGACGCTTCACAGTACAAGGCAAACCAGACAGCCGCCTGATGTGGCGGGATGAATAGACCCTGTTGCACTATAAGCACTTCACCTGCGACCACCTTTCATAAAAATGAGATCTTTGAAGATATTTGAAGAACAAAACCTCCAATTGTGAATAGTGAAAAAAGGGGTACATTGTAAAGGCAGCCTTACAGGCTGCAGGTAGTCTACAGTAAAGAGAAATAATTATTGTCCGTTTATGGTATGCTCCAAAGGCATCCTGCATGAATATGAAGGGAGCCTCCATGAACATGTTCCCAAATGTACACTGACTGAGTTCTTGCATTAATTGCAACAATATGTCTTCACTTGTGAGGGTAAGTTGTGGGAGGTTTAGGCACAGTATTTCTGAACAGTATAGTGTATTCATTCACAGTCAATTGCCCAACTTGAGCTAGGCCACTAGAGGGCATCCATCTGTGTTGGCCATAGTGTGGCAATTAAGTGGTTTTTGACATGTAATTGCCTGTACTGGGATTGGAGCCACATTGTCACTTCCCATTGCTAGGTGTAGTAGCAGGTGATACCAGTAATATGCATATTGGACTTGAGCACAAAGGTAATACAATTCTATGCCTGGCACTTTGAATCCACCCTCTTTATATGGCAGAGTGAGAATCTCCCACTTGGGTCTAGGGTGAGTACTGGCCCAAGCTAGTTGAATCAATAAAGATTCTTCCTTTTTTAGAGAAGGATTGGTGCATTGGTATAGAAATGCTGTTGAACAGTGTTGAACCTAGTCTTCTCGGGAGGGTCACTCCCAAACCTTTTGCCTTTACCCCTTCTTTTTTGCAGAATTTGATTGTATTGGCATTAGGACTCTGTGCACTTTACCAGTGCTAACCAGTGTTAAATTACTTGTTTCTCTCCACAAAACAAGGTAAATATGTCCTACACCTGATTGGCACATTTATTTATTTAGTTATTTATTTATTTATAAGTCCCTAGTACGTGGTCCTATATGTACCCAGGGCCTGTAAACTAAATGCTACTAGTAGGCCTGCAGCACTCATTGTACCACCCACTAGAGTAGCACTACAACCATGTCTCAGGCCTGTCATTACAGGCTATAATGCAGTTTTAAACTGTAATTTTGACCTGTAAAAATAGACACTTTGCTAGGCCTAAGCCTTATTTTTTAATAAATAAATGTCACCCTTAATGTAGGCCTAAAGTCTCATAGGGTAGCAGCATTGTATTGGGATAGTATCACCGGTGGGTTTAAGTTTTACAAGTCCTGTGAGTGAAAAACTCCTAAAGTACTTTTTAACTGCTGCAAAGCCTATTTCTCCCATTGGCCAGCACTTGTTTACCTTATTACATTGAATAATTAATACATTTGGTTTGGGAGCAGGTAAAGATGTCATGTTTAGACTCAAATGAATTGTAATTTAAAATCCTCTTTAATGGTAAAGTTGAATTTAAGTTACAAATATGAAAATTACACTTTTAAAAAGTTGACTTTTTTGTCCTAACCATTTGCACCTTCTGCCACTGTCCTGGATCACTTGACTGTGAACGGCTCTGCTGTTGGGGTTTGTGTATGTCTCCCTGACAGGGACACAAAAGGGATTAGGTGTGGGCAGGATGGGCCATCCTACCAAGATGGCTGGGAGCAGAGCTGTACCTTGCCCCTCTTGCACTTCAAAGGGCTTGCCCCCAGCACACACAATAGAGCCTTTTGTCACCCCAGACTTCTTGGACCTTTGACAAGGGAAGGGAAGAATGCTTGAGAACCAGGTATCGGGGTAGGCCACAGTGTATTCGCACATACAAAGACTAGCACTATGTAGATATGTATTGGACCCAAACACAAACTCTTCTGTACACTCCTGAACCTGTAGAATAATTCAGAAGGACTGCACTGCTGCTAGAAGGACTGCCTTAATGTCTGTCTGGCTGCTTGAAGGAGAAGTGGACCAAGGACCACCAGAATTGACTCAAAGGGTTAGTTGGCTAGCCTTCTGTGTGAGCTATAGGGACATAGCAAGCTCCATAGGCTTTGAACCCTGCTGGGGGCCTCTGTTGGAGTGAGTCCTAACCCCCTAAGTCGTAGCTCTTAGATCCTGAACCCTTGGTAATGGTAGTGGTGGTACTTCTTCAAAGCTAAGACTTAGACATTCTTTCAAGCAGAACTGTCTGGAGAACCAACATAAGACTGGGATCAATTTGCCAGCCCATCCAAGGTGCATCCCTGGTCAGCCTGACTTTGCGGTAGCTCATGTTACCTTCTTCTATGAACAGCAAATCCTTTTCAATTGGACCTGTCAGCTGCAGTGTCTGGCCCCGTGAAGCTCTCTTTGGCTACAGTCTGCAGCTTTGTCCTGCTGGAGATTTTTGACTTCCAAAAAGTTGTCAAAGGCTGAAAGTTAAAATCTTCACCACAACTGTTTCTAGCAGTTCCCCGATGATACCGCCTCCTCCTAGGACACCTCCTACTGCTTTGTTCTACTGAAAAACCCTTCCCTTCCCAAGACATTTTGTTAAGAAATGTTTCTAAGTCTGAGGATAAGCTGAAACAGGGCTCAATCCACCCTATTATGGTGCCGATTCTGATCCATTAAAAATAATTTGCATACGACCCGTATCCGTATTTTTACGTATGAGTCGTACAAGTGCCGTACAAACTGCCAAGTACGATTCGCACGTGAAAAATATCTGCGAATAGCGTCGGGAAAAGTCTACGAGAGTGCGTCGGAAAGTTTTTACGTCCGAATATCGTCGGGAAAAGTGTACGACACGTCCCCGGACAGTTTTACGTACGATTTGTAAAACTGAAGTCCGAGCGCACAAGTACGATCCGTACCGTCCGTCCGAATATACAAACGCATGTAAAACGTCCCGTACGGAGCGAGCTGTGTACCACCCCTACCCCGGGCACACCTGGGCGAGGGGTACGAGTGCGTACCCCCCGCATGTACGGTGCGTACCCCCCGTATGTACGGTGCGTACCCCCGTATGTACGGTGCGTACCCCCACCCCCGTATGTACGGTGCGTACCCCCCGCATGTACGGTGCGTACCCCCCGTATGTACGGTGCGTACCTCCACCCCCGTATGTACGGTGCGTACCCCCAGCGCTACACGCTGGGGGTATGCACCGTATATACGGGGGTGGGGGTACGCACCGTACATGCGGGGGGTACGCACCGTACATACGGGGGTGGAGGTACGCACCGTATATGCGGGGGGACGCACCGTACATACGGGGGTGGGGGTACGGCGCGTACACGTATGGGTGCTGGGGTACGGTGCATACATGGGGGGGCTGTGGGTACGGTGCGGACGTGTAGGGATGGGGGTACGGTGCGTACCGGGCCCCCTTTTCGTTGTGCATCGCGGCGTACTTAGCTTTTCCGGCACTTTTAGGGTCCCGTAAAAATATTGCCGTGCGAAGTGCTGTGGGTACGAATCGTACTTGCTGATCCGTAAAATGCTGCCTGACTCCGTGCAAATGTCGTGTACGTGGTGTCCCGGATCGGAATTGTGGGTATATTTTAGCCGGTCGGTGTTTTTTACGATTCATACGGAAATGGTGTTGCTGTACGAATCGTACTTGCGGGTTTGTAAGGTGGTTTTCCCGGGTACGAGTTGGACGGAGAAAACACTCCGTCCGACGGTTCGTACCCGAGTTTAACAGGATCGGAATCGGCACCTTAATGATGGGTACTTCATCGTGGTCAGACTTAACTTTTAACTGTGACCCGGTCTCGCGTGGCCAGATGCCTGTGGTTGGCGCTTTGATTTTTTAGGTGCAATTCTATGGTAAAAAAATGCATCACTCTGCCTCTACTGATTGGAATACATTTGTTTTGGTGTCATTTTATTCATTAAAATGTTCTCTATTTTTCTAAATTGTTTTTGGATTTTTCATGTGTACGTTTTCACTTTATTACATTTTGTGTGCTGCAAAAATTCTTTACACCTTGTCTCTAAGTTAAGCCTAATTGGTCAGTATCCTTGTGAAGCCATATTCCAAGGTATTTTATTGAATTCGTAGTCCACATAAGAGGATATTGAAGTGTACAGATCTTAGACCCTGCAGTGATGGCAATATATGGATTTGTTCCAATTTATTTGCAGGCCAGAGAGGTGCCACATTTGATGTATTCTCCAAATATGGGGGATAGTTTGCCCACAGGGTCCCTCAAATGCACTATCATATCATCTGGTTATATTGTAATATAAGCAGTTTCTTACTAGTGAATTTGAGGGCACAGTGGGAAAAGCGCTGCCAAAACCTACATAACCAGGGCTCCAGTGCAAAGGCAAAAACAATGGGAGATAGAGGGAAACCCTGTCTTATGCCCTGTGGTTTGGCCATTGGGTCGAAGACTAGTGAATTAACACGCTGACGTGCCATGAGACTTGTATACAGTAGCTTGATCAAGTCTATGGGATACCTATGTGAGTGACTACTATGAAGAAAATCTTCCATTCCACCAAGTGGAAGGCCTTGGCCGCAAACCATTAGTACAGCTCTAGCCAACAACACTGGGTCCAGTTGCTGTAGGAGAGTGTATATGGTCATTAGTTTTTTGAAAGAAGACCTTGCAGAGATGAAACCAAATTGATCGATCCATAAGATCTGGTACAGGGGGAGAAGCCAATTAGCCACAATCTTGATGAGTATTTTTATATGTGTATTAATGAGGGAGCGTAGTCCGTAGGGGTCACACAAATGTGACAGTTTGAGCAGCACTACAAGAAGGGTCTCACACATTGTATGGGGGAGAACATGTTTCTCCCTCGGTCCCTTAAATACCACCAGCAGGAGTGGGGCAGTAGAGGTTAGTCCGGAATACCAGCCAAGCCTTACTAAGCAACATGGTTTCAATAGTTGCCTCAACTTTCTCTGTGCTGATCAGTTGTGTGAGCAACTCACCATGCCCACTATCAAGCCATACCATGGCAATTGTCTCAAGGTAGTCTAGTACCTGTTGTTTTGTGGCGTGTGGCTCAGTTGCATAAATGTGAGAATAAGATGCCTTAAATGTTTCAAGGATATTTCCTGTGTCATCAAAAACTTGGACTAGTACCGCAGCAATTACAGTACCAGCTTCTTTGGACTAACAATGTTTAAGCCTTCTGGATATTATTCTCCAGGTTCTCTCATCCTTTCCAAATGAGCATGCTCTCATATCCTTTGTAAGTTGTTTGGTCTCCCTAAAGACATTGTATTTAGAAATTTTATGGCAGAATTGTATGTCAGGTGGGCTAAATCTGCATGTGCGTGTGCCTCTGTTCAAGTACGTGGATTTCTTGTTCTACACTATGAATGTGTGCCCCTAAGTATTTTGAGGGTCCCATTATGTTTTGCTATACAGCTGTTCCAAACAACAACCTTGCTTGCCTTCAACAATGTGCTTATATTGACAAGAAATTCACATTATCCTTGAAGTACTCTGTTATGTTTGTTCGAACTTTAATAGAACTGGTGAGTGGTCTGAAATTGTCCTAGATAAATGTTTTATGGTTTGCGTCCATGTGATAACATCCTTGGAGGGCTGCCAATAGTCCAGTCTAGACCAGAAGCCATGTACTGAGGATGCAAATGCGTCCTCCCTCACTGTTGGGTGTCGGAGTCACCAGGTGCCTAGGACAGCATGTACTTCAAGCATATCCTTGAAGGTAAAGGTGGCAGCATGTATATGTTCTAGTTGTGTTAGGCCTAACGGGCAAGGGATTAAAAGCAGTATTAAAATGTCTCTTCCCCTCCCCCAAAGGATACACACCGGGAACATTGCAAGTAGCCTGTTTTATGAGTTGATAAAGAAGTTGGGTTCATCAGTATTGGGAATGTATGTGTTTATGAAAGGTTACAGATCTCCTACATAATGTGCTCTGAATGGCTGCAAATATGCCCTGACAGACTGAGCTAGAATTAATAGGGACCCCTTTCTTGACTAGGATGCACAGTCAGAAGAGTAGGATGTGAATGAGGCACACTGTGCTGCAACTAAGGTCACTGAGGATTTAGTGAGCTAGGTTTCCCTTACGAGGGCTACTTTGACCTTGTATTGATTGAGGTAAGCCAAGACCTGGCATGTATTGTGAGGATTATTCAGGCCTCTAACATTCCAAGTGACCAGGTGTACTGTAGTCGCATGTGCATTGTCTGCTAAGTAATGTTTACAATAGCAACCGCCTTGTAGCATGTTGACACGTACAGATGGTAATAGTTGGGTGTATGAGGCATTGTGCATTTAAACATCATTGCTAGTGCATTACATAATGAAAAAAGAACCCACCACCTAGTCACACCGACACCCCAATTATGCCTGTGAATTGGGCCCCATACCACCCCTAATTGACATTCAAAACAGACATACCAACATATACTTGCGTAAATATGTAAAACGTTACTGTTTTAGCTGAACGCTACTATATGTGTTCTAGGGGATTATCACCAGGGCCATGGGGAACCACCTCTACTGTGGTGAAGGAAACCATGTGTATCCAGATATAGAGTAACTGAGGTGAGCATTTGACCATATTTGAAATGTAGGCAACATTAGAGTCTGTTGCAACAATTGACTGAGTTAGGGGATGCAATGAAGGGACACACATGAAAGATATGAGGTCACAGGGGACCAATGGCCATCAAAGAATGCAATGATATTGTAGTTATGGGTGGCGCCTGATAATACAGGCCAGGAGGACACAATAAGAGTGATTACTAAGAGTAACAGTCTACTCCACATCACCTAGGTCAGTCGTAGCGGAAGATATAGCTGGACCCCCCCCCCTCCCACGTGCATCCATTCTGAAGAACTCTTGCCCTCTTTTAGAAATGTGGATGCCTGCTGTGGGTTGGTGAAGACATGCTGTCTGCTTTTAATGGTTACCCTCAACAATTCAGGACATGGAATGGCATAGGTTACTCCAGTTCACTGAAGTTTCTTTTTAAGAGACATTCATGCCTATTCTTCTGAACTGCTGTGGTAAAGTCCAGGGAAAAAATGTGACATGTAGGGTAGTTTCTTCTGCTCTCTTGCTAGCTGTAGAACCCAGTTGCAGGAACTGAACAATCTGGAAATAAGGGAGCACGTCAGTGCACCCATCAGTGGGTGCAGGGCAAGGAATCTATGCACCCATTCCACCATAAAGGTTGAAAGGGGGAATTGTATGCTCCAACCAGTGTAGACAGTAGGTCCTCAATTAATGTTTTCAGTTTGTCAGTGTTGGTGGATTCTAGTATGCTCAGACTGTGATAATTGTTGCATCTGACCTAGCCACAGTCCTTGTCTTTGGCCCTGAATGATTACAAAACATTCTCCATATTAAGTAGCTTTTCATCCCTGCCCAGCACACAACCCTCAATGTCTGAGATACATTGTTCAGTTTTTGACAATAGGTGGTGTTCTTTATCCATTCTCACAGTCAGGGAGTCAATTTTGAGTCAATAGAGTAAAGGCTCTGCTGCTCCGACTTAAGCAGCGATGTCATGTCCTGTTAACCTTCATGTACAGGAATTTGCAAGGCTCACCTGGGCTTCCAATTCCACCATTTTATGTGACTGGTGGGTTCGAATGTTTGAATGTTTGACACGACTGCTTATGATAATTTTTCCCTATTGTTTCACGTCATGGTGTAGTGCCCGGCCACTGAGGACAGCCACTAGGAGCTCGAACATGCTTTAGTAATATCAGGATAAATGGTCCACACAAGAAGGGGTGCTGCAGGAGCAGAGAATCGCAGGCCATGCTTATACAATCCTGTTTGAAGCACAGACGCAGTTGGCACATGCATTAGAATGACCAGGAGGTGAAGGGCGCACAGGGCTTTCGCACGCCCAACCCTGTTCCAGTGCTCCATTATGGTAAGAGACATACAGCAGGTTACGAGGAGCAACGAGTCACTGATGCAGCATGCTATTGCCAATTTCATTAAGCTCCCTCCTCACCTCCCCCCCACTGTAGAAAGGCATGAGCAGATCAGCAAGGCACCCAACCAAGCACGAATGGGCACTGGTGCATCATTGTTTTAATTGTGGCCAGGCTGCCTTTGCAGGAGCATCCTTAAATATGATTTGCCTCTGCTGCCGGCTCCGGAAATCAAACAAGGTCCTGTGGCCAATCTCAGCTCTAGCTACAGATGCAGTCGCACCCGGCCTCACCTCCTAAGAGGCCCTGCCACGAGAGGGTGTCTCAGACCAGCCTCGGACTCAGTCATCTCTGCTGTCCATGTCACCCACAGGGGCCAGTCAGGCAGCACAGGTGCAGTGCAGCCGATAACATGCTTCCTCACATCAGAGAGACCATGTCTGTGACTACACTCATGTAGGTCACATCACTCCTTGCTGTCTTAATTGTTGAGGCCTGCTGTCCAATGAGTCTAGCGTGCTTTTAAATGAACATTCACAAGTTGAATTTGGTGTCTTCTGTAACCCCAATTAGCACAGAATTATAGACAATAGTGCCTTCCTGATCCCCGGTCTTTACCAATGTTATGCAATCCTGGGATTTTACAATGTTTCACCCCCCCACACACACACACACACACACACACTCCCACAAATTACCATCCTGGGATCTGGGATCTGGCACTCTGGCAACCCCTACTCCAGCAAATTACTAGCTGCAGCTGCTTGCTCATGTATCCGCCTCACACCCCTTCTTCCTCAAATTTCCAAATGATCAATAAACCAGCAGCAAGTTTTGTAAACGTGGAGCAGATTTTTCCATAGTTGTACTGTGTAGGGACCCCAGTTTGCAATTAACCTGTAAACCAGGCTTTTTCTCTCGTGGTGTGCCAATGACAATTTATCATGAAGAGTCACAGGTTGTCAAAACAAGTATCTTTTAACACTTAAAGTAAAATAGTTATTACCAACATTAATAGATATGGCAAGAAGTCTCAATCAGAAATGTGTGGGTGGTGCAAAATTCTAGTTCGCCTTCAAAAGGTTAGTGTCAAGGTTCATGCAAGGAACAGCGGACAATCTTCCAAATCATTTTAAAGATGGTCACTAGTCCTGTGAATCGCAGGTGTTATATGAAAGATAGAAAGATGTCACCTTCAGATAATAAAGAGAATGCAAAAACCGGTGTGCTTAGCTACATGATGGGCATTTAAGTTATGTGCATAAACTGAAAGCATGCACACTGCCAATGAGAGTTTTTTTTGTTTTTACAACCTCACTTAGAAATGTATTGGAATTATTTCAGAAGGTCTGTCCTTTTCTATTATTTGTACAAGTAAATTGAAAAGTTTTGCAGTGGAAGAAGTATATATTTAAAATGATTTAAGTCTTGATAATCACAGCTAGATACAGAGATGTGCTACTGTGCTTTAAACATTCCACTCAACTTTGAATTAGCCATAGAAGGATCTTCATTAATGAAAGACGCTAATGCTATTATTAAGGGATATATGAATTGCATCCAATCAGTAGAACTAGAGTTATCAATTTTTAAAGTTAAAGATAAATCTAATGCCTAAAAGATCCAAGCTCTAACCACGGGTATCTGGTCACACGAGACCGGGGCAAAGTTGTGTAAGACCAGGAAAATATCAAACGTGAAGGCTGACTGCAATGGAATGTGGGTCAGATGAAAGGGGTGAACTGGCCATGTCTCAGCTTACCTTTGAACTTATAAAAATGTCTGATGAAAACTCCAGGAGAAGGTAGAGTTCAGAGGGGCAAGCAGCAGGCTGTGTCCGAGGAGGAATTGTCATCGCCAGGGAGCTGCTAGACGAAGTAACTGTGAAACCATCGATGATCTTGGGAAGAAGCTCAGAGCGAGAAAAGCTGGAAATCCAGGACAAGGAGCATGTAATCGTTGATAGGGGCGGATCACCATCGAGACCGGTGAAGAGTTTTCTTTTGGACTTAGGATACTTTTTTAAAGTTGAAAACCTCCAGGGGTGGGCGGAATTTGCGAAATCCACTTTCGCAAATTATCGCGAAAATGTTAAAAATTATCGCAAACACGCGGAAATATCGCGAAGATGCAGAAGTTTTTTTCCCGCATGTTCGCGAGATTTTCTGCATGGTTGCGGCTCGCCAACTTACCCACGTGGTTGCTCGCGGGCGCGGCCATCTTGTTTTCAGTTGTCTCGCGGTGCCTGATGGCGAGAAGAAAGACGTGATCGCGCAACGCATGACGTCACTGCGGGCGCGAACTGTCGCGAGACAGCGCAAATGGCTAAACACAATACAACATCTCATGGTGAACGCGACCGGATCAAGAAAACTTGTCGGCGAACGCAGGGATTCAGGTAAGGCGATCGCACGCGTGCGAGAATGTATTATTTTACAGCGTGAGCAAGAACCAAATTATCGCTAAGCTGCGGAATGCGGAAATTTTGACATTTTCGCGCTTTCCGCGGAATGCGAAAATGTCAAATTATCGCAATTTCTGCAAATGGAACGAAATTTTCGCCCTGGCCTAAGCAGGATGAAGCTGCAGGGTGTAGCAGAAGAGGACTTCTCGAGGCAAGGTATCATTGCGAGAGGTTTAGCTGAACATGATTTGCTGTTGTGAAGAAGAATGTAGTAGAAGCTACCAGGAAGTCAGGATGACCAGCAATTGTACCTTGGGCAGATCAGCTGTCCATTCTCCAGGAAGTGTTTGGTGAAAATGTTTCAGAATCCCAGGTTTTGTGTTAGGAAGGAGGAGTACTACTAATCCGACTACCAAGGGTTCAGGACCTGGGGATCAACACTTGGGGGTTATGAATCACCCCAGCGGAGGCCAGATGCTGGGTTCACGGCCTCAGGAGCTTGTTATGTCTCCGTAGCTCACACAGGGGGTCTGCCAACTAGCTCTTGGAGTCACTCCTGTTGGCCCTGTGTTCAATAAGCTGGCCCACTTATCCTTCAGGCAGCAAGGCAGCCATTCAAGAAGTAGGCCAGTCTCTGGTATTAGTAGCAGGGCAGTCCTCTGGGGGTTAGGACAGTCCTTTACAAGTCTTCCACAGGTCCTGAAGTGTATTGATGAGTGGCTCAGGAGGTCCAATATGTTTACCTGGTGCCATCCTTTGTTTTTGGGGGAACACACAGTCCTACTCCCCACATCTGGTTCTATGAAGTTTTTCTCGGACAAGGATCCACACTGTCTAGGGTGACAAATGGCTGGTGTCAGGGTCCTTTGTGTGTGCTGGAGTAAATTAAATGTACCAATCAGGTGTAAGTCAATTGTACCATGTTTTAGGGAGAGAGCACAAGCATTTTGGCACTGGTTAGCAGTGGTACTGTACACAGATTTCTAAAAGCCAGAGAAAAATCGGGTCCAGCAGAGCTCTTCTAAGAAATACCCTGCTGATCCCCCTATAACTGAGGCATGGGGCCCTGATTACACAAAAAGTATAAAAGTATTACTCGGGTAACAATAACAGACATACTCAGTTTATGCACTGCTTTTCCATTTACAAATTTCACTTGAGTACCAACTTTAACAATCTGTGCACATTTCCCTTGCAGTTCCTTCAAAGCACAAATTAAAAGAATCTCAACAAGACTACACTTCATACTCTTTAAAAATAAACTTAAGGTAACGTTTCTGAGAGACATTAGGCTGGAACAAATAGTGATTTTATGAAACGCTGTTTCTTTGTCGAACTGACATAGCCCACTTAGCAATCTGGGGTCCTGGCTCTCCTTTTGCCCTATATACCTCAGTAGTCTGATTTGTTCAAAGTGAAACATCATGACATTTCTTTGAGAAAGAAGATCAATTCTAAAGTGCAGCCATGCTTATGCCGATAAGGGCCCATACCCCTCCCGTGGGCCAGTTTTAAAATTTGAGAGCCGAAGTTGTTCATCACTGAAACATTGCTGATAATTTTGTTTCACTGTCAGTGTAAAGATGCTTATCTTTCTAAAGTCAGAACTCTAGGTGAATTACATATTATAAGTTCAACAATCATCCTTTACAATCAAGTCATATTGGAACCTTAAATGTGACAAGCTCCTACGGTATTACGGTAAATAATATTGACTCTAGATTTTTGCACCAGTCATTTAAAGTGGGGAGCTAATATGCAGTAGCTTCCTTTATCTGTTGCACTCCAAAGTGTCAATTTGTTTGACAAGCATCTTTGCAAAAATAAAGGAAAAATAAGGAAGCAGTGAAACAACCTTTGTTTTATAAACTTTCAGGATGGTATAAGTGGATTAAGTGATCAAGATCTACACTTAATCAGGGATCGATACTCATTAACATTTCATACAAATGGCCCATACACATTCACCCAACTCAGGAAATCCCTGTTGCGCTGGGGGTCAAGTTTTAACGACATGAAAAATTGTTTTCGTTACAGGCTCATGTCTAACATTTCTAATTACATAACTAAACCTGTATATCAACTCTTTTTCCTCTGGTCAATGGACCAATTAGTTGAGAAGTTCATGGTAATATTAATACTATCTAACTATCTAGTTAGCTAAATAATCACAGACTCTCTGTAAGATTAATAAAGTTTATCTCAAACTTAATGTGAAAAATTAATGCTCATCGCATACAGGTTACAATGCAATGATTCTCATAAGTAAGAGAGAAAAACATCAGCAAAATGTAAACAATGTCAATACTCATCAATGAACGATATGCATATGAAGGAGTGGATAGATGAAGAGAAATAAGTTTCAGAGACAAAGATACATTTGCAATGATTTATGCAAAGTACGAATCATGAAGATATACTAACTAGGGGTGCGCGGAATTTGCGAAATCCACTTTCGCAAATTATCGCGAAAATGTTAAAAATTATCACAAACACGCGGAAATATCGCGAAGATGCAGAAGTTTTTTTCCCGCATGTTCGTGAGATTTTCTGCATGGTTGCGGCTCGCCAACTTACCCATGTGCTTGCTCGCGGGCGCGGCCATCTTGTTTTCAGTTGTCTTGCGGTGCATGATCGCGAGAAGTAAGACGTGATCGCGCGACGCATGACGTCACTGCGGGCGCGAACTGTCGCGAGACAGCGCAAATGTCTAAAAACAATACAACATCTCATGGAGAACGCGACCGGATCAAGAAAACTTGTCGGCGAACGCAGGGATTCAGGTAATGCGATCGCGCGCGGGCGAGTATGTATTATTTTACAGCGCGAGCAAGAAACAAATTATCGCCAAGCTGCGGAATGCGGAAATTTTGACCTTTTCGCGCTCTCCGCGGAACGCGAAAATGTCAAATTATCGCAATTTCCGCGAACGGAACGAAATTTTCGCCCAGGCCTAATACTAACCCAAAGGGTCAGTGAAATACCACCCCCTGGCCAAAGAGGTAGTGGGGGTCCCCTGAAATAGAGTCAGGGAACAAAGATTTCAGGACTCAGGAACGGGACAGGGACAGGAACAGATAGGCCTCTCTGCAAACCGACGGACAGCGACAAATCATCCCTCTATCTCTCCTCTCTCTGCTCAGCTCCGCACTGCATGAGCCTTCATTGCCAGTCTTTCTTAGCCTAAAATACCACACCCCTAAAGGCACCCTAGTTATACCCTAACACCTACATGTCCAACCCACATTAGTTGAAGCAATTTCTAAAACTTATTCTCCTATTGGATGGTTTAGGGGGTGTTTAATCACACCACCATGATCACATTCATAATTCTACAGTCTTCTTTGTTTTACATTATTCACATGATGCAATCCTAATCTCATTCGTTTATTATAATACATGTAACTATTTCATCATTTCACATAAGTCTTTCAGCTACGTCTGCGGAAGAAGTCTTGTCTTTTAGCAGACAAACAATGTTTTCCGTAGCTGATCAACCTTGACTTTTCATGCTCTTCTGCAGCGCTCAGCTTTTCTGTCTATTTATCGGGTTATTATTCATGCTCTCTCCAGCCCCATCGATCATGTCAATTTTAGGAAAATGCAGGCCCATTCGGTTCACCATGACGAAAACTCTTTACCACCCACCTTTGCACTATCCCATGTTAACATTTTTCTTAGCAAAGCTTTAAACAAAAGCGGCATTACTTTTTATTATTTTTAAAAGTGAGATGCAAGATGGGAAATGCGGCCCAGTCATGCATTAATTTGTTTCTTTCTAAACGCAATGTAAAATGAGGCCTAGTTCGTGCGCAAGTGGTTTCCCATGTATTTCATGTGATTTGAATGTTAGTTTCCACTGCACACTGTTAGTAAGTATTACAGGGGTGTCAATTCAATCAGGTTTCTTTTTGCAAAACCCTGCTCCATCAGAAATAAAAGTGCCTTCATATAGCATTAGAGCCCGACCTAGTGGGCTCTGCCAGCCAGTAATGGCCAGCTCCAGCGTTAACAAGGGAGCAGGGCTTTAATGTCCGGTATAGCCCGCTAGGAGGGCTCTAAGCCTATTGGAAGTTTCCGCCCCTCTACAGAATGTTCTAATTCTAAAAACAAAGGCCTCTCTAAGACCAAGGGAGTTTAAATCCCCTCGGTCTCCAAGAGGCCTTTGTTCACAGAAGCAGCTGTGAAAAAAACTGTGGAATGTTGCTCTGTTGGCTTCTACCAGCCCGGGGCACTTCATTTTGTTCAATGGACTGCTCCGCATTCCAATGTTCTAATAAAGTTGATCAAACTTGGACATTGCTATACAATTTCTCACTGTGTTATTTGCTAGGTCCTGAAATTGATTTTATCAATGTAATTGACAATCAAAGGAAATACTCAGATACTTAGTTCTGAGACAACCAACTCGACTCCATTCCCATACCAATAGTTAGTGTATTTGCCCTGGCTGAATGTCATAAACTTTGTTTTGTACGTTTTTATTATCAAGTGATGATCCTGCTTGTACTAATACGGGGATTCCAAAAGTCTCTGGAGTCCAACTGGGTTTGATGTGAACGTTGGATGCATTTGTCTCTGAATCATGTGGGAAGCATCTAGAACAGAGGTCTTTGAACTGCTGATTGGAATTGATCTCAGGAGGGATGCTAGGCACTGGCCAAGAGAAGCATCATGCTGAAAACAGAGATGTCTTTATAGTGGAAGAAACAAATTGTCATTGAGTCACTCAGTATCCTCTTTTGTCAATCATGTCTTGGCTTGGAGCAGGTGTTTAAAGGGAGATTGGGGGCTCAATATACCCCTCAAACCCCCTCCACCCCTATTTCTGATAATGGATCATACTGTGGTTACCTATAAACCTTAGGGAGATGATGCTGCACTTAGCATGTTGGCAATCATACATTTGCTTGCATTATATAATTGATAACTGGACATAACAGCAATGTTTACATTGTTAAATATCTTTGTAACTGATAATTTTATAGATTAGTTGTGAAAAAAAATAGTTTGTCATTGTACCAAAACGTTAGGAAACCTGCCCCACTATAAGTCATTAACCAAAGGCTTCTGTTTCCTGGACTTTGTCACTTGTAAATGTACCTCTGAATGTAGCACTACCATGAGAACTCATATTTCGATGCTGGTGTTTGACCAAACTAAAATGACAATTTGGTCTGAGAATATGCTGCTTTGGGTCATCGGAGGCCCAGATTGGTGCAAGTCGCGTAGAAACATGTATCAAATTGTCTGTGTGTATTTGCGAATGCCTGTGTTTGAAATCGTTAGAACATTAAAGCTTCAACTATTGGCTTTGTCCACTGCTAGTAAAATAAAAAATAAATCCCTGTTGTAGCCCAGGGACATCTGTGACTTTTTGTGGGCTTCTACACGTTGTTCATCTAATGCTACTCATCAAAACGATGTCATTTTAATTGAGTAGGCATCACAGTTACAAAATTAATGTTCCAATAAGTTTAAACTAACACGACCAGCAATATTTTGTGCAATGCTTCCTGGAATTCTTTATTTGATGTTAGAGGACCCTATAAATAGAACATCTAAAAATGATCCACAGTATATTAAAGGCAGCGAGAAATGTTCAGTAGAATCCCAAGTGACTCCCACAGAATATTAAATCCAAACATCATTCGACTTGTTGCGTTTCACAGTTACTGATGTAATTTTACAAAATGAGCAGTTATACAGATGGGACATGAGCCCCTTCAGACTGATGTCGAAAATATAAAAAAAGCTTGTTCCTCACACTTTTATTATCATTGAATTAAATGGAAATTTCGTAAAACTGATCAATTTTGCATCCAGCGTTATTTAAAAAAAACAGTTTTTCCACAATAATATATTTTATAAACACAAGACTTTTAATTCTTTCCCATTGTAGGGAGTCATCTTTTTTGCCCTGATCACCCCCTTTTCATGACTGCTGCTGGTGGTTACTGACTGATACTGTCCTGGGCTCTGCTAACCAGGCCCAGAGCCAGTGCTCTGTCCGCTAAAAGATATATGGCAATTGCCCAAGACAAACTACCTGTAAGTCCCTGGTACAAGGTAGGACATGCAGGTTTAGAGACTCCAGTGGACTTAAAGCACTTACGTGTGCACTGCTGTGGTGCCTGGTGTCATGTTAAAGCCAGGCCTGCCTTGCAAGTCTGGTTTTTGAAAATAAAACAATGTCCAAATTCAACTTTGGAAGTAAAAGTACTTCCAAAGTTCAAAACGATCTTTTTATAATTTATAGGTCACCCCTAAGGACTGCGGTGATGCACCAAGGGTAGGGTGCATTGCTATAAAAGGCAGGGACAATATAAAGCTTGCTTTATAGTCCCTGGTAGGGAAAAACAACCCAAGTCGTGTTTCCCTATTGTAGTGCTGCTAGGCCCATAGCTTGATGGGAGCAAGCTAGAAATGTGATTCAAGGTATCAAAATCAGAGTTACAATAAATCCAATAACTTGCCAAAGCAGGACATATTATACCTATTGCAGGAAAGTAGTTTTTGAACTTGCAATCCTGAAGTTACCTAAAGCAGCCCTATAGCAGCATCTTCTGATTGGCCAGCCTTTGACAGCCTGAGATAAGCTGCCTCTCCAAGTAAGTTTGAAGAGGCCTGGAGCTGAAACAATGCAGGCATTTGTCGGGAAGATATTTGCTTCCTAGATAAGCTAGGGAGAGTAAAGGGGGCTGGGGAGCAAGGGGGCTGGGGAGCAATGTTCCCTGTAAGGTGCACCCTCTCTTCCCTGACCGTGCCTCCGATGACCCTGACCGTGTAAACAGTAGTGCCAAGTGCGCAGTTTTCTGTCACGTTGCTTCCTGCATCTGTGGAAATGTGGATTTTCCTGATCAGTTGCGTCCCCTATCTTGGACCCCAACGGTTCTATATGCATGTTACAAATGCATGTGTGTTCCCTCCAGTTCCAGTTTCCAAGACGCAAACATATGTGTGTCTACCGTCGACATGTTCTCTGTCAGATCCGCCATCAATGGGCTGGATATTCAATTCCTAAGTATGAAAAGCCACCGACTTTATATGGCTAAGGTACTCCATTTTTACAGTTCAGGCAAGTAGGCCCGATTCTTTCCTCAAAGCCTTTCCCTGCTCTCTGTCTCTGACAGTTTCAGCTTGAGCTCGCATCTGTATCCATGAACTTTGTCCTACTCCCTGTGCAGCTAACGGTGCCTGCCTCGGCCAGTTTTTGCCTGCCTGCCAAGAAGCTGTATTTCACCTTCGAATTATCTATTTTGCTCTTCAGCCGATGCATTCCTGTCTAGTGATTTAGGTAAACATTTCCTTTAGCTCACAAGCAAAGGACTCAGCCTTTCCGTCCTCCTGCAAGTGATTCATAGCCCTGTTGCCATGGAAAGTTTTCTGCCCCTCGCTTCTCATATAGGCACTTAGACGCTTGTACACGCACATACAGTTAGTATAGAATAGATTCTGTCCGAGAGTCCTTCCTTGTGGATAACATAGTTCTCTAAACATAGGATGTTAGATATGATTTGGGATTAGGTTGACATGACCCCCCAGACTTCTCGTCTCCACATGTAGAGCTAAATGTCAAGTCCCCTTCACCCCCTAGTTGCACGTCAATCACACGTCATGCTGCTGCGCACGCATCTATGTTAAGTATTATCGTATAGATCCACCTATGTAAGATAATCAGAGCCAATCATGTTTCTTTTTGCTCCTTATTACGCCTAGTTTCAATTACGTATCACTATGTTAATTTATCTTATCAATTGTTACGCCTTTTTGCACTTGTTTCATTGTAAATGTATGACCTATAAAAGTTACTTCTTGTCAATAAAGTATTGTACTTCACTTCCTGAACCCTCGTGGTGACGGAACCTGAAGGCCGCGACTCGAGTCGGCCATTTTGGATGGAATAAAGCCCATTTAGAAAACCTCTTATACCACGGATTCTGCCTCTTGTTATTCTGAGCTATTTTACTTTATTTTAAAGATTCCGTATGAAATTCAGTTTAGGTAAAAAGAATATTTACCACATAATGGCGCCCGAACAGGGACACTTTCTCATCTCACGCGCCGGCGGTGCGTTGCAGGCCCGGTCTCCTGCCACAGCTGGACGGACCATAAACGCGTACCAGCAGGATTTCCTGTAAGCTCCCTCCGGTCAAGCGGGGGCGACTGAGGCTGCGATCAACCCAGACGAGGCGGTGAGAAGTGCGAAGTATCCCGACCAGAGCCTAGCTGAGAGAGAGCAAGATCCGAGGTATACAGAAGCCCACCAGGTTTTTCGAAATCCCGATGTCCAGAGGGTCCGCTGTCCGCAGTCATCGAGTCCTGTCCATTCTCTGAGGCCTTCCGTTTCAAGGAGCTACTCGGTGAGTACCATCGCCGAGGAGGCGTGTTGACGCGCACATAGGTTGTGCCGGTCAAGACGGATTTGGGTACACAAATCCGGTCTGCACTGTTTAGCAGTGTATATGTACTGTTTAGCAGTATATCAAGTATTCCGAAGTATTCAGTTATTGTCAAGAATTCAGCGTGGTGATTAGTTAGGCAGACTGTCATCATTGTCGGTTATTGTTAAAATGTTTAATGTTCAATGTTTAAAGTGTTCAAATGTCTTGCATATTGTGGTATGAATGATTGTTCTTTGTTCACTGTTCATTATTGTGTTTTTCGTATTAAGTGAATTCAAGAGTAAGTATCAGATCAGTTGTCAATATGCCGCTCTTCTCGAAGTTAAGACAGATTACTACCAGAAAAGGGGTGCTTGAAGAAGCAGTTCCTATTCCTCCTAGGGACACTCCAGGGCATTTTATGTACCACAAGCATGGCTTAGATGCCATATTGTTTCTTGATCTATGGGTAGATTATACCAAGGGATTGCCGGAAAGTCAAAGGTGGCCCGCAGCGGGAACCTGGGATGCAGAGTGCATCATGAAAGTGGAGGAAGAGTTATGGAAAAGAAAGGTCAGACAGTCACAGAAAGACGCTGTTGAGTTATGGCGTAAAGAATCTCATAGACGTACAGAAAAAGCACGTAGACAAGAAGAGAGGAGTAAAGAAAGTTCAAATAAAGTTCAAGAAAATCTATTAATTGAGGAAGGTATCCGAGTGAAGTCAGAACAAGTAAATAGACAAAGAAATGCTCTTATGAATGGTATGTATCCCCTTCTAGCCGAAGGACTACCAAAGGCTGTTCCAGGGATGCCAAAAGACTTGCCACCCCCATTATTTCCAATTAAGGTACATCAAAAAGGGCATCCCAGAACCGCAGAAGATGTTTTTCTTTCCTCATATCTAGACGACACAGCTCCCGAGTATGCTAACGCCACACCACATAGACCGTCTGGCGGAGGGGTTCAACATCAGGATCAGGTATCCGACCCCGTGCAACAGCAAGTCCCGATACAAGCTTCGGCAAGCACATCTGTCCCCGCAGTCGATTCTACAGTGGTATCGACACCCATAGTTGCTGTGTCACGTTCAACGAACCCATTCACACCCGACGCCCCAGATGGGGCCACGGGAGGTGCTAGCAATACCTTTACACCACCCAGAATAAATAAACTTGTCTTTCAAGAATCAGCGCATTCACGTACACCTAAATTCGTAAGTGAACGTACGCTTAAGGAACTCCTTGTAAATTGTAGATATGACCCGGTGGTTGGTAAAGAGGACGAAATGGTCCTGGCATCATTACGCATCAGGCGAGCCGCAGAGTATTTAGCAAGGTTACCAGGAATGACTACGCATCTAGATAACATATATCATTTTGTTCAAACAGGACGAGATCCAGGATGTATTAACAGAGCTATGGAATTCCAGAAAGTAGAGATACAGGGGGAACTGTTACGTTTCCTCATAAACTGTGTGATCAGAAATCAAGACCGTCCGGGGGTAGACCCGAATGCAATGCTTATTCTTACAAGATGGAGCCAGAATATATCAGAAGGGAGACACGATAAGCAAAATTGTATAATAGCCATGTGCCGAAAAATCCGTAGAGAAATAGAGCGTATTCATGAAGAAAGATTGGGAACAGACGAGTTCGAGCAAGATGAAGTGTCCGAATCAGGGAATTCCGCAAGACAGTCAGAGACCATAGCCTATGTAGGCAGAGGAAGATCCTGTGATAATGCTAGATGTTTTTCTGATCCCATACACTCTGTATGCCCAAGTAATAGCAGAACGTATCCGACGCCTGTAATAAATCTGAAGTCTCCTGAACATTTGTTTCAAGCCGCAGATAAAATACTACGAGAACGAAGGGGTTACCACCTCCTCGATTCCATGGATGAGCAAGAATTAGCCAGATCAGCTGTTCACTGGATTGACAGTCCTGAAAAATACGGTGATGAGACCGTAGCACACACGTTTTTTAATCTCAGTGCAGATGAACAACGTTTAGCTGGAATCTATATGATTCAGCAACTCCTTATATTATATAAGAGCCAACATGCTGACCCTGGTCCTTTACCTGATATATTAACGGAACTACTCACGAACAGATGGAGAGGTTCTAGTAACAAGCTAATTAAAGAGATATTAGTGTCACGTAAACAGTATGTCCTTTTTGTAAATCCGGATTCTCTCTCGCTGCCCCACAGAGAAAGAACGCCGTACTATATGGATAGACAAAATCCTTTACGAGAAGTGCACCCAATAAAAGGCGAAGACAATGAGTTTCACCGTGTATTTGTTTACACACCCATATCAAAAATGGAATTATTAGAAATGAAGAAAGTAGTACCTAGTCATGACAAAGACCCAGCGGGTTTCCACCGAGAAATTAAAGACATGTTACTAATGGGAGAGTACACCTTTCCTGATATTATGACGATATTAAAGGTGCTTTTGCCTGCTGGCATCTATGAAAAACTGAAAGAAAAAGAGTGGGAAGTGGGAGACCAAAAGATAGACTGGACAGCATTAGCAGAGGAAGAAAGGGCCCGAACTGCAGGTTCAGGGCTCGGGGATAAAGTTAAACTGTTACCAGGTTTACTAGTACAGGTACTGCCACGTCTATTAACTACAAAAAAGGAAGATTGGGGTGCAATCACAGCCTGCAAACAAAAGCAAGATGAAGACACAAGCGATTATTATGCTCGATTTGAAAAATGTTTTGGTATAAACAGTGGTATAAAAGCAAGTAGTGACTCATATCCACATTTATTTGTGACAAAATTAGTGGAAAATGCATTGCCTCCAGTGAAGAATAGAATATTGAAATTCGAGAGTACCTGGCAAAGTAACACTCCGTCACAAATGCTACAAATGTTACAGTATCATCACAATAGAATTAGGGATGAACAAGAACACGAGCATAGACGCATGAAGGATACAAAAATGAAAATGCTAGTTTCTCAGACAGTACCAGCAGAGGGTCACAAAAAGGGTGTGACACATTCTGGTGATTCTACAGCTCCTGTAAAAGGAACCTGCAATTACTGTAAACAACTAGGCCATTATGTACACGATTGTCCAGTCCTGAAACGTAATATAGCTACAGGTATTGCAAAAGAGAGACCACGATTAGTTAGACAAGATCAGAATGAACAAGGAGCTATGCAGCATGGACAGTCCATGCCAGTTCAGCAACAGTCCATGCCAGTTCAGCAACAGTCCATGCCAGCCTCACAGCAGCCCATACAGTTTGTGCCAGCTGCACCACCGTTGCCTGCTACTGCCACACAAACCACAACACGACAAATGTATCAGACTGCACAATATGAATATCCTGAGTATCAGCGTTACGCATGAACAAGCCTAGAGAGGGAAGTTGACTTACCGCTCATCGAGATTCCTGTAGATCAAGAAGGACCGTATGTACATAGTGAATTATTAGGTCAAGATAGAAAATTCTTACTCGATACAGGGGCAAGTCGAACAACTATAAAACGTAGTGAAGTTCCAGGGGCACCCCTCTCAGGCTCTCAAAATGTTTCCCTTGGTTTTTCAGGAAAACCTATTGTTAATGAAGTATCACAGCCTCTCCCACTTACGATAGGACCTTTGACACGAACTACAGATTTATTGCTTACTAAATCATGCCCAGAAAATCTGTTAGGAATTAAAACTCTGAAAGCACTAGGAGCCATAATATGTTGTTCTCCGGAAGGAGTAAGGTTGTTTCTACGTGATTTTAAAGGTCACTATGTGTCTAGGGACATGGATCTCCGACTACAGACTTTACCAGTACATCTATGGGCACAAGGCCCTACGGATGTTGGCTGCATGAACATTACACCATACCGAGTCACATTGAAAGCAGGAGTGGTACTACCACGAATGCGACAATACAAGTTACCGCATGATGCTGTAGTGGCTTTGCTGAAAATCATTGATGAGCTAATTGCCCAGGGAGTAGTTGTAGAAACAGACTCCAATGTATGTAATTCACCGATAATTCCGATTCTTAAACGAACTGATCCTACTGCCCCACCAGTATACCGATTGGTTATTGATTTGCGTGAACTAAACAAGTGCATTGTACCACAATTTCCTGTGGTCCCTGATATATCATCATTATTGACAGCAATTGATTCCGAAACAACATTCTTTACTGTAATTGATCTCAAGAATGCCTTTTTCAGCGTCCCAATAGATCCGGAAAGCCAATATTTGTTCGGATTCAGTTTAAATGGGCGCAGCTTTAAATTCTCACGCGCTCCCCAAGGATTCACAGAAAGCCCCAGCATCTACAGCCAAGCACTGAAACGAGAACTTGACAGTATCCACATGCCAGTCAATACTGCACTGCTTCAATATGTCGATGATCTGCTGATCACCGCGAGAAGCGAACCTGAATGTGAAAAGGCTTCTCTGACAGTTTTACATTTTCTAGCCGACAAGGGGCACAAGGTGTCTCCTTCTAAGCTGCAATTCTGTGTCCAGCGAGTTATTTATCTTGGTCACTCGCTGTCCAAGGAGGGAAGGCAGCTTACACCAGATCGCATCCAGTTAATTGCTAACATGTCAATACCCCAGACACAAAAGGAAGTGCGGGCTTTTATAGGCCTCACTTCATATTGTAGGCAGTGGATCCCTCAGTACGCATTTCTAGCAAAACCACTCATTCAGCTAACCACACAGGAGGCAGCCACATCGACTGTTCTCCCTTGGACTCAGGAACATACACAAGCTTTTGAAAGCCTAAAGGAAGCTTTATGTCAAGCACCTGTTTTAGCAACACCATGTTATAGCAAACATTTTACACTCTTTGTTACAGAACGTGAAGGTACTGCCTTGTCAGTACTCACTCAGGATCAAGCAGGATCACGCAAGCCATGTGCTTATTTTTCCAGTACATTAGATCCCGTAGCTCAGGCTTTGCCTGCATGCCTGAAATCAGTGGCAGCGACAGCTTTAGCAATCAGACAAAGCGATGCCATAGTATTAGGACATCCATTGACAGTACAAGTACCACATGCAGTAGAGGTTCTTGTGAACCGAACACAAACACAACACTTGACCATAGCAAGACTTACCGGTTATGAACTGACATTGTTTCAACCACACATAGAGATCCGACGGTGTAATACATTGAATCCTGCTACACTATTACCTATAATTGGAACAGACCCACTAGCTCATGATTGTGTTGAAATCATTGAAATAAAGACGAAACCTAGACAAGACTTGACAGACGTTCCATTGTTAGATCCAGACCTGACGTTGTATGTAGACGGATCGTGCATGAGAACAAGTACAGGAGATTTAGTGGCCGCGTATGCAGTCACAACAGACACTGAAGTTATTGAGACAAATTGTATAGATACTTTGTCAGCCCAAGCAGCAGAACTTATTGCTCTAACACAAGCCTGTATTCAAGCCACAAATAAGAAAGTTAATGTATACACTGACTCACGTTATGCATTCGGAGTTGTACACGACTTCGGCGTACTGTGGCGAGAGAGAGGTTATTTAACCTCCCATGGTGCCCGCATTCAGCACGGACTCCTCATTCATGCCTTGTTAGACGCAATACATCTACCCACTGCTATATCGATTATGAAATGTAAAGCACACACGAAGGTTACTGATATCATTTCTCAAGGCAATGATTTAGCTGACAGAACAGCTAAACAGACTGCTCAGAATCGCACATTAGACATGACAAAGCCAATAGTTCAGACACCAACACAGTGTATGACAATTAAGGATCCCGCACTTGACGTAATTGACATACAGACACATGCTACTGCAGAAGAATTAAAGAAATGGACTGAACTAGGAGGGATCCAGACAGATCAGGGATGGATGACGAAGGAGAAATCTGTATGGTTTCTTCCTGACTCTATGGTCCAAGCCATTATAGCTACAATTCACAGCCCGGCGCATTTAGGAGAAAAAGCTATGCTAGATAGCATTCAACACATTTGGTTCAATAAACATTTACGAGCAGCAGCTAAACAAAAGGTCCGTACCTGTATGATATGTTGTCAGTTCAACCCGGGAAAAAGTGTTCCCGTAGAACAGGGTGGATTCCAGACTCCTGATCATCCTTTTGAAGTGCTCCAAATGGATTATATCCAGATGGAACGATGTCGAGGATTCAAATATGTTCTTGTAGTTGTCTGCGCTCTCTCCCGATGGACTGAGGCGTACCCAGTATCAGATTACACGGCCCCGACTACTGCCAAACAGTTAGTTCGAGAATTCTTCCCACGGTATGGGCTACCACGTGTTGTATATTCAGATAACGGCCAGCCTTTCTCATCCGAATTAATGAAACATGTCTCACTTTTGTTGGGATATCAGTGGAAATTCCACTGTGTCCGACACCCCGAGGCAGCAGGTCTCGTGGAACGACATAATCAAATTTTGAAAATCAGATTGTCTAAAATATGTAAGGAGAAAGGTGTTGACTGGATAGTAGCCTTACCAGTTGCACTATTTTACATAAGAATGGTAGCACACTCTCGAACAGGGCTATCCCCGTATGAGGTGATCTTCGGAAGGCCACCAAATATGTGGGGGACGCCTGTACCACGTAAAATAACTGATGTTAATTGTAATATGCTGACAGATTACCTGGCTTCCTTGATGTCTGCACTACAATCTTGTCGTTCACAGGTAGCTGCAGCTTTTCCTGACAACACTGAGGTGAAACCCCATGACGTTGCTCCGGGGGATCTGGTGTTTGTGAGGAATTTCGATCGGAAAACCCAATTGGAGCCCAGGTGGAAAACACCGAAGCTAGTCCTGCTGACCACAAGAACAGCCGTGAAAGTGGAGGGCCGCAAAGGATGGATACATTCCAGCCACGTTAAGAAATTTCATGGACTATCCTCGGATATAGACGCTGTGCCCTGCACTCCCTCACAGACTGATTCAAAACTTCCCTTTGTTGAAAGGAATGACTCTCAGAACTATAAATTAAAACTTAGGCCCAAACAGTCGAGCAATTTGATTGTTTAAGTCCTCTCCAAGGTGAAGCGGTTGAATTGTCTCTGACATGTATCCCTTGGACCTGAGTAGAGAAAATACCAGAGAAATGTTGAAACGACAGGCGTATTGTAAATCACTGCGTAGCTACTGTGTGAGGACATTATTAATTCTGTTTTTATTGAGTGTTTTAATAATCATTACGAGTGTGATTTTGCACATATATCATCCTATTTCTAGACATGTTTATAATATTACTGCTGAACATTCTTTTAGTGACCTACCGCCACATGAATTATCTTATAGACTTGCGCTGCGCAATAACACCTTCATTAGTATGTTACATCATTCCCATCAGACTAGTAATGCCACCAATTGTTGGGTGTGTGGCCGACTCCCTCCCTATCAGAATAACAAAGGAGTTCTGCCTTTCTTTCCACATCCGTTCACACACAATGGCTCCTGTGGAGCATGGTTTAGTTTACTAAATTCCATAGACCCAGACACAGCAGTTTATCAACAACATTGGATATGGGGAAATCTGAATCTAGTTTTATTCAAAGTCTGTCACCCTAATAAGGAGGGTCACCCCAGTAGAACAGGAACTGATTTAGAAAATGAAGTGTATAAATTAGGTAATTTTACGCCTAATCTCATGATTTTGAACGTCAAATCCGAAGTTGAATTAATTCTGCCCACTATGTCAGTATTTCCAGTTAAGGGTGAATTATGTGTGAGAAAAGTTGGTTCCATACACATGGGCCATAGCAAATGCGTTACTACAGTAGAATATAGTGATCAAGGGAAATCTTCATTTAGAGCTTCTCGCCATTCTTACTTTATATGTGGTCAGACGGCATATATGCGTCTGCCTCTAGATTGGGATGGTACCTGTTACATAGCATTCCTTTTGCCACCTGTTTTCCTAGCTCCCCCTGATTATTATCGAAATGTTCATTTAGTACACAAAAGAGAGCGTAGAGATCTCCCAGTTGTCGATTATACTGAGACGGCATGGGACAAGTATGTAGATTTCAATAAAGGTATCTTTCCCTATATAGGTACAATATCAAATAGTAAGCTGATACGCAGACTCACCAAGACTCTTGAAGCTGTAGTAAACGAGACTATAGCCGCCCTAGGCAATCTGACAGAGGAACAATCAGTGATGAGAATTGTTGTTCTCCAGAATCGTCTTGTCCTTGACGTCATCCTGGCCGATAGGGGCGGAGCTTGCAGGGTCATCGGATCCAGCTGCTGCATATTCATACCAGAAAATTCGCCATCTGTATATAAAGCTATAACACGCCTTCATAAGATTGTAAGCCAGATACACGAGAATCCAGGCACTTGGACGTGGTCCGGGTGGTTTTGGAGTGTGATATCAGCCTGGGGATGGAGAGTTCTATCTTTCCTAGGTATTGGCCTTTTTATGCTCTTCAGTTGTTGTTTATGCCTACAATGTGGACCAGCGATTTGTGGTCTGTGTGCCACATCATGCATTCCATATCAAAGTTCTCGTTCAAAATGCCGGAAAAAGAAGGAAGAAGAAATGATGCTCCATGAGCAAATCGATGGAATGATGAAGATTGATATCTCTTGAAGGGCAAGTAGGGGACAAGGAGGGAATGTGGAAATGTGGATTTTCCTGATCAGTTGCGTCCCCTATCTTGGACCCCAACGGTTCTATATGCATGTTACAAATGCATGTGTGTTCCCTCCAGTTCCAGTTTCCAAGACGCAAACATATGTGTGTCTACCGTCGACATGTTCTCTGTCAGATCCGCCATCAATGGGCTGGATATTCAATTCCTAAGTATGAAAAGCCACCGACTTTATATGGCTAAGGTACTCCATTTTTACAGTTCAGGCAAGTAGGCCCGATTCTTTCCTCAAAGCCTTTCCCTGCTCTCTGTCTCTGACAGTTTCAGCTTGAGCTCGCATCTGTATCCATGAACTTTGTCCTACTCCCTGTGCAGCTAACGGTGCCTGCCTCGGCCAGTTTTCGCCTGCCTGCCAAGAAGCTGTATTTCACCTTCGAATTATCTATTTTGCTCTTCAGCCGATGCATTCCTGTCTAGTGATTTAGGTAAACATTTCCTTTAGCTCACAAGCAAAGGACTCAGCCTTTCCGTCCTCCTGCAAGTGATTCATAGCCCTGTTGCCATGGAAAGTTTTCTGCCCCTCGCTTCTCATATAGGCACTTAGACGCTTGTACACGCACATACAGTTAGTATAGAATAGATTCTGTCCGAGAGTCCTTCCTTGTGGATAACATAGTTCTCTAAACATAGGATGTTAGATATGATTTGGGATTAGGTTGACATGACCCCCCAGACTTCTCGTCTCCACATGTAGAGCTAAATGTCAAGTCCCCTTCACCCCCTAGTTGCACGTCAATCACACGTCATGCTGCTGCGCACGCATCTATGTTAAGTATTATCGTATAGATCCACCTATGTAAGATAATCAGAGCCAATCATGTTTCTTTTTGCTCCTTATTACGCCTAGTTTCAATTACGTATCACTATGTTAATTTATCTTATCAATTGTTACGCCTTTTTGCACTTGTTTCATTGTAAATGTATGACCTATAAAAGTTACTTCTTGTCAATAAAGTATTGTACTTCACTTCCTGAACCCTCGTGGTGACGGAACCTGAAGGCCGCGACTCGAGTCGGCCATTTTGGATGGAATAAAGCCCATTTAGAAAACCTCTTATACCACGGATTCTGCCTCTTGTTATTCTGAGCTATTTTACTTTATTTTAAAGATTCCGTATGAAATTCAGTTTAGGTAAAAAGAATATTTACCACACATCACGCATGAGTGTGAAACCGTTCGTTATCAGAGCTGTTTTCAAAACCCAAGCAGCATTTAAACACGGGCACTCTCTTCGTAGCAGAGCAGGCCAAGAAACAGCAGTCTATCCAGTGAAGTTGGGGATCTGGTTGGGCTGTGAAAATTAAGCACTTTCAGCTGTTCGATTCTGCCTTGATTTACCGTTTCGCAGCATCACGGTGAAACACTGCCGTTTTTCAAAGAGGAACGCACACATTTTCATTTTTCTCTAACTGCCTTTCCCTCTCCTGCAGCCACTTTCTTCGTTTCTGTCACTTCCTTGACATTCCTAAATAGACTTTCTCAGGTTGCATTTCACGTTTCGCTAGTGTTTCCTCATCACCCCTCAACATTCTGTTGTTCTACCCCCAGGTATTGACCAACTCAGTGCCCAGCTGCGGATTGCTGCTCTAATACCCCATAATGTTGTGCAAGTACTCTCTCTCTCCCTCACCCACGCGTTTTCACAGCTTGTCTGGGCACCTGTTAGCAAGTATATTATGAGCTTTGAAGCACTTGCTGCTGCATTCCTGGCTCCCAGAAATTTTGAGGCAACAATAAAAAGTTCAATACAATCCCAGTGATTAATGTTCTTCCAGGATAGTGATGGAGTTTTGTCTAGTGCAAATGTTGACTCATCTTAAGGTAAGGCAGGGGGTTAATATGTCTGCTGCAAAGAATGTGTACCATGCAGATCACAAAGTAATGTAAATAGGCCAGTGGGTTACTGCTTTTGTCAGAGAGATCATTTTGTTACTTGCAGTTTATTTAAGTTAAAATCCGTAGACAGAACAGTAATCTAATAATTTTCATCAACGTGATGCAAGCAATTTGCAAGGTATAGATTAGATCGTTACGATCTTTTCCCCAGTGAAGAGAACCTCCAACCATGGTGTTATATTTTAAATTTGGAGTTTTTGCTTCTCCAGAGAAAGCACTCTTACGCTATACTGCCTAGGGATGACATTTGACTCCTTCAGCATTTAGTCCTCTGTCTTACGCACAATTTCCTATACACTGATTTACACATGTATCATTGATTTTCTCTGTTGAATGTGTGTGTGATGAAAAGTGCTCTGACACCCTACACTGATATTAGTGGCACTATAAAATAATTTAATGCATGTGAGACAGGGGTTATCGAGACTTAAGGGGCACAGTTAAAGGGTAGTAGTGAGGAAATCTGTGATGGAGGTGTTCATTGGGGGGCGCCAACAAACATTGTCCCACCTGGCTCCACCAGAACTAAAGCCGGCTCTGATAATAAATGTAAATATACATTAGGGCTCGCAGTTTACTCTAGGGATGGTAAGATGCTTTTGGCTATTGAATTTTCTGAGATTTTCTTAGAGACGTTTGCACAACTAATCTCTTGGATAACATAAACAGCAAATTGTAAGAAAACATAACTTGGCATGGACTTCTGTCTTTGAACCCATAGCACATGTGACGAGAGAAAAATAAGATTTAAATGCATCTTTATTGCTCATTCATGTTCTGACGAAATAGAACACCTGATTTTTGTCAGCTCACTAGAGCGGGTCAGTAGGCCCTGAAATAGGTCACCCAGATAAAAGCTGATTAGTCATAACGAGTGGGCAAGCAGATCTCTTGAGGTCTGTAGAGACTGCATCACTGAAGGTCTAATGTATGATGCAGGTATTTAAATAACTGATAATATGGAACCATGTGAGCACTCACCTGTGTTCATCTAAATTGAAACTCCAGGTAACTATTCAGTAAGCCCGAGCGTAGCTGGCGTAGTTGCACTATGCGGAGCTCCACAGAGTTGGGCAAAACCTCAGTGGAGCTCCGCTCTGTACCACGCCCCCCCCCCAATATATAACTATTTAAAACAAATAAATAAATGAATTAGATAAAAAAATACACTTACCCCTATCGCGGCATCTCTGGGCTGCCCTCCTCTCCTCGCCATGGTCTCTTCTGCAAACCGAAACCCTTACGTCAGACGTATGTCTTGTAGGACTGTGCGCACATGCATGGAGTGGCCCCCCTCTTGAAAGCCCAGAATGGAGGATAAATATGGGAGAGCTGCAGAAGCTCCTTAGAACAGTGCCTGGAACAAATGAAGAAGATAGACTGCCCTGCTGGGCCCTAGGGCTGCACCACAGAAGGCTTTCACTCGAAAGGACTGCACCTGTTGCACTCTCAAGACTCCATAAAGAACAGTGCCTGACACAAAGGAAAAGGAGTTGGCTCCCTGATCAGCAACCGGTACAACAGAGGTGGAGGAAGGCACCTGAAAGCCCAAAGAGAGGATCACCCACGCTGACCAGTTGCAATTGCATTTTTCCTGGACTGTGTAGGTTCATTGTAAGAGACTGAGTCCTAGTCCCCAAAACCAATCCAGATACTCTGAACCCTTGGCTGGCTCTACTGGACACTTCTCTGCCCAAAGAAACCAAAAGGAACAAGGTCTGAAAGTTTGGAAACTTTCTACAAAGTTTTGCTGAAAGGGTGTAGGAGAAGACCAGCTCGAGAATCAAGCCGCCGCAGTCAACACACAAATCGGTCTGAACACTCTGGCTTTTCACGCTCAAAGCTATGGAGCTCCCCGCCATCACAATTAAGGACAAAGACTTTCAGAGGCTCACTGTGGCATCGCACTGCAGCAGGCCCCCATCATTGAATCGAACTCCGGTTCCGAAGAACCTGGACACTTGATGTGGAAAGAAAAGTTCTAAGAAAAGACTAAGGACCTCAATACAAGTTTGGCCCTCCACCTGCAACACCGCCACCACAGGCAGAAGAACCGTCAAGCCCGTAGTGCACCCCCGCCAGATTATGAGTGCAATCCACGTCAGGTGGATGGTTCTGTGGCAGTCTCACTGTGGCGGCTGTGTCAGGCTCCTAGGAGATCCTTCACAGCAGACTGCCACTGTGACATGCATGCTACACTGTGCAGGAACGGGGGTGCAATTCCAGCGGGGCACAACATGTGCCCCCAGCATGCACCCCCAGGCCCAGAAGTGGCAGTGGACCATGCTCAGTAGTGCCATAGTGGCACTACCAGCATATTCCTGAGCATTTCCGCTCCTTGACCACTGCAGGATCCTGGATTCCCTGTGGACAAGGCGGTCCTGTGGTGGCACAACCACCACACTCAGAATACTGTCGGCAAACACATAGTGGTGGCGGTGGTCGGACTGCCACAACAAGTATGGTGGTCCTGAGGGCAACTCGTAATAAAGCTCTATGTCCAAAAGCAAACTTTTGACCGGGACCTAGCTCTCAACCTATCTGACCCATGGTCCATCGTGGTCAATCTAAAACTTTGATTTTGTCCCGGTATTGCAAGACCAGAGACCCCCGAGTGGTGCTTCAATCTTTTTAGCGCTAGAATGCAAATATTTGATGTATTCTTTTAAAATTCCTATCTCTGGTTCCCTACATTGGATTTATGTTGTTAAGGTGTCATGTTAAAGATAAAAATTATCTCTATCTTTGTACATTAGTTTTAGATTTTTATTGTGTTGCATATTTCCTTATTTATTGTTTTGGCTGGTATTAAATGCTTTACATAAAACCTGACTTCTAAGTTAAGCCTAACTGCTTGTTTGTTAAGCTACCAAGGGTTGAGCAATGAATAATTTACTGAGACTTGACAACCTATTAGTGATTGTGGTATAATTACAAGGTAAGGGTGAATCCCCCCAACTACTAATAACCATTCTGCACAATATACCCTCAAACATTGTATGTGGTCATTTACATTTAAGATGATAAATATGGCAACCTTCCAAAACCATCTTAAATGCAAAGGGTATCTACTGTTGATTAATTTTTCCAATACAAAGAATAGTGAATTTAATTTAAGCACTCAATGAGCGGTTCTCCTACAATGTGTGAAAGTAGAACATATTTATATGTGGTTGATTCACATGAATTGAGGGGAAAAGTAAGACTGCTATGATATACATTTCATGGGTCAATGCATACATTTATTTGTGGAGCAATGGGGAGGACACAGGGAAACTTACGTCGATTTTTCTTTTTAGGGTTTCAGATGGCACTTCCATATACAAAAAACTGATCTTCCCCCCAAATAGATTTAAGGGTATTCACACAGTTGTAGCATATTTCTCTCATTTTTGGAGAGAGATGAGTGCATTTTAAGACAAACTAGAGAAGCTATAATGATTGTAAGGTGAACTAAACATTTAGTGAATGAGAGTGGTGTGGCTAGGTGGTGAACAAATAACACATTCATCAATGAGGTTACCTGTAAGCAAATCTTGCAGCTTAATTGGTTTCTAAGTTAAAAAATGAGTGCAAAGTAACTGATGTAGCTTTAGCTTAGTTGTCCTGGAAAGAAACATTGTGGACTGTCTTTTCCAACATTCGTTTCTTGAATTGTCTCAAATAAGTGGTCTTCATATTTTCCAGTAACTTGCTGACTAATAAGTCATTGCCTGCTAGCATGTCCTGTGAGTGCAACTAGTGGGCACCTAGATGATAACAACTTGTGTTCAGTGATGGTGTAAATGAAAGTATACTGGTAAGTGGCCTGCAGCCTGAGCATGACACAGCTGGTTGATTATCCTTATTCCTCCACTTGCTTACTTCTCTTGGCGTGGTTGTGTGTGCTTTGGGGTGGTGGCTGGATAGAGGTGCTTCTATGGATTGGGCATGTCTGAAACAGTTCTGACAAAGCTTTTCATGCTATGTTCTGCTGAGAGAACATTTAGAAACATAGGATAAAAACCAAGGCACTGGGACCAAAGTTGGGTTGGAAGTACCTACAGGAACTGAGATATTGATGCAACTCCTGTGTTATTTCCTGGCAGCCCCCCCTTCCTGTCCCCAAAACTTGACTGTTTAGATCAAAATGGCATCTGCAGTATTAGGGCGCTAATGTTACATGTTAGCATGCTGGCTTGATGGACTTTGCATGCTGTATGTTCCCTGTGCAAGAGAGCCTTCCTCTACAATATGTATCTGGGATGACAGGCCGGCAGTCCAGGCTCATTGTGACAGCTGTGCGGCATGATAGTGGACATGAAGAAGCTGTGGGAACTGGAAGGGAAGCGAGCAGTGGAGATGATGAGCAGCAGAGCAGCATTAGACATGGTCAAGAGGCCATGCATTCAAGATAGCATATGGAGCAGGTCACAGAGATCCTGTAAATGTCAAAGGGAAGAAAGAAACCCTGGACCACAATGTGTGCTGGACCTTGCAGTTGGGTTTTTCGAGCCTTTGATCATTCAGGACGTTTTTGGGTGTCTGTATCCAGCTTTGCAAGATCCCCAAAAGGAGACTGTGCTATTGAATATTAACACCAACTATATTTTGTCATACTGATATTAGAACAGGATATTGAGTGATAAAATACTGAAAGGTAATTGCATATGGAGTAGTGTGGATTTCCTGGGGCCGATTCACAGAACTAACTTAAGACAAAATCCTAAACTTACTACTTTTGGTATTCACAGAAGTTAGGATTTTGTCTCAAGTTTGTCTTAAGACAAACTTAAGACAGACTTAAGACAGACTTAAGACAGACTTAAGACAAACTTAAGACAGACTTAAGACAGACTTAAGACAAACTTAAGACAAAATCCTAACTTAAGTCTGTCTTAAGTCTGTCTTAAGTTTGTCTTAAGTCTGTCTTAAGTCTGTCTTAAGTCTGTCTTAAGTTTGTCTTAAGTTTGTCATAAGACAAACTTAAGAGAAAATCCTAACTTCTGTGAATACCAAAAGTAGTAAGTTTAGGATTTTCTCTTAAGTTAGTTCTGTGAATCGGGCCCACTATTCCTAAATTCACATCTATGTACTTAGAAGATATATGTACTGTGTAGGTACTTATAGATGTAGTTAGGTATAGAAAATCTAGACTTATTTACCTGTTGATATTTAATTTCTGATATTCTGTCCTTGTTATTCTGTCAATTGATATTGTTGAGTCTATATTTATGGGGCACGCCTCAAAACGAGATTTACATTAATTGTGTTTCAATTTTAAAGCCAGGTTTCTTTTCTGCATGCCAGGCGTTCTGTGGTGAGGGTGGAGTCACCAAGGGGATGAAAAGGCTAAGGCCTAGTTGATAGCCTGATAGCCACAGAAACCTTTTTCAATATGCAGAATGTTTGGATTTAGGTCTATCCTATTATTACTCTCTAAATGTTTTGCATATTGAGGCATTTGCCTCTTTTATCGAGCATTAGACATCTCTATTTTCCCAAGAAGTCCTTCTTTTCTTTTTTTCTTGTTGATCCTGGAGCCTCCCTTGCTTCATTCATACATAAATGATTAGCTATGACCATATCCTGTTTATACTAAGAGAAAATCCTGCAACCTCCAGAGGGAAGTATTAAGGAATCTAGCGAGGAAGACAAGACTGAGTATAATGAGGTTTGCCTTATCATTACACCTTCAAGTTCCTGACATTATTTATTAAATCTTGGATATTCTCAAGAATATAATCCTAAAATTGAACCCCGCACATAGGAACAAGCACCAACATCCTGTGAAATGCAAACAAACATGTGAAGGTTTTAATAGATACATTATGCATATCAGGACACAGATGCATATAGCACTGCTATATTCACCACTGCTGCATCAAATTCATGTATCTGTAAGTCGTAATGATGAGTTGATGAGAAGGCCAAAGTTGCAGCCCTTCACCTATCTAAAAGAGGAATGCCTGGAGCTGTAGCTCAAACATCTGCAGTTCCCCTTATATAGGAACCCAGTTCGAAAGAGGTCAAATCAACATCTTTCAATTCATAAGCCTTGTAAGGAGAGCATAACCCCAACAGTTCAGAGTAATATTAGTCAATTTTAGACCTTCCTTAGCTTGACCAACATTAATCAAATGAGATTTGGAATGCCCTGAGATCCACAAGGCATGCTACATAACACAATACTCTGTTACTGACATCTAAGCCCAGCTGTGAATTCACCACAGCTCCATCTCACAATGAAGATAACATTACCACCTGGTCCAATATGGAGCAGAATGTAACAAGCATCCTAAAACTCCCAATGTGTGTAAGGAGGAAATGGCTACCTAAAAGACTGCATTACAATGAAAGATCCAAAGCAATCTGATTGAAAAGATTACCTTGTAGAACAAGTGACAAATCCCATGGAAGAACAATAATCTTCTGTGGAGAATGTAGTATTAAAAAATTCCTTCCATAATCTGGAAACTTAAGCTTCTATCATATCCAATTCACCCCAGGGAACATTGAATGCCTTTCACATGGGCCCATTGTACCATGAGCATGGCAACAGCCATACCTTTATTGAATCCATCCAGTAAGAAATCAAATATAGTGTCATGAGGACAATGCAATCAGGAAACATCATGCTTGGAAAGAGATCCAGTGATGTGTGAATACCCAATAAGTGTCTAGATAACAAGACTGCTAAAAGCCAAGTTAACTTTCTAAAATAGTCCCATTTGAAATAAAGCAAGATAGGAGGTGAGGAGAAATGTTGTAGAGATAACAAAGTAGCATGGGAAAGGACGTGCCCTTGCTAGTTCAACAACCTAGGAACCCACCCCCTCCAAAGCCAGTAAGATAGATCTCCTATGACCAAATAGGTCTTCCTCTGAATATTGCGAAGGGCCTGACAGATTAGGGGAAATAGAGACAAGCATAGATGTGAGCACTGGGATAGAAAACCACCAATGCATCCACCCTTTCCATCAGTGGCTCTTGCCACCTAGTCATGAAAGGGGTGCCACCCCTTTGAGTTTTTGGGTGAACAAATCCATTCTTCTGAATCTTATGAAATGGTCATAAATATACTCTGAGAAGGTCCCAAAGAGAACAGTGACCATTTGCCTTTTTATTAGTCACATCTATGAGATGAATAACCATCAAAAAAGGACATACTGTTGAGCCCACTGTAATATCTGTGCAGCCAACTGAGAGAGGCTTTTCACTTTGATGTCTCCTTGCATCGACTATTGCCTGTGCATATCAAAGCTAATTAACCTCTTTTCCAAGGGGCAAATGTTAACAGGTCCTGCATGACAGCATAAAGATCTTTCCCATTGGAAGGGTATATTTTGTCCAATGAATTCAAACATTCTTCTATATTCATTTTCCTATAATGTAGCTCCCCACCTCAGAGAACGGATAGGACACTTGGAGCTTTAGGATCCAATTCTACCACCCATCTTCAATTGGTTTAGATCTATCTAATGCGAGTGGTGCAAAAGTGCTCAGGGTCTTTAGAACTCGGCTGAACTGTTGTGAAACTGGACTCCATATTCTGGGAAGATGCTGAATCAGTGGTTTCATGTGCTACATGGCATATCATATCAAGAACAGTGTTCATGCCATATGCCCTTGATCTTGTACCTGAAGCCAGTCTAGGGTAGGAGAAATATATAGACAAACCAAAACTCCTACACAGGCGTGAAATGTTTGGATTCTCCTTTCTGGCAAACCACACATTGCCTAGCTTGATATGAAAATTAGCATCAATAAACTCCATTGTCTTGAGCATCCCAGCATAAGCATACATGTTTTCAGTTGCAAGCCCTATCTAATAGAATTTTCATAATGCCTCCATGATGCAGGCACAAAGTTGGAGAAATATATTTATTTCTCCAAACATTTTAAACTTTGCATGTGTTGCACTGTCAACTGTGTAAAATGTTTAAATGGTTGGCTAGCCATAAGATTTGCACCTTTAAGTGCATGCTTCAAGTACTTAACCTATGCTAGATGTCTCACACACCTTTACACCATGGTTCAAAGGTGAACATGTGGTGATGAGCTGCATGTTTGTTCACCATTGATGGGGAAAATGAGGTGAGATTTTTGCAAATGTATCAATAATACATTTGCCATCAAAACAGCACACATCCTGTGCAGATTTGCCAGGTTATATTACAGTGCATGCATTATCCAATTATTTAGGTATCACTTTACTCAGTAGCACTCTGGGGATACTAAATGTTTATATCTAACAAAAGAAGCTAGAAGGTGTCCTTGCCCATGTGGATTCCATTAAAATAGCCATGAATAAACCCTCAGAGGCAAAACCTGTCATTAGCATAGAAAGAGATTTTAACAGTGATATGGGTGAATAGGACAATGACTCAGAGAGGAAATATCAAACTGAAAACTATATTAGACATTACATCAGTCTAACAAAAGTTTTCAAACAAAGTCTCACAAGGCTAAATATTTCAACATTTCTGTTCCAGCAAAGGACAGATCTCAGCCTGAAACACGTTTGATAATGAAGCAGTCTTATCACTGGCATACAATGCCCATATAGCTCATATTGTAATCAACTACATCCACCTCAGGACTGAAGATTGTTCCAGGTTTGAAAACCTGAGAGTACTCTGGAGACTGGAAAGTGACCAAGACACCCTGTAATTTGACGTCATAAGGAATTTAAGCGAATTTAAGCAAAGAGATATAAAAGAGCTTGACAACCATTGGGCTCTAGGGAGTCAAGCGAGGCTCAATTGGGACCAAGATTTATGAACCAATCTAAATGAATGACTAATTGACTCAGAGACCAGAGAACTTGCCATCAACCTAAAAGACAAGCTTGATGAACAATCAAATTGGTTATTGTGCTGCCAATTTCTTTCGACATTGTTACCCCACCTTATGTCAAACTTTTAAGGAAAAAACAAAAAATCATACCTAGGAACCACTAAAAAACACAGGATGATTGAACAAAGATTGCAAATCTCTCAAAGACAGATTGAAATTTCTTGTTTAATCAAAGGCAACCCCAGAAGAGATCAGTAAAATAAGAACCTGTTAAAAAATCAATAATCACGAAAGCAGACATAGGCACTGCAAAAAAATAGGTCTTACAAGAAAAAATGTAACTCAAGAAAAACCTGTGGTACTTCTGACAGAAAATCCATGAAGGACTAGGAGAAAAACAATCAATCACTTCTCCACAGTATTTTGCTCAGCAAAATAGCAATTTAAGCATGATCCTAAAGCAACCGTTGAGCCATCACATGAGCCATCACAAGTTACATCTGAGACACAAACAGATCTAACAGCCAGAAAAGCATTTCTGGTAGCAATACTGGGATAAGAAGCAGACAGCTATAAACGACATCCCAAAGGAGAAAGCACCAGGAACCAATAATGGTACCAGTGGAGGCATATAAACATTGTGCAGAATGGTGGCAAGAAATCTTAAAGCCAACTTTTGGAGAAATCTCTTTGTCAGTTGTATGTCCTCCATCTAGGAGAAACCATGGTGTAATACCCCTGTGTAATAAAGGCATCCAAGACCTTACAGACCCATCAGTCTCTTGGACATAGGCTACAAAATCTTCTTTAGGATGATATTTAGAGCTCTTGAAGATGCGATGCAAAAAGGAAGCATCCTATGTCACATCAAAGGATGTTTCAGAGAAAGCCTATCTACAGGTTGATCAGATATTCACCTTTTTGCACGTCACTCACAAATACAGAACAGCAAAAATATTAACGCTTTATGTAGCCTTTCTGGATTTTAATGGCAGTTTTTGACAAAATGCCCATACATAAACACTGGTAAAAGCAGCAAGACATGGGCCTGGTCCATTATTATTATCATTGTAAGAATTGTATACATGGACACCACCTCCCAGTTCAGGCTAATTCAGAAAGGCTTTTTCATCAAATAATTTGCTACACTCAGTGGAGTGGGACAAGGCTGCCTACTTGCGCCTCTCTTATTCTCTCTTTACACAAAGCACCTACATAGGGAACACATAGGCAAGTGATGGAAGCTCTTAAAAAGGCGCCCCAACAATAGACACCTTTCCAGTCTCTGTGTTTCTATATGTCGATGTCTCCATCAAGATCACCCAAAAGACTTGTAAGCTCAACTCACAGCAACAACAGGATGCTGCAAAGAGAACAGCTTAAAAAAACCTGGGAAAACAAAATTTATGTTTGCCAAAAAAAATAAGAAAGACAATAAAGTCTTCTGCATCAATGATACAAAGTTTAAAAAAGTGAACTCCTTCGCCTACATGAACCTACATGGTTCAATGACACTATCATGGTAAACAATATCATTGACCAAAACAATGTGTCAAAAATTTTGATTGCCTAAATATTGTGTTCCAACACTTATAATGGGAATTACAAAAAAAAAAAAAACTTACGACAGCAATTTTGTCACAAAACATGCGAAGAAAACAGGTTTTTTAATATATATATATATATATATATATATATATATATATATATATATATATATATATATATTTTATTCACCAAAGCTCCCAAGCATGTCCGGACGCACTCACCACTGTTGAAAACCGAAGTTTATTATCATGGCAGCCAGCGATTTCATACCGGTAATTTAAAGTTTAAAAGTGCCGACGCGTTTCGATGTGTTGAACATCTTCTTCATGGGCAGCTGCAATCAAAGTCCAAAGGCAGTCTAGCATGCTTATTTGTAGTATCCCGCCCATAGTGGGTGTAGCTTAGTGCACAGGGGCATGCTGGAACATGTAGTACCCTCAGTGGGTTGCATGGACCTCTTTAGCAGCACTTATATTCCTTTAGTAAGGCTCCGGCATTGTCGCTGGTTAGTTGAAGCCTCAACAGTAGTGCCGCCTCACGTGAGATTGTTCCCACCGCAGCCTCTTTTCTTCAAGATGGTGCGCCCAGCGCGGCAGGGCTGCCGCGTTAAATTTTATTCACCAAAGCTCCCAAGCATGTCCGGACGCACTCACCACTGTTGAAAACCGAAGTTTATTATCATGGCAGCCAGCGATTTCATACCGGTAATTTAAAGTTTAAAAGTGCCGACGCGTTTCGATGTGTTGAACATCTTCTTCATGGGCAGCTGCAATCAAAGTCCAAAGGCAGTCTAGCATGCTTATTCGTAGTATCCCGCCCATAGTGGGTGTAGCTTAGTGCACAGGGGCATGCTGGAACATGTAGTACCCTCAGTGGGTTGCATGGACCTCTTTAGCAGCACTTATATTCCTTTAGTAAGGCTCCGGCATTGTCGCTGGTTAGTTGAAGCCTCAACAGTAGTGCCGCCTCACTTGAGATTGTTCCCACCGCAGCCTCTTTTCTTCAAGATGGTGCGCCCAGCGCGGCAGGGCTGCCGCGTTAAATTTTATTCACCAAAGCTCCCAAGCATGTCCGGACGCACTCACCACTGTTGAAAACCGAAGTTTATTATCATGGCAGCCAGCGATTTCATACCGGTAATTTAAAGTTTAAAAGTGCCGACGCGTTTCGATGTGTTGAACATCTTCTTCATGGGCAGCTGCAATCAAAGTCCAAAGGCAGTCTAGCATGCTTATTTGTAGTATCCCGCCCATAGTGGGTGTAGCTTAGTGCACAGGGGCATGCTGGAACATGTAGTACCCTCAGTGGGTTGCATGGACCTCTTTAGCAGCACTTATATTCCTTTAGTAAGGCTCCGGCATTGTCGCTGGTTAGTTGAAGCCTCAACAGTAGTGCCGCCTCACCTGAGATTGTTCCCACCGCAGCCTCTTTTCTTCAAGATGGTGCGCCCAGCGCGGCAGGGCTGCCGCATTAAATTTTATTCACCAAAGCTCCCAAGCATGTCCGGACGCACTCACCACTGTTGAAAACCGAAGTTTATTATCATGGCAGCCAGCGATTTCATACCGGTAATTTAAAGTTTAAAAGTGCCGACGCGTTTCGATCTGTTGAACATCTTCTTCATGGGCAGCTGCAATCAAAGTCCAAAGGCAGTCTAGCATGCTTATTTGTAGTATCCCGCCCATAGTGGGTGTAGCTTAGTGCACAGGGGCATGCTGGAACATGTAGTACCCTCAGTGGGTTGCATGGACCTCTTTAGCAGCACTTAAATTCCTTTAGTAAGGCTCCGGCATTGTCGCTGGTTAGTTGAAGCCTCAACAGTAGTGCCGCCTCACGTGAGATTGTTCCCACCGCAGCCTCTTTTCTTCAAGATGGTGCGCCCAGCGCGGCAGGGCTGCCGCGTTAAATTTTATTCACCAAAGCTCCCAAGCATGTCCGGACGCACTCACCACTGTTGAAAACCGAAGTTTATTATCATGGCAGCCAGCGATTTCATACCGGTAATTTAAAGTTTAAAAGTGCCGACGCGTTTCGATGTGTTGAACATCTTCTTCATGGGCAGCTGCAATCAAAGTCCAAAGGCAGTCTAGCATGCTTATTTGTAGTATCCCGCCCGTAGTGGGTGTAGCTTAGTGCACAGGGGCATGCTGGAACATGTAGTACCCTCAGTGGGTTGCATGGACCTCTTTAGCAGCACTTATATTCTTTGATTGCAGCTGCCCATGAAGAAGATGTTCAACACATCGAAACGCGTCGGCACTTTTAAACTTTAAATTACCGGTATGAAATCGCTGGCTGCCATGATAATACGCACCATCTTGAAGAAAAGAGGCTGCGGTGGGAACAATCTCACGTGAGGCGGCACTACTGTTGAGGCTTCAACTAACCAGCGACAATGCCGGAGCCTTACTAAAGGAATATAAGTGCTGCTAAAGAGGTCCATGCAACCCACTGAGGGTACTACATGTTCCAGCATGCCCCTGTGCACTAAGCTACACCCACTATGGGCGGGATACTACAAATAAGCATGCTAGACTGCCTTTGGACTTTGATTGCAGCTGCCCATGAAGAAGATGTTCAACAGATCGAAACGCGTCGGCACTTTTAAACTTTAAATTACCGGTATGAAATCGCTGGCTGCCATGATAATAAACTTCGGTTTTCAACAGTGGTGAGTGTGTCCGGACATGCTTGGGAGCTTTGGTGAATAAAATTTAACGCGGCAGCCCTGCCGCGCTAGGTGCACCATCTTGAAGAAAAGAGGCTGCGGTGGGAACAATCTCACGTGAGGCGGCACTACTGTTGAGGCTTCAACTAACCAGCGACAATGCCGGAGCCTTACTAAAGGAATATAAGTGCTGCTAAAGAGGTCCATGCAACCCACTGAGGGTACTACATGTTCCAGCATGCCCCTGTGCACTAAGCTACACCCACTATGGGCGGGACACTACAAATAAGCATGCTAGACTGCCTTTGGACTTTGATTGCAGCTGCCCATGAAGAAGATGTTCAACACATCGAAACGCGTCGGCACTTTTAAACTTTAAATTACCGGTATGAAATCGCTGGCTGCCATGATAATAAACTTCGGTTTTCAACAGTGGTGAGTGCGTCCGGACATGCTTGGGAGCTTTGGTGAATAAAATTTAACGCGGCAGCCCTGCCGCGCTGGGCGCACCATCTTGAAGAAAAGAGGCTGCGGTGGGAACAATCTCACGTGAGGCGGCACTACTGTTGAGGCTTCAACTAACCAGCGACAATGCCGGAGCCTTACTAAAGGAATATAAGTGCTGCTAAAGAGGTCCATGCAACCCACTGAGGGTACTACATGTTCCAGCATGCCCCTGTGCACTAAGCTACACCCACTATGGGCGGGATACTACAAATAAGCATGCTAGACTGCCTTTGGACTTTGATTGCAGCTGCCCATGAAGAAGATGTTCAACACATCGAAACGCGTCGGCACTTTTAAACTTTAAATTACTGGTATGAAATCGCTGGCTGCCATGATAATAAACTTCAGTTTTCAACAGTGGTGAGTGCGTCCGGACATGCTTGGGAGCTTTGGTGAATAAAATTTAACGCGGCAGCCCTGCCGCGCTGGGCGCACCATCTTGAAGAAAAGAGGCTGCGGTGGGAACAATCTCACGTGAGGCGGCACTACTGTTGAGGCTTCAACTAACCAGCGACAATGCCGGAGCCTTACTAAAGGAATATAAGTGCTGCTAAAGAGGTCCATGCAACCCACTGAGGGTACTACATGTTCCAGCATGCCCCTGTGCACTAAGCTACACCCACTATGGGCGGGATACTACAAATAAGCATGCTAGACTGCCTTTGGACTTTGATTGCAGCTGCCCATGAAGAAGATGTTCAACACATCGAAACGCGTCGGCACTTTTAAACTTTAAATTACCGGTATGAAATCGCTGGCTGTCATGATAATAAACTTCGGTTTTCAACAGTGGTGAGTGCGTCCGGACATGCTTGGGAGCTTTGGTGAATAAATATATATATATATATATATATATATATATATATATATATATATATATATATATATATATATATATATATATATTCACTGAGAAAACCATAGGTTTCAGGGGCGTTATAGTAAGCTGGACATTTTTCTCGTATGAAACCCTAGAATTTCCCTGTTATAGTTAGTTCAGCTAACTATAACTCGCGCCCCCGCAATGCACTGCTGATGACATCACATATTACATCACTCATGACATGGTCAGTGACATCACTGATGACATTACTTAGCTGAACTAACTATAACGGGGGAATTTCTAGGGTTTTGTACGAGGTAAATGTCCAGCTAACTATAACGCCCCTGAAACCTATGTTTTTTTCAGTGAATTTCTAAGATTTTAAATGCTAACTGTAACATACCTGAAACCTATGGTTTTTTAAGTGAATTTCAAAGGTTTTTTAAATACTAATTCCTATCTATAACTTATCTCTAAAGCTATGATGTTTAATGATTTTCATAGGATTTCTAAATCTTTATATTTCAGTGTATCAATTCCTTTAATTATGTTTTTTATATTGTTTTTCACCATTTTTTAAAGTTTTTTTTCAATTAATTCTTTTAAAAATTAAAAAATATTATTAGTTTTTAATGATTTTTTTTAAAATGTACATTTTTTAAAACTATTTTTTATATTTTTTAAATATTTTTAAACTATATTTTTAATACTTTATTTTTTTTATACAATTTTTTGGATTTGCACACCCTATGCGCACCTTTCTCGATCCCCGCGTGGAACATAGTCGCCATTTTACGATTGTAGTGTAGGATCCGTGTACGGTATGCGTTGGGTACGTATTTTCATGCGCGATTGCTATGCGACTGGTACGCGTACGTTACGCGACGCTCGCACGCTTATGCGAAACATCATGTGCGTGCTTGACGCGGTGGGTGCGCGAATCCCGCGAAATGTTTAAGTTTCAAAAAACATATATATATATATGTATTTCATTTAAATATTAATTTAAGACATAATCTAAACTCTTTTTAGAGCCACTCAAGAACAAAACACTTAAGCTTGATGTTTATCTCCCAAAAATTTCAGTTTTTTTTCCTTGGAGTCGCGCACCCAACGCGTTAGGAACCGCACACCCTACACAAGAGAAATCGTGCACCCAACGCATTAGGATGCGCGACTCCTAACTTTACCTTAAAAAAAAAATAGCCCCTATCACTAATTTTTATTATCACTTTGGGGACCGTGGGGGGAGCCCCAACGCCCCCACGGTCCCAGCCGGCACCCTGCGTCCTTCAGGAGCCGGCATTGATTTTCCACATGGGGAGCTGCTGACATGCAGCTCCCCATGTGGAAAAGCAATATTGTTTGGATTTTGAAAGAGAGAGCAGGTTTCCCAGCACTCTCTTTCAAAATCCAAACGAAGATTGCTATGGGAGGGCGGGAGACTCCCGCCCTCTCATAGCAAACAACAGTGTCTTGGGGGTGGGCACCCCAGGACACTGTAGGAGCCGGCCCTGGGGGGTGGCGGTCTCCAGGGCCCCTGAAGGCTCCAGGAGGGGGGCCACGCAGCCCCCTCCCTCAATAAATAAAGCCCTGGGTGTAGTGGTCCCCGGGGCTTGAGGGGCCGTTCAGCCCTCCCACCCTATTTATTTTCTAGCCCTGGGGGGTAGCGGTCTCCGGGGCTGGGGGGCCCCTCTGGGCCCCCTTTTAATTTTTTACGTATTTTGCCACAGGGATTGGGCTAAGTATTAAGGAAGCGCGAAAGCCCGCACTTCGTTTTTTTTTTTTTATGGCCGGATCGGCGCACCCTGCGCGCATTTGGCCATTTAAAAAAAAAAAAAAAAAGGGGCCCTGGGAGTCCTTCTGGGACCCCCTAAGCAACACTACAGGGTCAGAGTATTTCTACCCTGCCCCTTTACATCTTTCACGCACTTATTTCCCTTACTTCTTCAGCCTCGCTTCTACCGAGGCACAAAATGGCTGCCAACAGTTCCTGGTTTCGAATGTTGACAGATACTTGACAGCCAATTAGCATTCAGCGCATGATCGGGAGGGTGTGCGCACGATTCGCAGAGGGTGCGCTCAGGGTGCGCATCGGGTGCGGATCCTCCGAGGCCATAGATATATATGTACTTTTAACTCTAATTTTCTCAGGAGCTACTGAACGGATTTACACCCTTTACGCAAAAGGCATGAGTCTGAACTGAGGACTACCTTTTTGCCAAATTTGGTGTAATTCCGTTTAGCAGTTCAGGCTGTAGCTGCTTCAAAAGGTCCTATGGGAAATTGCATGGGGAAAACGCATTTTGGTACCCCCTTTTTTCTCGGCCCCCGCTTCATGAATCACCCTGAAACTTTCAGGATAGGAGCGAACCGGAGCTGGCCAAAAGTTTGGAAAATTTCGCGAAGATTCATCAATCGGCGCCAGACTTATTGGGAATAGAATGTTGCGGATTTCCTATGGAAAATAGGTCCTAACTATAACTACCTACTGGCGACCGCCAGTAGGTAATATATATACACACACATATATATAGTCTAAAGTAATTAATGGTACATATTTAAATATATAAAACAAATATAACGTAAAGTAAATAGATTCCACTAAATTTTAGTACTACATATAAATATATATTTATATAAACACACAAACATGTGAGCATGTATATGGCTCCACGATCAATGAAGGGATAACCATTCTGCGCCTGTTTCACCGGGCTCACAGAGCCCGTCGGAAGAGGAGGGAAATCCGCTTGCAGTTTTCCCTCCGACCGCCGTGATCAAAATATGGCGGTCTGATGGAAAACTCTGAATGTCGTGAGGAGAGCCTCCGACCAATGGTCGGAGGTTCGCAGTCAGGCATCCAAACCTCGGTAATCCATAGTTTACTACCCCCACCCTGCCCCTGCCCCTCCCCACATCACCGCCCTGCAGTTACTCCTACTACCGACCACGGCTGCTAACGTCAAGTTAAATTAGCTCAAATAATCAAAATGGAAGCATGTTGTAACATTATTAACCATTAGGAAAGCAAGCTGTCGTCATTATAACGCACATATTCAATAAATGGGAAGACATGGGTTATTTATTCACTTTAAAATAACTACATTGTGATTTTTAAACATACACTGCAGTTGTATCCACGATAATGTATAAAAAAGTGACACACGTGCTCTGCAACGTTTCAATTCTTTTTATTCAGATCTAAGAGTAATTGGCTTTGTGTCCTGCACCAATGCATAGTGTGGTACTTATGAGCATTTTAAGTATCATAGGCAATTCGCTTGTTATAAATAATGAGAGAAAGGCATAAAACGTTATTTATGAAGCAATATGAACGCTTGTCAACCGAATCTTGTAGTATTTTATAGAGATCTCTTCCACGTTTCGCAGCACTTTTTAAAGTTAAGTATGTAATTGCTGGTGAAATATAGATATTGAAGACATTAAGGATCAAATAAGAAACTAAGTCCCGGAATATGTATGCATTATTAACCAGGGGTCCGCCATATTAGAATGGGGATTGTTCTTAATAACACATCACTAGAATGCCATTGCTGTTTTATCAGGTATGCCCTTAGGGGATATATATGTTTTAGAAAGCTAATTTCTCAGTTTGGTGATTCATCCTCGCGATGAAATTGACAATTAGAGTCGAAGCATGTACTGGCTTATTCGATGCCATGATGTGAGAAAGCTGCCCCCGCTTTCCAATGTGCAAATAACATGTTAGGAGCCTCCATGTAACGCCGCACAGCACGCCAGGCGTAGGTGCAGTTGACACCACTCCGTCACATGTGCAATCTGCAGTTTGGTAATCTGGCAGTGTGAGGAATAAATGTATCGGCAAATCCATTCTAGGGGGAAATGTATCACCTTTTAGATCAACTCAGATGGAGGCAAAGAACACTCCCAGCCCAACAAAAATAAAAATCAGGTAGGTTTATTTTTTGCGAAAGAAGTAGGCAATCCACCCATTGCACTAAGCAAAGAAGCTATGTGTGTACATAAAGAATTTATAATATGCGAGAATCCGACTTTGTTTTAACATCCTAATGCTGTGTTTCTGAGCTCCTGTCATTTATGCGAGTGCCCAAACTGGCGACTAATAACTACAGGGGAGCCGTGATTCACTGCAAGACATGTTACACCTGGAATATCTGCAGACATTAATCAATCCGTTTTCGTAAGCGGTTTTTTATCCGTTATAATATGCTAAAAACATTATGAGGTCATTTTCACCATCTGTTTAGACAAGAACTGTCGTCTAACTCTAGTGTCGATATTATTCATTAGACATAAAAATAAAAATAAAAATGTTAACTTCTGTAATGTAATCCTGTAGTCATGTAAAGTGCTCCAATTTCCGTGGGCCGAATTTGCGCTCTATGCAACTGCAAACACGTTAACTTTTTAATTCAGTGTGAGTGGGCCTGTTCGGATGAGGGGTTCGAAGGAAGAGAGTCTGGCTCTGGAACTATCTTCACATGGGTCCTCCAAGAGAGGCTCCTACGCTCAGTCGCATTCACTACTGGAACAGGGAGTAAAGAATCGGAATACGTGTTCCACCCTACTGATATTATTGTGCGATATGTTATATAATAACTGCACCAGCATCCAGGAGTAAACGTTTAATGCTTGATGCAATGCACTGGAAAGTTTGAAACCAGGATATGCGCGAGCAATGGTTAACATTGTGAAATCAGTTCATGCAAATTAGACCTTGAGATAATAAAGGGCTTGATTAGAAAATGCATTGAACCCTGATGCTTTTGAATATAATTCCAAACTTGCATGAAATATTGATGCAAGTTTCTGAGGATGTTAAAGTGACGTCATGTGAGCAGCGGATGAGCCATTCTTCCTAAGTATGCAATGTATATGGGGTGGCACAGTGGTGAAAAACTATGGGTTAGGAAGCTACCCAGAGCAAATGCCGGTGGTTTAGACTATTTGCAAGCAATCCTCCCATCACCTTTTGTGTATTTGCTATGCACTCCCTAAGTGGTACAGGGTATGCCCAGGCATGGTCCAGGACCGGACTGGCTACCGGGCGTTTTGGCATGCTGCCTAGCTGGAGGCTGATGTCACTGCGGTGGGGGCTATGGGGCATATCAACAACAACCGGCGATAATTATCTCTAAGCGCACTTAGCGCTAGGATAATTATCGCCAGCTAGCGTGAATTTTTATCGCTGAGATAGCGTGCTATTAGCAACGCTTATCTCAATAGCGATAAAAATCCTCACGCTAACAGGCTAACGTGAGATTATCGCTGGAAACCCAGCGATAATCTCACGTTACCTTGTTGATAGGGACAGGCAAACTTAGCCATGATATCCTCCTTCCATAGGATATCATGGCTAAGTCAGAAAAATACCAGATGTAAAAAAGCAGCGTTAACCGCGGTTAGCGCTGCTTTTTTTGTCTCTAACAGGGTTAGCGACATTCTTGATAATAGGAGAAATGTGGCTTAGCGACATTTCTCCTATTATTTTACTCTGGAACTCCCCCTTTGCATCTCATTAGAGATGCAAGGGGAAGCTTAGAGTAAAAGGGTGCTAACATGCAAATTTGCATGTTAGCACCCTGTTGTCGATAGGGCGCTAGTTTTATCTCTCCTTTTTTGGCTTTTAAAGCCAAAAAAGCAGAGATAAAGCCCTTGTTGATATGCCCCTAAGTTCGTTGATGGAGACCTGCGTGTGCATCGAAATAAATTAAGCAAAACGAATTTCGTTCAGCACACGCAGGTCCTCATCAATGAAATCAGCCCCCAGCTCGGCAGCATGCCAAAACGCCCGGTAGCCAGTCCGGCCCTGGCATGGTCCCTTGCTCATTGCACCACAGGACCAAGCTATTCCTCACTGACAGGGGCTAATAAGGCAGACACAGATCTGAGGTTGCGTATGTTCTGATCTTCAGGAGACCTCACCTGGCAGTTTGGGATAGACTGTTGCCATAAGAAGAAAAGTTAGTAATGATTTGCATATAGTGGGTCTTTGTCTAAAGTGGCATAGTGGGTGCAGAATGATTAGTTGGAATGTTATCCAAAACAATTGTGCAAGGATTCCTCCCATCACCTTATGCATGTTTGATGTAATTTCACTAAGTGACCAAGGATATGCCTAGACATGGGATCCTTGTTCACTGTGCCCAGGGAGCCAAGCTATACGTCACTGACAAGGCCAAAACCAGTCCGTGGTTGCCTGTGTTCCCTTGTGCAGCTGACATTACTTTGCAGCTTTGGAGGGACTATACCCATGAGGAACAGGGTCCGTACGGATTTGCAGAAGAGCTGATGTGGTGTATATTGCATGCATGTCTTCTAATTGTATTGTAAAATGTGAAATGTACAGTTGTGTGCGGCTGGTGTGTGGGTGGAGTGACGGGGCAGGAGGCACAGGAGGATGACAGGGAGGTGTGGAGGAAGGAGGAAAAACGGACAAGAAATAAACTTTTAAAAAAAATAAAAAGAATTTACCTTATGCCTGCTGCCCGATGCTCTTTTCTGTGTCGTTGCTGCAGCGCAGGTTCTGGATGCGGTCTCCCTCATCCTCCTGGGCTCTGCTCAGCACTCACTCGGGTGGAAAGGGAAGGACTTCCTCCTTTGTACAATGCAAAACCAACCAATCCTGGAGTGATTGGTTGGAGCAGGCTAACAAGGCGCTCATTTTGAGGCTGGTGGCTTGGGGCTGCAATCCCACGGCTGTTTCTCAACCTTGGGATTGCAGGCTCTAAAGTGCGCAGGTCAGATTGGCCAGCTCTAGACAGCCAGCCAATCTGACCTGCGCACTGGCAGGGGGCTGCATTAATAGTTCAATTGATCTAATCAACCCGCCCCCTTCCATCGTGCTGTAACAGCACATGCCTGGGACACATTAATAAAATGGTATTTGTTACCATTTTATTAATGTGTGTGCCTGCTGCACTCACAGCAGGCGGGGCAATGCTCCTCCGCCATAACGGAGGAGCCGCCACTGGTTGTCATGTAAAGATGTCACTGTTCTCAGAGGTAAAGTTGTCAGGAGGCTTGAGTTCACAAATAAAGGAGCTTCCAACTTACTTTGCGTAGTGTACATACCAAATTGGGTCTCTGGTCTCTATCTATATTGATTGCTATATTGCTTGGCCACTGTTACAGAGCTGATCTCTCCTTATCTTGGTACATACTCTTTTAGACTTTACCTATCTACTTTGGAAGCGTAATGTTCCAAACAGTACCAGCTATGTAAAAATACATGTTTACCATTTAGACTTCCTTCTGTGGCTGATCCAAAAGTTATTGTAAACACTGAACTAACACTCTGATTGGCTCCTGTTGAACTTAGCCCTCTTCAGGGTTATCCCCAAACCTTTTGCCTTTACCCTCTGGTTTTCTGTATGTGCAATATATATTAATTGCCATTTCCACCTGGCAAAATAAAACTTTTGCCAGGCCTAAACCTTTCTTTTTAATACATTTAAGTAACCGTTGGGTAGACCTTAAACAGCCAATCAGGCAGGATGCAGTGTATTTAAAAGGTTGGGCAAGTTCTTTTAACTTTTACATGTCCTGGTATTGAAAAACTCTTAAATTCATTTGTCACTACTGAAAGGCCTGCCTCTCCTAGAGATCAACATTGGGTTATCTTATTACATTTAATAAGTGATAACTTCCAATTGTGAGCAGGTAGGAAATTCGATTTTAGCCTCTAAAGAATTGTAATTTATAACCATCTTTAATGGTAAAGTTGGATTTTAAGTCATGATTCTGAAAATGCCATTTTTAGAAAGTTAAATACAAAAAGGAGAGCCTGGCTCTGTTTGACGTTATGCTCTTATTATTTTTGAGCAACAAACAGACCACTATCTTTTCTGTTTGAATGGAATTTTTAGTAAAACCATTCCTTTCTTTGCAATTATTTATATTTACCAAAAGTATTTTAGTTGCATGAGAAGTGAAGAGACACACATTTTTCAAATTAACTTACAAAACACGAAAAATGCTTATGACAATTCACAATAGACAGTGCATGAAATGCTTATATACAAACACATTTAAATACAACATCGTTGAACTTTTGCATCATAACATCAAAAACTAGAATACTCTTATTGCTATGTTGTTTTTGGATCCAAACACGGGAAAATGTTTAGAGGGTGTGGGTGGGGCATACAAATCAATACAAATCCCTCATGTCACAACAAGTTTATTCAAATTCCTCCGTGTTGAAAAAAAGTGCAGACGCGTTTCAAGACCCAGTCCTCTGGTACCGGGACTCTCATCAGGGCTTCATATTAATGGTTTTAGAAAGTTGCCATTTTCCAGTTGGTGCCTGCAGCATGCATCCTGGGTCACATGACTAGGTGTAGTTGGCAGTTGGTCTTTGTGCATCGCTCCCAGACACTGAGTAGAAGGGGGACTTGATGTTGGCTGGATGGGCCATTTCTGACTTGATTTGGGAGGTGGAGTTGTCACCTACCACACTTGCACATCATAAAGACCTGCGTCAGCACACTTTCATACTAGTCTTTTGTTTCCCCAAGCAAGCTGGGACCAGGGCTAAGAGGCAGGGAATTGCAGACACCTGTGTAGGGGGAAGACTCTACAGTCGTCTCCTACTTCAAAGTGGGCATTAGGTATGAATAGTGGACCATCAGACCCAACTCTTCAGTAAACCTCTGGGTCTGTTGAAGACTCAAAAGGACAGCTGTGATGGTCTGCAGAGAGAAGGACTGCTACTCCACTGCCCTGCTGCCTGAGTGAGAAGGACTGGACCTGCACCTTGAACCAAGGACCATCAGAGTGACTGCAAGGGCTTGTTGGCTGGCCTCCTGATCAGAGCCACATGGATAAAAAAGGCTCCAACCACCTGCAGCCCAGTGCCTGCCCTCCAAGTGGCGCCTCCACTGTCCCTGACCCTTGGAAGTGGGCCTGAATGTGATCTGACAACCTAACTGTAATCCTAGCAGAACTGACACAGTGCAATGCATCATACCACCACTGTGCAACACCCCCCTAACGCAGAAGCCCTCAGCTCAATGGTGCCTCTGCATCGCATCCTTGACGCAGGACCTCAGAATGCTCCTCAACAATGCTTTAAGGTACTTTGTTTTGTGGGCCTAACTTGATCCCTGTATCTAGATCACGCCTGAACTCATGACTTTGTTCCAGGCTGGTGGGACAAAATAACCACAGTTGGTGCTTAGTGCTTTACAGCTCTCATTTATCTAAACTGGTGTGGGATTTTTCTTGTGTTTTAACTTTATTACTGTTAGTGTGCTGAATAAATACTTTACACATTACCTGTTAGTTAGGCCTGACTGGAGAGGGGTGAGCCAGGCTAATTTGGTGTTTGCTTGTGTTTCACCTTCACAGGAGTTGTGGTTGCTGCCTGAGTAGAGGTTCATGAGCATGGGTTTTCCCCTAACGTTTTGCCTTCAGACCTGTTGCTTTTGACTGCTTCAGGACTCTGCACACTTTACCACTGCTAACCAGTGCCAACCTGCTTGTGCTCTACTAATAAAACATGGTAAGATTGACTTATACCCAATTGGCATATCTAATTTACTGGTAAGTCCCTCGGAAGGTGGCCCTACCTGTGCCCAGGGCCTGTAAATTAAATGTTACCAGTGGGCCTGCAGCACTGATTGTGCCAACAACTAAATATTGCAGTGATTTGTGCTGCACATGTTAGTCAAGTGTAACATTTGTAAGTGAGGCAGTGAGCTTTGAGTTTTAGCATTGCATGCTTTGTTCTAGCATTATGTGCCTACTTGGGTTTGCTAAGCTGGCTTTCAGGAGACTTGTGCCAGAAGTGTTTTTGCAGTCAAGATAGCAGTGGCCAGGATACCAACTGCAATTTTATAAGTGTAAGGCAAGCAGTGAGTTGGTGAGAATATTTACACTGCAAACTGATAGTTAACTCAGCTCTGCTGATTTTAAAACTGCTTCTTTTTACATATACCACAAAGGCATTTAATTATTTGTAGATGTGGAGGGAATGGTCTTGCTCTTTGTTGAGTATATGATTGTTGTTTGTATCATCCTAATAGGAAGCAAAGAAAAGATGGCACAGGTGAATGACCTTATGAGGGTGAGGGATATGCAAATATTAAAAATCAGAGGTGAGAAAGGAAGGTAAGGGATGTGAAGGTAAGGACGATCAGCAAGGCAGGAGCCAAGCTTGACCCACTTTTCCTTGTTGCAATGCAAATACCTTACAATCTGATTGTCCATAGTCACCAGGGCTCACTGCAGTCTGTTAATGATTTTGTGTTACTAGGCTGTGTGATAAGCAGCGCTTGGTCCACAATTTTCCAGCTTTCTGATGTTGTGCACCACTGCAGCAATGGTTGCACATTGCTGCCCACCTACATTTACTGTATGCTTGAATCACATAAAACAAAACATAATAAAAAACTTACCAGTGGAAAGAAAGGAAAATTGCTAAACTAGCGCGTACGTAATATTTTGATATCCAGCACATATACATATTATTCATTCCACACCAAATTAATTCACAACGTTTGCCCTTTCTTGCTCAAGAGAGATGTGGTCCTCACCCTTCAAATAGATTAGGGGCTCACAAATAGGACAAGTCTTAATGAAGGCATTAGGGAGCCAATCAAATAGAACGCATCATTATCCTTCAATGAGGATGTATGAGTCACAGCTTACAATTTGAATTGTAAGCTGTAGGCCTTAACTAGATTGAACATGAGCTATTGCCTTGACCGACATTCCTATTATAATTTAGCATAACTGTGCTTCTTTAGTGAAATGGGTGCTGTTTTGCAGAATCAGCTTCATGAGGCATATATACCATTGGAAGCCAGGGATCAGAATTATCTAAGCACCTAAAAGGTCTTCCGTCCTTGGTGTTGATGGTGGGTATGCACGTGCAGCAAAGAAAGCATAACACAGGCAGTGGAGGCCATCTGTATAAGAAAGAAGAGCATGTGCTCTTTGGTCTCAAACCTCCTGCCTGTTATGAGGTATTCAAGATCCCTTCTTCAGCACCTTGTGCCTAAACCCCATGTTCATGGCTCCATGTATCAGGGGGCCCAGAACTTGATGTGCATAACCTTTGGCTTTGCACATTAGGTGCTTGGTGAAGATCATGGCCTTCAGGCAAAGCAAGAATCCAGCACCAGAGAATTATGTGCACTCTCTTTGGACCTATGCAGCAGGCTCTCGGTGCAGGCCACAGTGCATAGTGGGCTCTGGGCATAGGTCATGACTTATGACCATGTTCTATGCTCGGCCCCTCTCCCCCAGAACAAATTACATATGTGTCCTGATTCACTAAGCTTTTCTGGGAATAGTTGTGCCTAAATCATGTCTTAGGTGTGAAGTACATCTGGTTGAAATTTGAAAGCTGTTTTTCTTTGTGCTCAAGAGTGAAGAATAACGTACTCATGAATCTCCAAGAGTAACAGATGATTACTGAGAGTCTTGAGTTACAAACATTTTTTCCATGAGTAAGCATCTCTTACTCCTGAAAATTGACGAGTCAATCACACAAGCCTGGACATAACTACTCACACATAATGTTGTGTCAATTAGGCCTAGATGCCCAGGTGTGATTCACATATGAAATAGAAGACAAATGCCAGGTTCATCCCCAGGAAAGAACACATATGCATGTGTATGTGAGAAAAGAGAAGTGGACTTCTGAGATCTGTAGTCCCATTCTAAAACTCCCACACAAGCATCAGGACTTTGTACATTAAAGCTGCATGTTTTTTAAAGCATATTTTATTGATTTTCTGAATAGTTGCGTCACGTGTAAGCATTGATACGGTCAATACATAGGTAGCTCAACAGGAAGCGAGTGAACATGAGTATAACTATTCATTCGGATTACATTCGGAAGATAGATGCCTACCTATGTGGGATATTGGCATTTTAGTATCAGCCTATTGTAGTAACTCTTTTACTGGCTAACTGTCAATCAAGGTCAAGATAAAAACAAAACAATCCCATACAACCCACCCCCCTCCCTCTAGTCTGGCTCACCCCTGACTAAGATAATTTGGGCCCGGGATTCTGCCTTGTTCCTGTATTCACCATGTTGGAGTCCCAAATGGAGGGGTACAGCAAAACTCGTCGGTCCCCGTGCCAGGCAGGGGGGCCAATCCCAACCTCGTATTGGAGGAGGGGCGTATGCCGTATGTGTGGTGTGGTGTAGGGGGTTCAATTGTCTTGAGTGCCTCCATCATCAGATCCCAATCCATGGAGATCGGTGTTTTCTGCAGCCCCCGATACTCCTCCCTCCTGATGACTGCACTTTCTGCCCCACCCTAGTGGACTGCTTCCCCATGCCAGGTGTGTACTGTTGGGGGAAGGGCCGATTTCCACCTCCTAGTGATGGAGCGCTTCGCTGTAGGTAGAGCTAGGTCAGTGAATCTGAGCTACACTTTCTGTGACTTAGGACGACGGTATAGCCGCAGTACACAACGCTACACTGTGTCCCAGCTAGAGATTCCTGTTATGTTTCCTATTATATGTGCAATCTCGGACCAGAACCCCCTAAGGTGTGGGCACGTCCACAGCATATGCAGTATGTCTGCGTCTTCTGCCTGGCATCTTGGGCAGCAAACCCGCGCATTGGGGTTCATGCAGTTTAGACGGTGCAGGGTGAGATAGGCCCTGTGGAGAATCATGTATTATATTAACTTGAATTTGGCATTACGGGACACCCTCTTAGGGTATTCCAGGAGAGAGGACCAGTCCTTGTCCATTAGATCCCTGCCCAGGTCTCTGGCCCACTTCTCTCTGAGTATCGGGAGGGAGGTCTCTGCGTGTGCTGGGGCGCCCCTGTATAGCCATCTTATAAGGTGGCGTCCTTCACCCATCAGGTATACAGCATGTATCAGTTCATGTGTCAGGGGCTCCTTGCTGCCTTGTACCCAGTGCTTCTTAACATATCTGATATAGCTGAATGTTTAATAAAGAGAGAGCGCGGGATTCCCTGTTCCTGAGCAAAATTCTTATTCTTATGGTCCATCAGCACACCATCCACAAATCGTGTCCCCACTGTGGAGACCCCCTCCCGTGACCAACCAAGTATGCGCGGCCTAGTGACCAACCCAGTGGGTGTGGGGATTCCAAGTAGTGGAGTATGCGGGGCATTGGGGAATCTCTGATTTGTGTATTGTAAGGCCTTTTTCCAGTACATGAAGCTATTCGCAACAACAGGGGGGACTCAGGAGGAATCCTACTCAGTGGTAGTAGTAAGGTGTGAAGGGCACCCCGGCTCAAAGATTGTGCTGTGTAGCCCAGTTCGTGCAGGTTGCGCCATGCAAGCCAGTACGAAAGCCATTGCAGTTGGCTTGCAAAGCAGTAGGCACTAAAATCTGGCACCCCTAAGCCCCATTTGTCAATCCCCAGCTGCATTGTGGCTAGCCCCACCCTTCTGCGGCCCATTCCCCAGATAAGATCTGATAGGAGTAAATTCAATGTTTTATAAAAGGGAGGCAATAATTAGCACTGACACATTTGTAAAGAAATACAGCAGGAGCGGGAGCACGACCATCTTAGAGATGGCTATTCTGCCCAACACCGAAAGAGGCAGTGATACCCAAAAGGATATCTGGGTGCCTTAGCCATCCTCATCAGGTTGCTCTTTAATAAGTCCAGTGGGGTCCTATATATCTGGATACCCAGATATTTGAAGGTGCTTGGAGCAACTGAGAGAGAGTGCTGCCCAAACTTAATGGTCTCTGGGTGCTCTCCTGGGTAAAAAAAGAACGCATGGGACTTCTCATTTTTAGTTAGGACCGAAATGCATTCAAACTGTTTGAAAATATGCGGTATGGGCTCTAGGTCACCAGTCAGGTCAGGAGTGTATAGGATGAGATCTTCCGCATATGCTGACAGTATATGTGTTGTGTTGCCCACCCGGATCCCTATTTTCTCTGCTTCCTTCTGGAGCCTAATAGCGAGGGGTTCAAGCGCCAGCACGAACAACAATGGTGATAGAGGGAAAACCTGCCTTGTGCTTCTGCACACTGGGTAAGGCCGTGAGATATGGGCTCCACATCGGGCTCATGCCATAGAGACCATGTACAACAGCTTGACCCATTTCACATACCCCGGTGGTACGCCAAACTTGCCCATAACCTTTAACATATATTCCCAACTAAGGTGCCGATCACGATCCGTTAAAAACCGCGTACGAACCGTCGGTCGGAGCGAATTCCTCGTCCGACTCGTACCCGGTTGTAAAACTTTACAAACATGGAATTACGATTCGCACGGAAACACCATATGCACCGTACATACACGGGTGGGGGTACGACTCGAGCGTACACGGGGGGGGTTCGACTCGAGCGTACACGGGGGGGTACGCACCGTACATACACGGGTGGGGGTACGACTCGAGCGTACACGGGGGGGGTTCGACTCGAGCGTACACGGGGGGGTACGCACCGTACATACACGGGGGGGTTCGACTCGAGCGTACACGGGGGGGTTCGACTCGAGCGTACACGGGGGGGTTCGACTCGAGCGTACACGGGGGGGTACGCACTGTACATACACGGGGGGGGTTCGACTCGAGCGTACACGGGGGGGTACGCACCGTACATACACGGGGGGGTTCGACTCGAGCGTACACGGGGGGGTACGCACCGTACATACACGGGGGGGGTTCGACTCGAGCGTACACGGGGGGGTACGACTCGAGCGTACACGGGGGGGGTTCGACTCGAGCGTACACGGGGGGGTACGCACCGTACACGGGTGTACACACAGGGGGGGTCGGCGCGTACCTACGGGGGCTGGGGGGGGGTCGGCGCGTACCTACGGGGGCTGGGGGGGGGTCTGCGCGTACCTACGGGGGCTGGGGGGGGGTCGGCGCGTACCTACGGGGGCTGGGGGGGGGTCTGCGCGTACCTACGGGGGCTGGGGGGGGGTCGGCGCGTACCTACGGGGGCTGGGGGGGGGTCTGCACGTACCTACGGGGGCTGGGGGGGGGGTCGGCGCGTACCTACGGGGGCTGGGGGGGGGGGTCGGCGCGTACCTACGGGGGCTGGGGGGGTACGGCACGTACCGGGCACCTGTTTGGACGTCTCCATGGTTGTTATGGGAGTTCGGTGCGGACGGTCTTTTCACCATATGGTTGTACATTCGGACGCCCGGGATGGATCGTGATTCCCCGGTCGGAGTTCACCTTTCACGTTTGTACGGTGAATCGTCCGAGGACGTGTCGGACACATTTTCCGACCCGGGGACGTATGGGGAAATATTCCCAGTGCGGTTCGTATGGACTTTTTACCATGCGAATCGTGATTGCCAGTTCGTACGGCACTTGTACGATTCGTACGGTAAAAAGACCCGATACGAGTCGTACGGGGACATTTTTTACCGGATCGTGATCGGCACCTAAGTGTGTCAAGAGCTCGGCGCAAATCGAGGGAAATGCACCCAGCACCCAGAAAGTCACCAGGAGTGGCCTCCATGACATGGTAGAGACGTCTCATGTTCAGGGAGGTACTACGGACTGGGACGAAGATGCTTTGGTCAGTGTGGATAAGTTGCGTCACGTAGGGGAGTAGCTGGCAGGCCATGATTTTGCTTAGAATCTTATACTCTGTAGCCAAAAGCGACAGTGGCTGGTAGCCCGACACGTCCGATGGGTCCCTTCCATGTTTCGGAAGGGAAGTGATCAAGCCTGCATGGTATTGGGGGGTAGGCTAACAGTTTCCTGGGCCATTTGGTGTAGCCGCTCTAGATAGTGGATTAATTTGCCCAATAAGGTGTCATAGAACACCGCCTGCAGGCCATCAAGGCCCGGAGACTTATTGCGTGGGAGTTCTCGGATGGCTTCCCTAATTTCAGTTTTGGTAATTGGGCCAGTCTTTTTGGCCTGCCTTTGAAAGTTGGGGATAGTTTAGATCTTGCAGGAAAGCTTCCATGGGTACCCCCACTGTATTCCAGAGGCCCTGTATAGTGCCTAATAGTATTCACAGAAGGCCAAATGTATTTCCTATTGTGTGTTCACTCGGGAGCGCTCTAACAGGACTATCTCGTGTATAGTGGTGGGGGGGGGGCGCATCTTGCAGTAGCCGGGCCAGGAGCACTCCTGATTTATCTGCCTCCGCATGCTTGAGCCGGGTATAGGATTGGTAATCCATTACTCGAAGGTGCTCCAGCAATTCAGCGTGCTGTATGCGTGCCTCTTGCAACGCCTCCTTTTTAGAGGGGTCGCTGACCTCCTCCTGCACAAGCTTATTCAGAGTGTCCCCTACCGTCTAAGGGGATTGTGGATCTCCTGTCTGGCCCCCACCGTGGTGCTGATCGCAGTACCCCGAATTACAGTCTTGAACACATCCCATTCTATGAGGCATGAAGACGCCAAATTGGCATTCTCACTGAAGTAATTAGTGATGGGCGAAGCCATAGTGGCTTGGAAGACGGTGAGCAGCCAAAATATCGAAACTAAAATATCTACCTACACTAATATCGAGTTTTAAATATCGAAGGGACAGAATATCGATGTCAATAATATCTATGGACAGAATATCGATCCTAAGGTAAGTATTTTAATATCGATGTTAGTAATATCGAAGTTAGTAATATCGACATCAAACATATCGATTTTACTAATATTGATGTTACTAATATCGATATTTATATTATTGTTATGTATTTTATTATGTATTTAATATGTATGAGTTATATGTTTTTAGTTAAGTGTTCTACTGGTTTTAACATATATGTATACAATTTTTATATGTTAAAAATGTGTTTTTAAGTCAATTTTGTGTTTTAGTACCGTAGCGGGTTGTGGGTTTATAGGGGAATAGGGTGGGAAGTAATTTAATTATATGGAATTAATTATACATTTTTAGGAATTATAAATTAATTTTAATTAATTTTTGCGTTTAAGTTCTGTAGCGGGTTGTGGGTTTATAGGGGAATAGGGTGGGAAGTAATTTAATTATATGGAATTAATTATACATTTTTAGGAATTATAAATAGATTTTAATACATTATTGCGTTTAAGTTCTGTAGCGGGTTGTGGGTTTATAGGGGAATAGGGTGGGAAGCAATTTAATTGTAATTAATTAATCATTTATTTTCATTTATTGGTATTGATAATTATATTATTGTTAATTACGTATTAATTGGTAATTAATTTTTATTAATTGGCAATTAGTTTTAATTAATTGATTAATTGATAATTATGTTAAGTGTATTATTTTATTAGTGGAGTGTGTCATGCGTTTATAGGGGAATAGTGTTGGAAGTAATTGAAATCTAATTAAGTAATTATTAAATTAGTTGTTGGGTATTGATAATTAATTAATTGGACAATAATTATTAATTGGTAAATATTTTAAATTATAATATTTTGGTTATGAAAAATAATTAATTGTTGATTAATCATTAATTGTGAATTAAATATAATTAAATATTATGCATTGATATTTCTAATTAATATATTAATAAGTAATTATTAATTGGTAATTAATGTGTAATATTTAATATTTTGGCGTATGAAAAATATTTAATAGTTCAATATTTTTTAATTGGTAATTAATGTTTCATAATTATTATTTTGCGGTATATATTTTTTAAAATTGTTAAATATATTTTAATTGGTATTTACTTTTTAATAATTCATATGTTTTTGGTTATGAAAAATATGTTATCGTTTAATATTTAATATTTGGTAATTAATATTTATTAATTATTATTTATTGGTATTTATTATTAATGTATTGTTAATTAATTATTCTTTGGTAGTTATGTTTGTAATAATTATTTATTGGTATTTGTAAATATTTTGAGTTATTTAATAATTAAATCACTAATTATTTTAAATAATTATTTTATTTATAACTATGTTATTTTTAACTTCTACGCTATCCAACACTTTCCCTACTGTTGCACCCTCTGGAGTTGGAATAGTAAATTTTATCCCTACGCTATCCAACACTTTCTGTACTGTTGCATTCTCTGGAGTTGGAATAGTAATTTTTACCCCTACGCTATCCAACACTTTCCCTACTGTTGCACTCTCTGGAGTGGGAATAGTAATTTTTAACCCTACGCTATCCAACACTTTCCATTCTGTTGCACTCGTTGGAGTTGGAATAGTAATTTTTACCCCTTCGCTATCCAACACTTTCCCTACTGTTGCACTCTGTGGAGTTGGAATAGTAATTTTTACCCCTACACTATCCAACACTTTCCCTACTGTTGCACTCTTTGGAGTGGGAATAGTAATTTTTACCCCTACGCTATCCAACACTTTCCCTACTGTTGCACTCTCTGGAGTTGGAAGAGTAATTTTTACCCCTACGCTATCCAACACTTTCCCTACTGTTGCACTCTCTGGAGTTGGAATAGTAGTTTTTACCCTTACGCTATCCAACACTTTCCCTACTGTTGCACTCTCTGGAGTTGGAATAGTAATTTGCACCCCTACGCTATCCAACACTTTCCCTACTGTTGCACTCTCTGGAGTGGGAATAGTAATTTTTTCCCCTTCGCTATCCAACATTTTCCCTACTGTTGCACTCTCTGGAGTTGGAATAGTAATTTTTACCCCTACATTATCAAACACTTTCCCTACTGTTGCACTCTCTGGAGTGGGAATAGTAATTTTTACCCCTACGCTATCCAACACTTTCCCTACTGTTGCACTCTCTGGAGTGGGAATAGTAATTTTTACCCCTACGCTATCCAACACTTTCCCTACTGTTGCACTCTCTGGAGTGGGAATAGTAATTTTTACCCCTACGCTATCCAACACTTTCCCTACTGTTGCACTCTTTGGAGTTGGAATAGTCATTTTTACCCCTACGCTATCCAACACTTTCCTTACTGTTGCACTCCCTGCAGTGGGTATAGTAATTTATACCTGTACGTTATCCAACACTTTCCCTATTGTTACACTCCCTGGAGTGGAAATAGTAATTTTTAGCTTTACGCTATCCAACATTTTCTTTACTGTTTTTTTCTGGAGCTGGAGTAGTAGTTTTATTGTCGGTGCTATTTAATATTTTTTGTATTATTTTAGCTAATGTAATATATAATTAATTTTAACAATATTCAAATTAAATGTAATTTTTTAAATGTGTTATATAAAATATTTAATTTTTATCCATGTTATTGTTTTATGTGTATGATGTATTTGTAATTTATAATATTTTTTAACAAGTTATAAGTTATTAAAACAATTATTAAAATGTATTATTAAGTAAGTATATATATTATATATTATATGTATATGTTTAATTAATGTTTTATTACATTATATATATTAATTATTAATTTTAAACATTATAAAATATACTTAATTATGTTTATTTTATTTATAAGTATTATTTGGTTTATTTTACATTTTTTTTTTTAACTAAAAAATACTTTATATTTTTAATAACGATATTTTTGACATTCTATATTTTATTTTCGATATTTTTGTACTTACCATGTTGTAGATAGGATCTCGATATTCTTGTCATCGATATTTTTGTGTCGATATTTTTGTAGGTCGATTTTCTGTCCGTCGATATTCTGTCAGACATTCTTGGAAGACAGCATCCTCCAATATCTGTGGCCATGTACTTTCAAGCTGCATGTAGCCCCAGAAAGGACTGAAAAGGCAATGCAGGCAGGAAGACAAAATTGGATAGCCACAAACTTCAGGGACCTGTCATCTTTTTATCAGGGTGGCCCAAACCCATCAGCTTTTCCACTTCTTAAACTGTACATGGCACTGAAAAGGTACTGACAGGCTAGTGTGGGCAGAATAAAGGAAGGGGCAGCCTCAGACTTCAGTTAGCTGTTGTCATTCCCATTCTGAGGCCTCGGCCACCAATCTTTCATTCTCCTCTCAAAAAGCTTTAATACAAATCAAGCAATCTTCTCTTGCTTTGATAATCACATCCCACTCTTGACATTATTCTTACTTATTTTGTACTTCACATTTATGCCCCTGCATTGTTATTATTGTCTGTGGTTACAACAGATGCATAGGTAGCATACCAAAATGAGTTCACATTTCTTTTCAAACAAAAATGCTAAATTATGCTTCTTGGTAATCATTTGTAGTACATCACAATATTTTATTCTAAAAATGTATGAATTGCAAATATTTCACAATATTATATCACAGATCTGAAAGGGCCATTACAACATATTAAATCAATGGTCTAACTTTATTAAAGCAGTACCTTTGTTTGCGACAAATCACTAGTAACTCATAAAGTGCATGGATAGTACAAGAAGAGTGCGCTGTTTGAATGGGAATATCCTCTGCAAAGTAAACAGGCATGTACCCCTGACCTGAGTACCTGACTGCCTGTCAAACTATTGTCCTTATATTTTTTCCTGGTTTCTCATCTTGTGTGCACAGAAGGATTGGCCTACCCCCCACAATGAAAGGTCTTGTGACCTCAAGAGGTCAAACCAAGCATGCCCCCTTAGGAGGCAGTGGAATACTGTCCATCTCTGCAGTGTAACATGCTTTGTGGATCTGCACTGTGTCTAGACCTTTTTCTCATTGTCAGTGATACACGGTCTGGTGACTCACCCTTCCACTGTTATGTGAAACCTAGATCCTTGTTCTGATGTTCAGAGGGCATGTTCAGTAAGTGTGATTGTACAGTATGTGTGTAACACATGTTTGTTAGTAGGACTTGGGGTGACTCTGAGTACTGAGGCCAATGACATCCATTTTAGATGTCTCTGGTTTAACATAGTAGTAGCTGGAGGGCAAGGATAACTTCCACAGACAGTAGAAGCATATTGAATGAATGAATGAATGAATGAATATACACTTATAAAGCGCATGGCTACCAAAGGCCTCCCAGCACTAGAGATATTGCTTGCATTACTGTGGCTGAAGGGTGGAGTCTCAGACACTGATGTGAGGAGGGAGAAGACATTGCTACCTTTTGAAAGTCCATGAGGACATTGCTAGCAAAAGACTTCTGATTTGTTCTTCCTAATTACCCCCATTTGGTGAATGGGAGGGTGAGGGTGGGGCTGCAGTTTTCCGCTGTTCAAGTTGAGCAAGTTTCTAGGAAAGGGTTGCTCTTTTTTCTGTCCCTGATTACTGCTTCAGGAAGGCTGATGACAGCCATGTGTAGAGAACTCACATTTCATTATGTCAATATTTTGAGTACGCCTGTTTGGAGACAGCCCCATTGCTACATGCTGTCAGAGAAATCATTTTGCACAAAGGCTGTGTCTAGAGAGTAGTCTGGAAATGAGATTTGAAAGAGAACCAACTAAACCAGTTAAAAGCCATATCCTTTGTATGGAAAATGTGTATAAAAGTGGGATTCAAACCTCACCATTTTGTTGTTTCAGCCTCATGTTTCTCTTGATCAAGGAAGAGAGTGCTCCATAGAGTACTTAAGAGCTGGTATGCAGCCAGGGCTGGTGTTTGCCTGAAGCCTGTCTCCTCATCATGTCAAGTCAAAAATTTCTGCTGGAGAAGATGAGAAGGAAACAACCTTTACCACACAGTTCAATTACCACATGGGGGCCGATTCCGATAGTCGGTCGGACAGCTGTCCGTAGCCTTACCGTGCGTCTGACACGTACCCGGAGCCGGTCCGTCCTGTAGAGTAAGTACGATGCACATAACTGCCAAAAACACGACCGACACGTAGGCTGTGAATCAAGCTCCATTCTCCGTCCGAGCCGTAACTCCTAACAATGACCCGAGTCGCACAGCAGCAGTATCCATAGCAGTTTTGGGCATGCCAAGTACGATGCGTACTTCCTACGCGCCGGACGGGTCGTCACGAACGGCACGTCACAGCATCCGGAAAACAAGCATATCAGCTACGATTCGTGCCACAACTCAATCCACTACTATGAGACGGAGCAGCTTGCAGCGGGTACGAGACGGAGCAACAAGCAGCGTGTACAACACAAACACATCATGAATCCCATAGCGCAGGTCATACCAGTACTTTACATCTATGACCAGATCAGGAACCGACGCCGACACCGATGGCGCAGGCGGTAAGTCAGACACCTACCACATAAACAAATGACACATACCCACAAAATGGCACACACACACAGGGGATCCACATCCTGGCCACTAACAACAGCCCACCATAGGGGTTGCATGGCCAGCACCACTAACACCCCCACCCATAGGGCTCATGTTGCCCATCACCCCTGCCACCCCCACACAGATGGCTGATGTTGCCCATCACCCCTGCCACCCCCACCCATAGGGACTATGTTGCCCATCACCCCTGCCTCACCCACCCATAATGCTGATGTTGCCCATCACCCCTGCCACCCCCACTCACAGGGGACCTGTTGCCCATCACCCCTGCCACCCCCACCCATAGGGCTTATGTTGCCCATCACTACTGCCACCCACAACCATAGGACTGATGTTTCCCATCACCCCTGCCACCCCCACCCATAGGGCTGATGTTGCCCATCACCCCTGCCACCCCCACCCATAGGGCTGATGTTGCCCATCACTCCTGACACCCCCACCCATAGAGACTATGTTGCCCATCACCCCTGCCACCCCCACCCATAGGGCTTACGTTGCCCATCACTACTGCCGCCCCCAGCCATGGGGCTTATGTTGCCCATCACTACAGCCACCCCCACCCATAGGGCTGATGTTGCCCATCACTCCTGCCACCCCCACTCACAGGAGACCTGTTGCCCATCACCCCTGCCACCCCCACCCATATGGCTGATGTTGCCCATCACTACTGCCACCCACACCCATATAGCTGATGTTGCCCATCACCCCTGCCACCCCACCCATATGGCTTATGTTGCCCATCACCCCTGCCACCCCCACCTATAGGGCTGATGTTGCCCATCACCCCTGCTAGCCCCACTCACAGGGGACCTGTTGCCCATCACCCCTGCCACCCCCACCCATAGGGCTTATGTTGCCCATCACTACTGCCACCCACACTCATAGGGCTGATGTTGCCCATCACCCCTGCCAACACCACTCTTAGGGCTTATGTTGCCCATCACCCCTGCCACCCCTACCCATAGGGCTGATGTTGCCCATCACTCCTGACACCCCCACCCATAGGGACTATGTTGCCCATAACCCCTGCCACCCGACCCATATGGCTGATGTTGCCCATCACCCCTGCCACCCCCACCCATATGGCTGATGTTGCCCATCACTACTGCCACCCACACCCATATAGCTGATGTTGCCCATCACCCCTGCCACCCCCACCCATATGGCTTATGTTGCCCATCACCCCTGCCACCCCCACCTATAGGGCTGATGTTGCCCATCACCCCTGCTAGCCCCACTCACAGGGGACCTGTTGCCCATCACCCCTGCCACCCCCACCCATAGGGCTTATGTTGCCCATCACTACTGCCACCCACACCCATAGGGCTGATGTTGCCCATCACCCCTGCCAACACCACCCTTAGGGCTTATGTTGCCCATCACCCCTGCCAACCCCACCCATAGGGCTGATGTTGCCCATCACTCCTGACACCCCCACTCATAGGGACTATGTTGCCCATAACCCCTGCCACCCGACCCATATGGCTGATGTTGCCCATCACCCCTGCCACCCCCACCCATATGGCTGATGTTGCCCATCACTACTGCCACCCACACCCATATAGCTGATGTTGCCCATTACCCCTGCCACCCCCACCCATATGGCTTATGTTGCCCATCACCCCTGCCACCTCTACCTATAGGGCTGATGTTGCCCATCACCCCTGCCACCCCCACCCATAGGGCTTATGTTGCCCATCACTACTGCCACCCACACCCATAGGGCTGATGTTGCCCATCACCCCTGCCAACACCACCCATAGGGCTTATGTTGCCAGTCACCCCTGCCACCCCCACCCATAGGGCTGATGTTGCCCATCACTCCTGACACCCCCACTGCATAGGGACTATGTTGCCCATAACCCCTGCCACCCGACCCATATGGCTGATGTTGCCCATCACCCCTGCCACCCCCACACATAGGGCTGATGTTGCCCATCACTCCTGACACCCTCACCCATAGGGACTATGTTGCCCATCACCCCTGCCACCCCCACACATAGGATGGGTGATGCGCAAAACATCCAGCATACTCCAACATCAGATATGTCCGCAAAATTCATCCCCCCTAACATCATGTCAACAGTGTGTAGTCTGTGACAAATGCCCACAACAGTGATTGTGGCTATAAGCATACAATGTAAGTAACAGCACATGTGTGACCAACACATGAGTGTGACATGCACAAGGCAAACATCACCATAGCACTGTGGCAATGTAAAAAGAACACCCCCTCACTGTGTAGAACAGAAGTTAAGTGGGGGCTTCCAAAATGCAGCAGATGTTGAGCATTGTGGTGAAGGGGACTAAACCCCCCTCATCACAGTGACCAAAAGGTAAGTGTCATCATGGTCAAAGCTGCAAATAATAAACAGCATGTATGATCCCTGCTCCTAACACATCAAACACTTCTGGGGCAAATTAGTGGTTGTGTCCCATACACACAGAGATGTGGTGAGGCTAACAGTGCTGTGAAAACATAACACACTCTCGGCCATGTGCAGACATGCACCACACATGGGGGCTGACAATGCTTACAGCGTACAATGACACAACAGCAGAAGTGAACATCACCAAGCATGCACACATCTCGAAAATAGACACACAAATCAAAACAACATGTGTAGACTGTAGATGTCAGATCCAAACTCACATTCCATGCCTGCACTGGCACCTAACAACCAGGATGAATGTGCACAATGATGTGATATGACTCACAGGGACAGAATGCAAAATCACAGAAACAGCATCCAGACAAAGGCCCACAACAGCAATACCAATGCACTGGTGCAGATGCACAAACACAAACAGGCAAACTCACACTGCACATCTGACACAGCATGTGTGTGTGTGTGTGTGTGTCACAGTATCCCCAGGTAACACACAGTGACACAGATGTGGAAAAGTAAACCATCATTGGGACACCCTCAGTGGGCAATAAGGCATTGGGAGATGAGAGGGAGCACAACAGACACATGTGACACAAGCTGGAATGAACATCAACTAACACAGCAAGAGACTGACACACAACACCACTACCCCCAGGGAACAGACATTGGGGTGACACAAGCATGCATGACACCTCCACTGTGATGACAAAGGCAGATGTCGTACAAACTGGGAAACCCAGACATGTGTCCTGTGTCACAAACGTACATCACACATACACGAACACAAATCACTCAGCATAGCCCCTCATCCATGGACAAACGGGAGCTAGGGGACCACCCATGCAAACATTCACATCAGTCCACCCTCAACACCACACACCATGAACTGCAACAATGTGTATCTGTGAAGCTCACATGGACAGGTGACATTGCACATGCACCCATGACAAACACAGGAATGTTGGGAGGAACTAAGGTGCACAGACACATCACACAAGGACAGTTCACAACCCTGGGGAATGACAGGCATACTGCACAGTATGCGGTACATGGCCATGACCTCAAAGCTCACGTAACCTTCAGAGTCCCTGCCACAGTCCCAGGACAATGCAGATGCCAAGGAGAACCACAAGGCACACATGCTGGCACCTGCCAGCATCGCAGCCATGAACCAGACAAGTGGGAGCAGTCACACACAAATACAAACGTCTCAATCACTGAAAACTATCACCTAGGGACAACTACATGATTTAGCAAATAAACAGGTGCCTTGAGGAACCCTGACTGTGTCCCATCTGCGTCTGACAACATCATCACCACTCAAAACTGACAAATCCCAATGATGATACACCAATTAACAGTAGTGTGTCATGCACCCACACATCTGGTAGCCCATTGGAAAAGTAGTGGGATGAACCCAGTACCACTCAGCAAGCATCAACAACAGGAACATATCAAGGGGACATTTTCTGTGTATGAACAGGGATGTGGACACACACACATGCTCATACAACACACACCATGGGCCCAGGCCATGTCACTGGACAACACACTTACTTTAGGGGACCCAACTGCTGTGGGAGCCCAGCTGTGCCAAACATATTCACCACAGTCCTACTCATGTCTGCAGAACACTTGGTCAGTCAGCCATCAGTTACCACACAATGAAGGCTCTGGTCACAACAGCTTGGGTACATGAGTCTCCCCTCAGTCATCTGCACATACCCAAAACATATGTCTAGCAAGTTGCACAGAGGACCCAGTTGCTCCTATTACAATGATGCCCACACCTGTAGGTCCAGTGTTGATGAGCACAAAGTATGTGGAAGTGACAAATTGGACAATGGGAAGCACATCATATGTGCAGGGGTGCAAGCCACAGATGTGACCATGCAAATGAAATGCACACAAATAGTTGATCCTGACACACCCAGGTAGCTGCAAAGGATGACATGGATACCCACCAGAATAGGATACATATCTCATGGACCACAGGGAGTACCTCACAGCAACACATCAGAATTCAACATTGTAAACAAAGCATCACAGGTGCAAGGGCATGTTAAACATCATCAACATAATGTACAGCGAAATCTAGTTCCCAAGGAGAAAGAAAAAAGCTTTATTCAGCATTTTAAAAGTTAAACGTCTGTGCAAACAAAAGGCCAATGGCCAGTCCATGTCCAAATGCCAAGGAGTGAAGTAGAGTGACAACTGTCACACCTTGCTTGCCTGCACTGCCAAGGACCGGGGTCATCCCCTCAGAGGGGCATACCTGGGGGCAGGCCAGGCACTGCAGGGACAGGATCAGGGCGCATCAGAAGGAGGCAGTGAAGAGGTGGGGGATGCAGGCGGGACACTTGCAACTGCAGTGGAGCTGACTAAAGTGGTGGGTGCTGTCACAACTGTGGGGCACAAGTCAGATGGTGGGGGTGCCGGCACAACTCCAGTGGGCAGGTCAGGTGGAGTGGATTGGCTCACCACTGCAGTGCCCAAGTCAGACGGGGTGGTCGTGGACTCCAAAGCAGTGCCTACATCCATGGGAGCGGAATGGGGGACAGGTGAGGTCGGCAGGGCAGGGGGGACACGGTCCCCACATCAGTGGCACTAACTGTCTGACCAGGTGTGGAGGAGCAAGTGCTAGGGGGGGATGGCCTTAGCATTTTGGGTATGGTGTATCTGTGGGTGGGGGAACCCGGGGCAGGGAGTGGCGGGGGAATCTCTGGAGTGGTAGCCTGGGGGATGGAGGACAGAGACTTGGCCTTGGAGCTGCGTGGTGGTGGGGGGGGGGTCTTGCTCTTCTGGCGCCTGGGGATCTTGCGGGTGGGGGTCTCTGTCTGACTGCGCCTGGGGGAGGGTGTCTGGGTGTGAGGGGCACTCCCTTCTGTGTGTGGGGACTTCCTCTTCCCCTTGTAATCAGGATCTGTAGGGTCGGTGGGGAAGAGGCCAAGGTCACAGAGGAAGAGCTTCTGGGGGGATGGGGTTGCAGGTGAGGCAAGGGAAGGGGCTCAGAGGACTGCAGAGTGGTTGTGGATGACTGTGTGTGTGTCTGCAAACCAGCCCCTGTGAGTGTGGAATCAGTCCCCTGCGCTTGCTTGTGTGCACGTCTAGACCTTGTTTTGGGTGTTTCTGTGCTTGGGACAGGTAGGGTGCTAGGAATCGTGGGTGGTGCAGGGGTAGGAGGGGTGTGAGACTGTTGGAGTAGGGACACTGCTGCCATCAGGGAGGAGGCCACAGACTGATTGGTCCTCTGTAGGGCAGACATGCCCGAGGAAATGCCCTCCATGAATGACACCAATTGTGTCAACAGACCTGTGTGTGCATGGAGGACCTTCAGCATCGATGTCTGCCCTACATGGATCTGTTGAAGTAAGTCCACAGACTCCTCACTCAGGGCAGCAGGGGACACAGGGGCAAGGGGTGTGGTGCCTGGCACAAAGGAGACATGCTCACGAACACGGGAGCCCTCAGGGACCTCTGGGATGGGAGCTGATGGGAGGGGGGTGGTGGTGGTGGTGGCGCGGGTGGGGACAGCCTCACTAGCTGGGGTTTGGTGGCTGCTGACACCCGCCTCCACAAGGGAGTCATCCTCAGAGCTGCTGTGGCCCTCAGCTGGGGGTGATGGTGGTGACGACTCCTCTGTGTGGCTCCACTCACCCTCCGTGCCACTGGGTCCACCCGACTCCTCTCCTTCTGACCCTGTAAGCTCTGTGGCTCCTCCTGGTCCGTGGAGCTGTCCCCTCCTGTGGCCGTGGATGTATCTGGATAGGTTTAGGAAGTAAGAGAACAACATCAGTCACCTGCACCGACTGCACACACCACAGTGAGTACATCACATCACATCACAGGGCAAGCCCTGGCATCATCAAGTGCCAACACTGTTTAGGATAAGACAATTGTCATTCTCAACATCAACCATGGCACACATATCCCTCCTTGACTTTCACACATATGTCCGTTGCATGTTGGATGCCAACACCCCAATGTGCCAACATGCACCACCCACGCATTAGTTGTACATGCAAGTGAACATGTAGGAGTATGTCACTATACACACAGCACATCTCTTGCTACTGACTCAGTACAGGTGTCCGGATGAAGGGATGGGCAGAGACTCATTTCTCATTCTTGGGATGCATGCCAGCAACACACACTATGATGTACTCATGTCCTGATGGGTGCATGGGCATGGTGCACACTTGAACACAATGCAGGCTCACTCATAGCAAGTTAAATGCCATGGCACTGGGATGCCCTGAAAGTCAGTCAACACTGTCTCCTGTCAGAGGGGCAGGGCATCCAGACAACAACAATATGCACTGACTCACAATCCTAGCTCTGGGGTAAAGCTAACTCTGCAGATGACCGGCTCACTTGCCCATCCCATGCAAACAACACATCCAGGACCCAGAAGACCCCACATCATGCAAATCATACATATGAGTCTCAGCAAACACAAATCCCTGTACATTAACACATCACAGTCTGCCATGCATGTAACCCAGCTGCATGAAGGACATAGTTTCATACACCATTGTGCGCTGTCAGATGATCACACACCTATATGTCACACAATTCTTGTCTCTCACAGTCACATCGCAGATATCATGCTGACCCTCTGAATCATGGACACCCCAGTTGTACGTAACAACAAGCCACGCCCTAATGACACAGAGGCAGACACCTGAGGGCACATGTCACTAAGCACAACCTGCAATTTCATACACAGAAGTGGGATTACAGAGTGTTTTTAAATGCCCTTGAGGGGGCATGCCTGGCCAGGACTACTTGAAACAGTGTTTGGCCATGGACAGTAGTCAGGTGGCTAAGCAAGTGTGACATACTTGAGATACATACTCCTGAGGCCCAAAAAGTGGAGTCCCCTGCTGCATGGGTTTGTTTGGAATACCCCAGCCACATGTTGTGAGTCAGACCAGCAATTGGTACACATCTCAAGGGCACACACAGATCACATGTCAGATCTCAGGCATTGTGTAAACAATTGACCCACCCATGAAACACACAACAGATTCACAGGAACTGATGCTGACCGGTACCTGAAGCATAGCTGACTGCAGGGACAAAGTGCCCTAGTGACACAAGCAACAGACTAGAGGGGCCACACATGTGGAACAGATGAGGAAGGTGCAGCAGACAATTGAGGGACCTGAGTTTTGGACTACAAGACCTACGTAATGTGGAAGTGTGACCAGGACAAAAGACTGCTATTTGCATGTCAGACACAGTACACAGATCAGACATGGACTCACCCCCTTCCTGCTGCTGTCTGGCCTTCAGCTGCCTATCCAGCTCCGGGAAGACCACCGCCAGGATATGGAGCATGTGGGAAGTCAGGGTCCGGTGTCCACCCCTCCTGCGTGGAGGTGACAGCTTCAGCTGGAATCTAGCTATCCTCCGGGTCCAGCCCCGAAGGTCCTGCCACCTCTTCTGGCAGTTGCGGATCCGGCGCTTGTAGACCCCCATAGAACGAACAGCCCGGGCGATGGTCAGCCAGATCTCCTGCTTCTGGTGGGCATCAACCTGTGAGGAGGACAAAGTGAAAAGTACATAAACACACATGCCCCAGATTTGTGCAGCACATATTGGATATACATGTCATCATCACAAAGGGAAATGAATTACACAGGTAGTGCAACCATGGGGAAGGAAAAATCACCTGCATGTCTGACTTGTTAACAATGCCTGGATAGTTTAAGCTTGCAATAATGCACTTTAGCAGCAGGAAAACTATTCATTACATGTACCTACACACTTTGGGGGATGAAAGTAGTCAGTGAGAATGCTGGCCACTGGTGTACACTCTGCTAGTACTGCTAGTCAGACAACATGCATTATTAGGAAGTCAGTGGACTGCACACTCACCTGCTCCCCTGGTTTCCCATAGAGCTTTCTGTACTCTGGAAGGAGCCCATCCAGCAGGGCCTGGTACTCCTCCTCAGTGAAGGTTGGGGCCCTCTCCAGAGTACGTGCCATAGCAGGAGCCAGAGGATGCACAGACAGCAGCAGTGGTAGCAGGGATGTGGTCCAGTAGCATGTAGTGCAGGCAAATGAGCTCCCTGGGGGGCAGCCAGCCTTATATCTGTGCTGCAGAGGCAGACTCTGTGCCATGTGTCCAAAGTGATAGGTCCAACACGAGTGCATTCTATGAATCTGGCCAATCCATTTAAAAGTACGACTTGTACACGCCTTCCGCATCGTTCAAATCTTCACCTTCATGGAACACTTGAAATTGCAACATTGTTTTAGGCACCCAACTGAATTTCCAGTGCACAACTCGTACAAGTTTTGAATCCGCATCTGTCTCCATGACAGTCCTGAGCCAATGGGTGTGCCTGGCTCGTTCAATTGACTGTACAACGCGTATACACACATGCACCCGTCTCCATACGATTCAATGGCCAAGGCGTACTCCTGTCTCAGACCATGCCTGTCTGATGCGTATGCATGATAGTCACCCGCATCAGACCTCATTGCATTCAATGACAAAGCGTACGCACGGCTCGGACATGACCCGTGCAATGCGTACGCAGTGTCACCCGCGTCGGACCTCATTAGTGTGACTATTATATGGATGCAACACACATATACTGTCCAGGGACATCTGTGCACACCTACCACACTACAGCATTGGCCACACAGTGTCCCATGGCATGTAAGGCTGCATTCCCTTGGTGTTTGGGGGGCCACATCTGTTTTTTTGGCTGGCACTTTGTGCAGCCACTCCCAGGCTGGGTACGTGTACATGGGGGCAGAATCCTTTGTGTGTTGTGCACATTACCACTGTGATGTGCAATTGGACAGTCATGGGCATGAGTCACGGCCACAGTGTCAGGTTGGATATGTTTATGACATGTCATATACACCCTGAATCCTGGGGGTGATGGCATGTACGTCACAGTGAGACCTGTAGCCACAATACTGATGTGCACCCACAGTCTATGTGCATGATGTGTCTGATCAAATGTTCCCAATGGTTGACAGTCTCCACATCCACGTGGTATATGCATCAACCTTGATGGGGTGTGTGTCTAAGAGATGTACAAGTAGGGCCGGCAGGAACAACAGTGGCCACTACCTGTGGGACTTACGCTTGCCTTTTGGTGTGTACGTGCTACGCCATGTCCATTGCTGTGTTGATGTGGCAATTCAGGGAGCCTGGGTTTCTGCATGGCAAAGATCTGTGATGCCTGGGAGACATGAGGCCTCAATTGTCACTGTGGTGTGTTTTTGGAACATTGCAGCAGCACATAGGTTGGGTGACACAGCCAGGTGATTGGCCATTGCACTACATGGGACTCATGTGGACATGTGAAATTGAGATGTGAGGTGGTGGTCTCGTAGGTGACATATGTGTCCATGACCTACAGCACACACCTCAGTACATTGTGTAATGTCATGAACTAGCATTTGATAGTGATCGTGGTCATGGCCACATGGGTGGATGAACTGACAATATTCCTTTGTGCATCTCTGTTTTGCAGGGCACCAGCTGTCCATCGTCCGTTCCCAGACCTTGCAACCATGCAGGAACACGACTGCATCAGACGGTACCGCTTCACCAGGCCACTGGTTGCAGAGTTTGCGGATCAGTTGGCGCCACATCTGCTACCAGGCCGGACATACCCTACAGCACTGACCCCAGAGGTGAAGGTGATGGCAGCCCTGCACTACTTTGCTACTGGTACCTTCCAGTAAACTGTGGCTACTGCTGGTGGGATGTTGCAAACGATGTTTAGTCGGGTGCTACGTGATGTCTTGGAGGAGATGTTGCAATTCCTCGACCTGTATATCAAGTTCCCAAGCCCAGCTGAACTCCCTGAAATAAAGGATGCCTTTTATACACTGGGGAGGATGCCGAACGTCATTGGATCTATTGATGGGACACATGTTTCCCTGATACCACCACAGGCACATGAGCAGGCATACCGGAACAGGAAGCACTACCATTCGATCAATGCTCTGGTGGTCTGTCTTGCTGACATGTCGATCACACATGTGTGTGCACGGTTCCCTGGTTCTGCGCACGATGCCTACATTATGAGGAGTAGTCGCATTGCAACGCTGCTGTCACAGATGCCAGATCAGCATGCCTGGCTTGTCGGTGTGTACTGACTGTTTCTCATTGTGTGTGTTTGTCAATGTTGTATTCCGCACTCCGACAAAACTCAGCTACTTGTTCATTTTTGTGTGTGTAGGTGACTCCGGATACCCCAACATGCCGTGCTTGCTGACACCCCTCAGGAACCCTGCGGCACCAGCCGAGCTGCGCAACAATGAGGCACATGGTCGGAGCAGGAGGGTCATTGAGCGGACATTCGGCCTCCTGAAAAGCCGCTTTCGCTGCCTGGACAAGACCGGAGGGGCCCTCCCATATGAGCCAGCAAAGGTGTGCAAAATAATCCTTGTCTGCTGCATGCTACACAACATGGCGGTGCGGAAGGAGGTGCCTCTCATCCAGGATGACGATGACGATGACCAACGTCCGGCACCTGTGGAGGATCCCGGCCTGGGCCAAGATGCCAGCGATGATGAAGATGATGGTGACGTCCGCTCCCTGCTCATCAACAACTTCTTAACCTGAATGTGAGTTTCCAGGGTTGTTATGTGAATGTATGGAGGTAGCCTGGAATGTGTTGTGCCAGCTCCTGTCTGAGTGTGTCTGTGTGCCACTTGACTGGATGTGTGCTGTGATGTGTCCATTCAGGTGGTGTGTGCTCCACAATAGGGTAGTACTGCTAACTAGTGTTTGTGTAGGTGTCTTGCAACATGTTTTGTGCATGTGTATTGCATTTCTCTCCTGTTCTTCTGTGCTTTTGACTGTATCTTGTCTGTCCTTCCCAGGGTACTTTGCCTGTTGTGTGGTCAACACTGACCCCCAACACCCAGAAGCCAACACCAGTGTGGAAGTTGACAATTCCCATCAACTGATGTACCACACATCCCTGGGAGCGTGTGTCCACTGTTACGTAGAATTACCGGGCAACTAGTGTGGAATAAACGTGCTGCTGATCTCTTTTTATGGATGTGATTTATACAGCTATCACTGAATTCTTCCATATGAATGTAGAGGCAGTGCTGACGTGATACAGATTTGGAAGTCTTTAAGGTGCATATGCAGTGTAAATGTATTTCTAAACAGACAAGAGCACTCACGTCTATACATCTGCATTACATTTAATAAAGAGTGTAGGTACATGCTTGCCCTGTACCTTTTAACTGTAGATGCGGAAGCTGTAAAGAAGGGATATCCCCCTTACCACTAGTGAAGGGATAAGGGCTTAATGAAACTCTGTAAAGATGGCCTATTTTGTCATCCTCAATAGCCCTGTAAGTTATTAATATAGATTGCTAAATCCTGGTTCAAGTCATAGGCAATCAGCTTTATCCTCTGGCAACAGTAATTGTATTGCCTGACCAGTTGGGACTTATATAAGGGAAGGTGACATCAGATACTTTATGCACTTTTTTGCTCTATTACACTAGTACTCTACTTGATGACCACATTTCTCAGACTGGGACTGACGGACTGTACTGAGACTCAGGTTTATTAGCCTCAGCTCCCACTTCTAGAGTCATGATTAATGGACATATGTCTCAGTCCTTTGGCCTTTACAGAGGAATTCAATGGTGAAGCCATTTCCAACCTCTAATTTGTACAATTGAGATGGAGTCACCGGCTGCTGGCTACATGAACACCATGCATATACAGCCTTCCCCACTAGTAGGGGCGACTGCTGCCAATCCAATCTGGGGGTGAGTGGGCAGCGCAGAAAAAAAAGACACTTACTTTTAGCAGTAGGCCACCGCAATCTTCTGCTACCGTGCCGCGCTGCTCCTCTGCTGGCACTCCAATATCCAGGAGCACGGACTAACAGACTACGAAACAATCTCATCGCTAATCTCATGTTATTACTCCCAGCATGAGATAAGTGTAGTGATTGGGCAGAGGGGGCTGGTCTCATGATCCAGCAGGGAGTGGGAGCGTGTGTCCTGAGCACTGGGGATATCTCCAAGGGAACAGCCTGGAGCAATCCAAGTGTGCATGTCGGTTTGGCCAGCTGTGGATGGCTGGCCCAACCGACATGCGCACTTTCAGTGCATACCACTATTCCCCCCTGCTGCTGAAGTGATATGGCCCTGCCCGCTTAGACTTGCAAATTAAAATTCAAAAATAAAAAGACAATAAAATAGTTTTATTCTCTTTTTATTTTCTTCTACCTGCTGCCTTTCAGCAGGGGGGCAACACGAGATCCTCTTACTTGTCAAGCACCCATAATCAAATGTGCCCCCAATATGTAAAGGTGTTCTCAAATTTGGAACCCTTTCTGATTTTAAAATAAATTTAGAACCATTTCAGATATTCAGATCTGGAATTGAGTTGCGGATATGATGGAGTAATGACTTTGTTTAATGTCGAAGAATTAATTAAACCCTTCCCAATTGTGAGTTGATGGTAGCGGATGATAGCAGTCAATTTTGGTTGAGCGATTGATAAACTAACTAAACAAATGATTTGGTGAGCCAGATATCCTGAGTTATTAATTATTTCCTTACATGCTGTAATCTTGGAGCTGTTGGACTATGTCTTTAGGGTACCTTAGTCAATCCGAAAGTTTGCTGTCTTTGCATTGCTGTTGGCGAGGTGCTACATAGAGGTGACGGAGATGAAAGTTCCATTGCCTAAAATGAAAGACTGGCTGAAATTCATTGCCACCTGTAATGAAAGAGTTATAGCCTGCAGGCCCAGGTTGCCTATTTTCTGTACTAGTCATTTACCTGGTGGAGGGAGCCTTTGAAGACCAGTTTTTAGGGCAGGGGGCCGCTACTGGTGCCTCTGCCACTTTCTCCAGATTCCCCAGGTAATTGCAGCAGCACAAATGTGCGGGGTCTTCAGGAGAGAGGTAGGACCGAGAAAGAAGAGAGAGATGAAAGAGTGAGAAGGAAGCGACAGGTTTGAACATTTTTGTCAGTGCTGCTTTTAGTTCTCTGTTGGCCATGGAATTCTGTGCCTCTTTTATGCCACATGTAGTCGGTTAGAGGGGCACTGGTGTCCTTTACGTTTCTACATTTGCACCTCTGAGGCCATAACAGCATAGTAGTAGACTAGTCCTTTGCTTTAACACTGTAAGCCCAGGTTACGATAATTATTGTGCTATGGCCATGCCTTTGAATTTGTTGTCCTTGGGGATCACGATAAACATTTATTTTAGCCTGAAGGGATTTATTGCCTGCTGGCTGGACTATGAACAAATTAGTAGACATTTTATATTTGATGCAATTCCCCTCGTTGGTTAATGTGTTGCTATTCTATAGAAGTTGTGCGGAATTGTCAATGTTCTTGTTTCAATACTCAGTATTCAATATCTAGTTGCCAAACAGTAACACTTTCAAACAAACTGATAGTATTTGCTGGTGCAGTCAAATGTCAACACAGCTATACGGACCTTGCATGCAAAATATTGTTCTTGCAGAGTAACGATTGCATTGTTCTGCCCCTTAGGCCGTGAATCCAAGGGCGAGATCTGCAAACATTAGGAATACCGATTCCCGGATTGGGATTCTCTCTTTAAATGCAATTAGGAAATCTGTATCCTTTATCTATGAAACTCATTAAGTCTTATTTAGGGATTTCTTGTTGGTCGAAAATTGACCTTCCTCATGAATATTAATAAGGTAGATCACAGTTTGCGACCCACTACTAATCACAGCCGTCACAGGGATGGTGGCTTACTGAGGTCAGCAGACCACCATGTCAGTGAAGATTTTTTTTTTAAATGCAGCCTCTTTTTCTTAAATGAAACAGGATGCGTTTAAAAAGAAAAAAAATGAAACCTTGAAGTTTGATTTTTTAAGTGTATGTAGTGGTCAAAGGGACCATTGCCTGCTTAAAAAAATATTATTATTTACATTCCCAAAGGGGAGGGGGGTCCCTTGAGGACTCCTTCCCCTTTGCAAATAGGTTTCCAGCAGTTTTAAACTGCGAATCATAACAAGTTACCGAATCACATTTTGCATTTTGTAGCTTTGAAAAAGCATTTTTTGAGTTGCAAACAGACTGACTCGACGAATCGGGCCATAGGTGACCATAAATTTGCTTTGTACAAAATAGGAATAACGATGACCTAATTGCGATTTTTAGTTAATCACAATTAGGAAATCACTAATCCTAATGTACGAAACCCTTTTGAGTTTCATTAGCGATTTGTAGTGGGTCGTAAATAGACCTACCTCATTATTATTAATAAGGTAGGTTGGAATTTTTAATCTTCTACAATTCACTGCCATCACAGGGATGGTGACCTGCTTGGGTCAAAAGATCACCATGTCTGTGATTGCTTTTAAATAAAGCAATCATTTTCTTCAAAAAGCAGCCTTTTTACCCCCCCCCCCCCCCCCCAAAAAATGAAACTTTGAAGTTTCATTTTTTAAGAGTAGACAGTGGTCTCTTGGACTACTGCTTGCTTTAAAAAAAAAACATTTCATCCATTCTCAAATCCCATTTGCGAATGGATTACCACCAACTTTCAGTTGGCGGTAAATTGTGAATGTTTTACGACCACAAAAAATGTGTACATACCTTTCCAATTCTGTATTAGGAAGGGACGCCCTCAAAATGCCCCTTCCAAATACTGAATTGCAAAACTCAAATTGCGATTCAGTAACAAGTTACCGAATCGCAAATTGGGATTTGTACATCACAAAAAGCATTTTTGCAGTTGCAAACGGGCCAATTCGCAGAATCAGGCCGTTTACAAACACAAAAATGCTTTGTACATCTAGACCAAAATCCTTTAAAATGAATAGCCCAGTCTGAAGTACGGGCCCTCAAAATTTAGATTTCAACACATATAAAAGTAGGAAGACCCTGAAATACATAAACAACCTTCACCACACTGTGGCTATCACAGTAAAGAGGGAAGTGTAAAACCTTTGCAACGACATTACATTTATAGAGGTATAAACTTAATTAAATAGCTACAAGCAGGCTTTCTGTCTCACTAAAACCATTAGTACTGAACACACGCTTTCAAAGTAGTACCCTTTGCTACTTTATCACAAATATAACAATGAGCAACTTCTCTCCGCTTGTATCTAAAAATGGATTTAACAGTTCTTCTCTTTGAATTGGGCTAATTTTTTATTAGCATAAAGTTCAATCACCAGAGGAGTTAGTAAGTCAGTTTGACACTTGTTATTTCCAAAAAGTACCGGTGTGTAGACACATCTGGAAATGTGATTTTATTTTTCAGCACATCCATATTCAGAAATTAAATCTTGAAGCATTTTACATTTCTTGTGTTTATTTTGCAATCTAAAGTTTTTAGGTGACACGGACTTCGCTGATGATTGTTACATGTTTATAACACGCAGTGTTCTGATGTTCTCTTTTGGGGGATGCTAGGAGGACAGAGGGCAGCTTGAGAGCATGACAGTGCACTTTAAATACAACAGTTGCCAAATGTTAAGATTTCACAATTTGAAGTTGCCTAAATTGCTATTATGTGGCTCTAAAGCAATCTACAGACTATGAATAATTTTTTATCCTCCTTTCCCAATTGTTGTTCTGATTTATTGTGTACTTGTTCTGCATAGTGTGAAATCCAAAGCGTGCAATTTGAGTTTTTGTTTAGCTAGCTCTTCACTGTGGACCCATAAATGCAATATTAATGTGCTTATTATGTTTGCCATTGGAGAGTGATTCTGTGTGCATAATTCATTATTCAGAGGCATAAAGGCTCATTCAGCAATGGTGATAATTTCTCAGTGCTAAGTGTCACTCTTCATTGCTTTGTTTTATGTGCGGGTGATGAGAAATTATCAAGTAGTTAGTAGAGACGTGTGAGCTGAATGACAAGTAGCTCCTGTCTTATGAAAGTACATATAAATAGCCATAATGCGTGTGACTGAAAAGTCTGTGGATTCCTGGCAGACTTCTGAAAAATGTGCTCTCGTTTAAATTTTAACTTTCCTGAGTATTGTAATTCCATGAAGCCTCTCCTCAGTCCAGTAGATGGATGAGCATGGCATCATGGTTAACTTTTTAAGAGTTATGGGACTAATCTCGAATCAGACTGAGCAGAAATACCATACGGAATTCCACTTTGCCTGGTCGCAACTGGCCCACTGTTCCTGTCTTTCCGGGAGCAGGTACACCAGTCCCAATTTTACCTCCTGGTAATTCTGAGTGTCATTACAATGACGGATGAACTGAATATCGCCTGCTATTTTATCATATTTGTGACCGCCCACCTACAAGGCGACGGTCCCACAGGGCAAATTAGGATGCGACCGCCACCGAGGCTGTCACATTGCCCATGTTTTGTATTGCGGCGGGTGCTGCACTCTGCAGCACCAGCCGCAAGACAAAACAGACACCCCACACATATCCCTACACTACATGGCAGGCACCATGCGGTGCCTACCAGATGGTGTAGGGGGGCCTATGTCCCTGGCTTGGGATGTTAGTGGGGTTGGCTACAGGCCCCCAAATCCATTTCCGCCTGCCATTTTGTGGCAGGTTGACCACCACAGAAGGACAGGCGGAAAGGGATATTGTAATTCCCATGGCGGTGCCTGACAGGCACCACTGCCATTCTGGAGATGGAGGGCGGTTCGCCAGGTGGTCGGAATGCTTCCGACCGTCAGGACCATGTCAGTCGATCTTTCTGACCATCAACACACCACCCGCCATCATAATGTGGTGGGAAGTGATTCAGTCACAAATGACGGGGAGAGAGCCACTGACAGCCTGTCGATGGCAGTCTCCCCGCCATCGTAATAAGGCCCATCTGTTAGGCAAAATCACATGAGCCAAAAGTAACCAAACCTATTGCACTTGTCCTAGTGAGGTGGAAAATCCTTGCAGTGCCCTCCTGCTACAGGTCTGAGACACAGGTAAATAGATTTCTTTTGTTGTTGTGTTTGTCCTCCGAATCAGTGTTAGTATGCTGTAAATGTATGGACCTCTGTGAATCTCCGGCCTGGGAATGACGCAAACGTGCTATGGTCTCTCTCGGTAGCCAATATTCACCTCTGTGTTTTCAGGCTCACTCCTGGCTGGTCTGCACTCAGATTGAAGTGAGATACCCTTCGATGTGAGGGCACTATATGTTTCCTATTGTAGAAACACCACTTTCCTCCACCCACGACTGTCAGGATGACATTCAGTACTTTCATTTATTTTCTATTGACTTTTCTCCTTGAGGTTGCAAGATTAATAAGCACATAAGAAATATGGGCACAATCACTCTCCCAAAGTGGGAGGAAGTGCCCTACTTCTAATGCATCATTGTGTTTCATGATGAGCCAGGATGTGAATGATTTCAGAAAGAATGGTGCTATGGAGTGCATAGAGTGGCATTTTGTGGTGCTTGGGGGTGATATCTCCCTACATGACATATCCATGTTGGGGAATTGAAAACGTGACGTTACATGTGTGATAGGTTTATTCTTTGAGGTATTTGACAATTTACCTTTACCGGGAATGTCTATTGCTGCTATGGAGGAAAATAATGCAGACCAAAACTCAACATCTATTGTCCATATGCATTCCTATTTCCCACTTTCAAGGACCATTAAGCTAAATGCAGAAGAGACACACCATGCACCACAAAAAGGTGCAATCTGTCTTTCCTGGTGTTGTTGTTCATGTTTTTGAACGCACACCTGTACCAGGGTAAGACTGTCAAGCCTATGGGTTGTCACTTCCTCTTTCACATCAATGTGTAGACTCCTTAACCTCACTAATAGTATCAAATGCTCCGTCATCCACCGAATCCAGCACCAGCTTAGATCTTTAGATGTTAGTGCAGCTGGGAATTCTACAACAGAGTGGAATCCAGACCCACTGTTTTCTTGACAACTGGTTTGTCCATGCCACATCATTTCATCAGGTAGGGATGGAAACTTTAGAGGTGAACAATCTTGTCATGGTCTTTAGTTAGAAGTTGAACATGACAAACTCCATTCTGTGCCAGAAGATTCCTTTGATGTATGTTTCAGTTGGTAGACAAGTTACTGAACTAATACTGTTCCTGCCTGGCAATAAGCCAAGCTTTATTAAGGCAGAGTATACAGACTGGGGTACATGACCGCCTGTGTATTTATCATGATGTGGGCGAAAGTTCATATAAAGCCAAAGATATGACATCACCTGGCAAACTGATCTCCAGATTATCTCTATTATAGTCTCTTGGGTTGGTTGTCAGGGAGCTGCACTGGTGGTTGATGAATGACAGAGTTTCTAGACCACTGAATCTGATGCTATTGACCCTCATGCATTGGCTATTGATGAGTAGAAGTGCTCACAGACCATAGCCCCCAATGGAAGCACTAAGGTCCTCAAAGGGAGTGAGTTGTCAATAATTTTGATGGCATTTTATGTGACTCAGCTAATTTAGTGTAAACAAACAACCTTCTGGCAATATATCTAGACTGTCATGCAGGAAATGCTTCAGGTTATTGGTGGCGGTGGCTTGGACGTTTTTTCAATGAACAGAAATGGATCTCTATTCATTGAAGACTTCCTACTTTCTAGGTGTGGAAAACATCCAACTGACTCCATGACCAATGTATTTCCCTCATTCCTGAGCTACTCTCCCAAGTTGGACTTGTTCAACAGAACCTGTTGGAGTTTGAAGTCTCAAACTTGGAAATATCTCTGTTTGTTGGTGTAATCATTAAATAACCCCCATCACTGGTTGTATGTACCTTTGTTCATCAACAAGGAAAAATAAAAAGAAACTCTCATCTTCATTTAACACAAGGTAATTATTAGACCTGGCATCCTTGGCGTGGTTCCCCCCTAACATTTAGCCTTTATACTTTATTTTTGCGGGCCTTAAGACTCTGCACACTTTACCACTGATGAAACCTTTGCATATAAATGCGGTTGTAATTGGATCATTCGCTCGCTCGTAAAGGGATTCTGGAAAACACAGTCTTAAGGCAATTCAGCTTGTACCACAACTATAGGGAGGACTCAAAACCCTTATAATTGTATCAAATTGCACCGACTCAATGCCCATGTGAGTCAGTAACAAATTGGAAGGTATTACAGAAAGATGGAACAAGAAACACTCCAAACTGCGGACTGAGACACAATTTGAGAAAATAATTTCAGACATTTCATTGAGTCCATTCACAACTGTATTGTAATACAGTATAAGATAAGCCTCCTTGTGGTTCAGTTTAACATCAATGTCCCCCCCTTGGGGGTTCGGTTTAATAGTTGCCAATGCAGTCCATCTTATATCAGCTTCAGTCCAGGCTGTTGGCCTCGGTGTCCTGCCTGATGGAGAGGGTGGAGGATACAGAGAACAGGTCTGGACGTAACAACCTTAGACTGATTGGGCTACATGAATTCTTAGAGCAGAGGGGCCTGGCCTGGATGCTGGAGGACTGGTTCAAACGTGGGAGCCTGAAAACAAATTGTCCCCCTTCTTTGTCATCAAGTAGGCACAACGCTCCCTGGTACCGAGGCCTCTGCCTGGGCCCTCCCCGAGGCCTGTGATACAGAGGCTGCTCAACTTTAAAGACCGGGATGTGATACTACAGGAAGCCCTGGCCCATCCTGATCTGTGGTTTGACAGCTCGAATATTCTTTTGTTCCCTGACTATACAAAGGCAAATGCAGTCCTTCGCTGAGGTAAAGCAGAAACTTTGTGCCTTAGATCTGAGTAACATGCTTGTGTTTCCCACTCGCCTCAAGGTATTCTTCGAGTCCTGCACTCTATTCATTGGCACGCGGGATCAGGCTTAGGATTGGTCAACTGAGCGGCGGCTGCTGCAACAGCCCCTCCCCCCCTGAGATGCGCCACACTGGGAGCTCCCGATCTCTGAAGTTCTGGGTCGAGTGTGGAGTCGATAGGGAGGGCTCGGGCTCACCTCAGGAGGATCCTGCCCCAGACCTGGCTTCACAAAGAGAGGTTGAGAACCTCTCAGAGACCCCTTTGGTCTTTTTCTCTTCAGAAGTGGACTTGGTCTCCTTGTCTGAGTTGTCTGAAACTCTATGACCTGGATGGTCCCTCTCTACTTTCACTTACTGTAGTGGGGGGATGTGGGTGGAGAGGGGTAGCCATAGAGGAGGAACAGGCTTGCCTTTCCCCCCTTCTAATAGGGCCCAAGCCTGCGGGGCTCTTCGCTCACTTTGGTTATTGCTCTGTGGGGTTCTGGGGGGCAAAATTCAAATTCAATTTATATGTGTAGAAATTCATTGTCAGGTATTTGATCCTATTGTATGGGCGCCTATGGGTCACAGAGGTTTCCTATCCCATAGTTTGTGGTTTGGGGGTTATTTACTTAGGGTGACAGATGCTTCTTTGGGTGAAGTGTAGGGTGGGGGCTTTGTAGGGGTGGGTGTTCTAGTCAGGCCATTGTGCCTGGTTTCCTTTGCTGAAGGTGCTGTTTTAATGCTGTGTTTTCTTTCTAGGTTAGTGGGTGATCACACAGACAAAAACAATTAGCTTGATGTGGCATGGCATTGCAGGTCCTCGGGGTATCAGGTCCCCTCCTGGGTGGTTGGGGGCTAGTCTTGGCCCTTCCTTCACTGCATTATGGCCTCCACTAAGATAACGGTGCTCTCCTGGAATGTAAACGTCCTTCTGGACTGCATTAAGTGCTCTGCAGTGACACGATACCTCAAGCGTCACAGAACAGCGGTCAGTTTATTGCATGAGATCCACCCAATGGGTACGGACTGTCCCTTTCTGGACCGTTCGTCTATGATAGGGTTTACCACTTGGGTTTCATACTTGGTTCCAGGGGGGTTGCCATATTGCTAAACATATCGCTTTCCCTAGCAGTTACAGTGCACTACACGGACACTCAGGGTTGTTATGTGGGTATTGAGGGCCATCTGGAAGTGAGGCACTATAATTTTATATCCTGTTATGTCCTGCCACACCTGTTGTAGCCTTCCTTGCAAACAATGACATCCTTCCTCATGACCCCCCCCACAGGGCATCACGATGGTTGGAGGCGACTTTAACACGCTTCCTGATATAGTCATAGACACTTCCTTTGCCCCACACCTGACCAGGAGCTCCCGGCAAGTCTGCTTGTCCTCCTGGGAAGACTCGCTGGGCTTCTGTGATGCCTGGCACTCCTGGCATCCTGTCCAAAGGGCCTAAACTCATCAATCTTCTGCATATGCAACAGAATCCCACATAGACTTGATGTGGTTACCAGCAGAAGATCTTCTCTTGGTTCATTCTTGTATCCTCCTGCGTCGTTTCTCTGCTCATGCTCCATTGGTGTTGTCGTGGGGAACTCAGCTCCCTGCTTTACTGCTAGTTTGGAGGTTTAATGCTTTGTACCTGCAGAGTTTGGAATGTGAGGCCTTTGTCGAGTAGGAATTGTGCCCATTTTTTCAAATGTAATGTAGAATCGTGGACTCGACATCAATGCTATGGGCAGCTGGTTAGTCTTCGCTGAGAGGCTGTATTAAACTATGTTTGTCAGGCTGAGGCGCGCCGAGTAACGTGCCTGATTGGCCTAAAAGCCTAGATCCTAAGAGTGGAAGCTGCTCTCAGACACCAGGACACCGAACAATCCTGTTGTCTCCTGACCATGGCCTGTACGGAACTGCAGCAAGTTTCTTTAGAAGAGGCCAGACAATGCTGGAGGGTCTCGACACAGAGGGTATATGCCTCAGGAGACAAATCTGGTAAATTATTATATTGGCTGGCAACCCGTGGCTGTGGTCCTGGTGATTCAGGACTCGTTTGGCTGGCCCCGAGAGAAGATCTCCGTAATTGCTCAGACCTTTTGCACACCCGTCACTACCAGCAGAAGTCGCAAATTCCCTTCTGGACAGTATGCCATTGTCGATTATACCCAATGTTTTGGCCCAGGAACTGGACCAAACCCTGATGCTTGAGGAGGTGAGTATGGTGGTGTTGGGGTTGCAAGCTGGAAAGACGGCTGGTTCTGATGGGTACCCCATTAAATATTACAAGTGCTTCCATGAGATCCTGTGCCCCCATCATCTGAATTTTTATACAGTGGCCCTGTGGCGGGGATTCTTCCCACCAAATTTAGACTGCACTACAATTGCTGTCCTGCCCAAATACGGTCTCCCTAGGGATCAGTATTCCTCCTATCGGCCAATTTCACTGATGAACACCAACATTAAGTTCTTTGCAAAAATATTAGCTGCACAGCTGAGCAGAGTCTTGCCTTGCCTGGTCCACCCGGATCAGTGTGGACTTATGTTGGGACGCAGTATGTGCCACTGTATTTGGAGAGTCCACGTGGCGCTGTCCTGGGTGTCTGACCTTGTTGGTACGCTGGCCCTCTTGCTAATACTATTCACTAAAGAGTTTGACAAAGTGTTGTGGGCTTTTTTTTTCTTAATTTTATTTCTCATTTTATTAACAATGCACATAGATCATGATGCTTAGATATGAAGGTACATTACTCGCAGGCTCAAAAAAAACAGCATAATAAAACAAGAATTGATAAATAGATACATTCTCTTATCTGATATGGCTGATAGTGTGTTTCATGAATACCCACATCCCTGTTCCTTTGTCCCATTTGCCAGTCTAATGCCTGCGTGCTTCCATAAACACATCCGTAACCTGTTTAAGCTCTTCTACGTCACCCCGCAGACTGTGCGCTCTGACTTGTTCCCTGTTCCTCTTGACCGGATGGTGTGTCTGGTGCGACTTGCAGATGAAGGTATTCCCTAAGGGGTTGCCATATATCCTTGGGTCGCGATTAGGCCTGGGCGGTAAACTTCGCTCCGTTCGGGGAGTTTGCGGAGTTTTCGCGATGTGCAGCGGAGATTTTTCCCTGCTCGCGATCGCGAATGGTAAGTTCGCGATCGCAAACAGTAGGTTCGCGAGCGCGAGCTGCTGCTCGGGTAGAATTTCTACCCGAGCTGCAGAGATACCAGCCCAAACTGCAGTTCGCACTGCACTCCCCCACTCGCGGAACTTCGCGGAGATTTTTATAACTTCGCGCTGGTCCGTGTACAAAATTTCGCAAACTATGCCCAGGCCTAGTCGCGATGTGGGCGGCTGTAGTTCTGCATATTGTTCGCTCGTGGTGTCGCAGTTTGTCATGCTCTTAAGCCAGCTCTTCGCATTGGGTTTCTGCCTGGTGCCCCAGTGAAGAACTATTTCTCGTTTCGCCAGCAGCATGGCAATTACTATGAATCTGCGTGTGTTTTTGGGTAACAGACCTACATAGCCCATCACTGCAATCAAAGGGGACACCATCAGTTGTATCCCCGCCATCTGCTGTACTAAACTGTATATTTCTTGCCAATAAGCGCTTATTACGCTACAGGACCAAGTCATGTGAAGGAATGATGCCGCCTGCAAATTACATTTGGGGCAATGACTAAAAGTAGTGTTCTTTATCCTGACCATCTGTTGTGGTGCGACATAGGCCTTCCTGAGTATCTTAAATAGTAATAATTTATGTCTGTGGTTGCATGAAACTAGTTTAATTTGTTTGCAACACCCATTCCAAATGTCATCTGTGAGCGATTGTTCTATATCGGCAGCCCAAGCTTCTCTGACCTTAGCATTACGTTGTGGCAGCAATGCGAGGCTGGCTTTGTACAGTCTAGAAGTGATGTGTTCTCGACTGGTGTCTGTAGTTACTAATGTGAGTGAACTAAACTCTGCCGGTTTTATTGATCTCGTGCCTGTAAGTGCGCTCTACAAATGGGTCAGTACGAAATGGTCCATAAATGTGGCTGACGAGCAGCGAGGGTCTTTGGTACGAGAAAATGCATGGCCTCCAGGGAATAGGTCCCTAATAGATTCTAGTCCCAGTCAGGAGAGAGTGCTCTTGGTTCTGGCTTCTACCGTGGGGGGGAGCCAGGGGTTCGCTAATAGTTGCAGTGATGGAGAGTGTCGTGCGCTTTCATTGGTGATGTTCTTCGTCAGGTTGGTTTGGGAGAGAGGTTCTGTTGTATGGTTTGGTTGCTTTATCACTCCCTGACCACTCAGGTTCAGGTGAACGAAGTCTTGTCTCCTACAATCCCAATTGAGCGTTGCATGCACCAAGGGTGCCCACTGTCCCCATTGCGTTTTGCCTTGGTGATAGAGCCTGTGGTATGGCTCATACATTGTGATGCCCAGGTGGAGAGCTGGTGGTGGGGACTAGGCCTTGAAAATCACGTAGCGCTATACATGGATTATATGATTGTGTTCTTGAAAGATCCACAGCACACCAGGCCCCACTGCCTAAAACTCCTCTGGATGTACGGTGAGGCGTCCGGGCTTCAGGTTAATGAAGGCAAGTCCTGTTTAGAGGAGGTAAAAGGTGACTCTCTTGGGATGGTATAGTGCCCTAAAATTCCTACTTGACACAATTATTTTAAGTATCTAGGGATACATATGTCTCTCCTCACATTTTTGGCCTGGGCCCTTAATTTTGGGGTCTGCACCTGCAGCTTGACTGCGATCTTGCCCTTTGGGCTACACTCCCACTGAGCCCTCTGGGGTAGATGGCCTTTTTTAAATGGTGTGCCTGCCGCACTACTTGTATGTGCTGAGAGATTACCATTTTCCCATCCCCCACAAATGGATTCACTATCCGACCATGAAGATCACCAATTTCTTTGTGGGGTGGGGGCCGGCATAGAGTGGCCTTTAAGTCACTCCAGAAGTCTCCTTTTGAAGGCCTGGGTCTATCAGATCTCTACTTATACTATTCCCACTTATGGTGGAGAACATGGCTTGGTCAGCTATCGGCCCTGGAAGGCTTCGTACCTTGGGATCATCTTGGGATCTCATATCTCGGAGATGTTTATAACGGTGGGAGCATTATGTCATTCCAAGAGTTGAATGTCAAGTACTCTTTGACTAACTCGCAATTCTTTCATGATCTCCAATTGCGCCACACCTTGCTGGCCCATGATTGACTGAAAGACTCTGCCAGAACACAGTCTGTTGGATGTGAAGATCTTTCAGGGGAAGCTAGGTGAAGGTGCTAAATCAGCGATTTACCATTCGCTGGTGATCCACACACTTGAGAAAGTCCAACAGAGGTGGGGGTCCTGGATGGGAGACTTGGATGGAGACGATTGGAGGGAGGCTTGCATGGCACCAAGGGAGCTGGCGATTTTGACAAGGCTGTGTTTGATACAGTTCAACTACTTGCATATAACATATCTCACTCCAAAGCGGCTACAATTATTGCTCCCTGATGTGCAAGTGGCATGCACGCAGTGTGCGCTCCCGCAGTGGATTTCTGTCATGTAGCCTGGGACTGTTCTGTGCTGAGGCCCTTTTGGGAGGAGGTGAGCCATATACATTCGGCGGTCTGAGGCCGCTCGCTGCAGTTAACACATCGTATTGCCCTGCTTGGGTTGCTGGATGAGGTGGGGGGCCCTTGAGCTGAGCGTGTCTTTTTGGGGATGGCTTGCTTGGTTGCCAAACAGTAGATAGCCCGTGCATGGAAACAGCAGAAGCCTCTGACTGGTAGGAGCTGGCATGCAGGAATGGACTGGTGCCCTCAACAGGAAAAGCCTGTTTTTGAGACCTGTGGCTGTCCTCAGAAGCATGAACGTATATGTGGGAAATGGTGCAGCTATTATGGTTTATCAATCTGATATCTCAATGTTATGCATTATTAATATCTGGACTTTTTGCTATGTCATGGATGTATACTCACCATATCTCGTACTGTGTGGTGCTTTGTCTTGCAGCAAAACATTCACTATTGTTGGTTATAAAAAAAAAATATGACTAAAAGTGCTGCTTCAATCATGGCCCCTCCTCATACATGAATCTCTGGTGAGCTGCCTAAACATATAAAGCTGGGATCTCACATTATAAATTCTGCTTAGGATTTTCAGCTGGACAAAGCAAAACCCCAGAGGAGAGTGCAACACCCTCCCTTAGAAAATAATGGAGGTAGGAATTTAACATAAAGCCCTAGAGAAAATAATTGTAACCACAATTAAATTATTTAAAATAGTTTTTAAAAAAATGATTATTAAATTGCAAATATGTAACATTACAATATTTTATCATTAAAGTGTAAAAGTGCGCTATTTTTTATATTTGTTAACATTCTTTTATGTTTATTTATATCTTAACTATTTTAAACAATTTAATTTCATTAAATGCATTATTATCTCCTAGGGGTTTTTATTTTAAGTCACTAATTCAATTATTTTCTCTGGGGATACGGTAAAATTAGGAGATCCTTAAAATTCTTATCCCTTCCGCAGGAGAGAGGGGGTCTGGGGCTTCCAAACATAACTTTATATTTTTGGGCCAGTCTTCTCCAAGGGATGTTTCCACTACTTAACATAAATCCATTATGTTACAGCACAGCCAGGATTGGGATCCCCTCTATATATGAGTTAGCTGTAGGGGAGAAAGCAAAAGGTTTATTGTTGAGACAGATTGAGCCATCGTATTAGAAGAAGGTTAAGTTTAAAATTATTGACAGCGCTTGGAGGGTTTGGAAGAAAATTGCCAAACATTTTGATATCTCAAAAATCAATAAATATACACCACTATGGCACTCCTTCCTTTTCTCTAGGCAAGTCAATGATGATATCGCTAAAAGGTGGGAGGGCCTCGGGCTGGTATCAGTGGGTGATTTTCTAGACGCTGCGCCCAGCGTGAGGTTCTCCAATCTCCAAATAAAATTCAACATTCCGACCTCTGACCTTTTCAAGTATATCCAAATAAATTCCATTCTTTCCGCGAAGCCTTCAAACATTTCAGTGTCGAATGTTTCTATTTTTTAATTTATTGGGGGGAAGAAAAACTCTAGTATAAGCATACTCTATGAGCTGTTGCTGGAACAACAACAGGATGATTTGGAGAGAACGGAATCACGCTGGGCATCTAAATTGAATAATCCAAATGTTGATATAGATAAGGTCCTTTCCCTTGCCGATAAGGTTTTTCTAACATCAACCCTTAAAGCCCAACTTTATAAGACCATATACAACTTTTACACCGGCAAAATTGTTTTCATGGGGAAAAAGAATAGACGATAAATGTCCTAGGTGTGGCATAGGCCCGGCCCATTTAATACATATGTTCTCTGAATGTAGCAAATTAACTACTCTTAAAGTTAAAATATCAGACTTCTGGGAAGAGGTATTTGGGCATAAAGTTCATATGTCTCCGACTCTTTTCCTGTTAGGCTATGATAATACCCTTGGTCACAGTAAGGAAGAAGAGTTATGTTTGTTTCTGGGCATGGCTGTATATAGATTAATATTGGCTACACGATGGAAAGATATTGATTCTCCCAACATTCAAGTTTGGATAACCCGTTTTTTGGGAATATCCAATCAAGAAATGGCAATTTATTTAGTCAAGGGTAAGAAGGCTAGACAACGTGGTGCTCAAATTTGGTTGCCTATTACCTCTTGGAAAGACAGGTTCTAGTTTATTTTTTGTATTGTCTTGATTAAATGAAATGTAATATGTATGTGTGACATACCCATGCCGCAAAAGGCTTAGCCTTTTCATGCCTTAGCACTGACTTATTATGTATTTCCTAATGCATTCTATAAAACGGAAATAATGTTTTATATATTTTTGTACGTAATGAAGTTGCCTAATAAAAATTTTAAAAAAATAAAATAAAATAAATAATGGAGGTAGGAATTTAACATAAAGCCCTAGAGAAAATGATTGTAACCACAATTAAATTATTTAAAATAGTTTAAAAAAAAATGATTATTAAATTGCAAATATGTAACATTACAATATTTTATCATTAAAGTGTAAAAGTGTGCTATTTTTTATATTTGTTAACATTCTTTTATGTTTATTTATATCTTAACTATTTTAAACAATTTAATTTCATTAAATGCATTATTAACTCCTAGGGGTTTTTATTTTAAGTCACTAATTCAATTATTTTCTACGGGGGTTTTGCAGTACCAGTGGTTGGCCAAGTGTGGTGCTGGACTAAGCATAAAAGTGCAAGTTACTACAATTGTGTAAATTACTACAAAAGTACAGTTTGTGAACACCCAAATGTAGTGAACTTATTTAAAAGTGTAAACGTGCAAAAGTGTATGCTACCTTTGGGAATCATGCCCTTAGTATTTTGATGTGTCACTATGTTCAAATGCAAGATTAGATCTTTGCAATTTATTGTTTCTTTAATTGATGGATGTTGCTCCAAGATATATCTGGTCTTCAAATGTATATATCCTGTTTATTGATGCTGGAACATACATGATAAATAATTGACAATTGTGAGAAATTGGGTTGTTGTTGGGTTGTTGCTGACTGGAGTGTGAGCCCTGCATGGATGTCTTTTGGGAAAAGTCTAGCTCTGCCGGCACCTAGGAAATCCTAGCAAACCTATACATTGTTTAAAGCTAGACATCCAGGGGAATCCAGGATGGAGTGACTTGACTGGCTCTCACCAGGTTCTGTTATCCAATCAATCAATCAATCAAAGAATTTGTAAAGCGCGCTACTTACCCGTGAGGGCTCAAGGCGCTGGGGGTAGGGGTGCCGCTACTGCTCGAATAGCCAGGTCTTGAGGAGTCTTCTGAAGGTGAGTAGGTCTTGGGTCTGCTGTAGGTGGGTGGGGAGGGTGTTCCAGGTCTTCGCGGCAAGGTAGGAAAAGGATCTGCTGCCGGAGGTTGTTCTTTGGATGTGGGGGACCCAGAATCCCTTGCAAACCTAAAACATTGTAAAAAAAAACATTTTCAACACATTTCTGTGGTGGAATGTTCTGGAATCTGGGTGGATACTCAAAGTTCCACCCACCCCGTGTCCCCCAAAGTCTTCTGAGAAAAATGGTACCTCACTTGCCCAAAACCTATTGAGGCGACATCAAAATTACCTATCACAAACCAACCAGGTTTTGCAAGGGGGGGTCCCATGAGTTTTGCCCCACCCACACAAGTGAGGTATCATTTTACTCGGGACACTAAGGAGAACACTGTGGGGTAGGGCATTTGTGTCGGCACGGTGATTCCACACAAAAATATGTGGAAAATGTGTTTTTTTCAGCTAAATTTGAGGTTTGCATGGCATTCTGGGTAGGAAAACATTGGGGATCCACGCAAGCCATACTTCATAGGACTCCCCCAGGTGTCTAGTTTTCAGAAATGTTTGGTTTTGGTACTTTCCCAAGATGGCCGCCGAGCCCGGGGCCAAAATCTCCGGTGCCCCCCGCCAAACCAGGTAGTTTTGTTATAGGTAATTTTGAAGTCTCCCCAGTATGATTTGGGAAATTTCCTGTTGCAACCCCTATGCCTACCCACACAAGTGAGGTACCATTTTTATCGAGAGACCTGGGGGAATGCTGGGTGGGAGGAAATTTGTTGATCCACGCGATTCCAGGCACGAGGGTGAGTGATGGTTCAGTATATACAGTTGTATTAAGCAGAGATTTCACAAAAATGAAAAGCACTGTTAATAATTGAAAGGACGAGAAACTGAACCATTAACTCACAGCTCGTGAGCTGTAAAGCCACGACAAGGCCATTCATAGACCTTTCATACGTGTGACACATACAAAACGCTTCGCACCGCCAGGCAAGGGCTCAGCACATTACAACACTCACACCAGCAGACAGCGCCATTCAAGGGCCCATAACTTTCACACGCCCATATTCCTGACACAGCAACCACACAGCTCACAGATTGCGTGGAGTGGCGTTGGCTAGCAGTGTGTGTAGTGACCAGCAGCAAGTCACTACTCACACACCGCCTGCCAAGCGCCAGTCCACCCACACCACCAGCCAAGCACAAGTTCACCCACACCGCCAGCCAAGCACCAGCTTACACACACCGCCATCACATTTAGGATTTTTATATACAAAAAAGAAAACACAAACAAATTGCAAATAGATACAAATCTACTAACATAAAATCTGAAACTAAATACATTGCACAAATGCCAACCTTGAAACTGAACAAAAAATATAAAATAATAGAGACCAGGCAGTTCACTTTACCACTCATAGATGCTCCCAAAAATTATTTTGTGTGTGGTATATTCCCAGGCCAGGGTTAGAAGGACACTCGGGCAGTACATACGAGTCTCCTTTCGCGTACCTCTTCACCAACAGACTCTACGGGCCCGATTCACAGAATTAACTTAAGACAGAATCCTAAACTTACTACTTTTGGTATTCACAGAAGTTAGGATTTTGTCTTAAGTTTGTCTTAAGACAAACTTAAGACAGACTTAAGACAGACTTAAGACAAACTTAAGACAGACTTAAGAGAGACTTAAGACAAACTTAAGACAAACTTAAGACAGACTTAAGACAAACTTAAGACAAAATCCTAACTTAAGTCTGTCTTAAGTCTGTCTTAAGTCTGTCTTAAGTCTGTCTTAAGTTTGTCTTAAGTCTGTCTTAAGTTTGTCTTAAGTCTGTCTTAAGTCTGTCTTAAGTCTGTCTTAAGTTTGTCTTAAGACAAACTTAAGACAAAATCCTAACTTCTGTGAATACCAAAAGTAGTAAGTTTAGGATTTTGTCTTAAGTTAGTTCTGTGAATCGGGCCCTACATCTCCTACTGGGAAAGTCTTTTGAGGGTATGGGAGGAATGTGATCAGGAAAGTGGCGATATTATAATCTACAATAAAGGTAGTGCGTGCACTGCTAGGTTACCATGAGCAAAGCTTTTAAAGATATCATCAAAAAGCATTGGACAATATTAAAACTGGAACCAGATTTTAACAACATTTTCGAACAAGAACCCATCTTTGCATACACCAGAGCTAAGAACTTGGGAGAGATCATTAAAAATTCCACTCAACAAGACAAAAACATAACGTATAAAGGAACAATAGCATGTTGGAACTGCAACAACATTATTACCGGCCCCTATGTAACACATCATATGGAAGGACATAAAATCAAATTGAAAGTAACAGCTACATGTAATACAACCAATGTGATATATTTGCTAAAGTGCCCTTGTGGAAAAATCTACGTGGGACAAACGGAGAGAAAAATAAAAACGCGCATTAATGAACACAAAAGCAATATCAAAACTAAAAATCTGAAATCTACAGTGACAAGTCACTTCATAGAGGCCGGTCACAACATTAGCCAATTGAAATTTTGTGTCTTAGAAACTATAACAAAAAGTGAAGGTAAAGACAATCATAAAACATTACTACATCGTGAAAATCATTGGATACGCACATTGAACTCTATTAAACCCCATGGGATGAATGATCGGATGGAATATACTTGTTATCTCTGATTGACTCGATTACAACCACACTGTATATGTTTAATAGATACTGTGTATTTAATTTGATGTTTCATAATATTGACATGAAGTCAAGTTTTGTTGAGTGATTTAATTGCAATCGTATACCTATACACATCATTTTTTACCACACCGCATACACTTTATAACACACGGTAGTCTTTTGTCACTGTCAGCTATTGTTCGACAGTCTTATTTTTATTCCTAACATTCACACAAACCGTTTTTTAAATGTCAGCGTCCACTTTCACTCGCGCACGCCGGGAGCAACTTCAGCATGTTTCCACACCGAACGCGCTTAAGAATTCCACTAATACACATCTCTTATATTGCAAGTAAGTGAGGAAGCAAATGCGATATTCATATTTGCGAGCAATTTTTCTTTTTCTTTATAAGCGGCACCCGCAAACCATTGCAATTTTCACATGAACCACCCTATTACGTCATGTTAATGATTGCGCATGCCCAAAATAACGTTCACAAACACGCTTTTTTCTAAATGCTTTGCACTACCTTTAAGCATGCATAATATCGATTTGAGAGCAACTAATATTAAAAGTGACACGAATGAATAGATTGACTTGAAGTTAGGGGCACAATTAATTCACTTAACACCGCATGGTCCACAAAGCGTCTACAAACTAATGGTTATCATGTAACAAACACGATGATAAAACTGCATATTTAGCTTAGTTTGTATATTATTTGTTTTAGATATTCCCCAGACGAAGGTGCATAAGCCGAAATGCATTGGGATATATAAAAAGAGAACGATGTAAAATTAATGCATCATGGAAATGAAGATGAATTTCTTGATGGAAAATAAAACAAAAATTAGCCAACAACGTTGTTGACACTTTATTGAATATGAACAAAACCTCAGAACTTGAGATTCACACCAGTGCCCAGGGCACACACCCTATGACATAAGGGTATGCAGCTCACATAATCTTTTAATCTAGCCACATCCTCCACCACTCCAACTCTAAGAACACTTGCCTGTTCCACTAAAACAAGGCTGCCTATTACAGACTCCTGAAACTTAGCAAAAGTCATCTTTGACTCAGGACAATAATCCATGAATACAACAAAACCATTAAAGGTTGCCAAGTGGAAAAGATGGATAGCCAACTTCTTATACCAAATGTAAGCCTTACGAAGAGCAAAGTAAGGTTCCATCCTCTGATCTACTCTGTCAACACCACCCATGTGACTATTATAGTCTAAAAGGCACACAGGTTTGCGTGCTTCAGCAACCTGACCCTAAACAGTCACAGGTGAAGTGCTTTCATCATGGATGGTAGTCAGCATGTAGACATCTCTCCTGTCTGAAAACTTCACAGCTAGAAGTTCCTCGCAACGCAACGCATTGCAATGTCCCCGCACCAGCCTTTGACACATTAGTTCTTTAGGGAATCCTTTATTGTTAGAGCGGATTGTGCCACAAGCAACAGTGTCCACTTTGGCCAATTCCCCGAACAACCGCACACCAGGGTAGAAGTTATCTACATATAAATGTTGACCTTTGTTAAAAAGCCCTCTACCAAGTTCCCACTCACTTTTCTCAGTCACTCCAAAAGTGGACGGATAACCAGGGGGGTTATTCCTGGATTCCTTACCGGTGTACACCCTGAAATTAGAGACATATCCAGTCCTACTGTCACACAGCATATACAGCTTAATTCCACAGCATGCCCTCTTACTAGGAATGTATTGCCTAAAAACCAAGCGGCCCTCGAACAAGACCAAAGACAGATCCACTGCTATTTCTTTCCCTGGAGCATAGATCTCAGAAAATCAATCTACAAAGTGATCAATGACAGGCCAAATCTTAAAAAGACGGTCACACTCAGGGTGATCTTGTGGGAACGCTAAACCATGATCGACAAAATGCAGCATCCGAAGCAGAAGCAAATACCTATCAAGACTCATGACTGCCGGAAATATAGACGTTGCCAACAAGGGACTAGTAGACCAATATGAAGACATTGATGGCTTCCTTAGTAAGCCCATCAAAAAAGTTAAACCCAAGAACTTCTTCATCTCTTCCAGATTTGTGGGAGTCCACCGGGTAGCTCTATAATGGGGCTTAAGGCTGTACTGTTGTCCCTCAAAAACTGTTCGGCATACAAATTTGTCTGCTCAACAATCTCTGCCAAAAACACATCGTCCATAAACAACTGAAAAAAATGTATCGGCAAAAATGTTTCTGTATTTACTCTACACCCTGGAACACCAGTAAAGTATGGAAATGCCTGCTGCACCATGACTGGGGCAACCCAGAGGTCATCACTTCCTACTGGAAGCCTTGCAGCCCCAGGCTGCAACCCAGATGCTTCTTGCTGCACTATCGGCACATCAATGTCCTCCTCTAAAACAGGCACTTCATCTGCACTAAGAGTCTCTTCATCCGCACTGAGAGTAGCTTCATCATCCGATGATTCCATTAGGAGAGAAAACTCACTGCCTGAATCTTCCCCTCCGTCCTCTGCCTCAGATGCATAATCAGTCTCTGAACCATGGGCAGAGGAAGACTCAAAAAGCATACCAACAACCTGCTGGGCAGTAATCCTGCGGCTAGCCATTATCCTTACTAAGAAAGGAGACTGCACAAACAAGTCAACAAAAACCAACACTGTGCAAAATAAGTAAGCAAAAAAAATGTGTGCCTTTATCACAAAGATCTATATACTCAAAAACTATACGATTCACTTGCAAGAGACAGCTACACTCACCAGCACCTACTCTGCAGAGAGACAGCAAAAACCAACGATATCTCACTAGAAAGAAAAAAAAAAAAACAATTACTCACAAGACAACAAAATACACATCGATCACAAATGCAAAAAGGTTTTGACACTCAAAAAACAGAAGCCAAACATACTCCTATTATTAAACCATTTGCAAAAAACACATTCATGCAGAGAAATGAAAAACATTTACATTGTACAAAAAAAGTCTCTTGCAACCGCAACTGGGAACTGTCTAAAGAGCAAAAGCATTGAACTAAAACAAAAAGGGAGAAATAAAGCATTACAATTGCAATTCACAAGAAATAAAACAATTTACATTATAACACTCTATGTCGCTACCCAAATGGTCAATATACCAGATGGGCCTTCAAATAGGGCTGAGAAAAATGGCTGATCGGCCCCCCGGAAGTGACCCTTCCCCAAGGGGTTGCTTCCATTTTAATTTTAAATTTTAAATAACTCCCTGGTGTCTAGTGGGGTTTTCTGACCCCCCCCCCCCCGGGGCCTTCAAATAGGGCTGAGAAAAATGGCTGATCGGCCCCCCGGAAGTGACCCTTGCCCAAGGGGTTGCTTCCATTTTAATTTTAAATTTTAAATAACTCCCTGGTGTCTAGTGGGGTTTTCTGACCCCCCCCTGGGGCCTTCAAATAGGGCTGAGAAAAATGGCTGATCGGCCCCCCGGAAGTGACCCTTGCCCAAGGGGTTGCTTCCATTTTAATTTTAAATTTTAAATAACTCCCTGGTGTCTAGTGGGGTTTTCTGACCCCCCCCCCCCCGGGGCAGATAGGCCAAATAAACGGGCTGATCTGCCCCCTGCGGGGGGGGGGAAATACATATAACAAAAAAATATGTCTCCTGTAAGCGATCCTTGCCCAAGGGGTCGCTTCCAATTTATTTATTTTTAAATCCCTGGCTCTAGTGGGCTTTTCTGCCCCCCCCGGGCTAGAAACGCCAAAAAATTCAGGTGATCTGCCCCGGGGGGGGGGGGGGGGGCGGGGGCGGGGGCGGGGCCTGAAAAGTCTTAAAAATTAATAAGGCCAAAAAGGAAGCGACCCTAGCCTAAGGGGTCACTCCCATGTAAAATGTAAAACACTCCTTGGTGTCTAGTGGGGTTTTCTGCCCCCCTGGGGGCAGAATATACTTTTAAAAAATATGGCCCCTGGAAACGACCCTTGCCCAAGGGGTTGCTTCCATTTTAATTTTTAAAACATCCCTGGCTCTAGTGGGCTTTTCTGCCTCCCCTGGGGCAAGAAACACCAACAAATGCAGGTGATTTGTCCCCGGGGGGGGGGGGTAAAAGTCTTTAAAAAACATTAGCCCCTAAAGAAGTGACCCTTGCCCAAGGGGTCGCTTTCAATTTAACTAAAAAAAAATCCCTGGTGTCTAGTGGGATTTTCTAGCCCAGAATATACTTTTTTTCAAATAAGGCCTCTGGAAGCGACCCTTACCCAAGGGGTTGCTTCCAATTCAATAAAAAACACAATCCCTGGCTCTAGTGGGCTTTTCTGCCCCCCCTGGGGCCAGCAACGCCCCAAAAATCGGACAATCTGTCCCCAGGGGGGCGCAGAAAAGTCTTCAAAATATATATCCCCCTAAGGAAGCGACCCTTGCCCAAGGGGTCACTTCCTTTCATTACAAAAGACATCCCTGGTGTCTAGTGGGGGCATTCCTGCTGCACGATCGCGACGCTGTGCGCGATCGTGCAGCAGGAATGCCATGCATTAAGCCATCAGAGGAGAGGAAACACTGTTTCCTCTCCCCGATGACTCAAGGCGTGTGGATCTGGCCCGCCCCACACAACTACAGCAGAAACACTTACCCTCCCTCCTTGAATGCCTGGAAGCAAATGGCTTCCAGGTGTCCCAGCGCTTCCTTGTGTCGTCGGCGCCCGCTGTGCGCGCTGACGTCACAGGATCGACGAGGGGGGGTCGGGTGGCAGTGGAAACTCTCCTACTGCCATCCCTGCCTGGGTGTGAATTTGTGCTACCCATGGGGGAGTGCCAGCGCTTCCCCCATGGGTGGGTGCCATGATGGAGCGGTTCCGTCATGAGCACAGCCCAACCGATGCTCATGACGGAACCACTCCGTCATGAGCATCAAAGGGGTTAAAAGTACCTGTTCAACATTTTTCTGCACAGTTCCCTGCCACATGGTCTACCTGGTTCCTATCTTAGGGGGACTTATATGTAATAAAAGGGGTGTTTAAGGCTTGTCAAGTGGGTTTTAATGCCATGTCAGCTTGGCAGTTTAAAACTGCATTCAGGCTGCAATGGCAAGCCTGAGACATGTTTAAAGATTGTACGTAAGTGGGTGGCACAAGGCGTGCTTAAGGCCCACTGTTAGCCGCTGCCCCTGCAGGTAAGAGTGGTAGGGCGGTGGGGCCAGCTGGGGGAGGATTTCGAGAGACGACCACAAGGGAAAATTAACTAAATAATTAATTTTCCCTCGTGGTGGTCACTCGAAATCCCCCCCCCCAGCCGGCCCACCACCCCATCACGCTTACCTGCAGCAGCCACGGCTGCCTATTGGTAGCATTACATTTACAGGCCCTGGGTATATGGTATACCACTTTAAAAGTGACTTATAAGTAGATTAAGTATGCCAATTGACTAAAAGCCAATGTAACCGTGTTTTAGTGGAGTGAGTAAAACCACTTTAGCACTGTTAGCAGTGGTAAAGTGCACAGAGTCCTAAGGCCAACAAAAATAAGTCCAACAGAATTGAGGAGGAGAGGCTAAAAGCTTGGGGGAAAACTACCCTAGGTCTGAGAGGTCTAACAACCATGTTGTGATTTCCTGCATATTCATGTTAATTGCTATGCTCACATAAAAAAAGAAAATATGCTCAAAAGTATGGCTTGTCCTTTGAAAATATCATCTTCATAATGTCAACTACCACAATATTAGGAAGGTAATTACAATAAGTAAATGTAGATTTGCTACACGTACCTCCGCATATGTAAAAATGTATGTGGTATGCAATGTTCCCTCTAATTTCTTTTTTTGCTGTGTGGCAATGGAGTGTCTATGTGCACACTTATGTGAGCTGTATGCGCAACTGAGTCATAACAGGAGTCACTACATGAGTGAGCCGGCTACCTCTAAAAAAGGTGAAAGGCAACTCTTCTCTTTCATTGTGGGATAAAAGGAGGAGATGTGCAGGGCCTAAAGTTTTCTTTTTAAATGAGTGCTATGACGGAGCCATCATTGGCATTATTATATCTCTAATTTTTTTTTGTTATGGCTGGTGCTGGGGGCAGCTAGACAGCAGGGAGCAAGCAAAAATACAGAGTGGTAGGTAGCAAGTAACAATTCAGATAGGTGGAGGAAAGTGGGAGAGGGAAAAATACAACATGGATAACGGGGGTGGGGAAAGCAACAAGACAGACAACAGGAGTGGGAGAAGTATATGAGGGAGCCAGATGTAAAAGACCCACTCTGTTAGAGTGCTTAAACCTATAGAAAAAAGTAGCACCTAATTAAATGAGCGGTTGAAGGATACAAGCAATACATCAATACTCCAGGGGACAGAAAAAACAAGAGGTAGGAAACTTATGGCAGCTGACCAATAAGACAAGCGAAGGTGAGCAACAATGAAGCCAACCAAAGGGAAGTAATAGGTGGCCTCCAAGCCTACTGTATATAAAACAAAAGATCTTACATGCACTGTCCTAGGCAAAACCTAAAAAACAGTTAAGATTTTCTGGTAATCAGATAAAGCCCTCCAAGGTGATTGGACCAGGTTTGCACTATATAAAATTGTGGAAAGAAAATTGTTTCCTGGTTTGTTAGCTTAAATGGATCAACCCATAAAACCAAGAGCACATTTCCTAGAATGCAATGGTTGTTAAAGATGCAAATCCAACTTTCAGCATTTTAATGGAATTGAAAATGTGGGCATTGAAGCCAGTGGGGGCTAACAAGAACAAGGGCCAGATATGGAAAGGAATTTTGGGTTCAGAAAAGGTCTGATTTGCAATATCGGACTGTTTGTGGCCTTAAAAAAATACCTCTTGATATGTGGCAAATCCAAATTGCAGTACAGTAACATGTTATCAAATCGCAATTTGGTTTTGTGGCTAAATACTGAATCAGAATTTGTACATGGTATGTTTAGACCGTCCCTTCCAAATACCAATTTCCAATTGGATGAAATAATTTTTTGCGGCCAAAATCAGGTTCAAAACATTAATATTTTACTGATGACACAAATGTCACGGTAACCCTTTGTGAATGTTGACAAAAGATTTTCCTTCATACATAGTGGTCCCCTCCCTACTCTTAAAAACATTTTACTATTTTCCTTTTAGGAAAATGGGCTGCATTTTAAAAAAAACTTAGAATTATTTCTTTATTTAAAAGCAATCACAGTCATGGTGATCTGATGACCAAAGCAGGCAACTCTACTCGTGATGGCTGCGAATCATAGTTGGTCTAATTTGTGACATACCTTATTAGTATTCACGAGGTAGGTTAAATTGTGACGCACTGCAATTTGGCATTTTGCGAACCAACCCATTAATACATAGGTCGGTTCACAAAATATCATAATGATTGCAAAATACTGGTAGCAAAGTGCATCCAGTATTTTGTGACCAGTGCTTCGAACATGTGGACCAACATATTTAGTAAAAGTATGTTTTTTGGTGTAATTTAACTGCCATCACTAGTGCCTAGCGCAGTGCTTCCCCAACCTTTTAGAACCACAACCCAATTTTTAGTGCGATAAACTTTCGCAGCCGACCTACCTTTAATGGACATGAGGTGGGCGATTTTTTAATGCAACGAAAGGATGGTGTGTTAGCGCATTTTCATTTACAGATAGCACATTTCCATTTAAATGGTCACTAAATTTACACAGACATACGGTTTTAAACTATATCGTACATAAATGATAATGTGTGGAAATCGGGTTTCAGGGAATAATTTGTATTTGTGCATCACTGAGTAAAGGGTCTTTATTTGTTCTGATCCTATTAAAATCTTTGTTCCAATCACACTTCAGAACGATACAAAAATGTGCTTCATTTTTGCTTTCTTAACTGCTGAATTTAAGCAGTTTATTTACAGGTATTCCCATGCTTATGTGCTACGAAAAAATGACATCCTACAGCCTGCGCATTTTTCACACTTCATGTACCCCAGCAAGATTCGCACATAATTCACTTTGCTTTTCTTGCTCCGACTGCACAGTGAGAGGAGTTTAAAAACACCAGGTCTGTGTTGAGAAAACAGAAGCAGCAGACGAACCTCAAATCAAGGTTCGGGAAACACTGGCCAGAGCTAAAATTAAAGGAGTGTCTGTAAACTGCAAAATGTAGAAAGAAACAGAATATAGTTTCTGCTGAAATAAGTAACTCTATGTAATATGTTTATACTTTTGATTTACAGTGCTGTACTTATTCAATTCCTAGTCTTTTCTGTAGCACAACGAACAAATGTCACAACATTTGGAGGCAGCCCACAGTAAAATGCCTCCAATGGGGTCAAATATTGTTTATTCTGTTGTGCTTTAACTAGAGCAAGCCAGTTAGGCCTGCCCTGTTCTTTTTTTTGCGAGCACCCATATTTTTGTTGGTTTTCAGACGCCCATAAAAAGCTCTCCTTCTGACCAGCAGAAGGACCCTTTGCAATGCGCGCTCTGGAGGGCCCCCTGCGCGGCCACAAATGACCATGTGCGCGGCACACTCTAGAGGGAACAGTGGTGGTATGTGTATTGCACAAACTTAGCCAAAAGGGCAGTAGACCACTTTCCAGGTTTCAAAGAAAATCACACGCCCTCTTACAATGCCCCAACAGTCCTGGGCCAGGACTTCCATGGACTTCATTGTAGAATTTCCCGGTTAGTATGGCTAAAGAAACCTATTGGTAAAAGTATGGGGCATATTTACAAGCAGGCGATACAAAATTATCGCTGCTTTTGCGGCCGTTTTTGGCCGAAAAGCGGCGATAATTTTATCGCCTAATTAGCAAGGCCACGCTAACGCGTGAACCCTTACTTTAGCGTGGGGATTCTTTACGCCCAGCTTTGCATCTCTAATGAGATGCAAAGTGGGTGTTCCTGACCTAACATAACAGGAGAAATGTCGCTAAGCGACATTTCTCTTATCATCAAGCCCCACGCTATGAAGCATAGTGTCAGGAAAAGTAGCGATAACCCTTGTTATCGCTACTTTCCTTACACCTGCTTCAGGACTGACTTAGCCATGATATCCTATGGAAGGTGGATATCATGGCTAAGTTTGTGAGTCCCTATCAGCAAGCTAATGCCACATTACGTGAGATTATCGCTGGGTTTCCACCGATAATCTCACGTTAGGCAGTTAGCGTGAGGATTTTTATCGCTGAGGAGATAAGCGTTGCTAATAGCACGCTATCTCAGCGATAAAAATCCACGTTACCCGGCGATAATTATCCTCACGCTAAGAGCGCTGAGCGATAATTATTGCCGGGTGTTGCTGATATGTCCCGTAGTAATTAAAAGAATTGCCCACAGCTTGAGCACTGGATACAAAAAAATTAAAACATCTTTTGATTACATGATCTTTGTAATTAAGAGTGTTATTACTTGAGGCCAATGTGAGTTCCCCACAAGGAATAAGGCCCTAAACTTGTCAGAGAACAACACAGTTTTAGTAATTTAAACCTGGGCTCGGCTCCCTGGTAACTTACGCCTGGTAACTTTAGCACAGAGAAGACAGGCTTAAATTCCTGGAATCAATTTCTACATATAAAGAACACTTTACCTAGCAAAATGGCACTATAAATCCTATAATCCAATAATGGAAACAGGAGACATAATATTTTTATGATTCATGGTAAAAATCAACAAGAAAAAGTAAAGCCACAATCGGAAGTCACGGTTTACGGCTGACAAAAACCGAGGCACGATTTCAGCCTGACTGCAATGGAGTGAGGGCAAAATAGTACATAAAGACAGTCATCCCAGTCACATATTTTAACTTCTGGCTCAATCTCCGAAATGAAATTCAAACTCTTCCAACAAGCCAATTTTGCTTGCTCTATTTGACAAAGTCCTCTCAAAGCCAGATAGTCTTTCAACGAGATCCTGCTGAAGCCATTGGTCTTCACAGGAAAAGCTCTGAGCAGAATAAAGTCAAAATGTGTGACCACTGAAGTCTTCAGGTCAGGCACATACTTTTTCCTCAGTTAAGGTTCTTACCTTTAGAGTTAGACACAGATTTATTAAGATTTTGCATTGGGGTTCTATTTACTTTTTTGATGCAGCCCGAAACAAAATCTATTTTGCTATTTGCTAAGCCACACAAAGCTTGAATTGCAGGGCTCTGTAAAAAAAAGCACCTCAGCGCATAGCGCTGTCTTGCATTACCTTGCATCAGGAAGGTATTAGATGGATGGACCATGGGCGTTCCAGTGAATCCACCAATGAATTTTGATGCATAGCCACATTTGCTAAAGTCAGTAAACATTGCTTTGCACCAAAATTGTGCGGTTTGCTGAGGCTGGCGTAACAAGGAGAAATATCTTTATTTCTCTTTGTCACTTCCTCTTTGCATGTGTGCTGCATTCTGTAGCAAACATACAATGAAGAAGGTATGTTCAATGGGCCAAATACAAGACTATGAATCTATTATTTGTACTTACACAGTTTTACACAATATATACTGCAGGTCTCGAGTAAATAATATTCGTAATAAATTATAGTATATGCAACAAGCCATAAGTTCAAGGAGGTTTAGCAGCCTCTTCCACGTGACAGTGTCTTTGTTTCTTTAAACCTGGATAATTAGCCAATAAAAGAGGCCTGTATCATATCTATTATGTTACACATGCTATCTTTATCATAATTTTTTAATTAAACCAATCATATGATTTAACCACAACCCATTCCATCAAGCTCTAAAGGAACTGTTTGTGGAATATTTCCAGTTAGTTATGGTCTTCTAAAAAGATTTAGTATTGCATATCTTCTAATCTACCTTTTATGGAATGTGACATCCAATTTGAATTCAAGCTTCCTAAAGATAGCCTGGATCAGCCATGGAAATTTAGTGTGTGTAATATTATTAATTCTTTTCCAAACGTGGGTCCAAACTGAAATACTAATGAACATTTGAAAAACAGATGTACAAGGTCTGGACCTACAGGACCAATATTTTTCACTTATGTCTGGAATGGATTTATGTAACATAGAAGGTGTAAGGACATGTCTATTTTAACCAAAAACAATGTTTGTGTAGTTGTTTGTGTAGTATTGCTGCATGAGACAGAGAGTAACATTTGAAGTATATTGACTCCCACAATTGTGATTTCCAAGCAACATTCAAATGTATCACCCCAATGAATCTCACTTGTCTTTTTGTACCTATCTACATTTAAAGCAATTAACCAACAGTAATTCCTGGAGGCTGTGTGATGACAAGCACTTTTTTTAATAAGACTTTAAACTTTATGTGGTTGCATAACAGAAGAATTTGATACTGCCACGAAATCCCTGCAAATTCGTATTAATACACTTTTGGGTTTTTGAGATGAAACAGGTAAATGTATATATCTATCTCTTAGATAGAATTTGGAAATATGCCTCAATTTTCAAATAAGTGGTAAACCCATTCAATTCCTTATGATTTTCGGTAAGTACTACAAATCACCTTACTATTCATTCTTATTGATGTATTAAATCATAACGATGAGCTAATAAACCTCTATCTGAGACACTACTACATTAAAGTGAAAAATGTCTACAAGTATTATTTACAACAGGACTGGATTATAACGTAGGTTTATTTGGCATAGAGAGTACCACTTTAAAGAAAATGGAATGGTATTCTCAAGTTTAATCACAAATTGAGGAGTGAGACTGATTATCTATTCTACAAAACCATGCTTGGCACAGAGAGAACGGTGAATAATATATAGCAAATCATGAAATTTCATATCACTATTTTGCTATAAACCTTCCAAACATAAAAGAGAAATTCATGCTCTACTGTTTTCCATATGAACTTCGAAAGGACAGTATCAATAGATTTAAAAACTGTTTTGGGTAAATTGACCGATAGCATTGAAGTACTGTAAAGTATTGTATGATACATTGTCATTTTATTGGTGTCTAACCTCCCTACCCTTAGATGCAGAAGGGAACCGGTTTGCTGTGAGGTTATCAATTTCCTTACTAATATCCTTCAGATTCTATTGAACAGTTTCCTTAGTTGAGTTAGAGAACCCTACGTAACTGATTTTTGAGCTACTCCAAATTAAATTCTAACGGTAAACATAGACTACAAATAAAACTTATGTAGTGGTAACATTTCTGATGTATCCGTATTTAATTTATATCCAGATAATCTGACATAAAGGTAAACCTCAACAGGTAAAACAAGCACTAAAGACTCAGGGACAGATATAAAAAGAAATCATCTGCATACGTAGAAAAGTTTAATTCATTCCCTTAATAAAAGCTTTTAAAATCCTTATTTTGTTTAGTTCTGATTAGAAAAGGTCCAATGACTAAAGAAATACTGAAGTGGATAAGTGTCTCCATTGTCAAGTACCCTTTTTACGGGGTCAGTGACAAAACAAATGTTTTAGGGGAATCATATAATATAGAATAATATTGGAAAACATTAGTCCAAGACCATACTATTCCATTAAACACACAAGCGTTAATGGGAGGAGTGCTGGCAATCGTTCGGGGTAACCTTCCAACCCATTGTTCTTTTGCTCACTATGTCACCTTAGTTTGGACCCAGCCATATGAAAATTACCCTTAGCCCTGCTCCTCATGGGAAGAGTCTAACTCAAACTGCCAGGCCAAGCTAGGTCCTCACCGAAATGCAACATAAGCAACCTAGGACCAGTTTCACCCTGATAATGGCTCATCAGTCAGATATATTTGATTTAAGTGGCACAGTGAGCACCGCACCCATGTCTGGCCATACCTTTATCAAATGCACGGAGGTTGATGGGAGGATTGCTTGCAATTTGTCTAACCACTGGCAATCGCTTGGGGTACCATCCCAATCCATTGCTTTTTTGTTACCATGCCACTTCAGTTTGGACCCAGCCATATGCAAATCAGCCTTCAGTCTGCATGGGAACAGTCCAGATTGAACTGCCAGGCCCGGTCCTCACGAAACTGGAATACAAGCAACCTAGGACTGGTTTTACCATGATAATGGCTTATCAGTCAGGTTTAGTTTGATTTCAGTGACACAGTGAGCACAGCACCCATGTCTGGGCATACCCTTGCTACACAGGGGGAACAAAAACACAAAAAAGTTGATGGGAGGAATGCTTGCAGTTTGTCTAACCACTGGCAATCGCTCGGGGTAGCATCACAGCCCTTTATTCTTTTACTCAACATTCACATCAGTTTGGACCCAGCCACATGCAAATCAGCCTTTAACCTACTCTTCATGAGAGCATCCCTGCCCAACCTGCTAGGCTACGTCCTCATTCGGCAGTTTTAAAAGGAGATGTCGTATCGACATGCCGAATATGCTGTTGACATGTTCCAGATGATGGACATTTCACCGAGACCATGTTGAAATACAATTGGTAACATAAAGGAACATATGAATAACTGCAAACACGTGTTTGGGAAGTCAATTACAGATCGTAAGCCCTGATGAAACTCTTGTGGTATGAGGGAAACATGTTGGCTGCTTGGCTGAATTTTATGAAGCAAGAACAATAAAGAGATGGATTCAGTAATAACTTTACAAAAGGCGTTTAGAGCCTTAATTTTGGAATCAACTTGGACTCATTGAATTAACTGTGATGCATAGAAAGTTTTGTTAGATGTTGCTTTTCTATTTTCTATCTTGTCAATTTTAGCAATTTGGGTTTGGATGGCTGATCGAGGGAGGTTGGCAACTCTATTTGTCACCAATGAGGGGTCCAACTGGCAGTGCGGAGGAGTATTACTTTCAATTTAGCTTTTACTGCAATATATCTCCCTTCTAAATTGCTATCCTGAGAAATCAATTCAATATTCAAGGATGTTGGACATAAAATAATAACTTCACTCCGCTTCTTTGTCGCTAATGAGGCAAACATATGGCCAATCCACTGCCTCTTTAGATATATTGGAAAGAACCCCACCTTTTAAATGGATTACCAAGACTTTTCATAACCCTAAGCATCTTCACTAACTAAGTAAAACAATATACTTTTATATGTAAACACATCAAGACCTGCTGTTGAAACAAACATCAAATCATTCAAGATTCTCAAATAAAAGGAGAAAATAGGCCCATTCACATGAAAAAAGAATGGGAAGTTGAAAGCAATGAGGAAATATCAAAGAAGAAGGAAAAATACAACAGAATGCACCAGATAATGACAGTAAGGTGGTAGTCAAGAGCCATAAGTCAAAGACTTAGGGCCATATTCACAAGAACGTGTGATAACTACCGCAAGAGTAGCGTAACACAACTTTCAATATTGCAGCCTATTGCGGGAAAAGAACCCCGTGTCAACGTGGAATTCACAACAAGGCGGTAGCATGCGATAGTCTGCCGAAAACGCGGACAATGTCCACGATAGAACCACCAAGATGGAGATAAAAATACAAACCACAACATGAAAAAACACGCGATGGGCCAAAGCGTGATGAGGAAATCAGTGATAAGCAGCGCCAGGCCTGCAACACACACCTGGCAGGTGGGAAAAATCACCATAAAAGTAGAAAGAAAACACAAACTGACCAACACCCAAGCACCATGGAGGCAGCCGGAGCAGGCGCAGAGGACGGGCGCAACACCACAAGCACCCCGGACGACCAGCCTGGGACCTTGGGGACATGGAAGGGCAAGGACAAAAAGACAAGGAAGACAAACTTCAGTCCGCAGGCGAACAGGATCATAGTCACGGAGGTGATGGAACACCATCAACAACTGTTCGGCACCTCCAAAACTGGAATATGGCGGGACATCGTCGACGAGGTGAATGCCGTCAGAGAGCACAAGAGGACAATGGATGAGGTCAAGAGGCGATGGAATGACATCAAGCGGCAGACCAAGGAGAAACTCTCTGTCATCCAGAAGGCAGCAACTCTGACTGGAGGTGGGGGCCCAGCACCACAGCTGGAGCTGGATGACATGGAGGAGCTGGTGTCGACAGTTATCCATGTGGAGACTGTGGCCGGAGTCGGGGGACCGGACACTACTCGACAGGACACAACCGCATCAGGGTGAGTGACCACCAGGTACTGGGGGGACTGGTGGAGATGGCCACAATGGTACATATACACAATCATGCATGTCACAGTGCACACCCACAATGACCCTGGGTCCCCGGCCAGACCTACAGACTGTCATAATGTACAATGCCATGCTGTCTAAATGTCAACATGTGCCAGGCGGCTACATACATGTGGACACATTGTAATACACCATCTCCCATTCACATTGCAGGGCCACCGTCAACACCCCCTGCAGAGCAGTCCCAGCCACTCTTCACTGATGACGAGGAGGACAATACCAGCATCGACACCCAAACCATCCAAGACATATTTGACCTCATCCCCCAATCACCACCAGGATCAGGGTGGCCCAGCTACATCGATGAGACCCCACCCACCACCCAAACCATCCAGCAGGAGGCACTCACAGCCCCGTCACTCTCCCAAGACCCCCAGGAACAAAACATGGCCTTCCAATGAAGTGTGTTGGAGGGCCAGAGGGAGAAGGCTGAGCAGGTGCGGGTGGGCTTCAACCTCATGGCTACAAACTGGACGCCATCCTTGGGTGTCTATGTCCGCCCCATGGTCTCCAACGAGCCCTGACTGACATCGCTGGAGTCATGACGCCGAGGGAAGAACACCTGTCCGCTCAGAGTGACTCCAGCGATGCCAGCCATGAGCTGGCACACATGCAAATGCTCATGGAGGACATGGTGCGGATGGAGGCATAAAGGATGGCAGCCACTGCTGCACATCATCAAAATGTAGCTGGGATCTATCATGCCGTGCAGGTCTACATCATGGCATTGCCGCCATAAGGCATGGCGCTGATGAATGCTGCAGCCCCCACACCATCCACATCCCCGGCCCATGGTGTGTCAATGCCCCCGAGTGTGGCAGGCGTATCCACTCAGGCACCTGATGTGACAGTGGCACACAGTGCCTCAGCTAGTACTGCTACACACACAATTAGGGCAGGGCAATCAATCAATCAATTATAACATTTGTAAAGCGCACTACTCACCCGTGAGGGACTCAAGGCGCTGGGGGGGGAGAAGTTACTGCCCGAATAGCCAGGTCTTGAGTAGTCTTCTGAAGGCTAGCAGGTCCTTGGTCTGCCGTAGGAGAATGGGAAGGGTGTTCCAGGTCTTGGTGGTGAGGTGGGATAACGATCTGCTGCCGAAGGTTGCTCTACGGATGCGGGGGACGGTGGCGAGGGCGTGGTCGGCTGAGCGGAGCTGGTGGTTGGGGGTGTAGAAGGCGAGTCGTCTGTTGAGTTATGCTGGTCCTGTGTTGTGGAGAGCCTTGTGTGTGTGGGTGAGGAGCTTGAAGGTGACCCTCTTGTTGACGGGAAGCCAGTGCAGGTCTCTCAGGTGGGGTGTGATGTCGCTGTGGCAGGGGATGTCAAGGATCAGGCGTGGAGAGGTGTTCTGAATACGTTGTAGTTGTTTCAGGAGTTTGGCCGAGGTTCCTGCAGAGAGGACGTTACTGTAGTCCAACCTGCTGCTGACGAGGGCCTGGGTAACCGTTCTTCTTGTCTCAGTGGGGATCCACCTGTAGATCTTGCTGAGCATGCGGAGGGTGTTGAAGCAGGAGGACAAGACGGTGGTGACCAGCTTTGCCATGGAGAGAGTAGAGTCGAGGATGAACCCCAGGTTGCGTGCGTGGTCAGTGGGTGTTGGGGCTGTTCCCAGTGCGGTCAGCCACCAGGAGTCATTCCAGGCTGAGGGGGTGGAGCAGAGAATGAGGACCTCAGTCTTGTCCGAGTTCAGCTTCAGATGGCTGTTCTTCATCCACTTGGTGATGGCTTTCATTCCTTCGTGGAGGTTGGTTTTGGCGGTGAGGGGGCTTTTGGTGAGGGATAGGATCAGCTGGGTGTCATCGGCATAGGAGATGATGTTGAGGCCATGTAGTCGGGCGATGTGGGCGAGCAGTGCCATGTAAATGTTGAACAGTGTCGGGCTGAGGGATGAGCCCTGGGGTACGCCGCAGATGATCTCGGTGGCTTTGGAGCGGAAAAGGGGGAGGCGGATGCTCTGGGTTCTGCCAGAGAGGAAGGAGATGGTCCAGTCCAGGGCCTTGTCTCGGATCCCAACATTGTGTAGGCGTATGCGTAGAGTGCGGTGGCAGACAGTGTCGAAGGCGGCTGACAGGTCCAGGAGGATGAGGGCCGCAGTTTCGCCATTGTCCAGCAGGGCCCTGATGTCATCGGTGGCGGCGATGAGTGCAGTTTCGGTGCTGTGGTTGCTGCGGAACCCGGACTGGGATGTGTCCAAGATGTTGTTCTCCTTGAGGTAACGGGTCAGTTGTCGGTTGATGGTCTTCTCGATGACCTTCGCCAGGAACGAGAGCAGGGAGATGGGCCGGAAGTTCTTGAGGTCCTTGGGGTCAGCTCTGGGTTTTTTGAGCAAGGCGTTGATCTCAGCGTGCTGCCAGCTCTCTGGGATGGTCGCTGTTTCAAAGGAGATGTTGATGGCTTTTCGGAGATGGGGTGCGATGGTGGCGCTGGCTTTTTTGAAGATGTGGTGTGGGCATGGGTCTGACGGGGATCCGGAGTGGATAGTGTTCATGATTTTGATGGTGTTGTCGTCACTTATGATGATCCAGGAGAGCAGGGGATCGGTGCGGATGGTGGCCGTGGGGACGGAGGTCTCAGTGGTTGTTGGGGTGGTCGTGACATTGAGGCTGTCGTGGATGTCTGCGATCTTGCGATGGAAGAAGGTGGCAAGGGAGTCGCACAGGTCTTGCAAGGGTGGGATGTCATTGGTGTTGGAGCTGGGGTTGGAGAGTTCCTTCACGATGTTGAAGAGCTCTTTGCTGTTGTGTGCCTTGTCATCTAGGTGGTCTTTGAAGGAGGCCCTTTTGGCGGATCTGATGAGGTGATGGTGTCTGCAGGTGGCGTTCTTGTGGGGTGCGTAGTTGTTCGGTGTCGGTTCACGGTGCCTTTCTTATCTAGTTTTCTGCATGTTTTCTTGGAGGCCTGGAGGTCCTCGTTAAACCAGCTGGCTTTCTTGCTGGTGTGTCTGTTGGAGGGTTTCTTGATTGGGGCGAGGGTGTTGGCGCAGTCGTTGATCCACTGTCTGAGGTTGCGGGCGGTGGCGTCGGGGTAGTGGGTTCGGTGGGTGGGCTCCGGCGAGGGCGGTGGTTAGTTGGTCCTCGGTGACTTTGCACCAGCAATGGAGGGGGATCTGTTGGGTGCGGTGGTGAGTGGTGGGTTTCCGGAAGGTGAAGTGAATGAAGCGATGGTCTATCCAGTGGAGTTTGGTGGTGTGGCTGAAGGAGATGTGGGAGCTTGCAAAAAAGATGGGGTCAAGCGTGTGGCCTGCGGAGTGGGTGGGTGTTGTGACGACCTGCCTGAGTCCGAGGTTGTCGACGTTGTCGATCAGGGTGGTGGAGTTGCTGTCTATGTTGTTCACGAGGTGGAAGTTCAGATCCCAGAGGAGGATATAGTCTGTGGAGGCAAGGGCATGTGTGCTGACGAAGTCGGTGATGGAGTCACTGAACGGATGGACTCTGGCTGGCCATCCACTGGCCCATATTGTGTAGTGTGCTCGGCATTGCTCTGTACCGCTCCAGCTGCATCACTGCACTGGATGTGCAAATAAACATCCAGTGAGGCACTGCAGTGTAATGTCTTACGTCATTCATGTATGGATGTGTGGATGAATGTGGGGATGGTGCCTTCTCTTGCGTCTATGATGTTCATTCTGTGGGATGCCAGTCAGAGGGTGTGACATTGCATTTTGTCTACCGGGTCCAGTGAACACTACAACAGCAACACACGCATCAGTCACTTCCTTGTCCGGACATGGTATGGACCACACCCAGGACCCACGGGTCATTGTGGCTAAGGCCTGCGCTGACACGTCGTATGGCAGGCCAGACCACTCCGCTGATGCACCGAGGGGGGGGCCTCATTGCTACCGATCGCAGGCATACTCGCTGGTGGTGTGCAGGTCACTGGTCTAGTTGTCAGCATGTCACAGCCACTTCCTGAGGGCAGGTTTTCACACACACCACACCCATCCGGCACAGGCATTACAGGCCATGTGACTCCGACAACATAAGGGGCTGACAACATCACATTCCCCTCTTCTGGTGGTGAGTTGATGACGGCCGCTCCACGCTCCTCATTCATTAAGGGCCCATGAGTCGTTGCGCACAGGGTTAGTGGCATCCGAGGCCTTGAGGATGGCACGGGCCTACCACCACTTGGCACAGTCTGGGGTTGCACAGGGTTAGTGGCATCCGAGGCCTTGAGGATGGCATGGGCCTACCACCACGTGGCGCAGACTGGGGTTGCACAGGGTTAGTGGCATCCGAGGCCTTGCAGACGGCACAGGCACCCTGCCACGGGACGGTGACTTTGAGTGCACTGAGTCAGTGGCACCTTGAGCTGCTGAGTGGGTGTGCAGCCTGCGATGATGCCCAGTCCCGGCGGTCCGAACAGGTCAGGGTTCGTGTGCCCTGCTGATCCGCAGTGTAGGCCAGAGCCAGCGTGCAGCGCGGGCCTACCGCCCTGTGGCGTCGCTTCCGGGTTCCCAGAGTTAGTGGCACCCATTGGGCTGAGCGGGCTTGCAACCTATGCCATGGAGTAATCAAGACCCAGCGCCAAACGTGAAACCTGACGGCCTGCGGAGCGTGGCTGCATGGTGTGGAGGGTGCCATGTCCGCGGGCTCTGGGCCTGTGTCTTGCAGCGGAATGTGGTGGGACCTCACGTCTACGTGCCGTTGGCAGAAGGTGAGCATTGAGGCCTGGGTGTGCATGGGCGAGCATGCTCCGATGGGCGGCGGGAGGGTTTGGGGTGCCTCTGCCTGGGTATGGAGGGGCATGCAGGCGATGTTGTTTTGTGCAAGTGTGTGTTCTGTGCCAGTCATGAATTTGGACTCTGTTTCAGCTGCTGGTTCTGACTCAGATGTGTGACCTGGTGTACTGCTGGACATACCGGCAAGTGGTTGGAGACACATCGGCGGCAGCAGGTGAGCAGTGTGGTCTGGCTGGTTTGTTGCTTCGAAAGTGGATGTGTGCTGCTCATTTCTGTGACGACACATGCATGTCACCAGTTGTGATTGTGCGACATCAAGCGGGTTATTTTGTACGTGTTTTGGTGTGACTAATGTGGCATGTCTTTGTTCAGGGGGTGCCAGGGTGGGGTGGTCCTGAGGGTGGTGGGGGTGGTTGTTGTGGCCCTCTTGGGTGTCCTGGCCGCATGATGGTTGGCTCCATGGCATCTGTTGCCCTTCCGATGTGGCCCTGGGCTGTGCTCCGTTTTGGTTTGCAGGCTGCCATCCGACTTTACATCAGGTCAGAGCAGGTGTAGATTTCCTAGTGCTAACGCGCCTTATTGACGGATTTGTGTTCTTATCGCCATTCTGGCTGGTCGTTGAGAATGTTGTGGTGTGATGTTGTCACGGCTTTTGGCATGGGAACGCCCACTCTGCATCTCATTAGCGATAGTTTGGGGGGTCCTCTGTGGTGATGTTTTTTGTGGCTGCTATCGCGGGTAAACTGGTGCTGTGGGCTGTTAGCACCAGCTTGTGAATGGAGTGGTAAATTTATAACGACTTTGGGTACGATAAGGTGCCGTTAGTTCGGCGATAGCTCCTTGAGAATATACCCCTAAATTTAGAAATTTAGAAAAAACTATGTTAAAGCTAATTATTATACATCAAAGGGGGACTTTCACCAAATGGGATTGATTTAGACACAACAAAAATAAAGATGCAGAAAAAACAACAGATTTGATATGTAAGAACAAAGCACATCAGATATAGACAAAATGCACCTATATGTAGTCATCCAATGAAAACACAGAAATAAATTTGACAGTATTCGACAGCACAACAAGAAATATTACAACAAAAATCAAGTAAGTATCTTGTCATTCCTGTTGTTTTTTATATACTCCTTAAATTTAGATTGAGTCTCATATTAAATAGTTTTGTTATTATGAGTCACTTTAAAGGAGCACAGATGTATTAAACCATAGCAAACACTCACCTGCGTCAAAGATGGTCTCAACAAAGTGAATTGCTTCCTTCTTCCAGCAGTGACCTTCACCACATATTGACAAATAAATACATTGTGCCCTGATCAAATCAGTTGTTTCTTCTCCTTTGACATGATAACCATCTTCACTGAGTCAGTTATTCCAGATAAAGCATTATCATACTCCTAGGCCTTTCTTGTTTAAAAGACAAGTGCAATTTCTTTCCAAGTAGATTCACTCCTCTTTGCATGAAAAGTTCAGCTGATTCTTTCATTCCCTAAAAGTATGGAAGACATTTCTTCATAAAGATTACTGCATCATCGCCATCAGCCCCATCAGGTGATACATATACTCTGAGATAATTCCTGCAATTTCTGTTCTCTAGACGTTAAGACTGTTTTGTTAGAAATTTGACCTCAGACTCCAGACGAGTCAGCCTGGCCAATACATCCTCTGCAACACTGATGCTTTGTTCAACTTCAGTATAGTTTCTTATCCATACTAGGCCAAACATTCTCAAGTTTTTAAGTTTTTGTCACTTTCTTCAATAAATGGCCTCAGTCCTCTGAATTCTGCCAGAATTACTTTCAATGTTAAGCCTGACGCTGCTTTGGTAGGTGAAGGGGAATTTTTTAAGAGGTTTTGTGTGAGAAGCCCTGGCATTAGATGTTATTTCCCTGTAATCAGCCTGCAAGGTGATGAAAGAACTGACTTGGGCATATTTCAAGTAGTGTTATCTAACTTAATGCCATCATGCTCTGAGATTTCCATATTCACTTTGGAAACAGCATCCACCAAATATATTAGATACAGTTTTTTGGATGCAGAGAGGCCTCACTTGATATTTTGGAATTTTTCTCTCCCCATATACTAGTCCTTCCAAAACGTTTTAGACAGTAGCGGCTGCTACGGACCAGGTGTGGAGGAACGAGGGAGGGGGGAGTAATAGAAAAAAATAGCACTTACCTCTTTACTGCCACCCGCTGCCTCTTCTTTCTCTGTCCTCCTCTCGGCAGAAAACACACAGCCTCCCAGTATCCCCTGGCCAATCACAACACTGCCTTAGGATCATTGTGATTGGTCTGAGCTCCGTGGTTCAGTGGTCAAACAGGAGCTGGCAGGCTGATGAGATGGCCAGCAAAAGCGCCATATGCATCTAAGGTGCTGGCACCACTCCTCCCCCGTGATTCAGGGAGCGCAGCCCAACCCGCCTGGCGTTTTCACATTAATATCATTTTATTTTTGGTATTAAGCTTGCAGCAGAAGCTGTGGGGCAATACTCCTCTGCTTTAGCAATCAATCTATCAATAATAGGCATTTGTATAGCGCACTGCTCACCCGGAGGGTCTCAAGGCGCTGGGGGGGGGAACGCTACTGCTCAAACAGCCAGGTTTTGAGTTGCTTCCTGAAGGCGAGATGGTCTTGCGTTGTCCGGAGGTGGATGGGGAGGGAGTTCCATGTCTTGGCTGCCAGGTAGGAGAAGGATCTTCCTCCGGCGGTGGCTCTGCGGATGCGGGGGACGGTGGCGAGAGCGAGGCTGGCGGAGCGGAGCTGGCGGGTGGGCTTGTGGAAGGTCAGGCGGCTGTTGAGGAATTTGGGGCCCAGGTCATGGAGGGCCTTGTGTGCGTGGGTGAGGAGTCGGAACGTGATTCTTTTGTTGACGGGGAGCCAGTGCAGGTCTCTCAGGTGTCCGGAGATGTGGCTGTGTCGGGGGATGTCCAGGATGAGTCGTGCTGAGGCGTTCTGGATCCGTTGGAGTTTCTTCTGGAGTTTGGCGGCGGTGCCGGCGTAGAGGGCGTTCCCGTAGTCCAGCCGACTGGTGACGAGGGCCTGGGTGACCGTCTTCCTGGTCTCGGTGGGGATCCACCAGAAGATCTTTCGAAGCATGCGCAGGGTGTTGAAGCATGAAGACGAGACGGGGTTGACTTGTCTGGTCATCGAGAGGGAGGAGTCCAGGATGAAGCCTAGGTTGTGTGCGTGGTCCGTTGGCTTGGGGGTGGCTCCCAGGGCGGGGGGCCACCAGGATTTATCCCAGGCGGAGGGTGATGATCCCAGGATGAGGACCTCCGTCTTGTCTGAGTTCAGTTTCAGGCGGCTGTTCTTCATCCATTCGGCGACGTCTTTCATCCCTTCGTGTAGGCTGGCTCTGGCGGCGTCCGGGTCGCTGGTGAGGGAGAGGATCAGCTGGGTGTTGTCGGCATAGGTGATGATCTTGAGGTTGTGTTGACGTGCGATGGTTGAGAGGGGGCTCATGTAGACGTTGAGGAGGGTGGGGCTGAGCGATGACCCTTGTGGAACGCCGCAGATGACTTCGGTGGCCGCTGACAGGAACGGGGGGAGGCGGACTCTCTGGGTTCTTCCGGCAAGGAATGAGGTGATCCACTCCAGGGCCTTCTCCTGGATGCCGGTGTTGTACAGGCGCTGTACCAGGGTGCGGTGGCAGATAGTGTCGAACGCTGCGGAGAGGTCCAGGAGGATGAGGGCCGCAGTTTCCCCGTTGTCCATTAGGGATCTGATGTCGTCTGTGGCTGCGATGAGGGCGGTCTCCGTGCTGTGGTTGGCTCGGAAGCCGGATTGCGAGTGGTCGAGGGATCCGTTGGTCTCGAGGAAGGCGGCTAGCTGTCTGTTGATGGTCTTCTCGATGACTTTGGCAGGAAACGGGAGGAGCGAGATGGGGCGGTAGTTCTTGAGGTCGGAGGGGTCTGCAGTTGGTTTCTTCAGCAGGGCACTGATCTCGGCGTGTTTCCAGCACTCCGGGAAGGTGGCGGTGTTGAAGGAGGCGTTGATGATGTTGCGGAGGTGGGGTGCAATGATGTGGTCGGCCGTGTTGAAGATGTGGTGTGGGCAGGGGTCCGTAGGGGATCCGGAGTGGATGGTGTTCATTGTGCGTGTTGTGTCTTCGGTGCTGACTGGGGTCCAGGTGCGGAGGGTGGCGGTGGGGGGCATCGGTTCAGTGGTGGGGTTCGTGGTTGGTGGGCCGAAGCTGTTGTGAATGTTGGCGATCTTGATGTGGAAGAAGGCTGCGAGGGAGTCGCAGAGGTCTTGCGAGGGAGTGATGTCATTGTTTCCGGCGTCGGGGTTGGAGAGCTCTTTGACGATGCTGAAGAGTTCCTTGCTGTTGTGGGTGTTGTTGTCCAGTCGTTCCTTGAAGGCTGTCTTCTTTTTGGCGCGGATCAGTTGGTGGTGTTTGCGGGTGGCGTGTTTGACGGCCGTCATGTTGTCTGTGGTCTGGTTGGTGTGCCAGGTGTTCTCCAGGGTGCGGCAGTTCTTCTTGGAGGTGATGAGCTCGTCGGTGAACCAGGAGGCTTTCTTGCTGCCGCGTCTGCTGGGGGGGTTCTTCTTCAGTGGTGCGAGGGCGTCTGCGCAGTTGGTGATCCACTGTGTGAGGTTGTTGGTGGCTTCGTTGGGGTCCGTTGAGCTGGTGGGGGGGTTCTGGCTGAGGAAGGTGGTGAGCTGGTCGCCGGTGATCTTGTTCCAGCTCCTGCGGGGGGCTTGTTGAGGGTGGTGGTGGGTTGTCGTTTTACTGAAGCTGAAGTGGACGCAGCTGTGGTCAGTCCACTGGAGATTGGTGGAGTGGCTGAAGGTGACGTATTTGCTGGATGAGAAGACTGGGTCAAGCGTGTGGCCGGCGTAGTGGGTGGGGGTGGTTACCAGTTGCTTGAGTCCGAGGTTGGCCAGGTTGTCCAGCAGAGCAGTGGTGTTGCGGTCCTTGTTGTCCTCCAGGTGGAAGTTGAGGTCCCCCAGGAGGATGTAGTCGGTGGAATTGATGGCGTGCGGGCTGACGAAGTCTGTGATGTCTTCGCTGAACTGTGTGTGTGGTCCCGGTGGTCTGTAGACGAGGGTGCCTCTGAGCGTGGTCTTGGGGTCGGTGTGTATCTGGAAGTGGAGGTGTTCTGCGGAGGTGAAGGTGTCATCAGAGTTGGTCGTGATGCGGATGGTGTTCTTGTGGATGATGGCGATGCCTCCTCCTGTCTGGTTGACGCGGTCCTTCCTGGTGATTTTGTAGCCTTCTGGGACGGCGATGGCAACGTCGGGCGCTGAGGAGGCGTTCATCCAGGTTTCCGTCAGGAAGGCGATGTCTGGTGCTGTAGAGTCGAGGAGGTTCCAGAGTTCGACGGCATGCCTGTGAACGGAGCGGGTGTTGAGCAGGATGCACATCAGGTGTTTGTTGCTGGGGCTCGGTTTAGCAGGTGCGGTGTTGAGTCGGAGGCCGGTGAAGCGGCAGGTCAGGCAGGTGAAGGGTCCGTGGGTGCGTCTCGGGGTGGCTCGGTAGCAGGCGGTGTTTCGGCCGGTGTTGAGTGCGTGGAGGGTTTTGGCGTCGTAGATGTGCAGGTTGTGCTGGCGAGGGCGAGGACCATGGGGTCTGGCGCTGGGCACGGTCCAGGCGCGGACGGGCACAGACGGGCTTACCTTTGGCGCACGTTCGGCGCTCCCGCTGCGCGCGGCCGCTGCGCGGTCGCTCTGGGGGCGTCATAAGTAAGGAGCCGGAAGGGAGGAGCAGCTGGGTGGCGGGAGCGGGGCGGCGAATGGAATCACAGGGGGGCGGGGCCGCAGAGAGGCAGCGGCGGGAAATTCCAAGAAGCAGCGGGCAGGGGGAAATACCCAGGAGCAGCGGGTAGCGAGCGAGGGAATCTGCAGGCAGGAGGCGGCAAAGGCAGGCAGGAGCGGCAGCAGTGAGTGGGGCAACCAAGCCCTGTGGAGGGCTGAGCGGTCACACTCTGTGGTCCCCTTAAGTAAGGAACCGGGAGGGAGGAGCAGCTGGGTGGCGGGAGCGGGGCGGCGAATGGAATCACAGGGGGGCGGGGCCGCAGGGAGGCAGCGGCGGGAAATTCCAAGAAGCAGCGGGCAGCGGGAAATTCCCAGGAGCAGCGGGCAGCGAGCCAAGGAATCTGCAGGCAGGAGGCGGCAAAGGCAGGCAGGAGCGGCAGCAGTGAGTAGGGCAACCAAGCCCTGTGGAGGGCTGAGCGGTAGCAGAGGAGCTACACCTGGTTTTAGAACCACAACTACTTTTTTAGAATGAGAAACTTTTGTGATGCACCTAGTTTTTATTGACATGAGGGAGACAAAAGTAACTAAGGCATCATGTGCCAGCACACTATCATTTACAGACAGCACATTGTCCATTGAAATTACCACTAAATTTGTGCAGACATACGGTTTAACTGATAAAACTTTACTGCACACAAATGATAATGTATTCAAATCAGGTTTCAGTGAACACTTATTTATTGCGCGTCACTAAGTAAAGTGTCTCGGTTTGTTTTGATCCTATTGTAATGTTTGCTTCCATTACACTTCAGAATTACAAACAAATGTGCTTAATATTTGCTTTCCTAACTGATGAATATGTACAGTTTATTTACAGGTATTTACATTTTGTTGTGTATTACAATAATGGCATCCTACAGCCTTTCCTCTGTATCTCTGTTTCTCTGTATTGTCACATAATTCCCTGTACTTTGATTCTCTGACTGCACAGTGAAAAGAGTGTGTAAACACAAATCCTCCTGTTAAAAAATAAACAGTAATTTGTCAGAGGACATAGTCTGACATTTGACCTCTGTCTTTGTTGCATTTCAAAAGTGACAGGATAAATACAGAATTTACAAGCAGCTTTATTTATTGCTTGGACTTTCGGGACCTACAATAAATTGGCTTGCTACCCACAATCCAAAGGGAATGTCCTGTAAGAGTACACTGGGCTTCAAAATGCACTTAAAATAAGCCAGCTGTTAGGACCTCACAATGTGGCCTGAAAATGTGTACCCATATTTAACCATGAGTTGTGTGCAGATTGTTGTCACAAATACATACACATTTCTAGTTGCACTATTTAGCTGCAGACGTAGTAAATTTCTCCCAGTTAAATTATGGCATTAAAAAGAAGAAGAACAAATGATTTATCTGAGGAGCCAAATCCATGTGAAAAGAAACACACAATTTAGTGCAGCATGATGCAATAGTTGACAACCAACAAAACAAGCATTTGCAATGCAAAGATCTTTTATTTGCGAGAATTTGATCTATTGGCATTATAAATGACAATGCTGTTTATTCATTTGGTTTGAAAACCTGCAAGTATCACATACACATGCACTGTTTCTATCCAACCGCCATATTGAAGATTCTCGGGTTATCATAGAGATGATTTCGTACTTGATCAGCCAGGGTTGGTTTTAGTAGTGGCAGGTGATCAAGAAAGAGAGAAGGGCAGGGAGTAAGAAGTTAAGAAGAGATAAAGTTATCAGAAAGAGAGAGGAGAGAAGAGAGAGAGAGTATATAGTTGAAAAGAGAGAGGCGAAGGGAGCAGGGCTGGTTCGAGCCTTTTATTCAGGGCTGCTTCTGGTTACCCAGTCTGGCATTGAAAGTGTTGCTAAAGTATTTACTGTAAAGTACAAAACCGTTTTGTATTGGAAAGTAGCCCTAAAAATAATGCAAATGGTGCTTTGAGCTACTTTGCACCAGTTGAGTTACATGAGGACATATTCATTATTTTATGTTAGGCACGGGGAGATTATGTGATTTGCCCAGAATCACAGGATGTTCAGTGTCATTGCTGAGAATCGAACCTGCTTCCCCAGATTTCAAGTCGACTGCCCTAGCCGTTAGGCCCACTCAAGCGCTCTGATGCATGATACCTTCGGGTCAAATTTGTGCTATATAAAACTCCGTAAAATAAAAATGGGTGATAGAAAGGAATTCCCATGCTACCGTCCATGGTTTTTGACACAAAGTCCAATGTACTAACCCTATTAAACTGGGTTTGCACCTAAAAATAACACACCATGGAGGCAGGTGCTAAATAGGGGAAATGTTTTTGTTTCTTCTAACTTTTTTTCACATTACAAGTGTGCTGCACTCTACAGTACACATAACAATGAGGGAGAAAGTTCGAAAATGTGTTTTAGTGTAGAAATTTTTACTAGAAGCCCACCTTTCCAGTACGTGACCTGTGCTAGACATCATGCAGAAAGCGTTGCAGTGTGTGTATGTGTGGTGCTAGGTCACCAGTGTTGGGACAGAGCGCAGCAGAGACATATCTCACTAAATGTTGCTCTGCGATGTGCTCTCCCACTAGTGCAAAGCAGAGTAGCAACTTTAGCTTCCGCACTGCGTTGCCACCCTTTTTAGTAAACCTACTCGAGGTGTAGTTTACAATCACAGCTCAGGTTAAACGGGGGACACAAGTATGGGAATCTGCATAAGTATAAAGAGTAATCTCTATTTTTGAAAATCAATGCACATATGTCGTGAAAACTCAGCAAGCAGGATTTCAAACAAACAAGAATAAGCACTGATAAAAAGGAAAGAAAATATGAATAGAGCTGAACTATCATTCAGCGTGCTCTACTATTTCTACCTGTAAGAGTATTTGTATAAAGCAAGGGTACTATGAGGAGACCGTGAACTACATGGCCTTAAGTCAAAAGAAATGCTGCATGAATGCATGTAATGGATTGTGGTTCTTTTAAGAAACATTTTCAGAAGAGGAAAGAGTAGGTAAATGTTTTTATTCAGAGTTGAATTGTGCTTTTTAGCTCTATTTGTAAACGTTGAAGTAATTGTACAATGCTCTCCTGAGACAAGAATTGTGTCAATGTACGTTTTCATGTAAGCTAAAGCACTAGACATTTACTTTTTCTGGGAGGTAGATGAACATACCTCCCAACGCAACCAATCAGAAATACACAATGCTAATGAAACAGTGGGAACAGGAAGAAACCTACACTGTATTCACTTTCCTGGAAGCTCCTTTGTGCTTTACTTACAGACAACAAATTCCACATGAATGATGCTAGTGGGAAATTAAAGACAAGCCAAAAAAGAAGTGACTATTACTAAAACCCAGGAAGAGTTATAACGTTTCCTCTAAATCAATCAAAATCATATAGTTCAAGTGTATGTCTGGTTCCTTGAAGGAGTCAGACAGCTCTTTGTGCAATTACAACACTCCACGTTGTTGTATTAGCGTAAAAGGCAATTTCTTAGGACAGGGTTGCTAACATTCTATTAAAGTTTATTAACATCAACGATATTTTAACTTTATGCATCTTGACATATACCCGGACATTTTCATTCTCCCAGCACCATTCACACTCACCCACTTTCAGTTGCCCAGATAGTCTATATCCTTCCCTTCATTCCTCCCCCTTTCACTCACTGACCTAGTTCCATATACCCAGTCATTCCTTTACTTGTCCTAAAAACATCCTCCCTTGAAGCCCCTTCTCTTGGTTGTAACATCCGGCGCACCTCCTCAGGCACTTGTGCTCCCTTCCTCTCTCCAAGGCTTGGATCTGCCTGTGTGTGACTCACCACTCTCCAAAATACTGCCAACCAGGAAAACCCCATAGGGTGGTTTCCTGTCCCACCAGAAATCATGTGCACCTTTTGCCTCTCAGCAATACAATATGCGGCACCAAATTGACTCATTCCATAGTGCGCTCACCACATCCTTCATTTCCATCACGTAGTAAGCATTCCCAGGTGCAAAAGGTGCATCCCATCTTGTCTGAAAAGACCTGGATTATCTTCTTTGAGCCTACTATGCGTAATCACCTTGATGTCATGAGCCTGACAGAAAACCCTCATCTCCCTGTTCAGCTTCCTCCAGGCCTTATTGATTGCAGCATCAGCTGCGGCTGGTGGAATTTGAAAGTAGTGAGGCATGAAACCAGTGATTGAATTGTAGCGCGAGCGAGGACGGTGTTTATGGAGGGAGGGTTCTGGGGTTCTTCCCCACTGAGGAAAATTTTGAAAATTGGTGTATTCTGATGCAATTTTCAGCAATACTTCTGTGATAAGCGGACAACAAAAATTGGAGTTCTTATACTGGCTTCAGCCTGCCACCCTCCATCTACCAAGGATGTGGTGTTACGGCCAGGGCTGGAGACTTAGAAAGTAGGGAACCAGGTTTAATTCTCAGTGTGAATATCCTGCAATTCTAGGTAAATCACTTAATCTCACATCTGCCTATAAAAAATGAATGTGATGTTGTGTAATGTAATTGGTGCTCATGAAAGGACTTAATTTTTTCAGGTCGAGTTTGCACTATATAAAAGCTGCACAATGAGGTTAAAAACAAAGCCTTACTATAATGAACAACAAATAGATACCCATTGCGTGTCTGATGTGTATAAAGTGAAACCATACAATATTGCTAAATCACAACTACCCCACTTACATTTTGTGATCGTAGGAAAATATTTCTTTTCACCAAAACTCAATTTTTGTCAATATGATGTATGATAGTACAGTTAAATATGTGAGTTCAGAATTTCAGTTCTACAAAAGGTTTGGCTAAAAAACAAAATATTCTGTAAGTTTCACCATCAGATCACTACATATAAAATAAATGGAACTTGAATGAAAAATACATTTAAAAAGTTGGTACTCAATGGCAAACGCACTATAGTATATTATGAAAGTCTATTCGCTAATCAACTGTAGAGATGTCTGTGTGCAGCCAGAGAGGCACAGAATTAAATCTTGGTTGGTGCAGTGGGGAATAGTGGCTTCTGTATTTTTAATAGTACGAGGTCACAGCCTGTGACAGAAAACACTGTGAATATGCAAGCCATTTTTAAACTTACATTAACTACAGTAACATAGATTGCTGCAAAATGTTTTAAGATAAAAACGGTGCTTCTAAAGTATAGCTTTTAGTAATGCCAATACTGTACTTAATGCCTTTTTTAACATTACTGTCCCTTTAATACCTGGTATGGGGTAGTAAGGGCTATATATATATATACTCAATGAAAAAACCATAGGTTTCAGGGGTGTTATAGTTAGCTGGACATTTCACTCGTACAAAACTATTCCCCTGTTATAGTTAGTAAGGGTGGGCGTAGTGGGCGTAGTGGGGCTACGTGAAGCAGCACGTAGTGTGCCCAAATCTACGCACACTACGCGCTTCGCGTAGCCCCACTACGTGCCACCCACCTCCCGCCCGCCCTCCTTTTAAATAATATCAGCAATGTAAAATAAATTAAAGTAAAGCGACTTACCGTAAGCGCGGCATCTCCGGGGCTCCCTCTTCTTCGTTTCTAATTTCTTCTGACAAATGCGCATGCGCGAACGCCCACGCATGCGCATTTCTCGCAAGAAATGCGCATGCGCGGGTGTCCGCGCATGCGCATTTGCCAGAAGAAATTAGAAACAGAAAGAGGGAGCCCCGGAGACGCCGCGCTTACGGTAAGTCGCTTTACTTTAATTTATTTTTCATTGCTGATATTATTAAAAGGAGGGCAGGCGGGAGGTGGGTGGCGGGTGGCAAGCAGCTACGCTTCGCCCTCGGCGTGTGCGTAGCGCTGCCCTGCTTCGCCTACTTCGGAAAGTGCGAAGCAGGCAGCGCTACGTACACTACGTGGGCGAAGCGTAGTGCTACGCCCGGGGTTAATAGTTAGTTCAGCTAACTATAACTCACGCGCCCGCAATGCACTGCTGATGACGTCACATATTACATCACTCATGATATGGTCAGAGACATCACTCATGACATCACTGATGACATCTCAAATTGGGTACTAGGTACCTCCAGTAAGCGCCACAGAGCTGCCTTCCAGAGAGATGTAAAAAGGGGCACGGCCTAGACCACCTCTCTGCAACGCAGCTATGTGGCGCTTACTGGAAGTACTTGGTGGGCTAGTTGGCCCCAAGGGTCCCTCAGGATTGAAGGGGTATTATTTCCCCAACTTAAAACGCGCCACAGGGCGTGTTTGCACACGTCACCTCAGGCCCCATCCTCTCCCTTCACCACTGTGTAAACGCACCCTGTGGCAGTTTTAAGTAGGGAGATTTAGACCCCTTGAATCCTGAGGGTCCCAAGGGTCCAACTCGCCCACTAGGTACCTCCAGTAAGCGCCACAGAGCTGTGTTGCAGAGAGGTGTAAAAAGTGGCACGGCCTGGACCACTTCTCTGCAACGCAGCGCAGTGGCGCTTATTGGAAGCACCTGGTTGGCTAGTTAGCCCCCAGGGGCCCTCAGGATTGAAGGGAAATTATTTCCCCAACTTAAAACGTGCCATAGAGCGTGTTTGCACACGTCACCTTAGGCCCCGTCCCCTCCCTTCCCCACTGTGTAAACGCTCCCTGTGGGAGATTAAGTCCCCTTGAGTCCTGAGGGTCCCAAGGGGCAAATTAGCCTACTAGGTACGTCCAGTAAGCGCCACTGCAGAGAGATGTAAAAAGGGGCACGGCCTGCACCACCTCTCTGCAACGCAGCGCAGTGGCGCTTACTGGAAGCACCTGGTTGGCTAGTTGGCCCCAAGGGTTCCTCAGGATTGAAGGGGAATTATTTCCCCAACTTAAAACGCGCCACAGGGCGTGTTTGCACACGTCACCTCAGGCCGCGTCCCCTCCCTTTACCACTGTGTAAACGCGCCCTGTGGCCGTTTTAAGTTGAGGAATTAATTCTTCTTCAATCCTGAGGGTCCCTAGGGGCCAACTAGCCCACCAGGTAACTCCAGTAAGCGCCATGGAGCTGCGTTGCAGAGTGTTGTAAAAAGGGGTGTGGCCTCTGAACACCTCTCTGCAACGTAGCTCTCTGGCGCATGCTGGAGGTACCTGGTGAGCTAGTTGGCCCCCAGGGACCCTCAGTATTGAAAGAGAATTAATTCCCCAACTTACAACTCGCCACGGGGCACGTTTGCACAATGGTGAAGGAAGTGGGCATGGCCTGAGGTGACTTGTCTGCAAACACGCACTGTGGCACGTTTTAAGTTGGAGAATTAATTCCTCCTCAATCCTGAGGGTCACTGGGGGCCAACTAGCCCACCAGGTACCTCCAGTATGCGCCAGAGGGCGCATTTTTTTTTTTCTCGGCTGGATCCGCGCACCCTGTGTGGATTTTGCTGATTGTTTAAAAACAATCGGCAGAACTAAGCAGGCCTAGGGGGTGAGGGTGTTTCTACTCTGCCCCCTTTTTGCGTTTTGCTCACTTGTTTCACTGATTTCTTGTGCCTCGGTTCTACCGAGGCACAAGATGGCTGCCAACTCTTCCTGGTTTGGAGTGTTGACAGCCAATTAGCATAAAACTCGTGATCAGGAGGGTGCGCGGATCCTGCGCGGCCATAGATATATATGTGTTTTTACTTTTGATTTTCTCAGCAACTACTGAACAGATTTACACCATTTAACAAAAAGGGTTCTTTCTGAACCAAGAACTACCTCTTTGCCAAATTTGGTGTAATTCCGTTCAGCAGTTCGGGCTGTAGCCGTGTCTAAAGTTTCCTATGGGAAATTGCAAGGGGAAAACACGTTTTGGGACCCCCCTTTTTTCTCAGCCCCTGCTTCATGAATCAACCTGAAACTTTCAAGATAGGAGCAGACCGGAGCGCCCCACAAATTTGGAAAAATTAGTGAAGATTTGTCAATCGACGCCAAAGTTATTGGGAATAGAATGTTTCGAATTTCCTATGGAAAATAGGTCCTAACTATAACTACCTACTGGTGATCGCCAGTAGGTAATATATATATACACAAGGGTAGAAGTGAGGATCTCACGTATTTTGTGATAGACAGTGTCCCCAAAAACATTCGAGGAGGGAACAGATTATTATCTCTGCGCAAACTCGAATCAAGATACATCTTGTTACTTAACAGCAAGATCCCAGCAAGATCCCGAATGGACTTAACGCGGATGAGGCCCTCAATGTGCATCTGCAATAAAAACGAAATAAAAATGCAATACAGTACACATAGCACTGTATGAACACTGCACTATTTATTTTAAAGACTTCTTTTTGTGTATTTTGCTCACTCTTCTAAAGCACAGGTTTAGACATTCAGTTTAGCTAAGATTAACATTAGCTTGTTTTTCCTTTAGGCGTTCTGAATCCTTATATTGGAGTCACATTTAGCCACTACCCACTAGGGTTCAATTGCTTTTTTAGCGAGTTAATTTAATAACATTGAGGCATATGTTTACAATGTTCATGTTCTATGTTTTACGATGGAAAGTTAACATTTATGTTATTACCGTTTCCTTCTAAAAAAACACTCGTTATACAGAAGTGACTCTTTCTATGTCTATGAGTAACCTCTATAGGTTAACCAGCTAAGGGTGTATTTAAACGCAGTGATTATGTCTTACCTGTGTTCAGTGACCAAGGCGGCAAGTTCGTCGAAACGCGTTTGGCTTTTGGTGTGAATAAAGCATTTTTCTTGATGAAATTTCCCACGGTGTCAGCGCCTTTTCAGTATCGTTTGGATTGGATTGTACAAGATATATATATATATATATATATATATATATATATATATATATATATATCCTCCTTCGGCTCCTTTCGCTGATGTGGCTCTCTGTCAGTTGTGCGTTGCCTCGCGACCGAGCCTGGCCGCCATCAATTATCATACCCTTTCCGCAAAGAAAGAAATAGGTCGCACTCTGGTGATAGTTTCCCCACTTTTGTTGGTTTTGTTTTCAAGGTTTTCAGTTGTACTCCTGAGGCAATAACAAACCAACGCGTTTCGGTCTCCACCGAGACCTTGTTCACGGTAACGCCCCTTCTGAAAATCACATGTTATAAACTTTTGTTTATCATTACATAATTTCCTGTTCTCATACTAGGGCATTATGGGATTTGTAGTGAATTCTTTCTCAAATTGAGTCCAATAAAACATGCACATTATAAATAATAACCAAATTGAAACAAAATTAAAACAAACATTTAAGTCTAAAATAACCTTTCCTCAACCTTACACTTCATATATTTTGTGCTTATGAGTGCATATATTTTTATGTATTTTTAATTGTTTACCTTAAATTATATTTATATTATTTTAATTTTTATTAATTTTGGGTGCCCTTACAATCATCAGCAAATTTTTCCGATATTTTTAATATCAAAATTTGCATTTTGTGCTTATTTTTAATATATATATATATGTGCCTCTAGTGGATTATCAAACAGCAACACACATTTTATGTTAATTCCCTGAAACTAACTCTAAAAGTTTTTAAGGAACCAAACAAATTTACCATTTCTTGCTTATGGCACACAAATCATAATTAAGGCACAGAAAAGTGTTTTATAAATGAAAACATATATGAAAATTAACTAATAAAAACTTTAGTTGATATCACTATATAAATGAGGGGTTCAAGGCTTTTCTTATTACCACTTCACCTTATTATTCTACCAATCAAGCAGGGACAGCCTTAGTAACCTTAGTATCCTTAGGAAACATTGTGATTGTGAAGGACCTTGTCATTTATACTTTTCTTTTCACTGTTTAGTATTTCTTATAGTATTTCTTATACTCAATCTACATTATACGACATTATATGATCTATTGTTTAGACATGGACTAACTTGTGGTAATGGCTAGTATCGGGATATGTTCTTGGAATGTCTGCGGCCTCAATGATAAAAAGAAAAGGGGAATATGTGCACAAATAATACAGAGCATGCAGTTAGAATTTCTGTGTATACAGGAAACTCATCTTACATGGAATAACAGAGCTTGGTTGGCTGATTTGGGCATGCATCTAATTGGCTGTACTAAACAGGGTACTACTACTAGGGGGGTTGCTATCCTCAGTAGAAGAAATTAGGCTACCCTGAAACGGATAAAGACCGACCAGTATGGTCAGTGGGTGATAGCCGAAATCTTAGTAGACTGCAACTTATAGGCTCTCTGTTCTATATATGGTTCAAATACAGATGATCCCGACCTCCTCAATTTTTTAAGTAGAGAGCTTGCAGGCTGGTCTTCCACCCTTATCCTCTGTGGTGATTTAAATATTCATCTGGAAGCAGATTTTGATATTCATCATGAGCCATTATATACAGGATCAAAAAAAAAAAGATGTTTAAGGCACTAAGTAGTTTGGTTTCTGAATTGGGGCTTCAGGACGTTGGATTTGTAAAAAGAGATTCTCTCTCCGGTTATACTTTCTTCTCAGCACCCCATCAAAAATGTGTCCGTTTGGACTATTTTTTTATATCTTCTATTTTTATGTCCGACTGCAAGTACGAGATTTTCCCAAAGATAATCTCGGATCATAATCCTATTGCAATCGAAATCAAAATAGACTCTGTGTTACTGGCCAAACCAACAACATGGACATTTGAACGGAGGATCTTAAGAGATCCAGCTTACTTTGAGCATATGGAAAAATGGATTAAAGACTTTTTTGAATTTAATATGGGATCAACCGCCATGCAGATGGTATGGGATGCTTTTAAATTGGGGGTGAGAGGGGAGACTCTCTCTTTTTTCATTAATAAACAAAGTAACTATCAACGTAAACTAACATCTTATTATAAGGTGGTTCTGGAATATGAAACAAAACTAACGGTAGCTATTAAGAACTCCTTAGATACAGAGCAGATCAAAGCAACTTTAGCCCTATTTAAATCTAGGTTATATGAGAATTTTGCTTCCAAACTTGCAGAACAGCTTACTGCTTTCAGGACACAGGTATACGAGATGGGCGAGAGGTCAGGTCATATTTTGGCAAAAAAAATCCGGCAAAAAGAAATCTTCAATTCTATAAACAAAATACAGGATGAATTTGGCCAAGTCCATGATCAGCCTGACAAAATCTTGGAGGTCTTTCGCCTCTTTTATAAGAATGTATACACAGAGGAAGTAACAGCGTATTCATCAGACTCAATCCTGAATTTTATTGCCAATAATAACATCTCTAGGTTATCATCCACCAGACAGCCCTGTTAGATAAAGATATTACTTGGGAGGAGATAGAAGCAGCCATTTTTTCTCTACCATTGGGAAAAGCCATGGGACCAGACAGAATTCCTCTTGAGTTTTACAGATTTTTTCGGCATGTTTTAAAATAGCCGTTGCATTTCATATGTTTGGAAGCACAGAAGGGTGTGATCCCCCCTTCGTGGAGTGAATCAACTATTATGGCATTCCTCAAAAAGGAAAAACCACCTTTACAACCGGCTTCATACAGACCCATATCTCTTTTAAATGCAGATAGTAAAATTTACTCAAAAATATTGGCTTCTCGCCTTTCCGGGGTTATTTCCACAATTATCTCACATCTGCAGCATGGGTTCATTCCAAATCGTGATACTACTGATCATATCAGACAAGTGATTGCATTGATGGACTGGGCCCATGGTTCAAATACAGATCTGGGAATCACCCTGTTGGATGCCGAAAAGGCATTCGACAGGGTGTCGTGGCCATATCTTTGGGATCTTCTCACCTGTAAAGGCTTCAGTTCTAAAACGGTTATGGCTTTAAAAGCACTATATGTCGCCCCCTTTTCCAGCATTAGTATTGGGGGGAGAAATCTCTTCCTTTTAGCATTCACCGAGGTACTCGACAGGGCTGTCCCGCTTCACCTCTTCTTTTCGCTCTATACATTGATATTTTTTTAAATAGACTGAACAATACTGATGATATAAAACCAGTTCAAGTGGCTGCTACTACATATAGAGCTTTAGCTTATGCAGACGACATAGTGGTTCTGACTACAGATATTAAGGGGGCAATACCAATAATTCAAGATCTAGCATCCCAATTTGGTAATTTTTCTGGCTATCGTCTAAATATGCAAAAAACACACATTTTATTTGTTGGTTCGAATCCCCCAGCACATTTAAATATAGTTTCAGTGGCCACCTACCTGGGAATAAAAATTACATCACCTGTACAGTTATTCCAGAACTTAATCTGATGCCTGTATTGAAAAAAGTGAATACTTCTCTAGAACGCATCGATCATCTTCACTTATCTTTATATGGCAGATGTAACGTTTTAAAAATGATGATCTTACCTAAATTTTTATATATGTTTAGGGCAATCCCATTAGCGTTTCCCTCGACTCTTTTTCAACAGCTGGAAAGAATGTCTCCTAGATTTCTTTGGGGGTACAGGGGGCATCGTAGGTCATACAAAAAAATGATCCTCCCTAAATTAAGAGGTGGTTGGGGAGTCCCTCATTTTCTCTACTATTATCTGGCTGCAGTGTTGCAGTTCATTTCACCTCTGATAGTTGGGCCCAGAACATGTATTTCATATAGTCATTCACCATCAATTTATGAATTCGCAATGGGTACAGAATGCCAAGGCAGCTTCTTGAGAATTATTGAGCCTAGCTACTTTAAAAAAAACAAGTTTAAGATCTTGAGTGCTGCGTTTGGCGCTTGGCGGGTAATTAAAAGACAAATGGGTATAGATAAAATTTCGCTATATACCCCATTTAAATCATCTAGGGCCTCATGTAGGAAGCCAAATACCGGTCGGTAACGGCCGATTTTTGGTAATTATACCGTTACCGACCGGTATTTTGGCTTTTGGTATGTAGGGAGACAATTTCTGTATTCGGAATTTACCGAATCGGTAAAATTACCGATTCGGTAATTTTACCGATTCGGTAAATTCCGAATACAGAAATGAGATGTAGGGGGAGTGTGTGGGTGATGTTTGGAGTCGGTATTTACCACCAACTAATAGTTGGTGGTAAATAAAGTATGGATGGTGAAATGCATTTCATAGCGCCTACAAGTGTGCAATGTGGCAGACATACATGCCCTTCGGGCATGTATGTGTGCCACATGTGCACACATGGCCGTTTCAGGGGTGCAACAGGGTGTCAATGTGACACCCTGCCACCCTTGCATGTGTTCCCCCCATTACCGAATCGGTATTTACCGATTCGGTAATGAGGCATACCTTCCCATCAATGGGAAGGTATGCCTCATTACCGAATCGGTAAATACCGATTCGGTAATTACCGAATTATTCCGAATCGGTAATATTTACCGACCAATTACCTACATATCATTTACCACTTCATAAATACCGAATCGGTAAAATTCGGTATTTATGAAGTGGTAAATGTGTCCCTACCTACATATGGCCCCTAGTATTTTCCCGTTAACCTTTCAGGACTCAGTTATGACTCGGTGGCGTAATCTAGGTATTAGTTGCATAGGTGATCTCTTCCAGGATGGTCATCTAATTTCTTTTTTATTATTAGCGAGCAAATATAACTTAACTCGTAATGATTATTTTAAATATGTACAGATACATAGTTTTTTCAATACTTTCCGACTGCAAGACCGATCTCGTTTACAGCGGATCCCACTCATTGATAGTCTTTTTACAAAAAAAAAGATTGGTGTGTATTATAATATACTATTGGCCTCACTTCCAGATGATATTCTTTTATACCAAAACCGATGGAACGAAAAATTGGGCACAACCAATATTAAAATATATGAATCTATAGCTATGGCTAATAGTATATTAATTACTGGGAGAGCCCGTACACAACATTATATGGCCCTATTTGATTTATATTATTCACCCTTTAAAATTAGTAAATGGGGCACTACTGCAGGTACCTCATGTAATAGATGTGGACTTTTCGCAGCAGATGCAATTCACATGTTTTTTGCATGCCCTCGATTGTCTTTAGTATTGTCTGAAATTCAAACTTTTCTTAAAATATTAACAGGCCAGACAATTGTTTTGACAGGAGAATTAGTAGTAATAGGCGTATCGTCCATTGACCTATCTGAAGGTCAGACAAATTTTATTTTTATATCTATGGCAACTTGGAGGGCATGTATTACTTAAGCTTGGGTGAACCAAGACCCCCCTTCTTTTTCTTTTTGGAGAGCACGCCTATTAGCCAATTATAATTTGGAAAGGGCCATATATAGGGCTAAAGGCATGAAAAAGAGAATGATGGGTGAACAAATGTGGGCGCCTTCAGAGAATTGGATTAATGAGATTACACATTAAGATGTTTTTTTATTTATTATGTGTCTGGAAGTCCTTTATCTCGCTAATAATCTGACATTTTATGTTAAGATATTTTATGTTTTGTGTCCTTTCTGTATCAGTTATACAATTGCTGTTCCCTGCTTGCATTAAATGAAACTGTCAATAAAGAAATTAAATTAAAAAAAAAAAACTTTAGTTGATATCACTATATAAATGAGGGGTTCAAGGCTTTTCTTATTACCACTTCACCTTATTATTCTACCAATCATTTTTTATATTTTACAAGTGCGTATAAAGTTCTTCACTTTGATTGAGTCCATGTGGGGTGAGAGACCGTAAATTCAAAATATGACGTGATTCTTTCTGTCTCAATTTTCTCTCTCTGTCCCCACCTCTTTCCTGCTTCTTTACTGTTTCGATGCCAAAAAAGTTCAGCAATTTCCAATTGCTATTATGGTTCGTTTCCATATGTTTTGCAACCGCGTTGCTTCTGTCTTTGTGTATGGTTGCTCGCACATTTTCAAGTATACGTTTTTTTAGTTCACATATGGTACTGCCAACGTACCTTAGGTGGCATGGACATTCGATTACATAAACAACATACTGACTTTTGCACGTAATAAGTTCTTGTATGTTCCAAATTTTTCCATCTGCCATTGTTGTTTCTTGGGTATTTTTTCCAATTGAGCATACTTTACAGTTATGGCATTTCTTAAAACCTTTACTCTGAAGCCATGGTTTGCTTTTTTCTTTCCGGAAATGGCTGTGTGTTAAACGATCCTTGAGGTTAGTGGCTCTTCGATATGTTATACTTGGTGTGTTTCCCCTCATTTTTCCAACTGTAGTATCCAACTGTAAGATCTTCCAATTTCTTTTTAAAATATCCTTAATGTTTGGATTCTTTGGAGAAAGTTGTAATAAATCTTTTTGGTTCTACTTCACTTTCATTAGTCATATTTAATCGTAATAGGTCTTTTCTGTTTGCTTGGTTTGCCCTTTCCCAACCTTTGTTGATTTGTGTTTTTGGATAACCTCTTTTTTCAAATCTTTTTGATGTTAAGCCACTATGTCTGAGCCACTCCTTATTTTCAGAGCAGATTCTCTGCAGTCTTAAAAATTCACCATATGGAATATTTTGTAACAAGCATTGTTGATAAAAACGACTTGCATGTAACGTTGCATTTGCTGCAGCAATCTTTCTGTGTAAAGTTATTTGAATTTGGTTTTCGGAGATATAAATTTCAGTGTCCAGAAAAGTAACTCTCGTTTGACTTAATTCATATGTGAACTTAAAATTTGCTGGTGTTGTATTGAGAATTGCAAAGTATTCCTTGAACTCCCGGTCTGACCCATATACAAAAGTTTATAACATATGATTTTCAGAAGGGGCTTTACCGTGAACATGGTCTCGGTGGAGACCGAAACGTGTTGGTTTGTTATTGCCTCAGGAGTACAACTGAAAACCTTGAAAATAGAACCAACAAAAGTGGGGAAACTATCACCAGAGTGCGACCTATTTTTTTCTTTGTGGAAAGGGTATGATAATATATATATATATATATATATATACAATTAAAAGCACACACTCACTATACAGCTCAGTTGATAACTCTTTGCACCAATGCACAAAACCAATAAATATTTTCCACAAACCTTGGACTGATTCTATCAATTAATGCCAGTACCAGAGCTCCCAACCACACTTTACACACAGATTAGACTTTACAATTGCAAATTAACTCCTTGTACTGCACATTTGATTTTTTTGCAGGCCAGCAGGTTACCCTGGGAGGAAAGCTTGATTTTGATTAGCTCAGCTGTCTGCCTGGCATTCGTTTCACAGAATAGGAAACTCACTTAATGACAGTTTGAAGTATTTAATCCAAACTATTGAAATTCACCATCCCGCAGTGATTGTCTCTGCTGCTGCTACTAGAGAGGAAAAGGGAGAGAAAACAGTGGGAAAGGAGACAGCGACAGACAGGACAAGGACAGTGCAGAATGGGAAGAAAAAAGACCGGATGAGAGATAAAGTGAGCCGGACACTACAGGAAGTAAGTAAAACAATACTCACCCTCAGGAGTCTTCTAGTCCGGTGCACTTCAACAGTCCACGGTGGCGCTTTCATGAGGCCCACCTGCTGCAGCTAGTTAAAATCACCTTTCAGGACCTGTCAGCAGGCGTTGAAAATAATGCTCTAAACAGAACACACACGAGGCGCAGAAGCATGTGCTGTGTAACTGTTCAGAGTACGTGAGAAGCCAGCCAACTTGGTAATGCTGCAACCCCTCCCTTTCCAAGTCATCATGCTCTGACGACATGGGAAAGGGAGGAGTGGTTAGGCAGCTGATGATGGACAGGCAGCCCTGTGAGTACAGGGCTGATCCTGTACACGCTCGGGCTGCTTTAGAAAGTGACGTTTTTAAAACGTCATTTTGGGTGGTTCAGAAGACCTCAGTTAATGCCGAATCGGGCTGGCAGCATGTCAGCCCGTACTGCTTAACTATTACTGCTGCCAATAGACACCTGCATGCATAGTGCGCAGGTGTGTAAATTAAAACCGCCTGACATCCGTTTTGCGGAACAGACTTGGCAGGCCAAGGTAGGAAATATTCAAGGTCAGTTTAAAAGGCATCACTCACTGTGGTAATTGCTTTTTACAATTACTGGTAGTGGCGACAATATAGTATTTAATTCGAAGGGTGTAGCCCCTCGGTCCACTCCCAGAAACCACCACTGTGCAGCATGTGTCAACACCCCCCTCCAAATCGTGCACGGCACTAGCTCAGTCCATTCCACACATATTCCTGAAATGTTTGCCTCCATATCCCTCTGCATGTGTTGGAGTAAGGGCAGTCCTGACACCCGGACCAAGTCATTTTCCCCTAGATGAATCAGAAGGATGTCTGGGCAGCCACTTTGCTGAACCAACTTAGTCAGCCACGGTAACAAGGCACCCCAATACATTCCCCCCTTACCCCACCAAAGCACTTCATGGTGGCTGCTCCGTAAGCCCAGGTTCTGTCCCTAAACTTGTTAGTCCACATACTTCCCTGCCTAGTGCACAAAGGAATGTCCTACTATCCAGGTAACCGTCTTGGTCCCTGAACCGCTCATGCAGCCTAAGGCCGAAAAAAACAGATAATTAGCTCTGAAAACTCACCCCACCCCCCACGGTCCCTCCGCTTGGGAAAATCATCTCCACTACTTTTGCACATAGCGCTCACAGCATCACGAATTCCACCTGCCAATCTGTTGATTCCACCCCAGGACCACCCTAAGCGTGCTGTCACTGCCCCAATCCGGAAAGAATGCGTACGGAAAATGGTCGTATCTCTACCCAGCCAGAGCAGGGCAATGTGCAACACTGCCAACAACATAAAGGCGGTACAAAAGGGGGTGGTGATGGTGATGAACGGAGCATAAGAACCAATCAAACACTCACACCCAGTCAACAGATCTGGGTTTGATCCATCACCGTTCTTTAGCCCACTCTGCCACCCCAGTTCAGACATGGCCACATGCAAATCAGTCTGAGCCTGTGCCTCATGGGAACAGTCCAGCCCGAACTACCAAGCCTTGCCTTCCCTGGACCGGAAATAAGCTTCCAAGGACCGGTTTCTGGCATTTCAGCCATCTTCAGCCAGGCTTGCTGAATCCAGTGGCAAAGTGAGCAAGGGACTCACGTCTGAGCATACCCTGCCAACTTATGGCGAACAAAGCTGTACAAAAGGGGGTGGTGATGGATGGAGCATCAGAACCAATCAAAGACTCACACCCAGTCAACAGATCTGGGTTTGATCCATCACCGTTCTTTAGCCCACTCTGCCACTCCAGTTCAGACATGGCCATATGCAAATCAGTCTGACCCTGTGCCCCATGGGAAAAGTCCAGCCAGAACTGCCAAGCCATGCCTTCCCTGGACCGGAAACAAGCATCCTAGGACTGGTTTCTGGCATTTCAGCCGTCTTCAGCCAGGCTTGCTTGAATCCAGTGGCAAAGTGAGCAAGGGACTCACGTCTGAGCATACCCTGCCAACTTATGGCGAACAAAGCGATACAAAAGGGGGTGGTGATGGACGGAGCATCAGAACCAATCAAACACTCACACCCAGTCAACAGATCTGGGTTTGATCCATCACCGCTCTTTAGCCCACTCTGCCACCCCAGTTCAGACATGGCCATATGCAAATCAGTCTGACCCTGTGCCTCATGGGAACAGTCCAGCCCGAACTGCCAAGCCATGCCTTCCCTGGACCGGAAACAAGCTTCCTAGGACCGGTTTCTGGCATTTCAGCCGTCTTCAGCTAGGCTTGCTTGAATCCAGTGGCAAAGTGAGCAAGGGATTCACGTCTGAGCATACCCTGCCAACTTATGGCGAACAAAGCAGTACAAAAGGGGGTGGTGATGGACGGAGCATCAGAACCAATCAAACACTCACACCCAGTCAACAGATCTGGGTTTGATCCATCACCGTTCTTTAGCCCACTCTGCCACTCCAGTTCAGACATGGCCATATGCAAATCAGTCTGACCCTGTGCCTCATGGGAACAGTCCAGCCAGAACTGCCAAGCCATGCCTTCCCTGGACTGGAAACAAGCTTCCTAGGACCGGTTTCTGGCATTTCAGCCGTCTTTCAGCCAGGCTTGCTTGAATCCAGTGGCAAAGTGAGCAAGGGACTCATGTCTGAGCATACCCTGCCAACTTATGGCGACAAAGTGGTACAAAAGGGGGTGGTGAGGGACGGAGCATCAGAACCAATCAAACACTCACACCCAGTCAACAGATCTGGGTTTGATCCATCACCGTTCTTTAGCCCACTCTGCCACCCCAGTTCAGACATGGCCATATGCAAATCAGTCTGACCCTGTGCCTCATGGGAACAGTCCAGCCCGAACTGCCAAGCCATGCCTTCCCTGGACCGGAAACAAGCTTCCTAGGACCGGTTTCTGGCATTTCAGACGTCTTCAGCCAGGCTTGCTTGAATCCAGTGGCAAAGTGAGCAAGGGACTCACGTCTGAGCATACCCTGCCAATTTATGGCGAACAAAGCGATACAAAAGGGGGTGGTGATGGACGGAGCATTAGAACCAATCAAATACTCACACCCAGTCAACAGATCTGGGATTGATCCATCACCGTTCTTTAGCCCACTGTCCGACCCCAGTTCAGACATGGCCATATGCAAATTAGTCTGACCCTTTGCCTCATGGGAACAGTCCAGCCCGAACTGCCAAGCCATGCCTTCCCTGGACCGAAAACAGGCTTCCTAGGACCGGTTTCTGGCATGTCAGCCGTCTTCAGCCAGGCTTGCTTGAATCCAGTGGCAAAGTGAGCAAGGGACACACGTCTGAGCATACCCTGCCAACTTATGGCAAACAAAGCGGTACAAAAGGGGATGGTGATGGACGGAGCATCAGAACCAATCACTCACACCAAGTCAACAGATCTGGGTTTGATCCATCACCGTTCTTTAGCCCACTCTACCACTCCAGTTCAGACATGGCCATATGCAAATCAGTCTGACCCTGTGCCTCATGGGAACAGACCAGCCCGAACTGCCAAGCCATGCCTTCCCTGGACGGAAAACAAGCTTCCTAGGACCGGTTCCTGGCATTTCAGCCGTCTTCAGCCAGGCTTGCTTGAATCCAGTGGCAAAGTGAGCAAGGGACTCACGTCTGAGCATACCCTGCCAACTTATGGCGAACAAAGCGGTACAAAAGGGGGTGGTGATGGACGGAGCATCAGAACCAATCAAACACTTACACCGAGTCAACAGATCTGGGTTTGATCCATCACCGTTCTTTAGCCCACTCTGCCACCCCAGTTCAGACATGGCCATATCAACTGAAAGGCAGTAGCTCTACTACAATCCATGTGGCAAAAATCTCCTGATAAACACCTGCTAGGCCACAACTGGAAACCATGCCATTCCCAGACTGGGCACACCTCACTCCTTCCACCCGCACACAGCCACATCCATTTCCCTCTGCCCGCCTGATCAGTCTTAAACTAAAACAGCCAAATACCCAATCTCCCCAGGGGCCCAATGACCTTCCTCTTACAACACTCCACCTCAGCGGGCGGTACCCTAGAGCTCCAAATTCCAGAAAGCCCCCAAAAACTTCCAAATCATGCACAGGTAAAACACCGCCACCTCAAACGCATCGTAGCAACAAACTAGCAACAAACAGGCAACAGAGTCAACACCTACCACAACAGCTCAAATGTAACTGCTTACGGCAATGCCACCCTCCCCACACCCATCTCCCTTCCCCACCCTTTCAGACCCAGGCCCAAATCTCATATTTAGCAGGATCAAACCCAAAGTACAGCTTGCCATAGAAAGAGATTTCAGTCAGCTTTCCCGCAATAGTTGTGGGTGACAAACCTTTGTCAATACAAAAAAAAAAAAAAACTTAATACTCCTTGCTCAGTGCCCTGATGCTCCAGTCACATTCTTTCAGAAGAAAAACCTGAGAACTCCCCAAATTCGCTGCATGCCAGCCTGTAACTCCTCCTGGTAGACTCTGCCAGTGATCTCTCTCCCAGCCCCAACACTCTCATTACCCCCAGGCCCAGATTTCTGCCAGCAATTGGGTCTTGAACTCCTCTTGCTCCTGGCTCCTGCTGGCAGAAACGTTACCACTGTGAACAGCAATATTAATGGCTGGGCCCCAGCACATGTTTTGCCCTGAAAACTACGTTTAGCCGCAAGCACACCAGCATGAACTCTGCAGCAGCCTCAGCACCCTCAGGTCTCTTGCACACTGCCGGATCACCAAATCCACCACAGTCATACTGTCTACATGAAAAAGGACTGCCCTGTCCATCAATTCACTGCTCCTGGCTCCAGCTGGCATGAACGTTACCACTGCGAACTGCAATATCATTGCTGGCCCCCAGCACATATTTTGCCCAGAAAACTACGTTTAGCCGCAAGCACACCAGCATGAACCTCCGCATCAGCCTCAGCACCCTCAGATCTCTCGCATACTGCTGGTTCACCAAATCCGCCACAGTCATATTGTCTACATGAAAATGAACTGTCCTGTCCCTCAATTCACTGCCCTAAATGGCCAATGCGACCAACAGAGGAAACAATTTCAAGAAAGCAATGCTCTGCCCTTGGGCCTTTCAATGTCATGCCCGCTCTTCTGCACACCATCTGCTATCCCATAAAAGGCAAAACCCCAAGGTCCTAAGCCGCATCCAAGAAGATTTGGACCTGCCATACAGTGTTCCCCTCCAAGAAATCCAAGGACACTCCTCCATAAACATATGCCAAACACACATGTCAGCATGCACTGCCAATCCAATCCACACCCTGTGGTGCGTCAAAACTGGCCCGACATGGCCATGCCGAGACGCCTGCAAAAAGTCTGCCCTGCTCTCACCACCTGGCATGCAAATTTCAGGAAACCAAGCAGCTTTTGCATCATCCAAAATTCAATCTTCATCTCCCCAATCACATTGGTCAGAAAACCCTGAATCTCCACCACCTTGTCCCTTGGTAAACGGGCCACCCATCGATTCCCAGAAACGTCAACACCACACTGGGCCCTTCTGTCTTCTCTGGAGCCAACAGCACACCAAAATCCTGTGGTAAAGACTCAAAAAATCGCAGTGCCCTCACACAGCTCCGAGAGGCTTGCACCCCGACAATCAAAAAATTGTCCAGGTAGTGAGACACTTCCTGGTGGCCACAGCTCTTACTAAATACACACTGCAAAATAGTGCTAAATAGTTCAAATAGGGCACAAGAAATAGCACACCACATTGGCAGTACTTTATCCACATACATCGGCTCCCCAAATTGCATAGCTAGGAGAGAGAAATCAGAAGGATGAATAGGCAGCAAACGAAAAGAGGATTTTACATTGCACTTTGCCATTTCAGCCCCCACCACATTTCTGACCAGGCAAATAGCATCATCTAAAGAGGAGTACAACACACTGGTATCCTCCTCAGCAATGAAATTGTTGACAGATCCACCCTCCAGCCAGAAAAATGGTGAATCATTCTACATTCCCTCACCCCTTCTTTGGGCACTAGCACCAGCAAGATATAATTAAGAACGGCAGTGGCCACTCAAAAAATGGACCTGCCACTCTGCCTTCAGCCACCTCCTTGTCAATGTCCACCCAGGGGAGTTCCTTGGCTGACCTCAAATGGTCCACCCACTGATGCCCCCCGAGACCTTGATAACCCACCCGGAAACCTTCATTAAATCCCCATTCCAATCACAAAGCCGCCTTCCTGTCAGGGTACAAGGTAACAAGGCTGCCACTTTAATTAGGGTAGGGGCCCTTAGGTCCAGACTGGCCCGACCTCAAGAGGCCTCCCACTGTTCCGCTGGTCTATTGAGCGAAAAGCACTGTGTGATGGGATGGTGGCCCCCACACTTAAAGCATTCATGCTTAAATTTGCAGGGATGCCGTGAGCAGAAACCTTTGTTGAAGTTCCAGCAGGTCTTGCTGGCTTCTAAACACGTCCCTCTCCCTGCGGAGTGGGATGGGGCTAAGTAGATTGGTAGGTCACGGGCAGTCCGTTGGCCATATGCGTGAAAGCCTAAGATTGAGTGGACGATATTCAATGCATCCACAGGTCCGAATCTACCTCTCCCCATGGCTTATCCAGGTTAGTGCTGACCCTTGATAAAAACTCTTCGCCGTAACTCAGCCATACATAGCCACCTAAAGTGAATCTGGGCTTTGCGAATAATGTCCATGTGCTTCAACAGTGCAATAGCCCTATCCAAATGCCGCTCACAATAAATGCTAGCAGAATTCAAAAAGGAGGAGGTCCAATTTTCAATATTTATTGGTACCCTCGGCCTCCGAGTCGGCTCTCACTCCTCCCCCTTAGACCCTTCTTTCGCTTGAATTTCCCTGTGGGGGAGCTTGAATACATCAACATATTTGTGTTCCCAAATCCTATTCTTAGTTTTTTTCTGACAAATGAAGCCCAAGTGGCATCACCAGCCCCATGTAAGGAAGTTTCTTTTAATGTTTATCTTCCTCAACTCCCTCCTTACTGTCCTCCTTGCCCTTGTCAATTTTATCATCCATTTGGAGCCCCCATACAATACCCCCTGTTCACCATTGCCCACCCGGGCTAGTGCCTGGGGAGCCACAGCTGCATCCGTCACTGTGGCTCTCGAATCAACAACCACACCATCCCCCACTCCCACTGCCCAACGAAACCTATCCCATGATGCTCACCATAGCCTTTACCTGCTGACACAGCTCCCCTCACCGCCTCGTCCATCCACTTTCCTCTGCTGTTCCCGGGATCCTTTTGACTTGGCACACCTATTGTCCACTCTAGATATCTGCAAAAACCAACATTGCCTGTTGTCTTCTGCTTCCCCCAGACCTCTCCATGGCATATCATCATCATCCCGCAACTCTCCCTCCTCCCACTCATCACCATAATCAAGGACCAAGTCATCATCACCCACATTCGCATCACAAGCAGGCTCCCACCCCACTCTTTTCAAACTCTGCACTGGCACTCCATGCTGTGACAAATGGAGTGCCTGCCAAACTCCCAGTGTGTGATCCCTTGATAGAGGGCATGCCGCTGTGGCACCCCTTGCTGCTTCGGGCCCATGTCCAGGGGACATGATACACCCTGCTTGCAACCCTAGCTTTCTCCCAGCCTTGAATGCTGGGCTTGCACTTCCCGCCCACATCAGGCTGCTCCAACCTGCAGGGTCCCTCGCACCACCTGACCACTGAGCCGCATGAGCTCTCTCACCACAAACCCCTTGATCACTGTTTTCAGGAACCCAAACCCACTGACCCATTTGTCTGGGACAAAACTGGCTGTGAGCCTCAACTTGTGTACCTAGTCATGATGTCTCTTATTCAACCAGGGACAGGGCTGCTACCCTCTCCTTGGCTATGCACATCCTAGCCCAATGTGCTGCAGTTTCTTGAACAAGGAGGTGCTGCTCTCTAATGCGTGCCTCCAAGTCCACCTGCTGCCACTTGCTGTGCTGATTTGCCAGTGCCGGGCCCCCGATCCCCCTGGGGCCACTGTGTCTTCCTGCTGTCCTGATGATGCCCCCCATGCCATGACCTCTTGCACTGGGCCTAGCACCAGTCACTTTCGATTTCTTGAGGGCAGGTCCTGAAGGCCCAGCCCCCCGATCCACTAAATACACAAGGGGAGGACCCTTCCCGAGAAATCCCAAGGGCCCAGTCCCCCATGCATGCACTGCCATGCTGCCTGCCTTAGGAGAAGGAACACACATCTGTGGCTACTTCAGACACACTGCTACTGTGGCAGCAACCTCGCCCGATGCAGAGTGCGTCAGGTGTTGCATGCCCATCCAGGCCTGGTAGAGGATGCTAGGCCTGAGGAGATCCACCCTTCCTGCCGCTCCCAGCATCAATAAAGCAGCCCAGACCACCTCACCACTGGGAGAAGCCATGCAAGTTCCACTGACGATGGGCCCAAGGAGAAAATGCCGGTGAGCCTGTAATACTAACTGCAATAATTCCCATGACCTCAAACACTTATGCCCCTGTTCTGGTGGTGCTAGGCATCGGAAGAGGCGGGACATGCCTCACGTGATGCCTATCTAGCACCCTTAACACCCGCCCTTTGCCCCGAAACTAGCCTATCTCCACCCTGTACTGTGGCCCTACACGAAGCACACTGGGGGAAGACTGGTCTGAGACCTTCTCTTCCCTCAGGGGGCCGACATTCCAATCAGAACCAGGATGGAAACACTACCCCTAAATTACAGCTATGTGTCAGCACCACCACAGAACCAGACTGAAAAAGAAAACTGCGTCCAAAGTAAATGACCGAGAGTTTAAGTTGGCACTGCCAGATAACTAAATCAGATCTGTGAGTCAGACTAGGCAAACCTAGGATTGCTTTGGGTGGTTATTTTCAGAGTTTATTTATTTTATATTGGGCATTTATAAAGTGCAGCTCATTTTATTTTGGGAGAAGTAATGAATGTTTAAACCTTTTACTGTGGAAATATTGAACCTAAAATTTGACTGCAAATTCCAAACTAGAGGAGGAGATGTGGTATTTGAAAATCACTGAATTCACAGGGATTTCAGTTATCTCATCTTGCGAATTCAGGAGTGCTCAGACACTGTCTAAAGAGGCAGTAGTTAGGGATACATATGTGTGACTAAGCGAATCAGTTGTATTCATATTAATGCTAATACAAACTTAGCACTGTGTTGGTCTTTATACATTAAAATGGGAATTGAAATAGCACTTCAAAAAGCACAATCATCTTATTATATGTAACTCATCTTTCCAGCATAGGAGGTGGCGCTCATCTTCCACTGAAACCGTAGTGCAAGCTTACTATGACAGATGCTGAAATACTTGGGTGAAGCAGTGTTAAAGGTTTTAATTATTACTTTATCTGTGGTGGTTTTATGTTCGGTAAACACAGCGCACGGGTTAACAGCCACATTCGACACACGTGAGGGACAAGGCTTGCAATGTGAAAAAAGATGTACATTTGTATTGCAAGCTATACTGACTGCGGTGTACATTTGTGCTCGATAATTTAATGTTTGAGGTAAGAGTAGAGTTTTAAAACACACCTCAATCATGCCCAGAAACAGCACAAAAATGCTTTGCGCTCACTGACCTGTTTGACCAGCCCTTCAACATAAGTGCTGGTACCCGAAGCTCTGCTGAGAAACCTGCAGCCGATGACCTTAAACGTCCAGGGATGTGAGATGAGAGCAATAGGAGAAGGGATGGCTGTGAGCCACATGAATAAAACACAGGGATGGTTCTGGGATGGATTTAACCCCTAGTGCTCTGGTTTCTGTAGCGGTGAACCCTCCTCTAGTACAAGCACCAGGTTACGTCGGAAGTGTACCATGGGCTTCTGTACCAAGACAGATGGCAGTAACTGGGAAGGGGGCCAAGTTAAAAGATTAACTGTTTCGAGCAGGGTTATGTGCAATGTGTGCTCTTGTGCGTGGGTGGGGGTAGGAGAGTGCGGGCTCTGCGGATGGACGTTAGTTCTTGTGCATTGACAGTGCGAAGCATGGCTCTGTGTACAGCTCACATACATGAAACGTATGCGCTTCACGGGCTGCTACAGTAATTACAAAAAACACATAAAAGCGGGTGCCGTGCTAAATATAAAGCACGGAATGCACGTCTCAGAAAATAGACCTGGTGGCAGTCGGAGCACATAATAAACATACCCGAGGGTCACAGTCTTTCTCCTGCTCTTTGTCCAAATTAACAAGTACTTGAATTCCAGTTCATACTACAAAGGCAACAAGCATTGACATAGCCAATAGGTCTCGCCTTTGGGACCTTCTAAGTGTTTAGCCATGCAACAGTTGCATAACTAAATACTTATAAGGTCCCAAAAGCGAGACCTATTGGCTATGCCAAGTGGCCATGCGGCCGCGAAAGTGATCGCGATCAAACATCAAAGCGGCCGTGCGGCCGCGAAAGTGAAAGTAATTATGGCCAAGAGCGGCGCGCGCGCCCGCGCACATGCACTGTAGCTCTAGGCTGGCCTGGAAGCCCTTTTTGGAGCCCTCTCAATAAGTCTCGCCATACCAGCGCATGCGCTGGGTCAGGCGAGACCTAAAAAGGAAGAGTCGACCAGGAGCTCTTTCATGAATCATTTATTCTCCTTGGCCTCCAACCAAGCCCCCTCATTCACTTTTTTATTTCAGCCCATTTGACAATTCCCATTAACATTCCTTACCAATTGATGTCAAAATGTTACCTGTTCTTCTATATATTTGTGATCAATTTATAGACATCATTTAACTATCTTCTCTTAATCCATTTTTTTGCCCTGGGCACCCCGTTGCTAGAAAAACAGCTTTTGAAACATTCTTTCAAGAGAGTTGCTCTTCTGATCACAAGAAGGCGATGGTAACAGTCAGGCTGATTCTGCAGCTCCAATGTAGGCCTCCTGTAGCTCATCGCCTTAAAGAGTTGCACTGGTTGGCGGTGAAAAAACGGATTCTCTTTAAAGCCCTGGTAAGTGACCATCGAACCATTCACAAGGCTACTACTAAATACCTTGGCAACACGCTTAGCCTATCACGGATGTCAAGATCATTGAGATATTCTGATGCTGTCCTGCTGAAGATACCCAAGGACAGGCTTACTCCTTCACATACTGAGCCTCTTGAGACCTGCAATAAAGTTCCTCTCTTACTGCGTCGAATGGCTAAGGAAAACCAGTTCAGATTACAACTTAAAACATGTCTATTTACTGACTAATGTTACACTTTCTTATACCTTGCATTCCGCTTCTATCGCCAGGCTGCCCTGTGAGCTGCTGGATGCTTATAAGCTGGATTTCATTTGATTTTTATTACAGTCCAACATTAGCAGAATAGAAAATCATGCAAAATATTTTAATGAAAGAGCAATCTAAAAAGAGTGGGCAACATTAAAAGGCCATGATTGAGAGTCAGCATTCTGTTACATAACTGGGGGCTCCTGCTATGTTTATTTAAAACATATCTTCAACATTCGAGTTATATAAACTATCAAAAGCCCTCCGAACATCTTGAGTCTACCACCAGTTAGGAACATAGACATGGAAGCCACCAGAATTGAGCGCTTCTGCAGTGGTCTCCACATAATCATGCATTTATCCCACTTGCCACATGAGCCATCATCTTCTGTATAATTTGTCAATTTCAGCACAAAATGTGCAGTGGCAGACCATTTGTTAAGGTTCTGGTCATCTTTCAGTTACTGTTTGCTGTGCATGCTAAACTGGTTCTTCTAATGAGGTGAAAACTTAACGAAGACAATATTAATACCTACTTATCTCTGCCTCTAACACCTTGTTAAACAGCAAAATAGACATACCAATATTAGCAGCTTTGCAAGCAACTTCATTAAAAGCTCGCCAACATAAAAAAACCTAAATGGGACTAGAGAATATTAACATCGCAAAAGGGAAAATGCTCGTCATTCATTTCACCCTAAGCCAAAGCTGAGAAAGGTGATTCTTATCCCCATCAATTCTCTGGAAAGCATGCGTTTTTATACGAATTAACAAAAATACACCTATATCTATTAAAGAGAAACAAATGGGAATTCTTAGGAGACACCAGTGAAAGATGGACATCAATTAAGGACAGCTAAGGGCCACAGCTTCTACATTTGACTCGTTCCTTGGTACCCCTTTCATTGCATTTGCTACCCCAGGTCTCAAGGGTCACAAAGTTAGTGATAAGAGGAGAGAGTAAACCGGCTTCAACGCCAATGATTGCTTTTTGCATTATTAATTTCTTGCCTTTCTAGTTACATACAGCTAAGCAGCAAATAACAGATTGCTGAGGTAATAAAGGTGAGGCAAGTGATCCAACCTATGATTTTATCGAGGTCAAATGGTGCGTGATATCACTTCCACTGACTCTGACGCTGATCAATTGATTAATAGCAATTAATGGGGTAAACCCAATAACCCTTAGAACCAGGGTAGTATAAACAAATCATACATTAGGTTTACTTGGCAAAATCAAAGCAGCAAAGGTAAGCCAAAAGATAGATAAATACAAGTACAAGTCATTTAATGAGTAAATAAGCCAATGCCTACACACAAAAAATGAATGAAAATCTCAAAACTTATAAATCAAATTCCACACAATGATTGAATAGATTGAGGCTAATTAAACACCGTCATAGTAATGACAATGGAGCAGTGCAAAAAATGTGATGACTTAGTGAATAATTAGTGAAGGTTTAGTGAAGTTTATGGTGAACAAATTGAGAAAACACAAAAATTATAATAATAATAGACTTCAAAGGAAAGAACAAGTTGATGTGAAAAAAAGTTTCGCTGGCAACTGAAGAGTATCAAGTCTGAGAGTTAAGCATATAATTAGTTTTAGCAGTCCATATTGAAAAGTTACGTCCATGTTTCCGCCCCTATAGTTAACTTGACAATTTCCATCTTAAGAAAATAGTGTCAGAAGACACTTTTAGAAGAAGCAACCTAAAAAGAAAAGTAAAAGAAGAGACTAATCATCTATAGTGTGCAGGAGAAAAGGACAAGGCTTATAGACACACCAATCAAACCAAACTGAGGTTTACCTAAAGTTTTTTGGGAAGTAACGCACAATTAATTGTACAACACTATGTCCAGGCCACAATCAACAAAGGCTAGTTCAAAGATATAGAGTAAGCACACAATTGAAGGGGAGCACTAAGACAACCTCGGAACCAACCACGGAACCAAATTAAGCAAGAAAGATACCTCGGAATGGAGGCAAAGAGTTCATACAACAGACCGTCACACGAACCAGAGAGAGGGATCTGAGTAAAACAATACAGTATAAAAAATGAAGGTGATTAAAATAATTAAATTCACTGGAGAAAAGATAATTGGCAAGTGCAAAAAAACTTGAAGAAGAAAGTGAACTACAGCAGGTAGTAATTAAAGAAAGCACCAGCAAAGGACCACAAGTAACGGCAAACTGAGAGTCAAAAGGGGATAAAAAACGCTGGTGGGGCCAGGCCAAGGAAGTAGTGAAACACCCTCACCGTCTAACGTGCCATCTCATTCTGAAAGTGCCACCAAAACAAAGAAGAACATGCCCATGGAAGAAGATAATGTACAACATCAATACTGTTTCAACATAGCCACGTGATGTTGGGAACTTTAACAACAGTTTCCAAACCTTGAAATGCAAGGTACTTAACTGAGCTGCTAGGTACAAGCACTAAAGGTTGGCAAATGGTGGTAGTTCTCCACCTCAGCTTTTCCTCACGCCATGAGAAAAAAAATGATTACCATCCTCAACATTTGTAGAGTAGAAGAAAAGAAGAAGGTCTTGTGGTCGGAGGAATCCAAAGTAAGATACATTAGAGTTGAAATGTACATGGGCTTGTTAAAAAGTTGATTTGGCTGAGAATCATCATCATTGTGAAGAATAACCAATGTAATCTGTTACACATGTTCATACAGATCCATGTATGTTTTACATTGGGGCTAAAAACTCTGCAATGGTACTACTGAGATGTACTAAGATTGGACAACAACAATCATAATGCATTGTAATTTTGATGATGTAGGGTTGGCTAGTCTGCCTAGTGGGTTGAGGGTGATGTTTCACCACAGTGTGAGTTTGACTAATGTTGCTTTTCCGTAGGATTATAACAATGTGGTTTAATCCTGGGCATCTAACTCAGCGGTTCAGTGTACACAGGTCCACCCCCCACAGCATTTGCACATGTTTCTTCACTTAACAGTTGTTCCTGTCTTGTTCCTGTTTATGTGGAGCCACTAGTTATACACAAGTACCATATCTTGAACCTAGGATGTCCAAAAATCCTTATGTAGCATATATGTTTGCTTTGCTGGCATAGGCTTTGTGGATGCTCAAGTGGGACTGTATATGCTCCTCACTCTCGGCCAAAAATCCATCACTTATCAGAGCATTTTGCTGAAGTTTGAATGAACAATGCTATTTACCAATCCTACTGTCTGCTGTGTGATGACTGTTGCAAAGAACTCTGGCACTGCTGGCATTTTCTGGAAAGGGGGGTGGATGCTATGTCGGGCTCCAGTGTATCAGTAATGATGAATATATATTTTGTATGGTGGTCATATTAAGCCTGTATCTCCTCTGGTTCTCACGTTGGCTCACGTTTATGGGTTCCAGTCTCACTGTGCTCTCCTGAGTTACTGCGCCACTTGCGGACATTGGTAGATGGCTTGGTTTCAATCTTCGTGCCGTATGGTTTATTGTACAAGAACATGGATCTGCCATAGCTTGATATAGTTGCCTAGCAGTATAGAATTTATGGTGCTGTACTGTGGAATAGAAGTGTAAGCTGTTGGAATCAACCTGTGAGAGTTTCACCTGTTCATGGCTGTCTATGTAGGTCTGGCCCTGTGTGCAGGTATGTGTATCATCATCATCATCATCAGTCTTTATTCGATTTTAAAAGATCATAAAAGACACAAACATAGAACAAAACATTACATCTGATGCCCGATACAAATAATAAAATCCAACAATAAATACTTAAAAAGAGCATTAAACAGGTCGAAAAGACTACAGAAGTAGAATCTACATGGTTAAGAATCAACTACATCTACTACAAAGTAAAAAAATATCAATTAAGACAGAAAGCCCACATACCGTTATTTATAAGTTTTATTAAGAGTACTTCAGATGTTTACTTAGAGGCTTTTTTCCTTAGGATCCATGCCCACCCCAAAAATTTAGCTAATGCTATAGAGATAATTGGTAAAGTGCTTGTGCGTAAGATTCTTAGTGCAACAGCACTGCTCCCAGTGCCTAGAGTCTTGCACAATGGAGTCAACCAAACTCGTCTTGGGGTAGCAAATACAGGACAAACAAACAGGAAATGGGCGGTTGATTCTGCTTGTAACCCACAGGCGGGACATATTTCCTCGCATGCACTAGCCCATCTTCCTGTGAGAGACCTAAGTGGTAAAGAACCAGCTCTGAACTGAAAATAAAGTTTCCTATCACCAGGTTTGGTAACCAAGTCCCAGTACGGTTCTAGACCAGGTAAAGTTGTTGCCCCCAGAAAACAACCGGTCATCCCAGAGGAATTTGCTCTGCTCCATACGTGATATGCAACTCGTTCCCAGTATATCAGTAGAGCAGCCGCTGGGTCACTCCACAGCCCCTCCATACCCAGGTCAATCAAGGTCTCATGGAGGTTCCTCAACCATCCGATCTTATGGAACACATCTAATTTTATAACGTCCATGAGCCCTTTGGCATAAGGGAAGAGCTCCGGAGTGGTCCAGAGCCTCCGCCAGTATAAAACCGGACGTAGTTTAGCTATATCCATAATGGCCTTCCTACCTAGTTCGTATCTTAAAGGTACCAAAGGGGTACTCTGGGGAAGGCCAGTTATGCTACGAAAAAAATTATTTTCAACTACAGTTAGAGATGTTAGCTGGTCAAACCCCCATAGCTCTGCCCCATAAAGCGCAGAACTTAGGGCCTTGGCCTCATAGACTTGGAGCACTGGTTTTATTGGTTTAGTAAAAGATTTTTTATGCTCCCTAATTAGGGCTCCCGATATTTGTCTAAGTTTCAGGGCAGCCATCTCTATGTGCTTACTCCATTTGTTGTCTTTTGCTACGTACATACCCAGATAAACAAAGTTATTAACCATTTCTAATGGTTGCCCGTTCATAAAAAGCTTTTTCCCTCTGTAGCTTGGATGTGGGTTAAAAGCCATGAGTTTCGTTTTGGCCACGTTCACCTCCAAACCGTGACCAAGACAAAAATCTTCAACCACTAGCAGAGCACTTTGCAGGCCACTTGGGGGCCAATTCCGATCCTGGAAAAACCGGGTACGAACCGTCGGTCGGAGCGTTTTCTCCGTCCGACTCGTACCCGGTAAAAACACCATACAAACTTGCAAGTACGATTCGCACAGAAACACCATTTCCGTACGAGTCGGAAAAAACACTGACCGACAGCAAAATCCATATGAATGTGATCCAGGACACCGCGGACGTGACGTCCGGACGGAGTTAGGCATGTTTTTACGTCCCAGCAAGTACGATTCGTACCGACAGCAGTCCGGACGGCAATATTTTTACGGCACCCAAAAAGTGTTGGAAAAGCGAAGGACGCCGCGATGCGAGCGGAATAGGGGGCCCGGTACGCGCCGTCTCCCCCCAGCGTCCCGTATGTACGTGCCGTCCCCCCCAGCCCCCCATATGTATGCGCCGTCCCCCCCCAGCCCCCCGTATGTATGCGCGTAGCGCTGGGGGTCGGCGCCGTACCTATGGGGGTGGGGGTACGTGCCGTACATACACGGGTGGGGGTATGTGCTGTACCTACGGGGGTGGGGGTACGTGCCGTACATACACGGGTGGGGGTACGTGCCATACATACATGGGTGGGGGTACGTGCCATACATACACGGGTGGGGGTACGTGCCGTACCTACGGGGGTGGGGGTATGGCGCGTACATACGGGGGCTGGGGGGGCGGCACGTACATATGGGGGGATGGGGGGGTGTTCAGCACGTTCCGGGCACCTGTTTGGACCTCGCCATGGTTGCTATAGGAGTTCGCTCCGGACGGTCTTTTTACCATACGGTTGTACAATCGGACGGACGGTACGAATCGTACTTGCGCGCTCGGTCTTCAGTTTTGAGATCCGGACGTAAAAATGTCCGGGGACGTGTCGGACACCTTTTCCGACCCGAGGACGTGTCGGGGAATTTACCCAATGCGATTCGTATGGACTTTTTCACGTACGAATCATACTTGCCAGTTTGTACGGGACTTGTACGATTCGTACGGTAAAAAACCCAGATACGATTCGTACGGGGAATATTTTTCCAGGATCGGAATCGCCCCCACGGTGTTTTTGATACGATAAGCGTATCATCCGCAAACATCAATATCGGAGTAATAACTCCGGCCAACTTTGGGGCATCTGTATTGACGCTAAGCATACATTCTACTATCCTGTTAATATATAATGAAAAGAGTGTGGGGGCCATGGTACAACCTTGCCGCACACCACGCTCTACCGGGAACTCAGGAGAAACATCACCAGGGCCTCCCCACTGTATTTTAGCAAAGTTAGTCTCATGTAGCCTCATTACCAGGGTCTAAATTTCTGCGGGCAGCCCTAACTTTTCTAACACTGCCCACAACCGTGGCCGAGGCACAAGGTCAAAGGCGGCTCTTAAGTCCACAAAAGCGGCATAGAGACTGCCTTTTCCCAAGGTAACTACCTTCCAATGAAGTTGAACAAAACGAAAAATCTGGTCCACTGTACTAATTAACTTACGAAAGCCAGCTTGGAAAGGGGACAAGATCTTATTGTCTTCGGTCCACTCTAATATCTGGTTCAGGACCATCCTCCCTATGACCTTCTGGATTGTGTCGATCAGGCTAATTGGCCTGTAATTACCTGGTTGTGCCTTGTCTCCCTTCTTAAACACTGGGATTATAACTGCACCCCCCCATGATTTAGGGACTTGCGCGCCTTCGGCCACAGCATTTGCCAGTAACGTGATATACTTACTCCAACAGACTTTATTGTGGAGAAAGACATCAGATGGGACCCCGTCTGGTCCCGGAGCTCGCCCACTTGCTACAGATCCCAAAGCCATTAAGGCATCTTCGCTACTAAAAGGACCATGGGAATAAAAAACATAAGGTATCTCCCAGATGGGATTAGATTTAAAATTACATGCATATGGCGGTTTGAAATATTTTAACCATTCCTCTTGAGTAACATGGTTTGAGGGTCTATCAGGCAGACCTCCTCTATCCCACTTAATGATATTCCAAAATAATCTTGTGTCCCTGGCATTGCATGCTCCCTTCAAATCTAGCCAATAAAGCTTCTCCCATTTCTTTTTGGCCTGCCCTACACATTTTTTGTATGTTTGCCTAGCCTTTCGGACGCGATCATTATATCCACTAGAAAGGGCTGCAGCCAGGTCAGCTCTGGCTCTCCGACAATCACCATCATACCATCGTAACCGCTTAGGTGGTGCCTTTTTGACTTTTCTTGCTGGTTTCAGAAAATACCAACGTATTCCCTCAAAAAAGGTTTCATGAAAACCAGTGGCTAGTACACTACCTGCCTCAATGGCCATAGCACCCTCGAGTTCTAATGTAACTTTGGCTAACTCCTTAACAATGTTAGCAGTGGCCTTATCATTAGTCTTAACCTCACGCCACTTGAGCCTACGCATGTCATTAGAGGGGACATCTTCAGGTGGCTTAAATTCCGTCACCTCTTCTACTGTTTGACCACTCTTCCACCACCGGTGCGTGACACATATAGGATTATGATCGCTCTCGACTCTTAATTCGACCACCATATCTTTTACAAATTGCCATAACTTCATGCTGCAAAGCACATAGTCGATCCTGCTTTTGTACCGACCGTTATCAAATGTATTGGCCCCTGTCTTGTCACCCGGCGTCCTGCCGTTCAGTGCCCTCAATACTCTCTCATAGCAGAGAGCATTGACCTGGACCACAGCCTCTGACCACCTTTTAATTGGTTCAAGGTCAAGTCCGGGTATACCCCAGAGCTGATCTCCCTCAGGATCAAGACACCAATCAGAGTCTAGATCCAGAAGGGGTTCAAAAGTTACATTCAAATCCCCCGCGACGATCACTCCCCTCTCGCTCGAGTGCTGGTCTATAAGGGAATCCAAATTAGCCAAGACCCGTGACCTTATCCCCTTAGTCCCCCTAAGATAAAGGTTATAAATATCCAAATCGCCCAAGGGTCCCAGAGATAACCTGACTAGTTGAATGTCAGGAGACCCCATTGATATCTCGCTAGCCGTCGAAAATAAATCTTGTCGTGCCCAAGTTGTTAGGCCTCCCATAGGGCGCCCCCTGGGTCCCTTTGTTGCTGGAACATGAAAATTCTAATATCCCAGCAAGGGCTGTGACTCACAGGACCAAGTCTCCTGAAAAAGGCAGACATCAAAATTACCAATAAATTCAACCCATTCGGGAGAATCCATTTTTACCTTCAGGCCCGCAACATTCCAAGAGATCAATGTGCCCACCCCTGATCCTAACTTTATAGTCTGATGGGTAATATTGGAGCTTACTTCATATTGCCTCTGGTTCTCCCTGTTCATATTTGAATTTGGGACCCTATTTAGATTAGACGTCCTGCGTGATGCAGATTGGGCTACTTCTGCTCCACCCATGAGCGCATCTCCATCTGCAGTGGCATCCCTAGAAACTATTCAATTCAGCCCTTCTATCTCCGGTCAGTTCAAATCATCTAGATTACACAAACCATTGTGATAATCAGAGGAGACAATGATACGCCCTGAATTATTTCCTCTCCCTACCCGATCCTGTCTAGTTCTTCCATCTGGATTAGGTGCTAGATTAAAAAAATAGCTTAAATCATGCACCCCAATCCCCGACCAATCCCCAGGGAATGCACAATCACAGATAAAGCGTGCTATGTGCCTATCTTTAAAATTGACAATAATGGAGTCACCCAGAACATCTTTTGGTCTAGATCCAACCCAGTTGACCCTTCTGACGAATAGGAACTTCCCATTCATGTTGTTTGGAATTGGTCTGTTCTTATTTAACCAGAACATCACTTTATTTTTAAGTTCTTGGTAGGATTCAGATTTGCCACCTTTTATCTCGGGGACACCAGTTAGTACGGCAAAATAGGGAAGGGAGTCTGGAGGAAGATGGATATGGGCCATGTAAGATTTAGTGGATTTATCATGGTTCACTCTATTTACGTCCTCTCTCACTCCCTTGTTATCCCCAGATTCATTTTTTCTTTGGCCTACCCCTGGATTGATTTGGTTGGCTTTAGCTAAAACCTTTAGTGGATCAGTTCCTAAAATAACCTTAGTTATCACACCAGGATCAGCAGTGGGAATAGGCGCAGGAATCGTGGATGCGTCAGAAGGCATGGAGTTAGATTTTGCTCTGTCTTTTGTTGCTAATTTTATAACATTTTTTAATGAGCAAAAATTATCAAGGATCGTTTGTTCTAGGCATTCAATTCTTTCGTTAACCAGTTTTACTTTACTTTCTAAGAGTGGGAGTATTAATGATCGCACCACCTGTTCAATCTGGGGGATCATTTCTCCTAATTGTGGTTGATCAGAAAGACATTTATTTACCTCGTCCAGAACCAGACGATCATCAGCTAGTGACACAACAGGCACTTTGGATATATTGTTCAAAATTTTAGGAATTTTCGACTGCCTCCCACTTTGGGTATCCCCTCCTCTTTTACTCTTCGGGTTAGTATATCTTTTTACTTTTTTGCTAGCCCTTGTCTGGGGATAGGCTACTTCGGATCTTAAAGAACCCTCAAACTCTGAGGCAGCCTCACCAAGGGCCTCCGTGTTCTCCATACTGTCCTGTAAAATAATAGGGCTAGCCTCAACATCCCCATACAGGAGCGGATCACTGATACCATGCCCTACTTGCCTGGTGGGGGATTTTAATACTGCTAATGATCCGATAGATGAGCGTTTAGCATACAATGGCTTGGTGGAAAGGCGCCGCTCAGTTATAGCAATTTCATGTTCTAGGACCGATACAGCCCTAGTTATGAACTGGTCTAAGGTACCGGATACTGTCCCACCCACCCCTGTACGCTTCCCTTTCCCTGCCATTTAGTGTAATACACACCAATATACTTGCCAAGAGGTAATAGACTGCAAAAAATTAGCAATGACTTTTTAGCATAAAATGTCTTACTGAAATGTTAGATGTTAGGGGGTGGCCCAGCCCGGCTTTAAGCACCCCCGGCGCTGCCTGCTGGTATGTGTATCTGATTACATGTGTTTAGCTCAAATAGTGCATTTACTGTGTTTTTGTTGCATTAATGCGATGGTCTTAGTTTTTATGTTACTTTTCGCATGTGGTAAATAATAGGGGTGGGCGGAATTTGTGTAGTCGCGCTACGCAAAGCTCCGTGAAGCGGTAAAAAATCTCCTCGAGCACGCAGAGTTCCGCGAACATGTGGAATTGATTGTTCCGCCGGATCGCTATGCTTTTTTCCTGTTCACGAATGCTGTTTGTCTGCTCGGGGGGAAATATCTCGCGAACATGCATTTTGAAAGCGTGAACAAGCCAAAAATGCCGTGAAGCCGCGGATTGGGAATTTTTGGCAATTCTGCGTTCACCGCGGAACACAAAAATACCCAAATTCCGTGAGCGGAACGGAATTTACCGCCCAGGCCTAGTAAATATCACAAGTGGTAGATAGCACACTTGGAATACTGGTATGTGGTACTCAGCCCATGTGGTTTTTGACTTTTTTTGTGATCAGACCAGTCTGAACTTCATGCACTATTTACCCTGACATGCAGTAATTTTCAACATGCCTGACTTAAGCCTTAGTAGGATCCCCCTATTTTTATTTTTTATTTTGGGGTGGTGGGGGGGTTGACATAAATCACAATGAGTACTGATTGAAATATATTAAAAAATTAGCTCTCCATATTTTCTAATAATTTCCAACACTCATTCCTTGAACTGGACAATGTACAAGAGTGAGACTTACATACAAATGTATCTTTTTCTCATCCTATAGGATTTTTTTTCTTAAACATCCCTTCACCTGTATCCTCTGCCAATATGGGGACATTTGGATGTTGTTTCACACTCAGTCTGTGCAAATGCACCTTTCACTTGTGCCACTAATATTAAATGTGCAAATTGGGAGCGAAAATCAATAGAACAGTTTGAAAATGTTCCCAAACTAATATGTTTTTATACACTCTTCACCTGTTGAATTCCCATGTTCATGGACCTAACTTAAATCATACTACATTGTAAAACCTACCACACCCAAAGATGTTCTGCACTGTTAGGTGTAATTCAGCAGAAACATTCGAAAATACTGTTTCAAGGAATCAGGATTTGGGAATCTCCAATCATAAATTCAGGTTTTTGAGATTGTTTTTTGAATACTGTAGGTTACTGAGAACAAACACAGTGGGCCTTCAATGTCCATGAGCATGTGGAAAATGGGCATCAGACAGTTCTTCATTTGTGAAAGAGTAAGTGGTGGGACCTAAACCTTTGCTCAGAAACTCGTAACTGGCTTTATCGAATGTAGGGGTGCCAAGTCCTGAGGCTGAGTAGTGCAGATTCAAGCTCATGCCTTGTGTTTCCACCACTTGATTCTCCCAACTTTTTTATCTGATCTCTAAAGGTTCTTTCTCAGCCCTACCTTCTACCCTCGTCACAGATTGTCCGGCTTTCTTTTCCTCCTCCTTTCCCCTTTTGTGTCTCTCTCTCTCTCTTGCTGAGTGAAAATCTAAGAAAGGAAAATAAGTGCTGGTCCCTAAAAACAGGCTTAAATTAATCCTTGATATCAGATTAACCTTGCGAGTGCTGCAGCATTCTGAAATCGTAGTCCTTGAGCTGAATTTCCAATTTGATATATCAAATAACATTTTACATGACATCTGTGTTCTTTCTAAGTCATTTGTGTAGTGCAATCTATACTGAGAGGTGCTTTCCCGTTTTTAAGACAAGGGCAAAGTGGGCTCTGGCCCAGGATCCCATCCTTCCAGCCCCCCACCCCCCAATACAGCCAGCTCTGTTCTGCAGAGTCTTACCCTGATGACCTTCAATAATTCTTAAATAGATTGTTTTAAATAGAATTTCTTTTAATTGTGAGGGCTGTGTGAAAATCTATTACAGATATTTTGCCGAAAACTGTGTTTGTTTCATGCACAATCCATAATAACGTTTTTTAGATCCAAATAGGACCCCAAATATGAGAAATGGAAGGGTGTCACAGGGATTATTTGAAGTAATATTAGTGAGCTGCTGCTGTGTTACAATATTAAAAAGGCATATCACTATCCCGGAATAGTAAATGTAAACACATTAGGAATGTGGATGAGTGTGTCTGTGCACTATCAGGGACCTGGCCAAAGAGGACATAAAGAGCTGAAACTAGATCATGAATTCAAAGCTGTTTCAAACAGGGTCCCGCAAAATACATTTGGCCCAGGGGCTCTAAAATCCGTAAAATGTCCCTTTCTGTCTGTGCTCTACTACGTAAATGTTTCTGGTGGATCCTTGATAATCCACCTGCTTGGGTTCTGGCAGCCTTGGGAGTTAAATGTTGGATGGGAGTGTTACAGTGGCGCAGCTAGGCCTTTAGCCGCCTGAAGCGGTCACTCCGTTTGCTGCCTGTGGTGGCCGAAAGTAAGAGCAGGGGGTGCTGGCGATTCCTACTCTAGCTGCAGGTAAGGTGGGAGGGAGGCCGCACTGCCCCCAAAACCCGTACCGTCTGGGGCGGACCACCGCACCCCCTCCCCCCCCCCCAGCTATGCTACTGGTTTGTTATAAATTGCCAGAAATTAAGTATGCATGTTTCAGGTTTTCTGAATCAGCACTCCTGCTTACCTTACTCATTTGTGGGTTCATTATTTATTTTGCATTGTGTTCGCTGGAACATCCCTTATCATCCCTATAGAGTAAACAGATTTTTTATTTCATTTAAAATAATCAATGTGTTTATATAGACAAGTAATCTTTCAAACATAATGATAATATTGGGTAGAAGTTGAGGTTCTACAGTTTTGACTTAAGATTGCACAGCGGAGGTTCGTCAAGTGCCATCTGCACTTCATGCCTATGCTTTCGCTGTCCCGGGGTGAATTGTGGGAGTGTGCACATTATATAAGCTTCACTCTTATACATTTCACAATTTAACTTTTGGCGTTTTTTTTTATATTTGTAATTTAACTCCTTCGCTGTATTTCAAACCTGTTGACGAAATAAATCGCGGCCTGTGTTGGATGCCTCACTGGAAGAAAAGCCAGTTCAAGTAGGAACATCATTCTTTGGACCTATTTTTCATTGGCGCCACTGAAAATAACCGCAAGCAAGACACTCCAACCTATAGCTTGTGGTGTTATTGTGCAAGTAACACGATGGTGAAATATAATAAAAGCTGGCATCATTTACACAGGCTGCAAATGATAAGGCGCAGCTTTAGGTTTGGAATTTCCCAAAAGTCCCTGTGGGCAAAGCACACCTGACATAAAGTGGCTAATGAATAACAATTTCCTACAGCAAGTCCATTTTAAACAGGCTTTTTTGCATCTTATTCACAAAGCCTTGGACTTTACAGAATCTAGAGGCGCCTATGCCATCGCCAAGATGCGCATGCGCACTGTCTCTTTGGACACTTCATTACAAGTGCATCTCAACCACACCCGCGCATTGCCAGGATTGTTTCAATGTACGATTAAAAAGCGACAGGTTGCTGTTGCAAATCTCAGATATTACTGGTAACTTCTAATTTCATCCAGAGCACATTTTTTAAACGAGTCCTTGGTGCACAAGTGCAGAGCCATTTGCACAAATGTATATTATTGTGATGTGCACTGACATCTTCAAAGAAGTGACTCCTTGCTGGGTGTAGCTTCGCCAGAAGAATGCTTGTCTCTGTTACTTCGAACCGCAGGGGTACCCCCAAGTGGAAGACTTTATTCGGACTGAGAGGGTAATTCCTACTGATATAGAATCATATGGTTGGTGGGAATAGAGAGTTCTTCTCGCACTGTCTACACCATCTATTAGAATGAAATGTACAATACACATATAGGCATCAATAATAATTCCTGCTTCTGCCTTTTCGACAAAATCTGTGGTTTGCAAGAGGAAAAGAGAGCTCGATATGAAGCCATTGCACGTGCAAGCCCGTCCATGAGATGACCAGTGACATAAAAGTCATTAGATCGATTTCTGTTCTAGGAACAACAAAAAAAACACACACAATTTCACGAATCATTTGTTGTCCACTTGTTGCGGCAATTTCCAGGAAGTGGTTGGTTTTGCTGTGAAAACTATCACACTGATTTTTTTTGCTTGGAAAGTTTGAAAAACGGAAAACAGATCAGCCAATAGCAGTGACTAAACACGTTCTCCCATTACTGCCCCAAATTACTGCGAAAGTAAATTTCTGTCAACATAAAATCCTTTACCAAAAGCATGATGAATCTTTAAAAGAAGGAAACGAAAACAACTCTCCAGATAAAAGCTAAAATCACCTATCAAGCTGGTTGTTTGATGTCCAACAACTGTGGGCATCTTATTAATATAGAAATGGACCCGGTAAGGATGTACCTGTTGAAGGATTGAGCTGTTTCTTTTTATTCTAAAACATGTGCAAGGATCAAACAACATATGATCAGTAGACTCTGACTTATAGCTAGTAATAATGGGGGATGGCAAGCTAATTAAATAATTCAAATTTTTCTTGAAAACTGCAAGAATTTAACATCATTTTAGCACCAGAACTTAAATGAAGCCCCACTAATGGGGGATTTTCAGACAGTGGAGATACTGAGATGCGACAGTGAATTTCTTCTATCTGATTGGGTAATCTTACTTTACGGGGATCTATCTAGGTCTTGACTCTGTCATATAGTGCACTTGTAATAAGGGGGACAGGATGTCTGCACATTTGTGATGGAGCACCCATATACTAAATTCTACACCCAGCCCTTAGATTTCAAACCTGTGTGACATTCTCATCAAATTGTGTGGAATTTAATACTGATGCAATAGTAAAGTACTTTATTTTTACATAAAAGAGAAGCACTGGGCTGAACGGTACACTATTGTGTCTGTTGGTTGACTGTTGCGTTCTGAGCAGAAATTCCCCCACCTCACTATCTCCCCGTGAAGCCTGTGACTGCTCGCTCTTGCTACCCTGACATTTAAGAGCAGATAGGTTCGTATTTGGCCCAGTTTGCAGGGACATAGTAGGACTATGCAGGAAAGTGCCTCTTTTCTCCTTGTTAGCCCCCACTTTTTGCCTATGACTGTTTTGACTTTTGAACTGTAAGTGCTCTGGGTCCCTGCTAACCAAGTTCCCAGTGCCAGATCTCCTTCCCAAAACACTTTGCTACAATCAGAACAACTTCAGATACCCCTGTAAGGGCTTAGTAAGTGGTATCACGGGTACCTTGGGCATGGGTACTGAAGAGGTTCCTCTGGAGCTGCAACACTGGTTTTGCCACCCTAGGGTTCCTCACCAAGGCTATGCACTCTGCAATTGCAGGCTGCGTGTCTGGTGTAGGAATATCCGAAGAGTCAACATGGCATACTGCCCTGTGTGCCATGCCACCCATTTACTACATAAGATATATGTAAGTCACCCCTACTGCAGGCCTTTAGCCCTAAGGCAGGGTGCACTGTATTCTAAGTATGGGCATATCAGCATAAGCAGATATGCCCCTACAATGTCAAGTCCATTCTGTGATGTTGTAAATGAACAGGGAAGCCATAAATAATACATGGGCTGGATATTTGTCCACACAAGTTTCCTAGCTCCATGATCACTTCACGGATTTCTAAGGTGTTTGCTACCAAACATCTTGTCTTAATAAATCCACACTGATGCCAGTGTTGGATTTAACAATACATTCACACGCAATTCCCTTTTAGAGGGTCCCCTGAAACTTAACCAAACACTAGTGGGGTCTCTGGCCATTTTCCCCAGCCTGCCACCACCAGGCATGTTTCTGACCTCATGGGGTGAGAGCCAGTGCTCTCAGAGGACAGAAACAATACCAGTTCTGGACAGGAGTGTTTCACACCTCCTCCAGGACAGAATGACCTTTCTGGGTGGGAAACTTCAAAGGCAATGTCACCTTTGAAATCCACCCTGGGTAGTGGGGGAGGCCAAGCCGCCTTTCCTGCTCCACTTTTGGTGGGATGAAAGGTGGGAAAATTAGTTCGATGAGGAGGAGGGTGCCCTCTTAGCCTGCACTACTCCTGGGGCAGGGCAGGTGAGATGGGCCCCTCTTCTGAAATTTCACCATCTTGAGATGGTGAGAAAACTGCAAATCAGGGTTAGGGTAGTGCCCATTCCCACAAGAAGTGGTCACTAATGAGTGGAGGCATACTAAAGGTAGATAGCCCTTTGACTATTACCTGTTTCCCCTTTGTAACACCACTAAATTCAGTATTTAGGTGGCTCCCTGAGACCCGAACCTCAGATTCATTGGACCAAAGAAGACCAGAACAAAGAAGACACGCTGCATGAGAACTGTAAACCTGCTGCAGAAGAAAAAGGTGCCAAACCCAGCCTGCTGTTCCAAGAACTTGAAAATTACTGCCTCCTATGTCGTCCTGAACCTGCAAAGACTCCAAGAACCCCAGAACACCTACAACCTTCGAGATATTGCTGAGAAGTTCCCTTGGAGTGAAGGTATCACTCTCCTGCAAACCGCAGGCACCGATCCCGTGGTGTCTGATTTCTTGACTTTTTGGTGCTCCCCGATGACCTCTCTGCAGCACCAAAGCAAGAAGAGGTACAACGGCTCCGGAGGGTTAGATCTGCCTCTCAACCAAGTTTGGAGGCACCAAGACCAACTAGAGCTGCGGCATACCAATATGCGGGGTAGTAGACCCCAATGATAAAAACAAAAAAAAAGAGTCCACTCCAGACGCCTAAAGCAGCAGAAGCAGGCATCCAATGAGGGAGGTTAAGACACCTGAGACCCACTTCCTTAGTAGCCAAGCTGTCTCAAGATCGCCTCTCAAAGTTGCCAGCTCCTGACCACCAGGACCTCATGACACACAACGCCCGGCTGTACTGATTGCTCTACACCAGCCCCAGCACTGACTAACGAGCGCTGCTCCCATGTCCCTAGGCTCTTGCAGCCTCCTTCATCTAAGGAAACCCATAGGACTTACCTGTAAGTAGGCCTGGGCAGAGTTCACGGAGTTATGCTACGTGGACCTCCGCGAAGTGCAAAAATCCTCCGCCACGCCACACGGAGCTAAGTAAGTGGCAGAGTGCAATAAAAAAATGGTGTTCGCTGTGATTTTCAGCACCGGGTATTTGTCCGTACTGCACAATCATCATGAACGGCACCATGCACTTCACAAGTGGGCGCTGCTTCCATTCTGACACTTGAGTAGATTTTTTACTCGAGCAGCAGGTTTCTCAATGCGAATGGAAGGATTCCCGGTGCGAGCATATACGACCACTCGCAATAAGAAATCTGACCGCCTGCTTGAGAAATCTAGCCAGGAGGTTGATTTTCTACACTCTCGAACTTGACATTGACAATCACGAACGAGGAAAAATTTCACCAGGAGGTGGAATTTCCTTGCTCATGCTTGCCAAATTGACATTGACGAACACGAACAAGGAAAAAAACTCCCTAGATCAGAGTTTTTCAGAACTCCGCGAGCTCCGCTTAAGGCAGAGAGTGGAAAACTCCGCAAGCTCCGTGGGTGGAGTTCACCACCCAGGTTTACCTGTAAGTCCACTTTTGTAGTGCATTTTCAAGTGGCAGCCTTCTTCTTTGCTCACCAGTTTCCAAGATCCTCAGCACTCTGCTCCTGCCCGATCCGGGATGCTCCCTAACTTCTCCATCTGAAACTTTGGACCTTGCCCTGATATTGACCTAAAACGAGAAGATGAACTTTGTGAAAGGATTGCCTGATTTTATATACTTTTTTTCCCCATTGAGTCCCACGGTGCGAAATTGCGCACAAAAGTAATTCTGAAAGTACTTACGTTAGAATTGTGTTCTTGGTCTTAAAAAATACATAAATATCGACTTTATTTTTATAAGTTGGTCTCAGATTTTTTCATGATTGTGTGTCTCATTTATTGCCTCTGTGAGAACAACAAATGCTTAGCACTACCCACTAATAAGCCTAACTGCTCGCCCACACTACCAAAAAAAGAGCAATGGAATTATCTGCTTTTACATCTGTGAACCTTTGGTGATTCTCTGGACTCTCTGCTCAGTGTACTTCATTTTTAGTACACAGAATACCAGTGGGAAAGGACCTCAACCAACACAGTGGCAGCCAAGTAACCCTCTTCCTTCAAAAGGGGCCTGGGTGGGTGGAATTATCATAGTCGCGCTATGCAAAACTCCGTTTCTCCGCGAGCATGCAGAAATTCCGCAAGCACGCGGAATTGCTTGTACGCGATGCTTTTTTCCTGTTCGCGATTGCTGTTTGCGTGCTCAGGGGGAAATATCTCACAAACACGCATTTTGAGAACGCGAACAAGCAAAAAATTCCACGAAGCTGCGGAATGCAGAATTTTGGGCAATTCCGCGTTCTCCGCGGAACGCGAAATTACCCAAATTCCGCAAATTCCGCGAGCGGAACGGAATTTACGGCCCAGGCCTACCTGACACTGAATTATGACCTCTAATCTCTTGGCACAATTACACAATATAAATTAATTATGTTTGACCATGTCTAGTCAGAAATAGAAATTCAAACAATTAATATCCTTATTTCCGTTCAACACTTTGCTGATCCATGTGTATTATTGTTTAAATAAACGTGTTTATTTTATCCAGTTATTCAATTTGCTTGACAAAGTTTTCAATGGGAAAATTTAGTTTTAAGTTAACTATGTCTAAAAATCCTTATTTTTCCTTCTCAGAGGTTTATTAGTTCATAATGTGTGGAATAGTGTTTGTTTCACAAGAACTCTCTCTGGCAGTGAATAAACAGAATATGGCGTGGCAGACTGGAGGTGCGCGCCAGTCCGCGCAGCTGAGCGGGATCAAGGGAAGGAGCCCTTCCTCAACACAAAGGGAGCTGCAGTCATTATGGCTGGTGGATGCCCATCACCTTAGCGACAGCAATGCTAGTGATCTTGTGGGAATGTGAGATTAGAGGCCCAGTACTCATACAGATGACTTTATCAAGTCATCGCTGTCTTACTCAAAGAACAAACACATGCTATGCAAGTTGCTGCTCGTTTCCCGAGTAAAAGAACAAACATAATTCATAATGCTGTTGTCAAGAGAGTGCTGTGGATTGCAGATCTCAGCGATGTTGCTGTATGTATCACAAATAATGCTCAGGCACTTTGACTGTTCTCACTCTTGCTTAGAAAATAAGTAGCTGCTTGGGGATTTCTTCTCGTGGAATGTAGCATTATTCCTGATAATAAGTCATGTAACTATTTTTCCTAGGTGATGCTAAAAATAAAAACAGTCTTTCAACACCACAGGAGATTAAAGGGTTTCAAAACAACCAGAAAAAAGTTACATTTCTGAAGGGAAAAGATGTAGAACAAATGTTCCTGTTTTGAAAATTGCGTAATAGGTTGGACGCAAGTGGCGCACACAAATTCACAGGTTTCACAACGCAGAGAGCACTCTAAGGTTTGGAAATTACACCTTAACACCGCACTGATAGGAATATGGATTTGACATATAGGCCCGAGTCACAACAATTTCCTCTGGCACAAGTTAGGGGATGGCAATTCATCTCTGCTTTACACAAACCGTCTTTTATTTTAGTCACAAAAGGCTTGCACTGAGCCATACCTGAAGATGACTAGGGTATTTTTCAGATGTACCTGAGGAAGACCATGTGAATTTCATCTGCATGTCAGAATCTCAAAGATGCTACGGCACCTCCTAATTTTCTCAAATCAAAAATAACAGGAATTGAAAATGTAGTGTTCAAGTGCATAAAGGGACAACATAGTGCAAACACTGATACGTAATACCATTTTGCATTTGTGTCTCAGTGGCTTTATTGCTGCAATAAAAAGGCCTGCTATGCTACCTCGGCCTGGCAACTGCCCCTTAAGAGAAAAAACAGTTTCAGTGGGTTCAGGTGGCCTAACTGTTGAAGGATATGGAGAAGGGTAGTGGTCAGGATGATACTTACTGGTGATTCCCAGGTCATCAGAGCAGTATAAAGGAATTTTATAAGTTTATTTTTTTAAATTGTATAATTATCCTACTATGCAACAGTCATAGGACAGATGCCTAACTTTCTGACAAAATCAATCGGTGCTGCTAGAATCGATCGATCACATCTGCAAGGTTTGATTTTTGATTGCTTTGATAGAGGAAGGAAATGTTCATTTTCACGGTGCATTTAGACATGGAATCCTGACTGCGAGAATGTGTCAATGTAGAATGCCGGTAACTCAATTCATTTTCTAGTAAAAAAAAAACCTTCTTCGTCACTCATTTGCTGTAATCTTATTCTTGGGGTTTAGCTGCCCAGGGTCAAAAGATGACTTTTTTGCATACCCTTGAGATGGTCTCACTGGATTGTATGATAAGCAGGCCATAGCAGGCTATTTGAATTATTACCTACAGCACTTCATGGTGATATGATGAATGACCAAAAACCACACTAAAGATCTTTCTGGATACCTTGGCTTTTTGGCCTGACTGGATCTATATTGTGAACAAGTACAAGTGTGATCGGTTGATGCTCATAATCAACTCAACAAATCAGCTCCCACAGCAACTACAGACCAAATCCCTTCACAAAAGGCAAGCCTATCTGTGCCCATCAGCACCAGGATTCTACCAGCTATGCTTCCTGATCACCAGAAAGCATGAACCTTTGGACAGGTAACTTAATCCATCACCACCAATAGTTACTTGATCTTGTTAATCCAGCCAACCCCTTACTCATCCCCACCTGTCTACATCAACGGCTGAAGCCTTCTACTGACCTCATTCCTTTGATGGTAATGGTCATAAATCTATTGAATATCAATCATTTTACATCAATAACTCCGCCTCAAAATGGGCAAGTACTTTCAAGGCCCTTCTTTGTAGTGTTAGATCGGCCAGTATATATAACATAGAAATAGCTAACCTTTGTAAATCTCATATTATGGGCTTGCTGGTATTGACGGAGACTTGACTCCACTAAGACGCCAACTATCTTTTTGATGAATTAGTTGCCCCCAAGTATGCAACGATCAAGACAGATCGTCCGAATTCTTGGAGAGGCGGTGTAGCTATAATCTGTAAAAAGTTAAAACCATTTAACCAAGGTGCCTTTCCTTGCGAGACCTTGTGTTGCAAAAAATCAGGCGGGGTACTGTTACTATGAATGGCTTCTAAGCCTGCCGCCCTACACAATCCACCATGGAAGTCACCAAACAACTATTAAATGGCATTTGACATGTTTGCCTTAACCAAAACCATACGCTAGAGCCCAGAGGTCCTCCCACCATTGACTCTGGCCATCACTGCCACCAAAAGGTCAAAATTCGTTTCTAGGCTCTATCAGTCATGCTTAGCCCTCAAACCCACAGGTGGTGAGAGGTCCAGGGCTGTGGGAATGTGACATAGGACACCGTATACCTGACAAGACATGGCATTATTGTTGCACTCAAACGAAACTCATTTCCCCTAATCAAAGACATAAATGGTTACATTATAAGTTCCCACATAGAGCATACTACACGCCTCAAGGTTTGGCTAGAATGAATCCCATGTGGTCCCACATTAGCCCCAAGTGCGGGACTGATCATGCACACTTTATACACTTAGGTATGGGCTTGCTGTGTTATTCAAGCCTACTGACTTCAGATCCTTGCTTGGCTTTCTGCAATGACAGGGGCCACTGTTGAACCTGACCCCCTGCTGATCCTCATAGGATTTGTCAAACCCCTCCCACTTAGCTCCTGACACTTAGCTACTATTGCGCTACTGTTGGCTAAACAACGGATCGCTCTTTGTTGGGGTAGCAAATGAACCCCCACTACAGAAGACTGGCATTAGGACATGATAGATTGTGACATGACCAGTGAAGTATACGCTGTGCTTCAACACCCCACATGTAGACCCCAGGACATATGGCAACCATTACGTGATTATTTGTTAACATTAGACATGTATAGTCTGGAAGGCGATGTCTGATTTGACCTGGGACTATGGTTCTTGCCCAGAAGCTTTCACCCCTCTGTCAGGCTGACCCTGACCAGATATGAGTGGCTACTCCACTCCCCAGTCTTCCACATGTCCCCACCACCATTCTCCCTTTTTTATTTGGGGTACCTATGCGTCAGCTTAGGTATCGAATGTACCACTGTTTTATTCCTATGTTGTGTAAGTCTCATATGGACTTTGTGTAGCCTCAATAGACAAATGCAAGTCTAATGTCACGTTGACTTTATGTGTATGTTGTCAGATAAAATGAAAATATTTTTTTTGAAAAAGGTACGCTAGTAGTAGCAGATCTTAATTCATGGTTAGAACAACCCTAATGCCTTGCCAAGACAGTAATGGACAATCTCGCCACCAGAAATCAGTTTCTTCCTTAATTCTGCTCTGATATACTGCTTTAACCCTCTTTTTGATGTAATTTGAGCCTTACCAGATCTACCTTAACAACTGCATGATTATGCCTATCCTCCCTTATTAGTTAATCTAGCTATTCTCTTCTTACAAAGTAAAAATGGTGGCTCATCCAAACAGCTTAAATTAAGTCTTACTGTTAGAAACTGGAAAAAACGTTCTTTAGACAGTTTTATCCCTTTGCTCTCTCTTCTTAGATAATCTCCATGTTACTACTTTTTTAAGATTAACAACCAGCTTAACTATTTTGAAAACATGATGACTGTTTCAAATCAACCCCCCCATAGATACTAAGGACCTGATATGCGAAGATTTAATGAAGCACAAACCATTTGCAAAGTGGTTTGCAGTCCTTTTTAGGTCTCACTGAGTCAGCGCGCATGCGCTGCCCTCCGAGACATTTAGTCAGTGGCTTTTGGAAGTGCTTCCAAAGGCTGTTGCTGGCCACCAGCTTTCGGTTATGTGCGCGTGAACGTGCGTGCATGCAAAGCAACCATCTGTCTTTTGTAATGGCTCATTAAGCCTTACAATGCTCCTCCACCCCCTTCCCTCTCTCTCTCTGCTCTCACTACCCCCTCCCCCTAAGCCTTCCAGCGCACACACAACTCCAAAATACAAAGTCTGCCAACTTTTGCACAGTCATTCAGTAAGAGGTGAAATTCGATTTTGGCCTTTTCTGTGAATGTGGTAGTTTCCATACTAGCAGCCTCCTAATGACATATGGCGCCACACAATCTAGCCACAACACAGGTAACATCATACTGCAAAATACATAGTAACATAATGTCGGAACAATGCCAGTCGGGCGAGAGTTAAACTCTCGCGGCTGACATCTGCAGTGGTCTTTCGGCCGCAGTTCCAATCACGGCAACTGAAAGCCAGATGTTTTTAGGTCAACAAATTACCATTAACGAGGGTAAAAGAGACAGCACTTTTTTAAAGTGTTCAGAAACAGCAGAAGTGTGGCGTTAAAGCACTACGTTTAAACCCAGTTGGTATCATACGGTATGATTCATACCGTAATGTAACACAGAATATTGAATGCAGACTTATCTGATTCACTGTCCAAAGTCTGCCCGGGTGTGATGCTACATGGCACACGGACTTTGTTTGGCAAGGTACTTTGTGGTCCTTACCAGCCAGCAAGAGGTTTATAGCTGCCAGGGCGCTATATGCAAATGATGTGTCATAGAAATACACCTTCACAGCAAGAGATAAATTCCCCAAAGCCGCTGCCCTTTCAGCAAAAGTCCATGAAGGGCGTGGCACGCAGGAGGAAGAGGCACATACAGGTGTCACATTAATTGCAGAGGGCATCTCAGCGGGTTTAGTTTTCTCTGCTGCTTGCTTCATCCGTATGTTTTCTTTCTGTCTCAATGTTTGCCAGGCCGGTGTCAAAGATTTTCCCAGTGGCTGGGTTTGGGACACAAGGAGCCGAGCTCGGCCAGAGGCTGCCCTGGGCCAAGACCTGGGCCAAGCCCCCACGCCCCCCCATCCTCTGCAAGACGTGCATGTGTGACGGACTGACACAGCAGGTACAGGAGATGCTCACTTCTTTCCCTCCCCTCAGGTCCTCCGGCTTCTTCTATCCTCCTCAATCCTGTAACTTGTTTTCCTCCACTGATGTGTTCACCATTCTCTTCTTCATCTTCTTACCATACTCACAACTGACCTTTACCCCTCCTTCCCCTCAGACCCAGGCTGCATTCCTCTGTTTGCCCCCTTCTTAGGGTGACCGGAATTTTAATGCCAAAAACCGGGACATTTCACAAAAATAGAAGAAGGGCTACAATTTTATTTCAACCAAGCGCACAGAATGACAGCGCTCACCAGCACAGAATTACAGAAGAGGTAGTAGGAACACAAATAAAATGCAATTTTTAAAGCCAGTATCATTACTGTTAATTACATTGCTTTCTTATAACAGCTGCTAACTACCTCTGGTTTGGATAACATAAAAAAAGGCCCCTCCCACCGTTTCCGGTTGACCCTCTCTAACAAGCATTGGCATAGCCAATAGGTCTCGCTTTTGGGACCATATAAGTATTTAGTTATGCAGAACAATATCCTTGGTGCAACAACATCAACTACTGCATGGCTAAACACTTCTAAGGTCCCAAAGGCGAGACCTATTGGCTATACCAATGCTTGTTGTATTAGCCTTGGTGCCTTTTACAAGTGCATGCGATACTTCACACAAGAATACAAAGATTTGCTCCCAGTGGACCGTTAAGATCATCTGAGGCCCTTTTATTAGATATTCCTCACATCAAGGACCCTCACAAAGGTGGCAAGGCCTTCTCCTATCTTGCCCCCAAGATGTTGACCTGTTCAAAGCTGGACTCTGAGATAACTCTCAGAGCTGGATGATGGACTGTCAGAGGTACAGGCGACTACTTACTGAAGCCATGATGTGATCACACAAGTAAAACATATGATAAACAGGTGCACATGAGAAGTTCTCAGAGCCTCAGGAGTCAAAAAACAGTTCTCTCTCGCCACCAGCTGATGCCTGTTTCTTGTGCTAGGATGTGATTCTTCTGGAAATGTGTCCTGCACTCTAGGATCCCCTATTTGGCCATCGAAGTTCCTCATCCTGCAAGGAGTTTTTTTTTATGCCAACTGTTTTTTTCTCCTGAGGTTGTGACATCTTCTCATGGGCTCCTGTTTGTCACATGTTTCACTTGTGTGATTACATCATCAAATACCCACTGTACAGGGTTCATGATCAGACATGTTTGTGAATGAGTCCCGACAGAGTGCATGATCATTTCCGATTCTAGTAATTCACTTCTTGATATCTACTTCATTTTTCATAAGCAACTAGCATGATACCACCCTACTGTTTCCATCTCCGAACAAGCTGTCAATCGTGGTATTTCCACCAATATCCCAATACAAGGGACTTCTGGAGTTACACCGCCACCCACTCATATCACAGTTCGCAAATCGGACTCCACACTACAGGTTTCTCCCATGTCTCTTTATCCAACTACATTTTACTGAGGAAATAAAACAGCTTTTAACATCTACGGATCATTGATTATGTCTGTGAATAGCTGGATATGTTACTTTTGATCTAATAGAAGGTGAAAGATTGCTTGTTCAATGTCAACTGATTTGCTGGTCTATGCAGTCTCTTTCTATTTTCAAATCCACTCAGAAGTGAAAGTATAAGGTCCATATATTATTGTGTAAGGAAAGACACCAGCACCTCCCAGATAGCTCATCACAAAAGAATCCTTATGGAATCCCTATTAAAACCAAAGTAATCTATTTCATCACTAAAATCTGCTAATATCACCCATTCCTCCTACCGAATGCAACAGGACTCTCCCTCCTTCTCTACTCCTCTCCTTAGAAGTCTCATCCGCTCTCGTTTCACAAAAACCTTCACCCCCAGATGAGACACAGACACACTGGAAGTAAATCTTCAATCTCCTCACCACCAACACCCATATGGGGTGCCTAAATAGCCAGAACCTTAACAGCTACCAATTGTTACATGTCACTGCCTGACAGTAACGAATGCAGGAAATAAATAAAGAAAATTCAGACATTTGGGACACGTTCACAAAAGCATTGGCAAAGCCAATAGGCCCCAGCTCTAAAAGGACAAGCTATTGAATGAGTTTGCCAGTGGCTTTTGACGTTCAGATGCAATCTTGAAATGAGTTGTCTATTAAAAAAAAAAAACATTCATAGACGTCGACTGATGCATACACATGCATTGTGATGCATACATTCACGTGCATCATGACGCACAGCGGCCATTTTCAACGAATATATGATGTTACAACGCAGTTTTTACATCGCAACATCCATTACAACGCATGATTTTACAACGCATGCCATCACAACGCATTTTTAGTAACTACACTTACAACGCATCCCATTACAACACATACCATTACAACGCATAATACTGTTAGGGCAGCAGTAGTGTAAGTGTTGGATAGTGTAGGAGTAAAAATTACTATTGCCACTCCAGTGAGTGCAACAGTAGGGTAAGTGTTGGATAGTGTAAAAATTACTATTTCCCATTACTTACCTTATAATGCGCTGTAATGGCATGTGTTGTAATGGCATGCATTGTAGTGACATGCGTTGTAATGACTGCATTTTAAAGCTAGTGCGTTGTGATGACTGCGTTGTAATGGTTGTTTTACTTTTCAACTAACAGTTCTAACATAGTGGACGGCCAGGGGTAAAGGCACAGGAACAGGTTGAGGAGAGAGTGAGGAAACACATGCACTGATATGGAGTCCTGCATGCAAAATAAAAAGGCATTGGCATAGCCAATAGGTCTCGCCTTTGGGACCTTATAAGTGTTCAGCCATGCAACACTTGATGTTGTTGCACCAAGGATAGTGTGCTGGATAACTAAACACTTATATGATCCCAAAGGCGAGACCTATTGGCTATGTCAATGCTTGTTATCGGCTTTCTTTGATGTAATATGAGTCGGAAAATATAGTCTGGCTAAAGCTGCAGAGTTAACCAAATATTAACTAATTTCTTATTTTGTGGTTGCTTTTTGAATTTCTAATTTTGTGAATCATAATCATAGATTTGAAAATTGCATTTACTAAGCATTCGGAATTTGCGAATGGTCGCAAAACAAGCAAATTGAATGTGTAAATGAACACCAACTTCAGCCAAGTGGTAACAATGTATAAAAGAGCACCCAATGTATATTGCAATCTTCCACAATGCCTTCACTTTATTATATGGTGAGGAGGATGAACATTTTAAGTGCTCAGCAGTGACTGAAGAGGAGAGAGGATTTTTAGGCAGAGCATTAGTTTATTTGAACAAATAGATGAGAATGTGTATAGTAGTTTCTGGTTTAGTGAGGAGGTGATGTTAAGTTTAATTCTAAGTGGAGATGGTGGTTTGTTCTTATGGACTTTTTGAAGGGTATAGAAGTAAGGGACCCTAGCTTTTTTTGTGCACAAGAAGTCTGCTTCCTTCTTGGTAATATATACATTCACTTCTGCCTCCTACACTATGTATGTGATCCTCCTCTTTAAAGCTGGAGCAGGGTCATTTGTGAGGGGTTTATAATTCTTCTTGTCACCAAGTAATCATTTACATTCATTTCTGTAGTCTGATTTATTGAGCAAAAACCACTCCCCCTCCTTTATCCACTTGCTTTATGACAATGGTGACATCTGTTTGCAATTGTTTTAACACTAGGAATTCTTCCTTGCTCATGTTGTGAAAAACATCCTTGGGTTTAGTTTTTTCAATATCCTTCATAACCGATTGTTCAGAGGTCAGCAGTTCCACTGGTAAAGTGGTTGCGGGGGGCAAAAAGTTGATTTGTTCCTGAGGTTGGTGTCCCCTCTTGTGTCCAGGACATTAGTAGTTGTGTTTTTCTCAAAGAAAACCTTGAGTTTCAGTTTTCTGAAGAAATCAGATGGTTCACAGTTGAGATGAAACTTGTCTAGATTCAGGGTGAGAACAAAGACTAATCCTTTGTTGAGAACATTTATCTCAGTATCTGTGAAAGTCCTAGATGACAGGTTCATGACTATTCCCAATTTGTGCTGGACCCTGCTTGTGGTTCCTTCGTTTTGCTCCTGATGTTCCTTCCTGGATTCTGTTCATCCCAGTGTACTTGATTGCCTCTCAGTCCTTGGACCTCGTGATCTTCTTCCTCTGCTTTAAAAAAGGGAACCTCTGGTTCTGAGCAAAAGGTGGTGGGGGGTCTTGTTGGTAGGGTGTTTCCCAGGTGAAAATAGGGTACGATGGTGGCTGGAAGTGTAATGGGAAACCAATAGGGTCCCTGGTTGTGGTAGAGTTGCCATTGTTGCGGCCACTGTTTGGCATCTCCCATAGTGTCTTCCTTTTGTGCTGTCTCCGCTTGAGCCACTTTCTGTATCGGAGGAGTTTTCATCCGACATATCTGAAGGGTAATCAGGTTTAGCAATTGGAATGTACAAGGGGTCGGCATATGGGTAGACTTTGGTGTAGGAAAACTTCTTGAGGTCTTTCTGAAACTTCTGTATTTTGGATTGGGTTAGATATTCCTTGTATTCCCCCATTTCTTTGTTTACTTCCTCCAATTTCTTTTTTGAAGGATGTTATGGTGGTTTTGAAGTTATTTTGTGTTAAATGGATCTCAATTAACATGACATCTGATAGTCTTTTAGCTGTTTTTATGACTAGAATGATACAATCCCTTGTACAATACCATGCTATCTGTGCCCAATCTTTTCTGAATTCGGCCTCCTCCAAAAGGATCCGGGGAACATTGGTTACGATTAACCTGCATCATACTGTGTTGGGTCTGAGGTACTCAGTTAGAATCCCCCCATGTAGAATCGTCCTAATCCTCATCCTTTATTGATCAGTTAGGATGTCCCAGTCCTTGGTTTGGAAAATGTTCTGTGCAGTGTTCAGGTCTGCTAGAAGTGGTGAACCAGACAGGCTTTTAATAACATAGTCTTCCATGAAAGTTGGACCTTGATTCTGTGCTATAACTGTGCAGTCAGACTGTTGTGGTGCACATAGACATTATATTAAACTCTTACAGCTGTCCGCTGCCGTATACAACAAACAAAGGTAAGAGAGAGGAGGGAACAGGCTGGCACTAGATCCTTTGAAATGAAGGAATGATGTCATAAAATGATTAGGGCTTGGATGTATATTCCATTGCAGGGTCAAAATAGACCTGTGCAGACCCAATGAGTAGGATCATAATTGGAGATTAAGTGGGCTACGTAGCTTAACCTGGGCATCCCAGTTGTAAGTGCTCAGAGTGAGTATCTCCAGAAGGTATTTTTTTCTTATTATTAACAAAGAGGCCTCTGCCAAGTAGTACAAGGTGTAATGTGTATCTCAATCCAGTCGAGAGGGTGATGACCCTAATTTTGGTTGACTACACTATTTATGTGGCGATGTGCCATCTCTAACAGCCTCTCTTCCTGATGAAAAGAGGGTCATTCTACAGAATGAGTGTAGTTAGGACTGTTTGCAGTTTATCTCCTGCAGTTTAATAGGTTCCACAGTATATTATCGTTTAAACCTTGTAAGTGTGTAGAAAGGCGGTAAATCCATCTCTGTTCGTTTTCCAGGTTGTGGAGATTACACAGTTGAGGATCTAGTTGTTCTATTACCACCCAATGCAGGCCATTGGTCATGTGGCCTGTTCTCAGAAAATGATCTGTCATTTCTGTAGTAATTCATTTACATCAAATGACGCACATACTGAAAACCCACAGTAGTTTGATTATGTCTCAACCTTGTTTTTTCCTGCTTTAAAATTCAACCTGTTGGCACATCGTTGTGTGCAAAATTGGGAAAAAGAAACTGCTCATATGGTATGCTGGACGTCGCCAATAGGTATTTATAGTTAGTACCTAGTTTCCATAGGAAAATCTTTTTTTGACTTGCCTATAACTTTGGGGCTGTTTGACTAAGCTTCACAAAAAGGTCTCAAAAATGGGCGCTCCTGGGTCTAGTTGTGCTTGGAAGGTTTTGGGTTGATCCGTCAAGCTGGGACTGAGAAAAGGGGGGGTAAGAAAAGTGTGTTTCCCATGTTAATTCCAATAGAGATTTTAGACAGAGCTACAGCCCAAACCGCTGAACGGAATTATTCCAAATTTGGTAGAAAAGTAGATCTTGGTCCAGAAAGCAACTTTTTTGTTATTTTGTGCATATTTATATAGTGCGAACTCGACCCGAAGGTATTGGAGCGCCTTACATGAGCACCGTATTTACATTACACATTCAGGCATGGGGAGATTAAGTGATTTGCCCAGAATCACATTTGTACTTCTGGGGACACAAATACTTTGTGGATGCATCGCAGTGCTTCGTGAACCTAGGCGCCAACAGGAATTCAGTGAATGCCTGGCCGCAACCTGAGTAGAAAATTGCTGCAGATATTTTAGACATTGGGGAATGGCCCCTGGCAGCAAAAATAAAGATGAAATATAGTAGAAGGGGGCAGGGAAGTGGTACCCCCACCCCCTGGGAGCAATATAGGTGTCTGTGAGGGACTCCCGATGGAGAAGAAAATGCCCAGAAGCATATTTTTGATCAAAGAATCACAAACTCACAGGGCTGCTCTGCACAGCCCCTGTGTAAATTCGCTGTGGATTTGCGAATTCTGCAGAATATTAAAAAAATATATACTCTCAGATACTCACTTAAGACACTCATGCACCCACTCACAGACCCACTCAGACACTGACACACCTAATCACAGACTGATATCGACACTCACACAGTTTAGTTTAGTTTAGTTTATACATTTATAGAGCGCATGGTTACACCTAACGGTGTGTCCCCGCGCTAAGACACAGGAGAGAGAGAGCAGTAACAGGAAAAGAGAGGCGCTAGCTATATATCTATGAGACTACGCTCCTGCTATATAGCCATGTCTTTAGTTGTTTGCGGAATTTTTTTTCGGATGTCTCTGTTCTTAGGGCTATCGGCAGAGTGTTCCAAGTTTTTGCCGCCAGATACCTGAAGGAGCGGGCTCCTAGTCTGGCTTTGTATATCCTTGGTACCTTTACCAAGGCCTTACCTGAGGATCGCAGATTCCGACCAGTTGTGTATTCCATTAGGAGAGTATGAAGGTATTTGGGGCCGGACTTTCTGAGGATTCGATGGCCGTAGCACAATGCCTTAAAGATGACCCTTTTTTCAACTGGCAACCAGTGCAGCTCTTTCAGGGTATTTTTCGAGTTTGCTCTTCTAGGTAGGCCGAGTACCAGTCGGGAAGCGGCGTTTTGTACCCGCTGTAGTTTGGCTAGTCCCCCTTTAGTGGCTCCGAGATATAGAACATTGCCATAATCCAGTTGCGAGGTTATTGTCGCGTGGACAATTGTTTTCCTGGCACTCGACGGCAGAAGATCCAAGATCTTTCGCAAGATTTTTATCGCTCCATAGCATTTGCCCGCAACCCTATGAATCTGGTTAGTGAAGTTCAGCTCGGAGTAGAAGTAGATTCCTAAATTTTTAACTTCGGTTTTCGGGTTGGGCAGTTGGCCTAAAGATTCTGGCCACCATGCAGATGACCAGATGGTTGGCGATCTGCCCACAACCGTTACCTCTGTTTTGTTTCCATTTAGTTTGAGGCAGTGGTTGGACATCCAGTTAGCGACTTATGATAGGCATTTGGAGAAGCAGGTGGCTGCTTGCTCCTCATTTTGTGATAGCAGAACAATTAGCTGCGTATCATCAGCATATGAAACAATCGATACGTTATGTTGTTCCACATGCTCAGCTAAGGGACTTACATATAGATTAAAAAGAGTAGGACTCAGTATAGAGCCCTGAGGAACACCCTGAGTAAGAGGCATACTCTTAGATAGGTAGGGATTTTGAGCCACTCTAAAACTTCTGCCAGAGAGGAAGGACACCAACCAGCTCAAGGCCTTATACCTAATGCCACATGCTTCCAGTCTTTGTAGGAGCAGCTGATGTGATACAGTGTCAAAAGCCGCACTGAGGTCAAGAAGGATCACACACCCACTCAGATACTCACACACCTACTCACTCAGCCAATCAGACACTCATGCTCCTACTCACAGACCCACTCAGAGACCCACTGACATACCCACTCAGAGACCCACTTTAACACTCAAACACCCACTCACAGATCCACTCAAACACTCACACACCCACTCAGAACCACTCAGGCACTCATATACCCACTCACAGATCTACTCAGACACTGATGCACCCACTCACAGACCCACACAGACACTCTTGCACCCACTCTCAGACACTCACACCCACTCACAAATTCACTCAGGCACTCATCCACCCACTCACAGCCCCACTCAAACAATCATGCACCAACTTACAGACCCACTTAGACATTCACACACCCACTCACACACCCACTCATGCACTCATTCATACACTGATGCATCCACTGAGATAACCCCATCAGACACTCACATACCCACTCACATAACCACTCACACACCACTCACAGATACACACCTATGTGTACCAACTCACAGACCCATTAAACACTCATGTACCCACTCACAGGCCCACACAGACAATCATGCACCCACTCACAGATCCACTCAAACACATTCAGCCATCCACACAGACACTCACACACCCACTCACAGACCCACTCAGACACTCACACACCCACTCACAGACCCACTCAGACACTGACACACCCACTCAGACACTGACACACCCACTCACAGTCCCTCTCAGAAACTCACATACCCACTCACAAACCCACTCAGACACTTATGGACCCACTCACACACTCATGAACCCATTCACAGACCCACTCATACATTGATGCACCCACTCACAGACCCGCTCAGACACTCATGCACCTACTCACAGACCCATTCAGACACCCTTGCACCAACTCACAGACCTACTCAGATACTTATGCACCACTCACCCATGCAGACACTCACAGACTCACTCAAACACTCTTGCACCCACTCAGAGACTCACACAGATACTCATGCACCCACTCACCGATCCATTTAGATACTAATGCACCCACCCACAGACATACTCACACACCCACTCACAGAGCCACTCATACAATCTCACACCCACTCACAAAGGCACTTATAGACTCTTGCACCAACAAACAGGCCCACTCAGACAATCATGCACTCACTCATAGACTGACTCTGACAGTCATGCAGCCACTAACACACTGGTCCATCCCAGTCAGATACATACAGCCAACATATTTGGAAATCCTTTATGTGTTTCTGTGCTTTGAACGCGTGCATTTCCTTGGCAGATATATGACAGATTTGTGAATTTAAAAAAAGGGTTTTAAAAAGAAAATACATCAGTGTTTGAGAAATGGGTGACTCTTAGAAAAGCCTTGGTGTTAATGCGTGTAGATAAAACTACACATAAAACAGGAAGCAGTCTTTCAAGTTTTTAAGGAACATGCTATTTCCTTTCTCTGCGAAATGAACTCTGTCACTTCTATATGTACCCTCCTTGTCAAAATGTAAATTGTTGTAGCTGGAGCCTGTGTTGTGTTCTGTTGAAAAAGTCCCTTTCTAGAGTGCTGTCCCTTGACTTTTTGCTTTTCTACTTCCAAGTTTACCACTGCTCTGAATGCTAGCCTTAGGACTTGAGCACGTTTGCCACTGCCATGCTGTGTCAAATTGTAGTGCTCGTCATATATACTGTGGATTGGTATATATGATTAACTGATTCAAGTTAGCTGTAAATCCCTTGTCATGGGGTAGGACCTATACAAGGGGCATGTATCTTGAATGTGCCTCTGTGGGCCTGCTGCACTGGTTGTGCCATTCACGGAGGTAGCTCATTGATTGTGCCACAGATTTGCCCTTGTGGCGCCTGTGTGCACGGGTTACTGTTAGTCGGTTTGGCATTTATGAAGCTGCATTCTAAGGTACTGCATTTCTCCTGATATATTGCAGTTCTCCCTGGTGACAGGGTGCTGTGTTGGGAAGAGGTTGGGCAGGTGCATGTATATGTTACCTGGAAGAGTCGTGAATGTCATCCATGTGGTATGTTTGGTACGATAGAGCCTGCTTCTCACTTTGTATTAGCATAACTTGGTGTAGGGAAAGGCTATCAAGCAGTATTTCCTATGGGCAGAACAGTAACAGTATAGTGTTTGGTATCAATGAGTTTGCAATGGCAAGTCCTTTCCGGTAGTATCTGAGGGTTCAACATTACAGTGCAGCAAATGTAACTTTAGTGAGCATTTTGATGCTCGGGGCTCTGTGTGCCTGGTGGCCTGTCTCCTAATTCACAACTGGGTGCTAGGGGGGCAGCTTCATCTGAGCATTCCTTATAGAGGGCTATAAACGAGGGGTTCACAGGAAACTGCAGACCTCTGACTCTAAGGGGCCTTTCTGGGAGGCATTGGTACCTGCATTCCAATGGACAGGTTCTTGGCCCCACTACAGATTGTGAAGAAACCTCCCGGGGTAGGATGGCAGACAGGACAAAATTTAGAGAGGGCCTGTGCATGTCAAGACTGATCGTATCTTCAAAAACCATGGTGGATATAATTACTCGGGCTTTGGCCTCCAAAACTAGAGACACTTTTGGATTTGGAATCATACTATGATGGTTTGAAACTTGGGACATTGACACAAAGAATCATATGGGCAGGAAGGAATGCAACTGGACTATCCGCAGACCTTTGGTGGCTTGGAGCTTGTCGTGCTCCAAGAGGGCACTATCACTTTGTAGATTTTGCCTGGACATTGCTGGCCTGCAGCTAACTGACAACTGTTGTTCCCTTGGTCTCAAAGTACTCTATAAGGACCAGTGTGATGGCTTCCTGTCCATGAGATCCCAGGGACACAAAGAATCTCACTGAGATCGTAAGGGCTGCACTGGGTGCTGCGGAGACAGGTGGAAGTGATTGTTGGGACAAAAACCGTCCTGACATACACCATCATCCCGCTGTGCTAGAGGAGTGTGGGCATGAGGTCAGCAGCCATCTGAGATGCCAGGATGTGAGGAGTTCAAGGAGTGGGGGGAAAGCTTGCAGAGTCAGAGGGACTCATACTTGCAACCAGGGGACCAGTGCTCACTTTCACTCCAGAGCATGTTGTGTCTTAGGGGTGTTGGAGTAACCTGATCTGGGAACTGAGACTGTCTTCGGCCTCCAGATTCGGAGGACGACAGTGCCTGACATCGCGGCCTCTATCCAAGGTCAATGGCTCCCTCTCCGTGTACCCATGCCACAGGGTGCTTTGTTTTGGAAAACACCATGATGAGATCCAAGGGGTTTTGTGTGCCTAGTGGACATCTGCACCTGACTGTCTTGAGGGGAAAACATTTCTTCTTCCACTAACCTCCACTAACCTCTACCTCTCCTGTTACCTCCAGTAAGACCCACACAGCTGGATTGCTGAGATGTCATCAGAGGTCCCGCCCCCTTTCTCCACAAAAAACGATTTTCCTATGGAAACTTTGGTCCTAACAATAACTACCTACTGGTGACCACCTGTAGGTAATATATGTATACCTACTGGAGATTGCCAGTAGGTAGTTATAGTTAGGACCAAAGTTTCAATAGGAAAAGTGTTTTTTGTTTTGCAAATAACTTTGGTGCTGCTTAACGAATCTCCATGAAATGTTTACAAAACTTCTCCTTTTTCGTTCAGCTGCTGTATTGAAAGTATCGGGGTGATCGGTCAAGCGAGGACAGAGAAAAAATGGGAGCCCCAAAATGCGTTTTCCGCATGTTATGTTTAAGAGGACTTTTAATTTTTTTAACACAACTACAGCCCGAACCATTGAACAGTATTACACTAAATTTGGCAGAAAGCTAAATGTTGGTCTAGAAAGTGTGCTTTTTGTGAATGGTGTAAAACCGTTCAGTAGTTTTTGAGGTATCTAACTTAAAAATGTATAGATATCTGGGGATGTGAGTCCTTGCAGTGGACTCTCGGATCCTACTAAAATTTGATTGGCTGCCAACTTGGGACTCGGCTTTAATCCGAGTCCCGCACAAACAGTAAAAAATAAAGAAAAGGAGGCAGGGTAGGAATACCCTGACCCTCAAGATATTATGGGGTGGTCCCTCAGGGACTCTGCTGGGGTTAAAAAACATTTATTTTTCATTTTGCCGCAATTTGTGGGGTATTTGCAAATCTGTGGCAAAATAAAAAAATTAAAAAAGATGCCCGGGCCATGCACGTCTTTTTATAAAGCCCCTGGGTGGGCCATATCCCAGCAGGCTTATGGGGCCCCCCTCTTAAGCTTATCCACATCCAAAGGGTCAGCTACCTCTGCCCCCCACAACCCTGGGGAATGCCACCTCCCCAGGGCACATACATTATTTTAAAAAAATGCTGGGGAGGCCCTACTGCCTCCAATGCAGCCCTGGGGACTGCCAGCTTCCCGGGGCAAGCTGTTTTCTGCTGACCTGGGGACCGACACCTCCCTGGGTCACTTAATAGAAATGTGGTGGGCCCCTGCAGCCCTGGGGACCACCACCTCCCCAGGGCTACAATTAACATTGGAGGGGGGGTCGCACAACCCCCCTCATGGGGCTCTAGATGGCCCTGGGGACCACCACCCCCAAGTACCGGCTCCAGCAATGTCCCGAAGTACTCACCCCCAGGACATTGCAGTTTGCTATGCTGCTCCCGCCAAGCCATGGCAAACCTACTCCGCTTTCAGCAAGCAAGAGCAGAAAATGAACTCACTTGGTGAAAACAGAGAATGTCTGTTTCCCTGCCCACTGTCAAGCGAGCAGGGAAACAGACAAATTTCTTTGAGATCCAGGGAGCTACATGTTAGCAGCTTCCTGGGTCTCAAAGCAATTCTGGCTCCTGCAGGAGGCTGGAAGCTGGCAGGGACAGTGGGGGCCTTGAGGCTCCCCCCATGGTCCCCAACATTTCAAAAGCAGGTGCCCTGGGCGGAACAAGGGCACCCACGCTATAGGGCAGGCCCAGGGGGATGGGGTCCCTGGGGCTGAAAATGGCCCAGGGAAGAGGGGCTGCACAGCCCCCTTCCCTTTAAAAGAAAAAACCAAGGCTGCTCACTCGAAGTCCTGCCATCTTTCTCCACCACTCTGCAAATGCACCTCCTGGTGCGCTGCTGATGGGGGATGAAGCCCCCTTGACCACTGAGGGTCCTTAGGGGCCAACAAGACCTCCTGTTACCTCCAGTAAGCCCACACGGAGGAATTGCTGAGAGGTGGTTAGGGGCCATGCCCCCTTTCTCCATCACTCTGCAAACGCAATTCTTGGTGCACTGTTGGTGGGGGATGAGGTCCCCTTGTCTCCTGAAGGCTCCAAGACTAAAGTGGACTTCTTCCCTCAAGCAGCGGTGTGTGATGAGGCACGATTACAGAGTCGAGGAGAAAGGGGGTGGGCCATACATTAAATCACAAAGCCACTAACCCATATAGATACATATACACTCTTTCACTTACTCATAGAGATAATAACACATACTCACTCACCTATACAGTCACTGACACAAGCACAGACTCACAAACACAGCCACGTTCACTTTCACATTCACTCACTCATGCATACAGTCACTCATATACCCCACCGCTTACCTATACTGCCTTTCACATTTCCAGTTACTCACCCATACACCATTGGCACATACATACACTCACTGACACAGCCATATACACACTCACTCACCCATACAGCCCTTCACACACTCACTCACTGACCCATAGAGCCACTGACTCATCCATACAGGCAGTCACACACACCCTCACCCACCCACACAGATACTCATACACCCATAGAGGTATTCAGACAACCAATCACTCACCCATACAGAAACTCACATACCCACTCACACACAAATACAACCACTTAAACACCAAGTGAAAGACAGATACAGAAATTCAAACAACCAGTCACTCACCCATATGTTCACTGAGATAACTAACCACCCACTTATACAGTTAGTCACACACCCACTGAATCATCCAATCAGGCACTCATACACCCACTGATTCACCAATACACCTTGGTATATATATATACATATTTAACAGTCATACACTTTTTAAAACACTCATAGTCACTGGATGGTGCCATCAGTGATTTCATTAGTGATGTCATTTGAGATGACATCAGTGATGTCACTGACCATGTTATGAGTGATGTAATATGTGAGGTCATAAGCAGTGCATTGCGGGAGCGTGAGTTATAGTTAGCTCAGTTAACTATAACTGCTGAATTTCACTGGTTTTGTACAAGTGAAACCTGAGCCTAACTATAACATCCCTGTAACCTTTGGTTTGTCAGTGAATATATATATATATATATATATATATATATATATATATATATATATATATATATATATATTTTTATATAGCTGGCTAGCTATTGGACATTTTAAGATGGATGGTTGCTTGATAAGGATAGATTTATGAATGAACATTTCATGGTTACCACATAATAATGATTTTTTTAATAAAATGAAATATTTTGATATGTCTTTAGGTGACAATGTGTATTCCTTGCAATCTTGATTTCTTTAATATTTTCATCCAAGATCGCCTAGAGAGATGAGATACAATAATGCACGCAAGCAGCAAGATCAGTTATAGAAAATAATTTGTATTACTGGAAGGGAGGTTCATTGTCTTCATAAATCTGGTGGTGCATTGGGGTATGAACATGCAACATATTGTAGAATTATTGCTACATGTACAGTGCTAAACAACATTAAAGGTAGAAATAGCATGCCTTCAGAAATAGTGTCATGATTTGTGTCAATTTGCTTTACAAGTTGATTTTTCAACTCAACATTGTAAGAAATGGGTTACTAGCAGATTAGGGTGTGGGTCCTTGTCAAGCACCAACCATAATTCTTTCCCGGGTGAAGTCACAAGCAAACCCTTAATTAGTCTGTCCTCAACCCTTGGGTATCTTGGCACGGAGCAGTCAGGCTTGACTCAGAGGCAAGGTAGGTGTAAAGTATTTGTGCAACACTTCAAACAGTAACACAATGAAAACACACCAAAAGAGGATCCCACACCAGTTTTAATAAATAAAACAAAACCTAAAAAACAAAAATCCAAGCAGTAGAACCAGAGATATTCATGTTTAATGTTTTCAAGGAAAATAGCACCAAAAAGCAGAACGCTACGCTGGACTGGTACAAAGTCACAAGTTCAGGTCGACCAAGATGGAGAGTGGACTGGCTACAGAGATCCGGTTAGGTCCGCTGAACAAAGTATCTTAAACCATAGGTTGCAGAGCAAGAATCCACATTGAAGATGCGCTCTTCAACCAAAGCGATGTGCTGGTTTTGTGATGCAGCAGTGCAGCAATGCTAAGTCCTGCATCGTCATTGAGGATCCTGTCAGCGAGGGCTTGTGATGCGAAGTAGGGCATGTGGGATGCATAATGCAGTCAGGGCATCATGCAGCAGCAGTTCCGAAGTGACTGTGGGCTGGGATGTGATGCAGGTGGGTCTGATCTACGCAGCAGTGGTTACACGTCGATTCTTCTCAGGGCTGCACAGTACAGCAGAGGAGAAGGGCAGGTTCCGCTGGATCACAGATACTGGCAAAGCACTGTAGGCACACTTCCATGAGTCCAGGTCTGGGGTGGCACCAGTTGGAAGGGTAAAGTAACAGATGACAGAGTCCAGGTTCAGGTACAATGTTGTAGGAAACCTGCTGTGTCCCCAAAACTTCAGATTAGTAGCCCAGCCAACTAACCCTTGGAGTTTCTCTGGGGTCAAGAGATGCAGGTCCAGTCATTCTTACCCAGGCAAGAGGGCAGCAAGTCATCATAGCAGGGAGGCAGTTCTACAGAGCAGCGTTCTAGAAGAGTGGAAGTCCTTCGACGGGCACAGCAGTGATTCTTACTGGAAGAGTATCCACAAGCCCAGAAGTGTACTGACAGGTTGGTGTCTGAGGTCCAATATTTTTCCCAGTTGTGTCTTTGAAGTGGGGGCAAAATTTCTAGAGGTTTCCCTTTGAAGTCCCCAAACATCCCACATTCCTTGTCCTGGCTCCAGAATAACTACAGAGGGTATGCAGCCCTTTGTGTCGAGGCAGGACACACCCTATTCAGGTGTAAGTGGGGCTGGAGCCAGCTCCTCCCTCCCTCCAATCCTGTTAGTGACAGTTCAAGATTGCCACAAGCAATAAAGAGCTGATGTATCCCTGTGCTTACACCTTAGCTCACTATTGTGTGTGGCTGTCTAGGAGGAATACACAAAGCCCAACTGTCACCCAGTCATGTGACCCAGGCTACAGGCACTAAATGGCTAAGGCAGGAAAATACAAGCTTTCTAAAAGTGGCATTTTCAAATTTGTAACTTTAAATCCGGCTTCACCATAACATAGGATTTTCCATTACAGTTCCAAAGACACAAAACATGAACGGGTTACCTGTTCCCATTTGGGAATCTCAGCTTATTAAAGGCAATAAGGTCATTGAAATGTTATCCTATGGGAGAGGTAAGCATTGTAGAAGTGAAAAATGAATTTAAGAGTTTATCACTACCAGGACATGTAAAACATAAACTTTAAATACATTGCACCCTGCACTCTGGGCTATCCAGGGCCTACCCTAGGTGTGACTTACATGTATTTCACATGAAGGTTTGGGCCTACCACTAGACCACCTCAAGGCTGACAGGTCCTGCAAACATCATATTAATCTGAATTCTCCATATGACGTTTTGCTTCTAGTTGATAACGCTAAGGTATAAAAGGGACATTACTAATACTATATACTTTCTTCACTTTCTTGATGGGCAATATTGGATGTTTTTGGCACATTCATTTTTTGTATTTGTCATTGGTACCCGACCTCTGCCTACATCACTGCTCTGACATACCTTTTCTACTTGCTTATTAGAGGCATGTTAACACTTATTCAGTGTTGCAGATGCCAATCTTGCTACTGATTGACATAAAGCCCGTACGTTGATTGAGTTTATTTATTTCAGGTGAAGAGGTTCCTATAAGATATTGCGATAATGCCTTTGGGGTTGAACAGGATGGGCAAAAGGAAAGCAGCAGATTCAGCACTGGTCACAGCTAATGAGCCCAAGTTGGCCAAGAGACATGCAGCAGAGAACTGTAGTTTAAAATACATTGATAATTGTATAGAGCATGTTGAAAATATTCTGACTAAAGGGATAAAACAGACAAAAAACCAAAGAGAACCAATTTTTTTTACGAGGAGGGTGCATAATTTAACTTCTCCCAAACTTACTCCTCAACCTGACTCTGCCATAGGTAACCAAGCCAAAATCATCAGCCAAGAAGTTCCTGACTAGTCTAATTCCCTCGGTAGCCAGCCACCCAAGGTTCCAAATTAGTCAACTGAACCGACCTGTCTTTTGAACCTAGTGTGTTCAATTCACTTTATTCTGTTGGCTAGCCTATTGTAGAGAATCCCATACATTCTGACAAAACTCTTGAAAGTATGAGCGTGGCAGACCTAATAGTGCTAGTACTACAACACCCTACAGAATGAACTAGATGCTTTAAAATCTACAGTACATACCTTGAGTCATAAAGTAATATAAATCTCTAAAGCGAAAAGCTGCCTACTTCAAGGAGACCTACAGCCTAGCACCATGTAAATCTGTGAAGCTGCCAACAAAGATTAGTTAACTTGGTGGAAGGGGAATCCGGTAGAAGCAGAAACCCCAGCAGTTCTATTCCTAAAATTTTGGTTGCATTCACAAAGGCGAAGGGAATGTCATTACTCCAATCCAAGGCTACATAACAACATTAGTGGTCACTCCTCAGTCTCGAATCTTAAAAGATCCTCTTCTCCTCTTCCAATTAATGTCAGATACATAAACCACACAAACCAAATGAGTGGGTACAGATATACTAGTCGGCCAAATACATTATCGGCTCCAGATAGGGATAGAGCTGTTTTGCCAAACGTGACTAAGATACCTTTTATTTTTATGACTAATATTCCAAAATTAAAGGTGGGCCTGAGGAACACTACAGTTTATAAGTAACACACTAGATTCACTCTCAGCAAAATTGTCTCTTTTTGATCCATTCTGATATTTTAAATGTGCAGTGTCTGTCTAGCCACACCTGTGATTTCAACACTACTAAATTGTATCTGATTAACCATACCAAATTGAATGGACTTCTTACTTTGGACGCCTGAACACTTCCACCTGTTGTCTCCAATATACATTTCATTTCGTAAGGCTTTATTCGAACATTAAGCAAGTTCATAAAAGCACACAATACAATTAAAACTTGTAATACATACAGAGGTAGAAAATTCATCAAGATAAAATATAAAAAAGCATACTTTTCCTAGCATTAATGGATTTAAGAAGAAAAGTAGCCGTATAAAAACATACTACCGGATGATGTAAATTAAAAAGTAAACACATACAGTCACGTATTGTTCTGACTTCAAATTTTAAAAACAGGGGTTTCAGATAAGCTATCCGGAGATGTTTATACAATTGACAAAGCAGAAGAAAGTGCACAGTGCTTTGAGAAGTAGAGTTATCACATGGACATGGACCAACAGGATGTAGATTCAGAGAGGGGAAGGCAACAAGGTTGTGGACAACTCCCATTCTGAATCTAGTCAACACAAACCGATGTGCCTTCCAAGTTATTTGTGACAGATAAGATTGAAAGCCCACAACTTCATTTAAATCATGATAAAAAGTATAAGATGAAAGATTGGAGCTGTTCTGATGTCTCACAATGACAGCCTGTTGTAAAAAACACTGCTTGAGATCAGATTTAGACAACATATCTGCCCCGTGATGATCCACTAGGATGTCGATGTTAAAGGCCACCCGAAAGTTATCAATAACATACTTCAACCATGGGATCCTTGTAAAATGGTCCAAAGTAAGACAGTCAGAAATGATAGCTCTATACAAAGAAGTCTCTTCTTTAATCCAAATGGAGCGCCATAGGAGCAAGGGTCTAAGGAGAATCAAATCGGAGAGATGGTAAATACCCAATTCATTATGCACTAAGGTATTGGAGACAGAGCTTGGCAGGCACAGAAGTTTTTTCAAAAAAACGTTCTCCTCAACCTGAAGAGAACCTGCCGGGGCGTAGCCCCATATACCAGCTCCGTACAGAGCAATTGAGACACACCGTGACTGATAAATTTTCAGCATGTCGCTTATCCGCCTAGCTCCCAATTTGGTAGCCATATTAAAAATACCAAAGGCACTCCTGGCCATTTTAGACCGTACATTCTTGAGTTCATTTGCCCAGGTGTTTTTATTTGAGAAAGTAACCCCCAAATATGAAAAGTTATCGACAACCTGGACCTTTTGACCCTCTATAAAAAAGGAGGGTTGTTTCTTTCCAATCCTATGGCCACATTCCATAACATAGGTTTTGGATTTATTTAAAACTAATTTTCTGCTTTTAATGAATTGCATAAAACCATCCAGCAGCTGTTGAAGACCGTATGGTGTACGTGAGATTAAAACCGCGTCATCCGCGTAAAGTAACACGGGAACATATTCATTATTAATTTTGGGAGCATCCACTGCCAAAGATTTAAGAAAGGATTAAATCTCATTGATAAAAAGAATAAAAAGCAATGGGGCTAGCACACAGCCCTGACGTATTCCACGCCCAATCTTAAACATGGGTGTACATTCGCCTTGTGACCCAAAACGGACACAAGCTCTTAATTTAGTATATAGGCGGGCTAAAAAGAAGACGATGCCCTCTGGGGCCCCCATTTCTAACAACTTTTCCCAGTGAATGCCGTGGTCCACCAGATCAAAGGCACTGCTTAGATCCGCAAAGCAGAGGTAAATAGTGCCAGTCTTTGCCAGAGTATATTTACCAACAAGCAGTTCTAAATTTAAACATTGCTCTATCGTTCCACGACCCTTCCTAAAGCCAAACTGGCTCTCGGCTAAGATGCCGTTTTCTTCAGCCCATTCCTCCAATCTCACCAAGAGCACTCGACTCATAATTTTAACAGAAGAGTCCAACAGTGAGATTGGTCGATAATTCTTGGCTTCCCCACGATTGCCTTTCTTGAATATAGGAATTAAAATGGATTCTTCCCATGTCGGGGGCATCTCATTTCTGACAGCTGCATTAAAAATATTAGTGAGCAGAGGCCCCCAAATTTCTGGGACCAATTTATACACATCAATTGGAACCCCATCTGGGCCTTGAGCTTTCCCCCCTTTACTGTCCTGTATACTGTCTAAAACCTCTTGAACCGTGAAATTTAATGGGATGTGCGGCCATTGTTTCCCTGAAACATGGGGTCCACCATCTGACTGGAAAATTTTAGAAAAATGCGTGATCCATTCTGTCTGCATAACATAGGAAGTTTAGTTCTGGAATTTTGTCATCTTTAAGAAATGGGGAGTTGACAGTTTTCCAGAACAGGGAACAATTGTTCAATTCAGCCGCCTTTGTCAAATTGTCCCAGGCCTCTTGCCGAAGTTCCGTTTTCCTATTTTTAAGGGTTTCGTTGTATCTGGCTCTTAGATCTATGACCAGTCCCTTATCTCTTGGTTTAACAGATAGAGCAGATTTCAGCTCCCTCAGGGCCGAGGTGCAAGCTGAGTTAAACCAGCCCCGCGGTTGATCTTCTTTATGTTTACCGGTACCTGTGAGTTTTAGGTTAATGGCCGCATTAATACTAATGAAATGTTCAATAGAGCAGGAAGTACATAAATTATCTTCAAGAATCGCGGTAATATGTACCAGGGAACTGGTTATGATAGAATCAGACGTAATGTCTGCCTTATCTCCCTTCCATCTGAGTCTAGTACCGTTGGGGCGCTCGGCCTCTATACTATTGATAGTACGGCCCGGGATACTAACATCATCCTTTTCCCACAACTTAGCCTTTACTACCAGGCAGTTATGGTCACTTAATTGAATATCTATTACTTTTGGAGCCGTAAGCAAAACCTCAAGGCCCGGGGAAATGCAAATAAAATCTATTACGGAATTCGTTCCCCGGCCTATAAAGGTAGGACAAGTATCCCCCTTGGCGTTTTTCTCATTATCCATAATGTACATATTATATGAGGCGAGGAAATTATTTAGGGCATCTCCATAATAATTGTGTTTGAAATGGAGAATCCTGTCCTCGTGAGCGTCCACCAATCCGCAGACGTTAGCCTCAGAGAAAGGGCAAGTGGTAATATTAAAATCCCCTGCAAAGATCATATCAAAGACTTCATTAGAGTCCTTATAAAGCTCTTCCAGTGCTTTAGAAAGATCTTTAACTGGCTGGTCCCTGAAGTCAATAAAACGGTTGTTGTAAAAATTAATTAAAAGAATATTCCTACCTCCTCTTATATGCAGCCATAAAATCTGGGAGTAAGCCCCAACTTGTACATATTTAATAACTGATAAAGGGGCTTTAACTGAAATCAAAACAAGTAGACCTCCCTTGGCTCTACCCGAAACTGAGCCAATAGCAGGAAGCTGGTATGAGTTAAAACCACTGTAGCCTTTAAAATCAGTACACCAAGTTTCCTGTAAACAAATAATGTCAAAAAGATCCAAAAATTCCAACCACCCCAGACTATCTGTTTTTGATCGGATCCCAGCAATATTCCAACTTGCAATGTAACAATCAAATGAGGCGTGGGTACCTGTCCCCAAATTTATGCCATTGCTACCCTGTTGAAAAGGAACATTTAAAGTCTCCTCATCTAGCACGGGGTTACCCGATGTGTCACCCACCTCAGCTGGGGGCGGACAGACTACAGGGATTTCCGCCTCCAGCCCTGATACACAAATTTTAGGGCCACTTGACAACAAGTCTTGGTTCCCCGAGGGTTCCATACTGACGACGGGGGAGCCCGTCCTAACCATTGATATGGGATCTTCTGTTGGACCTGAAACGGCACCCATCTCCTGTCAATCGTTTTGGTCCAACCCACTCAGGCATTGATAACGATTAACAGTAGCTACCTCGGTGTTTGTCAAACTATGCCCCTCGTCCCCCGCATTCTCCCTCCCCCCCGAAGCAATGGGTGGTGCTCAGTATGTTGCCTATAGAAAAAGACAAGGGGACGGAGTACAATACCTTGATCAGCGCTGGGACGGGACGTAGCACGGATCAGAGCTGTCGTTGCTAGGTGGGGGTTACTAAAATTTATAATAACACAATCACCTGGAGTTTTTTTGGGGGACAATCCAATCCAATTGGTTCTGGTGGTAGCCAGAATCTGGTCCGCCATAGCCACAGGAAAGCCGCATTCACGGTTGAGCCATGCCACGGTTTTATTTTTGAGGGAATCATGTGATTCCACAGAACGATTAGGCCCATCCTCTCTAATAGCTGGCACGTTGGTCAAAACTGCCACATAAGGTGCGCAATCAGGTGGCAGATTAGGTTGGGGGAGGCGACTGTCATTAAACCTCCCTCTTCTTGAAGTCCTATTCATGTTCCCCGTATCATGAGTAACTATATTAGTAGGGGTACCATTAGCTGAAGTAGCACTAGATATATCCCCATGAGCGCGTTGTGTTAAGTTACCAGCGAACCCCCGCCGGTCAATACTAGGAATAATCCCTCCAGTTGGCAGAGTGGGAGAAATAGAGCCCACGCATGTTTGTCCAGTACTTAATAAGGCTTTGGGTTGTAGCACATGTTGGCATATTAAATCCCCAGTCTCCCCCACCACAGCAATCGGTAGGGAGCTATTATGGGATTTAAGTCCCAATTGCACCAGTTCACCCAGTCTGTTCACTTCCCTGGATACAGCCTCAAGTTTATCTAAGAGCGGTATGATAATTTTATCTAACTTGCTATCAATCATACCGATTAACATATCGAGCTGATCTGGTGCTAATATCATTTGGGTAAGGTTATCTCCATTATTTAGGCAGGTATGCTCAGGGGAGCCGGCATTAGAGACCGTATTCTTTTTGCTTTTGCGGCCCCCCTTTTTGGGTGGAACATATCTGTTAAGGTGTAAACCTGATCTTAGCACTCTATGTGTTTTGGGGAGTACAGGGGTTGAAACAACAGTAACATTGGGAGACTTGCAAATATCAGAATCCATAGGCAAATCAGTATCGGGCAGGGGAACCGGAGTGGACTCGGTTACACAAACACCCACCCTCGCCGGGGAAACTATGGAAGCCGATGCTTGGCTGTCATCAGATGAATGAATCTCAACGGAAACTAGTTGGCTTGTAATCTCAGGGCCACAATTGCTAGTCAGACCTAGGGATAGTCTACGTTCCTTATTGATTTTGTCTACAACTTTGACTAAATAATTATCAAGTGTAGACACAGTTGAACGAGGGGTCCCAGTCGTTTTAGACATACTGCCCTAAGATAAAAAACAAAATGATATAATAAACTTTGTAAAACAATAACTACTGTTTAAAATAGCACTTACTATGAAATGATACCACCAATATAACATTGGATACAAATTAAAAATTGTTATATACCATGGTAAGAAACGCCTTAGATTTAAATGCTTATTAGCTAATACTATATTCCTAAGACCTTTATGTGCAGGGTACGAAGGCCGACTACACACCACAGAAACACGTATATAACATACGCGGGCACAGACCTGATTGGCATAAAACAACACCTCAAAATCCACAGCATACAGCAATGTTTCGTTAAGCCACGAGAATGAAAGTTACCCTGATTACTTCAGTGTCTTTAGCGATGTCCAGATATTGACAACTTAGGGGGGTAGCCCTGCCCGGCCTCCTCCGGCCCCGGACGGCCACAGACGGTCTCGCCCTTGTCCCGGGCTTCTCCCGGCGCCGCCCGCGCGCGTCCCGCGACGCGGGAGTCGCAGCTGTCTCAAATGCGCCTCCTGGCGCGAAAGACGGCGTCGACGGCGGCTTCCTGCCGCTAGGGAGTCTGGGGGATGGAGTCCGGTGTCCGGCGTCCGCTCCACGGCCGCAAAAGATGTAGAAAGCGGCGGCAAGACACCGGGCACACACGGATCCAGGCACAGCACCAGGAAGAAGGCTGAAGAGTCACCACCGCGGCCCAAGGGTAAGAAAGAGCTGCCCGCTCTGCCGAAGTCGCAGCTGTCTCAAATGCGCCTCCTGGCGCGAAAGACGGCGTCGACGGCGGCTTCCTGCCGCTAGGGAGTCTGGGGGATGGAGTCCGGTGTCCAGCGTCCGCTCCACGGCCGCAAAAGATGTAGAAAGCGGCGGCAAGACACCGGGCACACACGGATCCAGGCACAGCACCAGGAAGAAGGCTGAAGAGTCACCACCGCGGCCCAAGGGTAAGAAAGAGCTGCCCGCTCTGCCGAAGCCGCAGCTGTCTCAAATGCGCCTCCTGGCGCGAAAGACGGCGTCGATGGCGGCTTCCTGCCGCTAGGGAGTCTGGGGGATGGAGTCCGGTGTCCGGCGTCCGCTCCACGGCCGCAAAAGATGTAGAAAGCGGCGGCAAGACACCGGGCACACACGGATCCAGGCACAGCACCAGGAAGAAGGCTGAAGAGTCACCACCGCGGCCCAAGGGTAAGAAAGAGTCTCCAATATACAATTTAGGAGTGCCCTGTGTTGCCCCACTCCACAGAGGCAGATAGATTTATACCTGACAAGCAATTCTGTCCCAGCGGATGTACGTAACTCTCTGTGGTTTGGTCAGTGATAGTACCATAGCTCATCCAGTCCCCCTAGGAGTCCTGTACATTCCTTCCTCAACAATAATGACTGACTACTCTTGGCTAAGACCATTAATAAACACTTGGGCACTACCTGGCCTATTGATTAAAGAAATGAGCGTTTGACTCTTACCTACACCAGCCCTTGCATAGAAATGCTATCAATCATGCATCATGAAAAGTTATCAAACCTGCCCAAAGTGAATTAGATCAGCTTTCCTCAAGTTTATCTCTAGAAGTGCCTTGTCCAACTGAGGATGGACACTTGCTACCTCTCCAATTATTATCATGAAATATTGCAGGCTTGCGTGGGAAACTCTTTGACCTTGACTGGGTTACTTTCAATAATGACTATGTTATAGTATTTATGCAGGAGACATGGGCTTTGGAAAAACATCATAGATTAGGCTATTCCAATTAGACCATTGAGACAGTTCCTTCCAAAGCCAGACACCCTTCGTATGGCCTCTGTATCTGGGTCAAAAATATACCAAATATCTCTCTAATAAAAGATGGAGATTGATAACAATGACATCCTAGGCTTGTCCTTAAGGAATAGTAATGGCAGTAAAATAGAGCTGTATAATATGTACAATCGCATAGTGCACAGAAACAAAGTATCAGCTACAGTAAAAAAGTTAGCCCACCATTTCTCTGAAAAAAGTGGGTTGGGCACCACTTTTAATTGCCAGAGACTTTAGTACAACTTTTTGAACCTCTTGATGGCATAACACCAGCCCTCGAATTAGAAAATGCAGCTAGAGGTATACCTCTATTAGAGGGCAAACTATTATGTTCTTGGGCAGCCTCAACCATGCAGCCAATGTCCATTATCATGTCCCATGGTCTGGAAGTCTGTAATGTGAGAATTATATCAGACAGTCATTGCCCCCCTACTATTTTATACAGGGCGGCAGTCAAAGAATAGAATAGAATAGTAAACATGATTTTAAATATTGAACTTTGGCAGGCAGCAATAGATTTAGAAATTTTGTCTAGAACAGGCAGTGATCATAACGCCTTCCAGCTAAAACTAAGAGGCAACTTCCTGTGGAACACTCATAAGGTGGGTCCCCCATCCACGATGATATTTTCTCTAGGGAACAATAGGAGATCCATAAAAAGGGTCAAAGCTTAGTCTCGATACAGATTTTTAATTGCATATTTTTATATTTTTATCAGTACTCCTTAGCACTTTTTAATGTATCCATCTAATATAGTCTCACTATCTGATCTCGATGAAGATCTATTCAAGACCCTGCAACTTTTATGCACAATGGAGCTTAACATGAAAAAAGGGCCTGTCTTCAGTCTCCTGTTTGGTACTCCAAAGAGTGCTGCACGACCAAAGGGGAGTTAATCATGGCTATCAAGAAGTGGACCCGCTAGGCAATTGGTGCAGCTTGCACAAAATATTAACAAATTATGGGGCATATTATCAAGGACGGTGTTACAATTATGGCCGGTTTAGCGGCAGAAAACCGCCGCTGAAGCGGCGATAATGGGCTTGATAATATGCCCTGGAGAATTCCCATAGAAGCCCATGTTCACACCAGAACATGGGCTTCTATGGGAATTTCCAGTCTATGGTGCAAATAGGAATAGGGTTCCTTTTGCTAGCGCGAGCACAATTTCAACAGGCTGGTGTAGCCTCAAATGAATTTCATCCAATGCGGAAAATATATAAACCAGTAGTCATAATTTTTCTCCAAACAATTGATTTATTCTCAATTGTTTGCGGTGTACTTTATGATTGTCAATAAAGTTCTTTCAACATTAAGAGATATTCTCCATCTTGTGAAGGTGACAAACGTAAACCCAATGCATTTCGGGTTCAAACCGAACCCTTCGTCAGGGGTATTTCTTGAAACTGTGAAATGACAAAAGGCGAATCAGAACTACGGTCCTCAAGTGGCACATAGCAAACAATGAAGAAGTTATACTTAAATAAGTGAATACCGGGGTGACTGTCATCACATAGTGAGAAAACACAATCGAAGTGATCATGGGATTTGCTGGAGCGCCTTCGTACGCCAATATCTTCATGGCTAAACTAGAACAAAAACACATTCTGAAAAATCATAAATGGTCTCTTAATCTGGTTCTCTATAAACGTTACATTGATGACATCTTAATTATCTGGAAAGGAGATCACAGAGATTTGGAATGTAACATATCTGAACTCAATCATATCCATGATCGAATCAAGTTCACTTATCATATGGATCAGCACAACATCAACTTTTTGGATGTACTCATTTCTATCACCCAAGGAACCATCCAAACTAAAGTGTTCATTAAGCCTACTGACAGAAACAACTCTCTTCATTTTGACAGTTTCCATCAGTCTTCCTTGAAGAAACACTTACCATACTCGCAATTCATCAGACTCAAAAGAATCACTTCGGATCCCGACGAGATGGTTTCCATTACCGATAAATTTACAGATCGATTCTTGAAAAGAGGATATCCACCACAATTGTTGAACGAGGCCAAACACAGACTCACCATGATTGAACGCAACAACTTATTACAACGCACAAAGAAGAAACAGACTAATCCATTAGTTTGTGTTCTCAAACATTCCACACAGGCCACCACTATCAAATCTATCATTATGAAACATTGGAACATCATTCAGACAGAACCAGATCTTTCCGCCTTGTTTCCACAAAAACCCACTTTTGCCATGCAAAGATCTAAAAATCTGAAAGAGTTACTCAATCCTCCATCCACCACACTAAACGCGACTTTCAAAGGTATGCAGAGGTGTCTTAATTGTGCACACTGCAACAATGTAATTTTGGGTGACCTCTTTATCCATCCCACCAAAGGCCACAAAATCAAATTACGCCACTCCAGCACCTGTGACACATCTAATGTTATTTATGCACTTAAATGCCCTTGCGGTAAGATCTATGTTGGAAGAACAGAACGCAAAATAAAAATTCGCATTGGAGAGCATAAAAGTAATATTCGCACGAAAAATGTGAAATCCACAGTCGCAGTTCATTGGATGGAAGCTAAACACAACATCTCTCAGCTACGTTTCACTGTTTTAGAGTCACTCAAAACCCGCAATGATGCTGACCCGCAGAAAACTCTTGCAAGAGCAGAATTTTATTGGACCAAAAAATTGCAATCCCTACAGCCTCTGGGACTCAATGATCGTATCGAACTAAATTGTTTCCTGTAAACATTGCTATGTCTCGCATTTAATATTTTCTTGTAATTTTCTTGTAATTTCCTTTAATATTTGTTTTCTTTTAAATTATTCGTCTTCGCATACACTGTTATTCTGTATATTACGTTTCTTATTTGTACCTCTTCCATTCTTTATTGTATCTTCCTTCTTTCTAACACTCCAATCTGTATAATGGATCCAACACATCGCGCACTCTTTTCTATGTTTATTTTTAGCGTGGATCACCCGTCTTCTATGTTAGCATTTATACTCCTCCTCCCTTTCCGACGAACACACGCCAGCTCCTGTGCCGGACGTGTTCTCGCCGGATGTGAATGTACTTGCACTTTCCGGGTAAGCTTGTAAGGTTTCTTACATGGATTTGTTTGTATTGCCGTTCCGTTTTACTTTGTTTCACACATCTTCGTAACTATTCACCGTAACTTTCGGTTTGCACTTCTGTTCCTTTTTACTCGTTCTAGACACGCCGGCTGTAGACGCATTTCGCATTTCCCTTGACTCCCGCTATACTCGTGTTTTTCTTGGGCTCGTCAAAATGTATTTCACTCATCTTGTCCTTTTCTATTGTGCATACTTTACTATTCGACACTTCTGATGTTCACTATGATATACACTTCTCAAATTTAGATCACTTCGATTGTGTTTTCTCACTATGTGATGACAGTCACCCCGGTATTCACTTATTTAAGTATAACTTCTTCATTGTTTGCTATGTGCCACTTGAGGACCGCAGTTCTGATTCGCCTTTTGTCATTTCACAGTTTCAAGAATTACCCCTGACAAAGGGTTCGGTTAGAACCCGAAATGCATTGGGTTTACGTTTGTCACCTTCACAAGATGGAGAATATCTCTTAATGTTGAAAGAACTTTATTGACAATCATAAAGTACACCGCAAACAATTGAGATTAAATCAATTGTTTGGAGAAAAATTATGACTACTGGTTTATATATTTTCCGCATTGGATGAAATTCATTTGAGGCTACACCAGCCTGTTGAAATTGTGCTCGCGCTAGCAAAAGGAACCCTTTCCTATTTGCACCATAGACTGGATGTTTACCACAAGGCGCCCCTGGACAGTTGCCTTAGCGCTGGTAGCACTCCTCTAAACACGAATAACAAATTTTGAATGTCACACCGAGTGCACGTTGACACTTCGTTTTGTACTTCTATGGGAATTCTCAAGGGCATATTATCAAGCCCATCATCACCGATTTAGCGGCAGTTTTCTGCCGCTAAAGCGGCGATAATTTTTAATGCCGTCCTTGATAATATGCCCCTATATTTCTTTCAAAGCAGAGCAGGACTGAATAAAACCAGCTAGCTTTGGTTGACACTTGATATCCAAAGATTCCAGGACATTTTGACACATATTTTCCCATGGCTGCTCTTAAACCTACAATTCCATAGAACTATCTGTGCAGCCATCACAGTGGGTAAAACATTTAATGGATATTTATGCTCCAAGCAGGCCAGGGACAGCCGAGGTGATACCTGCAATATATATCACCTGGTGGTACAAACTGACTGTGAGCCCATATATTTCACACTTGAGGATAAACTCTGGGCTAACTAATCCTTGAAACCTAGGAAGGCCCCTGCCCAGATAATGTCCCAGTGACTTATGTTGGTCAGAACAAACCATATGGGGTCCCTACATAAATGCACTAACCAATGGGATTACAACTGGAGGGATAATTGCTGAATCATGGCGGGGTGCTGAGATAATTCCAATATTCAAAAAAGATGATAGAATAGTTCCCCAACAACTACCGGCCCATTATCATTATCGATAACCTTTAAAAGGTGTTCTGCCACCAGGTCCTATATAAACCCCTTGCCTGGATCAACAAGGCTAGCAATTTATCCCCCACACAGAAGCTGGGGTCCACCCTTGCCTCAATGAGAATCAATCCTGCACTGTTTAATGGTCTCATAAAATTGCACACGAACATTTTTGGACGGTAAACAACGTTTACCCCGCAACTTTTTCCCCGCTTGGAATCACAACGCGGTCGTTACAACGACCGCGTTGTGATTCCGCATACCATAACTCCGCAAGTCGGAAGAACGACTTGCGGAGGGGGGGGGGGGGGAGGTGTTGGATTTAAAATCCAACACCTTCCCTAGTGTCCGCACACACTGGAGTTGGAATAGTAAATGATACTATTCCAACATCCAGCGCCCCCCCTCCGCAAGTCGTTGTTCCGACTTGCGGAGTAATGGTATGCGGAATCACAACGCGGTCATTGTAACGACCGTGTTGTGATTCCAAGCGGGGAAAAAGACGGCGGAATAACGTTGTATATTCTTTATGAACAAGTAGGTTGGGGGCTGGGAGGCGAACTGACCAAGCGAATACCAGTTGAACGTGGGGTGTATTCTCACCCCTATTTCTCTTTCGATGTTAATGATGTGGTTGACCAGCCTAACGCTTGTGTCCACAGCTCCTCCAGGCTGGGTGGATGCTTCATTCCAATCTTCCTATTTGCAGATGATACCCTCTTGGTCTCTGGTACCCCCTTTGGGCTTCAAAATTTGCCCAACAAGTGTCGTTTTTGTGATATTTGAGGCTTAGAGGTGAACACGACAAAAACTAAGATTATGGTGTTCAATCCTCATAGATCAAGTAGGGGTAAGTTCCTAATGAAGTGGTCGATTCTGAAAATAGTTGATAAATTTGATTATCTGGGGGTCACAATCCACATTACCCGAAAATGGAATTCTCATGCCCAAAGAGCGAACAGATTCTTCTCCATAGCACCTCGGCAAAAGTAAAAAGATACAAAGCAACCACTCCTAAATCTGTGTCTCCAGCAATTGAAGTTTACAGGGCAAAGGCACAGGCTGCAGCCTTGCATGGGATGGAACTCTGGGGGGTTGATAACACCAGTGGCCTGACTATTAAGGAAAACAGTTTTATGAGATCTGTAGTTAGCCTTCCCCAGAGCACCCCTATGATACCGTTTTTTTTTTATACCGGGCTCCAAAGGATAGGGTAAGTAGTATCCTTGAAGCCCTTGTTTTATTGGGTCAGGATGTGGTTAACCCCCTAGTTGATGAAATACAGGTCTACTGAAGAAGAACTCCTGAGCTCTGGCAAAGTATATCTTATCCGCTGGTTCGCTTATGTGAAATCTTCTCTCAATGAACTAGGTTTAAGTGTCTACTGGTGTAATCCGCCACTAATGAACAGTGGAGCTAAGGCTGCAGTAAAAGCTGCCTACTGAAACAGTAAAATCAATTCCTACCACTGTAATGCTAAATCTAGGGGGGGTGTTGGGAGTTTTTTTTTATTATTTCAATCTGCACCTGTACCGGAACCATACATGGATGTCATATACCAACCTCAGTCACATACTTTGTTCATGAAATTTAGGATTGGTTCAGCTAATTTACCTGGGGCTAGAAACCAAATTGAGCACATTCACCTCAATGTATACTATGTAATTACGTGACCGAGATTGTTGAACACATATTATTCTTGTGTCCTGCATATGGTAGACCACAACAGATTTGGACCCCGCTCTTTGTATCTCCATGGGTGTGAGGCACTTCAAGGTGGCCTATAGAATATTACTGTTTAATACCAGTCCCCTCACAGTGTTTCTCCTAGTCGTTACATATACACAGTTTGGCTATTAAGGAAGAGGAGGGTTTTATATTGTGATTTCTGTTCATCTCCAATTTAAACTGTCGTTTTCCTAAATGCTGATTAATTTTTTCTATGCTGTTATGTCGAAAATAGAGGGGCATTATGCTCCAAATTTACTTATCAAATATTTTACTCTATTAATTGCTTTTTCTTGAACTGTTATGGTATTATGGTATGTGTCTAATTCAGTTTGAGATTTTAGGATTTTTATGTGCATTTAATTGTAGTTCTTTTAAATGCATTTTCTTCCTGCGTACACTTCCACATCGATAAACCCACCGCCCCCAAACCCGCACCCTGCCTACCGCGAAGGAACTGGAGCAAATTCACCGAGGAGCACCTCAACTCCACCCTCAAACACGATGCCCACTCCACTTTGACCGACGCCAACCTCGCTGCCAAAGAACTACACAGATGGATCTCCAACTGCGCAGACAAACTCGCCCCCCTCCGCAACCCCAACAGACAATGCCCCAGAAAGGCCACCTGGTTCACCCTGATCTCCAAGAATCCAGGTGCACATGTAGATGTCTAGAGAAGAATTGGTGAAACAGCAAAACGCTGGAAGACCGCACCACATACAGGAACACCATGACAGAATACCAACATCTCATCAGATCAACCAGATGAACCTTCTTCCAGAACAAAATCTCCACCAATGCCGGCCACTCAAAAGAACTCTTCAGCATCATCCAAGAATTCACCAAACCCCCCAGCGAGGCCATGGACATCACCCCTTCCCAGGACCTCTGCAACAAGTTCAGCTCCTACTTCCATCTGAAAACCAAGTCCCTCTACGACAACTTCAATGAACGAACACCGGTACTCCGAAGCCACCCCCCCTCCAACAACACCAGCCAACCCACCATCTCCACCTGGACTCCAACCACCACCATAGACACCAAATTGACCATGAAAGGCATCCACTCAGGAGCACCCATGAACCCCTGCCCGCCGCACATCTTCCACAGAGGAGCCACCACCATCGCACCAGAACTACTATGCACCATCAACACCACTTTCGAAACCGGCACCTTCCCTGATGACTGGAAAAGCTCAGAAGCTAAGCCCCTGCACAAGAAGCCCTTGGCAGACCCTTCGGACCTCAAGAACTACCTAACCATCTCCCTCCTTCCCTTTGCGGCTAAAGTCACCGAGAAGACTGTCAACGCCCAACTAACGAAATTCATCGAAGAGAACTCCATCCTCGGCCCCTCCCAATCCAGATTCCGCAGCAACCTTAGCACTGAGACTGCCCTACTCACTGCCACAGACGACATCCGCACCCTCCTCGACCAACCACTCCGCTGCTCTGATCCTACTCGACCTCTCCGCAGCCTTCGATACCGTCTCCCACCGCACACTCGCCACCAGACTCCATGACCATGGAATACAGGGAACCGCCCTCGAATGGTTCCACTCCTTCCTCACCGGCAGGACCCAAAGAATCAGACTACCACCCTTCCTCTCAGAATCCACAGAGATCAACTGCAAAGTGCCCCAAGGATCATCACTCAGCCCAACGCTCTTCAACATCTACATGGCCCCCCTCGCCACCATCGTCAGACAGCACGGACTCAACATAGTCTCCTACGCCAACGACACCCAGCTCATCCTCTCCCTCACAAAAGACCCCATTACCACCAGACTCAGCTTTCAGGAAGGTATGAAGGACGTCACATCCTGGATGTGCAGCAGCTGCCTGGAGCTCAATTTGGAGAAGACAGAGGTCCTTGTCCTTGGACCCTTCCCCACCACCTAGGACAGCACCTGAAGGCCCACCACCCTTGGCAGCCCACCCTCCCCCACCGACCACGCCCGGAACCTCAGCATCATACTCGACTCCTCCCTCTCCATGACCCAACAGGTCAATGCTGTCGCCTCCACCTGCTTCAACACCCTCTGCATCCTTTGCAAGACCTTCAAATGGATTCAGCGGACTCAAAAACCGTCACCCATGCACTCATAACAAGCAGAATAGACTAGGGAAACGCCCTCTACGCCGGAATCAACAAGTCTCTGCTCCGAAAACTGCAGACCATACAGAACACCGCAGCCAAACCTGTCCTTGGCATCCCTCGACGAGAGCACATCACCCAACACCTGCGAGGCCTCCACTGGCTCCCCATCGAGAAGATAATAACCTTCAAGATACTTACCCACGCCTTCAAATGCCGCCACAACACTGGACCCCATTACCTCAACAAGAGAATCTCCTTCCATATACCCAAGAGAAACCTCTGATCTGCCGACCTCGCCCTCGCCGAAACCCCACACATCCGCAGAGCCAGAACGGGTGGAAGGGCCTTCTACATCGTGGCCAAGACCTGGAACAAGCTACCGGTCGACATCAGACATGCCCCCTCTCTGAACATCTTCAGGATGACACTCAAAACTTGGCTCTTTGACTAAATGGAGCTGCATCCCCCCCCCCCTCACGGGTGGGTAGCACGCTGACAATTCCCTGATTGATTGGTTGATTACTGATTTTTTTTCCCTATGAATGTAATCATCAATCATCACACATATATTTATATATGTATATTTACATATATTATAATACTGAATTACAGTATCATTTTGAGAAATATTATAAAAGAAAATGCTTTTCCATATATTATGAGTTTTTCAGGTACCTGCAATTTTTTGTTAATTTACAGTAAAATGATGGACTACATTTCTCATTCTATGTTAAAGGCTTTTGTAAAACCCAACATGGATTTGTAGTAAAAAGAGGTGTGTAGGGGGGTGAGGCTAACCATCATGGCCACATGGACGTGATCCATATGAGCTCCACAACATTTTTTTTAAAACTCGAGGTAGCAGGTGTCTTTTAGTGGTCCTTTGCCTGTCCCGGAGGCTGTGGGCGAGGGGGTCACTGAGAAAGAGACGGGTTGCTCCCTCTGATGTCACTGCAGGAAGGGTGAGACAGCACCGACCGCCTGAAGACGGCGAAGCACGGTAGGGCCCGAACGAGATGCATAGTCCTGCTGCGCCTCATTTAAACTAACACCGCGTGCCCTGTTAGAGCCAGAGCTGCTGGGGACACGGTGGGCTCTGACTTTGAGGGGGAAGGTGATGCCCTTCAACGGCAACTCTCCCCTCTTGCCACTGGACTCAGCTCCTGCCCCAGGGCCCAGAGCACCGCAGACTCACTGCGCATTCACCATGAGGCCTAAACATGATGAGGCGGCATAGTGCTGGAATCAGAGAGCGGTGCACACCTTCAGGAGCCTCTCCCGCTGCAAGTACACAGTGCCCAACTCTTCGTACAGTAAGTGGTGACCTCCCCTCTGCCCACTCCCATACCTTCATCTGCACCTGGTGCTGCTGGGGAAGCAGAGTGCCTAGATGCGAGAGGTGAGCTAGTTTGGTGGCGGTTACATGTTTCTCCATTCTACACCTGGCGTGGCCCTACGTCCTGAATCACGCAGGGAGCAGATGGATGGGCCTCAGGTCACTTCACTTGGAGGCTGATACAGGTCTTGGTGAGTGGTGTCTGGTCCTGCTGTGCACTTACCAAATGGCACTCACAACATGAGGCCTTCGGACTGAGAAACCTCCTGCTAAATGACGCTGCATAGCACATACAGAAGATGAGTGTTAAGGGATGTGGACGTCGCTCTCTGTTTATCGAGTAATGCCCTATTGGATGTATTGGATGTCTCGCTCTTTTCCTTAGAGTTGTCTTGCTCTACCATCTGGTAACTTCTTTACACTGTTCCATTGCACAGTTTTATCTGCTGCACTGTTGGGGGCCTCAAGGCATGCTTCGGGGTGATGGGTCCAAGGAGGCTTAATGCAGCTATTTGAATTGTTTGACAGGTATTTGGTAAAAGATGGGTGCACACACCAGAGGCCTTTGTCATGGGACACACACCAGAGACCTTGGTGTCTGAGAAGCTGGCTTCTAACCCCCTCATTCTAGCATCGTGGTCCCCTAGCCATTGTCACTTGCAGTTTCTACCACACCTACAGAGGCAATCATTTAGCAGCTCCCTTCCAGACGAGTCCTCTCTACAAATCTTGTGGAGGACACAGTGGCTCCACTGCTACCCTCCTAACTGCTGTCTTGGGCCCTCTATAACTGGGGGACTCTGGTCTTTTTGACTGACCTACTGCGAGTCATCTGAATAGCCCTAACGGTGTCGCTACACCATCTCGACATATCTTTTGCAGCCACACTCTATATGCCTCCCGAAAAAAAAAAAACAGACGACTAGAGTATCCAGTTATTTTCAGCCAATAGATTCACAGATCTGTCATTTGTTTGCCCATAGAGAAGAAGATGTGGACTTGACTAAGGAAGACCTCCTGTCCTCCCTTCAAGATTTCAAAAAAGGAACTATGCGGAGAACTCAAGGCTGACCTAGCCACTTCTTAAAAGGCCCTTCAATCCGAGTTTACCTCCAATTTCACTGCTCTCCTACAAGACGTAGATTCTATTGGCACATGGACACTTGATCTTAATACTACCTGCCAAACCTAGACACACCAATTATAACACCTAGAGAGGTCCACAGACCACCTTTAAGCACACCTTAAAGCAAAGCTTCTGAAATGCGAGGACCTTTAAAATGGCTCTTGACGTGACAATATCAGAAGGAGTGGAGGGACCTGACTTGGACCCCTTCATGGTGGGTCTTTTTTCAGAAATACTAGGGATGGGGGGCCTCAAGGTCAAGCTGGACCGTGTCCACAGACTGGGTTCGCTCAATCGAAGTAAGGGAAAGTGGTCCAGAGATGTCCTAACAAAGCTACTTTCTTTCAAGGCTAAGGAGGCCATCTTTCAGGCAGAAAGGAAACTAGATAAGGTGACCTTCCAGGGTGAGTCATGTTTTGTTTTGCAGGATATTGCCCCAGTGACGTTGACTCTGAGACAACAATTTCCAACCAATCACCGACAAGCTTTGTCAGGACAACGTTAAATATAGATGGACATATCCATTTGGCTTGGCTTTCTCCTACCAGAACAAACCACACCACTTCACAGACCTGTCGGTGGGGGCAGCCCTACTCGGGGTGAAGATATCTGATTCGAAGCACTCAGCGGATCTGGAGGCGGAACCATCCACCATATCCAAGGTGGGTACAGATCATGGACACTGGCTCTCGCAACGCAAATGCCAGAGGCAGGGGAAGTGAGGTGCACTTGGTTGAAGCAGTCATCCTCTACACAGCCCTTGAAGAGGCTTGATTAACCATGAGACTTTCCAAATCTATACCTGCATGAATCTATCACTACATATTGTCTGTTAGTATGGTAGGCCCCAACATGGGGTAAGCCTTCTATTGTTTGATACTGTTATTTACTGTTGTGACTATACGATGCTAAGATGCTTTATGAGTGCAACCACTGGTCTCTGTTTTGGCAGTATCACCTGTTACCTTGACCGTTAGCTACCCTGCTATGTATGTTCTAAGTGGTTCATGACTCAAAAACATGCATTTTTCCTGTTCTCTCGAATGTGTACCAAATATTGTGAAACATGGGTCCCAGTTAGGTTTATTTTGGTCTTTATTTGTGTTTCGTGAGTGAGCTCTTTTTTTATGTGCTAGGGGGGCAGAGCTGGAAAGAGAGGGAGGAGGGGTCTGGGGGGATATGCGAGACAGCTGTGTTAACGAAACAAGGAGGCACTGTTTAACCAAACACCCCACCTGTTACACCAATGGTGTTGACTACACTAACCTGAAACATTAGGGGCGTCAATTCCCCAGCCAAAAGACAAAAATTGGAGAAATATCTTCTTGATAAATGTTATGACATATTGGCATTGCAGGAAACACATCTTAAACGCAGCGATGAAAATCGACTTCGCCACAAAGCCTAGCCACATGTTTATCGATCCTCCATGTCCACCAAACGTAACAGGGTAGCCCTTCTATTTAATTCCACACTTTAAGCAGTAAAACAGACAAAGAGGTACTAATATTGATGGTGAAAGGAACGATCTCTGGTATGCTGTGCACCATCGCCTCGATTTACACCCCCAACTTGGCACATGCCACTTTCCTTCACTCATTTCTCACACTTCTAGGGGAATTTGCGGAGGGAGACATCATACTTATGCGTGACTTTAACCTTACCTGGGATCCGCAACTAGATAGCACGCACCCGCATTGCATCAGAACATGTAACCTTGCAAAAGCTCTCAAACAGTCTCTTTAATCTTTAGGCCTGGTGGACGCTTGGCAAAAGACACAACCTATTATGAGGGATTACAGTTTTTTCTCCCACTTTTGCCGCTCTTACTCATCGTTAGACTATGTATTCATAAGCCAAACTTCGATAATGGCAGTTTGGCAGTTTACTTCAGTTCTGTTGCCCTGTCGGACCCAGCTCCTGTTGAATTGACTCTTTATTGAAATGCTACCACACCCAAATTGTGCTGCTGGCTCTTCCCATGGTCTATGACTAGGTACCGCCTTTTTAGGAATGAAATACACAAACCTATTTGAGATTTTTTTTAACTAAATAAACCCCAGGACGCTAACTTCTCAATTGAATGGGATGCTTTTAAACAGTAATCAGAGGAAACTGTGCTGCTCTTTTGTCAGAGTTAACCAAAAAAAAACAAAGATAGGCTAGCTCCTGAAGCAGAACTTTGGTCCGTGGAAAGAGCTCATAAAGATACACCCACCCGCATACTACAGGGTAAAGTAACCGCCCTGAGAGGAAAGCTTAATGCTATATACACCAGTGTAGTGTAGTTCCTATTTCCCTGATAGGCTCTGCGCATTGGAATAATATACACTATAGTTGTAACATAGGACTGAGGTCAGTATGTCTCTATCGAGTACATTAAACTTAATTACTTGTGTGTGCCAGCTAACTCAGAGGTCACTAGAAACTTCTCGAATATACAAGAAGGGATTAGTTTCTGACAACCGCTTAAACATGACAACTTTGTTTCCCTTAGAGTCGGAACAATCTCAGAACCGTGGAAACAATAGATAACAGTTTCACTCAGTCAATCGTGTATGCTTCGTTTCTACAGAGTTGCACAGAAATAGAGAGACAGGCGTTTCCATAAAAAGGGGTTTATTGAACAGTCTTATTTCTCATGCAAGAGATATGAACTGCTACAATCGTAAGACAGGATGCGAAGTACAATACGTACAGGGTTAGCAGTAAGATAAAATAATACTGCAAAAGCATGGTTTGTAGCTATGACATATATTCATAAAAATATATACATAAATAACACAGGCTAAAATGTGAATACTCATCTGATGCTTCTAAATAGTTCTACCCCAGTGTACCTAACCTAAGTGTAGTACGAGGTAAGAAGCAGGTGCTGTTTTCTAAAGTATAGCTAGTTGTAGTTTTAGTTTTGCCAAGAGTTACCAAAAGTTTCTCTAAGTTCTAGTCTGCTCCATACCTTAGAATGTGTGAGATTGGACTCTCTTTCCGGGACTCGATATCTAACACCCCTCAAGGGGAGTCAGAAACACTGGAGCTGGATTCTCTGCGAGGAGGATGACAGCGTCTGGTCAGTGCATCTGGCGGGAACTCGATCTCCTTCCGAACTTGTCACGGTGAACCGCAAGTGGGCAGTCAAACTGGACCGTACCAGAACCGTGGTTTGCCAGGGCAAGTGCAGGTATATTTATACCTTGAAGGTGTTTAGGAATGCCTGTATTGACGTAAAAGTCGGGCATCGGAATGTCATGAATGAACCCCTAAGGAATAGATGTTCATGGATAATAAATGAGTTATTGGAGAAATCAATATCCAAGCAAGGGAAATTCCTAAAGGCTTAAGAGTCTGGTTTTCCAAGAACTCGTTGTGACGTGGATTGACGAATGTAGGAGACCATGACTGTATTTGGTTAGCATAGACAATGCCTAAATAAGGGCTGGATTTTCTATGCCTAAATAAGGGCAATATGAATTGTACCTATAAGGGCATAAATCGGGAAACCTATATACGGAATCTAAATCTACACACAACACCAGTAGAAGCAAATTCACTCTACTACGTCTTAAATATGCGAGATACGATAAGGGGAAAAAAGTGGGCTCCTCTCTAGCATGCCAACTCAGAAGAAAGCATAAGAAGGATTTTATTAGCCATAACCAAAATAACACAGGGGAATTACACACCTCTGTGCATGATAAGGCTCAGGCCTTTCATGATTTTTACAAAACCTTCTATACCTCTGCAGTGCCCTGCATGCTGTCTCAACAGAAGTACTGGTAGATTTGCCCCAAGTGTCAGCAGACCAGAAAAATTAACTAAGCTGCCCGATTAAGAAGGAGGAGGTTTGGTTGGCTATCACTACTTCTAAGACAAATAAATCCCCAGGCCCCAATGGGTTTACTGTGCTATTCTACAAAACCTTTAGCACTGAACTCATACCCCATCTTAATGTCCAACTCAATTATATAGCAACCGCCGCAATGATCACCCCTTCAGTGAGTGATCATGTACTTCAATTGTCCCTGAGCCAGGGAAAGATCCACAGTTTGTACTTCTTATAGCCTATAGCCATGCTCAACTTAGATGTAAGACTGTACACTAGAATCCTTGCCACCGGATTAGAAGGTATCCTGCCCAATTTAATCCACCCCGAATAATCTGCTTCATCCCTGGGAGGCAGACACATGATAATTTGAGGAGGATAGTCCACCTGGTCAAAAAAAGCCAATAAGGAACAAATTCCGGCTAGCCTTTTAGCATTAGACCGGTTGGATTGGCCCTTTCTCTTTCACACCCTCCACAAATTTGGTTTTCATGAGCAATTCATCACCATGGTCCAAGCGAATTATGTAAATCCTCTCTCAAGAGTCATGGTTAACGGAGTGGGTTTAGGCTTTTTCCATCTAAGTCGGGGTACCTGACAAGGGTGCCCACTTTCCCAACTCTTAATTGTGCTTAGTATTAAACTCCTGGCCTCTAGATTCGGAGCTGCACCTGCAATTCATGGCATCCCCCTTTGGTTCAGTGGACAATAAAATGTAATATTTTGCAGATGAAGTCCTGATCTCCATTACTTCCCCAACCATCTCCCTGGAGGCCATACAATTCGAATTACCCTACTATGAAACAGTGGCGGGGTACAGTATAAATCTCCACAAGTCCCTCCTCCTTAATCTGACCCTCTCCACAAACGAAATGGAAATGCTAGCGACCAAGGCTCCCTTTCAATGGGTTAAAAAGACATCACTTATTTGGGAATCAAAATTTCCATCAAGCTTACTGTTCTTAATAGAGATAAATTTGCCCCACTGCTCCGTCAGTTGGAACTAGATTCTAAACGTTGGGCCCTCATGTGCTTATAGTGACTAGGACGTATTAACGCAGTTAAAATAACAGTTCTGCGATATTGTGCCTCTTTCAAGGTCTCCCAATTGATGTGCCACAAGACTTTTTTACAGAGCTCCACTTGCTGGTGATATGTGTCATTTGTCAGTAGGATTTTGGGATTACCACTTATAGCCTGACTGACTCACATGAAAGCATTGAATCTCTTTAAATTTTGATCCTCCTCACAGCCCTGGGGGCCAGCTCCCCAATAATTTTGGTTTTGCTTCTATGATACTGGCTCTCCCAGCACCACGTACATGTAGCAGAATACATAGCTTCCTTTGCTCACTTATGGATGATTGTTTAATGTTCTTTAGGAGGCGGACTAATGGGCATTGGAATAGTTTTTATATTGATAACCAGAGGACACTACTATGTTAGTCTGTGCTATTTTAATGACACAGTCTTGTTTATAGCAACTATGAATGACATTGATATTTCACTGTATTGTATAATGACTTTCTTCACCTGTATGATGTCTGTACAATTTGGTGCCAGTGGTAAAAACTTCAATAAAAATAGCTTGAGAAAAAAGAGTTTTGGAAATAGTTTGGTCATTTTCTGTATTTAAATATAAAATACAAATAATGTATTTAAAAAGTAATTACTCTTTTGTTTATCATTCTTCCCACAAGGTAGTTATCATGATAAGTATTTAATTGCACCTAGATTGTACCAGCATATGTTATATGGACCTTACCAAAAATTTAATCAAAAGGATTCAACTCATTCAAAATGGTGTAGAAAAATGAATCTCCCATTCTTTGCGTAGAGACCATATCTTGCATACCCTCTTCTCTCTTCACTCTCTGCCAATTGAATTCTGTATTGTCATCATGGCCATTGTTATCAGACATAAATCCTTTACAGGCAAGCCCCTGCTTGCTTGGCCAAGCAAATCTCTTTCTGTATACCCCTTATCATTCTCTATGCTGCAGCGGCATCTCTCTAAGTGGTACCCAAGGTGAGAACTTTTTTGGTTGCCGTGACTACAAAATGGTTGGAACTGTTTACCCACTGTCCTGCGATCTTCACCATCAATTATGAGTTTCTTGAAACAACTAAAAACATTACTGTTCTGAAAATATATTTTTCAGCCTTAGGCCCTCAGTTCTATTCAGCCTGCAGCATCCTTAGAGTATTAGCATGTATGCAGTTTACATATAACCCCAAACCTAAACACAAGGAAGAGGCTTTATCCCTCTTGCAACTTTTAAGTCAAGTCTAGCAGTGTTCACCAATGATGAGTCAGATCACAACACCTATCTATTGAACCAGAAATTCCAATAACTAATGATTGATATGGCTAACGACTCAGATGAGAAGGTGCTCCCTTATATTAAAGATGAACATCTTCCTTGAAAATCAAGAGTAGTTTCACATAGTCACACAACCAAACACTGGGCGTTTATGTCATTCAGCAGTGAGTATGATGAGTCAGGAGGGACCTCCTGTCAGGATCCATAAATGGTCCAGTGTAATGAGGGACAAGAATCATGTCGAAAAACTATTATCAAACATTTTTTTAGGAAGGAAGTAATGGCCAAACAGGGGCAAGTCTATCCCAATTAGCTACTGGAAGGGTCCTCAGTCATTATAAGGAGCAGCAGTAACTAGGTTTATGACATTATTGGTATTCACACTGAGAACTTGAGTGAAATGTAATTGCCATGCAGATTATCCAACTGCTATGGATGATAAGAATCAAGCAATTGTATGAGCACATGTACGCACATATGAATGATCCAAAGATGCAACAGGACTGCTCAAGGCCTCGACTTTTAATCTCTTAATCAGGCACTACCCAATGAGTCCTTCAAATGAGGAATCACAAAGATGTGTGCCAAAAACAAAACCAACATGCTACTTCCAATTTTTTCCCCATGCAGAGCATCAGGCCCACCAGTTTTTGTCCAATTATAAGGACATAGTTATCAGGCCTACAATGGTGGATACAAAGTTGAAATGTATACCTTCATGTATCACTAAGACTACTTTCAGAAAGGAGGAATTATCAATCTATTGTTTTTTACCCAAAACATCAGCAACAGCTGCCAATAAGGAAATTGGTGATCATAGCATGTAAAATGAATTTCACCCCAAGATTCAGCCTTCATGATTGATGAGCATCCACAGGTTTCTTTCTGCTACATATTGAAATTTTCAACCAAGTCCAACTATGAAGCTGCCCCCTTATTGTCTTACCATGTGAGACATTGGGACCGTCCTAGTATTCCTGTCCAAATTGACATCATCAACCATTGTACTAAACATGTCCACTTTTCTGAATGATAATTGGGACACTCCAAATATCTTGCAATGCATGTCTTTCAATCCAACACTTGAACTTGTGATGTCCCTCAACACGGAGGCCCTCCATGTCAATGACCAACCTAAAGGTTGTGAAATGGAGCTTAGGTCAGTTGAAGTACAACAACCTACCCCCTATGTTCATCACACAGTGTATCAAGGGGGTACGCATGAAAAAGTATTACTTGAAGTGGGCAGCACCTCAATGGACATACCTCTTGCCTTAAATCTAGTGAATCTTTATGTTGACCAATTCAAATGCCACTTACTTCTCACAGAAAACAGTGCATTAAGCGACCAGGTGACATACTGGCACAGATACATTGATGGTATCCAGCTTGCTTAGCTGAACTTGAAACATTTGAATTTTCAGGGCAAGCTGACTGAAAAGGATAAACAACTTTATTTGTCTTATCAGTTTGATGGGCACTTTTTTAGTGTCAGCTCCTGAAGGCCAAGGTGCATACTCAGACAACAGACAGAAATTCCTACAAGAGTGGTTACCCTAAGTAACATACAGACCTTTTTTGTACCGTAAACAAAACTCTGCCAAAATAAATGAATTATTGGAACATTTCTCAAATTAAGAGAGAATGCCCTCAAAATGTGTGAGCTTTTGGCAAGTTATGAGTATTTGATAACAAAAGGAAGGCTCTCCTAAAAACAATGGAGAACTAAAGTATAATCGAATAACACTTGTTTCCAAATGCTTAAAACTAGTAAATAGTAGATGTTGAATGGTTCTTTTTTGCAGTAATACATTCTACCTTTTAAGTGAGGCCCCAATCTCAGAAATCAACTTGTCCACTCTGTTCAAGAGAACTATGTTGAGAAACCCAAGAATCAGACAGTTCTGTGAGCATTACTTATTGTCTCCAGGCATGTCCCCATTGGCAGAAGTAATGTATATTAGAACACATCTATATACAAATAACTAAAAACTAGGGGCCAAATTTCAATGGCTGTCGGACGAGCATCCGGCCGCTATCGTTTTGGGCACAGGACTTTCCGACAAGGAGTTGGCGGTCCTGACATTCAAATTACAATACGACCACCATGCAGGCAGTTGTAAACATGGGGGCAGATTTATGTTTCCTGGCGCATCCCTGCATATCAGCAGGGATGCACCAGGAAAGATGCGTCACGCAAGTTTACCCTTGCGCCACCACAGATGCACCGCATTTACAATGCAGCGCATCATGGCGCAAGGATAAAGAGATGTGTGACGCATCTGATGGCATAAGGGCGGCGCATTGCTGGAGTCGTGTCGCAAGCACGACGCAACTCCAGCAATGCTCAGGGGCTGCCCATACCTAACATGCTGCGTTGTGCCTTCCGCCTGCTTCAAGCAGGCGCAGGGTTTTGACGCAGCAGCGTCAGAAAAGTGACTCAGTGAAATCTTGTAGATTTCACTGCGTCACTTTTCCGAGGCTTTTTCCGACAGAACGCCACTCTGCATACATTAAACCTGACGCAGGTTTAATGTAGCGCAGGGCTTTACAACGTGACACATCTCCCTAGATGCGTCACGTAGTAAATAAGGGGCAACATGGCGCATGGTTTACGCCGCCGCTGCGTCACAGAAGTGACGCAACGGCGGCGTAAATGTCTCGCAAGGGGCATGTAAATCTGCCCCCTGCTTTTTTCTATTGTGGCTTACTCTGTGGGCCAGAAAAGGACCGCAGCACAAGCCACAATAGAAAAAGGCATGTTTTGAAACATTCATGCACCGTGTGCCAGGCATCATGTGGTGCCTGGCACACGGTGTATGGATGTTTGGGGAGGCACCACATGCATGCGCCCCCGTGGCTCTTTAGCAGATGCCCACAGGGGACGATGGCCCTGCTAGAGGCCCTGAAATTTCCTTTCTGTTTGCCTTTATATGGCGGGCAGACCGTCATGTAAAGGCAGAGGCAAAGGGACATCCTAATCCCGACTGCAGTGCCTCCACAGGCATTGCCCCCATTGTAGGGATTAGGCTCCGACCACTGCCTCAACAGGGTCCTTGAGCCTGTCAGAGGCGGCTGTCTTTACCCCAGCCCAAATCGCTCCAACAACCAGCATTGTAATTTGTTGGTCAGACCAATAATCGGGCCGTTGGGGTTACAAAAATCAAGGATTCAAAGGCAGCATATGAATTTCTACACAATTCATTAAGTTCATCTCATCATTCGGCCATATATGGGTATGACTGCGGAACATGAAGCTTGCACAGCTGAACTGAAAAGCTCTTTGAGGATTTCACTTCTAAAGTAGTCACCTACTTTGTCTCAGCCAACCATGACCCAAATGAGATGTGAGGATACTAATACCCCTTTTGTAAACGGAATTTCCCTACAGATCGGGGGGGTGGGGGGAGGGGAGGGGGGTTATGTGTATAATATGTGTTTTAGCGCCAAGAAAAACATCTTTTTAAACTGCCATACTGTGAGGGGCCCCCATGGAACAATTAGCCATGAACCTACTAAGTGCACTGTGTCAAGCCCCTTAGGTATACATGGGTACAGGACATATTGTAGCAAAAAAGGACATTTCTTACATTTACGTATAGCCTTATGATGTAGCCACCACTTTGGTCACCTCGCTTGTTTGACTCTCCTTTTTATGAGCACATGCTCCTAAACCAAATTTATTATGTGAGACATCCTTGATGTCCGCTTGAAGCACCTGTCACTTTAAGAGTGAATGTCTTCACTCACAAGCATGAACATGCGCATTTTTCTTCTGCTCTGAGCTATAGCCTGTCCATAGAAAAATCATTTGTTTAAAAATAAACCTGTCATTTAAATGAATAGGTAGTTGACACATGCAGCAAATGGGCTGTAACAAAGCCTTTAGCATAAACACTGCAATTCAATCCAGCATTGTTTATAGATTTGGAAGCAGACTATGAGGCCCTATGATGATATAAAGGTAGGTGTTCAGTGTGCAATAAATGGCTCTCCCAGGTAAGAAGGATCATTTTTGTCTGCAACTTGGGACAGGCCTGGCCATGCATTTGGAGAAAAACATAAACAAATAAAGGGCTCTGGAAAGCAGATCCAACCAATATGTGCTACTGACGCATCGCATTTGAGCGAGATTGACATTCATGAAAAGGTAGCCTGATGGGCATTTTTCTTCTCAATATAGGGAATAATGCATTTTTAATAACTATGTTGAGTCTTACAGTTATTTTTTTGCATGTCACATGAGACATGCCATTGCGCACAAAATGGTGCAAATCATAATAAACAATTTCGACCTGATGCGAATACCCCCTATTCCTTTCTCAGATATTTTCATGTTGACAATGCTTTTATGATTTAGTGAGAGAAAGCTATGTTTGAATAGGGCTGGTCTTTTTAAAAAGATATCATCTTTTTTATTCTCTTTTCTCGGAAATCCCTGCGGATTCGCCTTAGAGATGTGTGAGGGTGCTAATTACACAAAACTGACTTAGAGGTTAGATAATGCCAACACTGCTCATAGAGCTTTGGCAACTCCTTGTAAAAGTCGCGGGATTCCCTAGAAAGTGGAAGTGTTCACTCAAACTTTCATATAGTCTCATACGAAGTTTGTCTGTTGCAAAAGCAAATCGGTATGTTATACAAGATGGACGCTCACCAAAGATCTACAAAATAACCCTCAGGCTAAACAGATATTCTCGGAGTTTAGGTAAAATCATTGAATATTTGCCCCCTTCTAAAATATTATGCCAGCCCTCTGATGGCCACTAGGAGTGTACCCGAGACTTGAAACTAAGGGCCTAATTACGAATCTGGCAATCCGAGGACCACCAGACCCATGGGGGAATGGCAGTCCAGCCACCATCGTGCCGGTCAGTGGTCGGACCATCATTGCACCGATGCAACCGCCAGGGAACCAACATACCCTGGCAGTGGTGCAGCGGTAAGGGCCGTACAATATGTTTGTGGTGTCACTCCGGCACCACCATGCATATTACGAGTTTCAAGATTGCGAGGTGTGTCATGGTGGTCTTTACCCCATTAAAACACTGGCGGTCTTGAAAGAAAGGGAGCCCTGCAGGGCCCCCTGTTGCCCATGTTCATGGGTATGCATGCAGGGGGGCACAACATGTGCACCCCTGTGTGCATGCACCTCATAAGTTGCACATAAGTTTATTTATTTGCATAGTTTGTTAAAACCATTGCAATACAAAAATATTTCATTTCAAGACAATCTAAACGTATAAAACTCCATGCTTCTAAAAACGTTAAAATACTTTAAACACTGTGCTATAATTGTGCAAAATTACAAATCTAATGTCAAGTTTTTAGACTCATTATATCCGGCTGTGCACATTTAATTTTGTCTCTGAGGTGTCTGATTTAAGTCTGTAGATTCCTTTAAATATCAAAAAGTTAATACATACAAAATGAGGTGCTATGGCTCAGAAATAGGGCTCATTGGTGCTTGACGTCGAGCTCCTCCTGTTCCTGCAATTGTTCCCATGCGGTTGAGTTGAGTATGCGGTTTGACTATTATCAATAACAAGGTTTCCTGCATTCTTTTTCTCGCTTGCCCTCAAGAACTTTACCAAGTAACAGTTCAATTGAGGGTCGCTGGGTGTAAAACATGCCAGAACAGCCTGTCTCCTAGCTCGCACCCTTCCCTGATTAAATTTAACTTTTAGTAGTTGTTTCCGTTCTTGTAAGAATTCTTTGCAGGAGCATAGTAGATGCAGCAGATCTTCCGGTGCTGAAACACATAGGCGGCACCTGGGGTACGCCTTCTCCCTCAGCCAAGGTGGAAGATGCTGTATGCAGGGTACCAGACCAAATCTATACTTCATAAAACACATTTTTGTATGCTTTGCATAGCTCAAATTGAAGTACTTTTGAGCAGCTGGCACGCAATAGGTATGCAGAGTCATCCATCCGTGGGTCCTCTCTGAGAGTGAGGCTTTGACCTCCAGCCACGAAAGATGTTTGACTGTTTTCCAGACCAGTTTCTTAAGCACGCTGGTATTTGTAGGTGTTTCCCATTGTTGGTTCAATCCTAATTTGAGTAAGCCGTTTTTAAGATATCTCGCTGCGGGTGAAGGGGGATAACATTCTATCTCTTTCCATAGACTTTCATTTAAAGTTCCCCGGAGGGGCTTTCCATATTTTATCCCAGGCTATGATGTATGCCCCATGTCTCGCGATTGATTGCTTCTGTATGCCAAACTCGAGTCTGATTTGCGAGGGTGAAGTATATTTAGGCAGCCCAAATATGACCCTATACGTAGTTGATACTGTGGAGTCAAGTTGTTTGGCATCTCTTCCTTTCCGCACCCCACTGCCATAAGTAATTGTTGGCAGTAGCTTTGCACGAACCACCTGCACCATGGGCTGAATCGATGGACCGTTTAGTTTAGAGTTCAAAGCTTATAAAGAAGTTGCTAGGGCAATACCTTTATGCCTGATGCTGTTCCTCTGCGCAGGAAATTGAGCACCTTTGTCTATCTTTACGCCCAGATATTTATATTCCAAAGTTTCCTCAATACGGGTCTCCCCCCAGAACCATGCTGCAGGTTTTTCTCTTTTTTTACTGATTGTAATGGTTCTTGTTTTGTCACAATTTATCGTTAGACCATTTTCTTTGGAATAGTCTTGTGTAGCGTTTATAAGATGTTGAACTTTCATTTGGTTGATCAGGACTATATTGTCCGCAGGTAGGAGACATGGCAGTAAGGTGTCTCCCAGTTTTGGAGTGTGTGAGTTACAGGCATTTAGTATAGGTACAAAATCAGCTATAAACAGATTAAAGAGTGCGGAGGCTAAAACACATCCTTGTTTAAGCCCTTTGTCCATTGGTATGCGTCTCAACAGAAATGATCCATCGCCCAACTTAATCTGAACCCAAGTGTCAGTGTGCAGATTTAGAAGGGATTGGGGGAGCCCCCAGCTATGCAGTTTGGTCCATAGTCTGTTTTGATTGACATTATCAAAGACTGCTTTATTATCAATAAAACATAAATGCAGGGGCCTCCTTGACATTTCGGCCTTGTCAAAAAGCATTGCCATCGTTATTATGTTTGTTGTTGTCCCCATTGCTTTCACAAATCCAGTCTGGATTAATGGGATAGCGGATTTCTCTTCTGCTCATGCCTGGAGCTCCTCTAGTAACATTACAGCAAAGAATTTTGCCTCGTTGTCCATTATTGCCACCAGCCGATAGTTCAGTGGGGGTGACCTTTCCCCTGACTTGTGAATTGGTGAAATAATAGATCCTCTCCAAGAGTCTGGCAGGATGTTTGTCATCCCTATTTCCCTGAACACTGGTTCTAGCTCTTCCGCCCAAAAAACGGATTCTTGCTTGTAGAGTACCGGTGGTATTCCATTTGGGCCCGGTGCCCCTTCTCTACTGCTTTTGCCTATTTGCCTTTAAATAATCTTAATTTGATTCATTGGCAAGTCCTCATTTGAGATGTCTCCATCTGCTTTCCGGAGTGAGGTCTGGTTGCTATTTGCGTATGCCATACTGGTGGTAAAACCTTCTGATACAACCGAGATATCTTTCCCCTTTACACTAGACTCTGTTTCTTGATGGAAATGAGACCAAAGATAAATGCCCCTGCTTCCTCTGTGATGTTTGAAGAAATCTCATTGTGGTTAGGATGAACAAATTGACCTATGGTTCTCCAAAAACTTGTGCTGTTATTTTGTTTGATGTCGGCATGCAATTTTGCCCAGAGATCGTTCCCAGCTTCTCTGTTAGCATTCCTTTTTTGTTTCCTCAATAGAGCCTTGTTCTTTCGCAGTAAGTTTAGTTGTATTGTGTTATGTGGGTTACACCGAGCGATAGATGGAATTCTTGGTGTGATTGATTTCTTTCTTTGCGGATTGCGATATGAGCTTCACTCCTCCAAATCTCTGCTGGGTTTGGAGTTTGATCTTAGTAGCATAAACTGCCATGGTTTCCGTGAAGTTTTCCCACTTCCTGACTTTGTCTTGTCCAGCCCTCATGTCAAAGTGTTCTTTTGCAGTTCCCAGCATTCTGAAATCTGTAGCAGTCCCAAATGTGATTCTTTTAAGGTCAATGGTGAAATCTGATGCTCAAGGTGCCCGGCACTGCTCGAACATATAGACAGTTGTTCCGATCTCGATTTCTTGTGTCCGGTGATCACTTTCTCCTTCATCACCCAGTTGAAATGAGATCATTTGATGGAACAACTCAAGGGGGACAAAAGTGTAGTCCAGTATGGTGTTCGATCTTGTTGAGCTGTGAGTTGCTACGGGGGGATTGTCTCCTCTTGATCTACCATTTAATGCCCTTAGGTTTAAATGTTCCAGTTCCTCCAGGGCCGACTGTCCAGCCTTAGTTTGTTTGCATGGACACAGTTTCCCTTGCATTGGTATGTTCCAAATTGTATTTTGTAAGGATACTTCATCATCCAAGGAGGAGCGCATTAGATTTAAGTTTTGGTCCCCTGTAAGAATAAGTTCAGTTGTAGGTCCTTTTCTAATACATGTTTCTACAAAATTACACATTTCTTTTATTAATTTGCTTTTTCGTTTTGGTTGAATGTAAACATTTATAATTATGATGTTGATGTCCTTTACATGTGTTGATGTTGGAGAAAATAAATTTACAGCCAGAGTTGCTGGTGATGTAGGGCCAAATTCACGGGCAGTTAGATTGATTGTACTTGCAATATATATGACCAGACCTCCCTGGAGATGTCCAGTCTTTGCCCCTGCTAGTGCACTTGTGTAGAAATGCAGGAATCCTTGCAAATGAGGGGGATCAATCAGCCAGGTCTCTTGTAGAGCCACAATATCAAAAGCCCTGATGTGGTTGATGAAATCCAGATCTGGAAATTTATTTGCCAGACCATTCACATTTCATGAGCATATCCTTATAGATCGTTTCGTGTCCGGCCTTTTTGGTGTACCTGGAAATTGTCAATCTTTTTTGTTGTTATTTATTGTTCTTGAGATCCATCTTATATCAGAATCCCAATTCTGCAATGTAGTGGAGTCACAATAGATTTCAGATTCTGCTGTAGGGACTTCCCCATTCGTTTTGCAGTGCCCCATGGCTCCTTTCAGTACCGATACAGTAGGCCTGTTTGCGGTCACCTCGTTTTCCCTTGTGTGCTTTGGCCTTAACAGGTCGGGGTATCTTGGCTTAATATGTGGGGTAATGGTTATCCCCCACGTCTTAAAAGTATCGCTTTCTCAATATATTCTTTGTGCAATAGTAGATGAATTCCATGTTGCTCTCGTTTTTTCCCCTGCCATGGAGTCCTTGCATTTAATGAATTCTATCGAGTCTAGGTCAGTTGTCTTGATCTCAGTCAAGGATGGAATGTGGGATAGCAGACGTAGTATGTTGTCTCGATTCATGATATCATACCTTCCCTTAGAGGTGTATTCTGGTATAACCCATAGGGCGTTTGTTTCCTCCCTGTTTATCCCTTTAGGGTCAGTTTTTTGCTTAGCAATTTGAACAGCAGTTTTGTTCTGACATCTTCCTGTCTCCCTCGGGTTCCCTTCTGCTCTTACCAGTTGCACCTTTTGTTTAGCTTCCGCCAAGCGTCCTGCGGATTCTCTCTGATTTAATTCCCGACTAATTTGGTTAGGCTCTGAGAGTTCCTCAGGATGCTGTCCCTGGTATTGCTCTGTATTTGTAGAGGAAGAAGTTTGAGTGTCTGTCATATCATTATCACGGAATTGACCGGTACGTGTGTTCTCCATTTCCCTACGGTCCATTACCTTGTTGAAAAAATGGCTCCTCTTTGTGTTCTCTAGTTCCATGCATTTAATATTCTGGATGTCCAAGCTCGCCTTGTTTCCCCCCGAGACTTGACCATTTGTCAAAGAATTTTGAGAAATTCCCGGTGGCGTATCATCCTTGATACAGTTTTGCAGCTCAGTTCCGGTCGTAGTTTTTACTTCAGTATTTTTTATACAATTTTTATACAATTTATAGTGCTGTTCCTTTCCGAGGATGGCTGTGTAGATTCTATATCCACTCCCTCCCCTAGTTGCTCTATCTTTCTAACTTTCTTGGGTTCTTATTGGAGACTTTTGACTTAATCCCGCCTCTATTTAGTGCCTTTTGTTTCGGTTGTTTCTGGTATGGATGGATTTTGTTGATTTATTTCTTTTTGGGTTGATGTTACCCAGAAGAGGCGCAAAAATCCGTTGTTGTCACAATTTTGTTTTTGCTTCCGACCCTTTCGTTTTTGTGCGCATCTTTGTTTTGCATTCATTTTGTTTACCCCTTTCTCCTCTCCCGTGGTATCCGGTACTTTGCTTGGTGTGTCTGAATTTTGGCTGTTCATATTTTATCCATTATTTTGTGTCTGTTTAAACGTGGTAAATAGATTCTCATCCTTAGTGATTTCATTTGGGTGAGTTGTCGTGACTTTATAATTTCCATTTGAGGATTGTTCCACTGTCAACTCAGTACGGCTGTTATTTGAGCATTTTTTAGTTGTGTACATAAATCACTCAGCATTGTCGGGAGAGTCGCTAGTTTATCAACAATCGGGCTGCATCCACAGGTTTGACTGTTAGATAGGGCGTAGTCCTGGATGCTTTGCATAGAGGTGTTCAACGTGCCTAGCTTGCTGTCAATTGCAACCACAAACACTGCCAAAGTATTCATTAAGTTTAGTTGTTTGTCCATTGATATTACAGGGCCTCTACCAGAAGTTGCACTGTTTTTAGCAGACTTGCCCAGGCTTTCCCATTATCAGATTGCTGCATGTCTTCATGTTGATTTCCGGATGCGCTCTTTAGGCATCCTGGTACATTTGTTTTTGCTTGCTTCCCCTCCACTCCGTTATGGGCCATATGTCCCATTTGCCCCTCTGTTTTTATGTCTGCTGGGGCGTTATTCCTGCCGTTATCCTGTGAGTAGGTTTCGAGGAGCTCCTCCCATTTTTCCTTGTTGAGATATGAGAATTTGTCCAGATATTCACTATCATCCAATTCGCAAAAATGGGATAGCGTGGATTTATGTTGAGTTGGTGATGTTGCAAGCAATTTTTTGTGCACTGAGCCCAGATTTTCTTTTAGGATTTTGGTTACATCCGCTGCTGTTTTTGTTTTTTCTATTTCATCTGCAGGTATGTGTATTCTTTTCCTTGCCTGCCAGTTTTCTTCGGGCCTGTCTAGCTCACAAATGGTTGATGCCTTTATTATGACACAATTTCCTCCTTCAGCTTTGTTTCTTGGTATACTCCAAGGCGAATGAGCATTAGAAAAGTCTGAAATGTCTTTTGCTTCAAGGTTATAAATGCCTTTTCCTTCAGTAGTGGCTTCCCGTTCATCCCTGGCCACCTTCTTTGTGTTCAACTCCAGTGTTATCTCTGTTACTTCGTCTTTGGGTTGATTTCCGAGGGTCTGGGACACCGGAGGGGCTGAAAAAGCTTGACACTGTAGGATTGTTGGTGGAATTATTACTGAGCTGGCTAGGCTGGCTGGACTGACTAGACCAGAAGTCTCCATCCTTTTACTTAGATCCTTTACTCTCTCCGCTTTCAGTTTGGTGTAGGGGCTGGAGGGGAGTCAGAAGGCCCATTGTTGGTGTAGGGCTTAAGAGAAGAGTGTCTCCCGCGTTTTTAGGAAGCAAAATTCCGTGTCATTTTTGGCTGAAAAAGACGATTTTTAAGATTTTATTTTCTGGAGTTATGTTGATTATGTTGCTTGTCCTTTTGGTGTCAGGAGTTAATTTGAATAAAGTGTCAGTTTTCTGTATAGCAGGTCTGGTTTTTGCCTGCGGTTCACCCACTGTACCAGCAGGTGATTTCAGCTTCCTTTTCCGCTTGCTGATATTATTTGTAGGTGCAGTCCCTCCACGCACACGTCCTGACCTCATATTTTGCAGTGCTGTGCTGTGCTGATTTACCTGCTGATTTACCTGGTTTTATTGATTGTTTGTTTATTGACTTTCCAGTCACCTTTTTTTTATGTTTGTAAATTTGTATAGATTTGTATAGATTTTATATATGTTATAGAAAATGTGTTTCCTTTAAATCCTTTAAATCCTTAAGGTATTACCCCAAGTGGTCACCCTATGTCCCACGGCCGATGCTCAAAACTGCTGGCCGGGAATAGCAGTCAGCAGTCAACAGTCAACAATCAACAGTCAACAGCAAAAGGCAGCAAGATAGCAGCATGAGGCAGCAAGAATGAGCAATCGCAATAGCTCAGCTGCGGTGGGCCTCGAAGGCCTCGAAGGAGACGTACTCCCAGAAGCAGCGCAGAGTCTTTCAGCCTGCGGTGGCAACTCTCCTCTCCTCCCCGCTCACAGAGCACAGCGCACGGGGCACAGTGCTAGATTCACGGCCGATGCCACACCACGCAGCCCATTCGCCTTGCCTTGCCTCCGGGGAGATGCAAAAATACCCAGGACCCCCTTTCCGCTAATAATGAGGTCAGTGCCCGCGTTAGGGGCACAGCAGTGGCGGCAGCAGCTCCTTGCTGCACTCGCGGCTGCACTCGCGGCCTCCAGCTACGGTTTTGACTGGAAAACCCAGTCTGGACTCTCCTTGCACTGCATGCACCTCAGCTCCTGCATGCATGGACTTTACAGTCCATTCTGTGTAGGAACTGTTTTTGGCATTCCCATTGCGGCATCACTGTGGGATCCTTAGGGCCTCATTACAATGAGTCTCGGAAAGCCTGCAAATGCAGTTCCAAGGCTTTCCGAGCCTCATTGCGGTTTCAAAACCGGCAGCCTCCTTACAATGGAGGCTGTCAGTTTAGAAACCAGCCGGACATTCCTGCTGCCTTCCAAAGGCCTCAAGGAGCACGTCTGCCAGTCAGAACCGACACATAATCCCTATGGACAGCTCTTTACGCCATCCGGAATACGATGGCCGTTTCTGGTAGGGTTTCTATGCATGACTTTCCGACATAGAAACGCTGTTGGAAAGCGAATTTTGGGCCCTATGCAGGGCCCCCTTCAGCGAGCAGTATCCGGTTGGGTGCTGAGGGGGCACCTGTGGTGCCTCCCGCTCATCCGTGCACCATGTGCAAGGCAACATGAAGTGCCTGCCACGCGGTGCAGAGATGAACAAAACTCCCTCTTCTGTTTGAGAGTTTGTACTGCAGGCGGTTTCTGACTATAGCACAAGCTCCCATATAAACAAGCATTGGCATAGCCAACAGGTCTCGCTTTTGGGACCTTATAAGTATTATAAGTATAAGTATAAGTAGCTATGCAGCACAATATCCTTGGTGCAACAACATCAACTGTTGCATGGCTAAACACTTATAAGGTCCCAAAGGCGAGACCTATTGGCTATGCCAATGCTTGTTTTGTTTGCAGTGGAGTGATTATATTTGCTTAGTGCTATTGCTGTTTGTATGACCTTGCGGCGCTGTAGAACTAGTAATGGGAAATAGGTTACTTGGGAGGTGAGGTGAAAAATAAGTGACACCAATGGAAAAAAGAATTTAAAAAAATAGGGAAGGAGTTGTGGATAATGCTTGGCAGGAGAGAGCGTAATACCAGAGGTTAATATGTGTGGGAGAGACAGAGCGAAAGAGGATTTAGAGAGAAGTGTGCACGAGTGACAGGGAGAAAGGTGTGGGTAGAGAAGAATGGGACAGGGGTGAAGGAATATGTGAGGGAGTGGGAAACGGGGCAGCTGCGAGTTTGTGAAGAAGAGGTTAGAGCAGAATGGATGGAAGAGCTGGGGTGAGTGTCACTGGAAGGATTCCTGGTGGGAAAGAGGACCCTGAGCTCACAAAACAAGTCTTTGTCCTGGAACCAGAGACAAAATAATAGATGCGAGTTGTGTTTATATGTACAGCACTGATAAACTGGCCCTGAAGCAACAAATACTTTAACTTCACGGTCTGCTTGTAGGGTCGACCTTGCAAAGATATCAACAGCAGTACAGTGCGCTCATCACATTATGTACTGTGGTCTCATCTGAGTAGACACACATTACGCTGTATCTACAGAACAGTTCCTGCAGGTTGGTTAAGTTCACAATAGCACTTTTGCAACCAGGGAGCTTTCACTCAAAAACCATAAATAAGCTATTGCTATTTGATTTGAGGTCCTTTCTGAAGGCAAGTTGATAGTAATAACGAGGCATGAAAAACAGGAAATTCATGCAATTTAGGACCTCCTACGAAACGAATTGCAAGAGCCAAAATGTCCCCTAAATAGATGAAAGCTTAGGGAAAGAGCTATGCATTCGGGAACTTTGTAAGTGAAAGACAGCTAAGGAATGTGTATTGACTCTGCATGTCTTTTGCATGAAACCAGACTTTACTGTGGGTGGGAGGTTAGGTGCGTGTTACTTTTTGTTTTTTAAGCTAACAGACGTCCAAATACAGGTACATGTGAGTCAATTCATCTCAGACACAAAACTACGAATCCACTAGTTCAACGTGCACTTATACTGTATTACTCGTACCTAGGGCCATGTGGCAGCAACAGTCGCACGTTGAAATTTCGGCAGAGATAATTCAGGCATTCATCTTCCCTGTTCTGCTAAACCGTGTAATAATATCAATGAAGCACAGACAACAAACATTTCTGTGCACTACATAAGTTCAGTATCATAACTTCTTGGAGTGGTGCACAAAAGAATACAGAAGAAATAACAGTCCGTTTCATAGTTAGAGCTTACCTTGCTGCGCTGTCCACATGCTCGAAACGAGAAAGGGAGTAAACTGTACGGTGAGCACCCTCGGGAGAAACCATTAAAAGGGAAGACGGGCAGCTGTCAATGCCCCCTCTGCCACCCATCCAGGGCTCACATGGAGCCGGAAGCCATACTGGAAAGGGAGAATTTCAAAGCTGTCTAACTTGTGTACTACAAAGAAGCGACCCATTAATGATGATACAGAGAAATGGTCCGGATAGTTTTTAATGTCCAAATGAAAATGTTCAAAAGCTTCTCTACATACAGCTTAGAAACATGTCTGTTATTGTACATTATTAAAGAAAATACATGTGGGCAAAACATTTGGGTATTTGAACCCTGCCCTGTTAGCATACTCGGCTGAAACTAAAAAATGCAGTTTTCGTAAAACCTAAAATCAGACCACCTAAAGAAATATGGTGAAAATGCACAATGTGTACACTGCACAGAACCCAAACACTAGCGTAAAGAAAGCATTTTGTCTGCACCGCATCAGGCTGTGCCGAGAAGGGGAGCTGTAGCTGGGCCCTTACCTCCATATACAGGGACCACCGGTGCAGGGCGGGTAGTGCTTCATGGCATGGGCGGAGGAGAGGGAAGTAGAAAGGGACAGTTTCTGCTGCGGCTGCAGCCAGGCTCCAGGCTTATCCAGCACCCCTGCTATCACAAACGAGTAGCTCTGATAAGAGAACGGCAAGGGAAGTGCATGATAATGAAGAAGAGCTGAGGAGATCGGAGGCTTGGACAGGAGAGCAAGTTAAATGCACATAGAATAAAACAAGCCTGGCCTAAGCGGACCACGCTGTAAATACAAGCATTAACAAGCATTGGCCGCGCGGCCGTGAAAGTGACACGGCCGCGCGGCCTGCGAAAGTGAAAGTGATCGCATTGTGATCAATCACTGCGGAGGAAAGACACATGGCGGCTGCGCGCGTGCACACTCACGTGCACACAAGGTTTTAGGCCACAGGCAGCACTTTGAAAATCCCACATACAAAATGTCTCTCCGAGCCAGCACATGAGCTGGGCTCAGCGAGACCTAAAAAGGAAGCTTGCGACCGAACATGAAAACTCAGTGGTAGGGACCGCCGACTGGAGGTCAGTTGGACTCGTATCCACAACGGTGCCCCCGACTTTGAAATAAGGCCCTTAGTGATTACCTTTTTATGTGTGGGCCTCTCTGTGTCTCCACTGAGACAAAGCCTTTAGCTTTGAGGGACCAGATTCTAAGTTGGACCTCTATGCAGTCTTTCATTCCAGATGATTCTTGCGTAGAATATATATGTTTTGGAGGATATCTGAGCAGTTATGGCTATTATTGATAAGTTCAGTGAAGCAACAAACATAAGGCATGAGGAAAACCTGTACATTGCCTTTATTGTGTGCTCCTGTTCACCACCACTCATGAATATCACTGGTGAGCAAGGGTTAACAAAATTTTGGGTCATATTTACAAGCCCCTATCACCACCACAATATCACTTTTTAAGGTGAAGTGGTGGCAATAGTGGCCTCGCCTTTGTTGCAAGGCAGCGTTAAGCCACTTAAAGCTATACTTAGAGTGAAAGGGGAGGGCAATGGGTGTTGCGGTGGGCATTCCACCACAACACTTATTGATTTTGACAATGCCCCATATTTACTAGGGTGGCATAAATATGGGGCAGCACCAAAATTAAGACCAGGGAAAACCTAGTCTTACCCTGGCGCAATGAGGAGAAATTTTTAATTTCTCTTTGTTTTTGTTGTTTCCAGGTGTGCTGCGTTGTGCAACACACATAGAAACAGAAAAAGGTCATTGATTGTTAATGTGCAGGAAGGTGTCCCTTCCTGCACATAAACAATCATAAAAATAATGACGAGTTGCAACTTCTAAGAGTGCCAGCGCAGGGGGGAAACACTCTGCATCTTCCTTGTAAATATGCCCCTTCATTTCTTAAATTAAGAATAGAAATGTAATCCTTCATGAACAATGCTGAAGATGGCACATGGCTCACTCACTATGTGGTTCATCAGAGACAATGAAGGATAATTCAAAATACGAATGATGGCTACTTGTGGAGGGATAGTCTTCAACAGGCTTCAATGCACTATTGCTGCTATCTTTACCCCATTCTTCCTAAATGCAGGTCCCATTAGTGAATCTAAAACCAGCAAACCCCCTTAAAAATGTGCAAGTGTAGATCTGTGAATCAGAGACTTTGGTTGCAAAGAGATAATTTGAAGAGTCAAAAAAACTATCAGACTTACCTTCACTGTCAAGATTTACTGCCATTTGTCAGATTATTTAAAATTCGCCAGTGGCATTACTATTAGAGCATGTGCTGTATGAAGTCATCTCCATTGCATTCACATACACCAATGACAAAACTGCCATACCTCCAACCCTTTAACTTTTTAAAATATATGTTTTTCGGACTATCAAGCAAAAGGCAACACACTACTGAGGAAGAAACACAATTCTATATATAATAGTTCTAACAATAGCAGTAGGCTTTCTCATTGAACCTTGTACGAGAGTACGCACTCCATCTATATGGGGAAAAAAGTACACCTTTGTGTGGCTCATTATCAGTAGGTTGCCTTCTGTGCTTCAAAAGCCAGACCAAACGCACAGACTAAACAGGGATGAGTCAAGCATTACTCCACACGCATCCTGCAATAAAGGAAAGTGCTCAGCATGGAATAGTATCAATTCTGCAGACACGACTGCCACTCCTACTCTTTCGACTTCATTTGCACACCTGAAAGAGTGTTTAAAAAACACATGAGCTGAGGATGGGTGCACTGGAAGCAATGAAGCTTCACGCTTACCTGTGTCTGCTTTCTGCCTCAAGTCTGGGTCAGAAAATGCCATAATCCAGCCTTGAGGCTGAAAGCAAACAGTGCCAGCTTGCAAGCTGTTTTTACGGTTTCAAACAGTAAAAAGAAACCGCAGGCTGGCTGGCACGAAGGAGGCCTCTGTCCCTGACTTACCTGGGATACACACGCCGGCCCATAACAGCGAGTGGTCCTCCAGCTGTCAGGAGAAGTGGCAAAGTGCCCTTTCAGCCTCTAATTAGAAATAAAGAAGCATGCTGTAAATAGACTCTACAAATGCTAAAACATGCACAGTGTATCTGTTTACAGCACGCAAATGACCCGATGCCACAGAGTCTGAAAACTCTGTGACGTAAGTTCATCAGAGGCAGCATCTAACAACCTCAACCTTTCCCAACTCATCACAGGGTGTTGCTTGCAGTCTGTGAAGTGATTGAAAAGCAGCCCGGGGAAATACAGCACACATGCAATAGATGCCCAGGACTGCTTGTAAATATGACGCTACTGTGCATCGTGAATGGGATTCCTCTTGAGACTCCCAAAAATTGCAGGCCAGTGCTGAATCTATGTCAGTCCTTAGCCTTCATGTTGTATAAAAAAAGGAAATTGCTGATTAGTACATGCTCACGAGCATATGTGTCAATAGTGCCTGGCTGTCTGACTCTCATATCAACAAGGACAAGAGGCAGCCAGGCACTGAAGACAGCACCCGGCACAGGCTTTAAAGCCCTTTATCTTGTTAATAAGTTAAGAGGTTATGCAGATGGTAATTGCTCCTAACCATTACCATCGCATGATTTAGAAATCTGGGTGGGAGGAGCCCAGACACCTTCTACAAGATGTTCCTTAGCCTGCTTCCACATGATCTGTATTCTCCGCAATGGTGGCTCCCCATCAGCACCAGGAAAAAAGTAACACAGGCCTCATCACCAGCCAACTAGACTATGTTAACTCACTCTACGCAGGCACCACCATTGAATTCATACAATGACTTCAAACAATCCAGAACTGATTCTCAACCTGCCCAAGAGGACACACATCACCCAGCCCCTGAAGGACGTCCACTAGCTACCCGTCCAGAGGAGAAGCCATTTCAAGCTTCTGACCCACGCCTACACAGCCCTCCACAACTAAGGACCAGCCTACATGAACCACCTCCTGCATTTCCACAGACCGACCAGGAATCTCTGCTCCACACACCCTTCCCTCGCACAGACACCATGTATCCATGGCTGCTGCTCTGGAGGGCACTCCTCCCACCTCACCACCATATCCTGGAATTCCCTCCCCGTTCACCTCTGCACGTACCCTCACTGATCCACTTCAGGAAGGGATGAAGACTTGGCTCTTCGACTGATACCAGCAGCACAGCACCCGTATACCCTCTCAGGTGATTAGCCACGTTACTCAAGTACTACTTGACTTGATTGATTGACAAGGAACTGCTGCTGCTTACTGGTGAAAATGGTCTAGAAAGGCCCTGCTCTGTCTGTTCTTTTGGGTTTTGGGGTAAACGACTGTGCACTGTTTTCCTTCTCCTTCAGCTTTGATTTCTTTTCCTCATGACCCTTTGCCATCATGGATCAGAGCAGTAAATATAGATCTGAAATGAGTTAAAATCATGGGTATTCTAATTTAAAGTAATAGATCATCTGGATGGGGCTCCCTCCTTAAAAATGACCTTGAGAGGCAACACTTCAGATGCAATACATCAGAACACCTTTCTGAACCAGTTACTGTAGTGTAAACAAACCATGATGGGCACCAAATGTAACATCCTATATCACTCTGTCTTTTCAGTCAGCAGCACTCACCAGCAGTGAGTCCAGTCTCTTTGTGGTCCCTATAGAATGTGGCACAGCCATGCTTTACTGTCCCACCCATGAGTGGAGAAGTAACAATGCAAGCCCAAGCAGGGCAATGTGCAGTACAGCAGGCCCAAGTGCTTCACACCACACAGCTGAGGAACTAGGGGGCCGATTAAGATTGCGGAATGCCCGTCACTGCCAGCCATGTGGTGGCGGTCCTTCTGCAATTGGACCGCGAGATTTCCCCACCACATTACGATGGCGGAGGGAATAGCGCGCGCGGACCGTGGCGGACGCATAGACCATCTGCCACGGGACCACCAAAAGCAATCTTACAGATTGCCTGGCAGACGGTCCAGATAGCCTAAAATGGTGGCGGTCCCTAGCAGACACCGTCCACCAAATTGGCCACAGCCGGCCTTTCCATGACAGTGATGGGCCCCCCTTGTGTTGGCGGAAGGTGAGGGTGCATTGGGGGGTACCCACGGTACCCCCTACATTTCACAGCTCTACGTGGCAGGCACCTGCCAATGGATTACGTTTGGTTTACTTAATTACGTTGGGTTTACTTAACGGATTAATTTCCAATATTGGCAGTGCAACAGTCGGGTGCGCAAGTGTTGCACCCTTTGTTTGACTTTACATAAGCTGTGAGATGGGACGGTTCAGAGACACTGTCTGCACGCGTTTGACTCCCATCACCCACCATAGCTTCTCAGAACCTCATCATTGCCCTGGCGGAGTGGCACATGTTCTCGCATCTCTCATCAACAGCAGGCTCGCATCACAGCCTCGCAGCTCCGATGATGAAATAGGACCTTGCACCACATCCTCCTTGCATCCCAAGACCATCGCATCACTTTGACTGTGCACGCATCTTCGACATGGATTCACGCAAATCCCTGCAACCAGGATTTAAGGTACTCTGTTCAATGAGCCTAACTAGGTCCCTGTAACTGGCCCGCACTCCATCGCGGTGGACCTGAACTTTAGACTTTGTCCTAGTCCTGTTCAAACAGATATCCTCAGTAGTGCTTTGCGCATTTTGGCACTATTTTCAATATAACTGTTCAAATTCAATATCTCCAGTTCTATTAATTGAATTTTTGTTGTCCTGGTCTTGTTTCATTTATTAAAAATGAGAATGTTGTTCTGGATCTGTTGTAGGCTTCTTGTTTTCACAGTTTTACTCTTTGAAGTGTTGCACAAATACTTTAAACATTACCTCTCAGTTAAACCTGACTGCTCTGTGCCTAGTTACCAAGGGGGTAAGCACAGGTTAATTTGAGGTTTGCTTGTGTTTTACCCTGACAAGTATTACGGTTGCTGCTTGACCAGTGCTTACACCGCATTCAACTGCAACCCAATTTCTTACACTCAGGAATCAACAACTGAGGCTGTGTACTCCGCAGCTAGGGTTTTCATGCTTTTGGGTGGCACATAGACTCCAATACCTTAGTCATTTGCCTTTGAAAACCTCGAGTGTCTCTATTTTCAGACAGAGTGCGGATCTCCAATAAAACATCACCTTTCTTGCCAAGTGGATGACGGCCTTCCGTTTGGCATACATTTAAAATGTGATAATCTCGTAATTTTTTCACAGTTTCATGTTATGTTTATAACATTCTAGTTTGGTGGCTTCTACATAACAATCACAAACCTTAATGTTCTAAGCTGCAGGCATTCAGCTATAAATTCGTATAAAATCTAATTTCTTTATTGTGTATAGGTTAAAATATCCTAATGCAGCATAAAAATACAAGAAAAACTATTTACCAAATGTAAAAGTCATTGTTCTGACTGCATAATTTATGACAAATGGTCTATAATAAAAACTATGAGGATTCCCAATAGCTGTCCAATTGAATAATATTATTTGGCTCTTTCCATGCATCCGTCACCGATACAATCACCAGTATTTTCGACATTAAATGAATTGATGGCCTGCTTGAATCCAAATAAAAAATAACCTTGCAATACCCTTGTTTGCCCTGGGAACAGTTACATCTCTCTCCAATGAGTAGTTACTTGCTTTTTTACATATCAATTTGCATGTCTGTCGCACCGTTAAATTTCCAAATTGCATTCAAATATATTTGCAATAAACACTTCTGCTTCACATTCTCCACAGATACTATCACACAAAGTGTCCCTGAATGAAGCAAGTGATCTCTGATGAGTGGTCTTGTGCAGTTCTTTCCTATTAGTCATCTTTTACTGATTTCTGTCATTATCATCAAAGCACAAAAATAAAGAAATTAAATGTCCACAGTTTCCTAGCAAATTTAAATTTCATAAAAAAAATGTAATTTATTACATAGAATACCTCTCACAATAAACACCATAAACCTCTGACGATTCACGAATATTTGTAATCTATCTAGCCAGTTCGTATCCTCTTCTTCAGCTAGTCTCAGCCTTTAGGTTCAGCCATTAGGTTCCTCTTCCCAAGCTATTGGTCGCTCACTTGTTATTTTTCCTGCTTTCCACCACCCACTTCCTGCCACCCCTTTCCTGCCACTCGCTGCCTGCCACCTGCTTCCCCTCACCTTTATCCTGTCACCCGCCTCTCTAGTGCCCCTCCCAGGTCCTACTTATTGGTGGTTAAAGTGGGACTTCATTGAGCAGGTCCGCAATAGCTCTCCTTGCTGCCGTCAATGCTTCTTCCTCCCAAAACCCTCCTCATGCCTGACTGCTGCTAGGCTGCTCTTGCCCTGCTGAGTGAGCCTCGGAAACTAGCCTGGCAGCTCATAGCCTCTTCTTCAGCCAATCTCAGCCCATAAGTTCATGATCCCAGGCTATTGTCCACTCCCTTGCTGTTTTTTCTGCTTCCTGCCACCTGCTTCCCACCACCGGTTTCCAACTGCCTGCCTCCCTAGTGCCCCTCCCAGAACCTACCTAATGGAGGCCACAGCATGGCCATGCAGTAGACTCTGCAGTGGGCATGCCACCGGTATGCCAAAGGCAAGCCCGTCTGTGCCTGTCCATGCCTGAATCACGCCCAGCTCCAGGAACCATGGCCCTCTTGACACTCACAGGTACTCCACCGCAGATTTCAGAGCCCTGGACCCTGAACCCTGAACGCCAAAACAACTGCTGCCTTGCATCACCTCACGCCACAGCTGGGCCGTTCTCCTGTCACTGGTTTCTCTTCTCCTGCAACCCAGGACCACCCGCCCTCGCAGAAACTTGTGCCAAGCACACCCAACCAACCGACACCTCCGCTAATCTATTCCAGTGCCACCTGATCAATGCCAGATCCTTCTGCAAACATGCCACAGAGGTCTGGGAGATACAAATAATCAATCTACTGCACCACCACCGAGGACTACACCACTCTGATCATGGAACACCTGAATTTCAAACTGCACAACGATGACAAAACTGCATCAAGGGCACCCTTGCTTACAGACCCCCTGGACCTCACACCTCTAGGTCACACCCTAGAAAAGTCCTCTCTCAGCAACTGCCTGCTCTCCTGTCCCTTGTCCAGCTTTAGAACTCTCACATTCTGGTTACCATGGGAAGAAAGCAAGGCATGCTACTGAGACACCATATCAAGATACAACATCCATGATCTACAGGAACTTCGAAACCCAACACACAGACCTGCATAGCCTCCATACTCTAATGGAAGCCTCCTCCAACTGCTCACTGCATCGGAACAACTCACCACACCAGACGCCACAGCCTTCATGAACTTCCATGGATCCCTGCCCCAACCGCCTCTTCCATCTAGGAAGAAACAAGATCAGCCAAAACCTCACCATCATCCTCAATGCATCTATAACCACAGCCACCTTCTCTGACGCATGAAAACACGCAGAAGTCAGATCTCTCCTCAGGAAACCCTCCACAGACCCCAGTGAACTCAAGAACTACTGCCTAATCTTGCTGCTCCCGTTCCCCACCAAAGTCCTGGAGAAGGCCCTCAACCGCCAGCTCACCAAACACTTCGAGAGAAACAACCTACCAGATGACTCCCAAACCGGGTTTCAGAGCCAACCATAGCACTGAAACTGCCCTGCCATCTGCTCCCTACTTGACAGAGAAGAAATGGCTACCCTGATCCTTCTTGACATGTGCACAGCCTTCAACACTCTTTTCAATGACACACTCATCAAGGGACTGCACCAGATCGGAAACATGGGAGACGCACTCCGATGGGTTGCATCATTCCTCACGGATGCATGCAGAGAATTACCCTTCGCCCCTTCACCTCAGAGCACATGAGCACCATTTATTATTATTATTATTAATTAACACTTGTTAAGCGCATAGCTACCATGAGGCATCCCAGCGCTAGCAGCAGAACAGGGAGGAAGAATTGCAGGTTCACAGGTAAGCATTCTGGAACAGCCAGGTTTTAAGGTGCTTTCAAAAAGTAAGATGGTGGGTCTCTGCCCACAGGTGTAGAGGGAGGGTATTCCAAAGCCTGGCTATATTATAGGAAAAGGAGCTGCCCCCACTCCTTATCCTTCAGATTTGAGGGATAGCGGCCAGGTTCAGGCTCGCAGAACGGGGGTTATGAGGGACCTATCAATGGAGGGGCCTTTCCCCAACAAAGTCTTGTGGGCTAAGAAGAGGGATTTACATTTTATTCTCTCCAGAATAGGCAGCCAGTGTAAGGTCTTTAGATCTGGCTTAGCTGATTGAGTTCTGGGAATGCCAAGCAGCAGCCGGGCGGCACAGTTCTGGACAACTTGCAATTTCCTTATTGTGGATTTCGGTGCACCCAGGTACATGGAGTTCCCATAATGCAGGCGAGAAAGGACCAGGGCCTGGACCATCATTCTTCTGGCCCCCACCAGGAGGAGGGGAAGAACTTTCCGCAGCATTCTGAGGATACCATGGCAAACTCCCTACACTTCCACAGCTTGCTGGTCAAACTTGGAAGATTTGTCGAGCCTGGCACCCAGGCTTTTGATCTTGGATTTAGTTATCGGGGTAGGTCCCTGGCATGTTGGCCATGGAGGTGTGAAATCAACTTTAGATAGATTGCCCAGAAGCATTATGTCAGTTTTATCTCCATTGGGCCTGAGACATGAGTGTTGCATCCAGGTTGCCACCTTCTCCATGCATGATTCCAGATCAGAGGGAGAATTGTGTAGATGGTTTAGAGATACTACCAACTGAGTATCATCTGCGTATGAGACAATTTTAATCCCATATGGCAGGATAATATCAGCGAGCCGTCTCATGTACACGTTAAATAGAGTAGGACTCAGAGACGATCCCTGAGGTACTACACAACAGAGAGATAGACGCTTTGAAATTGCTTCACCATTTGGCATACCTCAAGGCTCATCCCTTAGCCCCACCCTCTTCATCACCTACATGATGCCTCTAGCCAACATCATCAGAACCCACAATATCAACATCATATTATACTCCAATGACACCCAGCTCATCCACTGGCTCTAAACAGACCCTACCAACACCAAGACCAACTTCCACAACTTTCATGAAGAACATTGCAGCCTGGATGAAGGACAACTGTCTGAAGCTCAACACGGACAAGACCTAAGTACTGATCGTTGGCAACCATGCCTCCCACTGTAAAGACACCTGGAGGCCTGTGGAGCTTTGACCCACCCCACACCAAAAGACCATGCTCGCAACCTTGGCATCATCCTTGACAGCAACCTCTCCATGAAACAAGAGATCAGTCCCCTCTGCCTGCTTCTCCACTGTTTGCATGTTCTGAAGAATCTTCAAAAGGCTCCCCACAAACACAAGGAAAACAGTTGCGCAAGCCCTGATAACTAGCCATACGGACTATGACAGTGCTCTGTGCGCACAAACCACCACCAAACTCATGGAAAGGCTCAAGATGATACAGAATTTAAAGACCAGATTGATCCTCAACCTGCTCAAATGTATCCACATCACGCAACACCTGAGGAACCTCCACTGGCTCCCCATCCAGAAAATATGCCAATTCATACTACTGACATGCCTACAAAGCCCTGGACAACCAAGGACCAGCATACATCAACCACTGACTGAACTTCCTCCAACCATGCAGAAACCTCTGCTCCACCACCTTCGCCCTCACACAGTCTGTCGTAGACACAGCGGAGTCCATTCCTTCACCCACCTCGCTGCCAAGTCCTGGAACGCCATACCCTTCCACCTCTGAACATCACTCTAATTGACGGACTTCAGAAAGAGACACAAGACTTGGCTTTTCGACCAAGACAAGCAACGCAGTGCTTGGATATCCTCACGGGTGATTAACCATGCTATACTAGTACTGTGTAATTGAATGATTGATCTATTCAAATAATCAAAAGTCTGAGTCAGGTAAAACTACGGCAAACGTATTTTTCCACCTTTGATGTTCACCTATTTGTTTTTTACAGTTTAATGCAATAGGGGAGGTGCAATAGCTAAAGCCAGCTCAATTTGTTGTTGTAACATTATTATCAGAGGGCCACTCTTCATTGCTTGTTAAGACAAAAGTTGTACATCCATCCGGTGATAGCTATGAGTATTATCAGCAAGTGGCAGGTACTGTCTGTCTTCAATACATTCTTCATTTTAGTTCATCCAGTTACTTCATGATTCAGGGACTTAATTACAATGGCAAAAAGTTTATGCAAGCAGCACAAGTTGTTTTACCCACCATGGGCTGTATTACAAAAAGTGTTCTGGGGGCGTAATGTGCAGGTGCACCTGTTATATTCACCAATTGGGCACTTTGGTATAGCAGAAAGGGCCACAGAAACTTGTGTGGCCCCTTCTATAATACAGATAGATTCAGAACAGAGACCGCCAGCCAAGTGGGTGGAGTCTCTAACTGCACCCACCTGCAGGGGCATCTCTGTTCCTCTTGTAAGTGCAGGTCAGGTGCCATCTGCACTGTAAAAAGGCATGCAGACTGCGTCAATAAGCCAGTCCATATTTAAAACATTCAGGTCTGCCCTGAGGCAGGGCATTATTAGTAACAGTGCACACTCTCTCTTTTTCCGCCTTGCTAAAGATAAGCCACGGTGCTAACAGGGACATTGCAGCCTTACTGTCTTACAGTCCCAATTCATCTAGACATTTAGTCTGGTGTTTTTTCCTGATTGAATTGAGTAGCTAAATAGATACATTCTGTGAAATCATCCACCATCCAGGTCCATCGTGCTGAGATGTTTATATAAAAATTGTTACCTGTATAGCTTCATCAGCAATGCTCCTTGATAGTAATTGCCAACCCTTTGGGTGGATAGGATAGGGAAAGCCCAGATCAAACTGGGTTTATTAAGATGCCAAAAGCCATCACTTGCCAAAAGGATTTTGAGTCTTTATTATAGATGGGATCTGTTGTAATACAAATTCTTTTAGCCGAGGTGTATATTCTATAGGTGTTTTATTTAAGCTTAGTTAGTTACAAGGTAAGTTACAGGTAAGCAGGTAGATGATAACAGATAGCTAGTAGATAGTGGATAGTGGATATCTGCACCAGGAGCAGCCTACCAGCTGCTCAGCCTGCACACTCCAACTGACAGTCAGCACATCAAAAGGCACCCATGCATTCCATGACATCACCAAGCATTCAGCATTCCACAAATCACCAAGCACTCCAGCATTCATCCTGGCTGAGCAATAGGGGAAGTGTAGCTAAGGAAAATAAATTGCAACAGTTAAGTCACAACAACACACCACCTTCGTCAACATCTTAGAGTACTCAGACTCCAGACACAAACTGCTAGAGAAATGGCCCAAAACACCTTCATCTATATACTTAATGCTTATATCATTGCTTAGAGCCCTAGCACCTAGAGAAGTCCCAGCTGAAGCAAACAGCTAACACTCACTTAGCCAGCAGAAAGCCCTCAGCATCAGTCAGCAGGCAAGGGGAAAGTGTATTGGAGCCTGAATGGAGGTCTAGAAGCTAAGAATCCAAGAAGCTCTATGAAGCTCCAATAAACTTTTCTGTGGCATTTCACAATACCTTCAAAGTAGTCTATTTTGCACAGCATAGATCAGGCACTGATCCTCAAATGATCAATGAACACACAGCAATCTTGGTGAAGTCGCAGAGCCGCCATGAAGCATTGCTAAAGGTTTTCCTAGTTGAACGAAAAGGGTTTTTGAGCACAGACCCCCAAAGCTCAAACAAAGAAGGGTACCTGTAAGAACAGGTGAAAAGTTACTCAGTAACCTGTAGCCAAAGCCACCTACACATTCCCAACTGTCAGCACGAGGACAAAGCTTGGGAAACCATTAGGGGGATAGAAAATTAAACAGAAGGAATACAAGTATATCATCTGCAGGAGAACCCTTAAAAAGGAAAGGGATGGCAGTAAAGAATGAAAAAGGCCTGTTGGTCCATCAAAAGAAGACTCTTTCTTCAGGGGATCAGATGTGTAGACTGGGACACCAACAACCTTGAATCCAAACTAATAGACAGAGACTGGTTACCTAGACCTCAGTGAGAGTGAGCCACAAGAAGCTAGGAAACCCCACTTCTTTGGATAAAGTACCTTCTCACAGTGGCAAATGCACACAAACAAAAGAGACCGGGCTAAAGCCCACACAACTGCCAGAGAATCCTGAAGCACAAGAGATGCAAATAGCGGATAAAGACACATAGAAAGACAGTCCAACTATACCCGAGCAAGATGGGCAAAGATCATCAATTAAATCCCCAACATCAGAGTAAATGGTCCAATATAAGAACCAACCTTTAATAGCTACAGGGAAAACCTCCTTCAGGGGATATATTGCTCAAACACAGCCTCTTGTGAGTCTCGAACAGAGTGAAGAATATGGTCAACATACATCCTGAGGCCTAATAACTAAAGAAACTCACATCAAAGACAATGGAGAGTCAGAAACAGCAATAAAGTGTCCACTCAGCTTCCAACGTTGAAACGACCAGTATCATGAAGAGAGGACTCTTGTGACTGAACCTCTCCAGTCCCTCTTTAAATCCAAAAAGGGGATTGAGGTTACCTAATAACTAAAACCACAAAAATTGGGGTGACAAGACCGTCAAAATCGCTTGAGAGATACCATGAACCTCGGGTAACAGAAAGAAAAAAACCTACAAAAACCTCACACTAGTGCCATGGTTGGCCAGGCATGCAACACCCCAGTTTAAGGATAGGAGAGATGCACAAACACAGTAAGCACTGTACCAGACAGAGTAATGAACCAATGAGAATATAATTACTCAGGACAATAAAAGCAAAGGAAGGAAAATCCACAAAAATATTAGCACAAACACACATCAAGACAACATTAAATCAAGAAATCACTAACTATACCTCAAAGTGCAAATAAGAAATAGAGGGAGAAGTAAACTCATCAGGGATCACCCAAGCATCATTAACTCTGCGGGAGTCCTGAACCGTACAGAAACATCTGCAACAAAAAAGCGGCAGGGACAGGGCAGCTTCACGGGCCTGACTGGATCAGGCTAATCAGTGAGATAAAAAAGAAGTCAAAATCCTGTCCTGGAATATTGCTGGAGCAGGAGGCAAAGCAGAAGATGATTAAGTTCAACTTATTACAAGAACAGAGAACCCATTGAACCACTGTGTTCCCTCCAAGGAAAGAGCCAGGGAATATGGACGCCTCCAAGTGAGCTGCAGAATTTTAAAAATCCTCTATCCAGTGCTTCATTTGTGAAAAATTAAGTGCCAGCTCTCTCGCCAGGAGTCCATTGCAGCTTGTACCACGCAAATTGCCCCTGCTATGCTTCCAGTGAATGTAACAACACAACAACAAGCCATCACAATCCTACAAGTGTGACAAATCGGACTATTCCAGACCCCCAAAGCTATAGGAATGGCTTGGGCGACAGGTAAGTCATTTTTAATGTATATTACATTAATATATTTTTTTTTTCTAAATTTTTATTGAGGATTCATGTTACATTATAACAATACAATATGAATACATTTTGACTAAATAAGAAAACTGAATGAGGTATAAGCAAATTACAAAAATAGCCAAAACAAAACCAAAACAAACAAAAAAAAAAATATATGGATAAAGCAGGAACAAGGCATGTAGAAGTCGGTTGACGAATTACATTTCTAGTGTCTAATTGAGATTGGAGGTTGTAAATCATAGAATGATGTGGCGTCGATATTGATATTGAAAGTAAGATACATATAGTAAAACAAAGTGCCATCTGCCACAATCAGAGGAAGAAAGAGAGCGAGAAGGAACGTATAGCTAATGAAGATATAAATATTAGAGGACAGACGTAGCTATATTCTGAAAATCAGTAAGATTATGACAATCTACTAGTGCGCCAAGCAGCCACTGGTGCCCAAATCTTCAACCCCAATTCTCTTGATTTTTTCCCCTTAAGTTGATACAGAGCCGCCTCCACATTATGTATACCTAGAAATCTGGATAACCACATTTGAAATGTTGGGGCCTGTGTATCTTTCCAAGCTGCTGAGATTAAGATTCTGAGTACAGCAGTAGAGATGAAAATTAGGGCTTCAGTCTCAATATTATTATTATTAAAAAATTTTATAGAGCGCGTAGTCACCCTGAGGTATCCCAGCGCTAAAGATCCCTACCTCTGTGGGTTGGGCGGCTGAGAGGGGGGGACGGCAAGTTTCAGAAGGAGGAAGGTTAAAATTAAGGGAACAGGTGAGCTTTGAGCAGTTTCCTGAAACGTAAGTAGTTGGGTTCTTTTCTCAGGTCTCGGGGGAGAGCGTTCCAGAGGCGAGCAGTGTGGACCGAGAAGCGTCTTCCACCCGAGCGGGCTTTCTTGAATCTGGGCATGATGATAAGGGACTCCTTGTCCGATCGAAGGGATTTTGGGGCTTTGTAAGATTTTATGAATTTTCTAAGAATCGGAGGGCCTTGATTCTGCAGTAACTTATGCGCCATGCATAAGACTTTGAAAATCACTCGTTCCCTCACTGGGAGCCAGTGAAGGAGCTTCAGAGCAGGTTTGGCTGAAGCTCTGGCCGGGGTGTTAGTGAGGATCCGGGCTGCCGCATTTTGGATTTTCGGAAGTTTATTTAGGGTTGCTTCAGGTGCGCCCAGGTAGATTGCGTTACTATAGTCGAGCCTGGAAAGTATGAGGCCTTGGATAAGAAGTCTTTGCGATGTGGGTGGAAGTAGGGGCAGGATCTTTCTCATAGATTTCAGTAGTACGAAGCAGGTACCGGCTACTTTTTTGGCCTGCGTGGTGAATGAGAGATCGGCTTCGATCCATACTCCCAGGCTTTTTACTTCCTGTTTTGGGTCTGGGGGGGGAACCAGACAGGGTGGCCAGATGTTCAAGGGAAAAGTAAGACCTTTTGGACCCAGAAGGAGGATGTCCGTCTTTGATCCATTCAGCTTTAAAGCTGAGTTGTTCATCCACCCTTGTATCTGCGTCAAGCAGTTGAATAAGTCCGCAGGTTGTTGACTGGGGTGGGATAGGGAGACGATTAATTGTGTGTCGTCCGCATAGCTGACGATGCTCACTCCGAACGGGATGACAACCTCCTCCAATGGGGCCATGTATATGTTAAACAATGTGGGGCTCAGGGAGGAGCCCTGAGGCACCCCACATTGGAGGGGTGTTTCGGAGGAGCAGGTGTTATTCTCCCAGATCTGAAAGGAACGTTGGGCCAGAAAGGAGGAAAGCCAGGATAGAGCAGTACCTTCTACTCCTACCTTCTTGAGCCGTTTGATCAGGAGTTGGGGGTTGACGGTGTCGAAGGCCGCGCTCAGGTCGAGGAGGATCACTGCCACTGAACCTCCTTCATCTAAGAGTGCTCTGGCCTCCTCCACCGCCGCCAGGAGGGCGATGTCAGTGCCCTGTCCTGGGCGAAAACCTGTCTGCGAGTTTTTTAGCAGATTATTAGATTCAAGAAACTGGGAAAGTTTCTTGTTCACCAGTTTCTCGGCGATCTTGCTGGTCCCAGGGAGGAGGGATATTGGTCTATAATTAGCCAATTCCGCTGGATCCAAGGAGGGTTTCTTTAAAAGCGCTTTAACAACTGCCGCTTTCCAACTAAGGGGGACGATTCCCTGTTGAAAACCTTAAAATTAAACATAGAACAATTAATCGTGATTTTTAACCAATGGTTAACATAGAACCATTAATCGTGATTTTTAACCAATGGTTAAAAATCACGATTAATGGTTCTATGTTGATGGTCTTTCTCTTTTTATATGTATTCAATATAATTTTGGTTTGTCTAAATTGTCAATTTGATGTGAATGGGTTTGAGTGTGTATGAGTGACCATTGAGCAAGGGATTTGCATGTTGATGTTGGTTTGATTTGATATGATAGGTGGTGTTATACAAATGTACAAAAGAAAACAAATGTTCAATCAACAATGTGGCAACTATTGTGAGACGTGTTTTTAGGTTTGTGGAATGTATTTTGTAAGAGAAATTTAATGTAACTTGAAGGATCTTTTTTTGATTAAATCCAACTGAAAAAGTAGTTGCCAGTGATATTGTTTGAGTCAATACACTTTGTGAAAGTCCAAGAAAAAAAGTGCAGGACTGGCACATTTTTGGTATCTGATGTTATTTGGCTAGGCCTTGCTGCCATTGAGCCAAGACCCGAGATTGTTGTTTCTGCTGGGTAGCAGCAGTGGGGGGCCGCCCGAGTGGGAGGGAAAGAACTGACAAGAACTGATTTAGAGGGTGTGCAAAAGTAGACCACCCCCCCATCAGGCTTTCACTGGGCATACAACTGGACCCCACATGCCTCTCTTCAAGATGCTCCTGGACCGGTGAAGAATCAAAGCAAGTACAGACCTTCTGTCTGAAGAACCTTAAGGAAGACTGGACCTACTTGTCTTGAACCCAGGACCCCAGAAAGAACTCAACGGTCAGTTTGCTGAATTCCTGTTTGAGCTATAGGTACACAACAGTCTTCCAGAGGCCCCTCTCCCTGCAACTGTCCAGCTGACCAGTTATAATTGACCTGTCCTGAACCCTGCTGCTGGCCTCTGTTTGAGTGAGTCCTATCTTCCAAGTGGCGCCTCAAAGAACCTGGACCCTTGGCTGGTGTTAGAGTGTATTCCTCCTTTCCCCAAACTGCAAGAAGTGGTACTTGGAAACTTTTGATGAAGCCACAAGTGTCGAATTGCTGGTCGGTCTCAGCTTGGTTGTTTGCCCTGCTGAAGGAAATCCGACTTCCAGAAAGAAACTAAGTACAAACATAGAGGGTTTCATTTGGACCAACGCCAGGCAGCAGCTGATCAACAGTGAGCCCTTCCTGGGCACGGATTCCAGACTTTGCCCCCTATGAGCTTTCTCCCTTTCATCAATGACCTTACTGGTTCTCTGCTCTTCAGCAACCTGCCTTCATTGAGCCTAGCTTCAGATCCAGCTTGCAGCTTACCACGCGCCCCACGATGAATTGGTTAATTAAAACAACATTATGCGTACACCTTCAAAAATGGCATCAATTAAAATGTAGTATCTTACAGTACATATAAACCTTCAATATTATAACAGTTAAAATATAGTACCATACAGTACGTGAGTTCCATCTTCTCAGTAAAAACAGAATTCTGTGAAAAGTACTGTTTATACTAAAATCAGGTATTTATTCCTAGCCAGTTTTTTAGGGATGATTCGTGGAACTTTAAATACGTTAACAGCTTACAATTCAGTTGATGGTCTGACGGGTTGAGACTTTGTATAGTAGCGGCCCTGCATGTCAGATCCTGCTTACTTTGCAATGGGACCTTAAGAAAAGGACGCATACAGTATGTATATAATGGCAAAGAAAAATCTGGTGAATAAAAGCCTCCTGTTTATGACCATAAAGTCTGCATGCTGTGAGACCATTGCACTTCCAACTAGATTAGCCCGCTGTTGTTGGTACCATCACGCATTTCTTTTTAAATGCTGAAAATGTCTGTCATAGATAGGGTGCAGGTTTTAAAGTCTCACAAATATTGTTTACCATCCATGCATGTGCTCGTTGACTAAAGATGTTTTTATCTTGTAGTAGGGAATTTAATTTTGCTGCTTTATTGGTGATTTGTCTAAAGGTTGAAAAGGAAAGGATTTTTGTACCATAATTCCCCCATATTGGTAGTGTGGAGGGCTTTGAATAGGTATTGATTATATGAGGATGTTTTGTCTTTTTCCACTTCAATCCACAAAGCTTTATTGATTGATGAATGATCTAAATTTAGTTTTATTTTGTACCAAAATTTTATAGTGGCATACAACCTCCCAACGGCTTCATTAATTAGCCTAAATTCCAACCTCACCTGCGCTGGTGATGCATTTTTGGGTATTCAAAATGACCCATTTGTAGGTGTCAACATGCAGTTTGTTCAGAAGTAGCGACTCTTTTCACCATAAGTGACACTGGAGTAGGAAATTGTTGGCCGGAATCTTGCTGCTATCATGGATAACAGTGGTTTGAAGGAAGGACATTAATGTTTTTTGGCTAGTTTGCTAAGGGCAAATATTAGAGTACCAGCCCTTTTAGACAAGGTGTTCTTCCGTTCCTGTTGGTTGAATCTATTATCTAAATAGTCTCCTAGATTGTTGTAACCAGCTGCTTTCCATTTAACCAGATTTTATGTTTTTGGCTTGGTCGGCTTAAGATGAACATGGTTTTGGATTTTATGTGTTGATTTCCAGCTTATTGGTGGTAACATAATCCTGCATTTCAGCTAGCGCCCGCTTGAAGCCTACTGTGTTAGACTCATTAATACCAAATCATCAGCATATAAAAGATGTGACTGGGTAAATTTTCCCAGTCGAGGTTGGTGAGAATTGATCTGGTCAAGCCTTGGTGCTAGATCTGACATGAACAAATTATATAAATGGGGAGACAGCACGCATCCCTGTTTCAAGTCTCTACTTGTAACAGTCCTTCTTGGAAGCCTGGTGCCATCCCCCAGCTTGACTTTCATCCAGGTGTCTGTGTAAAGTTGCATTATTCCTTGCAGTATTCTTTCTGGACTATTCCAATCTTTCAGTTTTCTCCACAATAGGTGTCGATCTACACAATCAAATGCTCGTCAAATGACTCATTGACAATCACTATTTCTCCAGAAAAGGTTCTAAATCAGAATGTACACCTTCCACTGGAACAACCTCATCCCTGTATCTGACCCATTCTCCATTGCGATCAGCCTTAACTTTTTACTTGGACACAGTCTATTGCAACCAGATTTCCAGGTTTGAAACTTTGTGCTGTTTAGCACTATTTTTAATTCAAACTTTAAAAATGTATATCTGCGGTTCTACTGATTGGATATTTCTCGTTTTGGTGTCATTTTATTTATTGAAAATATTCTAAATTGGTTTGGGACATTTCTTGTGTTGTAATTTCACTTTATTACTGTTTGAGTACTGAAAAAATGCTTTATCCATTGCCGCTAAGTCAAGCCTGGTAACTTTTTGCCAAGCTACTAGAGGGTTTATACCAAGGTTTATTTAGTGACTGTAGAGGTTCACCATGACAAGGCTTGTGCTTATTATTTGAGGTGGGTTCTCATCCCCCTCAACTAATCTGCCAATTTCTTACACTGATCTCAGTACATAAAATGAGTTTGCCGGCAGCAAAGAATAAATTGGGGCAGATTTACAAGAAAGTGACGCATCTGTATAGATGCATCACTTTCCCTGCGCCACCATGCGAAACCCTTGCGTCATCATGGAAGCGCCGTATTTACAATACGGCGCACCATGGCGCAAAGATTGACAGATGCGTCAGAAATTCTGACGCATCTGTTGATGGAAAAGTCACGCTTTGCTGGAATTGTGTCCCAAGCACGGCGCAACTCCAGCAATGCGTGTTGCGGCCTATTCCCAATACACTGTGTCACTCCTTACGCCTGCTTAAAGCAGGCGTAAGTTTTGATGCAGTGGCGTCCTAAAAGTCACGCAGTGAAATCTTGTAGATTTCACTGCGTCACTTTTACGAGGCTTTCCTGTGTGGGAACGCCTACCCTGCATACATTATACCTGACGCAGGTTTAATGTCACGCAGGGCTTTACAACGTGACGCATCTCCCTAGATGCGTCACGTTGTAAATGGGCCGCAACTTTTACGCTGCGGATGCGTCACAAAAATGACGCAACAACAGCGCAAAAGTGACGCAAGGGGCTTGTAAATCTGTCCCATTGTTTCTAACTTCTTATCTCAGAGATTATCCAAGCTCAATTCTTTGGACTATTTAGATTTCCATGAACAAATTCTCACTTTATCTATTATATAATATTCTGTACTGATCCAGATGCATTTTATGCTTCATCTCAACCAAATATGATTTTTTGATTTTTGAGCTTTTCTCTGACCTATGCCCAGTGCAGCCTAATCGGTACGTACTATGCAAAACACCCTGAACTATGCTCCCTGACAGAGATTCTAACAAACATCATAATTCCCTATTCTACACAACTATCTCCCACTAAGTTGTTATCATGTCTGTTATTTAGCCACAACATCTCAACTTTATCATGGATTACAACACATTTAATGAGCCCAAGCCTCCAGTGTGTGTAAGGGTATCTTTGTTTCTTTACATACGTTGCAGAAACAAGTTGGTCATTTAATACTGTCTTTACTTGGTAATGGCCTGCAGGTTGAATGTTGCAAACAATGCACACAATTCCCATCTCAGTTCTAAAGTTCTGTTCCTTAAATGTGCCCAGAAATAGAAACAAGTTCTTGCATGGACAGTGGGTTTCTTGGGCTCGGTCAACACCTTATCTTATTCTTTCAGAAAAATATTCTCAAAACATCAGCATTGGTTGAGGATGTGTCAATTTAAAGGGATGAGACAGAGAGACCCAAAGTGCCCCTGATTCTTAATGGCCAAGGCAAAAGAAATCATTTGTGATTACAACTAATGAAGCTGTAATCCTATGCTGTTTAGGATCAGCACTTTCCATCTCCTCTGTAAATCAAGAACCCAAAAGTAATCTCCTTGTTGAACTTCTCTAGCGTTTTATTAACAGAGACAGCAGTGTCTGATTCAGCTCCAAGTGCATGCAAAAGGCTAACCATTTCATTTATCTTGGAGTTCAAACCTGCTGGTTGACCAGCACAGTTCAAAAAAGATTAGTGAATTGTAAAAGTTCTCCTGACAGCAAGTAGTGATGATCTTTGCTCTTCTGACGTAAGTGTAGCCGACTCACAGTCTGCATCCTAAGGATACTAGCTAATGTGAGCTCAAGGGTTACTGATTATTTGTCAAGTTCTGCTTCTTTGCGCTGCGTGTTAGGTTCCTCCTTAAATCCTACACTTTCCCTGTCTACTATTACATTGTCTGCTATTATATTGACCAGGCATTGTTAAAAGGAAGTGGAGGATATCTGACAAATTTCTGCCTGTTCTAATAGACTTTCATCAAAAACCTCTAATATGACCAGGCAGCTGGGGTGGGAACTACCATCAAGACTAGACCCCTAGTCCTCACTGTCTGCTGTCTCTACTGTGACCCCTTCTGCAAGTGTATGGTTCTGTAGGTGGGCACTAGCCTTATCCCTTTTGTGGGCTTTGATGGTAGATCTCTTGTCTGAGTTAAGTGGAATATCCTGCCAGTCCTCCATGTCAGTCTCCCTTTCATAAGGGTAAGCATAGGTTGGATTAAGATGAAAGAATTTCTCTTCAGACAGATCATCCTAGTTAAATTGCAGAGTCTCTGTCTTCCTTCCTAGGGAGCCATCATAAATACATTAAAAAAGCTTTAGTGAAACCTTTACTCTCACAGACCAGATCTTCCACCACCCTTTCTCTCAGCCAGGCACATTCATAAAGGACAATTTAAAGCACCCAGCTCCCCTTTCCTGTCAGCTGTAGAGACCTTCAGCCTTTTTTTGTTCAGAGAGACTTACGTTGAGGCTTACCAGCAACCTCCATTTGTTGCTTTTGTGAAGATATTCCAGGCGAGGTTACACTATCTTCATTCCAGGATGCACCGTTGCGGGGCTGCAGCTCTGCTCCCTCAGCATTTTCTACGTTCTGACTCATCCTTTACCAACCTCAATGTGAAGGAGATTGATATTTCACCACAAGGCGGGGTAACTGAGATCTGCTCAGCTAGTGCTAAGAACCATCGGATCATGATGGTCAGGATTAAGAAGGTAAACAGAATATGTCTCTGAAAATAATGGGCTGAAGCGATAATCCTCCTTCCCCTGAAGAGTTTAGAGTATTCATCAATGTGTTTACTGAGGCCCCAACATAGAATCCTTCCCCTCAACAGGTAAACATTTCTTTGTCTCAGGTTTTGCCCATGGTATCTGTGTGCAGGTTGAAACCCAGTGTCTTGGCATTTGGTGAAACATTGACTTTAAAACTGGCATGGTTCTCAACATTGAGCCAGGTTTGTATTGTTTCTTGTTTGTAGTTCTTGACAATTAACATGACCTCTGTCTTGGTTAATTTGAGGTATAGGTAGGCGCTGCATATCCGGGTTTAGATGCTGTTCAGGCAGTGTTTGAAGCATTAGATGTCTGAGGGAGAGAAGACTTTCAAGCAAAATTGTGTTTCATCGCCATATTGGTGACTCTTGATGCTGTTATCTGTGAGTAAAGGACCAAGTGGCTTCATGCAAGGACTCTGCAGGTGATACAGATCTTTTGGAACCCGAGGTGCCCATGTGAAAAAACTGGTACCAGGTGGAAAGGTAGAATGAGAACTAGCGAAGGATATTGTTGCTGAATCCATTTCGAGACTACAGGGTGTGTATGAAGGTGACATGGTTGACTGTATTGAAGGCAGCTGAGAGGTCCAGCAAATCAATAGGTGGGGTAATCTTCATCTGCGGCTAAGAGGGCATCCATCGTCTACAATGTGTAAGCTTGTGATCTCTGTGCTGCATCATGATCTGAAGCCAGACTGGTAGTCGTGCAAGATATGGTTAGCACTGATGTAATCTTGTTGATGAATGGCAGGTGAGTGATGGGCCCTTAGATGGCAAAATCATCATGGTCTAGGCAGTGGCGGCTCGCATAGGGCATGCTGCAGGGTGGTGAGGCTGGGTGGGGGAGGGGCAGGCTTGGGGGTTAGTAAACTCAGACATACTACCGAATGGAGAAAAGTAATTATTACTTTCCTCCGTTCCGTCTTATGTCTGAGTTTACCATCCCCACCCTGCTCCTCCCCCGCCCCATCCCACCACCCTGCAGCACGCCCTAAGCGAGCCACCACTGGGTCTAGGGTAGCTTTCTATAATAATCGAAGGATCTGGTCTGTCTTTAGAGCTTCTGGAAAGATGTCAGAGAAAAGGAGGCATTTATAATAGTGAGTAGGAATAAGAAAATGTCCCCAGTAGGAGGTTTTTGATGATGGATGAGGGAAAGACGTAATTCATATAAGAAGTGGCTTTGAGGGAGCTGAATATGCGGGTGAGAACTAAAAGAGACCACTGCACAATTCTATTGGAAAGGGTGGGCATTAAAAATAAAGCATGCTTGATGTTGATGTGTTGCTGGATCTTCTGTATTTTTCATTGCAGAAGAGGTTATTGGCATTGCACTTTTCTGTGAAGTGAGGAAAAACTTGGTCTGGCAGCAAGTTGATGGAGTGCTGAACTGTCTAGAAAACTTTCTGCTTCTGTTAGTGGCATTATTGATGGTGTTGGACAAGTACTCTGCTTTGACTGAGGTGAGGAATTACTATTTATTCCATAAATGCTCATATGGTGTCCCTGCCCATGCCGTTGTCAAAGAGTTGTCCCTCCCTACATTTCCCCTCCCAGTTCATGCTATTGACCCAGTGGTGGCTCTTACTCCCCTACTCAGAACCTAGTCATGGTTACCCCGTGAATTGCGTATGCTGCCTCAATAATTATCCCACTGACAACTAGTATTTTAGGCCTCCCTCTCCCCCCTGTATTTTCTAGAGGTAACTCTCCCTCAATGAAATAAGATATTATGAGACCATAGCCCTTCTAGTCACAGTACTCAAGACCTTGCATGATTTGAAGTAAGATTTCAAGTGCCGGGGACCTGATAGACGTCTTGGGCATAGTCCTATGAATACCACGCGCTGGAGAATGCAGGTTGGTTGTTTTTCATCTTTCTTGTTTTAGAAATTTCACTGAAGAACTGTACAAAGACCAAGTTAGGATAAAGAACTAACCTTCTAGAATCTCCGAGTTCCACTTCGTTTCCTAGCAGTCTGTTACTCTTGTCGGATGATCCTGAACCCTAAAGTTATGATCAAGACAAGCAAGCACTTGTGAGAAAGCTTCCCTATGGTTATTGCATTAAACCTAGCAAAAAGAAAGAGCGATTTCTGAAAAAACAATAACAAGGCACCTTGTACATTTAAAACTGTGAGAAAGTTGTTTATTGGTAAGGCTACTTTGATCGCTATCACCAGCTAATTCTCAACAACCTTAATGCTCTCTATGAAAGGATTAGAGAGATTAAGAAAACGTACATTTCAAGCAAAGAATGTATATTGTTTTGGTGAATGTGTTGGTTAATTGTCGGCACTGGCAATCTGAACTCACATATTTCTTCTCTTGCACAAAATGAAACCTTCCATAGAGAAAGAACATTCTTGAATCTAATTCCATGTGGTAAAAATTGAGAAATCAAAAGGGGGACAAAGCTCTAGAAGTTGTTCAGGCTCAAGTGTTCCTCTTTTCCAATTTCTCTACTCGGCTGTTGCCAATGTCCTGTTTGTATAAGAACATTGAGAGCATCTGGGTGGTTACTTGGGTGCATCTATATCACTCCTGCAGCAGATGATGCTTTCCTGTTGAGTGACCTTGACACTGTGCTATCTATGTGTTGCACAGAGGGATTTCAGTTTCATGAGGTCATCAGGAGTTCTATTTTTCTTCCATTTTCTTACCTGTCTGTGGGTGGATCATTTATTGTTAGCAAAGGTCCTTAGAGGACCAGAATGCTGAAGGCTTTGGCTTGCACTTGTACATTTTAGTTGAGGGCTGGATGTTTGCAAAATTTTACAAAAAGCATTGTAAGTAGTTTTGAATGGAATGGGCATCAGGCATGGATTTGATATGGTGAGTGGTGAGGTCAGGCATTAGGTAGACTAGAGAGAAGTCTTTCAAGGATCTGAAAATTTGATACATTTTTGTGTTGATCTTGGTGTAGTGATATGATGCTGAGCAGGGAGATATCAATGGCAAAGTGGTTAGTATCATCGAGCAGCATGGGTGGTTTGCCCTGGATTGTTGGTGATGTTGAGAAGGCAAATTCAAGAACGTGCCATTAACAGATGCCTCATTAACCACTTCAAAAAACCAACTTCTGATGCCACAAAACCAAGCTTCAGACCAAACCACAGTACAGAGACAGCCCTCATTGCAACAACCGATGACATCCGGATGATCCTCGACAGAGGATCATCCTACTAAACCTCTCTGCAGCTTTTGACACAGTCTCCCACCCTTATCAGATGACTTGACAATGTCAGCATCCATGGACCTGCCTCCAAAGGATCAGTGCCTTTCTTACCAGAAGGACACAAACAGTCAATATGCCACCATACTCGTCAGAAGCCGGGAAATTAATCTGCAAAGTCCTGCAGGATTCTTTGCTCAGCCCAACCCTTTTCGACACCTACATGGCACTGCTGGTAGATGCATTCACACAGACAACATCGACATACTCACCTGCTGATGACAATCAATTGATATTGTCTCTATCAGACAAAACACACAAGACAAGGAACGACTTCAACTTGTGCATGACTGAAGTGGCCACTGGGATGAAGTCTGACTTTCTCAAACTTAAAACTGACAACACCTAAGTGGTAATCTTAGGGAAAGAGGACTCCATGTGAGGCTCTGGCTGGTGGCCTACGGACCTCGGACCCAACCACATCTCCAGCACACAAGCAAGAAACCTCAGGACCATTATCAACAGCAAACTTGACATGGCCGCCCAGGTCATCACCATTGCTGTGGTCTGCTTCCTTACCCTAAGTATGCTGAAAAAGTTTTGCAAGTGTAACCCAACAACACCAGACAAGCCTTCACTCAAACCCTCATCACCAGCAGACTGGATTACGGGAACACCGCCTACATGGTAATCAACAACCAACTCATAAAAACAATTCATACCATCTGCAACACTGCCACTGCAGTCAGACTGGTCGTCAACCTCTAATCTCAAACAAATAGAGGGAAAAGGGGGGGCTTTTTAATAATAATCAATCTTATTATTATCAGAGGTCCAGCATACATGGCCATCGACAAGTGAAAACAAAGGGTATGCAGTTCCTAAAATTATTGCAGGGTGTATTAGAGTCACTCGGGTACAAGGGTTGTACTGTGAGGAGAATGAAGTGAAAGACAGGAGTAAAGGTTACTCCTTTTTTGGAAAAGGAGACCCTCACACACCCAACAAGCGGGTGTCTTGCTTCATCACCGGGTCTTTGCTCCTTATCGGGCCGGCAGGTGCAATGCCCGATCAGGCGCCCTTTGGGGCCTTCCTATCGGAGATCTTTATTTCCAACGCCGATGAGTGAGGTGTGTGTGGGGAAGAGGGGTTAATAATAATCGTGAGTGTAGGTGCAAGTCAGGTGAAAGAAAGTGTACTAAAACAGGGGTAGGTGATCCACTTCAAACAATTTTAATAAAGCATGGTCACCATCCTGATTAAAAATAATCCGCACATTACTCACCGTAAGGTATGTGAGTAAATATGCTGTGGGGATTAAGGGGTCAACATGTTTCTTGCCTTTTGATGTATTAAAATGGCAATTCTTCAGGACCAGGAATAAGATACGGTTGCCTACACCTTTTTGGTGGTGTCCACTCCCTCTAAGAGGTATATAGTGTGGACACACATACAGCACCCTAAAAATGTATGGTACCGTGGGTCAACAAACACAACCTGCGGAAAAAGAAAAATACAAGTAAAAGCATAATAATAATACAGTGTAATCCACGGTATCAGGTTAATATCCAGGCAATTGGTAATATCAAGGTGCAACCGTGACATGCATGGAAATGAGCGATGTTTGTAGGACTTGCTAGGGGTTAGAAGCAGCACAGATTTGATAAACCAATTCTGGGACTAGTTCAAGAATTGTAGGGTTATAGGATCAAGAATGGTTGACAAAACTCACCCTTATAGGTTGTGCTGGAATCGAGGCCAAGGTGAGAAGAGCACTAAATTTTAGTGTCCTGCAGTAAGGAGAGAAGAAAATATATATATGCGGTATAATACTAGTGAGGAACACGGACAACACATAAGAGCACCTCGAAGGAACTGGTGATTCCATTATGTGAACTTTAAGGTGGGTAAAGCTGTCCACGGAGCGGTCAAACGCTAAGCCACTCAGACGGTCAAAGCAACTAAAGTGATTCCAGGGTAAAGCACCTTGCGCTCTGTAAAAAACCGTATCCTAAAGCGGCAAGTGGTATTAATGAGGCGTGAGCACTACACTGTGCTGGACCAGGACAAACAAAGAATAGGAAGGAGCGATTGTGAGTGAGGTTGCTAGTGCGTTTAAATGCGAACCTGGGAGTCGCTACATCCAAGTCTCCAGTGTTCAGGATACCCCAGTGTTTTTTGATGATGGATCTGATCCTGTTAGAATCAGGGGTAAAGGTGGTAACACACGTGATGGATTGATCAGGTTCTTTGATGTTAATGTCTAGCAAGCTCTCTCTGTTGTTGTTTCTTGCTCGTTTGCGAGCCCGTGACACTACTTGTTTAGGATATTCTCGCTTGGTCCCAAGTCATTGAAGGAAAATCTCCCCTTTGGGCAATTTTTGCGCATCAGAAGGAACTGTAGTTCTGTGACAGACTACCAGAAAGAGTCCGCGACCCTCTTGAATGATCTGGTCAAGCGAGAATATCCTAAACAAGTAGTGTCACGGGCTCGCAAACGAGCAAGAAACAACAACAGAGAGAGCTTGCTAGACATTAACATCAAAGAACCTGATCAATCCATCACGTGTGTTACCACCTTTACCCCTGATTCTAACAGGATCAGATCCATCATCAAAAAACACTGGGGTATCCTGAACACTGGAGACTTGGATGTAGCGACTCCCAGGTTCGCATTTAAACGCACTAGCAACCTGCAGGATTTACTCATACACACCAGACCAAAAAAATCCACCACTAGGTCTCAAAGAATGTTGTGGGATCTACCTCCAGTGAAGGGTCATTATCCCTGTGGGTCGTGTTCTATGTGTCCCCAGACACGCATGAGTAAAGAAGTGGTATTTCCTAACGGGGTGACTTGGAATATCTGTAAACACACCAATTGCAATTCATCAAATTGCATCTACATGATGACATGTCCATGTGGCCTACCTTATATAGGTATGACCACGCGTACAGTTAAAACCCGCATGTTGGAATACAAAAGTAGTTTCAGATGCGCTAGAACCAATACCAAAATGACATCCCACTATCACCTTGAGCAGCATGCCCCGAACTCGTTTCAATGGGTTGTCTTAGAATCTCACCCACACATGTCTAAAAAAGCCCTTTTTAGACTCGAACAGCGGTGGGTACTTAGATTGACAGCAGACACCACAGGCCTTAACAAGGACATTCCATGGAGCATGCTCACCTGAATTTTTCATGAGTGAATTATGTGTACTCCATCTTTATGGAACATAGCAACACCGTCCTATGAAATAGCTTTCTGTTTCAGGTCGATCCATACACTACGGTGGTAGTTCGCAATGATATCTATCATGCGATGTTTCAGTCTGAGTCTTTGATATTGATCTGACCGCCACCATCATAACTAGTGTTCCCCCGCCCCCCCCTTGGCAATACTGTGGTTCCACAACCAATTAGGTGCCCTGCTCCCGCTCTGATCACTCGAGCGTCATGTCTCCCCACGCACGTTGTACAGCCACTACTTCACATGCGCACCCTTCAATAGACACCGTCTAGGTTAGCGGTCTAGTTTCGACCGCAGGAGCACATCTGGCTCCACCGGATGTTCCCGCCCCTTACGTACCTGCGCGCCACGCTGGTGCGGCGCCCATAACAAGGAACTGCCCGGCTTTGTGAGCACCAGACTACAGAGGCTGGTGAGGTTCTAGGTATACGACGTTCCCATATTGGCGGAATCGTTAGTACAGAGATGTAATTTTCACCGACGATCGGACGTGGTGCATAGCAGTGGTTTTTATTTGTGTGAACGCTTACTAATAGTAGCTCACTTTGTGTTCCCCGCGCACAAATCGCCTATCACAGGCTGTTTTGCCTGCAGCGCTCGATATGCTGACAGATAGAGGTGTCGCTTGTACATAACGACCATTGCGTCGCATTGTATTTTATTTCTGTGCACTTTTAACAGTAATAGCTCTTTGTGTGAGCACCGCGTTTGTCTGCAGCTCTCGATATACTGATAGACAGAGGTTGCCCGTGTACGCACCAAGTGGATATCGAGGCGAGTGGCCACCTCAGTACATAACGACCAATGGCTAAGTCACAATCGCTCCTTCCTATTCTTTGTTTGTCCTGGTCCAGCACAGTGTAGTGCGCACGCCTCAGTAATACCACTTGCCGCTTTAGGATATGGTTTTTTACAGAGCACAAGGTGCTTTACCCTGGAATCACTTTAGTTGCTTTGACCGTCTGAGTGGCTTAGCGTTTGACCGCTCCGTGGACAGCTTTACCCACCTTAAAATTCACATAATGGAATCACCGGTTCCTTCGAGGTGCTCTTATGTGTTGTCCGTGTCCCTCACTAGTATTATACCGCATATATATATTTTCTTCTCTCCTTACTGCAGGACACTAAAATGTAGTGCTCTTCTCACCTTGGCCTCGATTCCAGCACAACCTATCAGGGTGAGTTTTGTCAACCATTCTTGATCCTATAACCCTACAATTCTTGAACTAGTCCCAGAATTGGTTTATCAAATCTGTGCTGCTTCTAACCCCTAGCAAGTCCTACAAACATCGCTCATTTCCATGCATGTCACGGTTGCACCTTGATATTACCAATTGCCTGGATATTAACCTGATACCGTGGATTACACTGTATTATTATTATGCTTTTACTTGTATTTTTCTTTTTCCGCAGGTTGTGTTTGTTGACCCACGGTACCACACATTTTTAGGGTGCTGTATGTGTGTCCACACTATATACCTCTTAGAGGGAGTGGACACCACCAAAAAGGTGTAGGCAACCGTATCTTATTCCTGGTCCTGAAGAATTGCCATTTTAATACATCAAAAGGCAAGAAACATGTTGACCCCATAATCCCCACAGCATATTTACTCACATACCTTACGGTGAGTAATGTGCGGATTATTTTTAATCAGGATGGTGACCATGCTTTATTAAAATTGTTTGAAGTGGATCACCTACCCCTGTTTTAGTACACTTTCTTTCACCTGACTTGCACCTACACTCACGATTATTATTAACCCCTCTTCCCCACACACACCTCACTCATCGGCGTTGGAAATAAAGATCTCCGATAGGAAGGCCCCAAAGGGCGCCTGATCGGGCATTGCACCTGCCGGCCCGCTAAGGAGCAAAGACCCGGTGATGAAGCAAGACACCCGCTTGTTGGGTGTGTGAGGGTCTTCTTTTCCAAAAAAGGAGTAACCTTTACTCCTGTCTTTCACTTCATTTTCCTCACAGTACAACCCTTGTACCCGAGTGACTCTAATACACCCTGCGTTAATTTTAGGAACTGCACGTCAACCTCTAATGCCAGTCTCACATCACACCACACCTAAGAGAACTACACAAGGTTCTTATAAGTAGGCATCCACAGTTCAAACTATTTGCCCACACATAGAAAACACTACACAACACAGATCCATGGTACCTGAACCGCAGCACACAGTTCTACCAACCCACCAGGCATATCCACTCAGCTGGACTCTCAGTAGCACACATGCCATACATATGTAAACTCAAATGAGTTCATACCTTCTCATACACCACTCCTTAAGCGTGGAACAACCTCCCACACCACTTTAGAGACTCCTAATCCCTTCTTGAATTGCACAAAAAGCTGAAGACCTGGCTCTTTCAGTAAGGCCACGATACGAGCCTTTCAAACCTGTGAACCACCAAGAATCTTTCATGGGTGATAAGGTGCTGAGAAAATCCACATACCATAACATTCTAGTGTGCATTACATGATGTTCCACATTGAATGTGTGGATATGGTTGAAGAGGGGTCTCTTGTTTTCTTTGAACTTCTGTTGTCTGGAAGTTTGAAGTCACACAGAACGGTGGTGTGGGCATGTCGGATAGATAAGGTGGTGAGGAGTTTTGAGAATTCTTTAATAAATAAATACTCAGATTTATAGAGCACAGCTAATCACCCATGAGGGTATCCAGGTGCAGTCCATAGTCACTAGGAGATTAAGTGATTTGCCCAGAATCATAGGATGTTGAGACTTCCCTGAGACTCAAACCTGGATCCTCAGCTCCAAGGTCAGAAACTTTGGCAGTTATGCTACATCCTCTCCCTCATTAAGTCATTGTTCTGCCTGAGAGGCCTGTAGATGAAATGGTTGCTAATGGTCTGACCTGCAGAGAGCAGGAAGTGGCTTGTCAGCAGCTCCATGATTAGTATTACTTGCTTGTCTAGTGTGCAGGACCAGGAGGAATGGATGACAGTGAGTCCTCCTCCCTTGTTATGTCCGCAGTACGCATAATTAATGTTGTAGTTGGTGGAAAGAAGGTCTTCTAGGATGTGCTAGGATGTGGAAGTGAATCATGTTTTTGTGATGAAGAGTGTGTCAAGCTTATGATAGGTGACAAGATCTGTGATGTCTTCTGCATCAATTATCACAGATCAAACGTTAATGAGACTAGGTTGGAATGTGTGTTCTGTAGCTTGAGGGTGTGCGGTAGTTGGTGTCATGTAAATGAGGTTGGATCTATTTGTTTTGCACATGTGAGTGTTTGTGTCATGTAGGTCTGGGTGTCATTGCGGTGATCCCATTGTCTGTTTTCACCCCTTGCTGGGGCGCTTGGTAATGGGATGCCCGAACAGCTGACTGAAGTAAGGCGAACACAGAAAGGGACGTCACTTCCTGTGCAGATGAATGATGAAAATGCTGTGATTTCACTTTCTGTGCCGATTGACGACTGGAAATGCAGTGATGTCATTTGCTGTGCATATGGATGATGGAAGCTATCTGATAGAATGAAACAATCAAGGGAGTACCTTGACGTCAGCCATTTTTAAGTTCTTAATTACTGTATGACCTTAGCTCCAAGAAGCAACTGTCACTTGATAGAGAGTGGGTCTGATTTACAAAGAGCTTCTGCAGTCATGTCAGAGTCTCCTCACTCGTAGCGGAATCTCCACGATGAGGAACTGCAGTGCGGAGGTTCAGCCACGAGTGTGGAGACTCCACCACGATTGTGGAGCCTCTGTCGTGACTGCAGGGGCTCTTTGTCATCAGGCTTACTATCTTTATGTACCTGGAGTATCTCAGATTGAGTGCTGTACACAGAACATTAAACTCTCAGGATTCCTTTTACAACCATACTTCAGAAAAGAAATAGGAATGCAGTGGTGGCCGGCATGGCTCGCGGGTGGTGGTGGGCAGGGGGGTGTAGGCAGGCGTGGGCTCTCGCCGTCCAGGAACAGGAAGCACCCTGTACACAGACTCCCCTGACCAAAGACAACGCTGCAATTCAGCGTTGTGATTGGTCTGAGGGCCGTGACATGGCGCTCAGCCAGGGACAGTATGGGTGGGCACGTTTTCCATGCAGCCTGCATGGAGAACGGAGAAAGTGCGCATGACTGGTTTTGACGGCACACTTAGGAGGGTTGCATCCTCCTCCCCTGCTCTTCAGCCCTGTCCCTTACGCAAGCTGCGGCAGCATAAAGACAAAATAAAATTACAATAACGAAACGTTATTATCATTTTTTTTTTTCCTTTCTTTTCCTGCTTGAAGGCAACTACTAACAAAAGCAAATTGTACAGTTGCATTTTTACAATACATATATTCACATATTTAGGCACGTGGAGGTGAAGTTATTTGCCCAGAATCACACGGTTTTTGGGTTTTTGACCAAGTGCCACAATCAGGTTTATAGCTCAGGCATAGAAGTTTCAATGTCAACAATAGTTTCCAGAGCAAGTGTCCTAAACATGAAGATTTTAAAGCAGTTTTTTCACCTCAACACTAAACACAGAAGTACATAAAATGGAAACAGATGGGCAGGTACCAGGGGGCATATTATCAATAAACGGCTTTAAAATTATCTCCGCAAAGCGGCGATAATGGGCTTGATAATATGCCCTTGTGAATTCCCATAGAAGCCCATGTTCTGGTGTCAACATGGGCTTCTATGGGAATTCTCTGCGGCATATTATCAAGCCCATAATCGCTGCTTTAGCGGCAGTTTTCTGCCGCTAAAGCGGCGATAATGTTAACGCCGTGCTTGATAATATGCCCCCAGGGAAGTGTCAGGAAGGTGCATGGAGTAAGGATGACAGCTAGGGCCTTTACTCAGTGTGTTATAGCAGCAGTGAGGCAGGAATACTGAAGGGGATAATGACTTGCAAGCTGCTGGCAGCCACCTCACGTTTCCCTTTTGAATCGGTTTATGCTTCAATGCTTGGCTGATAAGTCGCTGGAGCGTGTGCCCTTGCCTTCTACCAGGGATATCTGTTTGTGTGATAAACCTGATCTGAATTGGGCAGTTGCTTTCAATATCTGCACACTGCAGATGTGGCAACTCAGCAGTGACTGGCAGGGCTCTCCTGGCGTCCTTGGGAGTGTGAATTTCGCTTCCGTCTGGGGAGAGAGAGAGTGCCTCTCTTCGGATTTTCTATTTCGTTCAGTGTGATTACAAATGAGAACACTAAATGCTAAATATCTCAATTATAAATCCAGTGAGCCTATTTAGCCTTTGTCAAGAAATGTGATATTTTTGCTTAGAATTTGTGTTGAAGCATGTTGCCAACAGATGTATGGATGGATGTTGGCGCTAGCATACTGTGGCGCTATTTTTAAATTGAGTTGTTTTGTAGTAATCTAAAAAGGGCAATTCCAGGACAGAAAAAAGATGGCATGCAGAGTGACATAAGGCAGCGCCTCTTTAGAAAAATGCAATTCTTCTTTCAAAATTAGGACTACATCTTAAATTCAAATTTCGCGACTTCTCAAATTTAGCACTGTCTCTTCCTAGATTGAACCACATTGACTATATTACATAGAGGCTTGAATGAATTTATTCATCTTGATACAGTTAATTAAAAACTTTACATGATGACAGAAAGTGGAAGTAGCAATTATACACACAGATAAAAAGTATGTACTCTATCAAAGCCCTCTTTTTAAAACTCGTTTAAGAATCTTCCTGCTATGTGTGCCATTCAGTGCCAACATTCAGAGCGTGCACACTAGTGACACTGATCCGTTTCAACATTGTCTTTAATGGTACAAGAACTTGCAAGGTAAGTGGCCGTAATAAAAAAAAGTGTAACTACGCCTATGTGAATATCCCTGCAGCAGCACTTGGGGGCATTATATGAAGAAACGGCGTTAAAATTATCACCGCTTTAGCGGCAGAAAACTGCAGCTAAAGCGGCGATAATGGGCTTGATAATATACCCTTGGGAACTCCCATAGAAGTCCATGTTCTGGTGTCAACATGGGCTTCTATTGGAATTCTCAAGGGCACATTATCAAGCCCATTATCGCCGTTTTAGCGGCAGTTTGCTGCCGCTGAAGCGGCGATAATTTTAACGCCGTCCTTGATAATATGCCCCGAGGTTCCTTCACAAAGTGCACATAAATGGCATCAAGGCAATAACTGAACTTACAAAGCGAAAAGTGGGGATACAATTACCGAGGAGGGTACAGGATGACTACTGCTTTAATGGCATATTATCAAGGACGGTGTTAAAAATTATTGCCTAAAGCGGCGATAATGGGCTTTATAATATGCCCTGGAGAGTTCCAATAGAAGTCCGAGGGGCATATTATCAAGCACGGCGTTACAATTATCGCCGCTTTAGCGACAGAAAACTGCTGCTAAAGTGGCGATAATGGGCTTGATAATATGCCCTTGAGAATTCCCATAGAAGCCCATGTTCACACCAGAACCTGGGCTTCTATGGGAATTCTCAAGGGCATATTATCAAGCCCATTGTCGCCGCTTTAGCTGCAGTTTTCTGCCACTAAAGCGGCGATAATTGTAACGCCGTTTCTTGATAATATGCCCCCATGTTCTAGTGTGAACATGGGCTTCTATTGGAATTCTCCAGGGCATATTATCAAACCCATTATCGCCGCTTTAGCGGCAGTTTTCTGCAGCTAAACCGGCGATAATTTTAACGCCATCCTTGATAATATGCCCCAGAGTAGGGGAGAGCAGTCAAAAGATGGGCAGAGGAGGCAACGTAGTTTACATATGTCATTGCATAATGTTCAGCTCCAGTTAAATGGCAGACACGTTGTATGCTACGGTTCAATTTTTGCTCCCTTTTTCCTTCGACTTAAGCGTTCAATAAAGGTTCTGAGGCTTTTTGTGACTTTTGTTGGACTGTTGGCAGCAATCTATGCAAGGCTGCCCGGAGGGGTTGCGCAGCAGCCCCCTCAAAAGGGCGGCTGCCTTAGTGCCATAGGAAGGCACTGGAGTCGCCGGTCTAGTTCCCTGGGCCATGTCCAGGGAAGATGTCTGGCCGACCTCACTTCCGGGGAGGGGGGAGGGACAGGAGTATTTAGGCTGTCCCTGCCCATCTTTCGGCCTCTTGTCCCTCGCCGTCTCGCCTTGAAGGGTCGTGCGTTGTCTCGTTGTTGGTTGTTGGGATCCTCAGGCCTGGCCGTGACTCGCGCGCGACGTTGGTAACGGTGAGTGCAGCGTAGACCCCCCCGCCCCGACCCTGGAGCTCCCACAGGGGTACAGGGGCCATGGCAGGGGCTGCCATGGGGGGAGGGGGCGTGCTCGTTGCAAGCAGGACGTGCCGGGATGCGGGCGCTCTCCACCTGTGTAGGCGAGTGCCCCTCGGGGGGCAGTACCGTGCTGGGCCGGTTGAGGTGTCCTCCGGTGCTGTCCCTGGTGCTCGTGGCACTGTGACGGGACACCTGGGGTCGGGGACGCAGCTGCGTGCTGTGCGAAGTGCTCCGTGCGTGGCATGTTTGACCCGGATCGTGCAGCGGGAGTAGTTGCCCGGGAGCTGGATCCACTCGTGGGGCGCAGGGTAGCGCTCGACTCCCCCACTGCCACCCCCCCCACTGCATGGAGCTGCACTGTGAATCTCGGGGACTGGGTGCTGCGATCGTGGCTTCTGCCGCCGCTGATTATGTCATGCCCGAAGTTGCGTCCCCATCCATTCCGCATTGTAAATATGGAGCGAGGTTACGCCTACTATCAACCTCTTGTATCGTAACGTTGCTTTTGGTACCATGCTCTCTCGTAATTTCGGTCTCGATCCCTTTGCAGGGGCACCGCTAGCCCCCCCCCCACCCACCACAAACGGTAGCAGCATGGGTGACTTCTGAGGGGGAGGGCGCGGCGCAGCGATCTGTGGCATTCCCCTCAGGATCGCCTACTAGTGAATTGGATTAGTGTAGCACGTTAATGCACCTTCAAGGTGAACGGATGAGCAGGGTTCGATTCCCGGGGTTGTCTTAAGCAATAAGGATTCAAACCCATAAATGTTGATTTTTTCTGGGAGAGTCAGTGGCCCTCCGGCTACGCTGCGACAGAGGTGCGGTAGCCGGAGTTTGAGCCTCTAGGTCACGTCCACTTCCGGGGAGTCGGAGGGGCGAATGATCACCCCCCCCGGACCGGAATGTGCAGGTAAATACAGGCTATGTATCGCTCCAACACCTTCGGGGCAAACCACCTCTTCTTCCGGGAGTGAAGGTGCGATGCACCATGGTGCGCCAACTGGGTCGGTCGTTTGTGCGCCAATGTTGTATTGCCTGTTTCTGTGCGGGAAACAGCCTCAGGTCGGGTTTCGGCCGAGGAGTATTGGGGGTAGGAGGTGGTCCGTTTGCCAGACTGCAGACCTTGGGGCTTGAAACCACGTGTCGAGCCTCGGGGTCGCGTCCACATCCTGTGACTCAGGTCAAGTCAATGAATCCCCCCATGCCTGAATGTGCTATGCATACACGGTGCTCGTGTAAGGCGCCCCTTTCCAGCAGGTCGAGTCGCGCTATATTTATTATCCCTCCAGTAGTGGTGACACGGAGGGGTATTCATGCACACGGGTGAGCCCATGGGCTAATGCTGTGCCATCTGCAGGTTACGGGCTTGAATCCATTGTGGGGCCTCCCAGCTTTTCACCCTGCAGGAGTGGCTAAAAAGAATATTACTGCTCAGTGGTAGAGGGCATGCTTCGCAGCACATGCTGATGTCGCGTGTGGCACAGCGTGCAACGCACAGTGGCGAAGTGACCTTGTGGCGGCACGGCATGGCCTCTTCGAGCGGGTGTCGCGGTGACATGAAGGTTGCGGCGCCGTGAGAGGCGCGCTTTCAAACAAATGTTACATCTTTAGAGGATTAGTAAAGGTACTGGGGTCTTGTCAGGCAACTCTCGGGCGTGGGATTGGCACGGGCGCAGGACAGCGCATGTGTCCCTTTCGGTGCAGAACATCCTTACCTGGTGGGCATGGTTGCAAGCGTCGCGGCGCACACTGCTCCCTCGGCTGCTCCACGTGCGGGCTACAATGAAGGTGTCTCATGTACTTCAAAGAGCCTGGCCACACGCAAGCTGAGCATGAGACTTGTTTCTCCCCCTTTGATCTCGCGCAGTTCATTGCTGACGTCATGCTAAGTGAGTGTTTTAAGGCAAGGATATCCTTTAGAGAGTCAATTTCTCCCTGGGATTGCCCTTCTCTTTTACACCTCAGGAAAAGCAACAGGGTCGTGGTGTCACCGTACCTCTAAGTGGAAGCTTTTCAATATGATATACAAGCCATAGTTACTGCGTATTTAGCCTAGGCACGGGATGACTGTGATGAAGCAGGGGCACTGACTGGTTGGGGGTGTGATGTTGCGTGTATCATATGTCGGATATCGATGACAGAAACAGCAAAATACAGGTCAGCCGGCGCGCTATGGGAAGCATAGATTTTGGCTTTGGGCCATTTGGGTATTTGAGGCACTATCTTTTCACGCACGGCCCTGCCGCCTCCAACCCCTTAATGAACGAGCCGCCCCCCCCAGGGAGGGTAGGGCCGCCCCTGGGCGTCTCGTATCTCCGACATGTGCTGGTCGACAAATCACTTGGTCTTCTTGTGCTTAACAAGAACTATGAATGTGTCCGTCTGTGGCAAGACCGGTGCATGCAAGCGATCCGATACCCGCTTCCCCTGGTATAGCTTGCGCAAAAACTAGAAATTGTCTGAAAGCATACTTGGAGCACGGGCTTTAGCGAGGGGTACGATGCCCATAAGTGCGGGAGCCAGCGCACAGTAGCGAGTTGGTGGCTCCCATATTGTCAGGTGCCACTGCAATGTTGCCACCTCTACACAGGAGGTGGCGCCATGTGCAGTACACAGGAGGTGGCGCGGTATACAGTTACACAGGAGGTGGCGCGGTGCGCAGTTATGCAGGAGGTGAAAGCGCGATGTGCAGTTACACAGGAGGTGACGCTGTGTGCAAGTGCACATGAGATGACGATGTCTGCAGTTACGCATGAGGTGACGCTGGGGCAGCTACCATAAGTAGTCTGCAGTCACACTTGAGGTGACGTTATGTGAAGTTGGGCATGAGGACACTGTACAGTTGCACATGAGTGACACGACACAAAAAGGCCACAGTTACTTGGGAGAAGAGTAACAGATTAACCTCGAAAAAGGGTAAAACAGCCGGATTACCCGGACACTCCATGGGTGCCGGGCAGAGGTGTGTGGGGTGTCCTGTGTGAGCTAGGCCCCATCGGGATGCTGGCTGCGGCCTAGCATTGTTTGCCAGTTTCAGGGACAGTGATGTGACTTTCAGGGTAAGGTTCGGATCCTTAGTCGCGTTTGGATACTTTGACGGGTTGCCCTTACTCATGCTAGATGGCAATTTAGCGGTAATTTTGTGGAGTGTAGAACTAGGTTGTAGCTTTCAAGGAACTCCTAGTTCTTACAAGTCCTTCTTGCAGATAAAGAATTTTCAACATGCTTCAAGGAAGCCATTATTAGAAGGAAGCTAGTTAACCATTGAGTTGATCAGATGGGCTAAGCTGTGCTGTAAAGCACCATGCATAATTTATAGGTCACAGTTTTGAACACTAGGTCCTATGCACAGCGACTATTAGGTTCTGATTCCGGTACACATGCACTACTTCACGTATATTGTACAGTCGGGACGCATGTTATACGTTCCACCGAGCCCCCGAGGAGAGGTGACCACACAATTTCAGCTATGTAATTCTCTATGGGTCAGGAGGGGCGAGTTGTGGTGGCACCAAGATCCTGCAGCAGGGAGTGCCGCCAGGTGGCAAGGAGTTGGAGAGTAATTGGGATTTGAAGGACCCGCTGGGTGCCTGCCACCTGGCCACTGCAGGTTGTTGAGGGTGATCCCTAAGGGCTTAGTAAGGGTCATGACTAATGTCACCGGGGCTGATTCACAGGCGGGTGTGGTGGTCCTACCTCATTTCACATGATTCTCCCTGTCGGGTCTGTCTGACGTTCATCTAAAGGGGCTTTTAATTAACTGCCTCTTTTGTCTCAGCCATACTGTGAGCAGTATGCAAGCGGTCTGTGCAGCAATAGGTTGGGGTGAGCAAGTCCGTTCCCGGCGTTGTGGCTGTGATTCCTGATGTGACTCTTGGAGTCCTAGTCCTGCTTGCTGTAGGTGGCTGTTGAGTGTTGATTACATAACTGGATGCGATGGATGAGGAGGAAGAACATTGCAGCACACTCTGCTAAGCAATGTTCCTGGCTAATCGTTTTGATCCAAGGCCAAAGCGGGAACCTCTTGTGCAGGGCCAGAATCATCAGGCCAGGCAGCATGACATAGGTCTTTCAGGAACTGGTAGTATGGTGCATGCCAAGTAGTCCTGAAGGCCCCCCCTCCCTCCTTGCAAAGACTGCAAGCAGGGGTCTCTCGGGGAAGGGAGCTATCAGCTGGCAATCAGTTGAGCTTATCTCCCCTGCCTGAACGTACAATGTAGTACGGGCTCCGGCTCAGCGCTCCATTACCTTCGGGTCGAGTCGCGATATGTATATGCTGGGAGTTAAGATGCGATGTAAGCGCGAGGGTACAGAGGTCACGATGCATCTTAGGCATGCCTGGATCACGACATTTATCTGCAAGCGCGAGGAAACAACAGGTCACGATCCAGGTTAGGTAGGCCTGGATCACGGTATGTGAATTTAAGGCACAAGCTGTAACATGATGCGTACTAGGACAAAGGGAGCGCTTTCACAGGAGGTCTTGTATAACGTTGCAGTATAAGTGCGCCCCTAACAGAACACTTTACAAGGAAATCATTGCAACGCCTCTTTCCCTTGCTGCGCGTGTCAAGGATCCTGTCCCACCTTTATGGGGTTTCTCAGTCTCTGCGGCCCTGAAACAAGTTGAGTTCCAGTTCAGAGCAGCCAATTACACTGTAACTCGTGTCCTGACGCAAGGACCAGTGTGTCACCATGACGTGCAGGTAGTGGGGCGGCCACTGATGAGTTAATTCACTTTGGAAAAGTATGTATAAGGCACCACATCACATGGTTAAAAAAAAAAATTGATTGGAAGGGGGCAGCTAGCCTGAGGGATACGCAATGAAGGTGAAGGTTGGGCTATATTGATCTATTACATTCAGTTAAGCCATTATAGAGCAGGAGGAAGATCAATGAAAGTAAACCCATACTTCAATTAGCATATAGCAAAACAGGGTACTACCTCACCAGGCTGTGGCCAGCCGCTCTGTTGCACGCGATCCTGGCCGAACTCGAAGTGGTGCAGGTTCGGGCCGGGTAGCTCCTGGGGGGTGAGACTGCCTTGTCTGCAAGTTTGCAGACTTGCACAATACTCAAGTATTCCTGCTAGCTACGGGTGTCCCAGGGTCACACCTCTTCCCCTGGGCTTTAACCAGCATGTAAGGCAGAGGGAGGCTGCTGAATTGCCCTAGCATGGCTTGCCTGCTTCAGGGCCAGCTGGGGTCACTGTTCAGGGTAAGGTTAGACTTCTTGGGTGCGTTTGGACACTGTGACAGGTCGCACCTGCGCATACAACACGGCGATAAGTGGTCATTTTTGTGGGTGTGAAATAAGAGTACTTCAAGAAACTCATGAGAGCTTGCAGTCCCGACATTGCAGAACTTAGATTTGTCAACATTCTTCAAGGAAACCATTATAGCAGGAAGGTTTTGTACCATGGAGAGCCTATGGGTGGGTTCGGGCACAACATAGTAAGGGAATCACATTCTGTTCAACAGGCTACGTGCACCAGCAATAGCACCAGCAGCTGTATGTTGCTTTTTCGCCCGGGCCTGGGGCTGGCAATGTCATCGCTTGGCAGCCAGACACGGAAGAGGCAGAGACATACATGTGATGGTGCAACGTGCACTCAGCAGTAGAGCCAGCTGAGTGTCATCAACCCCGGGTATACCGTCAGTGATAAACGTTGGTTTGGAGCAACACACAAGCAGGCACTTTCGGTTTGCTGGGGCAGGAGTGTGACAGTGCCAAGAGGGGCGGTTTGCCTGGTTAGGGCTGATATGTATGGGAGGGAGCACTAACACGGACAATCACAAGAGCTCTTTTGCAGTCATAGAAGGATAAGTTGATATTTTGATGGCATGGGCCAGTTGTTTCATCACGTGCATTTCCCTTGGTAGTTGTCTGCGAACATTCTGAATGCAATGTTGGTGGTTAGGATGTTGTCATGCCTTTCAGAGGTGTTTTAGCTCAGGCAGGGCCAAGCTTGGGTTAGAGGCCTGTGGTCTGCCCTGGGATTCATGTTAATAGGCAGGTGGAGCGGCAGAACTTAGAGGGGCTTGGGTCCGACCTCTGGTTCAGGTGCAGATCCTGGTAGGTTCACTTAGTATCTCGTCCTCGAGTTCGTTGACTCAGGCACCTTGATTTGAGTGACGATAATGTGTAATTTCTCCCGCCCTCCAGCCGGGCTGGCAGCTGGCAGGTGGCAGGTTGTGGAAGTTGCCTTCCAACCAGGGCGACATGGTACATAGATTTGGTGGGAAACGCAAGATGCAGATCCTGGGAGGTTCACTTAGTATCCCGTCCTTGAGTTTGATGAAACAGGTACCATTGATTTGAGTAACGGTAATGGGTAATTTCTCCCGCCCTCCAGCACTGGCTGGCAGCTATGCAGGTTGTGGAAGTGGCCTTCTAACGGGGGCGATTTGGTGCATATGATTGGGGGAAACTCCTGGGAAACACATTTGGGCTACAAAGTATCAGGAGAACAATTGGCATTCCCATTATTCGAAATATAGAGGTATGTTATACGTTGGTTCCCCTCTGTGTCACTCTGTCCTGTCTGCTCCCTGGTATACTAGCAGAAGTTTAGGAGGGCAAGGCTTCACATTGGGTGGTGACTGACGGAATGCGATGTACATACTCCGACTAGTGCTAGACTCAGACAACTGAGTGAAAGAGGAAGTAAGGTGGGCTTGTCAACCCTTACCTCCTCCCGCATTGGCACTTCTTGGCAGGAGTGGCTTGTCATAGGTATTGTTCTTCAGCCATGCAAAGGTAACATTGGACCTACGCCTAATTATAGGTTTCAGGTCATATCACTCAAAAATCCACAGGGAGTTTAGAAAGGATGGGGGCACCTGTCCTGAAGGGGCATGCTGGCCTCCGGTCCTGGATGGGCTAGGACTTGTTTTGGCTGGACCTGGGAGAAGCCCGGTAATCAGCATGTTCCAAGAAAAAAAGGCCTACCTTAGTGGGGGTCCCTGGTAGTGACGGTGGCCACTCCCAAGGCTGTGGAGGAGTTACAGGGCGATCCAGAGTCTGCAGATACCAAGGGGTACTTCATGCAGCAGCACAGCGTGGTGCTAAGCCAGGATACCCAGGGATGTCTTAGCGTTGTCCCCTGGAAGAACGACGGCGCCCCGTTAGTCCTACGGGCGGTTGTGGGTCTGAGCAACCGGGGGCTGCAATGAACGCTCCGCCCACCTCTTTCGGGGGGGGGGGGGGCGTGAGTAAGCGAGTGGACTGGTGGTCCACGGATGGGAGGGGTGGCCCCTCCCAATATTTGGTATGCACCAATTGGCGACTGCCACGGTGTAATTTAGGCTTATCAGACGGGCAGGCGGCATAGGTGTTGGCCTGCCCTGGGATCGCCCGTAAGATTACCCACCATGTTTGCATATTGGTTATGCTAATAAACCTGCAGCAATATTTCTCCACTTAGAAAAGTGTGGTGTGGTTTATTGATGTATCATGTGTGTTATGTGACTACATTTGCCGATATTGGCACTATGCAAGGCTGCCCGGGGGGGTTGCGCAGCAGCCCCCTCAAAAGGGCAGCTGCCTTAGTGCCATAGGAAGGCACTGGAGTCGCCGGTCTAGTTCCCTGGGCCACGTCCAGGGAAGACGTCTGGCCGACCTCACTTCCGGGGAGGGGGGAGGGACAGGAGTATTTAGGCTGTCCCCGCCCATCTTTCTGCCTCTTGTCCCTCGCCGCGTCGCCTTGCCCGCCCCTCCGCTTACCCGTCAGACGGAGGTACAAGGTTTGAGGGGGGGTTAGGTTCTAACATGTTATTTTGTGTTGCAGGAGGATTTACAGGGCGATCCAGAGTCTGCAGATACCAAGGGGTACTTCATGCAGCAGCACAGCGTGGTGCTAAGCCAGGATACCCAGGGATTTCTTAGCGTTGTCCCCTGGAAGAACGACGGCGCCCCGTTAGTCCTACGGGCGGTTGTGGGTCTGAGCAACTGGGGGCTGCCATGAACGCTCCGCCCACCTCTTTTGGGGGGGCGTGAGTAAGCGAGTGGACTGGTGGTCCACGGATGGGAGGGGTGGCCCCTCCCAATATTTGGTATGCACAAATTGGCGACTGCCACGGTGTAATTTAGGCTTATCAGACGGGCAGGCGGCATATCCCCAGGGCCGTTAAATGCCACCTTTAAGCAGATTCTGCGCAACTTTACCAAACAGACGGTCACATAGAGGTTTTTTTACCCTTAGAGCGACATCACTATTTCCACAGAGTGATTGTCCCGGTTGATTTTGTTCTGTATTCTGTGTATATATTTATTGCCTTTAGTTGGTAAACAGTTATTTTTTGGCTCAGAATATCTGTCTAATATAATGGGGAATAACTGCTTCTGCTATTTATTTATTTTTTGTTGCACGGATTAGGTAAGGAATTATCAACAGCAGACTGCCAAAAAATATGCTTTATTTTTCGTGTTGTAATGCAGAAATACATCAGTCGATTGTGATTAGCGTGCTTTGATATTAGTGCTGGAACTAGGGGTGTTACAGCACCCCATAAACTCTGACAGGGGTCAGCTGGAAAATTGGCAATTGAAGAGGCATTCAAAGCTTTTTTTTTACCATTGGCTATGTGTTTAAAAATAAACTTTCATATGCCACTTAACCTTTTAAACTGCTGCAATTTTCAGTATAAATAAGATGCTTTCTTTGCCTTTCTGGCTACAAAGCCATTGCATCCTGTAAAACAAGCTTTGGCCAAGCATATAGGTCTCGGCAATTGATGACAATATCTTTTAGCCACGTGTTATGGAGTGGAGTGGATGTATATGGTGTGTATTGGAATTGTCATTATTACACAGAGCAGACAGATTTTCCTTAGAGCAATCTGTAAAGCACCCATCTGTAAAATAAGAAAGTGGAATAGATACACTTTTATTGGCTCAAGTGCATAACATAAAACAAGGAAACTTGGGGGCCTATTTACAAGGCCGCGATATAAATTTATTGCCGCTTTCCCGCCCGTTTTTGGCCGAAAAGCGGGGATAATTTTATCGCTATATCCGGAAGGTCACGCTATCGCGTGAAACCTTGCCTTAGCACCTGAATTCCTAATGCCCATCTTTGCATCTCTAATGAGATGCAAAGTGGGCGTTCCTCCCCAGGATAACGGGAGAAATGTCGCTAAGCGACATTTCTCCTATTATCAGGCCTCACGCAAAGAAGCATAGCGACAAGAAAAGTACCGATAACCTCTGTTATCGCTACTTTCCTTACGCCTGCTTTGAAACTGACTTAGCCATGATATCCTATAGAAGGTGGATATCATGGCTAAGTATGTGAGGCCCTATCAGCAAGCTATTGCCAAACTTCGTGGGATTATCGCTGGGTTTCCAGCGATAATCTCACGTTTGGCAGTTAGTGCTAGGATTTTTATCGCTTTTGAGATAAGTGTTGCTAATAGCACGCTATCTCAGCGATAAAAATCCACGCTAGCCTGCGATAATTATCCTAGCGCTAAGTGCGCTTAGCGACAATTATCGCTGGTTGTTGCTGATATGCCCCTTGGGTTCCAGCTCAGCTTCACCACTTGAGACACCCTGATTTGCCTGTGTCTAATTTCCTTTATCATCACATCTGAGAGCACCTTGAAATACGTCAATTCTAATAAATGCCACTGACTGCAGAGATTGTCTCACTGCAAATAAAAATCAGAAGCATGTAGATTAATTACTTCCTTCCATAACCGTTTCTGCCTATGCCGGGATTAGAAATTGCATCGGTAAACAGTCTCTCTCAGCCTCACTTTTGTCTTTAAAATAAGTCATACACCACCACGGGATGATGCAACAGCCGTAAGCTTAGGCAGAGTTGGAGGCTGTCAATTTCAGCTACAGGTATCGGTGCTGCTTTACTGCCCACTACCACATCCGCTGCCCAGTGTCATTAATCACTCGGACAGCAGAATTATTGGAAGGAGAAAAAAAGCAAGGGCTGTGGAGCGCCGGAGCGCTAGTAGTGGAAGTGGTTTCTCCTCATACATTTTGCTTGTGTGTAGGTTTAGCTTAAATATCGGTGGCCTCTATTGGAGTCCTGTTTAACAGCATCTGCTGTCTCTATTGGTGGCCTGTTTGACAACGTCTGTGGTCTCTTTTGGAGGCTTGTTTGAGAGCATCTGTGGTCTCTATTGGAGGCTTGTTTGACAGCATCTGCGGTCTCTATTGCAGGCTTGTTTGAGAGCATCCGCGGTCTCTATTGGAGGCTTGTTTGACAGCATCTGTGGTCTCTATTGGAGGCTTGTTTGACAGCATCTGTGGTCTCTATTAGAGGCTTGTTTGAGAGCATCCGTGGACTCTATTGGTGGCCTGTTTGACAACGTCTGTGGTCTCTTTTGGAGGCTTGTTTGAGAGCATCCGTGGACTCTATTGGTGGCCTGTTTGACAACGTCTGTGGTCTCTTTTGGAGGCTTGTTTGACAGCATCTGTGGACTCTATTAGAGGCTTGTTTGACAGCATCTGTGGTCTCTATTGGAGGCTTGTTTGACAGCATCTGTGGTCTCTATTGGAGGCTTGTTTGAGAGCATCCGTGGACTCTATTGGAGGCTTGTTTGACAGCATCTGTGGTCTCTATTAGAGGCCTGTTTGACAGCATCTGTGGTCTCTATTAGAGGCTTGTTTGACAGCATCTGTTGTCTCTATTGGAGGCTTGTTTGAGAGCATCCGTGGAATCTATTGGAGGCTTGTTTGACAGCGTCTGTGGTCTCGATTAGAGTCCTGTTTGAGAGCATCTGTGGTCTCTATTGGAGGCTTGCTTGACAGCATCTGTGGTCTCTATTAGAGGCCTGCTTCACAGCATCTGCGGTCTCTATTGGAGGCTTGTTTGACAGCTATGGCACCCCAGTTGCTTCTGGGCAGTTAGAGCAGTGCAAAGTCATTGCTTGGAGAAGAGAAAAAGTTGGTTATGAATCTGCATAACTGGTGAAAGCAGTTTCGGATTAGGACAGAAAATAGGCCTGAACACCATAACAAAAGTGGCCCCCATTAGTGAATTTGAGGTATACGACTGCGAAATAAAGTGGCCCATGTTTGTAAATTGGTGCTGTTTTGTACTTGTAAAAGACACATTGTATAAGTGTTCTGCATGGTGTGGGAGACCTTGCAGGCATAGATTTGAGCACACTGCCTGCAGGGAAAATGAACAGAAAAAAACAGCCCAGTAGACTGAAAAACTGGTCCAAACACTGACCCGTCTGACCAGCCTATCCGGGCCTGTATAGAACACACATTCTAACAACATGCTGACTTCCCAAATCAATTATATCTTTAAAGGGCATGGTCGCCTACCATATATCTAAAGTGTGCCAGTACATTTTAAAGGAAAGACACGGCAAATAGTTAATTTTGACACGTTTTCTTCATGGGAGCTGTCATACTGAATGAAGAAGCTAACAGCTCTCTACGTGCCATGTCTGCACTCGCTGGGCCATATTTTTGTGCAGCAGTTGTAACAAAACTTCGGCAAAAAGCAATGAAGAATTTAATGCTATCTAGGAGAGGCGGGTTTGAGACTTATCAGAAGAGATGGGCTGCCATCCTGGGTGGGGAGAGAAGCCTCAGCAGGCGGGTCCATGGCTCCTTTGGCCTGGAGAAGCCCTCTAAGTAGGTGGGCCAGAGGTGGCCCTGTTTTTCTTGACAGCAGTGAATGCCCTCTGTAGGAAGGCCTTCCCTCTTTAAGCCCGTCTGGAAGGCAGAGAGTCTGGGTTGCATCAGTGTGGCTCATAGTATAGACTGCTGCTCTTCCCCAGATTGCTCAGCGTTGGCCACACAAAGCACTGGATAGCATATCTCCTGCACTCCCCAGTTGCCCGATCCAGTGCACTGAGGCCTACAGAGCACCAGCACAGACACAACCACAACTACAGCCTTCCACCCCTGACAGCAGCAGCACAAGCTTGCAGAAAGCCTCTCGGACCACTCTCAGAGAGAGGTCCCTGCAAGCCACCACAAAGAGCCCATCCTCCCACACCCACCTGCAATACCCACGTGAACGCCCCATCTGTGCACACATATAAAGTGGCCACCACGCGCCCTCCAAAAACAAATGAGAGACTACAGACTCGATCTGTGTAACAGTTTTTTTACCCTTGAGCGGCAATGATCGGGTTTTGCCTACTGAGCCTCTGTCAAAGGTGCCTGAAAGTCGGCCACAATGGTGGTAGCTACAGGTCTGCAAGAATAAAAGAATAATAAAGGGGAAGTGATCGTGGAGAAGCACGGGGCAAGCAACCACAGGGGTGCGGGGCTGCGGAACAGGATAAGGAGGAAAAAAAAGGCGCTTGGAGAGCATGAAAACAACAGCACTCCTGAGGAGGGCTCGTAAATGAAGAAAAAGAAGCTCCTAAATTGGTCATAAAATGAGGGATAGTAGAGGGATAGTATATTTGGTCCCTGCTCTAGTGGAGTGGTAAACATGGAAGAGGCATGACATACGCATGCCATGGCCAAATGGGGGGAAAGAATGGGAGAGCGACAATGGAGCCAGCAAATTGAAGCCTATGGGCAGGTTGAAGCCCACAAAGTAGGTACTGCACATGCGCAGTCTACAGCCCAGACCTAAAGAAAAATGTGACCTTGTTACTAGGGTCCAAAGTCTGCAAAAGATGTCTTAATTCAACAAAACCATTTTCTAGCTCCCTCTATTTGCTTTATGCAATATATTGCAAAAAACGGAATTACAAGTGAGGCATGGAACCGTTCATTCATTTTATGTTTATTCAAGGAATACTGTGTGTAAACAACCACACACAAATGTAGATACATCTATCACTTTAATACATGAAAATGTTCTTAACGTTGCATACATTAAAGAGCAATTTGTACATTTTAGCTGGAATGATCTATTTAAAATGTTCAATTAAAAAGAACAGTGGGATGGATATAAAATATATCTTTTGGCAAGCTCTAAATGTTATATCGGGTCAATAAGTTGATAGTACATCCTAAGCTACATAACGACTATGGGTATATAAAGCGTTGAAGCATGTTGTTACGCCAAGCAGGCTCACAACACACTTCGTCACTTTAGAAACACAGGGCTGCACCACATTTACTAGAATATGGTGCAGCCCTGTGTTTCCCCCGCGATGACGATAACTTTAGCTGCCTAGCCACACTGCATCCACCCTTGCACCATAATGCAAGGGTGCCTGTGATGAGGGGAAGATTGTTTATGTGCAGGAAGGTCCCACTTTCTGCACATAAACAATCTCTAAATGCCGTTTGGTAAATTCTATGTGTGCTGCTTAACGCAGCACACATAGAAGCTGCAAAACAATGTTTTTTTTAAATGATTGTTTATGTGCAGGAAGGGGGACCTTTCTGCACATAAACAATCATAGGCAATTTGCAATTTGCTGTTTCTATGTGTGCTGCACAAGGCAGCACACATGGAAACAGCAAAAACGAGGAGAAATAAAGCATTTCTCCTTGTTTCGCCTGTTTAAGATCAGGTTTTCACTGTTCTTAATTTTTGCGCTTCCTCCTATTTACGCTGCCCTTGTAAATAGGAGGCGGGGTCAAAATCAATGGGTGTTGCAGTGGAACGCCGACCGCAACACCCATTGCCCTCACGCTAAATACAGTGGTGAAAGAGTGCCTTATTTACATGGCAGTGTTAAGCCACGCTGCTTTGTAAATAAGGTGAGGCCCATATCGCCATCACAATGCTGTGGTAGAGATAGGGGCTTGTAAATATGCCTCCATGTGTTCAGTAGGTGGTAGCAAAGTAACATTTTATGCTCATTAAGTCTGGTGAAGTCTGGAAAATTAACGCTTCATTAAAAAGGGCGACATTTCTGAACTTCACCTGAAAAAAGTCTCACTTCAAACCATTCCCTACAGTTGGGTACTCCACCAAAGGTTAACAGGACTTGAAGCTGCAGGCATTGTGTTTCCTGACTATTATCGAGGGCTGCAGTAGCCCTGAGTGGCAGAGGGAAAAACAAAATAATCGCCACTTGGCATTCACATACCTTGCATTCCCTGCAGCTTGACTTTCCAGCCTGGAATGTTAGGCGGCGGGGAATGAGTATGTATATAGTGCTACAGGGAGGTAAACAGTAAGTGGCTTCAGAGTGGTGTGCTCATTGCCCCAAGAAGCACTTTTGCCATGCAGTATGTCAGCTTTGCAAGGTCCTGGACTGGACAATATCACTAACCACTAGTATTACATTTCCATCTAGTGGAAAGTGTAACCAATTCAGATCCAACTTTGGGCCTGTCTATAGTCAGTTATACTCCATTCATTCATGGATCAGTTCACGCCATTAATTGATTTTCCAGTTGAAGGATGTTTTTTTTATCCTTCCAATTGTTGTACTCAACAGGATTTCAAATGTGTACAAACATTCAGGAAGATTTTAGCCATTCCAGCATTGGTATTGATGCGCCATTGATATTGTAGTCACAGATTGGTACTTAAATACAGGCTGTTGAAGAAATTATACTTATATATATATATATATATATATATATATACTATCGCCAGTAGTTAGTTATTGTTAGGATCATGTGTTTTCAGAGGAAAAGCATTTTTTTACGTGCCTATAACTTTGGCGCTGTTTGCCGAATCTTCACATAACTTTCCAAAAAAGGTGCCCTGGTGATTCTTGTTGCACATGGAAAGTTTCAGGGTGATTCATCAAACTGGGGCTGAAAAAAAGGGGGGACAAAAAAAATTAATTTCCCATGTTAATTACCATAGGAGCCTTGAACACGACTACAGCCTGAACAGCTGGATGGAATTACACAAAATTTGTCATGAAAGTTAGATTTGGTTACGCAGATCATGTTTTCACTTATTTGGTATAAATCCGTTCATCAATTGTTAAGAAATTTAAGGAAAAACAAATAATGATATCTGCGATCGCTCCTAATTCATGAATAATAACAAGCTTGTGCAGGGAAATATAGAGCTCTGATTGGCTGCCAACACTTCAACCAGGAAGTGTTGGCAGCCATCTTGGGACTCTGCTTCAGCCTTGGTCTCCGGATTCCCCTGAAACCCTGCCACAGCATAAAAGTATTTTTGGTTTATAATTCACAGCGATTTTCGCAAAATACTTGCGAATATCACAGTGAATTAAAAACCACTGTCTCCTCGGGTCAATTCGGTTAATTGTTTGTTCTTTAAACATTAGTTTGTATGTTTTTTCAACGCCTAACTATAAAGTCATTTTAACCTATATATATCAAAGGCTACATTGGCAGCCTCTTGAGGTATTCAATTGGGTTTGTTTTTAGGACAGGAAGGGTCCCTGGCTTGGTGACCTGTCTTGTTACAATTAAGGTACCAAGTCTTCTTGGGGTCTCATTTCTTACCCAGGCACGCACTTTTGTTTTGTGAGGTGTCTCTGGCCCTTCCTCTTGGACAGATCTTTGGGGGCCTCCAGAGAAGTCTTTACGTTTATCTTTGTCTTCAGAGTGATCCTCCTTCTTCTCTTGGAGGAACTTTTTGGCCCTTTTCTTATGGTCACCCCCACCATGCCTAGTCTTGGTCACTCTTGATTTTTCCCAAACATCAGCCTTCCTCCCCAACTTTTGGGGAGAGACTGGCCCCAGGTTCACAAGGTATTGATGCAACTTTTAATGAAGTCAATTACTTAACACATGCTCCTCCATAAGTAAATTGTAAATCCCATCATAATTATGCACATTGCTATCTTTTTATCAACAACCCAGTGTTTTTAATGAAAAGTCTACTAAATGAACCCAGGACTGTCTCTGGGTTTTCTGAGTCTCCCTGAACCTGATCCTATGTTAATCCAAAGCCCTCAATCAGGGTACCCTTCATGTGGTCATAGGACACAGAATCTGCCTCATTCAATGCCCGGAGTCTAACCCTGCATTTACCTAAGTACACCTCCCAGAGAAAAGGGCCCCAATACTTCTGGTTGACATTCCTTGCTCTACATTCTCTCTCAAAAGGTGTGAACCATTTTGTGATGTCATCACCTTCTGTATATTTACGGAAAATCAATTTGGGGATTTTAGGGATTGAATTCTCTTCCCTAGGTATGATTTTGCTGCCACAAGCGATGAGTCCTAGGCCCATCTCAGCTCTTTCTTTTTCTATGACCAGGAGTTTGGTCTTCAGTATCTATTTCTTCTGAGACACTACTAGGAGTACAACCAGAGGTATTGCTTTCTGAGGGGGCAGTATAGGAATTAGAGTCAACTTCATCCACCACTTGCTCTTCATCTGCCATGGGAGATGTGTATCCTCTCCCATGGCTCAGGCATTTCCTACAAGCAACTTTTGCAGATGGGCTTTTGTGGGTCTAGATCCCATGGGGAGGTTCCATGCTTTGCACAAATTCTTAAGTCTGTCCAACTTAAGGTTCATATACAGCCTAAGGACAAGCTCCTGGGCAGTACTTGGTGCATCACTCATAGTTTAAAGTGAGGTCGGACATTTTCAGAAAAGTGACAAAAAATGCTGAATACTTTCTAAAATCCTGACTTACTAAAAAAAGTGTTACATTTTAAACTGTTTTTGCTGAGGGACTTAACCAAGCACCTAACTGCTATTTGAAAACAAATAAAACAATATAAAATCAGACAAAATATTTTTTAAGACAATTTTGGATTCCTTCATGAAATCACTTATCAACCAAGTAGTATAGCAAATGCTGAGTCTTTTTCCCATCACTGCACCACCAATGTAGGAAGTTGGCTCTTTATATGATGTATCAATAATCTGGTATACCGTGCAAGGACTCCAGGGGTTCCCTTACTTGTGAACAGAGCTTCCTATGCAATCCCAAAGTGCTCCATAAGGGGATAGTGTGGTCAAGCAGCCTTAGGCTTAACACAGAGGAGGTAAAGACATTTGCTAATGCACACAATTATTTATAAATGACACAGTTTTCGATGAGGGCTGCAGACAGGCCACCGGGGCTGGGGCCAAGTCAGGGGCTGTCTTCAGTCTTGTCTGCTTTTGCGGCTCTTCTTTGCCCTCTCTCTTCTTAGGTCATCAGGATCTGCCTCTCTTGTGCCAGGGACTCCCCAAAATACTGAATTTAAGGGAATTAGGGGAGTGTAGGGCAATAGCCAATGGGCTACTGACCCTTGGGGTCGCTATGCCTCGTATATGACCACTTCCTGTGGGAAGTGGGCAGTACCCTGTCCCAGACTTCCTAGTTATGCAATCATGATGGCTACCTCTGTAAAACGGTGTCCACCTCGCAGTTAGCCCACCATAGGGGTGGTACTAGTCTGGGGGTGGCGCGCCTACCTGACCAGCTAATTTTCCCACCTGTCCAGGTGCCAAGTGGGCTCTGGACAGGGGGGGGGGCTTCAGCTCCTGTGAGGGAAGCCCGATTTGCATTCCAAAGGTGGCGGCTCCTTTGAATCTCACCACCCCAAGGAGGCTAATCAGCAGGTTATCCCATGGGAGGGTGTGTTGCACCCTCTTCCCCGACAGGCTTTTGTTCCTGACTTCCTGAGAGCAAAAGGCTCTCTCATTAGGAGGTCAGAAACTTGTCTCAGGTGGCAGGATGACAGAATCCAGTCAGCAGGCACACCAGAGAGTTGTAGGTTTCCAGGGGCACCTGTAAGTTGCCGTCTGAGGGCTCGTTTTGATAAATCCAACACTGGCATCAGTGTGGGTTTATCAAGACAAGATGCTTGGCACCAAGCATCCTTATTTTCAGTGAACCCAACATGTAGCTGGGGAAGTTGTATTCACCTGTGTCCAGTACATGGTTTAAGATGGCTTCCCTGGTCATTTGCACTGGCAGTAATAGGGCTGACCAGCGCAGGGGCATATCTGCTCATGCAGATATGGCCTCACATATATTATTAAGCACCCTGCCTTAGGGCTGTCAGACCTGCTATAGGAGTGACTTAAAAATATCATCTGCAGTGGTAGGGGACATGGCACACAGGGATGTGTGACAGGTAGTGTTTTCACTTTTGTCTGCACCAAGACACACAGCCTGCAATGGCAGTCATGCATGTGCTTAATGAGGGATCCCCTACGGTGGCACAATTCAAGTTGCAGCCCTTGTGGTACAAAAGGGGGTGGTGATGGACGGAGCATCAGAACCAATCAAACACTCACACCCAGTCAACAGATCTGTGTTTGCTCTATCACCGTTCTTTAGCCCACCCCAGTTCAGACATGGCCATATGCAAATCAGTCTGACCCTGTGCCTCATGGGAACAGTCCAACTCTCCTTTAGTACCCCAGGCCCTAGGAAGCATGGTACTATTTGCTAGGGGCTTACAGTGGTAGCTAAAGGTTTGCCAATTGGGAAAACAATTGTGTAGTTTTAGGGAAAAAAACACGGGAACTGGGAACCTGGTTAGCAGGGACCCAGTACACCTCAGTCAAAGTTGAATAAAAAACCAGGAAAAACGTGTTGGGGTACTGCAACAAAAATCCAGTTTGCCACAGTAAGCAAAAGTAAGATTACATTCTCAGCATGTATATCATTTGACTAAAGCAAGAATTGAACTTGCCTGTTTCAGCAGCTTTGATTTTATGCCTGAAGAGCATCCATGCATATTTGAAGAGTTTCACAATTTCTCCAACGAAGCTACTTATTTCTTTACAAACACGAATTAGACATTGACCTTATGTGCTATTTCTTATGAGAGAGGGTACAGTCTTGACATAAACTGAAAGCTAGAAAATTGTATTGATATTCACCAAGTAAATTGCATTTGTGACTGGAAATAAAGGTTCTAAGGACTCGTTCTAACACTTGACCCCTTTGCAGTACTTCTGGTATATGAATAGATCAATGACTCACGCAGTGTGAGGCATTTCATGTTTTCTTAATAACTATAAAGGTACATCAATAACATCAGTAGTTCTCATGTACGCACCCACTGTACTAGGAAATAATGGTCTTCCTAGCTCAATTTATCCCCTAGTGAGTTCTGCATGTCTTTTTTTTTTCAAACTCTTTTTATTGAGGTTTTTGTTACATTTGAACAATGGGCACAGGCATAGGAAGAAAACAGATGACATGTGGTACGTACCAGTCGTTGGGACTGGGGTTCCATTCTACACATTACAACTGGATCAACATTCGAGGCTACATATTGAAATATTGAGGCAAAACATGTATTGAGACACAACGTGTGGTAGTGCTGTTCGAGTGCATATTGGTCGTGTACTGTGTGTCTCAGGGTTCCATTGCCTGGCAATGAAATGTGTGAACCTCTAAAAAATATGAGGGGAGAGAGAAGGAAAAAAAACTGCTAGGGCACTCTATGATTCTAAGCACCATATTTGGATGTAATCTTTAAATATGCGTAACTCTGGTTATACTTATTGAAGTGTTGTCGTTTTGGTCTTGTTTTATTCATAATAAAATTCTCTATTATTCTAACCTTGTGTGGAGTATTTTTGTGATGTATTCGTTGTCTTATTGTGTGCTTGTGTTGCAAAAATACTTCAGCACATTGCTTCTGTAGATGAGCCTGACGGCTCTTTGCCAAGCTACCAAAGGGTAAGCTTTGGTTATCTTTTAGTGTGCATCTAGCTCACCCTGAGTAGAATGGTGGTTCCTGCTTCAACAGGGTGCATATCTCTGCCAACCAGAAAACCCATTTCAACCAGATGGCTAGTCGACACCCCAGTGAGTCCTGCATGTCTTATGGTAAAATCCTCTCACACAATCTTACATTTTACCACTCGTGACTCGTGAGTGAAGCCCATAATTGTACAGCATACACACCATACACAGCACAAATAAACGTAAAACTAAAACATCTCACACACCTTCTGAAACAGAATGGAGTCATCCACTATGCACTTCATCAACTTCTGTATCCATACCTAGTCACCAGAAGACAGACACTGCTATTTTCTAAAATCTTAAATTTTTCACAAGTCACAAGACCACTTTCTTAAGTCACATCAAATGGAATACATGTACCACACATACACCATTGTTTGTGATCCCTCCACATCCAGGTGAATCACAACAAAGTGCATTTTCTTAGAAAGTTAGTTATGACATATTGTATGATTATCACTGTTGGTTCCACGCTCCTTGATCCCACCAGTTCCACACCTTGCATGGTAGCCCTCAGCAAAGGGTCTCCATATGCCTACCCATCAAAAGTGAAGTGAACAATGGGAATGTGTAGTTACAGTTTCCCTACTTCACAAGCCCACCAATGCTTGCTCACCTTGCAGCACAACCACTGACACAGTGGCTTTTTTAATTGTTCCTTTTTTTAATGTTTGTTATACATTCAGTGTATAACTACTGATCATGAGAGTCCATGTGTAAAGATGATCGGGAAGTCTCAGTAACATAATGAGAATTGCATACTTTATCATTAGAAAAAAACTTTGTCAAACATCCAGCATTAACATAATATTAACTAGCTCAGCCTATTCTCACCTTTGTTTTTGCAGAGCAACATTATTATCAGTGAGTCTATATTGACTTTTAAGCACCTTGTGCCTACTGCATCATTCGCTTCTACCACTGAGACTTCAAGTCTCCATTTCTGTATGCATACACCTTCAGAATTCTAAACTGTTAGTCTGTCGTGCCCTGGGAGAGTGTGGGAGAAGAGGACTGTGTTCTAATTGCTGGTGGCCTTTGTGCCATTCATCTGTTTTTGATGTTATCATTATTAGAATAGTGTCCCACTTATTATGTGTTATGCTACCCTTCTGTGTCCCTTTGCTTGTGGCATATCAGCTGTGGTACACTTCTTTAGGTCTAGCAGCTATGTCCTCGTATTAAGCGCTCAAGCATACTTCCCAGTTCATGGCTACGTCATGCTTGACTAGCACCTGAGCCAGGTCCATAATCCTGCAAGTAGCTTTAGATGTCTCCAGTGTGTGTATGTGACCTGTGACCTAGTATGCAGGCCACAGAGGTAACCTCTAGTCTCTTGCCAGTTACTGTACAGATGATGGAAAAGATGTTCATTCAAAATTTTCTGATCATTGTAAATTCCAAGAATGTATGGAAGTCTGCTTTTATCTCCTGACATCTGGGGAGTTGTTCTAACACTTCATAGTACATTGTGGCTATCGTTGCTGGACATAAGAAAGTCTGGTTTAAATGGCTTAATAGAGTAAAATCTCTATTTGTGTATTCTAGGATGGTCATCCTTTTTTTCTCAGTAAGTTTGTAGTCTATTTTTCTTCCCATTTAATCTTTTGTTGAAACTTGTTTTATCAAACGTACGGTATGTTAAGATAGCAAACCATAAAATAGCAAATAAGTTGAAAATTTATGTAGAGGGAGGAGAAGTGGAAATGAGCAATATAAATGTAACATATCATAGTAGAATTACATCAGAAAAAACTGTAACAACAGAATCCATTTGAGATATGGTAAAAGTATTTCAATACTGAAAAGAAATAAACATATTTTACAAATTGTAATTTTATAGAAGAGAGGGAGAGAAAAGGGATGAGAAGGGGAAAAGGATGGAGAGATTTGCAGGAATGAGGTATTGAATAACTGAAGAGAAAGATGAAGTCGTACAATCACAATAATTTCAGGAATTAGATTGTTCATAATGAAAGAAAAAATATACAAATCAAGGAGAATTAACTTTTCAATAAGATCATATGTTCTACGAGCACACCTGGATAAAAAAGAAGCTAAAGGCATACACAATAAGTCTATTTTACTAGCTATCTGAATAGAAGTAGAATAAGCTCTGTCCAGCCTATGATTATAACAAATCATGTTCCACTTTTTAGCAAAGGTGATATCATTAGCATTTTTCCAATTGGAGTAGATATATTGAAGAGCAGTAACAAATGAAATATCCAGAAAATGGCCCTTCATTTAATTAAGTTACTAAGAAGTATGCAATCCACCAAGGACAATTTGTACTAATCGGAATGGAACTTGTTTTTCACAAATGTCTGTAATTTTGCTTCAAAGCTGTGACTGAAATATTTTTACCTGTGGGCAATTAATAATGTGTAGGACATCACTGTTATGTTCATTTTAACACCAACAGTCTCTATTTTGAGCTAATTTTACTTTATATAGGTAGTCAAGGTCTGGAAAATTCTGTTAAAAAAGGTTTGCATAGTACTGGCACAAAGAGAAGCAGAAGGTACTTTAGACCATCTTTTATCCCACATACGAGTAGGGCAGACCAGGCTCATATCCACATGCACGGTAATGTCATTAATGGTCTCATGTCAGATGTCACAAGTGATGTTATTGATGATATCATAGACCATGTCAGGAGTGATGCAATATGGGAGGTCTGAAGCAGTGCATGGCACGTGCACAAGTTATAGTTATTTGAGTCAACTATAAACTGGTGAATTTCAGTGGTTTTTTTTTAGTTTAAAATTGTATTTCGAACTGAAAATTATACCTTACTATAATGTCACTTTTACCTTTGGTTTTTTCAGTAAATTTCTAAGGTCAGTTTAATGTGAGTAAGATTTTATTAAGATTTCTAAATATCCTAATCCCCCACTTCACACAGTCTTTGGCATGTGTGGCAGCGGGATTGGGTGCTGGGTTTGAATATATGTCCAAATCCCTCACCGTGCACAGCCTTTAGCCCTGCATAGCATGATGTTTATTGCCCAACCCCGTGGGTGCTTAATCCCTGCCATGGATGATCTTTGGCCATATGCTTTGTGGGGTTGGATACGGCGCGGCTTTGGGCAAGGCCCTGCGCAAACACCACTCCTCTGGCAGCCAACACCTTACTGTCGTGCAACACCCCACAGACACCTACCCAACATTTTGGCTTTGTTTTTTTTGTCCCACAGTAATCTTAAGGCACTCCAGAAGAAATGTTGTGGTACTCTGGTAAATATGTGTGGGATTGTGTTGAGACCCACAGAAGTACCACAAGTACGTGGCAATGTGAAATTTTATTTTTTTGCACTTTGACCCAAGGGTGGGGCCAGGATGCCCCTATCCTGCTCCCTTATGTATTACAGAATACATGTTCTTATTTTCACGTAATGCTCTAGATGTGCAACCAATCGTCATTTCCCCTTCCTTGGTGACTTGCCCCTATATGACTATCTCAGTCTGAGATTCAGCCAGAAGGAAAGATGATATATTCAAATTCATAAAAGTGCCAATTTATAGTTAATACATTGCATGTGGTGGTGGCAGTTGTGTCTAAGTTTGGGCAGTGGCTGCTCCCTGTACTGCTGGGAGTTTAAGAGCAAGAATAGAGACATAGCATTCCATTGTGCAGGGAGTTGGCCTGGGTATAATGTTATGCCTCTACTTTTTCCTCAAATTTTTTCCCGAGGTGGGTTTGCAACCTTCCTTAATCTATGCTCATGGTTTTACTGCACAAAGAACTTCATGTTATAATTATTATATATAGATGCGCTATCAGAACCCTCCTGTTTTGGGCAAACCCAAAGGTCCTACTGTATTTTCAGTCTTTGAAGTATCTATTAAGATGAGCAGGACCCCTAAACTGACCTAAGTTGCTCATGTTTGTTCATTGTTTTGTAGATCTAGGGTTGAATGAGCTCCAGCCTGATCCAATTAAGATTATGTTAGAAACTATGAAGATCAATAAATATAAATTCTGAGTTCAAAAGAGTATACCAACAGAGGGCCCTATTTACAAAGGTGGAGGTACACTTTATTGTAAGTAAACTCTTTTTTGGTATTCACAAACAAACAATGTATTAGTAACTTTAGAACTTCGGAGATTCTGCAGTCAGGGTGGAGCACTCCTCACATAAAAACATAGACCTGTCTTATTTTTCTATGTGCGGAGTTCTCCTCTCCGACTGTAGATTCGTAGAGCTACTATTTCAACATGTGTTTGTTAACACTGAAAGAAAAGAAAATTACACAAAAGTGAAGAGAAGAAAATACACAAAGGTGTAGGTTCACCTTTGTGAATCAGGCCCTCAATGAGTATCTCATTCTTAGTCCTTTTGTGTCTTTTCTATAAACTTCTTCATGTAGAAAGGAATATTCTGATCAGATGACAGTGCTCCAATTAGAAAGTTGTATATGAAATTTTGATTAGGCACTTTATCCTCGGCTTGTTTAATAACCAGGTGGACTATGGCCAATGTGTTCTATTGCATGTGCAATATAGGCCTGACAGGGGATGAATTACCTTTTATGTTGCTGTGCCCCTGTTGTTCTAGGTTAAGTACTGCGTAGCTGATACTTATTTTTAAGTAAATAAAGGAAATATTGTATAAGAAAGTTCTTCACTTGTATAAGCAAACTGATATACCTTTTGATAACTCGTACACTACAAATTTCATAGACAGGGCCTGCCAATGCATGAAAAACATGTTTTGAATTTACCAAGGGACTTCTCTAATTTGGGGCTATTGTCAATTGTTGCCTTTTAAATTCCAATAAGCATTTGCAGTTTTGATGTACGGTTATTGATGTAAATTTAATTGCTTGTATCTCCCTGTATTTATTCAGTTTTTTAAATGAAAATTTGTATGTATTTTATAGAAAATTGCTCTTTTCTGAAATCAAAAAGTGTTACGAAATGACATGGAATGGAAATGATTCAAACATTCTTTGGGATTTTTTTAGGTAATATAAGCAACATAAGAAACTCTCCACCAGCAACACCAGAAAATTCAAAGTGGCGGTTGTAATATGCAAGCAGAGAATGCAACAACTTCATTTGGACTTGAATGACTACGGCAGATGTCTGTGTATGCAAAAATCTACAAAGTGAGGTGAGGGTGATAATCTTTGTGAAACCTGATTACAAAATCAAACAAACATATAGGCCAAATTCTGATATTACATTGAAGTACATTGAACAAATGTCATCCTGCCTTGTGTCTTGTGCTTGAAATGTCAGCTCTAGTTACATCACTAGCCATGATGCATATACCAGCATCAGGCGCTTTCTAGAGAACATTTGCCAAAGTAAGCAAGTTGTCACAAAGTGCATCCCCTGCTTTCTTGCCACATATGTTAGAAGATTGCCAAGTTCTCCCACGTTCTGACTGAAGAAATGTTGCACTGATTCTAATTGTTTACATTCCAAACTTAAAAAGCACAAACACACCTACTCATGCACATACACTCTATGATGGCAGATTCTGCTTCATTAAGGTAGTAACAAAATACTGTTCACAAAGGAAGCACTTATGGCTCCTACATCTTCAGGCATTGTACATTCAAAAAACACATTGAAAGTGGTGTGTTAGGACGCAGACTACTAGTAAGCATATACAGGTCTGGATTTGAGTTAATTTGAGCAGTGAACATGTGAGTCTGTTAGTTGGATTGAAAAGGATAATGGGGATAGAATAGGGAAGAGACTAGAAAGTGTTTATTGGGAGAACACAGTGGTAAGACGAGGTTTGAGATGAGTATAAAGAGAGATGTAAGAGAGAAGAATCTCTAGACATTGATTAGGGAGATCATAGTAGTAAAATGAGTTATGGATGAGATAAAAGAGGGATAGGTGAGTGAAGGATTTAGAAGGGTTGTTTGGGAGATCAGAGTATTACAATGAGGTTTGGAGTGATCCAAGAAGGGATAGAGGAGGTAAGAGTTTAGAAATGGTTATTTTGTAGATCATAGTAGTAGTAGAAGGAGGTTTGGGATTAGCAAAAGAGTAGAGGTAACGGATATATTGAGAGAGGTACAGGTTGGAACATAGGATAGTGCATTGGTGCGAGACAAAGCTTTTTCTTTTTATAGAAGTAGTAAAGTAATAATTATATAGATGCATTAGTACATATTATTATACATATTTATATCAAGAATTACACATATCTAGACACATACATTCAATCAAATTAAATGTTTATATACACAGGAATTTGCTGTACTTTTGTGTTTGAGTATGGTGGTTATGTAGGAAAGAGCAAACTCTTGAGTAGTCCTCTGAAGTTAAGAACGTTATCTCTGGATCTTATATTTGGATGCAATGAATTCCATAGTTTTGCTGCTTGAGCGGAGAAAGATGTGCCACCTATGGTTTTTTTCTTGTGTGGTTGGATTTTGAGGTGAGGTGCCAATCTGGAGCAGAGACTAATTTGTTGAATGTATTTGGTGATGTTATTCCTGATAAAAAGTGGTCCTGTTCCATGTATTGCTTCATGGTTGATCCAAAGTTGCTTGAAAGGGGTTCTTCGGAAACCGGTAACCAACGTAGGGGCCTCAAACCAGGAGAGATGTGGGCATGTTGCTTTAGATGTAGGAGCAATCTGGCAGCAGCGTTCTGAATTCATTGCAGTCTTTTCACAGCTGATAAAGATGATCCGTGGTAGAGGCCAATGCGTGATCAAGCTCAGACAGTACAAGAGAAATAGTGGCTTGGGCCTTGTGTGGAAATCCCAGGCGGGTAAAGATGCATCGCAGAGTTTTCATAGTAATAAAGCTTGATCTTGGTAGTTTGTCCACATGGCTATTCATTGATAACTTGGAGTCCATGGAAATTCGAATGTTTCTTACTGTCTTAGATATTTCAGGAGGCCCCCCCAGATTGTGAGGCCAGGCACAAAGTAGGTCATAATTTTCCCATTTGCCACATGTGAGTATTTCCATTTTGGAAGCATTCAATTTGAGATGGCTCCATGTCATCCACTGATCAACGCCTCTGAGGCAACTAAAGATTTGTGAGTTTCCAATGTCTTTTGGGCTTTCCGGTTTATGGAGTATTTGTGTGTCATCTACATAGTTATAACATGTGAGCTGAAATTAATTGATGATTGCCAGTAATGACTTCATGTAGATGTTGAAAAGCATGGGCGAGATGATAGAAGCTTGAGGGATCACTGCTTTTGTGAAGTATGGTTTGGATAACAAAGGTGGAGAATGAATGACATTTGTTCTGTTTTGATGATATGATCTGATCCAGTCGAGGGCAGTATCCTATATGCTGGCTTCGTAGAGCGTTTGGATTAGAGAGTCATGGTCAACTGTGTTGAAGGCAGCTGAGAAGTCCAAGAGAAGTAATGCAGCAACCCTGTTGGAGCCTACTGTGTTTGTAAGGTCCTCCTAGATGGCAATGAGGACAGATTATGTGCCTCTTCCTGATTGGAATCCTGTTTGGAAGTCGGAAAGTATGGAGTTATCTTCAATGAATTGGGACATCTGGGCAAATGCTGCTCTTTCTATCAGTTTGCCCAGAAAAGGTCCATTTGTGATTGGTCTGTGGTTGTCGGGGTCAAGCATGTCTAGGTTAGTTTTCTTTAATAATGAGTTTATGTATCCCTTTTTTAGGTTTTTCGGAAAGATTCCCCTAATTAAGGAATTATTGATGATTCTTTATACTGGTTGGGCAGCAGAGGTAGTTAGAAGGCTGTTCTTGAATATCTGTGGTTGACTAAGGTCAGAAGAGCTGACAGCAGGCCTGCTTGTTTTGACCATATTCATAAATTCACTTTGTGATATTTGTTACAAGGAATGGAGTGGCTGGGTTAGCCTACTTTTGGAAGGTATTTTTGGAAATGTTTTAGTGCTGGTGATTTTCCTTTGTTTTAAATAGGAGTCCAACCTGCCTGCTTTGGTTGTGTAATGATTTTCCAGTTTGTCGGTGAATTCTTTAGTATTGGATGAGTTGTGTCTATGCATTTAGGTTACGAAATTCTTGGAGAATTTTGTAAAATTCTTTATTTGCATATTTAACTTTTTGAATTCTGTCTGAACAGTACCTTTTGTTACCTTTTTTATAGCTGAGTTGTATGATCTATTAGATTTCTGTAGGTGAAGTGTGTCTTGATTGCTCTTTGTTTTGAGGCAGAAGCGTTGCAGCTTACTAATTTGCTTTTTTATCTCTTTTAGTTCTGTATTACTCCAAGGTGCCTGTTTTCTTTTGTCCTGATTTGTTGTTCTGAGTGGTAGTAGGTTAACAAAATCTTCCTGTAGCCACTCATATTGTTTTTTAACATAATTTATTGTCTCTAGATATATGTTGGATGTTAGTTGTGTTTCTAAATATTCAAAATTGAGTTTGTTCCATGGTCGATAGGTGGATGCAAGTAAGGTTGTTTTGGAAGTGTTGCTGTGTGGGGTTTTACATGTTGGAAAGCTAGCAAATGGTGGCCTGGCCATGTGACTGGAGTAATCGTCTGAAAGGTAATTAGTGCAAAAATGACATCTAAAATGTGTCCTGCGATGTGTGTGGGTTTGTGGGCGATCTGATGTTGGTTCAGTGTGTCAAGGCAAGTGATGATGGTTTTTGGATGGGGCATATTCGTTTGTCAAACCAAATATTGAGGTTACCCAGAATGCATAGGTTGGCGTGTAGTGTTATCAGGTTTGATACTGTGTCTAGAAATGTGTCTGGGAATGTTCTGTTGCTAGGTGAGGTCTGTAAAGGAGAAGGAATTTACAGGAGGAAGTTGGTGTAGGGTTGCATCTGGTGAAGTGGGCCTCACAATTATGATATGGAAACTTTGTCAGCTTTATTGAGATGTATTCTTTGCTTGAATATAACAGCTAGTCCACCTCCTCTTTTGCCTATATGATTGTGTGTGAAAGGTTGATAGCCTAGAGGAACACTTCATTGCAACAATGGAGCCATGTCATCTACCAACCAAGATTCAGTTAAGAGAGTAAGTCAGGTTGTGTTTCAGTGAGCAGGTTTTAGATGTGATGCTTGTTTTCTGAAAGTAATCATCCATTTATTAGTAGGCAGTTGCGAGATTGTGTTATGGTGATGGTGTCACTTTGTTTTGTAGAAGAGTGAGCAGTATTTTTATAACTTGTAGCAGGTGTGTCATTAGTGTTGGTATTGGCTGCATGAGGATAGCAATCATGTTGCTTTTCTATATCATATTCCTCGTCCAGAAGGCTTAGACGGCATTTTGATGGGTCTGTATGTGTTTGTGGTGGAGATGGTGTTTGAGAGGGAGTTAGCGAGCTGTGTTGTTTTTGTTGAATAGACTTGTTGTGTAATAGGCATGGAAATGTGAAGTTGCTCTTAATTGCCTAATGGATGAGAGACATTTGAATGAGAATTGTTGTGTTGGTGTATTTGTGTTAGGTGTGGGGGAAGCTTTAAAAGGTTGGCAGGAAAGGTCGTCTAGGATGTGCATTATTTGTGCAGTCACGAGGGGGAGTGTGTGTATGTTTCTATTTTGTGATGGAAAGTATTACGCAAGAGTCTGTGTGTGTTATTTTGTTATGCTGGTGTGTGTGTTTTCTGTATTGTTTCTGTGCAGTAGTGAGAGGAGATGATGATGTAGTGGTTCTCTGAGAGGTTCGGAATGTGAAGTATTGTTGTTGAGCGGAAGTTGAATGGTAAAGAGGGTAGTGATGTGTTTTGGAAAATAGTGTATATTATGAGTGTTTGTTTTAGATTTGATAGCTGGAAGAGGTAATATGTGTGGTGAAGTGGGGTGTGAGGGCTGTCTCACTGTGTGTTTTTGGTAAAAAGAAGAGTATGGCATTTGTAGATGAAATAATGTAGGGATGAGTATAGGTTTGGTGGTGACAGAAAGGGGTCTGTTGGAAGCAGGTAGGGGGTAGAGCTAGTGTTTTGTATGACCAGAGACTGTGTGTATAGATGGATTAAAGTTATGTATTGTGGCTTTGTGTTGTGTTGGTGAAGTGTAGATTTGTTAGTGGTATAGGACAGATTGTTTTTTTGTGGGAGAGTGAAGGTGTCAGTGTGTGGCAGATGGGGCAAAAGGGTGTATATGTGTGAATTGTGGGGATTTGTAGTGGTTTTTGAGACAATAAAATTGGTTAACCTTTTCCATGCGTTGATATCACGGTAGGCATGTGCGGAGGCCGGCCGGGGGCACCGCGGGGGATTTCCAGCCGCGTCGAAGTGGTTAAGGTTTGTTTGTAATAGATGAGTCAAATGCATTTGCTGTTAGTGTGTTGCTATGTGTGTGATGGGTTACGGTTGGCGTGATGAGTAGAAAAAAGGGCGGCATTTCTGGCCGTAGGCCCAAGCTGTCACAAACATGCCCAAACAGGCAACTGCCCTTGTCTTCTCTGGCCTTAGCCTCGAAACCTGGGCTGAGAAGCCCTGAGTCCTGAGCTTAAATAACTGTAGTTATCAGGTGACAGCTTTGGCCTTGGGAAACCTAGCCCTAACCTAACCAATCAGAACTTTACCCTAAGCCCTAGAACCAATAGGAGACCAAATACCATCCGAGGCCTAGCAACCAATCAGAATATTAAGCCCTAAGTCCAATAGAAATACTAGCTTCAGGAACCAATCAGAATCTCAACCCCTTCAGCCAATCAGAACCCTAACCCTAAGCCCTAAGTCCAATAGGAACCCAAGATATAGGAACCAATCAGTGCACAGATGTAATAGTAAACTTATATAAGGGGCATGTGACCTTAAGCACAGGCTGATGGCCCGGGGGAAGGGAAGCTGCTCCTGAAGACCAGAATCTCCTTGGAGACAGACTAGCTCAATACATACTTTGCAGGTCCAGGTTTTAGCCCTGCAGACAAGGCCCACATCTAAGCCAATTAGTACATTTCTTATTGCACACTAAAGCAAATCACTTTTTTCTATCCAAAACTGACTGCTGCACACACTTTCTAACCACAGTTTAAACCATAAAGCAGATGAAACAGTCTTTTAAACACATTCTGCTTAGCCTCTATGAGGGTACTTTGCCTTTTAACTTTAAATATCAAAGAACGAGGGTAGGTAGGGATGGGCTGGGGGCTTGCCCCTGCAGTCTTAAGCACACTAAAGGGGAAACTAGGGCACTAATTCAAACATTCATGGGTGGAAAAAAACAGCAGTTTTCACAACACATTTTAAACCAAAATGTATGAGTAGAAAAACAGCAGTTTTAGTATTTCCGAAATTCACAGCACAGGTCTGTGTTCTTACCACCTTCTTTGTTGTTTGTTCACTGGGCTGTTTTTTGGCACAGAGAGTCTGGTGCTATAAGATGGAAGTGCCTGCCTTGGGGTTCCCTGCACTGACCTTAAAGGGTTTCTGCAGATGTGAGGGGAAGAGGGCTCAGGGTTGGGTGGGAGCTGGAGGGCAATTCAGGAAGTCACAAGCTGATAGCCCAGGTGCAGGGAAGCGACTCCTGAAGACCAGAACATCCTTGGAGACAGACAGGCTCAATTCACACTCTGCTCCAGGCATACTAGCCCTCTGCCCTACTTTATGGCGAGTTAAAACTGCCACTAGACAAAACTCTGATCTCTAGCAGAAATGTTAATCACAAGATTTGTAATCTATACTAATTTTCCCACCTTATGTGACTAAGATTTTGCCTTGAGTCCATAGTTGGTGACGCCCTTCACAAATCTGAAGACCCCAGGAAAGGAGAACACATGGCATCTTTCAAATAGAATTTTTTTAACAATCTCAAATGCAAGTGCTCCTCGATTGTCTGTGATATGACTGTTGTATGTTGTACATTGCACAAAATAGCTCTGTAAGGTGGAATGCCTCTTGAGCAATACCCAGAGGGCAATGTGTAATCTCACAGTGACAGCACCAATATAGGCCTAGCTCTGACAGAGACCCATAGGATATGCAGACATCGTATTCAGCTTCTTTATTTGTAAAAGTAACAATATAAGTGGCACAGTGATTCCATGTATGACAGGAAGCAATGTTACCGTCATATGTTTCAATTCATCCTGTAAAGCTCAATTAAACTAATAATTGACCACATTCTTTGCCAAGTTGCCAGTGTTCATTCATTAACACTTTTAACAGGAGTCTGTAAACCATGTTCTGCAGAGAGTTAGGCACAGAGCAGTTTACCCCATTTCTGCAGCCTTTGCATCCCTGCTTTATGATGGTGCCAGAGAAATGCACTGTCATGTACATCCTGAAAATAGAGCCAATGAGGGAGTGGAGTGGGTGCTTCAACTTCAGCACATTAACTATCCTAAGGAGAGCTGATGTACTGTCACTGTGGGACTTGGCCATCTTGGCAGTGATGACTTTGTTTTGTCTGGCAGTCGCATGTATTGTACTTGCTGTGAGCACAATCCTGACATCAAGAGCCACTAGGACTTTCTTGACATTGTTAGACAGCTCCCCAATGGCATCCTTAATTGACTTGTCTAGCCTTGCTGATATATCAGAAAGTTTTACCTGAGATTGCCTTGAAAGGGTGATAGTCCTGAAGGCCCTCCTTAATACAGCCTTATATCCCGCCGTAGTGGGCTATATCGGCTATTAAAGGCCCGCTGCAGCGTTAAAGGCCCGAGCCGAAGGCGAGGGACTTTAACAAAGCAGAGGGACTTTAAAAGCCGGTATAGCCCTGCTACGAAGCGCTATAAGGCTATTAGAACATTCTGCCACTAGAGGGCTAAATGTTCTAACAAATAAAACGAAGCCTTCAGGGAGCGCGAGGGGATTCAAATCCCCTCAGGCTCCCTGAAGCCTTTGTTCACAGCCAGAGATGTGAACAAAGAAGTATTGGAATGTTGGAGCTCCGGGTTTATACCAGCCATTATAAGCCCGGAGATCTACATTGTTTTCAATGGAGCGTCCAACATTCCAACATTCCAATGTTCTAATGTCTATTAATGTGTCTTCTATCCCTGTTATTCAGGTGTTCATATTTTTACTGCACTCTTACATGGCAGAATATGAGTTAAAATTTTATTTTATGTCATGTACCTTTGCTTGAACGGTTGCTGGCCCATCCTCTACGTCTGTAGCGGATCAGCTCTAGCAATCAAGTATCCTGTTGTAACAATTTAGACTATCACCTTCCTTCTTGGGTAACATCATAAGCACCCGAAACATTATATTTCAGGCTTTGGATATAGCAAATTTGAAAACACTTTTATTAGTGATCTCTATTTATTGTGGTACCTTTCGCTTGTATTAGTGTGATTCTGTTGTTTCTTCTAGAAACAACATGATGTTCCCATAATCACTGCAAGCCATGAGGAGGCTGATTTTCTGGTCAACATCAAGGTGTTGTGTTACAGCATTAGTTGTTGTGTCTGCACATTAACAGATAGGAAATGTAATGTGAAGTGCTGTTACACTATGCACATCATAATAAGGTTAAAGCTCTTTAGAGGTGGCCATGTTTGAATGAGTTGAATTAGGTGTAGGAGACAGGCATGAGCAGGGTCCATATTGTAATGGTCAGTACCATAACACATTGTGCACTGTTAGTAAAAAATACAGAGAATATACTATTGCATGTTGCACTGTGTGGGAGTGTGACGTAACACAAGCAGAGGCTTTATTTCTGGTGTGGTGTTATTTATGACTGTACCATGCTGGTTTGTCAGGGAATATGTTTCATGTTGAGACACATTTTACAACTGTGTATTACTCTACAGGGAGCAATGTCACATATGTGTATCATACACCGAGATGGACCTCAATTGCACTTGTGGGATACATTATTGTCAAAGTATGTAACATTTCACTTGCATATCGTGACTATATACAGGGCCAGTAGCATCTATGCTTCACACTACCCTTTAAATGTGATGTGCTTGTCCCATCTATGGGCCTCATATTGCATTTTCAAAATAGTGTGTCCTGCATGTGAGAGGGTATGGAATTAGAAATGTGTGATCATCCTGCTTCTAGTTTCAGATTATGGAATATTACATTGCTTACCTGGGCTTGTCTCTTCCTCAAAGCCTGCCGTGTCCAGCATTGGATCCACACATCAATTTTGGAAGATCATAGATGTTGTAATTAGGACTTACAATCACTCTAGAATGTTTCACAATACTTGACAGGAGTGTGTGTGTCATCTGCAGGGTCGCCAGGGGTTTGGGAACACTGGGTGTGGAAAACCACTTCTTCTTGGCAACAGTCTTATACCTTGGAGGGGTGAGATGGCAGATGCCATTGTGCATGTGGTGACTATATAATGAGAACTCACCAACATAGATAGAAAACTTCACTGTACATGTGCAGTGGCCATTTTACCTAAGGAAAATATTACTGGAGAAAAAGGAAGACCACATCTTAATGAAATGTCTTCTTACAAATATCCCTTCTGGGTTAGGTCAGACAACACCAGAATTTGAGTGTGCAAAAGATATATCTCTTGCCTGGCAACTGTGTATGTTGGTGAGTTCTCTTACTCTTCGCATGGTTTGCACACAAACTTCCTTCATAGTGCATCTTTGTTATTTTTGCTGCTCATTCCAGTTTTCTAGTGCTCTACTTACTTTGGGGGGGTTCTCTCTTCCTCCCCATTATTAAACTTATTGCAGTGCATTCCAAAGTATCACTCCAGACCAAGGAGCCAACTTAGACTGTGGAGGGTGATTTTGCTCACATACTGTGTAAGGCTGCTATGTACAACTATACAGATACCTCCTAAAATACTGTCTTTGCCATAAAAACTGAGGAGGTAAGCTAGGGTGCTGCCTTCTACTTATGCACTAACCCTGCAGTAATAGGTCAACCTTAACTCCCACCCCTGTTATTTTTCAAAAAAGGTTGATATGAGATGTGTTTGAGGCATGATGGCCGATATGATCCTAGGTGTATGATGGTGTATATGTGTGCGCGTAATACATTATGTTTATGGATGTATGATGGTAGGTAGATTGGTGTATGATGTGGCTTTATGAGTCTGTGATGGTGTGGGCATTCCACACGGGTGTACGAATATATGCTGTGCCTTTGGGTGTTTAAACATGGCTGTGTAGTTGTCTGGTAGCAATGGTTTGAACGTATACTGGTGGTTGTGCAGAGTTTTAATGGTGGTGTGCAGTCACCTATGATATTAGAGGGATGACTCTATAATGGTCATATGATGGTGGGTGGACACAGGTATGATGGTGTATGGGTTTGCATATGATATCATTAACGATGCGTATTATGTAGGTGGTTACTCTGTGTTTGAAAATGAGGAGAAGTGTGTATTATGGGGCAGGAATTAAGTAGTTCAGCTGGTTTGTGAAGGTGAAGATATAACTTTAATAGTACAATTGTAGTTGTTTTTTAGCTGTTATGGTGAAGCCAACCTTAAGTACCCCTCAACTTAATTTCCTTAGGGAATTTATTTATTTTTATTTTTTGCATTCATATTGTCATTTGATGTGGTTGTGTGGACGTATGAAGGTGGCAATAATGGCATTTTATAGTGGGTGTGTTGCTGCTTTATGGTGGGTTTCTGATGTATAATCATACGTTTGTTAGTGAATGATTATGGATGTGTTGGCATAGCAGGCATACCTTTATGCCACCTTGTCGGCCCTGGCAGCTGCTTTTTGTGTCCCTGCCTCCTCTGCAGTCTGTATGTGTGCCTCTGCCTCTCCTGCAGCCACTATATGCTGCCTTGCCCAGCACTTGCACCTCCTCTCCAGGCCCCTCCACACCATCAGCAGACACGCTGAATGTTCCTACCTCCTCTGCAAATCCTCTGTGTGCCTGTACACTAGCAGCTTCTAATTGTATCATTCCACACTGCAGCCCATGTATGCTAGTTTGCCCCTGACTGTTATGAAGCCATGTTGTGCCACCCTTGTCCTATTGCAGTCCCTCTGATTGCCACTGTAACTTGTCCCTGAATCCCCTTTATGTGATCCAGCCCCCCACTGTCTTACAGTAACTTTCCCACTCTCTTCCGTGTGCTCCTGGCCCCCTCACAACTTCTACATGTTTCTCTTCCCCCCAAAGACTGTGTGTTGCCCTGCACCTGGAGTCACATACCAATGATACATTCTAATATGACTTTCAAATAGGAGGGGAACACCTCCTTCATTCCCACTCCTACTTATGATTATGAAGGAGCAGAATAGTCCCTACTGTGAATTGGAACTAGAATTTAGATTACTTCTCAAATTCTGTGGGTAAGGTTCACAGGCTTTGCGACTGCAGAATTAATTCATACATCCGTCTCTCAGATATGTGCATGATAAGTGGGTACAATGGCTAGTAATCAATCGGTTTCAGAAAATTTTTCCCACTGTGCACCATTATGAACATTTCTTCCGTATTACAGTGAGATACAGTGGTAATACTGGGATTCATTTAATTAATTCAGGTTTATTACTCTTATAAATATTGTGCAATAATGTTCAATTCTCGATTTCTGGAGAAGAAGGCAAGTCTTTAATTGGAGCATTGTCTGGGAATGGAAAATCCACCAACAGAGTTACCGCAGTGCCCATTGGAGTAAATATGAGTGATTTAAATTAAGTTTGTTTTGAATGTGAGAGGATACAGTAAATAGTATACAAATCTAATAGCAATCACCTGGCCACACATAATAATAGTAATAAACAGTGAGTATTCATACGTACCATCATTGGTTGGCCTGCCTTAATGTATGCTGAAAGTATGTAAAGCCAATATGCTGAACCAGCCTCCTCAGGCGAAACACCCAAGAGTCCTACCTATTGTAGCTGTTTTTATCAGTCCCCATCTCACTCATTTCTAAGTTGTGCCACTGAGTGTTTGAGAAGGCTGGTCATTCAAGGGCTAGTACCGATTCTGACAATATAGGAGTTTGAAATGAGGTCTTGTGTCTTTTGAGGACCCAAAGGGGCTAGAGAGGAGTTACATAAGGAGCTAAGCAGACTAAATGCAGAAAATAGGGAGTATAACGCATTGTGCCACAGATGAAGAGATTAGTAAACATAAAACTCTGAAGGCAGGAACACTGTAAAGCAGTGGCAAGGTGGGACCAGCAACCCATTGCACTAAGAGCCACGCTTTGGAGAAAAAAGGTTTCAAGAGAGCAAAGGTTAGAGTCAGAGTTGAGGAGGTTGTAGTGGTATTGCATATAAGAAAAAAAGGTCAAGACCCTGACCCAAATGGAATCCCAAAAGACATCCTGCCAAGCTTATAATGCCCTGCATACTTTCCATGAATGTAATCTAATCTGTGAATCAGTGGATATATCAGTAATTGACCCTAACAATGTGGTCTCACTTTATGACCCATACAATTCCGACCTTTTGCACATCCCATGTACTGGCTCTTACCATTGAGCACTGAAAGTAAATGGATTTTGCCCATTTAGTCCCCAATTAGTTTTCCTTTTGACTATCAAGTTTTTGGGAATTTTTTGTGAATGAGTCTCATTACCCACGTCTCACTCCTTGCAAATTCACAGTAATTCAACTGCTGTGTTAAACCCTGCCCTTTAAAATAGGTAAGAACCTCTGAACCGGTTACTTGTGAATACATAATCATACATCTGTGTGCATGTGTGTAGGCTGCACATATTAGGAAATAGAGAGACAGCCACAATACCACCGACAGAACTACCTACAAGGCTGCACTCAAACGCTATCACCAGCAAAATAGAAATATAAAAAAAGCACTGGTGGACTGCATCCAAGGAAGCTCCAACAGCTGCAAGGAGATCTTCTCGATTGTTAAGTATTTCACCACACCCTCAGCCTCTGCCACCAACATCGCTGTCTCCCAGCAACTCTGTGACAACCTATCCAACTTCTTCCACAGCAAAATCACAAATATCTACAGCAACTTCACACACCAATGCAGCCCCAAAGAACTCATTGCTAACCTACCCACCCCCAACCATGATGGCAACTTGACCAAATAGACAACGCTCACCACAAATGACACTGAGGCAGTCATGCAGACCACCCACTCACAAGCCACAATAGACCCATGCCCCCACCGAATCTACAACCTTGGAACATTATCAATCAGCACCACCCTGACTTACATCATCAACACCTCCATCATTTCCGCCACTTTCAAACATGAATGAAAATGTTCAGAAATCAGCGTTTTCCTCAAGAAGTCCACAGCTGACCCGAATCAACTGAGCAACTTCCGAGTCATCTCACTGCTTCCCTATCCAGCCAAAGTGAATGAGAAGGCCATCAACAAGCAACTCACAACCCACCTCGAACTTCACCATCTTCTAGACAACACTCAATCAGGATTCAGAAATAACCACAGCACTGGTACAGCATTCATCATGGCCACCAATGACATTTGAATCATCCTGGACCAAGGAGAAACTACAGACCTAATCCTGCTCGACCTCACTGTCTCCCACAGGGGGCGGGTGGCTGAAGTCAGTGCTGCATGCAGTTTTGGGGGCGGCAAAAGCAGGAATCGAATGCCAGCACCCCGTGGGGCGGCAAAGCTTAGCTACGTCAATGGAGTGTTGCCGTGTTTGTGGCCGGACTGCAGAGCAGATTACTGTGTATGTGTGGCTGCAAGAACAATCCAGCCACAAACTCAAAGCCTTGCTAAGCCACTGACAGGAGTGTTTGCAGAGTTTGTTACTGGGCTGCATAGCCCATAACCACTGCGGTCTCTTCCTTTTTTCCCGGACAAGGTCAAGGACAGTGTCCACTTCTGCTGCCCACCTTCTTTCTGCCTCTTCTTCTCTCTCTTTCTGTTGCGCTCCTCCTCACTTGTAGAAAACATTGGGGCATATCAACAAGGGCTTTATCTCTGCTTTTTTTGACTTTAAAAGCCAAAAAAGCAGAGATAAAACTAGCACCCTATCAACAACAGGGTGCTAACATGCAAATTTGCATGTTAGTACCCATTTACTCTACGCTTCCCCTTGCATCTCTAATGAGATGCAAAGGGGGCGTTCCAGAGTAAAATAATAGGAGAAATGACGCTAAGCGACATTTCTCCTATTATCAAGAATATCGCTAACCCTGTTAGAGACAAAAAAAGCAGCACTAACCGCGGTTAACGCTGCTTTTTTACGTCTGGTATTTTTCTGACTTAGCCATGATATCCTATGGAAGGAGGATATCATGGCTAAGTTTGTCTGTCCCTATCAACAAGCTAACGTGAGATTATCGCTGGGTTTCCAGCGATAATCTCACGATAGCCACTTAGCGTGAGGATTTTTATCGCTATTGAGATAAGCGTTGCTAATAGCACGCTATCTCAGCGATAAAAATCCACGTTACCCGGCGATAATTATCCTCACGCTAAGAGCGCTGAGCGATAATTATCGCCGGGTGTTGCTGATATGCCCCTGTGATTGTTTTTTCCTTTCCGTCATCTGTTCCTCTCTGATATGGTTACAAAAAAAGAAGAAACACTTTTGCTGCAAATGTCTTTGTCTGACATTTTTCTACTCCAAAATGCAGCCTCAGGAGGATAGAAAAAAGATTTTAAAATATGAACAATAAATACATAGCTAAATAAAACAAGACAGAATAGTCGCAAATTGGCCAGATTGGTTTTATTTACATTCAAACACATTAGTGCCACCTTACAGAGTTTGCCAGTGAAGCGCTACTTTTCTTTTCATGTCATTACGCTTTACAAGTAAAAACACTCATTGATTTCTGAATAATGAGTGTAAACGCTTTAAGTTGTATTCCCTATGAGTTTTTGGTTTTTGCCAGTATGTTGTTACTTTTTTTCAGGCAGCATATTACTCTAGTCTAGTGCATAATTTGTATTGAATTGCTTATAGCGGGCACAATTGGGTTTTAGCTGAAGGCAGTGTGAGTTTCTCTCAGTGGGGCAGTATGGTGCTCAGTGGGGGAGAGGATGTGGCACTCTGCCGATGACAGAAACTGCAAGGCTCTGAGACAAATGGCTAGTGATAGCACTTTTAAGCGTATTTGGGACATTCTGCAAATGGCTAAGGGGCAGATTTACAAGCCCCGTCCCCCACATTTGCGCTGCCGTTGCGTCACTTTTGTGACGCAGTGGCGTCGCAAAGCCAGTGCCATGCTGCGGGGTATTTACAACGTGACGCATCTAGGGAGATGCGTCACGTTGTAAAGTCCTACGCCACATGTGGGCGTTCCGGCGCAGGGGGGGGTGTTTCGGCGCAGGAACGCCTCCTAAAAGTGGCTGAGTGAAATCTACAAGATTTCACTCAGTCATTTTTACAGCCATGCTGCGTCAAAACCCTGTGCCTGCTTGAAGCAGGCGTAAGGATTGACGCAGCATGTAAGGCATAGGGCACCCGAGCCTTGCTGGAGCTGCGTCGCGCTTGCGACACGACTCCAGCAATGCGTCACCTTTACGGCAGCAGATGCGTCACACATCTGTCTATTCTCGCCCCATGGTGTGCCGCATTGTAAATGCGGCGCATCCATGGTGGCGCAAGAGGTGTCTGCCATGACGCAAAATAACTGGCGCATCCCTGCTGATATGCAGGGATGCGCCAGTTATTGTGAATCTTCCCCTCTGTTTTTAGATGAAAGTATAGTGTTGACCTATAACAACCGAGTGCATGTGTGCATTGTCAATTTAAGTAAATGTGGAAAAATACATAGAAGCAGCGTAGACGTTTGTTTGTGGCAAAAATAAATGTGGATAAATACAGATAAAATGTCCAAATAATAAATACGGATAAATACAGACGGAAATGGCAAAAAACATAAATACCATAAAACTGGAAGCCCTAATTATAATTAATGCATTTAAATATAATTACTGGCTCCATTGATTTTAATGATGGTACAATGTTGATTTATGACATATAGCTACTTTTCCTAATGTTGAAACACCAATACAAAGCCAGTAGGCATGCCTTATGTGTGATGACACGCCCTTATATTATGATGTTGCACAGGTATTGGATGGGGATCAGGACTCATGAGGGATGTAAATTGACATGACCAAATGTATTCCCATCTACCTTATGTACATGTTTGCAATTTAATGTGCAGTGTTTAGTAGTGCATGTGTAATAAATGTAGAATTAATTTTCAAAATAAAAAGCAAAGACTGGACAATGATTTATTGAGTGGTGTTGGTGCATCAACCCGATTCAATCCAGTTTCGTCACACATGGATGGAGAAAGTATGAAAAAACTGAGTAATTTATAATAGGATTTATGCCAAATTACTCAAAAGACTCTTAACTATTTTTAGAATGCCACTGATTATTTCAAAAACGGAAGAAAAAACATATTAACAGCATGAATATGGTATAAAAACACTAAAACATGTATAACTGCTTTGCCAATATAAATGTGCGATTTGAAAAAGGATCTTTATTGAATCAACTGGGGCTCAATTGTAATGTAAGCTGAATTTGTGCCAAGAAATATACTTATACCTGGATGTAAAACAAGTGCAGGCCAGTGCAATAACAGCAAGGACATTCCATATCCACACAGAGGGTGGTGCACATGGCCTCCCTGGAGACCAGACACAAAAGCCCATCCCCGCTGCACATGTTCACATGCCATTACCAGAGGGTGAAGTCTGCCCATGGATCTGTCAGTGGTGGGTGGGGTCTTTTCTGCAGCACACCCAAGCAGCGAATGGGCGAAAGCTATGGTACCAACCCATGATGCACAAACACGTTATTTGGTATAGCTTCTCCAGCTTGGTTTCTTTTGGCACTATGTATATTCCATATACTTTGTACCCCGCTTTTTTTTCTCCTGGATGGATCGTGATGAACTTCCACATAATGGATCAGGGAGATCTGGAATCCTTGGTATGGAGATCTAGCTGATCTTTATTGTGCTCCTGAATTTGTTCCTCTTGACTTCCGATCTTCGGTTGATCCTGTGCAGAAGCCACTACTGAACTACAAACAAGTTTTCAGTTTCCAAAGAAGGAAAGTACAGGTAAAAAATCTGTGTAGCTTTCATTTTCGCAGACCTCTCCTATGGGTAGGATCACAAAAACATGTGCAAAATGGTCAAGAAGTGCTTGTAAGTGGAACTATACATTTGCAGCAACCAACGAAACCTTTCCAATGACCTGCAAAGGTTCACAGAACCTCCCTGGCACCAAGGGAATGCCCCGGAGCCATAGGACTGGTTCCAAAAAGGATTAAACATGTACATTTTGAAATGAACCACTTCGGAGTTTTAAGTTGCACTTGGCAAACTTCTAGTATCAAACAATAAATATGAGTTTGTTTTCCTATCAAACTCAATTTTGTAAAACTGTGACAAGATTTGCAGCTCTCGTTTTGGATTCGTGGCACCTGGAAAATAATCCTGCCTTCTCGATTTTGTGAGAGTGCCAGGGCACCATAGAATTGCTTCTTTTGTTGCCACAAATCCTCAAACCCCTCAAAAAAGAAAGGAGACCTCGTCCTGTAGAAAAAAAGAGCCCACCTTTGGGAGGACACCATTATCTCTCTGTACCTTAACATTGAGAGAAGGACGTTTCGGCTGTGGGCGTAATGCAATCTCACTCTACTGGACAAAGCCAGGAAGCAACTACCAAGAATCAATCTCCAGCACAGGCACACTGGGATGATTATATTGGTGGTGGTTATAGGGGTCAAGGGCACCGGCTACACCTCAGCCCAAAAGGCAGTCTAAGGCAGTCTTTGGTGTTGAATTTTTTACACACCCTGCAGGGGATTAAAAAGCCTGCAAAGTTACAGAGAGGTTTATGTGATCGAGTATTACAACATGCGCGCCAGTTGTCATAGTGGATTGTCTGCAAGACCTATCTGAAGGCCCAATATTGCTACGTCAACTTCAATGACTATTTCCTCTTGGAATCTTGGAATATAGCAGGGCTGGAATCAAAAGTCTCGTCTGCTGATTGGATAACTTATATAGGAGACTCAGATATCTGGGCATTCCAGGAAACATGGTCTATTGATGGGGTCTTTCACGTCGGCTATTTGAATTTCTTCAAACCAGCAATAAGGGGTCATAGGGGTAGAGCAGTTGGTGGACTGACCTGTTGGGTGACACAATTTGAGGGGATAAGGGTGGAGGAGGTCAGCATTGATAGCCCAGATATTCTGGCCATAAGGGTCAGATCAGTGAGTGGCCTTGATTTAACTTTGTATAATGTTTACGCTAGGGGTCAACCTGGTGGGAGGTGCTCTCAGGTCATAATGGCTTTAGAGAATCATTTGTCCCAATTGGCCCCCAATGATGATTTAATTATTGCAGGGGATTTCAATACCTGCCTTGAACCACTAGATTCAGAAGATGGCAGGCTTAGTGAAGAGATTGATGCACTTTGGGGGATCCCGCAACTGGATCTCGAGCCTATTAGAAAATGGACTGAGGCCGTACTTCAAATGAAAGGGTTATGCCTGGAACGAGGCCTCAGGGCGGTTAATGGTAGGACTAAGTCCGATGCCAAGGGTGCGGTGACATTTGATAATGGTAGATCCAAAAGCCGCATCGACTATATCCTTGTGAATGTGGATAAATGGATACTAGTTTTAGACATGGAAGTGCAATGTCGCCCTGAAAGTGACCACAACCCCTTGGTTCCTAAATTTGATGATAGGAGTTTTTGTGGTCCAGTATTGATGGAAGGCGACCCTTGCCCCAATATAGTAACTATTGCGAATGATTTAAGAAGGGTACGGTGGGCCAAGGTAGTAATGGATGGAAAGAACGTGGCAGAAATGAGGGCTCTAGTGTCAGGTTCTTTAAGGGAACTTTCCGAATGTGGCTCTCAGGAGGTCCTAAATGCCAAGTTGGGGGGAATCCATAGTGACTTCTTTAGCGGCCTAAAAAGGTTTTTCATAAACGCTGGACCTGCTAAAAAGATTAGTATGTATAAACCTAACTCGTGGTATAACAACACGTGTAGGCTAGCTCACAAAGCTCTAGTGGTAGCCATTAAATCTAGGATCCACGGTATTATTAAGCAGTGTAGAGTAACTTATAAAACGGCTATCAGACACGCCAAGAAAGAATGGGATGAGGATCATTGGCGTTGTCTGCTGATAGCATCTAGAGGCAGGAATATGACCCAATTCTGGGATCTTATTAAATGGGGGAATGGACATCGGTCAATAATCGCAAATAATAATGTCGAACCGCAGCAATGGGACACAATTCCAACTATTTTCAGAGAGGTCAGGGTTTGTCCCACAAATCCAAATTGACGTCCCTCTGCTGTTTAACACAAAAGAGGTAGAGGCAGTTCTTAAGTCTATCCCAAGTGGTAAGGCACCGGGGCCTGACTGCATTCCAGCCGATTTATTCAAACAGGATTTTGATTTATGGATACCCTATATTACAAATGTAATTAATTCGATAGCTGGTGGAGCCCCAATTCCTGCATCATGGTCCGGAGCGGAAATCATCTCTATCTATAAGAAGGGTGATCGTTCCGCTCCGGCCAATTATAGGCCCATCAGCTTAATTGACGCTATTCAAAAGATAACAGCACGTGTAATATTGGGTAGGATCCAGGGCTGGATGTCTGAAAATGACATTTTATCTCCTTTACAGGCGGGGTTCCGGTGTCATATGGGGACTTTGGATCAGGCTTTTAGATTTGTCCTTATATATTGGAAGGAGGTCTTTTTGGGTAGGGGAATGCTCTTTGCTGCCTTTGTGAATCTAAAATCTGTCTTCGACCTCGTGCCAAGAGTAAAATTATGGGAGGTCCTATTGAGACTGGGGATGCCTAAAGAGTTAGTCTCCCTCGTGGTTAGACGCCACAAATCAACGTATGCTCAGGTTCGTTGGGGGAAACTGGGCGAGGTTACAAAGAAATTTGAGGTAGGAAAGGGCGTCCGGCAAGGGTGTGTGCTGGCACCAACCCTGTTTTCTCTATTTATTAACGGGGTAGTGCAGTATTTTGTTGACCAACCAACAGACGCGCCGATGCTTGCCGGCCAAAAGGTGCCCCTGCTCATGTTCGCGGATGATACGGTGATATTATCCAAGACGAGACAGGGGTTGCAGTTAGCTCTGTCTCGTTTTGAGGAATTTTGCTGCGAACATGAGCTTGTGGTTAACGTAGGGAAGACTAAGTTTATGGTACTCCATAGGTCCAAGCCCGTTAAAGCACGAGTCTTTATGGGTGGGAAACCTCTGGAGCAGACAAAAGTCTTCACCTATTTGGGTGTCACCTTTGGCGATAAGTTGAGCTGGGATCCCCAAGTTAAGATCCTCGCACTGAAACACACTCAATTAGCGGGAGCATTGACCAAGGAACATAGGCTATCATTACCTAAGCCAATAGCTCCAGTGGTCAAAATTTACACAACTAAAATTACTCCCGCTATTTTATATGGTGCTGAAATCTGGGGGTTTTGTAACCTGACCCAATTGTCCACAGCCCCGAATAAATTTATGAGATCGGTTGTGGGCCTGCCCCAATCGTCCCCCCGTACTCCACTGCTGTTTGACTTAGGCTGTCATAGTATTGAGGATACTGCCCGTTATAGGCCGTTGGCCTTTTGGAGGCATCTCTGGATAACTCCAGAGCTCCATCTCTTTGCTAGGGCTTTGTCCGAAGTAAGGGGATTGGATCGCCTGCATAGGATCCCATGGATAATTGGCATAAAATCTCTCCTTATTGACATGGGGATGAGGGAACTTTGGGAGAGCCCTGAATCGGTGGAATTTCCTTCCAAAGAATCCTATCGAGCAGCATATTGGGAGCTGATTAAAATAAGGAAGTTCTCCTCTGTCACTAGCCCCATTCTGTCTAGAGATTTTTTAGATCTAAAAGATGAACCCTGCCTGGAAAGCTATTGGGACCTTATATCAAAGCCATCAGACCGCAAGCTTTACCACCAATTCAGAGTTGGGTCATTGCCACTCCGGAAGTTTACATGTAAGTGGCAACCAGGAATTGGTGATACGTGCCGATTTTGCCCGGATCATACTGAAGATATTGACCATCTCCTATTTGTATGTCCGGTCTATTACAAACCTCGTAGCTTTTGGCTAAAACCAGCATGTCGGTCCTTAGGAACCAGCTCTGCGATGGCCGCTAAGAGGCTGCTGAAATCTGGCTATAATGAGATCGCAGTAATAGGAGTAGCTAAGTTCCTGAGTTGGGCATGGGTGTTGCGGATGAAAAATGGGGGGCCCTAATAGCTAAGATATTTCCCCTTGGGGTATTGAACGAACTACGTGGAATTATATATTTTTATGTTTTTTTATGATGTGTTCAAAGTCTTGTGCGTGGGATATATTTAATCTTGTATTAGGAACTGTTTTAATATGTAAATATAGGTATTTATTTTTGGTTTATCTAATTTTGATATACTGACTGTTCTGTCTTTTAAGATGAATAATCGCAATAAAGACTTTTTGAATTGAATTGAATTGCTACGGAGGGGTTCTGGTGATGCCAAAAAGCCACGAGGACAAAGGCTAATTGAGTGGTTTCTAAATGGCAATTTAGAACCCTATTACCCATGATGCATTTTTTTAGATAACATGCTTAATTTGGGGTCGTTATCGTAGAAAACGTTTTCTTCAATCTGCAGTTAACATTGGCCACTGATTCCAATTAGAATATTTATTTGTATCTTTTCTGAATAAACTATTGATAAAAAAACACATTGCAGATTAGTGAGGGCCAGAAAATGTATGCAATTGTGTGGGTGAAGGTTATATACACAAATATGAATTTATTGCAATCACCACATAATTGGCTGCGAAATTTCAACATTTGCAAAAATGTGTTTTCTAGCTAAAAGGGACGGCGTAATACTGTTTGACAACGCTCTGCTTTATTTGCATTTTTGGCCTCATATTTAATAATCTTGCTCTTTATTAAAACCTTGCTGCATAATTTTGTCCCTCATGCCACATGATCCCTGTAGCCTTGACAATTGCAAAGCTATGCAGTGTGGTCTGGAAACTGTCATTATGATGTCAAAACCTGTATTTCACAGGGAGCCTTTAAATATTTTCCATTTTTAAAGGATCACTGTGAAACTTTGGGGCATATTATCAAGAAAAGGCATTAAAATTATCGCCGCTTTGGCAGCAGAAAACTGCCGCTAAAGCGGCGATAATGGGCTTGATAATATGCCCTTGGGAATTCCCATAGAAGCCCATGTTCTGGTGTCAACATGGACTTCTATTGGAATTCTCTGCGGCATATTATCAAGCCCATAATCGCCGCTTTAGCAGCAGTTTTCTGCCGCTAAAGCGGCGATAATTTTAACGCCATGCTTGATAATATGCCCCTTTGTTTTTTATTCCACATTACTGTGTGTCAGAAAATCAACCAAACGTAATATGAATTTCAGCGTGACCCATGATATGAGGAAAATAGTTCATTGGTTCCAGTGAAAAATGGAAGATATTTCTGTGGTCTCTGTGAAATAGGAGCTTCATCGTCATAACAATGACCCCTAACCAGCCTGCACAGCTTCAGAATTCTCCATTGTCTAACCAAATGTCTGTCCACAAAAGGTAAATAAAACCTGAATATTCTAATTCCAATCAGTGCACATTGGCAGCTACACCTTTTATATATCAGTCTCTTAATCCTCCCTAGTACAGAATGTGATTTTTAAAAACAATTAAAGGATATTTTTCTTTTAAAATGTTTCAATCTTATCTGCATATTTTGTAATTTTTGTCATCTTTTGTATATTCACAATAAAACAATACGACCAGTATTTCACCTACTATATTCAATAAACATGTCTCTGTTTGTAAAAACACCATTATTATACTAGCGTCTCCAAAATGAAATGTAATAAAAAATACATAATGTAACAAGGGAGCGGGACTTTAATAGCCAGTATAGCCCAGCCAAGAAGGGCTATAAGGCTATTAGAACATTCTGCCACTAGAGGGCAGAATGTTCTAACAAACAAAACAAAGGCCTCTCGGAGTTTGAGGGGGTTTAAATCCCCTCGGGCTCCGAGAGGCCTTTGTGAAAACAACATTGGAATGTTGCTTTGCAGGCCTTTACCAGACCTTAGAAGCACAAAGCACTCCATTGTCTTCAATAGAGTGCTCCACATTCCAATGTTCTAATAAAAAATACATAATGGGCAACATGGTCCAGTGTTTAAATCTTGATGTTCTAGTAATGTTAACAAACCATTCTGCGTTCGACCTCATAGTTTATGATGTCACCAGAATCCTGCAATGTTAACCCCTAAATGCATCCTCTAATATTTATTTATTTTATTTATATTGGGATTTTTGTAAAGCGCCTGACTACCCGGAGTCTTCCCCGCGCTGACGATTAGAACCGTGATCGGGATGGGACCCAACTAATGGCTATGAGGAAACAGCCAGGTCTTCAGTCCCTTTCTGCCTCCCCATCTGGATCTTTTTATTCTGGTAGCATGTAGGAAGTGAGTGTGGGAGGGCCTCAGTAGCCTAGTCGGGGTATGAGCGGAAATCAGAAGCCTGATTTTTTCTGGGCCTTTCTTGTTTACTGACCTATGGGCAATGCAGAGGGCTTTGAACTTCACTCTTGCGGCGACTGGGAGCCAATGTCGTTTTTTCAAAGATCTCACTGAGGTATGTTTATGGAGTTTGAGCAGAAGCATGGCTGCCGCACTTTGCACCGTTTGAAGCCTCTTAATCAGATACTTAGGTGAGCCCAGGTAGAGGGAGTTCCCGTAGTCCAAACAGGCAACTATCAGAGACTGCAGGATAGATTTCCTGAGCTGCTCTGGGATAAGGTCAAGAATCTTCCTGACATTCTCAGAAGTCCGAAGCAGATACCAGACAATTTGTTTGTCTGTTAGTTCATTGAGAGGGAGTTTTCTAACCAGATGCCTAAGTTTTTTATCACCTGTTTAGGGACTGGTGGAGGACCCATACAGGCTGGCCAGTTGTTCAATGGCCTTTGAATGTCCCTGTTGCCTAGGATCATGAGTTTTGTCTTTTCACCATTCAGCTTTAAGTAACTATCTGACATCCATCGGGCCAGTTTGTCCAAGCAGGGACCAAGTTGGAAGTTACCCTGGTTATTATCTTGGGGAAGGGAAACAATCAACTGGGTATCGTCAGCATACGATACACCCAGGATGCCAAACTCCTACATGACAGAGGCAAGCTATCTAACATAGACATTGAATAACGTTGGGCTAAGGGCCGAGCCCTGTGGTGCCCAAAGTTAATGGGCAGGCTATCCAATACATTGTCCTGTTCCATAGCTTGGAGAGACCGCTCGTCCAGGAAGGAACATAGCCATTCTAATGCTATGCCCTGAATGCCTATTTCCCTCAATATATTTTTAAGCATGGCATGGTTAACGGTGTCAAAAGCCGCACTAAGATCAAGCGGGATAATGGCGGCTAACCCTCAGTTGTCTAGAATGGCTTTAAGTTCCTCAGTAACTACTAGAAGTGCTGCTTCTGTACTGTGAAATTTGCGGAAACCCATCTGCAGGGGATGAAGTAACTTGTTATCTTCCAGATAGTTAGTTTGCATCTGATTGACGTGCCTTTCAAGGATTTTGCCAAGAAGAGAGAGGAGCGGTATGGGACGCAAACTGCCAAACACATCGGGATCCAGGTTTTTTTTTTACGATTGGTTTTATTATGGCATGCTTCCAGGGTCTAGGAACCGACCCTGATTCAAGTGATTTATTGAGAATCTTCACTAAAGGGGGAAAGTATGACGTCAGTCATCTTAAGGATGGAGTGCGAAGCGGAGTCTAGCGGGGAGCCTGATTTTATGGCCTTAAGCAGCTTTAGGGTAGCTTCTTCTTCAAGCTCCAGAAAGTGTGTCAGCCTCGAGGTAAATATTTCGGAGGGGTTCACAGAAGGCTCTTCTCGAGCAGGGTGAGTAGCGCTTTGAAAAAGATCATAGATGTCTGCCACTTTCTTATGAAAAAAGGAGCCTATTTGGTTGCATATATCTGTCGTGACCTTCGAAGAGCCTTTATTTTCTTGAGGGGTAAACAAGTTTTTATGGTGGAGTCTGATAGAGATTTTATAATCAATTTTTTGTCCATGATTTGAAGTCCTTCCTCCAGTCCCTTTCCAGTTTCTTGCAGTGCTTCTTCAGTGATAGCAGATGTTTATTGAACCCTGAGACTTTCCTGGACTAGAGGGTTTGTTTAGGCTTTTTTTTGAGGAGCCCAAGTCTCTAAGGACTGGCTAATCCAATTTTCCCATTGCTTAAAATCCTCCTCAAGACTGCTATTCAGGTTAGGTAAGGTGTCTTTGAGAATGTTTGACCATGAGTTCGAGCTGATCCTAGACCAATTCCTAGTAGTGATAAACTTGGACTTGTCCCTAGACTGTATGACCGGTTTGGGTAGCCTGAATCTGATTGAGCTATGGCCAGACCAGTGGACTGGGGTAACATCTAATACCATGACCTGGGTGTCATTTGAGAATATTAGGTCTAATGTGTGTCCCTTTACATGGATGGGTAAAGAGACCAGTTGAGTAAACTGAAGGGCTTCCATGTCATCTAGTAATCTTTTAGTGGCAGGGGCTACCAGTACTTCAACGTGTAAGTAGAAATCGCCTAACAAGGTAATGCCATTTTTCACTAAAGCCAGGCTAGCTAAGGTGTCAGGTAGTGCCTCTAAAAAGGTGGATTAGGGGCCAGTCGGTCTATAAACGAGGATACCGGAGTAAGTGCAGGATGGAGAGAGAGTAATGTAGAACTCTGCACTTTCACAACCTGGTAGTGAAAGTGGCATCATAATGCAAGTTTAGGGTGTTTTTAAAATAATAGCAATTCCACCACCAAGTTGGTTCTCTCTGTCTAATCTGTGAATGTGGTATCCAGGGGGGAGTGCAACAACAATGTCCGGTCCCGAGCTGCCCTTAAGCCTGGTTTAAGAAATGAATAGTACATCCAAGGTATCCTGTTCTAAGAGGTTTCTGATGTCCAAGGAATGTTTTGGAATTGACCGGGCATTAATCAATCCAAGCTGCCAGAGGGAGATTTGGTGATTGAGAGCCCCTACGTGTCTGTCCTTGAGAAGAGGAGTCATCAGCCCACTCGTCTGACTGTTCCCACTAGAACAAGGCAGAATGATAGGATCCATTTGCGGTTCATTCTGAAGTGTATCTGAAGGAATAAGTGCCAGAAGTTGCTCCCTAGAAAAATATTTGTGGTCTGTTGCTAATGGGGCAGAATTTGTGGCCCCCGGTCCCGGTTGGGCGTGGACAGGCGCAGACGGGCTTGCCTTTGGCGCGCCTTTGGTGCGTCGGTGGCACGCTCGCTGCACGTCCTGTTCTGCCTCTGGCTATACGGCTGACCGGAAGTGGAAATTGACATGGGGGGCAAGGGCTGTGTCTCTCCCCTCAATCGGCAAATGCCGTGGCGGACCGGAGTCACAGCGTGAAAGCAGGAATGCTGCTGAGGAAGCGACGCCAGTCAACACTCCTCTAGCCCACTCCTCGGTAAGGGATTACGTGATATTTAAAAACCACTAATATACCACCAGTTAAAAACTCTAAGACCAAAGTTACAGCAAGGAACTAAACAGTTAAAAATATCTGACTGAATGCAGGCTGTCTCTTGCATTTACCGGCACTATCGTCTGTGCGTCCTGTTCTGCCTCTGGCTATATGGCTGACCGGAAGCAAAAATTGACGTAGAGGGGGAGGGGCTATGTCTCTCCGCTCAATCGGCAATGCCGTGGCGGACCAGAGACACTGCGTGAAAGCAGGAATGCTTCGGAGGAAGCGACGGCAGTCAACACTCCTCTAACCCACTCCTCGGTAAGGGATTATGTGAAATTTAAAAACCACTAATATACCTCCAGTTAAAAACTCTAAGAGCAAAGTTGCAGCAAAGAACTAAACAGTTAAAAATATCTGACTGCACGCAGGCTGTCTCTTGCATTTACCGGCACTATTGTGTATGTGTAAATGTACATGTGTAGGTAACACTTATGTATTTCACCAAAGATTTAGGTCAAAACACTTTTTGTTGATAGTTGTTCATATACAATTGTACGTTGCATTTGACCACCGTTTTTATCTGCTGCCTGAGGTGCCCCACCATTATGTACAACAGAGAATTAAGAGCTGTGCCATCATGCGTGGTGGTGTACATTATCATAAACATTTGTATAAGTTGCTTTCAAATTAGAAAAGGATCATAAGCAAACAGGGAATTATTACTCTAATTTTGTCGCAACGAGGATCCCTTGATTTATTTGTAGATTAAACACACATTGTTGGCCATTTATGTGACAACTAACTTTATATGTTGAAAAACCCTTAGGACTTCATTAAAATTTTGGCGGACGGGTTACTCCATCACAAACGTGATGGCTAGCCCGCCCTCCATATTATGAGTTTCATTATATCCAATGGAACATAAGCAAACTCGTAATATGCAGACGGGATATCCGTCACGTTTTTGGTGGAGTAACCCGTCCGCCAAACTCGTACTCAGACCCTCAGTAATAGGAAGCCACCAAGTGTCTTTCTGAAGTGCCGTTCAAGCTTGATGATATTCCCAGCCTATGGGTATGGTGGCTAAAGAGGAAATATGGGTACACTGGGCATTATGAAACATGATCTCATTCTCTTACACCACTATGAAGGCACTACTGAGTGGAAAATTTAAGAAATGTAATTGTTCCTCTTAATTTGCAAATGATGGAACAAACTAATTAGTACCCTTCATGCAACCATATCACTATGATAAAGTGGCAAAATGTCTTTTTGAAACTAGTGGTCAATCAAATGGGAGAAGGTATTGCACTCTGGCCCAGAAACTGCTGTTGCCTTATTAATTCAACATCGGGTTGAACAAAAGTACTCATTCTCCTGACAAATTGGCAAGACAGCTTGTAAGTGACTTCTCACAGCCTTGGCTTTCATTGACTTCTAAAGGCCTTCTCATCAGAGCATTTATAACCCTAATCAGGGACAAAAAGGAAGCACAGACCATAGCAGAGAATGAGACAAAACCTCAATAGAGAGTAGCTGGAGTCCCTGCGGTTACAGCTATTATATTTGCAACTATGGTAGAGCAGTGATCTACCTGCCACATCAGCTTTACCAGGGGTGCCACCGAATAGTAAATTGTTGCTTACGGCCATTAGTAACTTTGATTTGTGAGTAACAGTTCACAAGACAGAAGCAGAAGATAATAAGCATGGCATTTAAGAGCATACAATGACACCACTTTGGTAGCTACCAGGGGGTGCTTTAGGGACTAAACGCATGAAAGAGAGAAAAATAAATTATCACAGTGGTAAAGGACTAATAAATAAGAGGCACATTGAGTGAGGGAGACAAAAGAAAGAAGGTAAATACGCTAAAGAAAAGAGCAAAAGAAAAAGGGAAACGTGATAGAAAAGGGAAAAAATAAATTACACTGAAGGAAAGATATAAGATATAAAGGAGGAGACAAAAGTAAAGAAAAAGAAATAATGAAAGAAAGACATAACACAGGGTGGGAGTAAGACATTTTCTAGAAAGGAAGAAATATGACCAGAGGGGTGACAAGATGAAAAGGAGAAAAGAACAAAAAGAAAAAAGAAATAAGGAAAGAGGTAAAGTGCAAAGGAAATCATAAGCAGAAAAATAAATAATGTGACTTGGAATAAAGAAATAAGAGTCCATACTAAGGACACAAGGAAGAAAGGAAACAAGGGAGGACGGAAGAAAAGAAAGGAAGGATGATGAGAGTAAGAAATGAAGAAGAAAAAAGAAAGTTAATTAAAGATGGGAAGTAAAAAGTTTAGAAGAAAAATGGAAATAAAGGGAGATTGAAAGACAAAAGGATGATAAAAGAAAAGTTTAAAACAATGAAGGAAATGTGGCAAGAATTCAGGACAGGCTGAAAGGAAGTAATAAAATAAAAATGTTAAGGACTGTAAGATGTAAAGAGAGAGAGTTGAGCAAAAGAACAATGGACAGAAGGAAATAAAGATGGAAAGAAGTAATCAAAGGAGAATGAATAAAGGAATGAAAGACTAATATGAAATAGAAAAGAAAAGAGAATGAAAGTAAAAAAGAAAATGTATGAGTATCTCGGATGAGGAAAGAAGGAAATAAGATGTTGGAAAGTAGAAAAGAAGGAAGGAGAGAAGGAAAAAAAGAAAGAAGAAAAGACTTGTAGATGTAGCTTTTGGGATCCTTCTTTTAAAATTGTGTTGCAAAATGTATCCTTTACATGGTGGGCATGCAGGCCTTCATAGAAAGGGTCAGGATTGCTCCCTTTGCACACTTGCAGAGTGTGCATGGATCAAAGTGAGGGAGAGAAGTTATTTTATCATTCTGACTACTTCATCGATGGAGAGTTAGAGCTTGAAGTATCTGACAGTAATATCCAGAAAATGAGTTCAATTCTTTAGTACTAAGAATTGGGCTAAGCTGAAGGTGACCTTAAATTAAGCTCTTACTTCAAACAGGAGATACATTTTCAGGATAGAGGCGTCTTACATTCATCTTTGAAAGAATAGATTGATGGAACTAAATGGATTCCATACACATAGGGGGATATGAACCCAACAAGGAAACATAGCAGGATTTATCATCACATAAATCACTACTAAACCTTTTGAAAAGTATAAACTGAAAACACAGCTATAAAATAAAGGACTTTTGTTAGTGGCATTGGGAAGAAAATTAAGTTACAGGCATCTCGTCCATAATTCTATTCTAGTAGTACACCTAAATGTAGCAAAACCATTTTGTTCTGCTGAATATGTTTTGTAGGTCAGGCTCTGAAAGCATTTTTCTGAAACGTGTTCTACTTGCACAGTTTATTCGCGTGCTTTTTATTCACAGAATATAATGTAATACTCACATAAATTCAATGTGGTCTTATTATACGCGACCTGAAACTGTTGTATGATTTTCTCAAAAATCAGACCCATTCATACTGGAAAATGTCACCATGTCAAAGAGTAAATGTACTTCTGGGAAAAAAGGTGGTTATCGCCACTGGGGCAGAGGTTAGCAGGCAATCCATTCAGACTTTATTCGCATTCCAATCCAGTGGTAATTTCCGAGCTACATGTTCACATTTTTTTGATAAAGAAAACAAGACGTGACTCATTTTACCTAGAAGTTTTCAAAAGTACTCTCAATAAAACTGTGCTCCTTGTTTTTAGTTACTCTCTGTAGATCAAGTCACAGACGTTACAGCTATACATGTTCATGCAATAGTGCCAACACATTTCCAATAAACAATGACTGTTATTTTCCCATTTAAAATTGTTCCGGGGGCATATACATTAAGCGTTTGATGTGAAAACAGGGAATTCTCTCACTCCGTTGAAAGTAAGGGCCATATGTACAGAAAATAAGAATAGTGATTTCCAAATTGTGACTTTTTATTGAATCACAATTTGGAAATCACAATTTCTAAAGTAAGAAACTTTAGAACACCTAATTATCGATTGCTTCTGGAGTCACAAATGATTCTACCTCATGAATATTAATGAGATAAGTCGCAGTTTGCAGCCCATTAAGAATGATAGCCATCACAGGGATGGTGGTCTGCTGGGGTCAACCTACTACCATGTCTGTGTTTGCTTTTAAATTAAGCACATTTGTTTAATGGAGTCTCTTTTCTTTAAAGGAAAACAAAATGCATTACAACAACGTTTAAGTTTAATTTTTTAAGGGGGGCACTAGAGGGCACACAAGCAAGATGGCCGCACTTGCGTGAGGCTCTTGCAGCTCAGGAGAAATAACTGCCAATATCCTGCCCAAATGCTGGAGTACTGCTGAAAAACAGAAAGAAACCGATAGTGAAACATCAGAGGATCCACGCAATAACATTGAAATTGACTGAGGCAGCTGGGATAATACAGAAATACCGAAACCCACTGAGCCCGACCACAAGATGGCGGGTGTGTCCGCTGCCTGACTGTCGTTGCCACCGGGGAGGACTGCGAGCACTGGAACCGAGCCTGCGGAGAGCGGGGCAGCTGAGGAAACACGCTGGGGGAGGTGTGGACGTACCCCCCTTCACACAGCAAGAGACATCGGCGCTCAAGAGAAGCGGAGCGCATCAACGGATTGCTTCTAATGACGAATGAACCATGAGTAGGGGTGCTGTGTGTTGTGGGGATGTAAGCGGGAGTCTCTCCCCCCTCCCTCGGACCCTTGCTTGCGGCACTCGATAGACAACAACGGAGAAACAGAGCAGCTAACAGTGCCGTTGGTTCCCTCCTCTGCTGCATTAAGAGAACAGCTCATCACTCGGGCTGAGGAGAAATAGCGGCTCCGTGCATCAGCCTGTCATTACAGACTTCCAAGCAAAGGCCCAGTACAAACCACGGCACAAGAAGAGAAGGCAGGATAATCCGGGCAGAAAATCAAGGCCATATCAGAAGGGGAAAATGAATCTGTAAAGTAGATAGGGAGGAACGTACATGGCTGAGGCAAAGAGGCAGCACAGAGGGAGGGGCCGATAACATATACAGAAACCTCTGTGAGCCCCATTGAAAAGGTGGGCATACAACACTGATATGAAAGACATATAAACAAAACAAAATGGGAAGCATTATGGGCACGAGAAGGCTAAAAACATAACACCGGACAGCTGGGATGCCAAACACTCGGAGATGACTCCCCTAGGACTGAAGGAGGTGAAGGATTGAAACGGACATTCCAAAAGCCGGCAAGCACTACAGCCAGGCTCATGCCCAAATTGCAAGGGGACCAGTCACACGAAGACATGCACACAGTGGTGGTACAGAGTACGACATAAAGGAACCAACTTGCTAAGTGCATGGGAGGCGATGACTGCCCCCCTCTTCCCCCTACATAGGGACAAGTGCACTGGAGAGGGACACTGAAGACCACCGCAAGCGGTCTTGACTGGCCCAGTGGCCGATCATAAGACTAACAAAAGGACAGAGTGCATAGCAACATAGGCCTAGCTGACACCACTAAAGCTGCGCAGCTGTAGAAACCTTTAATAATTTGATGTAGGACAGACGCGGAAACAATACTCTAGTAACCAGCCCCCTCAACAGTATCCAGAGATGACAAAACTAAAGCACCCCTAACTCCCCCCCCAAAAAAGGGGGAGAAGAAAAAGAGCCCCTAACTGGCAATATGGGTAAGGCTGATGGTAAACAGTCCAAGTTACAATTCGAAGCTCATAAGTCCGCCTGGACGCAAGGAGAGCCCGAAGGCACTATGGCAGAAGCACTAACCGAATGCAACCACACTTCGACAGAGGACCTCAAAGAACTTTTACTTTTAATGAAAATCATAGAAGCCAAAATGGACACTATGTGTACGCAAATGGATAATATTACACATAAATTGGATCAACATGAAGAACGCATCAAAGAAACAGAACAGCGCATATCGGATTTGGAAGACACATCCGTCTGACGTAAGGAACAACTACTAAATATGGAGCGACTCTTGAAAGTGATAGCTGCAAAAAACAAACACTTGGAATCAAGATCATGCAGAAATAACCTAAGAATTCTAGGAATACCAGAGTCCACAGACATGGGCAGAATGGAGGAATATGTTGAACGCCTACTCATGACTTTGTTTGGAAGAGAGGCCTTTTCGCCAATGCTAATAGTGGAAAGAGCGCACCAGTCACTAGCCAACCGACCCCCGCCGGGAGCGCCTCCACGGCCGATAACCGCAAGAATATTAAACTAACGTGACGTGACACTGCGCTGCAATTGGCGAGGGAAAAACAGCCGTTATCATTTGAAGGCACTGAGATGACTATCTACTTGGACTTTACAGTGGTGGTCCAGGCAGCTCGCAAAAAATGTCTTCTAATAAAGAAGAAATTCCAGCAGGCAAACATAACCTACGCCATGCTGTTCCCAGTGCGCCTTAGAGTCACACACCAAGGTAAACAGCATTTCTTCACAAACCCTCAGCATGTGAATGATTTCCTCAAAACCACAATCAGAAAACCATCCAGACAAGAAACAATTCTAGCCCCTCCAGATCCAATGCTGCTCTATTGGACATAGAATGAAGAAAATAACATAACATATCCACCGCACAATGACAAAGGCAGATCCAGCTCATCACTGATGTATGTATAGATAATAAATACAGACCCACTTGGAGGAATATGTAAGGAGTACATACATGGAGATACACAGCAGAACGGTTGCATGGGACTTTCCCCAGAAATATAATTGGTCTAACCGGCATATGGGATATAAGAGCGCCCTCTTACCCATGAGGGAGATTTGTGGTGCCCTCTTGAGCTTACCAAGAAGGACATCCCTAACATATACGGCTGTAATAACGTTGCATTACGGGCCCCTGTTGGGAACGTAATTATAGGGATTTGCGGGGGAAGGGTGGGGAGAGCGCGACACGGCAGGATTGAGCTTCTGTTGTGGGAGGGCAAAGGAAGGGAAAGTTCACGATACAACACGACAACAAAGACATAAGCACACCCTTGACGCGCAACAAGATTTTTGCACCTGATATGAGCTTAGATAACCACACTCTAAATGAATCGCCCCTGGCCCTTGTTATAACATAATCACAAGGAAAATGTGTGGTCTTGGTAACCCCCGCAAACGCAGGCATGTACTAGAATATTTAGACAGACACAATATACACAGCGCGATGTTTCAAGAAACACACCTTGATCTCTCAGCTCCCACTACCTTTGCAGCTAGGTATTTCTCCACATATTCTACATCTACATATGCACGAGGGACAACAATCCTAATTAAAGATAGTATACTGTACGTAGCTATGGGATCACAAATGGACCCACAGGGCCGATATTGTATTATGTGGGGGAACATAGCATCCCAATCCATAACGTTTGTGTTCTGTTACGGACCCAACACAGATGATCCAGAATTCTTCAATATCCTATGGGGGAAAATATGAGACATAGGTTCTACCCATGTAGTATGAGGAGAAGATTATAATATTACTCTGGACCAAAAAATGGATCGATCCCACCCACAGACACATTACTATACAAACGCACAATGCCAATTAAGGGACATAACCATAGAACATGGACTGATCGATGCTTAGCGAGATCTGCAACCGACTGAAAGGGAGGGGACGTGTTATTCTAATGTACATTCTTCATGGTCGCACATAGACAGCTGGTTAATTTCAAGGGGGTTGAAAATGTGGCTTACCCAATCAATGCACATTCCTTGAACTTACTCTGACCACTCACCAGTACTGATTACACTTACCCCACCCTGCGGGATACTGCCATATCAGCCCTGGAGGCTGCCCACATATGCCCTACTGGACACCGTATTTCGAACTGAGCTGGAACAGGAGAGAGAAGAGTTCTTCCCATGCAATATAAACACAGTGTCTCAATACCCTACAGTATGGGAGGCATTTAAGGTCACCATTCAAGGAATATGCATAGCTAAGGGAGGAGGGATATTGAAAGATATACGCAGCACGCTTCAGAAATTGGAAATGGAATTGAAATAACTAGAAGCTCAAATACAATCAGCCCCCACTGCTGACACACAAAAACGAATCATAGAGGTAATGACAGACTACCAAGAGAAAGAGGACAGAGAGTGTATGTTTAGGGGGAAATACCGTCGAGCCCGTCAACATGGGGAAGGAGAACGACCAGGGAAAGCATGCAGAGTTGACCAGAACATCCAGATTTTCAAGCACTATCCTTGAGATAGCTGACGCCGGCGGACAAATACATAGAACTACCCCAGACATATTGGATATGTTTTACAAATTCTACAACACATTGTACACATCACATAGAACACAATCGGCAGAGTTCATACCATAGTTTGAAGATACATCTCTGGGATGGCTAAGGGACGCCAGAGGGAATTCCTCTTGGCAGACTTTGAGGACCAAGAAATCCGTGCCGCAATTGTGCTGCTGCAGTCCAGACAGGCCCCTGGCCCCAACGGGCACACAGAAATTTTTTATAAAATAGTTAGCGACGCTCTCATCCCAATCCTCAAAAACGTTTATGAGGAGGCAAGAGAAACAGGTATCCTCCCCCAAACAATGCGCGAGGTACTCATCATATCTCTACCCGGGAAAGCAGAAGATAGATGCAACTCATACAGGCCGCTGTCCCTTATTTACTGCGACGCCAAAATCCTAGCAAAGATAATTGTGAATCGTATAAGTCCCCTCATGAATGCCCTGGTGTTGCTGGACCAATCGGGATTTGTGCCTGGGAGAGCAACATTGCACAACCTGCGCACCCTGTTTTCCCTGTTATAAGACATCGACTGGGAGATGAATGCAGTGGCAGTCTTTTTAGATGCCACTAAAGCATTCAACTCCCTGGAGTGGGATTACTTAGCTGGCGTTTTAAGGCGAATGAGCCCCCCCATTCCTGGCTTGGATTCAACTGCTCTATAACAAGCCGCAGGCTAAAGTTTTTTTTTTTTTTTAGATCTGTTAATTATCAAAAAAGTCGACAGTTCCAGGCATTGAAATATACAGATATATATGCTTCGAGTCTTAGAGCAATCACGGGTACAAACATGCAGAATATATTGTGCTGCAACAGGGAATAAGGCGTAAGTTGGTCATCGGAACCAGGGTCCGGGCGGGAGCACAGATAGCTCCTCGATAGACATTCCATTTGCCCCAGATGGAGGACCACTTCTTGGGGCACCCACGGGAGATATTCACAGTTTTTCCCCTGAACATGCACCAGTCCATATCGTTTTTCCAGGAGATCACCCCGGGTGGCTCCCTCGCCCCCCACGACTGTGCTATGTTCCGTTTGGCTATCATCTGGCCCAATGTAACCCACAACTTATCTCTGCTGTTGAGGTCTGTGGTCTCCCATATATTCAAGAGGCACCTCTTTGCCTCCGGTAGTGTGACTACCCCTGTCATACATTCAAGCACTCTTGACCAGTAGGACTGAATGAGGGGACACTCCCAGATTATGTACATGAAGGAGCCAATCTGTCCACATCCATGCCTACAATCACCCCATCCATCCTACCCATTTTAACGAGAGTTGGACCAGAGATATATATCCTATGGAGGATCTTGAACTGCACAAGACGTAATCTAGAAGAGATGGCAACCTCCTTAGGGGAGGCCAGGACCTCCTGCCATTCCTCATCATCTATCTCGAGCCCATCGCCTTCCCAGTGCTGTCTCAGGAGGAGCAGGGGCTCGGGTGTGTTGTTGACCAGCTTCTTGTACGTCAAAGAAATGGCCCTATCTAGCAAGTTGCCATCCAATAGTGTGTCCTCAAGTGGCGAAGCGCCCGGCAGGTGGGTATCAACAGATATGTTTGACTGTAATGCATGCCTGACTTGTAGATAAGGGAAGTGCTCGGAGTACGCGAGGTCGTGACTTTGCTGCAAGTCTGCAAATGGTACCACTCCCTCTCCCTTCCAGAGGTCACCTATAGTTGAGAGCCCAATCAGATCCCACTTGTTGAATCCCTTGGAAGTGCCGAGTGTGCCCAACTTTTACGAGAGAGAGTTTTCCATCCCACCCCAGACTTTTGCTTGCCGTGTGCCACGCGGCCACCGAGTGTTTGGTTAGGCCCATAAGATGATAACGGCGGGGTCTGGAATATAGTGCTCTGTGGCATGTGCACCCAGGAAGTAACCATTTATCCATCCTGTAAGCAGGGTCGTCCGCAGATTTGTATACGCAATGATTTATGGCCACCAGATGCGCGGCCCAATAATACCTCCTTATGTCAGGTAGACCAATACCCCCATCGTACCAGCCCAGGACCTGCTTTTGGAGTGCTATCCGAGGCCTACCCTCCCACAGCAAATTTTCAATGCAGGGCTTCTATTTCTTTAAAATTACTGGTCGGGAAAAGATCAAGGGAATTCCGCAGGGCGTATAAGAAGCACGGTAATTACATCATTTTGAATAATGACGCCCTCCTTAGGAGCAAGAGCGGGAGTTCCCTCCATACCTCAACATCACGTTTAATCCTCACCAAAGGGAGGAGTAGGTTACGCTCATAGCAGAGACTATGGTCGGCTGCGATAAATATGCCCAAGTATCGAAATCCCTCGCTTGCCACTTGTATTTGGCAGTCACGGGGCAGGGGTGGGGATCCCCGCTGAGGATATATAGTATGGACTTGCTCCAGTTTATTCCGTAGCCCGAAAACCTCCCAAAGACAGTGAAAATATCAAGGACTACTCGTATGGAGGACTTGGGTGAGGCCAAAAAGAGGAAGATGTTGCCTGCATAATGGGAAATGCGATCCTCCTATCCCTCCGTCCACTTGAGCCCTCGAATTGAGGGACTCCAACGGATTCATGCCACCAAAGGCTCCAAGGACAGGCCAAAAAGGAGAGGCGAGAGAGGACACCCTCAGCGGGTCTCCCGACTCAGGCAAAAAGTCACTGACTTTTTGTTGTTAACTACCACTTGCGCCAGGGGTTCCGAATACAAGAGCCGCAACCAGCCTATGATGCCTGGGAAGAAGCCCAACTTAGTCAGGACTGCAAAGAGATAAGACCACTCGTGTGTGTTGAACGCCATTGTGACGTTCAGCGAGACCGCCGCCTCCCGAATGGTTTCAAGTCTGCCCATAACGCCATGGGTCTGCCGTAGGTTTAGCGCAGTGTTGCGGTGGGGCATAAATCCCAACTGTTCAAGGTGGATGAGGTTGCAGATTACAGGTATCAGGTGATTTGCCAGGACCTTGGGAAGGATTTTAGGTTTGGCATTTAACAGGGTAATTAGCCTATAGGAAGAGGCATGAGTCTTGGGCTTAACCCTGTGCCTCATGGGAACAGTCGAGCCCAAACTGCCAAGCCAGGTCCTCCCTGGACTGGAACCAAGCATCCTAGGACTGGTTTCGGGGTTTCACCCCTCTTCAGCCAGGATAGCTTGATTCCAGTGGAATAGGAGTATAGACATGAAATGCTGGAATATCTCGTGATTTAAAAAAAAGCAGAGTTATTTTCGCTAATGCCAGTATTACCTTGTATCTGGTCTTTTTATCAAGTTTCTCTAGTCGTAGAAAAGTGGGAAGTTTTATGGCACTTACCTTCATCATATGTATTAAAAAGTTGTCAAAAACGGAGTTTTCCTCTCCTAATTGGGAAAGTAATGTAGTCAAGGAAGCCTGATAGTAAGTTACAAAATGTGGAAGTGCTAACCCTCCCCATGCTACATCCAGTTGTAATGTAGCTAACTTGACCCGGGGATGTTTATTATTCCACACAAACTTTCGAATTGCTTTGGTCAGCTCTTTAAAATAGGAACTTGGGTTTTTCAAGGGAAAATTATTGAAAAGAAACAAGAACAAAGGGAGCACTGACATTTTAACCATAGAAATCCAACCTATCAATGATAAGTGAAGAGACCACTTATCTAATAATTTTTTCACTTTCGCTAGCGTGCTATTGTAATTCAATGAAAAAAGTTGCCCAAAATCATTTGTGACATGAATATCCAAAATCTAACTGGATGCGATGAACGTAATTGAATGGAAGCCGGAATTTCAGAAGGCACCGTGATAAATGTAAGAATTTCAGTCTTCGTTTGATTCACTTTATTTCCCCCAACCTGTGTAAATGTATGGATTTTGTCGAGTGCATTCTGTATTAGACCACCCCGCCTCGAGATATAAAATAATATCATCCGCGTATACCTTAATGTTTGCCATCCCTCTATGGGGGGCAAAATCATTAAACTATTCAGAATTTTAACAGCTAGGGGTTCAATAAACAGAGAAAACAGAAGAGGACAACAAATCACGTACCACACTTAAGGGCCGATTAGGATGGCGGGCGGACTGTAGTCCGTTACGGGCCCCCGAAAGCAGACTCCGGATGGCTTTCCGCCATGGAAAGACATGCGCCACTGCCCATGCTAATATGGATGGCGGTGTCTAGCAGACACCGCCACCATATATAGCCCCTTTTCCACCCAGTCGACTGGTCGACCGGCGGAAAACCGGCAGACGGTCTTTCCGTCCGCCGGGGTCCCCCCCGTCATACCAATATGGTGGGGGGGAAATGGGTGGTGGGCGGGGGAAGGATGTAGGGCGGATCGCCACCGCCATGCGGGCCATGGCGATTCGCCCTACACCCTAATCAACCCCTAAATGTTTACCAGACCGGCTTCTGATCCATTAATGATAATTTTGGCTTCTGCATGACTATATAATTCTTTTAGCATTTGTATCAGCTGTGACAGAAAACCAAACTTATCCAAAATTAAAAATAAAGCACTCAAATCTACTCAATCAAAAGCCTTCTCGGCATCCATCATTATAATAACCGCTTTGATCTTGTTAGTGGTAAAATAATCAATGGCTTGTATTAAAAAATACGGGCTAGAAGCCATTAGCCATCCTGGAATAAAGCCATTTTGGTCTGTATGAACCACCTTTTGTGCTCATGGGGCAATCCTACTTGCCCAGATTTTCATAAACAGTTTATAGTCTGTATTTAACAAACTGATAGGCCGATGGGAGTTAGGGTCATAAGGATCTTTATCCTTTTTAAGGAAGACCACCAATACTGATTCCTTAAAACTTTTGAGGATGTCTATCCCATCCTTTACTTGGTTGAACAATTTTGCCAGAAAGGGAAGTAGTTCTTCTTGGAATACCTTATATACTTCCACCGGGGTCCCACCCACTCCACTAGCCTTAGCATTGGGCCTACTTTTTAATACTGATAGAATTTCTAAGATTCCTATTGGGCCACCAAGTGTTTCAATAAGCTGCTGTGATACCTGTGGTAGCTCCAGTGATTCGAAATAAGATGTCAATTCTGCCTCTTCTACCGCCTGTGTTTCCGTGTATATGTGTTTAAAATGTAAAAGAAACCCCTCAGAAATTGCCTGCTTATCGTCTTCTAACAGACCAGTAGATGGATTTTTAACTTGATTCATTAATTGAGCCGCTTTCTGACTTTTCGTGGACCAGGCCAGAAATCTGCCAATATGCTGGCTTTCCTCATAAAGCTTTTGTTGGTAAGCCTTGCTTCCTGAGATTTCCTCGAGCAGAAAAAAATCCTTCAATTGCTCCTTAGCTTCGGCAAATTCTTGCTTTTATGCTCTTATAATTGGCTCTGCTGTGTTTGTTAGGGTTACATTTTGTCTAGCGTTCTCTATGGCAGTCTGTAATTCCAGAATATTTTGCTTACGTTGATTACTTATTCTAGGCTTATATGATATCGTCTGACCTCTAAAAGTAGCTTTAAATGCCTCCCACACCATAAACATTGGGGCAGTATTTACATTAAACTGGAAAAATTCCTTGATAAATATTCTGTCACCCACGTAGTATCTCGTAGTAGAGATTTGTCAAAATGCCATCTTGATTTCTTTTTTGGGGGGATTCCTAACCTTAATGATAAAGAAACTAGAGAGTGATCAGAAAATGAGTTGGCCAGTATTTCAGCCGGACCATTGGCAAACAACGTATCCACTAAAAAAAAAAAAAAAACGACCGGGATGCAGTTCTATATCATGCAGAGTGGAAGGTGAATTGCAAGAAGGCAGGATGCCTCAGTCTACAAGGCTCTATTAAGGCGAAATCTTTTGACAAACTGCTTATTAACTTTGCGATTTTAGGTTTTAACTGTCGTTTTGCTTTATTTGATGTGTCGAGTTTCAGATTCTGAATACAATTAAAATCACCACCCAGAATCATTATACCTTTCATACTTGCTGCTAATTGATACATTTGCTCCTGTGCTGTAGTTTTGTCCTCTATGTAGCCAAAATAATTAATCAAATTCAGCACTATTCTCTCAAGCCTTACTTTTATCCATAACCATCTACCTTTTCCATTTCGTCAAATCTCCTTAACCTGCCAGTCCAGTGTGTTAGATAGTAAGATCCCTACCCCTCTAACCGCTAGTTTAGCAGATGAGAAATACGCCTGTGCATATTTCTTAGGAAGAGATATCGTAGGGGTGTCAGTCCTGAAATGTGTTTCTTGTAAAAATATAATTTCAGGAGAGAGGGAAGTTAACCAATTAAAGAAAGCGGAACCTTTACGCGGGTTAAGCAATCCATTAAAGTAACACGTAATCATTGTTACATTCTACATCCTTGAATCCATCTTGGAAGACCTCCCTCAGCTTTACCCACTCTTGAATTTTTCTCTGCTATTTTAACTCTTCTTTTGCCATCGTCCACCTCAAAACCTGTCCCTGCAATTTCCTGCTTGCCTAAGAGCTTATCCTGTGTACTTTGCTCTTTTCCTGTTCATTTTTTCCTTTGCTTATCCCTTCTCCCACCCCCGCTACCTTTCCATCCCCCCCAACCCCAGCAAATAGGAAAAAGCCCACCATACCCCGTGCCACCCCCCATAGACTACCCTCCAAACTGGTTGCCATGTAATTGCACCCTTAGTGACCTAGCCCCCCCTTAGTCTTGATGATTAATGAAAGGTTTCCCTCTCCCTTCTCCTACCCTTCCCCCCCTTCCTTTAAAGAGAGAGAGAGAGGGAGAAAGGAAAACATAAATAAAAGGAGAAAAGAGAAGAGAAAAAAAGGGAAAGTAGAGAAAACCATTACAGCCAGTCTTAATTCTCTATTTTCCCACATTGATTTTCTGAAGGAGCTCCTACGCCTCGTCAAGGTTTGCAAACATATGGAATTTCCCTTGCACCAGAACACATAGCTTAGATTGCAGGGCTATGGATACCTGAGCCCCCTGCGCCTTGAACAGATTGAGACGTTTGACAAATTCTTTCCGTCTGCGGGCCCCTGCTTCAGACATATCGGAGAAGATGCGACAACAAGGGACTTCACAAGTTGAAAATGTCTTCTTATGAATAGCCTGGGTCAGTATCTGTTCTTTGACCCGCACATCTGCAAAGTTAACAAGGATTGTTCTAGGTAACCTCGAGTTTGGAAATGGCTGAGCTGGGACCTTATGTGCTCTTGTGATGGTAAACTCTGGCAGCACATTATCTTTAATAAATGACTCAACCCACTGGAGAATTTGCGACCCCTCACAACTTTCCGGGACCCCGACCAACCGCAAATTAGAGCGTTGAGAATGATTTCTAGTTCTTCCAACTTGCTTTCCAGAATTTTTTTTGTTTTTTATCAAGGGGTGCCAGTTGTTGCATGACGGTCATCTGATCCTCGAGGTGAAATATCCTGGACTCAGGCTCCTGTAATTTTGCCGGGTAGCTGCCGACTGCTTCTTCAATTTTTGACAAGCGAAGTTGTAAGGCTGCAATCTCATTCGCTTGTGCCGCTTTCATCTCGTGTATCTCATCCACAATGAGATTCAACATGGATTTGGTGTCACACTGGAAGCTGGTCCTGGTGTCTGAATGTTGAATTCCAACAGGCTCTTCCGGGAGTGGTTGGGCCAGATCTTGCCGTACTTCTGCGGTCGCTGTATCCACCAAAAAGACCAGAGGATGCCCATCCCCTAGATCCCCCTCGAGTGATCCAGGGGCTTAGGAGGTAAAGCAATGTTTGAATATCCAGTGGCCCATCCACTTGTATTTTCCCCGAGCGTTCTTGTTCCACACCTGGCGGCTGCCCAGGTGGTAGGGGTATTTTAGATTTCTGAAATAATGGATACTCCTTGGTTGTGGTTTGATGTATACCAGTTGAATCTTCCTTTGTGGTCTCTTTGCTTTGGCTCCCTTCTATATTTCCAGAATTTCCTGCTGTCTGGCTACCTTCCTAAGTAATTGAGCCAAATTGGGCTGCAGCCATAAGGACTTCATTTGGCTTTTCAGGGCAAATAATTTCAGAGATTTCCAGGATCTGATCACCTTTAGTACCTTTCCCGAGATCCAACAGATCGTGTTCTGAGCTTAATGGGTTTGATATTATAGCTGAGCCGTGACAAGCTTTCTCCAAGCGTTCAGCTCTTGCGAGTGCTGAGGCTGTCTTCATCTGGGTCATCCTAGTTTTTTACTTAAGTCCCCCATTCGAGTCAACATGGGCTATTACATTGGCGAGTTTCAAGTCATTCCCCATCTTGGCAAAAAAAAAAAACAACAGCTACACAATATTTCCTTCAACCTGTTGTGAAAGGAACAGCTTGTTCTCAGGTTAAAGTGTGCAGCAGCTACTCCAACTTTACTGCTCTAACCAAACTGCAATACTAATACCGTCCAAAGGGCCCGCAGTAAAAGCGAGCCAGAAGGGAAAGGGTTATATAAATGCCACAACAGTAGTTTCTGGGTCATTAGGAGCTTATTCACCTGCATTAATAATCTAAGCACGTGTTATGCCTTCAACCTTCAGCCTACCATCTCTCAGCCGTCTAGGCGCACTCTGAATGTGCAGCAATCCCAGATGTGCAGTATAGTCCTTGGGGCCCTCAAGTACACCAACACAGATTATAGCCACACTGTTACTGCTCCTCAGGACCTCTATAAACCTCCAAAAGGAGAAAATCAGTCCATTAAAAAACAGCCGCTGGATTTTCATTTCGACAGAACAATAGACACGGCCAACCATGCAGCAGCCAATCAACAGCTGTGCCCTCTGTAGACTTTCATTAGCCTTTCATTAGTTTTTCATTAGCTTTTCATTAAAAAAAATAAACCTTGATCCTCCGGCCGTAGCTCAGCATACCTTCATGTTCTTATGTCCATGATATGGCTGTTTTCAGGGCTTCAGTAGCTGTCAGGTTCCAGGCAGGCGAGAGACCAAAGAGACCAGGCAGGAGAGAGACCGAGCAGTAATGCTCCTACAAGAGCCTCAGCCGACCAGCTCTCTCACGACATGATCACAGTTCCCCACTGGTGTGAGGTCAGAGCACAGTGAGGAATTTTCAGCCCCGTCAAGCTGCAATATAGCCACTGCAGTAACATCAATAAAGACGCTTACACAGAGACCCCGGTCCAGATGCCGCCCTCATTGTACTCCAATGCTCAGGTATGGGAATTGTGTAATAAACAATGGTTCTGTCAGGTGTAGCTATTTCTTTGTGGCTGAAATCAATCATATAAACAACAATTTGACTGATGGCGCAAAATTACAAAGAATTCAACATTCATGTGTAGTTAGAAAAAGGAGAATCATTCATGTAAATTTGGATTTTATCAAAAAGAACATTTTTAATTTAATACGATAATTACTAAGCGGAAAGGCTGTCTAATACTTCAATTAATGAAAATGGCGCAAGTGACCAATATTTACAGTGACATGGTGAATAAAGTGCAAGTGTGAAAAAATCTGTGTACTTAACATGTAAGTGACAAGGTAAACAAATAAAGAAACATTTACAAGCTGATTGTCATGTCCAATTCCACAGTTTAAGAAAAATGTCTCACGCTCAAAGTTACATCTACATTCATTTTAGGAGCAATGAGTCCTATCAAGAATTGGACCATTGAAAACCGTCGAAGTTTCGACCCTAAACGAAGCAGTAGTATGAAAGAGTCGGAGCCGGTCTTCTTCAGGTCAATATGTAAGTTAGACAGCCGATTATTGTTGTATGAATCAATGCCAAAAAAGTAATCACGGGGATGATTGCAGTCAGTCCTGAGTTCAAATGAAGTCCTCTGTGGAAGAAACCAGAGGTCCTGTGAGATATACCTTCAACTTGTGACGTTCCGTTTAAAAGAGAATCGATGACTCCAATTTGAAGGAGAGTTGAACAAAAAAATTCTTCAGTGGGGTTCACACAGGCCAAGCGTTGTTGCCTCTAACTTGTAGCAATCCACAATATCAATATTTTCATGGAGTGGCTTGCGAAGAATTCTGCTTGTGTCTGCTTGTAACTGTTGCTTGTGATTAAGTGGCGACACACTTTCTCATTATTCAAGTGGCAGACTCCTCTGCTGGATGCCTGGAGGCAGGATTCCATGCTCTGCAGAGCTCTGTTCTATACACAGAGTGTAGATGTATTATTACAGAAACCTTCAATCGCAAGCCTATAATCCTACCAACAATTCAAAAATTCAATTTGAAAGCGTATTTCTTGTTCCGGCCAGCTACACTATCCATGTTTACCAAGAGGGAGAGGACGTATAACATTAACAGCAAAGTTATTTAATTAGAAAAAGAGGTGAACATTTCCAATGATGATAATTCGACTATGTGGATGTTCTCAATTATCCATAGTTGCAGTTTAGAACATTTGAATAAGTTTACGATTGGGATAAATGTGTTTCTAATTTTTCCTGAAGTGTAGGTTGTTGTCTCAACTGAAAGTAATATATATTCTATAAAGAGTGGCCATAACGACAGGCTTAGGCCCGACTGACCCTCAAATGAACTGAAAGCTACTTAAGCTTCTCAAATTTCTCAAACGGGTTTGAGATTGGCAGCCTAGCAGGTATTTGACCCTCAAAAAGGGAAAACAATCTTTGCAAAGTAAACAAACTCCTTCGACAACTCGGTCAAATTGCGCTACGTATATAATGTGAAAATTTGATAACTTTGTCTTGTTATTTTACTTGATTTTTTTCTCTCCTTGAATCTTGAAATTTTGTTATGGTTTTAATTGACTAAACAATACATCTTTTACTTACTTACTTACTTTAGCACACCTGTTACTACTATCAGAGACATAATTGAAGACAGTGACAGGTGAGTTAAAGGTTCTTGGGTGGATTAACTGCAAGGTTTATGGCGGAAACCAACAATAAGCCATAGAGAGTGCTAGGAATTGACGGACTGATGTTCTATTGCATGTTGTGCACTGACTGTGAGTGTGGGGTTGGTTGATTGCATTGTCTTGTCCATTTACTCTGTGCAAAATGTTTTGGACTGTGGTGTTCCTCAGGGGTCCATCATATCCCTTCTACTATTCAATATCTACCTAACTTCTTTACCAAATCTGTGCAAATAATACAACCTCACCTATAATTTTTTTTTTGTCCTCATTCACCTCAGAAGGCTCCAATGTCCAGATTTTCAGCCCTTCACATGAGAGAGATACTGACCACTGTTGGGCTTACTACAATGGGCATATTCCTTCTTGCGGCTTTATCTCTCACTCGGTGTACAGACATACACCGGCCCTGCTTTAGGATTCGGGATATAGGGGAAGCGCCTCTTTAGCAGACCAGAGTAGAAATTGCCAGTGTAATCATTGGACTTAGTTATGTTCTTAAATCTTCAATACCATTCAAACTCTACACCATCCTATCTGGGTTCTCCATCCATGCCATCAACAGATTCCAGAAATCTTTCCTCTTGGATTTTTTTCCTAATAAGTCCATTTTGGACATATATACAAGGGATTCCAGCCATTCAGAATGCTGTGGAGGTATATTGTTCACCCATTTACGACAGATCTCTCTTCTTGCTAGTAGCATTGCATAGAACAGCAAGTGTCACCTATAATGAAAACATATCAGTTTCCCATACTTTGAAATCCTCCAGTGCCACCTGGGCACATACATCCATGGCTGACATTAGAAACATGCTAGTTTTAACTTTATATTGTAATATGTCTTCGGGGGACCAAACTTAAATACAAATCCTAAAATTCCTTGGAGTAATGCAGTATGTGATCACTGAGGGGCCGATTCACAGAACTAACTTAAGACAAAATCCTAAACTTACTACTTTTGGTATTCACAGAAGTTAGGATTTTGTCTTAAGTTTGTCTTAAGACAAACTTAAGACAGACTTAAGACAGACTTAAGATAAACTTAATACAAACTTAAGACAGACTTAAGACAGACTTAAGACAAACTTAAGACACAATCTTAACTTAATTCTGTCTGAAGTCTGTCTTAAGTTTGTCTTAAGTCTGTCTTAAGTCTGTCTTAAGTCTGTCTTAAGTTTGTCTTAAGACAAACTTAATACAAAATCCTAACTTCTGTGAATACCAAAAGTAGTAAGTTTAGGATTGTGTCTTACTTTAGTTCTGTGAATCGGGCCCTCAGTAACAAACAGACCATTGTTGAATTCCTATATATGCTTTGAATTTCCCTTTTTTTGTCCAAGGGTGAGAAATTGGCTACACTATTCTGTGTTTTCATCTTAAAAATAAGGCATAACAATCTAAATCGGTATTTAACACACTGAAAACCCCAGTTTTACCTTTCTTACAGGCTTTTTCCATGATAAATTTTGACAATTTTAACCTGACAAAATCTATCAGTGGAATACTGCAAGAGTGATACAGTTACCACACAATTCGAAAATCTCATCCTCCTATAAACCTCAGTTTGCACAGGGATCAGATTTTAGCCCTTAACTTGGCCTATGAGAACTGTGTTAAAGTTTCCCTGGTGTGAAATGGGTCATAAGGTGTTCAGAATATCACTCAAACATGAAGTCCCCTCTCTGAAACTTCAAAGAATAAAGTTAGCTTCAACTAACAAAAGATGTAGTCACTGTAGGTGTAGCCTTTTAAAACAAGGAGTGATCTTTGCTGTAGGTTAGCAATCTGTTTGTACTACTGCCTATGGTGTTTGGAGCCTTTAAAATGAGCAGCGATAAACCCTGCAGATAATATTTGTGTACTGAAGCCACCTATCGGCCCTCACTACCTTTGCACACTGGAGAAACCTACAGTAGAATTTCAGGATCCACTTGATATTATGAAAAAGCCTTTTACTCGTTTGCAATATTTGTTTTAAAGTGGCCTTTTTTTCTATCACTGACAACATATTGACAGTACTTGTCTGTGCATTGTACACATTGTACACATCCTGAGAACACAATCATTTAGTTTACTGTGTTGTGTGACCTCTTCTATCCCTCAACTATTAAATACTGAAAGCAGTGGCTCATTGTTGCCTGAGATGTTTGGCTCAGAAGCTTAGATGTTTTCCCTCATTTTCCTCCCTGCTGTGTGACAGTGATACTCTGACTGCACATGTCTATTGACTTACACATAGAGTGAAAAACCTCAGCAACATAGCCTATAAACATTGGAACTAGATCAGATATGGCCAAACTAAAGTATATTGCTAATACGCCTACAAAATACCAAGAAATTGTACTTGTAACATCTTTACAAAATAATAGATTTCACTGTCATTTTTCTGGAGACTCTCTATTGAATTGAAAGCTCCACCAAAAAGCACTTACGAACATAAATCACGGGATTACAGTCTGGAGGGTTCCTCAAGCTAATAATGATCTAACAAATGCAATGTAGATACATTTGGAAATCAGGAGAATATCTGTGCGATCTCAGCAAGTTGCTTCTCATGGCTTTGAAAGCTGCATTAAAATGTTATATTGTTGCAGTTGGGAAATAAGCCCATGAGAATGCATAGTGGAGGACAAATGATTAGGCTTAAACTTTTAGGACTCAACAATAAATGCACTTGACCCATAAAGAGTCTAAAACATAGTTTGCCGGTGTCAGACATAATCAGTTTAGAAGCTGCATGCAATACCTTTGAGGTTTTAAGTAAGGCGACGTTGGAACAATTAAGACCCCAAGTGAGCAGGTGTGCTCAGAGTGCAAAAGTGGGCTTCACAGCAGTCAGAAACAAGCATGCACTGCTTCCCTTAATATGGATAACTACTCAAGGGGGCAGGGGGTACTCCTTGCCAATGAGGAAAAGTTGCTGCATCAACAAATGCAAGCAGGCTGGTTCTGGTCAAATTGAATACCCATATTCACTTTAATTTATTGAATCACTTATGATCATTTTTATATTATGTATCTACTTTAAGAATGACAAAAAGGTGGTTTATATCCCTCCATCTTCAGACTTCTATTGTATTTACTTATAATTTTATTAAATGTACTTTCTCCTGGCCACAAGAGTATTGAACTTCTTGAACTTTATTCTTTGGTTGGTGGTAGAAACTCACAATCTGAAGTCATAAGTGGAGGACCACAAGCATTGCGCATTCCAGGTTGTAAATTACGATGTACAAACATTAGTAGTAGCGATTAACAAATAGAGATTTTGGGGGAATCGCTGTTTGGTACTCGTTATTATTAATATACTAAAGTGGAATCTGTCCCTGATTTCCAAATTAGTGATTCCTAGTGAGTCGCAAATAGATCTACCTCATAATTATTAATGAGGTAGGTCGCAATTTGTGACTTACTAATGCCATTAGTGGGATGGTGGCCTGCTGTGGTCAGCAGACCACCATGTCAGAGATTATTTTTAAATCAAGCTATCTTTTGCTTTTTCAAATGCAGCATGTTTTCCTTAAAGGGAAATGGGATATGTTTCAAAAGAAAATTTTTTAATTTCTATTTTTTAACAAGGCAGTGGTCTATGCAAACATTCTCAAAGGGGAAGGTGTCCCAAGAGGACCCCTTCCCATTTGTGAATGGGTTACCATCCAACTTTTAATTGGTGGTAAAGTGTGAATGTTTTGTGATTGCATTTCAGTCACAAAACATTAGTACATACAATTCAGATTCCTGGTGTGTAGGTACCACCCTGAACGTGCCCCTTCTAAATAGCGATTCTGTTTTTGTTTGCAAATCCAAACTGCAAGTTACTGAATCAAAATTTTGTGATTGTACATTACAAAAAGCAATTTTGTGCATTACAAAAAGCACTTTTGCAGTCTCAAATGGAGTAATTCTGTGAATTTGGCTATTGGTGACAGCAAAATTGCTTTGTACATCTAGCCCTTAGTCCTCACCTCTTTCAATTAGCGATTCCTAGTGGGTTGCAAATCGACCTAGCTCATGAATATTAATGTGGTTGGTGGCAGTTTGTTACCCATTAGGAATGATAGGCATCACAGGGATGGTGGCCTGCTGGGGTCAGCAGACCACTATGTCTGATATTGCTTTTTAATAAAGCATTTTTCCTTCCTTAAAGAAAAACTAGATGCATAAAGAAAATGAAACTTTGAAATTTCATGTTTTAAGAGCAGACATGGTCAGTGGGACCACTTTCTGAACTCAAAAAACATTTTTTTCATTCTCAAAGGGGAAAGAGTCTCATTGGGACCCCTTTCAATTTGCGCATGGTCTACTACATCCTTCAAGGAGTCACCAAAGTATTAATGTTTTGCAACTACAACTCGGTCGCAAAACATTCAGAATCGATTTTTGGAAGGGACACCCAAAACATGCCCCTTCCAATTATGTAATCTTAAACAGAAACTGCGATTTGGTAATGTGTTACCAAAACGCAACTTGTGATTTTGATATGTAAAAAAAAATCAGCTGTTTACTATCACAAAAATTCTTTGCACGTATGACCTCTAATTGGCTTTTGACAGGCATAAAATTCCATTGTTAGGCAATGACAATGACAATTTCGTACATGTGCGCTTCAACGGTCAGTCGATCTGTCCATCCTTGGGTCTGTGAACGTGAATAGAAACATATTGCTATATTTGAGGCTATGGTTGCAGGAGGTCCCCACCGACACTCATTTTTAGAGGACTGGTACTTATTTTTCCTAAAATGACTGATCCTCAGCAATAGAGAGAAAGCCACAAAAGGAAAAAAGAACAAAGAAGAGAAAGACGAAAAATCAGTGTCAAAGGAAGAAAATAGGGATGAAAAAGAACCTGAAAGAGTGAGCTAAAGAAGCAGGAAGTGTTCGGTGGCGGATTAACGAGACATAAAGTGGAATCAAGCTCACGTAGCCTTGGTATTCTGCACCTCAGTCTTTGATAGTGGTAAGGAACTTATTTGACAAATTAAGTATAGAATAGTAGTTTCTCAACTCACGAGCATCTCAAGCAAACCTGCATTCAATAATGCATTTTAGTCAGACTCATGCAGTTTTGAAAATGCTGAAAAATAATCCTCAGGTCTGACAAAAGAATCGAAATAAGCAAAGGTGTGAGATGTACAACAGCTGCACTCTGCTTCAAAGCAGCCTGGAGTGAATTCGCCAAAAGACAATGAGGATTGATGGAGTTGCCTCCCCTGCAGCCCACCTCGGATCTTTAGCTACACATCATAATTTAATGTAACTTTGTGAAACTTTGTGAAACTTGATAGACGTATGATTACAATTTTTAGACAATTCATAAAGTAAGGACAAAGTATACTCAGTTTTACGTTGGTGATTGCTATGGCTTGTTTACACCAGATAATTCAATTTAATTTGATTTGCAACGCTGGTGGCATCAGAATACTGTATAAAGAAGTGAGTTACACGCGGTACAGAACCATGGCCAACATCCAGCAGAAAATCTAAAGTGTAGCAGACACAAAAAGTAGAATGGAATGGCTGGGGGATGCTAAGACGTCTGTGCACTGCTATCAATTCAGACTCTGCATTTAAAAACATCCCCATGCTACATTATACATTTATGGATTCAGGGCACACGCTGCCTGATTTACTTCTTCCACGCAAGGCCTGAAAAATAAATAATGTCAAAGATAAAGATAGGCGGTGCTTCATTAAAACGCTGTCTGCAGTCTCCTTCAGCCTCCGCATGCATGATTGCACAAGGCGATATTTTCGTCAATTTCCTTTAATGTGCCTATAAACTCGGCATCTCTTTAATGTCATGCACCGAGCGCCTATCACAGTGACATTTGTTTGACCTTTCTCCGTGCTTTACGCATTGATAGGTGAGTAATTGCAGCAGAAAGCTATTCATAGAAATAAGAAAACATATGTTTTCCTTTCTTTAGTGCTGAATAGAGAACATAGCACGTCCTTGATCCCAGGTGATGGATGTTGAGATGAAAGCATGGGCCTAGGGAACAGTGTGACAAATATTCAACTGTGGCAACAATCCGGAAGTTTCCAAGAATGTTACTGTTTCACCTGTCTGACCATAACTCGGTTTTTACTGTTCGAAAGACGTCCCTTTTACCATAGCATTTAGGTCCAATCATATTGCAGCCTCATTTCAGAGACGAAGGTGGGCTCTGGCCAAAGACCCCAGCCTTTAACCTCTGTTCTGCAGAAAGTCTTGACCTGATGACCTTGAAATAATTCTTAAAACAGATTGTTTTAAATACCATTTTCCTTTCATGTATTTGTAATGTGGGTGTTATGTAAGATTTAGATGTAAACACATTTGGAAATTGGATGTGTACCTGTGCACTGTCAGTGATCTGACCAAAGAGGGCATGAAAGAACTGAAACTGGATCACACATTCAAAGCTGTTTCCCCAAAATACGTTTGGCCCAGGGCCCCCAAAATCCTTAAGGTGTTCCAGCCTCATTTAGATTGTCACAGTCACTGTTAAAACTTTCAACGTGTCAATACCAAACAAGCTTTGGCAATGTCAATAGGTCGTGCTTATAACTTAAGGTACATATTTAGTCAATAGTGAGTGTAGGCACTCATAAATCTTCATAAATGCACTCTGTCACTCATCCTTGCACTCATGCATCCATTCATCCACCAAGTGACCCATTCTTGATTTCACCTATTTACCCATTTTCAATATAACACACACAAACTAAACTTGCATATGGAAGATAAATTGAAAGAATATAGTCAGAAAAAGAAAACGTGATGCTGACTTAAAGTGGCAAGTGCATGCTTCCCATAAAAAATAAAACTAACACAGCAACTGGCAGCTGTTTTGTGTTGAACTTGAACATAATCTATTGTTGTTTTAAAGTTTATAAGCAACTTGTTGGCCATCGTGGAATGGTGAAAAAAATGAGGCACTGTGGAAATACCATTGCAAGATGGACACCCTGTTTCGATGTTGGATAGCACAGCATGTAGAACACTGTAAATTAAATGAGCAGCAAGTGAGCAGCCCAGTAGCATTATCTTTGGAACTCCAATAGACTATGAATAAAAAAAGAATAGAAATGATGGGAAAGTTTAAAAGGACAAAATGGAAAATTGAAGTACTGGCCCACGAGCTTTGGCGCTGATGTACATTCATGTTCAGGTAGACTTGCAAATGTGTTCACGCAAAATGTTGTCACCAATAGTGCAATATAGTGAATATCATAAGTGGGCTTAGCCAACGCACTAGATTGTATGTTTTCACGGATGAGTGTCGAGTGTGAATGACATAGAACAGACAAAAGCCCTTCTACGCATGTCTGTGGAAGTATATGAAGCATATAGGCATTTTAAAAAAGTTTTTATTATTGCAAGACCCTGATAGACAACTAAACCTTTCATGTGTTATTTAGGGGCCTAGGAAGGATTTTAACAGTGCAAATGTTCTACGCCAAGAAAAGAAGGGTAATCAACACCAAAACCCTTGCTACTATGGTAGTCTGTGAGATTCTATAAAAACAAAGACCTGTCTGTATTTCATTTCATTTGTACTTTATTGTTTGATTAATTAAAATCTTACAATGTATAAACAGTGTATACCTGTCTGTAGGTTTTACATTGTGTAATATCAACCCACCTGGGAAGGCCTTTTGGTTTTAACATGTGCTTTTAATAGCAAATAAATCATGTACACTGACTTTGTCATAATCTTTCCATAAGAAACAGGTCAGAGTTATGGCCCCTGACATTACTTTTCACAATAAACTAATCAGGCCTTTTAGCCTTCATGATTGGCTTGTCGTCATAGCCAACTCAAGCTTTCTTTATTGAGCATAACGTTTCCCACAAGACAATCATTAAGTAGGCAACAGTACAAATTCCACATAAATGTAAAATTACAGTTTACAAAAACACATACACTCCTTTGTAAGAGACCCCACCAACGATTATCAGAGTGCAAATCTTCTATTTCAGGAGTTGTCGGGGGAGGGGGTCATCAATACCAAAACCTGTGCTTATTACAGTAGATTACATGCAAGAAAATGCCAGTACAAAGGCTTATCATATTTTTTAATCATAATCCACCCTTAAAGCCTTATTGCCTTTAACATTTGCTTTTCAAAATAAATGTCAGGCCTACTGTTTTAGTCATATCGCTTCACAATAAACAGATCAGATCTATGACCTCTGACATACCTTTTTGCAATGAACCAATGAAGCCAACAACCTTTACCATTGGCTTGGTACCATAACTGACCAATTCAACTGTATTGAGTAAAAACCGGCAGCCATCAGCAATACAGTCATAAAAAAGCAAAAGGTAAATACCTGTTTACTGCCTCTAACACAGTGTAATAACAACCCACCCTTTAAGGCATTTTGTATTTAACAAATGCTTTTCACAATAAATAAGTCAGGACTACTGTATTTATCATGACCTTTTATTATAAACAGATCTGACTTATGGCTTCTAAATCACGGTTTCTCATTGAATCAATCAGACTAAAAAACGTTCTAGCCTACTACATTGATCATAAGGTCTTCTAAGGTGTATTTACTTATTTACTCGATTAATTAAAATCATTGAAATTCCTCAAAGCAATAATCCGTACAGATGGTAACCAGAAAATATAAAAGTGAGTAAATACATAGAAAGAGGCATACCATAAAATGCATGTGTTAAGAACCAAAATGTGAAACACACAGACACTTGGTTAAAACACACATAACAGATAAAACAGACACTACAGATTAATCCTCTGGATACTGAATTATAGTTACAGATTAAGGGCCAAATCACATTTTGAGAATTGCAAAACCTGATGTAAATAAAAGTCCGCTAATATTTCGCGATTCTCAAATATTCGCAGAAAAATAATGCGAATACCTAAATTGCGATTCCTTAATTGCGAAATCGCAAATAAGGAATCGCAAACCTGCTAATTGGAAATTCAGGTGCAGCTTGATGACATCACAACCAAGGAAGTGTGACTGCCCATGCTGCACCTGATTTCCAGAAGCAGAGTGAGAGGCTGGGAGGAGAGGTGAGACACTTGTGCAATGCTTCTGAGTGAGGAGACATGGACACACAGGACAAGCAGCAGGTGGAGAATTCCAGGAAAAGAAAAGAAAAGTTTAGTTAAAGGGAGTAGGAGGTGCTCATACAAGAAATGGTGGTGAGCCATGAGCTCCTCTTTGGCAATCAATCTCTGCATGTGCCAGAGGCACGCAAAAGGAAAATCTGGGCAGACATACAGGAGAAGGTGAAAGCCATTGGCATGACACACCGCACCGTAAGACATCAGAAAAACGCTGGTATGATATGCGCCAGTGATCCAAAGAAACGGTGGCTGCAAGGCTGGCTGAGGCAAGAAAGACCGGTGGTGGGACGTCCACTGCTACTGATTCCACGCCTTTGGAGGAGTTGGTTGAGGGCACCTTGCTGTCGGAGAGTGTGAGTGGCGTGGCTGACCTGGACAGCTCCGACCTCCAAAACCCCAGACAAGGTAAGAAGCATGCTTTCACACCCCTGATACATCACCACATCAACCACACACCCAGGAAAGACCCAGGCACCAAATAGGAATGCAACTCCAGTACATGCACAGAAGCGCACACAGCAATGCATTATGGGAGATGTAGTCACATGCACCAAACAGTGGAGCAGTGACACCCAGCAAGGAACAATCAAAATGTGTGTATCAGGAAAGGCAAAATACAGACAGATAGTACCTGTATAAGTTATATTTGTGGTTCGTGTAAGTTATATTTTTGTTGTGGGTTGCTTGGTTTGTAGGGGAGTAGTGTCTGTAAAATAATTACAGGAAATGTTTTTTAAATTATTGATCTAATGCTATTTTTATATATATATAAATTTTTGTTTGATTATTAATTATGTATAATACTTACTTGTTGGAATGTTTTGTTTAGCTTAAGAAATATTTAAGTTTTTATATGTTTCTAAAAACAAGTTTTTAATACAGTGTTTTTTAAGGTGAATGGCTTGCTAAGAAAATGAAAAGATATATTTATAATAATTTATGTTTATATGTAATTTATATTATGGTAACAAATATGTATAATGTTTTAATTTTGAGCATTTTTTGGTATAATGTATTTAATGGTGAATATTTACGAAAATTTGCTTTGACGTGTTTTTGTTACATTGCAATAATTTGTTTTTCTGCATTAATTGAAATCAAATGAATAAGTCATGATTTAATTATTGAGTTATTTTTTCTTCTTTTTGTAAGTTTTATGTTAAATTTATTTTTATATGTATTTATTTCTCTATACGATAATTCAATAATGTTTCATACGTTTCAACGTTTTTTACTAATTTAATAGGATTTGTAATCATGTTTGTAATTGTTTATGAGTTAAACATTTTCCATGCTATTGTTTAGACTGGAGTGTGAATATTAAATCTATTTCCCACAAAGTTCAACACTTTCCCTAGTGTGGCTTAGACCGGAGTGGGAATAGTAAATCTATTCCTTCCAAAGTCCAACACTTTCCCTACTATTGCTAGAGTGCTGTGGAAATAGCAATTATCAGTTATATGTGATGTAAGCTTATTTGTTTTTATAGTCGTAAATGTCAAACATAAATCTCTCTCTATATATATGTAATGTAAAATATATTTAATTTAATTTATATACTATATATATAATATATACACACATACATATTTATTTATATACACTATTAAATATTAGTGGGATTTATTTAATTTACATTATATTACTTTTATGCCTATATATTGCAGATTCAATAGTTTTTGTATGTTTTTGGACAATATCATTGCCCATTATATTTTTGTTTCCTATATTCTTGTACTTATAAGCATAGGAGCACAATATTTTTGACACAGTATTTTTGTCAACAATATTCTTTACCACAATATTGTGTTATTGAACTGTGTAATATGAACCCACTCTTAAAGGCCTATTGGCTTTATCATATGTTTTTTCGCAACAAATAGATCAGACCTACTGCTTTTGTCAGTAAAATATAGCGTGAATTGACACATTTGCATTTTGCATAATTATGTGTAATTTTGCTGCAATTTTGCGCAATTGCAAAAAAGTATATTAAGAAAATGTTGCATATGCTGAAAATTGATCAGTACAGACTGGGACATGAATATTTTTGGTGAACTAACCTTCAAATTCCACATGTTTTGCCTCAATTTTACAGGAACATTTGCAATTGGCATATGACCACATTGTTTTATGCATTTGCAATGAGAGTGAATTATTAATTGCGGTGAATGGGAGACATTTAGCATTAAATGAGGTTGGTCATTCTATGATAAATATAATAAATCTTGACAGGAAGAAATTGGAAGAGAATAATAAGAAAATGTACATCATAGATTGATACAAAATACGAGCCAGAGAGCATTCAGATACTTATAATTTAAGGGAATCAAGACCAATTGGTGAAGTACCAGCTAAATGAGAGAGTAAAAAAAGAAAGACTCATTACTAGGAAGAAAGTATATTACTCAAAACAACATGTATGATAGACCATTTTGGGAGAGGAACAAAAGGTTTCATCTTACAATCATGGTTTGTTGACTGAGGACTCTATGGCTGGTCTCTAACTTATATGCTCACTGGATCCTCACCCACCAGAGTAGGATGCTTCATCATTGGATGTGCAGCTCACATTGGTCGTGGTGGTCCTTGGCCAGGGTTGGCTCCATGTTGGGAGTTCTCATTTAGGTACTTGACAGAAGACTGGCCACTTAGCAGACAGCTTGTATCAGAATCACTAGCCTTTAGCTCTTTAATTTTTTGATAGAGAAGATGACCCCGAAATCAACCTAAAATACCCTTGAGGTAGATAATAATATTTTTTTACAAGAATACCAAAGGTAAGGGTCAAAAACATATGATACATTGCTCCTAATAACTATCCCTCCTTTCCATCGTTCAATGTGTTGTAATGTGGAAGTCCAAGAAGGGATCTCTGGCTTTCTTCAGTAATAGTGCCTACATTTAAAATTTGACAGACAGGATACCTCCATTACAACTGAAGAGTGCGCTGCCTGCCAAACTCTTAGGGCATAATTGAAATCCCTGTGGAGGGGATTACGCTGTCACAAACGTGACGGAGATCTTGTCTGCCATAATAGGATCCCATTATATCCTATGGAGACAGAGGCATAACACAGGCCTCCGCAGCCCCAGCGGTGCGGGGGGCCCCCCACGCTGCAGGGGCCCCCTCACTCAGTCTCAGCGGAGCCATCAAGCAACTTGCAGGCCTCAAGTCTGTGCGCCCACGTGCACCATTTAATTCATGATTGAAGTTCAATCATGAATTAAACGGTGCGCACGGCAGCGGCCTCCCGCCCTCCCCATAAATTAAATGGTGCATGCCGCACACGCCAAGGCCAGCGGTAGTGGCCTCTTCATTATTTAAAAGGTACAGTTTTGGTACCGCGTCCTCTAATTGGGTGGTGCGCACGCGCATGCCCGGGCAGGGCCACAAGGGACTTTCACTTCTTGCAATGCGCGCATTGACGTGAACCAGAACCCAAACACTCGCTGCATGTGCGGTATGGCAGTGTGGGGGTGGACCATCTGGGCAAAGTACTGACCACTTCAGGGATCAAGAAGTCAGTGAGTGCGGTGTCGGAGAAGCTTCTCCCATCTCGCTGCTCGAACCGCAGTACTGACTAGTGCAGGTGATCTGAAGAGCTGGACGCCATGTCCAAGAATGAAAAATATGACGCGGTTCCCAAACACGAGTCGGTGCTCGACATTTGTACCCGAAGAATATGAGGAATGGAATGGAATCAAATCTAGAACAGACAGCTTTAGTATTCAACAACCCCAACAATTGGCAGCACCTGTGAAGGGGCCCCTAAAAAGAGAAACTGTGCCCCCCTGCCTCCCCACTTCAGTATTATTTGTTGTTTACAAACTAAAGCAATTTCCACACAGTAAACTTGGCTACCTCCTTGCTGGTACCTGACTAAAGTCACATCTTCACAACAAAAAGTGATGCATGGAATTGTTTAAGCCACGGCTTTTTACCCACTAGTAATGTCTGTGGGAAACATTCCATTGTAGTAAGCTCTTCTTTGCAGGCAGCGAAGGGCTCAAACTGGGTAAACATTAATTTGGGCCCTTCCTAAGGTACAAGTCCTCAGTTCTGATGCACACCTGCACCTCAGGGCTTTCGAGGAGAGGTGGTTGGTTGTCGTAGTTTTGCCAGCAGGTGTGACGGGGGGAAAGTCTCCGAGAGGAGTGTTGCAAACCTTCGCCACTCTGTCTACTGTGGCACTGGTATATAGAGGGTACGTGAAAGGGCAAACACCACTGTGCTCCATGAGAGAGTCTTAGGACATTGAGGTCACATCAGTGTAACTGCACATTCGAGCAGGAGGAACCAAATGTCACCTGACCCCAGCCCACTGCCCGTGGCGCCACCTCAGCAGCTGCTGTGAGGAGTCTGCATGCTGCATTACAAGTGCCTGAGAGAGTTAGCGCATGTAAAGTGTATTTTGTATTTATCCTAATTAACATAAGTAAACATTATCACAAATTATGTAATAATTGCTTATAGGACTAGTAAGGCTGTGCAACTTACTCTTTTATTTGTGTGTCTTTTTGTAAAATAAATCACAGCCTGCGGCCAGGCTGTGACCCCTTGGCTGTGAGTGTGCCTCTCCTGCCCTCCATTTCAAGTGCTTTGCAGAAGTTCTAAGGTCCTCTTAGTGTTTCTTGTTACTCAATTGGGTGTATTTTATGATATTTATGTGTTTCCCTGGTCTTCATTGCTTAATTTTGCTTGTGACAAAGTGTCACTCATAGTCGTTGTAATGTCACTCATAATGACACTGAAATTATGAACATGTCACACATAGCGATTTGAAACCTTGGCAGCTATGATGGTGGGTGGGTGGGTGCGCGGTGTCCACGTCTGCATAAGTCCAGGGTGCGGCTGGTGACCAAGTCCATTGAATTTGTCATGCAATTAAAGTGCGCATGACTTGTCAGGTGGGGCATCCCAGGTAGGCCTGGGCGAAAATTCCATTCCGCTTGCGGAAATTGCGATCATTTGACATTTTCGCGTTCCGCAGAGAGCGTGAAAATGTAAAAATTTCCGCAATCTGCATCTTACCAGAATTTTTTTTCTTGCTCGCGCTGTAAAGAAATACATTCTCGTGTGCGTGCGATCGCCTTACCTGAATCCCCGTGTTCGCCAACAAGTTTTCCCAATCCGGTCGCGTTCTCCACGAGATGTTGGATTGTTGGTAGCCATTTGCGCTGTCTCGCAAAAGTTCGCGCCCGCATTAACGTCGTTCATAGCGCGATCACGTCATTTGTCACACGATAACGTCTTTCTTCTCGCGATCATGCACCGCGAGAGTATGAGATGATTGAGATCTCGAACACATCATTCTCCACCGCGAGCGAGAGTGTGAAGACGCGGGCACGTCATATCAAACGCGAAAAAGGAGCAATAGACCCCGAACACGTCATATCCAACAAGTAAGTTGGCGAGCCGCGATCACGCAGAAAATACCGCGAACGGGCAGGATAAAAACTTCCGCGTCTTCGCGATATTTCCGCGTGTTTGCGGAGATTTTTAACATTTTCCCAATAGTTTGTGAAAATGAATTTCGCAAATTCCGCCCACACCTATTCCCAGGACCCAGCCACGACATATATACATATATATATATATCACTGGAGTAATACTAAATGTACTACATGGACCATCAGGCTCAGCGCGAGCAGACGCCCACTGTGGCAGGTGGAAGCAATATAAAGGGATGTTGATGTCACACGTTGGTAATGGACTCTGTGCCTCTGAAGAAATGCTTTGTTAGCATGAAACGCGTCAGGCAGCTGAAAATTATGGCGTTTGCATACCCACTTTGCTGCAGCTTCATGAAATAAACGGATTTGTACCTACCTGCTGGTGTGGCTCTCCTGAATGGGAAAACTCTGTGTTTGGTATTTGAAACGGCTGGTCCCGGTCGTGGGAGAAGCCCTGCTGCATTGAATGCGGTTTGTGCTGCAGTCACCCGACTGGCGGCGCTTTTGGCAGTGAGGTCGTTTTCCTGAAGTACTATCGTGCAGCTCAGTGTGAGTTGAACTCTCGCCAAACCCACTGTGGCTTTATCTGTTCTTATGGTCACCGCGTGTGATTGACTCACTGGAGTAATACTAAATGTACTACATGGACCATCAGGCTCAGCGCGAGCCGACGCCCACTGTGACAGGTGGAAGCAATATAAAGGGATGTTGATGTCACACGTTGGTAATGGACTCTGTGCCTCTGAAGAAATGCTTTGTTAGCATGAAACGCGTCAGGCAGCTGAAAATTATGGCGTTTGCATACCCACTTTGCTGCAGCTTCATTAAATAAACGGATTTGTACCTACCTGCTGGTGTGGCTCTCCTGAATGGGAAAACTCTGTGTTTGGTATTTGAAACGGCTGGTCCCAGTCGTGGGAGAAGCCCTGCTGCATTGAATGCGGTTTGTGCTGCAGTCACCCGACTGGCGGCGCTTTTGGCAGTGATGTCGTTTTCCTGAAGTACTATCGTGCAGCTCAGTGTGAGTTGAACTCTCGCCAAACCCACTGTGGCTTTATCTGTTCTTATGGTCACCGCGTGTGATTGACTCACTGGAGTAATACTAAATGTACTACATGGACCATCAGGCTCAGCGCGAGCCGACGCCCACTGTGGCAGGTGGAAGCAATATAAAGGGATGTTGATGTCACACGTTGGTAATGGACTCTGTGCCTCTGAAGAAATGCTTTGTTAGCATGAAACGCGTCAGGCAGCTGAAAATTATGGCGTTTGCATACCCACTTTGCTGCAGCTTCATGAAATAAACGGATTTGTACCTACCTGCTGGTGTGGCTCTCCTGAATGGGAAAACTCTGTGTTTGATATATATATATATATATTATCTACTGGCGGTCGCCAGTAGATAGTTATAGTTACAACCTAGTTTCCATCGGAAATCTCAAAAATTTAAAAAAAAATAAAAAATTCACAGTGCGCGCACGGTGAAAAACCTGAAAAAATAAATAAATAATAAATACATAACTTAGCATTTAAAAAACCGTACAAATTCACTGAAAAAACCATAGGTTTCACACACGTTATAGTTACGAATTAGCTATTACATCACTGATGACATATGTGTCTTTATGAAAAATAAATATTTGTAATATATGTATAGCTAAAGATTAATGGAAGAAGACATGGGTAAATAAGTGTCTAAATACAGTGATGTAATATCTGACGTCATCAGCAGAGGATTGCGGTCGCGTGAGTTATAGTTGCCTGCACTAACTATAACGGGAGAATTTCCTTGGTTTTTTACGAGTGAAATGTCCAGCTAACTATAACATGTGTGAAACCTATGGTTTTTTAAGTGAATTTGCAAGGTTTTTTAAATGCTAATTTGTAACTATAACGTGTGTGAAACCTATGGTTTTTTCAGTGAATATTTATATATATACTATAAAAGCCAAAGGTTATAGGGATGCAATAGTTGGGCTCAGATTTCACTCATACAAAACCACTGAAATTCAGCAGTTATAGATACCTGAGCTAACTTTAACTTACGCCCCTGCAATGCACTACTTATGACCTCCCAATATACATCACTCATGACATGGTCAGTGACATCACTGATGACATCATCCACAGACCACTCACACACCCACTCACTCACCCATACAGCCTCTCAAACACCCACTCTAACACCCACATAACCATTCACATAGCCATTCACAGACTCAAACAGCTGCAAAATTGCTAGCTTCAAAGTGGGAGGGTTTACTATTTTAAGAGAGGAGCTGAAAGAAGGATGCCGCATCAGACCATAATGGAGTACAAAATCAGTGTGCAGAAAGGCAAAAGATTAGGTGCTCATGGCAAGGCTGATAAATTCTTTCAATAGGCAATTCATTCATTCACCTCGACTGCAGCCCCCACCACAGTGTGTGATCTCATTCCCTTCACAAAATCAGGCATGCTTTCTATGAAGCGATGTTTTACAAGTTAAGAGTTATTTCCCATTCCCTTTGTGCAAGCAATATATACAGTATTCCAGTCACGCTACCTGTCCTTGGAGTAGAGACCTCTCTGCCTTGTATTGGGATTCGATTTGGAAGGCATTCAGCCGGCAACTAAGCGAATAGATTAATCACAGTACCACACTGCACAGCATCAGGATGTATCGCAATAATGAAATTGGTTAACAAATGACACTGCGAATATCAACACTGAATGTGCATGAGGCTTATTATTGGCTCATTAGATCTTCAATAATGGCGTTCACTGATTGCAAAGTTTTCGTAAACTAATGTCATTCCGTCTTGTGGTCACTTTAAGCTGTTGGTGCAATGAGTTGATGCTCCCATCAGCCTTTCCAATACTTAGGGGCCGATTCCGATCCGGGTCGGACAGCTCTCCGAGAGCTGTTTGTAGCCTTACCTTGTGACCGACTCGTACCCGGAGCTGGTCTGTCCGGGCGATGATGTACGATGCGCATAACTGACAAAAATCCGACCGACACGTAGGCTGTGATTCAAGCTTCATTCTCCATCCGAGCCGTACCTCCGAACACCAAACCGAGTCACCCGGAAGCAGTATCCACAGCAGTTTCCGGCTGGACAACTACGATGCGCAAATCATACACGCTGGACGGGTCGCCACGTACAGCACGTCACAGCATCCGGAAAAGAAGCATATCAGGTACGATTCGCGCCAGAACACCATCCACAGCTGCGAGATGGACCAGCTTGCGACTGGTACGAGACGGAGCAACAAGCAGCGTATACGAGACGAACACATCATGAATCCCATCGCTCAGGTCATACCAGTACTGTACATCTATGACCGGATCAGGAACAGACACGGACGGCGCAGACGGTAAGTCAGACACCCACCACACAAACAAACGACACGTACCCGCCATATGTCACACACACCCAGAGGATCCATATCCTGGCCACTAACAACAGGCCACCATAGGGGTTGCATGGCCAGCACCATTACCACCCCTACTCATAGGGCTTATGTTGCCCATCACTCCTGCCACCCCCACACATAAGGGACCTGTTGCCCATCACTACTGCCACCCCCACCCATAGGGGACCTGTTGCCCATCACTCCTGCCACCCCCACCCATATGGCTTATGTTGCCCATCACTCCTGCCACCCCCATCCATAGGGGACCTGTTGCCCATCACTCCTGCCACCTCCACTCATAGGGCTTATGTTGCCCATCACTCCTGCCACCCCCACACATAGGGGACCTGTTGCCCAGCACTCCTGCCACCCCCACCCATAGGGCTTATGTTGCCCATCACTCCTGCCACCCCCACACATAGGGGACCTGTTGCCCATCACTCCTGCCACCCCCACACATAGGGCTTATGTTGTCCATCACTCCTGCCACCCCCACTCATAGAGGACCTGTCGGCCCAGCACTTCTGCCACCCCCACTCATGGGGGACCTGTTGCCCAGCACTCCTGCCACCCCCACTCATAGGGACTATGTTGCCCAGCACTCCTGCCACGTCCACCCATAGGGCTTATGTTGCCCATCACTCCTGCCACCCCCACCCATAGAGACTATGTTGCCCATCACTCCTGCCACCCCCACTCATAGGGCTTATGTTGCCCATCACTCCTGCCACCCCCACTCATAGGGGACCTGTTGCCCATCACTCCTGCCACCCCCACTCATAGGGCTTATGTTGCCCATCACTCCTGCCACCCTCATCCATAGGGGACCTGTTGCCCAGCACTCCTGCCATCCCCACTCATAGGGCTTATGTTGCCCATCACTCCTGCCACCCCCACTCATAGGGGACCTGTTGCCCATCACTACTGCCACCCCCACTCATAGGGCTTATGTTGCCCAGCACTCCTGCCACCCCCCACCTATAGGGCTTGTGTTGCCCATCACTCCTGCCACCCCCACCCATAGGGACTATGTTGCCATCACTACTGCCACCCCCACTCATAGGGCTTATGTTGCCCTTCACCCCTGACACCCCCACCCATAGGATGGGTGATGCACCATGCATCCATCATACACCAACATTAGGTATGTCAGCAAAAAACATCCCCCCTAACATCATGACAACAGTGTGTAGTCTGTGACAAATGCCCACAACAGGGATTATGAATTCAAACATACAATGTAACTACCATCACATGTGTGACCAAAAACTGAGGGTGGCCTACACAAGGCAAGCATCACTATAGCACCGTGTCAATGTAAAACTAACACCCCCTCACTGTGTAGAACAAAAGTTAAGTGTGGGGTTCCAAACTGCAGCAAATGTTGAGCATTGTGTTGATGGGGTCCAAAACCCCCCTCATCACAGTGACCAAAAGGTAAGTGTCATCATGGTCAAAGCTGCAAATGCCGAACAGCATGTGTGATCCCTGGTCCCAACACATGAAACACTTTTGTGCCAAAGTAGTGGTTGTGTCCCATACCCACAGAGATGTGGTGAGGCTAACAGTGCTGTGAAACCCTAACATACTCTAGACCATGTGCAGACAAGCACCACCCATGGGGGCTGACAATGCATACAGTGTACAATGACACAAAAGCAGAAATGACCATCACAAAGCATACACACATCTCGAAAATAGACACACAAATCAAAACATCCTGTGTAGACTGTAGGTGCCAGCAATGGGACCTAACAACCAGGATGAATGTGCAGTATGATGTGATATGACTCACAGGGACAGCAGGATAAATCACAAAAACAACATCCAGACAATGGCCCACAACAGCAATACCAATGCACTGGTGCAGATGCACAAACAGGCAAACTCACACTGCACATCTGACACAACATGTGTGTGTCTCAGTATTCCCAGGCAACTACACAACACATGAGGGGGGCAGAAACACAGTGAGACAGATGTGGACACAGTGCCATACAAAAGTAACCAATCAATGGGCCCCCCTTAGTGGGCAATCAGGCATTGTGAGATGAGAGGGAGCACAACAGACACATGTGACACAAGCTGGAATGAACAGCATCTAACACAGCAAGAGACTGACACACAACAGCACTACCCCCAGGGACCAGACCTTGGGGTGACACAAGCATGCATGATACATCCACTGTGCTGTCAAAGGTAGATGTTGTACAAACTATGAAACCCAGACATGTGTCCTGTGCCACAAACATACATCACACCTACACAAATCACTCAGCATGGTCCGTCATCCATGGACAAACAGTAGCTAGGGGCCCATCCATGCAAACATTTACATCAGTCCACCCTCAACACCACACACCCTGAACTGCACCAATGTGCATCTGTGAAGCCCACATGGACAGGTGACATTGCACATGCACCCATGACAAACACTGTAATGTTGGGAGGAACTAAGGAGCACAGACTCATCACACAAGGACAGTCTACAGCCCTGGTGAATGACAGACATACTGCACAGTATGCGGTACATGGCCATGGCGCCAAAGCTCCCGTAATCTTCGGAATACCTGCCACAGTCCCAGGACAATGCAGAAGCCAAGGAGAGACCCACAAGGCACACATGCTGACACCTGCCAACATTGCAGCCCTGAACCGGACAAGTGGGAGCAGTCACACACACATACACATGTCTCTATCACTGAAAGGTACCACCTAGGGACAACTACATGATAATGTGAACAAACAAGTGCCTTGGGGACCCCTGACTGTGTCCCATCTGCGTCTGACCACATCATCACCACTCAGAACTGACAAATCCCAATGATGAAACACCAATTAACAGTAGTGTGTCATGCACCCACACATCTGGTAGCCCATGGCAAAGTTGTGGGATGAACACAGTACAACTCAGCAAGCATCAGCAACAGGAACATATCATGGGAACACTGCCTGTGTATGAAAAGAGATGTGGACACACACACACACATGCTCACACAACACACACCATGGGCCCAGGCAATATCACGGAACAACACACTTACTTGAGGGGACTCAACTCCTGTGGAAGCTCAGCTGTGCCAAATATAGTCCCAGCAGGTCTCAGTTATGTCAGCAGAACACTTGGTCAGTCAGCCATCAGTTACCACACAATGAAGGCTCTGGTCACAACAGCCTGGGTACGTGGAGCTGCGGGCGGGGGTGGGGTCTTGCTCTTCCGGCTCTGGGGGGACTTGCGGGTGGGGACCTCAGTCTGACTGTGCCAGGAGGAGGGTGTCCAGGTGTGAGAGGCACTCCCCTCTGTGTGTGGGGACTTCCTCTTCCCCTTGTAAGCTGGATCTGCTGGGTCGGTGGGGAAGAGGCCAATGTCACAGAGGAAGAGCTTCTGGGGAGATGGGGTTGCAGGTGAGGCAAGGGAAGGGGGCTGGGAGGGAGAGGTATTGGAGGACTGCAGACTGGTTGTGGATGACTGTGTGTGGGTCTGCAAATCATCCCCTGTGAGTGTGGTATCAGTCCCCTGAGGTTGCTTGTGTGCACGTCTAGCCCTTGGTTTGGGTGTTTGTGTGCTGTCCATGTCTGTGGGTTTGTGAGAATGTGCTGGTGTGTGTGTGCTTGGGACAGGTAGGGTGCTAGGAATCGTGGGTGGTGCAGGGGTAGGAGGGGTGTGGGACTGTTGGAGGAGGCACACTGCTGCCGTCAGGGAGGAGGCCACGGACTGATTGGTCCTCTGTAGGGCAGACATGCCCAATGAAATGCCCTCCATGAACGACACCAGTTGTGTCAACAGACTGGTGTGTGCATGGAGGACACTCAGCATTGATGTATGCCCTACATGGATCTGTCGAAGCAAGTCCACAGACTCCTCACTCAGGGCAGCAGGGCACACAGGGGCAGGGGGTGTGGTGCCTGCCACAAAGGAGACATGCTTCCGAGCACGGGAGCCTCCACGGACCTCTGGGATGGGAGCCGATGGGAGGGTGGTGATGGTGGTGGTGGGGGCGGGTGCGGGGACAGCCTCACTAGCTGGGGTTTGGTGGCTGCTGACACCCGCCTCCACAAGGGAGTCATCCTCCGAGCTGCTGTGGCCCTCAGCTGGGGTGGATGTTGCTGAGGACTCCTAGGTGGGGCTCCACTCGCCCTCTGTGCCACTGAGTCCCTCCGACCCCTCACCTTCTGTCCCAGTCAGGCTCTGTGGCTCCTCCTGGTCCGTGGAGCTGTCCCCTCCTGTGGCCATGGATGTAGCTGGATAGAAATATGAAAAAAGAGAACAACATCAGTCACCTGCACTGACTGCACACACCACAGTGAGTACAGCACATCACAGGGCAAGCCCTGGCATCATCAGCTGCACAATGCTCAAAGTGCTCACACTGTTAAGAATGAGCCAATTGTCAGTCTCACCATCAACCATGGCACTCATATCCCTCCTGGACTTGCACCCATATGTCTGTTGCATGTTGGATGCTAATACCCCAATGTGCCGACATGCACCACTTACACATTTTTTGGACATGCAAGTGAACATGTAGGTGTATGTCACTATACACACATCACATCTCTTGCCACTGACTCAGTACAGGTGTCAGGATGAAGGGATGGCCAGAGTCTCATTTCACATGCTTGTGATGCATGCCAGCAACACACACTATGATTTTCTCATGTCCTGATAGTCAATGCCACAATGGGGTGTATGGAGCACATTTGAACACAATGCAGGATCACTCATAGCAAGTTAAATGCCATGGGACTGGCATGCCTGGAAAGTCAGTCAACACTGTCTGCTGTCACAGGGGCAGGGCATCCAGACAACAACAGTATACACTGTGTCACAATCATAGCTCATGGGTAAAGCAAACTCTGCAGCTGACAAATGCACTTGCCCATCCCCTGCAAACAACATATCCCGGACCCGGAAGACCCCACATCATACAAAACAGACATATGAGTCTCTGCGAACACAACTCTCTGTACATGAGCACATCACACTCTGCTGTGCATGAAACACAGTTGCCTGAAGTGCACAGTTGCATTCACCATTGTGCACTGTCAAGTGATCACGCACCTATATGTCACACAGGTATTGTCTCTCATAGTCACATCTCAGATGTGCTGTTGACCCTCAAACTCATGAACACCCCAGTTGTACAGAAAAGGAAACCACACCACAATGACAGAGAGGCAAACACCTGAAGGCACATGTCACTATGCACAACCTGTAAGTTGATACACAGGAGTGGGATTACAGAGTGTTTCTAAATACCCTTGAGTAGGCATGACTGCCCAGGTCTACGTGAAACAGTGTTTAGCCCTGGACAGTAGTCAGGTGGCTACGCAAGTGTGACTCACTTGATATACATACTCCTGAGGCACACAAATTGGAGTCCCCTGCTGCATGGGTTTGTTTGAAATACCCCAGCCACATGTGGTGAGTCAAACCAGCAATTGTAACACATATCAAGGGCACACACAGATTACATGTCAGATCTCAGGCATTGTGTAAACAATTGATCCCCCCATGAAACCCACAACAGAGTCACGGTAACAGATGCTGTCTGGAAGCTGAAGCATAGCTGACTACAGGGACACAGTGCCCTAGTGACACAAGCAACAGACTGTAGGGTCCACACCTGTGGATCGGATGAGGAGGGTGCATCACACAATTAAGGGACATGAGTATTGGACTACAAGACCTGCATAATGTGGAAGTGTGACCAGGCCAAAAGACTGCAATTAGCATGTCAGACATAGTACACAGATTAGGCATGGACTTACCCCCTCCTTGCTGCTGTCTGGCCTTCAGCTGCCCATCCAGGTCCGGGAAGACCACCACCAGGATCCTGAGCATGTGGGGGGTCAGGGTCCGGTGTCCGCCCCTCCTACGAGGAGGCGACAGCTTCAGCTGGACCCTTGCGATCCTCCGGGTCCAGCCTCGAAGGTCCTGCCACCTCTTCTGGCAGTCGTGGCTCCGGCGCTTGTAGACCCCCACTGATCGAACTGCCCGGGTGATGGTCAGCCATATCTCCTGCTTCTGGTGGGCATTAATCTGTGAGGATGACAAAGTTAAAAGTTCATTAACACACATGGCCCATATTTGTGCTGCACACAGTTGGATATACATGTCATCATCACAAAGGAAAATGAGTTACACAGGTAGTGCACCCATGGAATAGGACAAATGCCAAGCATGTCTGACATGTTAAAAATGCCTGGGAAGTTTAAGATTGCACAAATGCACTTTAGCTGCAGAACACCTGTTCATTACATGTACCTACACACTTTGGGGGATGAAAGTACTCAGTGAGTACGCTTTCCATTGGTGTACACACTGCTAGTACTGCTGGTCAGACAACATGCACAATTAGGAAGGCAGTGTACTGCACACTCACCTGCTCCCCCGGTTTCCCATACAGCTTGCTGTACAGTGGAAGGAGCCCGTCCAGCAGGGCCTGGTTCTCCTCCTCAGTGAAGGTGGAGGCCTTCTCCAGAGTATGTGCCATAGCAGTGGCAAGAGGATGCAGAGACAGCAGCAGTGGTAGCAGGGATGTGGTCCAGTAGCATGTAGTGCAGGCAAGTGAGCTCCCTGGGGGCCAGCCAGCCTTCTATCTGTGCAGCAAAAGCAGAATCTGTGCCATGTGTCCCAGGTGATAGGTCCAACATGCTTGCATTCTATGAATCTGGCCAATCCATGGAAATGTACGACTCGTACACGTCTTCCGCATCATTCAAATCTTCACCTTCATAAAACCCTAGGAATTGCAACATTGTTGTAGGCATCCAACTGAATTTCCAGCGCACGACTCATACAAGTTTTGAATCCGCATCCGTCTCCATGACAGTCCAGAGCCAATGGGTGGCAACGGCTCTGTCAACTGACTATACAACGCGTAGTTTGAAAATACACACGCACCCGTCTCCATACAATTCAATGGCCAAGGCGTACGCCGGTCTCTGTCCATGCCTGCCCGACGTGTATGCATGATAGTCACCCGCGTCAGTCCTCATTGCAGTCAATGGCTAAGCATACGTGCGGCTTGTCCTGAACTGTGCAATGTGTACGCATAGTCACCCGCGTCGGTGCTCATTGCAGTCAATGGATAAGCGTACGCACGGCTCGGTCCTGAACTGTGCAATGCATACACATAGTCACCAGCGTCGGTCCTCATTGCAGTCAATGGCTAAGCGTACGCATGGCTAGGTCCTGAACTGTGCAATGCGTACGCATAGTCACCCGCATCGGTCCTCATTGCAGTCAATGGCTAAGCGTACGCACGGCTCGGTCCTGAACTGTGCAATGCGTATGCATAGTCACCCGCGTCGGTTCTCATTGGTGTGACTTTTTGACGGCTTCCACACACAATTATTTGCCAGGGACTCAGGTGCACACCTACCACACTACAGCATGTGCCACACTGTGTCCCATGGCATGTAAGGCTGCATTCCCTGTGTGTTTGGGGGGGCAACATTTGGTTTGCTGTGTGGGACGTTTGCGCAGCCACTCCCAGGCTGTGCACGTGTTCATGGGGACAGAATCCTTTGTGTGTTGTGCATATTGCCACTGTGATGTGCAACTGAACAGTTATGGGCATGAGTCATGGACACAGTTTCAGGTTGGATATGTTTAGGATGTGTCACATACACCCTGAGTCCTGGGGGTGATGGTATGTATGTCACAGTGAGACCTATAGCACCAATTCTGATGTACACCCACAGTCTGTGTGCATGTTGTGTGTCAGATGTGGCTGATCAAATGTGCCCAATGGGAGACAGTCTCCACATCCATGTTGTTTGTGCCTCAACATTGATGTTGTGTGTGTGTCTAAGAGACGTACATGTAGGGCCTGCAGAGACAACAGTGGCCACTGTGAGAAGGTGGCCTAATATATGCTGTCCACTAGTTCTAGTGGGCACCTTGTATCAGTCCAAACAACCCCTTATGGTGATAGGTTAAAGACAACCTTTATTGAAAGCTATCCTATTGGTAGCTATGGAGAGCAGCCTTCAGGCTAAGTCTTGAAGGAATGTAAAGCAGCTTGTTTTACCAGTCTATAATCTCTTGAATGATCAAATGAAAGGACAACCACACCAGGTATATATTTAAAATATATGTATTTAGGTTAACACACACCCCTCTAGTCTCTTTATGAGACTGGAGTTCGAAGTACTTAAGTTACAAGATAGCAATCGTCAGTAATAGCACAAATACACGTTTGGGCCCTAGGGGCGTACCAAACCATATACCAAAAAAGTGGTATAAGAACCACGACTGGAATAGACACTAGGCCTATAGACTGTAGAATCACTGGGACCCCAAGGAACCACCCAAGGTAGTGACACAGGGGACCCACGGGGACTGTATGCAGTGTGTAAACACAACCGCGGGTTCCCGTAATCTTCTATGGGCAATGTCGCGGTTGGAAATTTAAAGATTAGGGACACTTCTAATCGAGTCAGGACCAAACTCTTTTGGACTTAAGAAGTCCTAGGGCTAGCACCCACGTGAGCACCGGAGTACTCGAGTTACCTCACCCAGGGAAGCCGGGTGCATAGGTGTCTTTTGGTGTCGGGTCGCGTCGTCAATTTCAATGGAAGCCTGTAAAGAACTGCTGCTGCCGTGAAGAGGAGAAGTGTCTGAAGATATCCAAGCCTGGATCTAGGATGGAAGGAACCTGAAAGCAGAGGGAATCTGGGTCACTAGCCAGTGACCGAGGGCAGGATGGACCAATGCCCACAGATGTCGGGTGCTTCAGGTGAGTTGATGGATGTCTTGACTCTTCAGCCACGAGGTCCAGCAGGCGTCGACAAAGCCCATGAGCCGGATTTGAGCTGTCCCATGAAGTCTGTTGAGTGCTGCGGTGTCGGCGACCAGAATGGACCCAACAAGCCTTGGCAACGGCAAGTCACTGGAATTTAAAGAAAGGACTGCGGTGCAGACCAGCAAGGTCTGAGGGACTCACCCAGCAAGGCTAAGTCAGGGCAAGTCTGGAGCAACCAGATAAGCCAATCAGAAAAGGAGTTGCCTTCGTGGGGACCTGCTAGCCAACAAGCTAGTAATCGCGAAGGAGCCTCAAGCTGTCGCACTTGTAGCTGGCCCATGGGTCACTCGTGGAGTGGAGGCCAACAATCTTCGGTGCAGGAGGTGCTCAAGGCTGGGGCTACTTGGAGCCCAAAGCACAACTTCAAGGAGGACCAGAAAGATAGTGTTGCTGCAAAAGTTCACGGTGTCCGGGGGTCACGGTTCCACATCACCCACGATAGCCATGGGCCTCAGCTTTGCTGTGGACCCAGGGTAGCCTCGGGGAAGTCTGGAAATCCACCTCTGGGGATGCAGAGACTTCGGTGTCCAGTGGGAGCTTCAGAATTGCAGACCAGTCAGTTGCTTCTTTGGTGCCTGCCAAGCAGGGGAGTCACTCCTTGACCCCAAGGGAGATCTCTTTAGACTTCTAGTCAGGATAGAACATCAAAGGTCCAGGATGTACATTGCAGAGTTTCGTCCAGGATAATCTAAAGTCCTAGGGACTGGATTCCTATACTGATAGTAAGTTTAGGGAATGGACTAACTCTAAGACCCCTGTTAATATATTGCAAAAAGGCAACCCCCTATAAGAAAATTTGAGGTCAGGGAACAGAGGGAAAGAGAACAACAAATAATACTATACAGTATCCCTCTAGACCTATATTGCTTTAATTAATGTGGGTTCACAAAGGAAGTACAACCATCTAACAAATACGTTATTTTTTTATATTTTTTATTTAATTTCTTTTGTTCATTCTTTAAATGTACCAATAAAGTTCATTTCTCATTTTTATAAAAAACATACAAGACATGTAAACATTTGTTCCTATTATTGTGTATACAGATTTTTACAAAAAATACATAGTAAAGAATTGAATTCAAAAAGACAAAAAATGTCACCCCACCAGTCATACCTCATCATATTCCTCATTCATATCACTCTCATACATAACACACACTCTATACCCACCCCAGAACCAATCAGCATGCACAGAAAGACCAAGACAGGGGTGAACTGCTCAACCCTCTGATACTGTGCTGAGAGCTGGGGTGTATTCAAGCACACTGGTCGACGCGCGTTTCGATGGCTTAATCTCCTTTAGTTGCCATCTTTATCAAGACCTGTTACTTCTCAGTTAGGTAACGGGCATGGATGGGGAAATACAGTTTCTGCAAAGACAATATAGGAAGTTAATTATATACATTTTACAACCATTATGATGGTGTGTTCATAACCCACAAGAGAATTTTTTAAATTATCTCTAAAAAACGTTAAAAAACGTTTAAAAAAACTCAAAAACATCCAAGCTGTTGGCAATACAAACGTGCCCATAAAGAGAGTGCATTAGTTACGTAAAGTAGACCACCTCCCATAAGAGAACATAGAGAGACAAAAATTCTTAAGAATAGTAAACATTATAGGGACTCCTAGTTATTTGACTATTCTTGGTCATCAGACTACTAACCAGATTCATATAAAGATTAAATGAACTGAACCACAATCTAAGTTTGTTATGTGTACACACATAGCTCACACACCTTTATTTCTGCGTTGGCCTTCTTACAAGTATTTTTGAAGTTTGAGGATTAGGATGCTTCGTTTCGCTTCACAATACTTGATATGAATCTTATCTAAGCAGGTTCAGCTTAAGATACCGACTCTCTGTTATTCATCTTGGATCTGCATCTAACGACAGGGAATATTTTGGCGAGTAAGGTTATTGCCTTCACAGATAGTCTGATTTGGGTCATAATTTTTACAGCAAAGGTCTATGTTTTTTTAAGATTATATACGAATAGAGCTAGTCATCTACTTACTTGTATAAGGGTTGCTCGTGTATTCCCTTATCTAGTTTCTTTTTATTCGTCTTTTAGTTGATCCCAACGTGTTGGATATCGTCCTGTGTGTCAGTGCTTCTCATCTGCTAGGTGAGCCTAATGATAATCGAACGAAAGAGAGGGGGGGGGGGGGGATTTGCCTATTATTCAGTTGAAATTTACAGCAGAGCTAAAAAAGGGTACTAATAACATTCCTGTGCTCCCGCTTCGTTGGTAATGTTTTATTCCTAAGAAGAGCTTTTAGTTATCTGTCCTGATAGGTTCCATACCCAATACGGATGGAGTCTTCCCCTATATATCAATAAACCTTTATACTACCCAAAACGATAGGATTGTTTACTACGCCTTTCTAGAAGACTTTTTATCTTTCAGTCTCCATGGGTAACTGCAAAATTAATCAAAAACCCATCTATATGTGGTCTCTCCCGCATATTGTCCCGTCTCTTACTTGCATTAGTCGGTAATCCTTAACGCCGTAACCGCATGTAGTCGTTCTGCTAAGATCCAAAGGGTAGTGAGCGCTGTTTTTATATGTTTGGTGACGTTCCGAATCAGTTTCAAATGTAGAACACCTGCAAGGCATTATGACGTAATGCTATTACGACAACTCACTCTCTGTTACCTATTAGTTATTATGTTGCCATTGGCGCCATCTTTGAATGGATGTTATAAAGCCAAAATGTTGGTCGATCCTTCTATTGATATAGTGATAGACTCATTAAATTATCTAATTTTCTTCTACTATTGAGTATAATCGAAAGAGGGACACATAAATTCTTCATCGATGATTTCGCAAAAAAAGATCTTTATAACAGTTAATGTCATCGGGCCCGTAAGAACTAATTTGTCGAATCCCTTAGTATGTGCTCCACGTCAACATGGAGTTGATGTGTGTACTTGGAAGGAGAGCGTGTGGGTACTTCAACAATGATTCTCCCGAAGGGAGGTCAACAACAGTTCTTGTCATCAAAAAACGTAAAGGCTAATTGGTTCTAGCATTTTGTATATGTTCCACGCCATCTTGGAGTGGGTAGTGTAAAAATACTAGGTATTCAATCGCCTATCTTCAGCCACGCTGTGATTGTTTGATCTAATGTAGACCATCCCCGTCAGATATGTGGGTAAGAGTTACATATGGCTTTTTAAAACTTACATTTTTCATAGGCCGAATTGAAATAAATATTAATCTTGTCACAGGAAAAATGGATTAATGTTTGTTTTTCATTAATAGGAAATTTGCGCCATCTTAGAACGGTGCGGTTGTCATTGCCCTAGACTGGGCTGTACATCGTTTTCTTAAAGTGGCATGTTTTTAGGTATCACATACCGAGTGTCCAATGATGTATTCATATTGCCATGGACCGAACCTGTAATGGACACAGAAGAGGCTTAGATTTCGGATCAAATCAGCAGATGGTTTGATCGGTAACCTTAAAAGGTTCCTCTCATCTTTGAATAATGTAATATTGATATGTTTCCATCACTGTTGCTACTAGGCCTTACAAAGAGGTATGTTGCCATCGCTGTAATTACTGGACCTCACAAGGCTATGTCGCAATCATTGTTTCTTGAGGCCAATTGTGCCGATACTGGTGTGTCTATTCTGTATGGTATCATGCCAATAGTATATACTGTTCAGTCAGCCTATGCACATAGTCTAAAATGTAAGAAAGGCACACTATTATGCCCTACTGTATTTTACAGTTTTTACGTTGTGTGCCATATTATTTCCTCATTAAGACCTGTCTTAACTGAGTCTAGGGTGTAGATCCAATAAGTTTCCCGTGTTTTGCGTACTTTTTTGATGTCTTGGCCTGGGATGTGTTTAACCTTTTCTAGAATTAGCCATTTCAACTCATTTTCACTGTGCTTAAGGTCCATGCAATGTTGGACCATGGGGCATGCTAGTTTCTTAGTTTTTATCGCTGATCTGTGTTCGCTATAGCGTGTTCTGAACTCCCGGCCAGTTTCCCCCACATATCCTAGGTTACACGGACATAGGATAAGGTAAACAATGTTTTGGCTCCTACAGTTGGTAAAATCATGTAGTTTGCCTTTCTTTCCTTGGTAATGCCATGTTTCAGTGACTATGGCACTATCACAGGCAATACATGTACCACATTTATGGTTTCCCAAAATAGGGGGTCCAATTAGTGTGGTTTGTCTATTCAGCTCTTTAGATTTTGGTCTTGTGTGAACTAAACTGTCTTTAAGATTCGTATTTCTGCGATATGCCAACATTGGTTTTTGGATGACTTCCTGTTCTTCATTTGTATTTAAAATGTGCCAATTTTTATACAGGGCCTTCCTAATCTTGAAATTTAGAGTTGAGTGGTTTATAACACAGACCAACTTATCATTTTTTGGACGTGTGTTCCCTGCTAATAGGGCATCTCGGTTATAATAGCGAGCCCTCTTGTAAGCAGATCTGATCAGGCGTTTGGGGTAACCACGTGATAGTAGTCTCTGTTTCAAGTCCTCACTGTATTTGTCAAAATCTTTAATACAAGAACAGTTCCGTCTAATCCGCAGGAACTCGCCAAACAGAATAGAGTCCTTCTGGCAATTTGGATGATAGCTGGTATGGGATAAAATTGTGTTTTTGGATGTGGGTTTTCTGAAGAAACTCACAGAAATTTCACCCCCAACTCCCTGGATGTTAATGTCCAAGAATTCCACCGATGTAGTGCTGCTATGACTAGTGAATTTCAGATTGTTATCACTTGCATTGAGCCAATCAATGAAGATGGCCAAAGTTTCCTCATCTCCACGCCAGATAAAAAAGATATCATCAATAAATCTGTGCCATCTGTGGACATTTTCATAGAACGGTGCTATTTCGTTAAAAATATGAGTCAATTCATATTCTCCCATGTATATATTGGCCACACTGGGGGCACAAGATGCCCCCATGCTGGTCCCTTTGATTTGGTGATAAAGATTACCTCTAAAGTCAAAGTAGTTGTTTTTCAGCACTATTTCTAAACATTCCACTATAAAAGCATCCGGTCTGTTTCCTGGAGTTCTTTCTAGGAGGGACTTCACTGCTTCTACTGCTTGTTGTTGTGGTATGTTAGTGTACAGTGCTTCAATATCTAATGTGACCAAGATCTCACAATTGGGGTCGTATGGTGCATGTTCAAGTTTGTTAATGATGTCCCCCGTATCTCTGATGTACGATTTATACTGGGTGGTTAATGGGCACAAGAATGCATCCACATATTTGGATAGTGGCTCAGTGAGAGAGTTGATGGAGGAGACTATTGGACGTAATGGTGGGTCTAGTATGTTCTTATGTGTTTTCGGCACACCATATAATGCTGGTATGATCGAATTAGATTTGTTGAGAAATAGATATTCTTTCTCACATATAGTTTCCTCCTCATATGCTTTACTAGTAGTATGATTGATAAGTTCTTTTAGTTTGGTAATCGTCCCTGATTTGATGGGTTTATAGTGTTCAGGTACAGCTAGCATTTGAAGGACTTTGTTTTCGTACTGTTTAGTATCCATAAGGACTATACCCCCACCTTTATCACAGGGTTTTATTGTGAGATCCAAATTGTTTTGAAGTTTAGAGAGGGCAGATCTTTCTTCTATTGACAGATTAGGTTTACTGCTGTAGTTATGATTATTAAGTTTGTTGATATCTTTGAGGACAGATTTCTCAAAAATAGTCACCTCTGGGCCTACCATTTCCAAAGTTGGGGTGAAGGTGGAATCAGGCTTACATCCTGAAAGATTTTCATCTACTTCTCCCATTTCTCTATTTGAAAAGAATTTTTTTCGGCGTATTTTTCTAAAGAATGAGAAGATGTCCTGCATAAGTTTAAACTTGTTGCAGTAGGTGTTCGGGACAAAGGATAGTCCTCTACTCAGGATGGCTACTTCATCTGAGCTCAGCTTATGTATGGAGATATTGAAGATTGGCATGATGTCCTTACTATGCTCGTTTGTCAATTCCTCCAATATTGCTGGTTCCTGGTCCTCATATACATTTGTGGAGGTGGAGGGTCCATCTGCTGGTATCCTCTCCTGTCTGATTTTGTGTACCGGGATCTGTTCTGACCCCGGCCTCTCCCTAAAAAAGAAGGTGAGGGCTGGTAGTAAGTTTGATATCCTCTACCCCTTCCTCTATAGGGTCGTTGTCCCTGAAATGTATCGTCATAGTTGTTAGGGACATCTCCTTCTGATTCTGACGAGTTAGTATCGGAGAAGGTAACCACTTTTCTCTTACTATTGTACACATGTGTCTGTGTCTCATTCTCATTCTGCCACTCTTGATAATAATTACTTCTTAGATATGGATACGCTTTTTCTTGGGTAAACCATTTGATGTCTTTCCTAAGTTTTTCTGTCTTTTTCTTGATGATATATTCTTCAAAGTCGTGTAATTCAGCATTCAAATTATCTAGTTTTGACTTCGCTTCCTCCACAGCTATGCTACTTTTCAGTTTGTCCTCTAATTCTTGAATTTCTATGTTTAGAGCTGCCACTAATTCCTTAGCCGTTTCAATAATCAGGATCATCCAGTCTCGCGAGCATCTATTACTTATGTGGGACCATCTTTCTAAGAATTTGCGCAATTCTACAAATAACGTGGGTACATTGCGCACTCGCGTGGAGATGAGGAAACTTTGGCCATCTTCATTGATTGGCTCAATGCAAGTGATAACAATCTGAAATTCACTAGTCATAGCAGCACTACATCGGTGGAATTCTTGGACATTAACATCCAGGGAGTTGGGGGTGAAATTTCTGTGAGTTTCTTCAGAAAACCCACATCCAAAAACACAATTTTATCCCATACCAGCTATCATCCAAATTGCCAGAAGGACTCTATTCCGTTTGGCGAGTTCCTGCGGATTAGACGGAACTGTTCTTGTATTAAAGATTTTGACAAATACAGTGAGGACTTGAAACAGAGACTACTATCACGTGGTTACCCCAAACGCCTGATCAGATCTGCTTACAAGAGGGCTCGCTATTATAACCGAGATGCCCTATTAGCAGGGAACACACGTCCAAAAAATGATAAGTTGGTCTGTGTTATAAACCACTCAACTCTAAATTTCAAGATTAGGAAGGCCCTGTATAAAAATTGGCACATTTTAAATACAAATGAAGAACAGGAAGTCATCCAAAAACCAATGTTGGCATATCGCAGAAATACGAATCTTAAAGACAGTTTAGTTCACACAAGACCAAAATCTAAAGAGCTGAATAGACAAACCACACTAATTGGACCCCCTATTTTGGGAAACCATAAATGTGGTACATGTATTGCCTGTGATAGTGCCATAGTCACTGAAACATGGCATTACCAAGGAAAGAAAGGCAAACTACATGATTTTACCAACTGTAGGAGCCAAAACATTGTTTACCTTATCCTATGTCCGTGTAACCTAGGATATGTGGGGGAAACTGGCCGGGAGTTCAGAACACGCTATAGCGAACACAGATCAGCGATAAAAACTAAGAAACTAGCATGCCCCATGGTCCAACATTGCATGGACCTTAAGCACAGTGAAAATGAGTTGAAATGGCTAATTCTAGAAAAGGTTAAACACATCCCAGGCCAAGACATCAAAAAAGTACGCAAAACACGGGAAACTTATTGGATCTACACCCTAGACTCAGTTAAGACAGGTCTTAATGAGGAAATAATATGGCACACAACGTAAAAACTGTAAAATACAGTAGGGCATAATAGTGTGCCTTTCTTACATTTTAGACTATGTGCATAGGCTGACTGAACAGTATATACTATTGGCATGATACCATACAGAATAGACACACCAGTATCGGCACAATTGGCCTCAAGAAACAATGATTGCGACATAGCCTTGTGAGGTCCAGTAATTACAGCGATGGCAACATACCTCTTTGTAAGGCCTAGTAGCAACAGTGATGGAAACATATCAATATTACATTATTCAAAGATGAGAGGAACCTTTTAAGGTTACCGATCAAACCATCTGCTGATTTGATCCGAAATCTAAGCCTCTTCTGTGTCCATTACAGGTTCGGTCCATGGCAATATGAATACATCATTGGACACTCGGTATGTGATACCTAAAAACATGCCACTTTAAGAAAACGATGTACAGCCCAGTCTAGGGCAATGACAACCGCACCGTTCTAAGATGGCGCAAATTTCCTATTAATGAAAAACAAACATTAATCCATTTTTCCTGTGACAAGATTAATATTTATTTCAATTCGGCCTATGAAAAATGTAAGTTTTAAAAAGCCATATGTAACTCTTACCCACATATCTGACGGGGATGGTCTACATTAGATCAAACAATCACAGCGTGGCTGAAGATAGGCGATTGAATACCTAGTATTTTTACACTACCCACTCCAAGATGGCGTGGAACATATACAAAATGCTAGAACCAATTAGCCTTTACGTTTTTTGATGACAAGAACTGTTGTTGACCTCCCTTCGGGAGAATCATTGTTGAAGTACCCACACGCTCTCCTTCCAAGTACACACATCAACTCCATGTTGACGTGGAGCACATACTAAGGGATTCGACAAATTAGTTCTTACGGGCCCGATGACATTAACTGTTATAAAGATCTTTTTTTGCGAAATCATCGATGAAGAATTTATGTGTCCCTCTTTCGATTATACTCAATAGTAGAAGAAAATTAGATAATTTAATGAGTCTATCACTATATCAATAGAAGGATCGACCAACATTTTGGCTTTATAACATCCATTCAAAGATGGCGCCAATGGCAACATAATAACTAATAGGTAACAGAGAGTGAGTTGTCGTAATAGCATTACGTCATAATGCCTTGCAGGTGTTCTACATTTGAAACTGATTCGGAACGTCACCAAACATATAAAAACAGCGCTCACTACCCTTTGGATCTTAGCAGAACGACTACATGCGGTTACGGCGTTAAGGATTACCGACTAATGCAAGTAAGAGACGGGACAATATGCGGGAGAGACCACATATAGATGGGTTTTTGATTAATTTTGCAGTTACCCATGGAGACTGAAAGATAAAAAGTCTTCTAGAAAGGCGTAGTAAACAATCCTATCGTTTTGGGTAGTATAAAGGTTTATTGATATATAGGGGAAGACTCCATCCGTATTGGGTATGGAACCTATCAGGACAGATAACTAAAAGCTCTTCTTAGGAATAAAACATTACCAACGAAGCGGGAGCACAGGAATGTTATTAGTACCCTTTTTTAGCTCTGCTGTAAATTTCAACTGAATAATAGGCAAATCCCCCCCCCCCCCCCTCTCTTTCGTTCGATTATCATTAGGCTAACCTAGCAGATGAGAAGCAATGACACACAGGACGATATCCAACACGTTGGGATCAACTAAAAGACGAATAAAAAGAAACTAGATAAGGGAATACACGAGCAACCCTTATACAAGTAAGTAGATGACTAGCTCTATTCGTATATAATCTTAAAAAAACATAGACCTTTGCTGTAAAAATTATGACCCAAATCAGACTATCTGTGAAGGCAATAACCTTACTCGCCAAAATATTCCCTGTCGTTAGATGCAGATCCAAGATGAATAACAGAGAGTCGGTATCTTAAGCTGAACCTGCTTAGATAAGATTCATATCAAGTATTGTGAAGCGAAACGAAGCATCCTAATCCTCAAACTTCAAAAATACTTGTAAGAAGGCCAACGCAGAAATAAAGGTGTGTGAGCTATGTGTGTACACATAACAAACTTAGATTGTGGTTCAGTTCATTTAATCTTTATATGAATCTGGTTAGTAGTCTGATGACCAAGAATAGTCAAATAACTAGGAGTCCCTATAATGTTTACTATTCTTAAGAATTTTTGTCTCTCTATGTTCTCTTATGGGAGGTGGTCTACTTTACGTAACTAATGCACTCTCTTTATGGGCACGTTTGTATTGCCAACAGCTTGGATGTTTTTGAGTTTTTTTAAACGTTTTTTAACGTTTTTTAGAGATAATTTAAAAAATTCTCTTGTGGGTTATGAACACACCATCATAATGGTTGTAAAATGTATATAATTAACTTCCTATATTGTCTTTGCAGAAACTGTATTTCCCCATCCATGCCCGTTACCTAACTGAGAAGTAACAGGTCTTGATAAAGATGGCAACTAAAGGAGATTAAGCCATCGAAACGCGCGTCAACCAGTGTGCTTGAATACACCCCAGCTCTCAGCACAGTATCAGAGGGTTGAGCAGTTCACCCCTGTCTTGGTCTTTCTGTGCATGCTGATTGGTTCTGGGGTGGGTATAGAGTGTGTGTTATGTATGAGAGTGATATGAATGAGGAATATGATGAGGTATGACTGGTGGGGTGACATTTTTTGTCTTTTTGAATTCAATTCTTTACTATGTATTTTTTGTAAAAATCTGTATACACAATAATAGGAACAAATGTTTACATGTCTTGTATGTTTTTTATAAAAATGAGAAATGAACTTTATTGGTACATTTAAAGAATGAACAAAAGAAATTAAATAAAAAATATAAAAAAAGAACGTATTTGTTAGATGGTTGTACTTCCTTTGTGAACCCACATTAATTAAAGCAATATAGGTCTAGAGGGATACTGTATAGTATTACTAACTCTAAGACCCCACCTATGGGTGGGCTTGGAAAGAGGGGTGGTTACACCCATTTCCTTTGTCCAGTTTCATGCCAGAGCTGGGGCAGGTAGCCCCTGCAACCAGTTTGAACTGGGCTATGCACAGGGACAGGAAACGTGCCCCCAGTGCAGGACTTCAAAGCACCAGAGAGTGCTCCCGCCCAGCCCCAATACACATTTGCCTGTCTGGGGAGATGGTCACACCTCCCTTCAACAAGAAACCTATTGTCCAGGCCTCACCTGCCGGAGTTTCGGTCAGAAGCAGGAGGCCAGACTCGTGTCTGTGGCAGAGGCATCCATTTTGTGATGCCAGGGCTTAGGAATGTCCTACCAGGTTTAGCCAGTGTGACCATGTCTCTCCCTCTAGAAGGGTGGAATGCTACCCCCGCCCCCAGAACTGATGGGGGGGGGTAGTATTCCAAAGCATTCGACACCAAACATGACATGTTTTGATGCAGCCATTCCAAAGTTAGCATTTACCGCAAGGTTATAATGCACCTAAGAGTATATGGTATGGCTGTATCACAGAACAGCCATAAGGAAGTATTGCCGAAGGCTGCAGAGGGGCTCAGCTCATGATTGGGCACCCTCTTACATAAAACCAAGCACTCTGCCTTCAGGATTGTCAAGGCCTGCCGTAGGAGTGGCTTATAGGTTTATATGTGTCTGTATATATGTGTGGATATAGGTAGCCTATATCACTGTAAGGGTTGCAAGCACACCCTTACCCAGGCTGCAGTAGCAGACCTGTGGTGCCATTTTGGAGTGCTTCCCAGGGGTGGCATAATATTTGCTGCAGCGCCTGGTAGGCCTCTGAGGTACCTATGCCCTAGGTACATAGTATACCATATACTAGGGGCTTATAAGGCACTCCAGAATCCAGTTAGATATGTACCTAATGTACATGGAAACCATTTTAGAGAGGAAGCAGCTAGGCTGTGGTCCTGATTAGCAGGGCCACAGCCAGACTAAGGACGAAAAACAGTGAAACACCATCAAAAAGTGGGGGTACCCATGTGAAGCAGATCCTACTCTCCTACAGCCACTACCTGTGGGACTCACGGTTGTCTTGTAGCAGGTACATGATATGCCATGTCATGCCAGTCTCCATGTGGCAATACAGGGACCCTGGGTATCTGCATAGCAAAGATCTGTGATGCCTGAGAGACATCAGGCTTCACTTGTCACTGTGGTGTGTGTTTGTAATGTGACAGCAGTACATAGGTAGTGTGACACAGCCCAATGATTGGCCATTGCACTACATGGGACTTATGTAGACATGTGGACCTGAGATGTGAGGTAATTGGCATGTAGGTGACATATGTGTCCATGCCCAACAGCACACACTTCAGTACATTGTGTATTGTCATGATGTATCATGTGATATTTTGCTTGGTCATAGCCACATGGGTGGATGAATCGTCAATCTTCCTTTGTTCATCTCTGTACTGCACGGCACCAGCTGTCCATAGACCGTTCCCAGACCTTGAAACCATGCAGCAACGCGACTGCATCCAACGGTACCGCTTCACCAGGCCACTGATTGAGGAGCTGGCGGAGCAGTTGGCGCCACATCTGCTACCTGGCCGGACATACCCTACAGCACTGACCCCGGAGGTGAAGGTGATGGCAGCCCTGCACTTCTTTGCTACTGGTACCTTCCAGTACACTGTGGCTACTGCTGGTGGTATGTCGCAAACTACGTTCAGTCGTGTGCTACGCGATGTCTTGGAGGGGATGTTGCATTTCCCTGACCTACACATCAAGTTTCCTAGCCCAGGTCAACTCACTGAAACAAAGGATGCTTTTTATACACTGGGGAGGATGCCAAACGTCATCGGATCTATTGATGGTGCACATGTGGCCCTGGTACCACCATAGGCACATGAGCAGGCATACCGGAACAGGAAACATTTCCACTCCATCAATGCTCTGGTGGTATGTCTTGCCAACATGTGTATCACACATGTGTGTGCACGTTTCCCCGGTTCTGCGCACAATGCCTACATCATGAGGAGTAGTCCCATTGCAACGCTGATGTCACAGATGCCAGACCAGCGTGCAAGGCTGGTCGGTGTGTACTGACTGTTTACCATTGTGTGTTTTTGGCAATGTTGTATTCCTCCCTCTTTCAAAACTCAGCTAATTGTTCAATTGTTTGTATGTAGGTGACTCCGGATACTCCAACATGCCATGGTTGCTCACACCCCTCAGCAGGAGGGTGATTGAGTGGACATTTGGTCTCCTGAAAAGCCGCTTCCGCTGCCTGGACAAGACCGGAGGGGCCCTGCAAAGGTGTGCAAAATTATCCTTGTATGCTGCATGCTACACAACATGGCAGTGCGGAAGAAGTTGCCTTGCATCCAGGATGATGATGACCTACCTCCGCCACCTGTGGAGGATCCAGGCATGGGCCACGATGCCAGTGATGATGATGATGATGAGGGTGACGTTCGCACACAGCTCATCAACAACTTCTTCACCTGAATGTGAGTTTACAGGGTTGTTATGTCAATGTATTGAGTTAGCCTGAAATGTGTTGGGGCTGCTCTGTTGCTGTTTGAGTGTGTCTGTGTGCCACTTGACTGGATGCATGCAGTGATGTGTCCTTTCAGGTGGTCTGTACTCCACAATAGTGTCGAACTGCTAACTTGTTTCTGTGTAGGTTTCTTTTGACATGTTTTGTGCATGTGTATTGCATTTCTCTCCTGTTCTGCTGTGCTTTTGACTGTGTCTTGTGCCTGTCCTTCCCAGGGTTCTTTGCCTGTTGTTTGGTCAACACTGACCCCCAACACCCAGAATCCAACACCAGTGTGGAAGTTGTCAATTCCCATCAAGTGATGTGTCACACACCCCTGGACTTCAATTCTCCGACACTTTGTGACCGTGTGTCCACTGTAACGTACAATTACCTTGCAACTATTGTGGAAAAAACATGTTGATGATGTGTAATGAACCTGTGCTACGCTTTGTTAGGTGCGTTGTCTGTCTTCTCATATCTGACTGGCATTTGCTTACCTCACCTGTGGGCTTCTTACCACTAACTGTGGATAGGTGTGATGTCTGTGCATACCAATGTATTTCAGGTCAACATCATTGTGTGGGATGAGTAACATGGACATGGTGAGTATGTGTTCAGGTGCCATAGTAGTGTGTCTCCCTCACATGTGTCACGTCACCATGACTCACATAACAGTGGTCACATTGTTGTAGTATTTGGCATGCACTGTGTTGTTTAGCAGATCAACATCTCCATGACACATGACAAGTTGGAATCACAACAGAGGCAAGTATGGTGTACTGGTGAGTTTATTTACAAATGTGTGAGGGTAGTGCACAGGATGGTGTGTGTTGTACATTGGGTTTTGAATCCAAAGTTCACAGTAGAGTTGGAAGTGTTGGTAGCTGAAATGTCCAGAGTAAAGTCCACAGTAATCTGCTACATTGGACAAACATGAACCCTCCATGTCATGTAGGCGAGTTGTGTCAGATACGACAAGGTGAATGGGTTGCGCACAAAGAACATTGTCCAGAACAGGTTTAGAGGCACTGGGGGATGTGCAGGGACATCTGCGTCTCACTGGTCCTTCTTCGGACGACCCCTCTTCTTCGGGGGGATCCTCAGGTGCAGGTGTCTGCGGTGCATGGGACTCTCCGCCAGAGTCATCCTCCCTCCCTGTGGCACTGGCAGATGGTGTGGCAACAGATGTTGTGGCCCCACAGGGAGGTGTGGACATGTTTGTGCTTATCTGGCGGAGGCATTGGATTATGCTCCGATGCACCGCAGTAAGTGCATCCCACTTTGCCTCCATGCGAGCATGGTGGGCAGCCTGCTCCTGTTGAATGTCCTTGAGGATCCCCACTACCTGGCCGAATCCTCCGGTGCTATCCTGGTACGCATCTATAATGCATGCCAGTTGGGAGTTACCATCATTCAGTCCAGACCCCTCTGCAAGGCATGCCCTCTGCCTACCACCCCTCCCAGCACCCCTATCCATACGGGCAGGACCTGCGGCGGCACGCACAGGTGACACTGGGCCCCCTTGGGTGTTGTTGCTGGTGGTGTTGTCTGTAGCTTCCAGGGGGTCCTGTGTCCCTGTGCTGTCGGTGTTCTGTGGCCTTGGTCTGTCCATGTTGGTGGGGGTGCCCTGTCTGTTGCCAGATGCTGGAGGCATTGGTACAGGGGGTGCAGATGTTGGTACTGCTGATGCTGCATGATGACTCACACCGGAGGTGCCAGGTTGTTTGTCGTCATCCGAAGAGGACAGAGACGGATCCACACCAGAGAGCTGAGGGTTCACCAGAGTCTGGGACAGGGACCCCTCTTCATTTGGTGCTGTGTCCCCAGCACCACCTGTGTTTGGAAGAGACACACAATGTAAGTTATGTTTCTACAGGCATCAATGGTTCACATACATGACATTTTCTACTGTACGTCAGGATGCGTGCCTGTACACTGCTTTGTCCAAGGTTGTCACGGACAGAGATTGATATTGTTGTGGCACATTGCCCAGCCAAAATGAAACATTTCAATGTGCATGTCGAAGTGTGTGCCTGCCCAGCTCATGTATAGATTTGTCTGTACATGGCCATTACTACTCAAGGGCCATCACGTTGCTGACACAGGTGTGTCATCCCTGTACACATTTGAGCTTTAACAAAGACATACGTGCAATTCCACTGAGGAGCTGTTCTAAGATTGGGGCGTGTGTGGTAGCAGATTTTGCTAGTCTTTGTGTGTCACACTGGTGTATTGGTACGACATGGTCACAGTCCAGTATGCCTGTGATCTCTTTGGAGAAAGTGTTTTTTTTCAGTGTTCCTAGTTCCCATCTTATATCATACAAGTGATGATGTCACCATCGTTAATGAGTCTGGTGCTGAGTTTTGTACGTGCATATGTGATTTGACTTGTCAATGTTCTCCATGGTGACATGGATTGGGGAAGGTAGCACTCTGGCTTTTCAATGCTCATGACAGTGAGAGCTGGTGGTGTGTGTGTTGCAGTTTGGCTGCTGTGAGTTGCATGTCTCCTCCAATGCAGTTCAGGTTAGACCATGTGTCTACAGTGTCTATGTCAGTGAGTGGTGTGTTGTGTGAAGGATGCATATGTTGCAGCACGATGTAGGAGTGGAATGCACCTCACAACAGCACCGAGTGTGAATGAGACCATGCTATGGTGTCGGCTATATTGGTGTGTCCATTCCAATCACTGTCAGATGTCCCCTGTCAATGATGTATATGTGAGTTCCTGTGTGTTTTGTGCAATGTATTATATATGGCTCTCCACACTTGTCATCTGCAGGACACACCTCCCCAGCCAGGCCAGGGGGCACCCCTGGACACTGCATCCCCAGACAGTGAGTTTGAACATATGGTTGCAATGGCTGCGTGTGCGACCGTGTTTTTTTTGGCCAGTGCATATGTGTGATTTTCAGCCACATCATTTCTCAGGCCCGGGCATCATCTTTGTGAGTGACTGGTACCACGTGTGCAATGTGTTTTAGCATAGAAGGTGTGTGTATGGCCAGCATCTGTGTTATTTGTTTACAAGTCAGGGCCTCCTTCTCACCCAGGCCAGTTATCCCATCATGAAGCGTGCCACCATTGCAGTGGGTGCAAGTTAACTTTCAGGATGTCAGTCAGTGCAGTCCTGGTATTTGCTGTTGCCCAGGCAGTTTCCAGCATGGCCTTCTGCTCCCCACAACCAAGCCCGAGAGCATGGTTCAGTGTGAGCTTGCTGGGCCATGTGGGTGGGGAATGTCTGTGACTGCAACTCCCATCATGCTCTTGGCTACACCCCCCTTCACAGCATGCCCATACTTATGTTCTTTTTGACTGTGCTTTCCTGTGAGGGGGTGTGGCAGCAATGGCAAGATGGCTGACTGTGCAGTCCTGGTGTTTGTTGGTGCCCAGCTCCCAGCATGTCCTTGTGCTCCCCACAACAGAGCCCAGTGTCAGACATCTTGTCAGTCCATTCCCACTCCCTGTGAGTTGAGCATGGTTCAGTGTGAGCTTGCTGGGCCATGTGGGTGGGTGGGGAATGTCTGTGACTGCAACTCCCATCATGCTCTTGGCTACACCCCCCCTTCTCAGCATGCCCATACTTCCTTCCTTTTGACTCTGCTTCCCTGTGAGGGGGTGTGACAGCAATGGCAAGATGGCTGACTGTGCAGTCCTGATGTTTATTGGTGCCCAGTTGCCTGCATGGTCTGTGCTACTCACAACAGAGCCCAGGGTCAGACATCTTGTCAGTCCATTCCCACTTCCTGTGAGGCGAGCATGGTTCAGTGTGAGCTTGCTGGGCCATGTGGGTGGGTGGGGAATGTCTGTGACTGCAACTCCCATCATGCTCTTGGCTACACCCTCCTTCACTGCATGCTCATACTTCCTTCCTTTTGACTCTGCTTACCTGTGAGGGGGTGTGACAGCAATGGCAAGATGGCGGACTGTGGAGTCCTGTGGTTTGTTTGGCTACAAGTCCAAAGAGAGACCCGGTGCTTCACACAGCAGCACCCAGTGCGGTGTATCTTTGGGTGATATTTCACTACAGTGTGAGTCAATGTATTCTACCCGGTGAGTTGTGTGGAGTTTGTGTTGAGGGGTGTGTGTGTCTCCACATGCTGGTAAGTATGGTCAGAGCTGTCAGTCCTCCTTCCTACCCAGCCATACATCCCACCATGAAACGGGCTTCCATTGGAGGGAGTGCAAGTTGTCTTTCAGGATGTCAGTCAGTGGTGTCCTGCTTCTGATTTGCGCACAACCTCTACCAGGGCCTTGTGCTCCCCACAGCAGGACCCAGTGTCAGACATCTTGTCATTCATTTTCCACTCCCTGTGATGTGGGCATGGTTCAGAGAGGTCTTGAGGTGCCAATTTGGAGGGGGAGCATTATCTGTGACTACAAACCCCATCATGCTTTTGGATACACTCACTCCACCTGCATACCCACTATTCCTTCCTGTCAGTCAGCTGCACTGTGAGGTATTGTGTTTGTGGTGGCAAACTGTCTGGCGGTGTTTATTTGGCTTTGTGCCACTGCCTTGCTCTATTTGTTGGTAGGTTTGTACATGTCATGACACAGTTACAAGTCACTATGAGATGGCAGCTATTGTGTTTGTCTGACCAGCATACACATCTTGGGATGATTATCTATTGGTTACTGTGGCTTTGCTAACAGTGCATGGCTTCAGTGTCCCCTTGCCACACAATATTGAGTATGTTGGTTGTCTACTCACCAGGCTCTGGTATGTCTGCTAGACCATGGACGCTCTCTGGTGGTAGGATGTCCCGCACCTTCTCCTCCCAGGACCTGAAGTATACTGGTTTGGCAGGAGGGCCACCGCCAGTGCGCTGACTCAAGGCGTGATCTTTCTCGATGAGTTTCTTGACTCTCCTGCGCACGTCATACCACCTGTTCTGTCCTTTGTGCGCAATGTTGCTGCTTGTGCATTCATCATGTCCACAATCCTCGCCCACATCTTTGTTTTCTGTGACATGGGGGTTCTTTGGACCAATGTACCAAACAAATGTGGCTCTACTCTGATGATCTCATCTACCAGCACTTCTAACTAACTATCTGTGAACTTTGGATTCTTCTTTGGGGGCATGGTGATGGGTGGTGGTGCTGAGTGATGTGTGTGTGAGGGTGGGTAAGTGTCAGTTTTGCTAGCTGTATGTGTGGGTGCTTTTGGTGAGGTGCTAATGGTGTGAAAGTTGTGTGATGGGTGAGTTGTGAGTGTGTCTGTGGTTGCTGTGTGATGGTGTTTTCTGCTGGCTGTTGTCTTTTATTTGCAAAGGATCATGGTAGTGATTGATGACCTTTATATAGGTGCAGTCGTGGGTGTGTCTTTGTTCAAAGTTTCTTTTTTTAATATTTATTGGCTTTGTCATTGCTTGTTTGGTCCTTTTTTTGTATTTTTTCCTTTGGGTTTTCTAAGCATGAAGGAGACGTTCTTCTGACCGAGACGGACGCTGATGTTGGCTCGTGCGGGCTTCTCCGGCTCGTTCACGCTGATTTTCTTCTGTGTTTCATACGCGTCGGTCGCGGAGATCTCTATTGCTTTAGGTCCCTGTTTTCTGTGCGTGTCGGTCATGCAGCTTGGGCTCCATGCGAGTCGGTCTGGGTTTGCACGCCTTGCATCGTACTGCGAGGATCACACATCGCGGGTACGTCTCGGTCGGGTTAATTCCTGGTGCGTGTCGGTCGGTGCTACTCGCGTCCGTTTTCCGGGCGAATCAATGTTTTCCCTATGGCTCGGTCATACGGCTTGTATTCCGTACGTGTCGGTTGTAATTCACACGCGTTGCATTGTACTGCACGGGTCGTACGGTGCCGGTCCGTGTCAGTCGGTCTCCGTTCCGGGTCCGTGTCGGTCGGTACGTTTTGCGGCCAGAATCGGAATCGGGCCCCATAGTGTGCCATTTAACAAGAGTGACTTAGTAAGGACATTTAATATGTCCTCCACCTTCCACAAAAAAGGTGTGATAAAAAATAAGTTGTGGGTATCTCTTTAAGTGAAGTAACATGTACCACAGTGCTTTGTTGAGGGAAGGGGTTACAGTGTCTGCAAGGCTGCATGTCGAGGCAATAGAGGGAAATGCATGGACTATGCATACCTTTAGACGGAAGCAGTAAACAATGATCCAGGCTTAGCTAGAATACCCAAATTCACTCAAAGTTAACAGTGCATTCAATCAGGAGACTGGTCTTTTGAATAGCGAGAAAAACTGTTTACTGTATAGATGGTTGTTTAAAATCAGGTGCGTCTGTGTCCACCACAAGAGGCCCTCGTTCCCTTATCTGACAGGCCACTTCAGCTCAGAACAAACACTAGTAAATCCAAAAGGTGAAGCCTTGGGCAGTCTTCGATTTTTTATATATTTGTTTATTTTTGTTAAGCATATGCAAAGATGTTGTGCAGGTTTGAAAAAGTAAAACATGACCGTTGCAAAAAAATGCAAGGAAAGTAGAGATCGGCCCACGAGCCCTGTCATTAAAGTAAACAACTTTGGTAAACAGTCTAAATATCGAGTTTTTTATTTTGACTTACAGTAATATCGAGTTTGAAATATTGTAGGGACACAATATCGAAGTCAAGAATATCGATGACCAGAATATCGACCTGAAGGTAAGAAATATCGTTTTTGTTAACATCGAAGTTAGTAATACCGAAAAAAATATCGATGTTACTAATATCGATATTTATATCAGTGTTATATATTTTATTATGTATTTTATATGTTTGTGTTCATATTTTTTGTTAGTTATTGTACTAGTTTTAGAATATATGTATAAACTTTTTAGAAGTTAGTAAAAAATGTTGTAAGTAAATTATGCGTTTTAGTACCGCAGCGGGTTGTGGGTTTATAGGGGAATAGGGTGGGAAGTAATTTAGTTGTAATTAAGTAATTTTTTATTTTTTTATTATTGTCATTGATAATTCATTTTATGTTAAATAATTATTCATTGGTAATTAATTTGTATTAATTGGTAAATAATTGTTATTAATGTATTAATTGGTAATTATATCAAGTGTAATAATTTATTATTGAAGTGTGTTGCGAGTTTATAGGGCAAAAGAGTGGCAAGTAATTTAATTGTAATTAAGTAATTATTTGTTTTTATTTATTGGTATTGATAATGAATTTTATGTTAAATAATTATTAATTTGCAATAAATTCTTATTAATTGGTAATTAATTTTAATTAATTGATTAATTGGTAATTATATTAAGTGTATTCATTTATTAATGAAGTGTGTTATGAGTGTATAGGGCAATAGGGTGGGAAGTAATTTAATTGTAATTAAGTAATTATTTATTTTATTGTTGATTTTCGATAATTAATTTATTGTTAATTAATTATTAATTGGTAAACACTTTTTATTAATTAATATGTGCACGTTTTGGGAATTAAATTGATTACTAATTAATAATTGGTAATTTATTGTATTCCATTAATATTTATTGGTATTTATCAATAATGTATTGGTAATTAATTATTCATTGCTATATAATTTTTATTAGTTATTGTTTTGGGGTATTGGAAATTAATTATTTTTTATTTTATTATTATTTGGTAATTAATTGTTAATTAATTATTAATTGGTAATTATTTTAAAGTACTTATTTATTGGTATTCTTAATTAATTTATGTTATTTAATAATTAAATTATTATTCATTTTTTTAAAATTATTGTAATTATTAATAAGTTATTTTTACCCGTACTCTATCCAACGCTTTCCCTACTGTTGCACTCTCTGGAGTTGGAATAGTAATGTTTACCCCTACGCTATCAAACACTTTCCCTACTGTTTCACTCTATGGAGTTGGAATAGTAATTTTAACCCCTACGCTATCCAACACTTTCCCTACTGTTGCACACTCTGGAGTTGGAATAGTAATTTTAACCCCTACGCTATCCAACACTTTCCCTACTGTTGCACTCTCTGATGTTGGAATAGTAATTTTAACCTCTACGCTATCCTACACTTTTCCTACTGTTGCACTCTCTGGAGCTGGAATAGTAATTTTTACCCCTACGCTATCCAACACTTTCCCTACTGTTGCACTCTCTGGAGTTGGAATAGTAATTTTTACCCGTACGCTATCCAACACTTTCCCTACTGTTGCACTCTCTTGAGTTGGAATAGTAATTTTAACCCCTACGCTATCCAACACTTTCCCTACTGTTGCACTCTCTGGAGTTGCAATAGTAATTTTAACTTCTACGCTACCCAACACTTTCCCTACTGTTGCACTCTCTGGATTTGGAATAGTAATCTTTACCCCTACGCTATCCAATATTTACTGTTTTAGTTAATGTAGTGTATAATTTATTTTACATTTTTTTTAATTTGTTATATATATTTGTATTTATATTATAGTTGTATGTGTATGTATATATTTATAATTTATCAAATGTTTTTTAACAATTTAATTTTATAAGTAAATACAATAATTAATTGTAAATATTATTAAGTAAGTATATATATATTATATGTTATATGCATATGTTTAATTTTTTTACATTATAGTGCCGATTCCGATCCAGTAAAAAAAATTCCCATACGACTCGTATCCGTATATTTTTACTTACGAATCGTACTAGTCCCATCCCACATGTGAAGTACGATTCATACGTGAAAAATACATACGATTCGTATCGGGAAAAGGTCTATGAGACGTACCCGGACAGTTTTACTTACAAATCGTAACACTGAAGTCCGAGCGCACAAGTACGATCTGTCCCACCTTTCTGAATACACAAGTGTTTTTAAAACGTCCCATACGTAGTGAACCCTGTACCACTCGTATCCCGGGTAAATTTGTGCCTGGGATACGAGTCGGACAGCCCCCCCTCCCCCTGCGTATGTCCGCATGTACCCCTGTATGTCAGCACCGTACCCCTGTATGTCAGCACCGTACCCCCCCATGTCCGCACCGTACCCCAGCCCCGTACTTGGACGCACCGTACCCCAGCACCATACCCCAGCCCCGTACTTGGACGCACCGTACCCCAGCACCGTACCCCAGCCCCGTACTTGGACGCACCATACCCCAGCACCGTACCCCAGCCCCGTACTTGGATGCACCGTACCCCAGCCCCGTACTTGGACGCACCGTACCCCAGCACCATACCCCAGCCCCATACTTGGACACACCATACCCCAGCACCGTACCCCAGCCCCGTGCTTGGACGTACCATACCCCAGCACCGTACTTGTACGCACCGTACCCCAGCACCGTACCCCAGCCCCGTACTTGGACAAACCATACCCCAGCACCGCACCCCAGCACCGTACTTGGATGCACCGTACCCCTGCACCGTACCCCAGCCCCGTACTTGGACACACCGTACCCCAGCACCGTACCCCAGCCCCGTACTTGGACGCACCGTACACCAGCACCATACCCCAGCATCGCGTATGTACAGACCTTACAACAACATTGCGTATGCGAGCACAGTACAACAACATCGCGTATGTTCGCACCTTACATACGCGAAAACGACTCGTACTGAACCAGGACACTGTAAAACAGCACAAGGAGGGTCAATTCGACTCGCACAACACCACAAAACACGTCTACAGTAGAAAAAACATCAAAATGACTGACCTGGCACATCCAAACAGGCAAATAGAGACCCAAACTCACAACCACCTCTTATAACACACCCCCCAAAATTTCAAACTCACGCACACCCACAAATGGACTAATAAAAAGGGCCCACACAAACAAACCATGAGCCTTTGCAACAGACTCACTGCAGCTACAGAGCACACCCCAACAACTGCACCCATACACTTTAACATATACACCTTCACACCTTCACACAAACTCCTTCACACATACCCTCTTCACATTCCCGCACACACCTTCCCATTCACACCCACACACCCACAACCATCCACACCCTCACCCCACACCATGCCCACAGACAAGAATCCAAAGGTCACAAGGGAGGAGCTGGACATCCTTGTCAACAAAGTCATCAGAGTCGAGCCACAGCTCTTTGGAACATTGGTCAGACAGACCAGCATAGCCGAAAAATCACGCCTGTGGCAGAGGATCGTCGATAGGGTGAATGCTGTTGCACCCATCAGAAGGACCAGGAATGAATGCCAAGCCAGGTGGTACAATCTGCGGAGGGCAGTCAAGCGGAAGATGAACGAGGACTACGCCCAGAGCAACATCACTGGAGGTGGGCTGCCCCGCAGACCAGTACATTACCATCCCTGGGAGGAGAAGGTGATGGCCCTGCTTCCGCCGATGGGAGTACATGGACTCCAAGGAGTTGCAGAGCCTGGTGAGTACACAAACAACTTACGTAACATGGGGGTAATGGCATCCACACCCCAACTACACCAAATGCACGCATCTACCCCCAAGCCCTCACCGGACACAACCACACTCAAAAACAACGCTCATGCCACTAACATGTGTATGCCCCATTCACAAAGCAAGGCCATGCCATGTCCCAGGCTACACGAAGCACTAACCCAAGACTGGATGTCCCGGATGCTGGGAGGGTGGGGCTCACAAAACACATTGTTCAACTTTGAATCAGACACCATTGCCCTCAGCCCTTAAGGCCCAGGGACATACCCATGCACCATGCTCAATGCACAGGGACTGGCAAAGTACTGAAAAGGTAGCTGACACTTGGCCCTGCTATAGGCAGCACAAGGCCCTCCTGTGACCACTGCAAACTCAAACACCAACACAACAAGCTCAGATATCTAGGACAGGAACTCACACTCACTGTCATGGCAGCATGCTCCATGGGGGGACAGATACATCACCTGGGAGACCCACTGCCAAATCACACTACACCCACCAGCAGGCCCTGTCACACACACCCCTTACACAAGCACTCACCCCCGGGGCAGGCAATGGATTTACCCACTCTCACAATGGACATGTGACACAACAAGATCAATCCATAGCCAAAGAAGCATCCAAGCCAAAAATCTACATGTCAGACACTCAGGAAAACATATCAATCTGTCCCCCGCAACATACCCATCCACAAGTGAATATTGAGGAGAATGCTAGGCACATACAACTACCTGGAGGAACTGTGTCAACTTGAATATGTATGAAACATGGATGTCGCATGAAACAGCATTAACATTGTCTCTCTCCCACACACAGGGCAACCTCATGGATCTCCCCCCAACAATGGGGGGGAAGAATCACAGTCCCAGGCTCTGGGAGGAACCTGAGCCCACCGGCAGCGACGCCTCTCAACACTCCGTAGATGACCCCAACCCACCTGGACCCTCTGGTGTCCAAGCCCCTGCAGCACCTGCTTCAGGAACATCTGTGCCAACCACCACCCCCATTCCTGCCATATCCCAGGAGACACCCAGGAGCCCTGCCCGCAGTGAACAACTGAGCCTGTCTGACCTGGAAGGACAAGGTTCGCCGGGCACCCAGGAGGAGGCAGACAACCCCGCAACTGCCATCCCTCAGGGGTCCCGTAGACCCGATGTGCCCACAACGGCAGGCTAGGCCCGTGTGGGCAGGGGTGGTGGGAGTGGAGGCAGGCGGAGGCGAGAACCTGACCAGCCAGCTGAAGGGACCGGTATGTCACACATACGCAACATCATGGATGCATACCGGCGTGACACCAGGTCCATCAGGCCGAGCAACACGCCAGTCAACAAGACCACCAAGGACGGATGGAGGCAAGACTGGCTGAGCTCCTGGCGGTGCAAATGGACAGAAGCCGTTCACTCCGTCGGATCGCTGACAACATGGGCAACCCTCCCTGTGCAACCAGGCGAAGACCACCACCAGCCACAGGGAGGGAGGAGGATTCGTCCGACGGAGCGTCCCAAACATCGTCAAGGCCTGCATCTGAGGGTCCCGCGAGGAAGGTGGGTCGTCCACGGAAAAGACCGTGAGAGACAGCGGACCAGCCGCATCTCCCAGGTCACCTGGCCTGGCACCTGGCCTTCATGCACAACAGCATCACCTCATTCACTGACATTCTCTGCCACATGGACTTGCTGGTCACAGTCTGACCAATGATGACAAACACTGTGTTCTGGACTCTGATGACTTCAACTGCCAAGGATCCCATCTCCCCCTGTGAAATTTGGATTCTAGGCACACTGTATAGCACCTATTTTTTCCCATAAAACACGCCCCCCACCGAGAATAAAACTAAATTTCTTTAATTAGATGTTGCAGTCATTTTGCATGAGTCCACAACATACATGTGGGGAAATGTCAAACTATGCCTGAGTGTTGAACTAACTCCAGCCATCCATACCCTGGGATCTGAGTCTGGTACAGGACACACATGGGTCACAATGTATCATCCAATACAGACATGGAGCACAATACTCACCCGTGATGGCCTCAAGCTGCTGAGGGGGCGCTTGGAATACTGTGCGGACAGACCAATTTTGAAGAGTATCATTAAGGCGGAGAGGGCATGGCTCATGTGGAGGTTCCCAGGGAGGGAGTCCCAGGTATGTTTGGCCAGGTGGAAGAACTATCTCCTGCATGCTGGAGTTCGGTGGATGTGAAGAATGTTGGCCAGGGCAAGGTTGGATGCACGGAGTTGGCCCAACGGGGTCTTGGATGACAGACGTCCAAGGTTGGTTTGGGGTCTGGGGTTGTGGACTGCCTCCTGAGTGTGGGTGAGGAGTGTGAAGGTCATCCTGCAGCAGACAGTGATCCATTGCAGCTATCTCAGGTGGACGGTGATGTGGCTGGGGTGCGGGATGTTGAAGCTGAGGTGTGCAGATGCACCCTGGATGTGGACAAGTTTTCCGGGAGTGTGGCTGTATTTGCTCCGTAGAGGGCGGGGCTGTAGTTGACACGGCTGGTGTCGTGGACCTGGGGGACGGTCTGTCTTGCCTTGGAGTGGATCTATCTGTGGATCATGTGCATCATGCGGAGGGTGTTGCAGCATGAGGTACAGATTCTGGTGAGTTGCATGGCAATTGTGAGCAACGAGTCCATGATGCACACCATCTTGTGTGCGTGGCCACTGGGTGCTGGTGCAGTGCCCTGACGGGTGGGACACAAGGAGTTGACCCAGCTGTAAGGGGACAATCCTCAGATGATTACCTCAGTCCTGTACAAGTCCAGCCTCAGGTGGCTGATGTTCAGCCATTCATCAACGGACCTCATGCCTTCTTGAAGGTTGGAACTGGCAATGGCTGTGTCTTTGGTGAGGGTGAGGAGCAGCTGGCTGACAATGGCATACGAGATGATGATGAGGTTGTGTGTGCATGTGATGGTGGAGTGGGGGTCATGGACACATTGAAGATTGACACGCTGAGAGATGAGCCCTGGGCCATGTGCCAGATGACGCCACTGTACTACATGCTGAAGGCTTGAGTCCCACTCCCATGGCCTTGCTGGTGAGCTACTTGGTGATTTCATCCTGGTCTATCCCCTGGATACCAGTGTTGGAGATGTGTGAGCTGACAGTGTGTGAGCACATCATGTATAATGCTGTGGAGAGGTCAAGGGGGACGGCCTCACCATTGTTGAGCAGGGCAAAGTTGTCGGTGTTGGTGGCAATGATGACGGTTGCAGTGGGGTGATTACTGTGAAAGATGTGGTTGATATGGATGCACTTTAGTGGGGAGAGATGTGAAGGATTATTAGATAAGGTAAACTATTTTTTCTTCACCAAAAGGTGAGCAAGGAAAATCTTCCTTTTTGTTTATTTACCCTCACACACCCTAGTGGTATCATGCTTCATCATCGGGTCACCCCGACGCCTATAAGTCGGGGTGGGCTCAACCACAGTGTTGGGAGCTCTTGTTAGAAGTTTTTTGACCTGGGGGGCTGAAAGATTAAACACCTCAGACAGATCCCCGGTATCCCTTTATTTTTGGGTCTGTCTGGGTTATTAAAAAAGAATATTGGGTCTTATTGGGAGTCTTATGGTCCTAAGACCCTAGTGCCAACATGTTTCAGTCCAATAATGGCCGTAAAGGTCCAGGACTTTCTTCAGGGCAAAGTAGGCCTCCCTAGGAGACAGGACAGACGGCAATTCCCTATCCTGTACGTAGTGCAAGGGCAGAGTAGCTGCTCCTTGTGTAAGTAATTGATAATTTATCAATCACGTGTCATACTCCATCTGTAAAGAGAAGAACAAACAACAAAGAAAACAAAACAACATACATTTGTACGGTATAGTCATAGTATTTCCATAATACTGTGTCCCACATTGCGTGCTTTGGAAATAAATAAAGAACCACACGTGCCAAATTGTGTCTATGACATAGTGGTAATCAATTATTTCCAAACATGTGCCACTCATATACGTATCTTCACATAATACTATTACGTGACAGATGATTGGTGGGGTGGCAATTGCACTCAAAAAACTGACAAAAGATTCATGTCAGTAGGTCTATATATTCACTAATAAAACACTCTATGCCTCGCACTCACTCAACACTCATACCGTGCTTGTGAATAAAATAACGGTAATCTTAGTCATGGTCATTTATCATTATCCCTCCTTGTCATGGTTTGTGCAGTAAAATTCAACAAAAATTCCCTTACCAAAGTCTTGAAGGGTTTCTGTGTCTCAGGGGACCGAAAAGCATCAGATCTCGAAACATACAAAAAGGAAGCAGTTATCCTTACTAACAAACTGAAACAAAAAATGTACCCGACTAAGATTGTAGATAGAGCAAACAAGAGAGCCCGTAACACACCAAGAGAGGCTCTTTTGGAAACACACGTAAAGAAACAGTCTGACCAATTGATATGTGTTACCACATATAATACATCTTCTAATGATCTAAAAAAGATAATAAATAAGAAGTGGTCCAGTGGAACGAGATGCCTTGACCACTCTTCAATCCAGGACGGACATAATTATAAAACCGGCGGATAAAGGTGGAGCCACGGTTATCCAAAGTACTAGTGCCTATAGGACTGCCTGCATGAATTTACTAGCAGATACTAGGTACTATAAAAAGATCAATAGAGATCCCACACAACGGATTAAAACTACCATCTCTACGCTGACAGCGAACGCATTAGACAAAGAGTGGATTACCAAGAAGGAACATGACTTTCTAAACCAGGAGGATCCAAGAATACCTTTATTCTACACAATCCCGAAAATACATAAAGGGAAAATTCCACCGCCAGGCAGACCAATTGTCTCTGGGATAGGGTCCCTTCGTGAACCTCTATCCAATTACACAGACTGGTTCCTACGTCCTCTTGTAACTAAGATCAAATCCTATGTACAGGACACTAAGCACCTCTTCAATCGACTGGATAAAATACAATATAATCCAGATGTGAACATCCTGGTCAGCCTTGACGTTGAGGCGTTATATACAAACATTCCTCAGGCTGAGAGTATTAGGGTAGTTGAAGAAATTCTCAAACAAGAAGAATGGCCATGGGCGGCACCAATTGAATGGATCACCACCCTTATCCATTTGGCACTCACAGAAAACTTCTTTAAGTTTGAAAACCAGATATATCTTCAAACCCACGGCACTTCGATGGGCAGTACATTCGCCCCGAGCTTGGCCTGTCTATATGTTGGGTTTTTTGAAGATCAATATATATGGACACAGAATCCATTCTCTGCCAATATACGGTGTTGGTATAGATATATTGATGACGTCTTCCTGATCTGGGAAGGAGATATGATTGGTCTTAATAACTTCAAGACATTGATCAATAGTCTGAATCCTCACCTCCATTTCACAATGACAATGAACAGAGAAAGAATATCATTTCTAGATGTAATCTTCACAGCTAGTGAAGGCACTCTTAAGAACTCCCTGTTCACAAAAGCTACAGACAAGAACAGCCTACTTAGATTTGATAGCGCACATCCACGCTCACAAAGGGAAAATCTACCTGTGGGTCAATTCTTAAGGGTTCGTAGAAACTGTTCAGATCTCGAAACATACAAAAAGGAAGCAGTTATCCTTACTAACAAACTGAAACAAAAAATGTACCCGACTAAGATTGTAGATAGAGCAAACAAGAGAGCCCGTAACACACCAAGAGAGGCTCTTTTGGAAACACACGTAAAGAAACAGTCTGACCAATTGATATGTGTTACCACATATAATACATCTTCTAATGATCTAAAAAAGATAATAAATAAGAAGTGGTCCATTTTGACTTCGAACACAATATCTTTTGAGAAACCTATGTTCTCATTTAAAAAGAACACAAGTCTGAGAGATGTACTAGTACATACTGATACATTCACACCAAAAACAACTAATCAATTAACTCTCTGGAGAACGCCCCAGGTCACTGGACACTATCCTTGTGGTTCATGTGTAGCATGTCCGTTCACTGAACACACTAAAACAATAGAGCTAGGATTACACTCTCCATGGGAACAAAGATCACATACCAATTGTAATTCTGAAGCAGTGATCTATATGATCAAGTGCCCATGTGACCTAATGTTTATTGGGATGACGAGTCGTAAAGTAAAAGTGCGCATCAGTGAACATAGGAGCACAATAAGACGTGCAATAACAGCGACTAAACTTACTGCACACTACAATGATAAAAAACATAAGGATACAGAGATCAAGTGGACCATTATAGAAAAAATTAAACATGCAAATAACCTGCAACGCAAACTTCTGGAACGTGAACAACGATGGGTTCACCGATTAAAAACTCATGAAAGGGGCCTAAATGACTGTATACCCTGGAACCAATTAACCAGATGAAGGAAATCAATTTAAATACAACTAGGCCGTATACCTGTATGTTAAGTTGCCCCCCTTTTTTGAGTAATGTTGAAACTATATATCCAACTTAGGAACCTTAACAAGGTAGTCATACAATTGGTTATTCATTTCTAAAATAGCAGTACCAGAATACACCATTTTGGGGCTCATAATCTTGATCCATGATGAAAGGTATATGAACATGATCATCATATATCTTTACGCGTTGTATCAGTCCCGATACGAGCAAAAATACACCAGTGAACACCACGAATTGAATAGCTCCTGTAACATATTCCAAATGGCTATTCCCAAAGGACAAGAGACACCACATAATAGTAATTGTTTATGACACTTAAGTATTATATGTTTCGTATGAATTGCTCTTTCAAATTTGGAAACTACAATTCCCATAATCCTTGGAACATAACATTCGGCAGTGTACTAGGCTCGATACATCAACTGGTGTTCATCTACCAATATGAGCCATTTAATATACACAAGTGACGATTTCCTTAAAACATTACGAACTTGTGTATATCTTAATTTATTTAACAGGTTTTTTTTAAAATCGTTGTTTACTGTTAGAGAGCATAGAAACATACCTTGCCTCATATAACTAACTATTTCAACACAATAAATTGAACCAGACGCGTAAGCATTGCGCGTTAGAATGGCTGAAGGTCCTTATATATACAGATGAGAGACAGAGACAATATGTCAGCAGAAAGACTTCTAGTTTTCCGTTGTTTTTCACCGACATCGTTATAAACTATAACTCCCATGATCCTCTATACGTCATATGCGCCATTGCGTCATATTGACGACGCGGACTATCGCCTACCAATCAGTGCCTTTGATAATACGGAAGTACAAAAACCCGGCTCTTTCGCAATACTAACGCGAAAGCCGGGAACCGAAGCCAAGTAGGTGTGCTGGCGGGGCAGGACTCTTGACGAAGTAAGTCACGGATAGGCATATGGGGATCCACCTCTATCGTTTTCAGTCGTGTTCCTCCATATGGGGAACACGCGGGAAAAGATACGCGGTCCAAAAATCACTTACTTTGTTTCCTTACATCTCCTTTACCTACCCGGGGTTACAACATTAGGGTTTGACTATAGAGCTACCCCTAGATGCTTTTCGTTCCCCTGAGACACAGAAACCCTTCAAGACTTTGGTAAGGGAATTTTTGTTGAATTTTACTGCACAAACCATGACAAGGAGGGATAATGATAAATGTACATGACTAAGATTACCGTTATTTTATTCACAAGCACGGTATGAGTGTTGAGTGAGTGCGAGGCATAGAGTGTTTTATTAGTGAATATATAGACCTACTGACATGAATCTTTTGTCAGTTTTTTGAGTGCAATTGCCACCCCACCAATCATCTGTCACGTAATAGTATTATGTGAAGATACGGATATGAGTGGCACATGTTTGGAAAGAATTGATTACCACTATGTCATAGACACAATTTGGTACGTGTGGTTCTTTATTTATTTCCAAAGCACGCAATGTGGGACACAGTATTATGGAAATACTATGACTATACCGTACAAATGTATGTTGTTTTGTTTTCTTTGTTGTTTGTTCTTCTCTTTACAGATGGAGTATGACACGTGATTGATAAATTATCAATTACTTACACAAGGAGCAGCTACTCTGCCCTTGCACTACGTACAGGATAGGGAATTCCCGTCTGTCCTGTCTCCTAGGGAGGCCTACTTTGCCCTGAAGAAAGTCCTGGACCTTTACGGCCATTATTGGACTGAAACATGTTGGCACTAGGGTCTTAGGACCATAAGACTCCCAATAAGACCCAATATTCTTTTTTAATAACCCAGACAGACCCAAAAATAAAGGGATACCGGGGATCTGTCTGAGGTGTTTTAATCTTTCAGCCCCCCAGGTCAAAAAACTTCTAACAAGAGCTCCCAACACTGTGGTTGAGCCCACCCCAACTTATAGGCGTCGGGGTGACCCGATGATGAAGCATGACACCACTAGGGTGTGTGAGGGTAAATAAACAAAAAGGAAGATTTTCCTTGCTCACCTTTTGGTGAAGAAAAAATAGTTTACCTTATCTAATAATCCTTCACATCTCTCCCCACTAAAGTGCATCCATATCAACCACGTTTGATTTGTTAGAGTAATTTAAGTGACTAATTGATTATAAACAGGAGGAGTTACTCTAACTCTGAAACCTCTCTACCCTTCTAGGTATTGAAAAAAGTTTTTTCATTTAACCTTTAATGTGAATATACTGTGAAAGATGGTCTTGTGCAGGTTGCCTGGAGCTCTTTGTGTGGAGGAAGTTTGTCAGTTGCTCGTTGACTGTCTTCCTGATGACATTTGCTGGCTAGGGAAGCACGGTGATGTTCCTTGAGAGCCTGCGTTCCTGCCGTCCATTGTCTAAGAAGGGCCTGGGTCACTGCATGCCTCTATCTACCATGGAATGTGGCTAACTCCAATGATACATACATGACGTGATGGACGGGGGCTACAAGGATGGGGAATGATATGGTTGAGATGTTGTGTGTGAAGGGGCCTGATGGAGATCCCCAGGGGATGTTGCACATGAGCCGGGTGTTGTATCTGCTGATGATGGAAGTCCAAAACCTGAGGGGGGTTGGTCCTGCGTATAATAGTGCGTTCTGCCTCTGTGTGCCAAGGCTTGTGTGTATGTCCATGAGCTTGCAGTGGTAGAAAGTTGCAAGGGATTGGCTCAGCCTTGCAAGGGTGGGGTGTCTTTTGGATGGAGAGCTGATGTCAGTGCACTCACAATGCTGATGAGCTCCTTGATGTCGTGCGGTTTTTTGGCCTCGGCCCCATCTGAAGGATCTCCAATTGTCCTTGCTGATGATATGGTGATGGCTGTGTGTGCCGTTTTCCAGGGTTGTAAGGCCACTGATGGTTATTTGTGTTGCAAGCTGTGCACAAGAGTCCTGCTAGACGTGTATGAGTTAATTGTTGATGTGCGTCACAGGAAAGTCCGTCAACGTGGCTAGATTGTTGGATCAGTTGCTGATCCAGTGTGTGAGGTTGCAGGGTGTGCCGGTGGTGTTGGTTCCAGTGTCCCACACAGCATGTCTGTGTTGACTTACATCAAGCATCTTTGGGGGATTGGTAGCGGGGTGTGTGGAAGTGTGTTGCTTGTCGGAGACTTGGATGCTAATGTGGATGGACCAATGATGGATGCTGGTGTGGTTCTCATCCAGCCAGAAGTTCCTGGCCCACAGCCACATGTATCCAGTAGATGTGAGGGCATGCGTGAAGATGATCATGTTGATGGCTTTGGGGAATTGTGGATGTAGGCCTGGAGATCTGTTGATGAGTGTTACTCTGAGGGTTTGCAGGGGGTTTGTGCCAAACCGGATTTGTGACCGTGAGTGCGTACTTGGGAATAGATATCAATTCATCCTCCGGGATTGTTTCTGCCGTCCCTGCGGGTGCTCTTGTATCCGTCTGAGATGGCAATGAAGAAGTTGTGTGCTGAGGATGCCTTCATCCAGGTCACTGTCATGAAGGTGATGTGTGGGCCTGTTGTGTTGAGGAGGTAACAGAGTCCAATGGCGTGCTGATGGACGGAGCCGGTGTGGAGTAGGAGGGACATGACCTGGTTGGTGTGACAGGGCCTGGAAGGCGGGACAGCGCTGTGTAGGCAGTTGGAGTTGCACACTCAGCATGCGAAGGTGTGGTGTGTGCGCTTAGGGTATGCCTGAGAGCAGGCGGTTGATTTTCGGTCGGACATTGCTTGGAGGGTGGCTGCAACATGAGACTGTTGTGTGATGTGGGTCATGCAAGGACATGAGGGTCCTGCAATGTGCACATTGAATGCGCTGACGGTCCTGCCTTTGACACAGCGTGGCCGCAATAGTGGCACAGGCAAGCTGATGACAGCCTAATGAATGGGTGGAGGGAGGAAAGGAGGAGCATCTTGGAGGCGTGTGGGTTGCAGAATCTGGGAACTTGGTGGGCCCTTGCCACAGGGGCCGCAGCAGCAGGCGACATGTACTGGAAACTAGGCCGAAAGTAGCACACAAAGACAAGGATGTCAGAAAGGACAACTGCAACAGGCGTATGTAAAGGAAGGAGTGTCAGGTTACTCATGGCTCAACCAGAGGAAATGGATGAACAATCACCAAAGATGACTGACACAGGATCAGGAAACAGAAGGCCGAGCTGTGCACAGGATACACACCCTCAGCAGGCATTGACGGCCCTTTGGGGGGAGCAACCTGCCCAAATACATACACAACCATGGACTTCAAGCACAGTAGAGATTATTAGCCATGAAGAACTGCATGCATGTTGCCGAACTACACATACACTCATATGCACAATCTTTGACAACTATGCCAGAGATGACGCATGCAAAGTGGCAAGAGACCTGCATTGACAGAGATCAGGCACTTTGGAGGGTGAGGAACACCTTTATTACTCAAGCTCACACTAAGGGAAATGCATCAATATGAACAGACTCACAGGTCATTTGACTGAACATGTGGGACCTTCGCTGGACACCCCCTTCACAACACGGATGTTGTAAATCCAAATGAACTGGCACACAAGTTAAGGGGATGAGCCAAACACATCCTGCTGCACACGGAGAAGCTGCAATTCCCCATTGAGCCTGTTATGGGGATGTCCCACACTATGTCCACCCGTAGCATCCCGTATGTTTCAGAGGGAAGTTTTACACACATTGATGCCTTCATCAGAATCCAAAATCCATTACAGATGACTGTCACGAAGGGTGACTATCAATTCATGGGAGTCATGCTACATGTTATGTGCCCCATGGTGAGTCGCCATTTATGCATGGTAACACAACATGCACAGAAGCAGTCCCCACACATTTCAAACACGTACCACCCCCAAAATGCCTTGCTGCAATCCTTACCCAAAATGACATTTCCCCATGTCTGTGCATGGATTGCTGATTCAGCAGACGTTGCAATACTCATAAGGAATAGCAGGAGGACAACGATGACACGAGCAGACTGCGCAAGAACCTGGGAATGACAGACACACAAGAAGTCAGCTAAAAAGATTTTTCTCCGCATACATTGTCATATACTAAACATGAACAATGTTGTCCCCATGCTAATTTAAATGAAAGAGTCTCTGCAAAAATGTGTGGAATGACATCATCACTCGAGTGACACATCAGAACACACATCTAAGTCACTTAGCATACAGTCAGCTGGACACACACATTGCAACACATGCCACCCAAGGCTACAAGCGTGCACACTCAGACCCTGAGGAACTTCGATTTTCGATCACGATCGAATCGACCCTCCATTTTGTAACCCGCTGCCATTTTGTGTTGCCATCACTCAGGCAGCACGGCGAACGAAGTCTATTCTGCTTTTCCCGTAGTTTGGTGTCAAAATACGTCCTCGGCCTTGTTTGTGAAGCTGATGTTTGGACTAGCCGAGTACACTAATCCGTGTCTGGCTTTCCTAATCCCTGTTTCAACTATCTGTAGGCTCACACTATTCTTTCCCAATCATATCTTATCGACTGGCCTTCACTGTCTCCTGCTAGAATTCTCTTGTGTCATGCCTGTCCTCCAATACACACAAAGGTATCTCACCACCTGCAAGTCAGTTGTAATCTGTTAATAAATTTGTTCGGGGGTGGGATGACAAACACAGTTGGAGGAGAGGTCTCTTCGAGTCATCTGATCTTTCTGTTTTCGAACCCTTCTTACTGGTTCCGCTTTGTTTTCCACTTACCCTATTGGCTCTTTTCTTCTTTGCTTGGGGCGTGTGTTTTGTTAATAATTCTGTATTGTATAGTATTTAATCTGATGCGCCACAGAGTGAAGTGGCAGTCTCCTGAAAACCTACTTTGTGTACTTCTAGGATAACTGTAATAGCTGCAGCTAAATAAATCCAATCTTCTAACGCCAACAGAGTGTCCCGTGTCTCTGTGTAACGAAGCAGGTGAACCCAGAAGACGGAGGGCGTACCCTGCGCCTCCAGGTCCAAAAGGTTCTGGTTCTTCAATTGGCGCCCAGCGTGGGGCGGTTTCAGTGGTACTGGTTCTGCTCGAAGGTCGTGAGGAACCTCGCAAGAAAATTCCGGAGGGTTTGCGAGCCACACTAAGCGACCCCTGTATGTCGAAAGTGGTCCGAAGGTCTTTTGCAGCGCGGTTACTCCTTCCTGACGGCTACTGGCGACCGCTGCCCTGACTGCTGCCCTGCTTTGGCCCATTCCTTTGGTGATGTATGATAAAGCGAGACGATAAACGGGCCTCTGTTGGTGGAAGAAGACGTCCTTAGTTAAGTTAAGTATTTTCGTGGGTCGCGCCCACAAATTTTGGTTCTTTGTTTGATGTCCTTAGGTTACTTAGATTTAGTCATTGCAAAGACTAAAGCCGAGGGTAAGTGCATTTGTGCTGCGTAAACTGAGTTTTACTCCCTTGAAGTTTGTGAACAGTCCAGAGACATTGTGAAATGCCTGGTCTGACTAAGATTGGAAGAATTTGTTGTCTTGGTTGTAATAGGGACTCCCAACTTGAGGACTCTTGTCCGATTCCTTCGGTTGGAACTCCCACATATGAGCTCTACTCGAATCATGGTATCGGCCCCATTGCCTTTAACAAGACATGGACTCGATACACGAAGAAAGATGGTGTTCTTAAATGGCCAGAAAACGGTAGTTTTGACCCTGATGTGTTAGATAATTTAGAAACAGTTTTGTTCAAAAGAAAAGCCCGGCCGGCAATGTTTGACTCTCTTCGCCTTTGGCGTAAGGAAGCCAAACAGAAAGAAATTAAACAAGCAAAACAAGCTAGGAAAGCACAGGGTATGACGATTATACAGGCTGCCCAATAATTTCAAGAATGATTAAATTGACAATGCGACTGAAATTTCAGAAAGACAACATCGTATGGCGATAGATCAATGCTATCCGGTGTTGCCTGTTTCTCCTTCTGAGAACAAGAAAGATATAGAAGAAGATCCCCTAATGTCCCGTTTATTGAGGTTGCCTCCGCCCTATGCGCAAAATGCCAATGTGCCTCAGCCGTTACAGCCTGCTCAGTTGCTGGTAGTACCCCCGCCGGTTCCGGCTCTTCAGCATTTGCCTCCTCCAGTACTACCGCCCTTGCCGGTTTTACCATTAGTTTCAACTTCTCAGCCTTCATCTCCTGATCTTAGCTCTCCTTTGCCTTCTGCTCCTCCTGTGATTTCTAGTTCTCCTCTTGATAATTCTCCTAATATTCTGTCTCCAGTTCTGATGTCTAATTCACCATCCATGCGTAAGCGTCTCACAGATTCTGTCACTAGTATTTTATCTCCTTTCTTTGGAGCACTTAATGCGTCTCCGGCTTTTGCTCGAAGACAATCTCGTAGTCAGTTCCCAGATTTCGAGGAACGAGAGAAGCTAGATTCTCTTGCACGAAGATGGATCAAGAAGGGTCCACAATATAGTATGTCTGATATTATGCCTACCTTTTTGCAATGGAATGCACCTACGCAAAGGTATGTTTTTAATGTAATGTGCGATATTCTCATTAAAGAATGGGAAGATGTGAGTTCGAGTTCGATCTCACAAGATTTGTTAGATGTCCAAGCCGATTTTGAAAAAGGACTTATTGTAGGTTCCAAAGTTGAGGAAGCTGTAAGGACACTCATCTCTTATAGAACCTTATTGTTCTCTCAGATTTTTCTTGATTCTGATCCGTCGGTTAAACTGACATCGAAAAATTACCCTATGAGAGAGGTTCCTCCAGTATGGAAGGAAGAAGTTGCGGCAGCAGGTGCTAATCCAGCTATTCCAGCTCACTTTCAGCGTATATGGGTACATGTACCATGGAAGAGATCTGAAGTTTTGGCCCTTAAGCAGACTCTACCAGATCCTCGTAAGAACCCTGCAGGTTATTACAAAGAATTATCGCAGACAATCGATGCTTGTATTATGAATCTGGCAGATATTGATATGTTAATGGGTAATGTAGTCCCACAGACAATATGGGCTAAGATTCGTAGAGAGGATCATGCACAGGAACTGGGTGCTACTTGGGATGTCATAGCTGATACAGATAGAGACTAAGTGGGTGGTGCAAAGCCTGACGCTTTGATCTCGGAGCTTCCTGGTAGAATCATTACGTTAATGAAAACTATGATGCCTGCATTGAGAGTGAATTGCGATAAGCTAGCAGCATGTAAACAAAAGAAAGATGAAAGTGTCTCTGATTTCTTTACTCATTTCGAGGAGACATTTGTTGATCATAGTGGTCAGGACATGGCTACCGAGGGTGGACAGCGACTATTCGTGGACAAATTTGTATTCAATTTGCTTCCCGAGCTGTCACACAAATTAAAGGATTCGGAAAGTTCTTGGGCTGTTTCTTCTTCTGCCCAGATATTGGCTACTGCACAATATTACGAGAATAGGGACAAAGAAGAAAAAGAAAAGCAAGAGAAAAAGACGAAGATTTAAAAACGAAGGTTCTCTTGCAGCAAGCTTATCCGCCACGTTATGTTCAGCCTCAGACTCAACAGCCACCGCAGTTTCAGAGATTGTATCAGAAACCTGAGCCATACATTCCGCGACCTTTGTTAGGTCCTAATCAATGTGCCTATTGTAGAGAGGAAGGTCATTTTAAGAGCCGTTGTCCGGTTTTATTGCAGCGCAATGGAGCGTCATCTGCTCCACGAGGACGTGCTGGCCTCCAGTCAGCAAACAGAGGTAGAGGTCGAGGTATGTTAACTCAAGAACAACGTGCCCTTCCTTCTCCTAATTCCATGAACTACTTTGATCAGCAGAATGTGAGATCCGCTCAATATTATAATGAGGACCATTATGTTGAAGGCGAGAATGAGAGTCTTCATTCTTACTAGGACAGCCATGGACAAAGTAGAGGAGTTGTGCCAATCCCAGTAGATCAAAATGGCCCTTATGTCAACGTCACTACAATAGGTGTTTCAGAGCCATTTCTTCTAGATACTGGAGCAATGAGAAGTTCTATTATTCATTCTAAACTCCCTGGGGCACCTTTGTCTGGCTTAACAAATGTTTCTGTAGGATTCTCTGGCGCCCCTGTTCGCAATCCGGTTTCTTGCCCTTTGCCTATTTCCGTTGGTCCTTATGACTTGGAAGCTTCACTTCTGTTAACAAATGGTTGTGGTGAGAATCTATTGGGTCTAGACCTATTGAAAAGAATGCACGCTACAATATATTGTTCTCCTTCAGGCGTACATCTTGCTCTGGGTCAGAAGTTGATCTCCCCAATGTATCTGTCTAAAGATCAGTTTCCTCCTGAGTTGCTTTCTCTTCCGACAGCACTTTGGGCCACGGGTCCGAACGATGTGGGTTGTCTCGAGATATCGCCTTATGTTGTCACTCTCAAGCCCAATGTTGAATTACCACGTATTCCACAATATCGAATTTCTGCTGAAGGTGAAAAGGCGCTTTTTGAAATCATTCATGATCTCATTCAGAAGGGTGTGGTTGAAGAAACGAGAGGCAACACATGCAATAGTCCTATTCTTGCTGTTCTTAAACGTACTGTCCTTCTCAGCCTCCTGTGTACCGGTTTGTGATTGATCTGCGAGAAGTAAACAAAATTGTGATTCCACAATTTCCTGTTGTTCCAGATATCACTGCCTTGTTGACTATGATACCTTCCACAGTGACTTGGTTTTCTGTTATTGATCTAAAGAATGCCTTCTTCAGTATTCCAATTGCAGAAGAGAGTAGGGACATTTTTGTTTTTTCTCTTGGAGGCCGAAGCTTCTGGTTTAAGCGCGCACCCCAAGGGTACTGTGAAAGTCCCTCCATTTACAGCCAAGCTTTGAAATGTCATCTTGATACTTTTCACTTGCCGTCTGGTGCCGCCCTTATCCAATATATGGACGACTTGTTAGTCGCCGCCGATTCAGAAGATATCTGCAAAGATGTCACTGTTGCACTGTTACGTCACTTGTTTAAGCTGAATCACAAGGTTTCACCTTCCAAACTACAGTATGTTTGTCGAAAGGTTACCTACTTGGGTCATCTCCTATCAAAGGAGGGACGACGATTGACACCAGAGAGAATTCAGACGATTGCTCGAATGTTTGTACATCCACACAAAGGGAAGTATGTGCTTTTCTGGGAATCACTTCTTATTGTAGACAGTGGATCCCTAACTTCTCTTTGATTGCTAAACCTTTGTTGGAACTCACTTTAAAAGATACGCCTCAGCCCCTTCCTTGGACTGAAGAGTGCCAAAAGAGTGTTACTGATTTACGCACTGCTCTGTGTTCTGCTCCTGTACGGGGTACCCCAGATTACACTAAGCCTTTTACGCTGTATGTTCACGAGAAAGAAGGTTGTGCATTATCAGTTTTGACACAACAATTTGGAGATAGACAGCGGCCATGTGCTTATTTTTCGGCTACGTTAGATCCCATAGCTAAAGCATTGCCTAGTTGTCTCAAAGCCACAGCAGTCGCAGCAATTTCTATCCGACAGTCCGCTGGGACAATGTTAGATAACACTCTCATTGTCATGGTGCCACATGCAGTGGATAACTTACTAAACAGAACGAAGACACAGCATCTCACGAGTGCACGTTTAACTGGTTATGAGCTGACGCTATTGGCTAGTCACGTACACATCAAACGATGCAGTACTCTGAATTCAGCTACTTTGTTGCCCCTTCCAAATGAGGAGAGTGTTGAGGATCAGCATGATTGTTTCTTCCGAACTGAGGAAGAGACAAAAGGAAGAATTGATTTGAGAGACACACCGTTAGAGAATCCAGATGGGACTCTATGGGTAGATGGTTCTTGTTTTAAGATGCCTAATGGAGATGCGGTTTCAGCCTATGCTGTAACTACCTTACATACGATTGTGGAAACTGCACGTGTTAGACACAATTCAGCGCAAGCAGCAGAGTTGATAGCACTGACGAGAGCTTGTGTATTATCAAAAGGGAAAAGAGTGAACGTGGACACTGACAGTGTCGCGTTCAATTTTAGGCGTCTCTGGAGAGAGAGGGGTTTCCTAACTTCACATGGCACTAAGATACAGCATGGTCAGTTAGTGACTGATCTCCTTGAGTCACTTGCTTTACCTGTCCAAATAGCGATAGTGAAGTGTAGTGCTCACAAGAAGATTACGGATGATGTTGGACGGGGAAATGCATTTGCTGATGAAACAGCAAAGAAAACAGCGAAAGATTTAATGAGTCGAATGTATATGGCAGGTCCTGCGAATTGGGTCAGAGAGAGAGGATTGTGTGAGAATACAGTGGAAAGCGTGAAAACGATTCAGAAAGAGGCTACAGAAAGAGAGTTAAGCAACTGGAGAGAAAGTACGGGAATTTTAGATGAGATGGGTTGTTGGGTAGAATTATCCGAACATCAACGTTGGTTGTTACCGGATGCTTATGTACTCCCAGTGGTTACTATGGCGCATGGTCCAGCTCACCTTAGTGCAAAAGGCATTTGTAAACTTCTAGCTCCAATTTGGCAGAATGAAAATATCCCGAAATGTGCAGACAACGTAGTAAAGCATTGTATTGTTTGTCTGATGTATAATCCAGGAAAGGGAACCCCCACTCCAGCAGGTCACTTTGCTCCTCCGACATACCCATTTGAAGTGTTGCAAATCGATTACATTCACATGGATCGATGCAACAACCTCAAATATGTTCTGGTGGTAGTATGTGCCTTTTCGAGATGGATAGAAGCATACCCTTTGAAAGACAACACAGCTTTATCCACAGCCAAAATCCTTCTAAAAGAGTTCTTTCCCAGGTTTGGATTGCCGCGCATTGTCTGGAGTGACAATGGGAGCGAATTTTTTGGCCAAGTCATGCAGAAAGTTTGTGCAGGTCTTGGAATCAAGCAAAAGTTCCACGCGGCAAATCATCCCCAATCAGCGGGTTTAGTGGAATGTTACAATGGGACCTTGAAGTTAAAATTAGCGAAGATTCAAGCAAGTACGGGACTTAATTGGCCTGATGCTTTGCCGTTAGCTCTGCTATTCACCAGAACTGCAGTACACTCTTGTCTGGGACTTAGCCCTTACGAAGTGGTGTTTGGCCATCCGGCCAACGTATGGGGAATACCTCGTCCTAAAAAGTTCTCAGATTTGCCCTACCCAATGTTGATTGACTATTTACATGACCTTACAACTAAATTGCATGTCCTTCATCGACAGGTTCAGAGTGCTTTGCCGGAGGCTTCCACAGATCCAGGTCATTCCATCCGACCAGGTGACTGGGTCTGCACCCGAAATTTTCAGAAGAAAAAGAACTTGGAGCCCAGATGGCGGGAGCCCTGAATGGTCCTACTAACAACAAGGACAGCAGTTAAAGTTGAAGGAAAGAAAAATTGGATTCACGGTGTGCATTGCAAGAAAGTACCTTTGCCCTTGCCTTTTGATCAGTGGCTTCGTAGAAGGGTTGGTGACTGTGAAGGCGAAACAGTTCCACGATTTGTACCCTTTAGCGATTCACACCTGAATGGTACATTGTCTGAAAAAGAGGACGACGACATTTTACAGGAAGCAATCCCATTGTATCGTCGCTTGAATACGAACCAAGAACATTGTTTCAAGATCAGAGTGTTCTAGGGAAGGAGCGCTACAATCTTAGGTCCAGACAAAAGAACAATTGAACTTTCTTCTTCTCCCTTGTGTAGTGTTCTGTTTAGGTTGCAGGGTTACGGTAGGAGTCTAGGTCACGACCTGAGTAGTGACAATAGGTCTGCAGGATTTCCAGTGTCATAGGACGGTTGAGCATCGTGACTTCAGTGATTGAGGAAGATTGCCGTGAGCATCCACTAGTGAAAATGGAAACTACACCAAGTAATAAAGAGAGAAGAAATTCAATGAAGAAAGCATCTTGTAAAATAATGTACAGTCGTTACAGTGTAACTCTATGTGTTTTGATATCATTATGTATTGCTTTGGCGATTATTGGTTGGATAGTTTATGTTTTGCAGCCAAGAAACACCTCCCCTTCCGCCTCTTTGCCTTCTTCTACTATCTCTCCACACCTCTTTCATACTTTTCCTTCACATGAACTTGTCAGAAGAACCGAGTATTACAACAACTATTACACCAGCATCAATTAGTGGTTAACACAACTGATTGTTGGGTATGTGGTCTTATGCCGCATACTACTGAGAAAGGAATACCATTTCTAGTGATTCCTTTCTCCTACGAGGGTTCTGCTTGGGCATTCTTTGTTATTTTCTCAAATGCATATCAAAGTAAATTCAGACGGTCTGTTGCTTCACAAATTAATTATCCGGATTTTAGTCATAGTTCTTTGATTAAGGGTATGGTAGTTATGGCTAAAATCATGGAGAATAGCAAGATTTCGATCGATGAAAGAAAAGCATACACCAATTGGAACGTCACCCAATACATGTCGAGTCTTAATAATAAAATGGGAAAGGAGAAATCCTCACCAATCTGGACTGTACCGCATCAAGGTAACTTCTGTTTAAAAATAAACGATCGCTCTTCTGACACTGCACCAAAGAGTAACTGTTCCTACACATACATTTATTCCTCGCTGAACTCACCTCCTCTAGTACCGTCTCAAGGCACCTATTTCATTTGTCATGATAGAGCTTATACCTGGTTGCCAACGGGTTTCTCTGGTACTTGCTACATAGCTTTCCTTCTTCCTCCTACTTACACTGCTTCTGCCAATTATCACCGAACCCGTCTCAGCCGAGGAATTATTGACTCAAAAGACACCACGGGACAAGAAGGAGGAGATTTCCTTAAAGGTTTTCTTCCCTTCTGAGGTCCAATGGCCAACAGCAGAAATATAAGGCAACTGGTCCGTGTCGTAGAGACTACAATAGACATCACTGTAGGAGCCTTGAGTAATATCACGGCGGAACTACAGGCGGATCGTCTCATGACCTTGCAAAACCGAGTTGCCTTAGACTTTATTCTTGCCGATCGTGGTGGAGTATGTAAATTGATCGGGTCAAGCTGTTGTATTTTCATTCCTAATGACGCTCCGACAGTATACCAAGCTATTTCCAAGTTGCATATAATCTCCGAGCCTATTCATCAGGACGAAGGAGATTGGTCCTTAACGGAATGGTTTTGGGGACTACTGTCCAAATGGGGTTGGAAAGCATTGACATTCCTTGGAATAATCTTGACAATCGTATTTTCCTGTTGCCTTTGTACGCACTGTGGTCCCGCTATCTGTGATCTTTGTGCTACCATGTGCATTTCAAGACCCAAACCTCAAGTAACAGAAAACATAAGGATGATGTTACAACAACAGCTTGATGATCTCATGGCTATTGATGTGGACTCAGATTAACGTGAGTCTATCTTGCCTGAGTTCTGGCAAAAGGAGGGTCTGAGGAACTTCGATTTTCGATCACGATCGAATCGACCCTCCATTTTGTAACCCGCCGCCATTTTGTGTTGCCAAAACTCAGGCGGCACGGCGAACGAAGTCTATTCTGCTTTTCCCGTAGTTTGGTGTCGAAATACGTTCTCGGCCTTGTTTGTGAAGCTGATGTTTGGACTAGCCGAGTACACTAATCCGTGTCTGGCTTTCCTAATCCCTGTTTCAACTATCTGTAGGCTCACACTATTCTTTCCCGATCATATCTTATCGACTGGCCTTCACTGTCTTCTGCTAGCATTCTCTTGTGTCATGCTTGTCCTCCAATACACACAAACATATCTCACCACCTGTCAGTCAGTTGTAATCTGTTAATAAATTAGTTTGGGGGTGGGATGACAAACACAGTTGGAGGAGAGGTATTTTCGAGTTATCTGATCTTTCTGTTTTCGAACCCTTCTTACTGGTTTCGCTTTGTTTTCCACTTACCCTATTGGCTCTTTTCTTCTTTGCTTGGGGCGTGTGTTTTGTTAATAATTCTGTATTGTATAGTATTTAATCTGATGCGCCACAGAGTGAAGTGGCAGTCTCCTGAGAACCTATTTTGTGTACTTCTAGGATAACTGTACTAGCTGCAGCTAAATAAATCCAATCTTCTAACGCCAACAGAGTGTCCCGTGTCTCTGTGTAACGAAGCAGGTGAACCCAGAAGACGGAGGGCGTACCCTGTGCCGCCAGGTCCAAAAGGTTCTGGTTCTTCAACCCAGTGACTCACCATTATGAAAAGAAGTTGCGTATGAGCTCACTCCGGATATCCTCCTCCTCCTCCTCACTTGCCTCGTGACCAAGCCCTTCATCCTCCACAGGTGGATGTTCCTGCTCATCCTGCTCCAGGATGAGTGGCACTGCCTTCTCCACTGCCATGTTGTGCAGCATGCAGCACACGAGGAAAATTTTGCAGACCTTCGCCAGTGCATATGAGAGGGACCCGCCTGTCTTGTGAAGGCACCGGAATCGGCTCTTCAGGAGGCCAAACGTCCTCTCAATCACTCGCCTGGTCTGCCCGTGTTCATTGTTGTACCGGTGATCTGCAGCTGATCTTGGGTTGCGGAGAGGCATCCTCAGCCATGGCATGTTGGGATAACCAGAGCCCCCTACATGGAAACATCATGTAAATAAGAGGGTCAGGAGATGCCATAAGAGCCAAAGATACCGCAACACACAGGACAAACAGAGTATACCCACCAATAAGACATGCTTGTTCGTTGTGCAGCGCAGCATCATTTGTGGCACCCTGCTACGCCTCATGATGTAGGCATCGTGTGCTGACCCTGGGAAATCTCGAAAGAAAACAAAATGAACGGGGGACCTTTTGTTAAGTCGATTTTATCAATATGTTTATGCGTTTTGTTTTTAATTTCACCAAAACTTTTTTTGTGTATTTCCACAATTAACATTGAAATAATAACACACAATATTTACTGTACATAGATAGACACATTCAACCACAGTCATATCATCATTCATTCCCATACCACACTGGACAGTCCAGAACCAAACATACTAAGTATAAACAAACAATCTGAATTCTCTTAAAAGACACAATTTACAATTTGGCCATAGAAAATGATGTATTCTGTAGGGAACAATATTGAGGGTTCCAAATGCTTCTTTGAATTCATTAGGCCAAAGATTAGAGGTCGACGCGTTTCAAGCCCCTTCTAGTACTGGGGCTCTCATCAGGACCTGGGAGCTGAAAGGAGAACACAAAAGGACTCTTACTAGACTACTACCACCCTTTTGACTGCAACAGCCTCATTGTTACAAGTGAGTTGTACCTGTGGATGATGTGTCCACCAGATCTTTTTCCGTATAAAATCTAAATGAAAAAGTTAGACCCAGAATTAATCCAACTATGTCGTGTAACCCAACCAAAATTCAAAGAACCACCAACCATACATGTGACATTTATACTGTTTCACTTACGTGTATAGATGATGGGACAGAATTGATCTAAGGAGGGATAAAGGAACGATGTCAGATCGTTGTCTGAAACAGGCACGGGATAAAAAAATCAATCGCCTGTGAAGTGTCAAATGCGCTGTATACGCGGCTCAGAGGTGAAAAGCCTACCTTGAATCTCCGGGTTGTAGGCAACAATCTATTGCTTTCATCGATTGTCAAGCGTCGCGATCAAATCACTGAAAGAATCAAGGGGATATATGTCAGTGGGGTTGGCGGCCGCCAAGGCACAAATGTGCTGAAATTCATTCGAATCGTCTTTTAAGAGAATTCAGATTGTTTGTTTATACTTAGTATGTTTGGTTCTGGACTGTCCAGTGTGGTATGGGAATGAATGATGATATGACTGTGGTTGAATGTGTCTATCTATGTACAGTAAATATTGTGTGTTATTATTTCAATGTTAATTGTGGAAATACACAAAAAAAGTTTTGGTGAAATTAAAAACAAAACGCATAAACATATTGATAAAATCGACTTAACAAAAGGTCCCCCGTTCATTTTGTTTTCTTTCGAAATGTTCCCACATAAGAAAGTGGATTAAAGAAGTCCATCAGTACTGGCATTGTTATTGTTACTTCTGTTATAAGGCACGGCCTTACTGACTAGAGCCTAAACCCTTGTCTTGCTCAACAGACCCTGGGAAATCAGCATGTTAGCAAGACACACCATAAGGGCATTTATAGAGTGGTAATGTTTACGGTTGCGATAGGCTACCTCCTGTGCCTGTGGTGGTACCAAAGCCACATGTGTCCCATCAATGGACCCAATGACATGGGGCATCCCTCCCAGGGCATAGAAATCACACTTGACACCTGTCAACTCCTCAGGAGTAGGAAAATGGATGAATTCATCAAGGTGCTCCAACATGGCTGCCAAAACATCACGCAGGACACGGCTTAACATTGTCTGTGACATGCCACCAACATCAGCTATGGTGAATTGAAACGTACCTATGGCAAAAAAATGTAGGGCTGCCTTCACCTTCATCTTGGGGGTCAGCGCAGTAGGATACCTGTGTCGCAGTTGGAGGTGTGGTGCCAGCTTGTCGGTCAAGTCCTCAATCAACTGTTGAGTGAATCTGTAACGTCGGATGCAGGCACGTTCCCTCATGGCACCCAAGTCTGGTATTGGTCGGGGGACAGGCGGTGCCCTGCAGAAAACTGTATTGAATAACGAATATTGAGAGCATAACAACATCAATGTCAATGAACAAAGCACATGCTAAACTGCTACTACACATCAGCTAAATACAGAGTCTGGTGTGTGCAATACATCCAGGACATGTATGCCAGCTTGGTGAAACTCCTACAAAAAGCCAGATACACCCGTTGATTGGCAAGTCTACATGACATGCCCTGAAATGAGCTGGGGGCCAGTCTGAGTGAACAGCCAGAGACATCACAGGAGTGACATACACCCACATAGCTGCATTTAAAGGATGTCATCTCATACAGACAGCTGACGGCAAGCTAGACGCACAGGTCACATGGAATGTCAAATGTACAGATCAAACACATTGCGATGAAGGGGTACACGTGAAAACAGAAAACACTGACATTGAGACGACGCAGATATGTCCTCATGTGAAAATATCATGTCCGATGCATACAGACCCTGCTTACGTGGGAATCCACATGTGGCATGGTGTGCGTAGATGTGTGCCATGCCCATCTCCACACAGACACATGTTGGATGCAGCAACAGCAGATGTAGTTGACGGAACACTAACAGCAAGCTCATGGGAACACATGACACACACATGACATAGTCACATCAGGGCACGCTGATCGTGAAATATCAGTTGTTAGTGTCCCTGTCCCTGGCATCAGGGGACAGTTGCGGGTGGTGGTGACTGTGCCATACCAGTGATGCTGTGCTTGACACGTTTGTACTACAGGCACACATGTGCAAAGTGTGAAGGGGAAGTATGCCACATAGTGCCCCATCACACATGACATGTGTACACAGGTCATCACACATCAATTGTGCAACTACATGAGGAGACATGTGCAATATCACTGCCTGACACACCTAGGCCCTGCACATGAAAGTCTGCAATGACAATGACTTGATGTACAGCCTTGTGCGAGTCGGAGACCTCCATTCCTTTCATGTGCACCTCCTATCACCAGTGTAAGCGTGTGAAACGCACCGTACACATGCTCTGAGAGCGTGTGTACGGTCCGTATCACTGTAGTAGTGGTGCCGTAGGAGTACGCATGGTACGGACCGTGCACACGTTGTGTGTACAGTCCGTATCACTATACTAGTGGTGCCCTAGGAGTACGCGTGGTACGGACCGTACACACGTCGTGTGTATGGTCCGTATCACTATAGTAGTGGTGCCGTAGGAGTACGCGTGGTATGGGCTGTACACACGCTCTGAGAGCATGTGTACGGCCCGTATCACTATAGCAGTGGGGCCGTAGGAGTATGTGTGGTACGGACCGTGCACACGTTGTGTGTACAGTCCGTATCACTATACTAGTGGTGCCGTAGGAGTACACGTGGTACGGACCGTACACACGTCGTGTGTACGGTCCGTATCACTATAGTAGTGGTGCCATAGGAGTATGCGTGGTATGGGCCATACACACGCTCTGAGAGCGTGTGTGCGGCCCGTATCACTATAGTAGTGGTGCCGTAGGAGTACGTGTGGTACGGACAGTACACACGCCATGTGTACGGTCCGTATCACTATAGTAGTGGTGCCGTAGGAGTACGCGTGGAACGGACCATACACACACGCGTACTCCTACGGCACCACTACTATAGTGATACGCACCGTACCCACGCTATGGATGTGTGAGTACAGTGCATATCACTATTGTAGTGGTGCCGTACATGTATGGGTACGCGTGGTACAGACCATACACACGCTCTGAGAGCGTGTGTACGGACCATATCACTATAGTAGTGGTGCCGTAGGAGTACGCATGGTACGGACCATAAACGCATCGTATGTACGGTCCATATCACTATAGTAGTGGTGCCGTAGGAGTACTTGTGGTACGGACCGTACACACGTTGTGTGTACGGTCCGTATCACTATAGTAGTGGTGCCATAGGAGTACGCGTGGTACGGGCCGTACACACGCTCTGAGAGTGTGTGTACGGCCCGTATCACTATAGTAGTGGTGCCGTAGGAGTACGCGTGGTACGGACCGTACACACGTCGTGTGTACAGTCCGTATCACTATAGCAGCGGTGCCGTAGGAGTATGCGTGGTACAGACCGTACACACGTCATGTGTACGGTCCGTATCACTATAGTAGTGGTGCTGTACGAGTACGCATGGTACGGGCCGTACACACGCTCTGAGAGCGTGTGTACAGCCCGTATCACTATAGTAGTGGTGCCGTAGAAGTACTCGTGGTACGGACCTTACACACGTCGTGTGTACGGCCCGTATCACTATAGGAGTGGTGCCGTAGGAGTACGCATGGTACGGACCGTACAGACGTCGTGTGTACGGTCCGTATAACTATAGTAGTGGTGCCGTAGGAGTACGCATGGTACAGACCGTACACACACGTGTACTCCTACAGCACCGCTACTATAGTGATACGCACCGTACCCACGCTATGGATGTGTGAGTACAGTGCATATCACTATTGTAGTGGTGCCGTACGTGTACGGGTATGTGTGAAACGCACCGTGCATGTTTTTTGGAATCGAAAATTACATAGGGGACAAGTATTAGGTACAAAATGCATGCTGGTTGTCATGGATACAGAGATTTCAGTTGCAATGTGGCCATCATGAGGGCTTGGAAAGTCAGTTGGCCCAAAAATTACAATGTTGCAAAGTGGTGTTTGCCTTGCTATGATGCTCAAAATTTGAACCATGCTAATTCGTGTCATTGGTGTATGTTTTAAGGGATTGGAGGAAACGTAGGATGCAAATGAGTCTGACCAATCACTCTGTACTCCTGTAAATGAAAGCCCCCAGCAAGACTGATATAAGTCAGCCAGAACCCATGAGAGGGCACTTGCCTGCACTACTTTCCTGTCAACCACACTGCTGCTGTCTGTGCTTCCTCTGGCACCATGTCGCGTACTGTGGAGGGGGCCCAGCCATTCACACTTGAGAAGAATGAGGCATTGCTGGATGTCCTCCTCCCACAGTACCCCAGGCTGTATGGGAGACCAGGGGTGCAGGTGAGTGCTGACTCCACTACCTTTGACTGTGCACCTTTTTTGTGACTGTCACTTCTGGCATTGTGTCCAGGTGTGACAGACATGCAATGTGGTTTAGAGTGGGTCCCAGGGGGGGTAAATGCTTATGTCTCTCATGCAGAGCATGATGTAGTTCCTGTGTGCACTCCTCACTTGCATTGTGCTTACTGTGACATTCACTGCATAGTGCATGACACATTCAGCCTGTCAAATCCTTGGTGGCATTTTTTGGCTATTGTCCTGAGGTGATTCAGTGGTCTCCCCGGTGTGACAGGTGACTGTACCCACAGATGTGTATGAGTTGATTGGACCTGTGGTGAGAGTGTCCAAGTGATGTGTACGCCCTCCTGGACATTGATGTGTGTGAATGTTCCTTGTCATGTGGGTGAGTGTCTATGTGAAGTGTTGCACCACAGCTGCATGGAGGAGGCAACAGCTCTACCCATCTGATGTGAGAAATAAGCCATGCTGTGTGTCTGACTTGCTGAGCTAGCCCAACACCTGTGACACCCCACAGGCAAGTGGCACATGTGCAGAGTGAGGTTTGTATCCGCTGTTGCCAATAGCAGGTGATTGATCTGTGCCTGTGTGTGTCTGTGTACTCTGCTGAGGTTGCGTCAGTGGCCTGGGGCATGTAACTGCTTTGAGGTGCTATCCATCAGCCTGGTGTTGCATGTGATGCACAGTGTGTGCCATGATCAGGGAGTGTATCGCACCCCTCCTGCCACCTGTGTACTTTCAATGCCATGTAGTGCATTGGGGCTTCCACAGAGGCCAATGTCTATATGAGAAAGATGCTATTCCTTGGCAGCATCCTATGCCCTGTTCAACATATCAAAGCTAGACGCACAGGTCACATGGAATGTCAAATGTACAGATCAAACACATTGCGATGAAGGGGTACACGTGAAAACAGAAAACACTGACATTGAGACGATGCAGATATGTCCTCATGTGAAAATATCATGTCCGATGCATACAGACCCTGCTTACGTGGGAATCCACATGTGGCATGGTGTGCGTAGATGTGTGCCATGCCCATCTCCACACAGACACATGTTGGATGCAGCAACAGCAGATGTAGTTGACGGAACACTAACAGCAAGCTCATGGGAACACATGACACACACATGACATAGTCACATCAGGGCACGCTGATCGTGAAATATCAGTTGTTAGTGTCCCTGTCCCTGGCATCAGGGGACAGTTGCGGGTGGTGGTGACTGTGCCATACCAGTGATGCTGTGATTGACACGTTTGTACTACAGGCACACATGTGCAAAGTGTGAAGGGGAAGTGTGCCACATAGTGCCCCATCACACATGACATGTGTACACAGGTCATCACACATCAATTGTGCAACTACATGAGGAGACATGTGCAATATCACTGCCTGACACACCTAGGCCCTGCACATGAAAGTCTGCAATGACAATGACTTGATGTACAGCCTTCTGCGAGTCGGAGACCTCCATTCCTTTCATGTGCACCTCCTATCACCAGTGTAAGCGTGTGAAACGCACCGTACACATGCTCTGAGAGCGTGTGTACGGTCCGTATCACTATAGTAGTGGTGCAGTAGGATTACGCGTGGTACGGACCGTGCACACTTTGTGTGTACAGTCCGTATCACTATACTAGTGGTGCCCTAGGAGTACGCGTGGTACGGACCGTACACACGTCGTGTGTATGGTCCGTATCACTATAGTAGTGGTGCCGTAGGAGTACGCGTGGTACGGGCTGTACACACGCTCTGAGAGCATGTGTACGGCCCGTATCACTATAGTAGTGGGGCCGTAGGAGTACGTGTGGTACGGACCGTGCACACGTTGTGTGTACAGTCCGTATCACTATACTAGTGGTGCCGTAGGAGTACGCGTGGTACGGACCGTACACACGTCGTGTGTATGGTCCGTATCACTATAGTAGTGGTGCCGTAGGAGTATGCGTGGTACGGACAGTACACACGCCGTGTGTATGGTCCGTATCACTATAGTAGTGGTGCCGTAGGAGTACGCGTGGAACGGACCATACACACACGCGTACTCCTACGGCACCACTACTATAGTGATACGCACCGTACCCACGCTATGGATGTGTGAGTACAGTGCATATCACTATTGTAGTGGTGCCGTACATTTACGGGTACGCGTGGTACAGACCATACACACGCTCTGAGAGCGTGTGTACGGACCATATCACTATAGTAGTGGTGCCGTAGGAGTACGCATGGTACGGACCGTATACACATCGTATGTACGGTCCGTATCACTATAGTAGTGGTGCCGTAGGAGTACTTGTGGTACGGACCGTACACACGTCGTGTGTACGGTCCGTATCACTATAGTAGTGGTGCCATAGGAGTACGCGTGGTACGGGCCGTACACACGCTCTGAGAGTGTGTGTACGGCTCGTATCACTATAGTAGTGGTGCCGTAGGAGTACGCGTGGTACGGACCGTACACACGTCGTGTGTACGGTCCGTATCACTATAGCAGTGGTGCCGTAGGAGTATGCGTGGTACAGACCGTACACACGTCATGTGTACGGTCCGTATCACTATAGTAGTGGTGCCGTACGAGTACGCATGGTACGGGCCGTATACACGCTCTGAGAGCGTGTGTACAGCCCGTATCACTATAGTAGTGGTGCCGTAGGAGTACTCGTGGTACGGACCTTACACACATCGTGTGTACGGCCCGTACCACTATAGGAGTGGTGCCGTAGGAGTACGCATGGTACGGACCGTACAGACGTCGTGTGTACGGTCCGTATACCTATAGTAGTGGTGCAGTAGGAGTACGCATGGTACAGACCGTACACACACGCGTACTCCTACGGCACCGCTACTATAGTGATACGCACCGTACCCACGCTATGGATGTGTGAGTACAGTGCATATCACTATTGTAGTGGTGCTGTACGTGTACGGGTATGTGTGAAACGCACCGTACATGTTTTTTGGAATCGAAAATTACATAGGGGACAAGTATTAGGCCCAAAATGCATGCTGGTTGTCATGGATACAGAGATTTCAGTTGCAATGTGGCCATCATGAGGGCTTGGAAAGTCAGTTGGCCCAAAAATTACAATGTTGCAAAGTGGTGTTTGCCTTGCTATGATGCTCAAAATTTGAACCATGCTAATTCGTGTCATTGGTGTATGTTTTAAGGGATTGGAGGAAACGTAGGATGCAAATGAGTATGACCAATCACTCTGTACTCCTGTAAATGAAAGCCCCCAGCAAGACTGATATAAGTCAGCCAGAACCCATGAGAGGGCACTTGCCTGCACTACTTTCCTGTCAACCACACTGCTGCTGTCTGTGCTTCCTCTGGCACCATGTCGCGTACTGTGGAGGGGGCCCAGCCAGTCACACTTGAGAAGAATGAGGCATTGCTGGATGTCCTCCTCCCACAGTACCCCAGGCTGTATGGGAGACCAGGGGTGCAGGTGAGTGCTGACTCCACTACCTTTGACTGTGCACCTTTTTTGTGACTGTCACTTCTGGCATTGTGTCCAGGTGTGACAGACATGCAATGTGGTTTAGAGTGGGTCCCAGGGGGGGTAAATGCTTATGTATCTCATGCAGAGCATGATGTAGTTCCTGTGTGCACTCCTCACTTGCATTGTGCTTACTGTGACATTCACTGCATAGTGCATGACACATTCAGCCTGTCAAATCCTTGGTGGCATTTTTTGGCTATTGTCCTGAGGTGATTCAGTGGTCTCCCCGGTGTGACAGGTGACTGTACCCACAGATGTGTATGAGTTGAGTGGACCTGTGGTGAGAGTGTCCAAGTGATGTGTACGCCCTCCTGGACATTGATGTGTGTGAATGTTCCTTGTCATGTGGGTGAGTGTCTATGTGAAGTGTTGCACCACAGCTGCATGGAGGAGGCAACAGCTCTACCCATCTGATGTGAGAAATAAGCCATGCTGTGTGTCTGACTTGCTGAGCTAGCCCAACACCTGTGAAACCCCACAGGCAAGTGGCACATGTGCAGAGTGAGGTTTGTATCCGCTGTTGCCAATAGCAGGTGATTGATCTGTGCCTGTGTGTGTCTGTGTACTCTGCTGAGGTTGCGTCAGTGGCCTGGGGCATGTAACTGCTTTGAGGTGCTATCCATCAGCCTGGTGTTGCATGTGATGCACAGTGTGTGCCATGATCAGGGAGTGTATCGCACCCCTCCTGCCACCTGTGTACTTTCAATGCCATGTAGTGCATTGGGGCTTCCACAGAGGCCAATGTCTATATGAGAAAGATGCTATTCCTTGGCAGCATCCTATGCCCTGTTCAACATATCAAAGATGTTCAAATGTGTGTCTCTGTGACATGGGGCAGGTGTAGTGATGTTGTCTCACTTTGTCATCCTCACAGGTAACTGCCTACGAGAAGGGGGGGATCTGGAAGGAGATCGTCAGGGCCGTGAGATCGGTGGGGGGTGGCAGTCGGCGCCTAGCCCAAGTCCGAAAATGATGGCAGGACATCCGGTGCTGGACCCGGCGGATCGCCCAGGTCCAGCTGGGGCTCTCACCTCCACGCCCCCATGGCGGGCGCCGACGCCTGACCACCCACATGATGCGTGTCCTGGTGGTGGTCTTCCCTGACCTGGATAGGCAGTTATAGGAGAGACAGCAGCACGGAGGGGGTAGGTACATGTCTGTTTGTTGTGTTGTGTGTCCCCGGCTTTTGGAAGTGCTCCTTAGCCTGGATACACTGCCAGGGTTCATATGTGCAGTGCATATTCTGTTCCCCAAAGTCAACCGGTGCTCTTATTCGTCCCTTCCCCTCCTTGACAAGTGTTCCCTGGTCTGTGTGTAATCACAATTGCACATGGTCATCTAGGCTGCCAGTTAATCCAAGTGCACATTGCTTTCTGCATCATCTGGGAGGGTGGTCTGTGACATGTGTTGGTACCTTGCCTGTGCCCTGTCCTGTTCACTCTGTTGGGGGTCCATATTTGTTGGCACTGATGATGAGTCTCAACATGGGAGTGTGAGGTCTCAAATGAACACACTTGCAGCATGCATGACCAATGTTGTGGCCTCAGACATATGTGCATGAGTGGGAGATATGCATAGTGCCAGGACGGTTGCTCATGTTTGGGTAAGTCCTTGGTTGTTGGTGATACCAACTTACGAGTGTCAAGTCATCAAGACCTCCGTGGGCCCATGTATATGTACTTTCTGCAACACCATTTCTTTCTAACAGTGGCTTCTTTAAAGAAGGCTGCCAGCTTCTTCAATGACTGGGTAAATGTAGTTTTGTGTGCACCTCCTTGGGAGCCATCTTTTATGAAGGCACATGTGTGTTCTGTTCACAAAATGGCACATTCCCACATTCTGACCATGTCGATTGTGTAAAGTATTGTGATTCCCAAGGGACCAACATTTTTTCGTTTTGTGTTCCAAAGTACTTACAGGTCTCTGAGTGTGGGGACACCTTTGGTATTGAGGTGTGTTACTTTGCCTTGGGTGCAACACTACTGTTTCTTTCAGGGTAAACAAGAGGTGGCATGACTTCATTGTATTGCTGTGCTCACCTGTTCCCAGACACTAGCTTCTCAGTGTATTTCTCATTCAAGTTTTGGGCTGGTGTGTCCTATTTTTCCCTGTGTCCAAGTGGCATGGTGGGTCTACCAACTGGGGAGTACAGGGCTTACATATGTGCAGAGTAATCTAGCTGTTACTCATGATGCATTGCCTGATATGCACTGTGACCTATTGGTTTTGTACTCATGTGTCAGGTGTATACAGGTGACTGATGTTTTTCTGTATCTTCACCTTGCCCACAGCATCATCATTGGAAACCAAGGGAGACACCTGCACGGAACTGGATGAGGGACCCAGCACCAGTGCCACCAGTGCTGGCGAGTCTGCGGGAGCCAGTGGCATGGAGGGCGAGGGGAGTCAGTCGGAGGACCTGTCTGGTGGCGATTCCAACTACGACGCAGATGGGTCCGAGGCTGACCTCATCGAGGGGGCAGAGGCTGCTACAACACCTGGCAGCAGCCCAACATCTGTCCCCGCCTCCTCCATTCCCATCACCGCCCTCCCAGTTGCTCCAGTCCCTTCTGTCCGTGCAGGGCCCCACCATGTCCCCTTCGGGACAGGCACTGCACCCCCTGCCCCTGTCACCCCTGCTGCCCTCAGTGCAGAGTCTGTGGACATGCTGTGGCAGTTGAAGGTTGGGCAGGCATCGGTGCTGACTGTCCTCCATGGCCACACCACACTGCTGACACAGATGGTGTCTTTCATGTAGGGCATATCAGCAACGATGTCTGAACAACGCAGGTTTCTGCGGTCCATGGACTCTTCCCTGATGGCAGCAGTGACTCTCCTGCAGCGCTTTGTCCCACCCTACCCCAGCCCCATCCACACTTCCCTCTCCCATACCTGTCCCATGCACACCCAGACATTCCCAAGCATGCACCCCACCAGACACAGGCACAACACCACCAAGTAAGGGCAAGCGCACACCTCCTGGCAGGCACACCCACTGGGTCTGGGGCAAAAAGACATACACGCAGCCACAGTCTGAGTCTGCAGGCCTCACAACCCAGTCCTTCCAAAAGCACTCCCCTTGGATCCCCTGCCAAACTGACACCCAAAGAGGTCGACATGCGTGAGCTGCCCATAACCCCCACTGTGACACCACCCCGCAAGCGGGCAAGGAAGTCCCCGGGCAGGGTAGTTGAGTCCCCCCCTGTCCACCCCCACCCCAAGAGCTCTGCACCCCATTCCTCGGCCACCCCCCCTCCGTTGGCCCTGGCATTTCTTCCGGTGCAGGGGTTACCCTGGACACCCTGGCAGCAGTGTGCAGCGCCGAGCTCACCTCCACCTTTGGCGCTGCCCCACCCCCTGTGGTGGAGATGTCCACCCCTGCACCCACCACACCTACCCTTCCCCCTCCTGTCCCTGCCGTGCCTGGTCCTTCCCCACATGATGTCCCCCCCGGTCGACGAACCTGAGGGTTCCACTGTGCAGGCAAGCTAGGGGAGACGCGTGCCCATGTGTCCCCCCAAGGACTTATGGACTGGCCATTGGCCTTTGTATATAGTGTGATTTAATAATTTGTTTTTTATGCTAAATAAAGCATTTTATTTTTACTTTGAACACTATTGCATTTCAGGTATTGATGTTGGTGCTGAGGCTCCAGGAGTTGGTGTTGTGGTAATGTGTTATGGTTCTGAGAAATTTTCTAGTCTGATGGTCATGAGGTGGACCATGGTATCTGCGTGCCATCACAAGGTCTCTGCAAATAATCATTGGTAGTGCGTGTTATTTTGGTTTTGAGACATTGTCCCAAGAAGTGTTCCTTCCTCTGTGGCACCTGAAAGCTTCCCTGCAAAGATTTGCACAATTGTTGTGCTGACCTGTATCTACATTTACTTTGTTGGTGACGGATCCCTTCAACTATGGCCATGCCTGCTCAGCAATGTCTCCGGCTGCATCGTCTGTGCCATCCTTGCTAGTCACTGGTCACTGTACTTGTGTATTGAGTATGTTGAAATGCTTTCATGGAGAAATTCTCCCTTTTCAGCACTATGCATGTGTGTACTCCCGGCCTAGCACACATATGGTACTTGTTCTGCAGGGTATTTGGGCACCAGACTCACAATTGTGTTCATTGTATCTGTGGGAACTCCACCCTATTCCTTCCATAAGAGACAACGTCTTGGTGGCTGGCCCAGCACCTGTACATTCCTATCAGTCCTGGGATGTGCGTGACAGTGTGTGTTCCCTTTGGCTCTCTTAGTTTAGTAGGCAGTGACATGACTATACAGTCTTGTGGCATGATCTCAGTGTGTGTATTGTGCTGCATCCGCCAGGGGTGGGTATGCATGTGTTATTTGTCCTCACACCCACATGTGGTGTGTCATGCAGTGGGGGAAAGACATCCATCCTCCTGGGAGTGGGACACTGCTGTCAGTGATGTGTTGTTATGGCACTATCATCATTGTCCAAAGTTAGGGATGCGTACATACACCCATGGAGTTGTGGTCATCTGATAATGATGTACACCCCCCCATGTCTCTGTCCACTGCTGGGAATCCTCTGCACCCACGCATATATGTCTGTCCACTGCTGGGTGTCCTCTGCACCCACACACATATGTCTGTCCACTGCTGGGAGTCCTCTGCACCCACCCCTCACATGTCTGTCCACTGCTGGGAGTGATATGCACCCACCCGTCATATTGTAGGCCACTGCTGGTAGTCATTTACACCCACCCCTCACATGTCTGTCCACTGCTGATAGTGATATGCACCCACCCCCATGTCTCTGTCCACTGCTGGGAGTCCTCTGCACCCACCCATATATGTCTGTCCACTGCTGGGAGTCATATACACCCACCCCTCACATGTCTGTCCACTGCTGGGAGTAATATGCACCCACCCCCATGTCTCTGTCCACAGCTGGTAGGGATATGCACCCACCCCCATGTCTCTGTCCACTGCTGAGAGTCCTCTGCACCCACACACATATGTCTGTCCACTGCTGCAAGTCCTCTGCACCCACCCCTCACATGTCTGTCCACTGCTGGGAATCCTATGCAGCCACCCACCCACTCACCCCCTTGGTGCAGTACACTGCTGTCCTGGGCCTACACACACACCAATATAAAGGTAATATTCTGCACCAGGCCGTAGGCCAACATTCGTGGCGTGTGTACGCCTTGTATCCCAATTGTACTGGTGCCGTAGGGGTATGTGTGATACGGACCGTACCACCGCATTCATAGGGTGTGTACGGTCCGTACCACGTGTACCCCTACGGCCCCAATCCAATAGTGATACGGCCCGTACCCACGCTATGTATGTGTGGGTGCGGTCCGTATCACTATAGTAGTGGTGCCGTAGGAGTACGCGTGGTACGGCCCGTACACACGCTCTGAGAGTGTGTGTACGGTCCGTACCACGCGTACCCCTACAGCACCACTACAATAGTGATACGGCCCGTACACACGAGCGTGTGTGCGGTCCGTACCACGCGTACCCCTACGGCACCACTACAATAGGGATACGGACCGTACACACGCTCTCAGAGCGTGTGTACGGTCCGTATCACGCATACCCCTACGGCACCACTACAATAGGATACGGACCGTACACACGCACTGAGAGCGTGTGTACGGTCCGTACCACGCGTACCCCTACAGCATCACTACAATAGGGATACGGACTGTACACACGCTATGGATGTATGAGTACGGTGCGTATCACTATTGTAGTGTTGCCGTAGGGGTATACGTACACGTCCACTTCCGTTGTTGCGGGACGCAGGGATTGGTGGACATGCCCCCCGGAGTGACCAGACCCTGGAGGTAATGTATGTCCTCAATATTGTAGGTTTTAATTTGGGTAGGGGGTATGTTTCCTGCCCCTCACCCCCCCTTGGCCCCTGGGTGTTGTTCTCACCTTCTGCGGCGTGTGTGTCGGGTTCGGTGCACCAGGTCATAGGCTAAGAGGGCCAGGATGACACGCAGGATGGGGTCCATGGCTGTCCGTCGCGTACCGGGGCTCCGTTTTTGCGTCGGACTCAGTTTTCCGGAATTTTTTGGCTGCCGTAAAAAAATAGATGTGCGGAGTGACGTAGGGACAATTCGTAGTTGCTGGTCCGTAAAATGCTGCTTGACTCCGTACGGCGGTCGCGTACGCGCTGTGCAGGATCAGACTAGTAGGTATTTTTTAGCCGTACGGTGTTTTGTACGAATCGTACGGAAATGCTATTTCTGTACGAATCGTACTTGCTGGATTGTACGGTGGATTTCCCGGGTACGAGTCGTACGGAGAATACGCTCCGTACGACGAATCGTACCCGGGTTTTTCAGGATTGGAATCGGCACCTATATGCATTACTTATAATTTTAAACATATTTTTACCTATGTTTATTTTAAATATATGTATCATTTACTTTATTTTACATAAATTTTTAACATTATTTTTTTTTTTTTAACAACGATATTTTTTTTCGATGTTTTTTCTCTCGATACTTTTGTACTTACCATAATGTAGATAGGACTTTGTTATTCTTAACATCAATAATTTGGCTCCGATATTTTTGACGTTGTTATTCTTGATGTACATATTCTGTCAGTGATTCAACTACTTTATAGCTGGATGCTCACTTTAGAAGCAAAATGTCACTGCTCACAATAGAGCGAATCAATGGCTGTTGGACTGACTCATTGTGCTACGCTTTTTGCTGTGGTTAAAGGATGCAAAATGGGATTGGCATTTGGGGAAATCGATGGATGAAGAGGGCTGATCAAAAGCCTCTATAAGTGTTTCTGGGTCAGACCTAAAAGCAAGAAAATACAAGCATTGTTAACGTCAACAGGTCTAGCAATTTTATAAGTCAAAACGCTTATTCCTTGTTGGCGAGGTTGTGTGTGTTTATGTGGTTGTGGGGATGGGTTAGTTAGGAATGTGAGAATAAGCCAAGGGGCGGATGGATGAGTGTCTAAATGAATGGAAAATAATTGAATTTGTGGACGAATGGTCGAATAATTACCTAGAGGATGTATTGATTGAGTGAAATTCTTAAGCATGCAAATACCCAGGAAGAGAGTGTTCTAACACTGATGAGATAAAGGGGCCAATTCCAATTTTTGGTTGGAAGGGCTCCGAACGATGGTCGAAGCCCTTCAGACCGAATCGGAACGTGTCGGCCGGATTCCTTTCCGACCGAGCCATTCTGATGGGCTTGGTCGGAAAGGAATCCGACTCGGATTTCCGGATTGCGGACGACAGGCCCGTCCGCCATCCGGAAATCCCTCAGTACTCCCCCGGCCACCTCTTTGCAACCGAGGGATTACAATGGCACTGCCTTTTTGTGCCGGTCTTTGGGGGCCCCCAGTTGGGCCCCCATGGGTGCGAGGCTGACCAAATGGCGGCCTGGGGGTATCTATGGTGCCCCTCTGTTGATTCCTGCACTCGATGGCAGGCACCTTGGGGTGCCAGCCACAGGGTGCAGGGGTGAACTGCACCCCTGCTTTTCACAATGCAAGCATGCATCCGCTCGGAATGCATGCTTGCATTGTGAAGTATACGAGTGCGACCGAACCCTGTTCGGTCGCATCGTACTTGCAGGGCTGTATGCGACAACAGCAGGTCGGTCGGCTTTGGCTCCTGACCGATGTCGGACGGACCTGAGTCCGTCCAACATCGGAATCGGCCCCAAAGTGGGAAGAGTGGGTTCAGCCTTCAATACAGAAAGATAGGCTTTCAGATATTTGCAAAACAGAGTGAGAGAGGTAATGGACGGAATGTTGAAAAGAAGAGCATTTAACCCCTTCGCTGTGGGGGTAATTCCCCCACGGTGCGGGGGGAGGGAGGGTGGCGCAGCGCCGCTGTACTCGTGACGAGCCCAGCTCGTCATGAGTCACAGTGGAGATGTGCTCATGACGAGCTGGGCTCGTCACGACTCCACCCACTGATTAATTCGCCCGCATAGGCGGGGAATCAATCACGCGTGGGCAGACCACGGCCGTTATGACGAGCCCAGCTCGTCATGGGCTCGTCATGTGCATGGAAGAGGTTAAGGCTGTAGCCAGGAGGAACATAAAGGAATGGCCACTTAGACAAGATTTTCTGAACCGGTGGACTTTCCAAAGAGAGGCAAAAGTTCTGCCGCAGAGTCCTGATTTGAGCAAAGAGAAATCCCTGGCTTGTTTGCCTAGTCCAGGAGTAAGGCATTTATCGGCATTCTGGATGTGTTGTATGTAATATGTGGGTGTAGCAATACTTACACTTAGTAGATAGAGGGCTGAGCAGCAGTAGTGCAATCTTGCTTCAATGGCCGACAGTGCAGCACCAGTGTAAGGTTCCTTCAAATGCATGGACTACATGGTGCACTGGGGAAAAGGAGTACCAGGTTGAATCTTTCAGCTTCGATTGTATGGTGTTAGGAAGCAACAGGGCACAAGTCCTTAAAAAATAGCATATATCACACTAGGACTTAGTAGTGCAAGCTCCCCTTATGTACATAGAACAGGTAGGGCAGAGGTCAGCAACAATACAAGCTTTCCTCATACATTCAAAATAGGTACAGCATTTTGAAGAAGTAGTGTTGGCTTCCTCTGTAGACACTCAACTCACAATATCTGCACCATCAGTGAAATCAATACACACACAAACAGGAAGGGGCGCCACAAGCAGCAAGACTGAAGACCTGTCTCCCACACAAATGACAGGTACAGCACTGGATGGGAGTAGATTAAGGTTTCCTTACAGAAAGCAAAGGTTCGGTATGGTGAGTAGCTGTACAAGTTATACTCTCATCACATACGACTGCACTGCACTACCATATGTAAATGTGTCTTGCTCAGAAAATAGGCAGCAGACAAGAAGCAGCAGCTCAAGCTTGTCTAACATTCAGTGAAAACTAAGCTTCCATGACATAGAGAACATGTACAGGACATGCAGCACTATTACAAGCTTCACTCACACAGAGAAAAGTTGTAGGACAGAAAGCATTAGTTCAAGCTTCACTTATACATTAAACAGCCACAACATGAGCAGCAGCATCACAAGCTTCTGCAACAAACAACACAGGTGCCGCACAAGCAGCAGAAGTGCAAGCTTCCCTTCTACAATGAACATGTACAGGATGGGCAGCAGTGGTGCAAACTTGCCTCATACAGAGAAAGGTACACCATGGGCCACAGCAGGGCATGTTTCCCTCACACACAGCCAAGAAAGGCCCAGAAAAGGCAGCAGAAATGTGAATTTCATTCCCTCAAATAAATAATCCATGGAAGATAAATGGTGCATTCCTATTTTCACAGCCTTGCCATACATACCCTGCACTAATACAAACCCCCTAACCCATGTGAGTATATTTTTTCATGTCCACTGGAATGTAGCTAACATTGTATTTTTGGCAGGTGGACCTGAGGTGTAAGTAGTACCACTGCAACAACTGTTTTCTGGGACACCGGCATTACTGGACTAGGCACACACAAACTTTCTCGATGCACCTCCATACAGTGCTACTGTACCCTATATAGTTCCCGTAATCGCATGGAGAGAGGGGTGAAGTGACAATATTTATAAACCTTTTTATATTTACACTACTCAGATGATTCACAGTTCCCTACTGAAAAAATGGGCAGAAAGGGTCACTAAGCAGAGAGTGAAGAGGATGGATAGAGCTTTGGGGAACCAAATAATACAAACACAGGTCTGTCTTTGCAGAGAGCACACATGTAGCACTTTCCAACAGAGTTTCCTATTCATTTTGTTGAGAATTGAGTGATTTCAGAAGGGTTAACAATCATCCCCAACAGTTCAGAACAAGTCTACCTGTGTAAAAGAAATGCATCGTGATATATATATATAAATATAACATGGAAAAAACAACATTTGGAACTACACATAATGGTAGTTAGTGAAGGAGAACACTGACGAGTCAGCAAATTGATTAGGCATTGCAATGTTTTGGTTAGCCATATCGTTAGAAATTGAGATTTTGATTGAGGGAATAAAAACCCTTCACAAGCAACAACCACAATCCTTGTCTGGGTGGCCCACAAAAGTAACAAAATTAGACTTTGCTTAGCCCTCTGGTAGCATGGCATAGTAGCAGTCAGGCTTAACTTTGAAGCACAGTGTTAAGCATTTATGCAGCTAACAAACAGTAATAAAGAGAAAACATGACACATGGGCCACCCTTCCAACACCTGGTTCCCCCTTTGTCTCATTGTCTGGTAGGAATACACAAAGGCCAACTTCCAACTACACCTGTGACCCAGGACATAGGCTGTAGGCACTGAATGGCTAGGACAAGAAAATCATACACAACAAAGAAGGCCAGGGGAGATTCATAGACCTGCAGGTGTTAACTCCCAATCTTATCAATAACACTCTCTAAACCAAACACCTGGGTCTTTAAGCAAGCAGATAGTCAAAAACGACCTAGCTGAGAGGGGATATTCCTTTTTAAGGATGAATTTCCTCTTCCACCAAAGGTGGCATGCTTCATCATAGGAAATCTTCTTGCACCATGACAGCTGATCACGGTGCAGGCTACAACTCCCTCACTGAGAGGGGGCACCTTGCAGATGTTTTATGGAGATATGACAGGTCCTTGTGGTGAGCTAAAATGTGGTGAGGTGTGCAGACCGTGCTAGTGATATAGTGATTAAATCTGACTGCAGGGTGCGCATACTCTTTATTCATGTGCATGTGGGTCAGGGTTAAAACAGAAGGACCCTACGGGAGATAATTAGTCCTGCTTGAAGGTGTCACAAAAGGAGGTCAACATGTTTCTGCCATTTTATCCTCTGAAGGGGTGTAGTGGCATTATTTAGGACATGTGGATGAAAGTGGTACTGCTCAAAACAGTGTGCTCATTTGAAGAAATACAAAACCAAAAAATAGTTCACTGTCATATTGAGAGAGGATCCACTGTCAGTGAACCTGTTGCGAAATTAAAAACAGCTAAGTTTTACTTCAGAAGAATTTGGCAATTAGCATATTGTGCTACCGATCACCCAAAATGATGTGACAGAACAAGGCACACATAGTGCCCATACAAAATTCACCCGGTTTGAAGGGAAATTTAAGCAACCCGGTACAGTGTGCATAAACACAGTCAAGACCAGGCGCTCATACACATCCCCAAAAATAGGCTTCCCTGCGGTTGTCGGGTGAGGATCCTCAACTCTGTGACTTAGAAGTAGGGTTCAGGGTGCACTCTGTCCGATAACAGAAATATAGGGATATAGGAGAGAGTAGGAGATAAAATAGAAGAATCTCAGGACATTCAAGGACTGCCGTGCAGGAAGCAGCACGATCACGGTTTACAAAGGTGAACATATAGTAAAAAGGAAAGACATAAAAGAACATAATGTCGGTTAATACAATGTGTGCGGAGACCACCCTGATGATTGTCAGCAGAGGACAAATGGCCACAATGAGGCACAGGCTAGGGACATTATAGTCAAAAAGAGGAGGTGAAGGCCTACTAATTAAGGACGGTTAAAGGTCTGTCAGTGGTGTTCTTGTCTGCTGCAGAACAATTGTAAGCAAGTTGAGAAAAAACAATATGAAATAACTCTCCTGTCAGGTTTTGATGCACTGAAACCTGACATGTCTTCATAGAAGAATATTAAAGCATCTAGGAGCCTTTGGACATCTTGTATTTATTTGAAACACAGCAAGCATCATGTTTTTTTGCACGCCTGAAAATTAAAAATCAAAATTGTGGCATGTCATAAAAAAAAAAAAAAAATAAGTGAAGGCAAAATACTTTAAATCTTTTTTTAATTATTCTGAGACAGCACAACTCAGACCCTCCCATTATTTCTTTTTGTTACAGTTTAGAACAATTTATTTATTCCATGCTTCAATGACAACTATCTGCATGCACAGAAACATTCAAATCACATTGAATCATAGCACCTTAGTCATGGAGCACATGGCGGTAAGTGGGCATGGGTGAGCATATTCAAAAACACGTAGAAATGCAGTGAAAAGTATCAAAAACATTATTTATGGCTTAATGAACTGTTGGAACTGGAATGCCCCCTGCTTGGTGTATAAGTTTCTGCTCTTATGCTGAATTCCTGATTTCATGTATCTGGTACCCAGGTTTTTGATTTTGGAGTCATGCTAATCTAGTATGTGTGTAGAGACCTAGGCCTGTGCCTTGACATAATAAAGGTACTGGACTTGCCCTATGACCTGGAGGAGCACACTAGGGGGTCCATTAGGATAACGGGCGGATCGCCACCACCCGTATGGCAGTGGTGATCTGCCCGCCAAAAACCTCCGCCCGCTGCAGATTTCCCCTGGCCACATTACCATGGCGGGGGGACCCTGGCGGACGGGAAGCCCGTCCGCCTATTTTCCGCTGGTAGGCAATCCGCCCGATTGCCTACCGGGTGGAAAAGCATTTTATATGGTGGCGGTGTCTGGTAGACACCGCCAAACATATTATTATGCAGGCGGGGACCTGCTTTTCCATGGCGGCATTGCCGCCACGGAAAGACAGGTGGTTTTTGCCATTGGGGTCCATAGCAGGCCCCCAGGGATCCTGGGGGGTGGGGGGTGCACCTGCAGTTCCATGCACAACATGGCAGGCACCGCGCGGTGCCTGCCATGTTGTGCATGGAAGTGCACGACATGCCTTCTTGGCATTGTGGCAGGCGGTGCTGAGAGCACCGCCCGCCTCAATGTCAAGTATGCAGGATGCGCCCGCCAGTGTGGCGGGTGCATCCTAATGTCTGCAACGGGACCCCCGCACCGATGGCGGGCAGGCCCTTTCTCCGAGAGGTGTCAGCCCGCCATTCTAATGACCCTCCAAGTATTTTTTCATTGACTGACAAGGGATTATTGTCCTGTGTTAGGTTTAGCTCATAGAACAGTGATGGCAGAATACCACGTTTTGTGAATCCATAGTTATGACATGACATTTTATTTCTGTGTCACTGGACGGTGGCCTACTTGCCCAAATATGCAAAGTTCACCTTCTATGTGCTTACCGGGTTCCTAGCCCTAATCCCTAGTGCATGTGTGTTTATGTGTGTAGGCTGAATGCTACAAGCTTAATGTGGGTGAATGGGGCAGAGTAATTTAAGGCCAGGAGATCAATTTTGTATCCCCCATGTCTGACCTTTACACAAGATGGGGGTGAGGTTGTTTCCCAAGACAGTGGAAGGTAATTGCTGGCAATTCTGAAGCTGGAGGCAGGAGACCTTGACATTGAAGTGAGGGGAGTGTAGACAGTGCTACTTTAGGAACTCAATTAGGCCTTTATCTTGCAAGGATATGCTGATTAGTCTTCATGAACACTGCCATTTGGTGGATAGTAGGGGTGAAGGGTGGGACTGCAGATTCTGTTGTATAAGGTGAAGGTAACCTTTATGAGAGTCCTGGCTTTTTGTCTTTCTCTTAATACCACCTTCAGTTCACTGATTACAGCACAAGTGCAAATGCCTCACAATGATTTCTGCCTCTATTGTAGATGCTGCAGGCAGGCAGGAGACCCTTTTAAGTGAATCTTTACTCGATACCAAGGGAGTGTGACGAGGCCAACCTAGAATGGAGACTTGAATGGAGAACCACCTCAAAATGGTTCTGATGCCTTAGACAGTGGACACAGATCCTGTCTGATTTCTGTGTTTAAAAGTAAGGCTTTAATAATGCATTTGTTGTTCCAGGCCCAAGTCATCTATGACCAAAGAAGGGAGTTCACTGCACAGTACTCGGAGGGCTGCGGAGAAACCAAAGATGGACTCTGCTTGATAGCTGGCTTCCCAGAGGTGAAGGGATATCATTTGAAGTCTGGATCGCATATTGGAAAACAGAAGGAAGGAGTCTCCCCGCACTGCAGGAAGAATGTCTGTCCAGATGGAATTAGGTGCAGCATGCCTCAGGTGTCGGTGAGGACATTTGAAGAGTAGATTGAGAGAGCAATCTACCTGGAGAAGCCCACCTGCATCTCCTTGAAGTATTCAGCCTGTGGGAGGCATCAGCTGCTAGCCTCCACAGGGCTAAACAACCCACAGCCAGGACAGCCAAGGCTGCACTGAGGACCTCTATTGCAACACATTTAGAAATAATACAGAAAATGATGTCACTATGACTGACCCATTGCCCCATTCTGTAAGCCATGACGGGGAGGACCAAAATGCAAATGACAACTGAACAGATCAGTGGAGGATGAAACCTGAATAAAAGCTCCTTTGTATACATGCCATATATTTGTTTTTTGAAAAAACAATAGTCCCACGTGAAAACTAAAGCAGTCTCATAAGCCAGACCTAATAAACTTAATTGGCTTGATGTCTGAACTTAATACTTTTAGTCCTTTAGTCCCTCGTCAACCAGTATAACAGTGGTGTGCAACAGAGCTACGAGACGGCTGGATCTATGTACTCTATAAATTAGTCCCATTTTAAATGTTTGCATCACCCTTATCACGTGGATATTCAGGAAAATCTGGCATGGATGCAGCCTTTTTAGATCAACAGTAGGGCCTTATTACAAGTTTGATGGTCTTCCTATTCCTATCGGCCGGCCAACACCTCACTGACAGGAGGACCCCAAGCCCGTAGGGAATCCGCCTGCCAGATTACATGTGTAATCTACGGTGGGTGGGCAGGCAGTGCTGCAGCGGTGTCACAGCGGTGGGCTGTTAGATTCATAGGAGAGCCTTAATAGCAGACCGCCGCAGTGACAGCACCGGCAGCACATTCCTGCATTGTGTGGCATGCATACCACACTGTGCAGGAATGGGGGTGCTATCCAGGGCTGCACAACATGTGCCCCCGTGCATGCACCCCCAGGCCCAGAAGCAGCAGGGGGTCCTGTTAGTTACTTCCATGCCCGCCACCCTTTTCATGACAGGCTCACCACCATGAAAAGGGCTGTGGAAATGAAAGTCTGAATATGCTTGGTGATGCTGCAACGGCACCACCAGCATTTTCCTACCCATTTCCAGATTGCCGGTGCAGCAGTATCCTTGATCCCAGCAGAGCTGGTGGTCTTGAGGTGGTCCGACCGCCACACTCATAATACGGTGGGTGCCAGTGTGGCAGTGGTCAGATCGCCACCACATGTGCCCTACTCGTAATAAGGCCCTAAGCACCCATGAACTTTTTACGACAGGTTGTTCATGTAGTGTTATGTGTATTTATCAAATTCTTAGACAAAGAGGCTAAGGATAATTTGTATTAGCCTCCAGATGCAGCCCACTGCGTGGTCAGGCCTTGAATGAAGTGTGAGAATTGCTCTCAGAGCAGAGACAAAGGCATGGGTCTCAGGAGGTGTTTCTGTTCCTCCGGTAGGATGACCATTCGGGCAGAGTCAGGTAACTTGATTAACTTCAAAGAGGCCTCGCCTATCACATGCAAATCTTAGCTGACCCCTGAGCAGGCCAGTTTCTTTGTTCCCCCATTCAGGCAGGCTCCAATCCCAGTGGGGAGGGAGTTGCCCTCAAAACTGGTTTTAAGTTACCTCAGAGGAGTGAGAACCTGTAAGAGTGAGTTAAAGAGACCCCAGCATTCAGCACTGCCGGATGCGTAAGAAAAGCACTTTTTGTTTTTACAAATTAAACACTGATCTCATATAAATTCAATTAGTTCATACTGAAGCTAAAACAGAGAATAGAAGGGCTGTCTCCTTCAAGATAATTACAGACTAGATCAGATCAAAACACTTTGGGGCAGATTTACAAGCCCCCTGCGCCACCACTACGTCACTTTTCGAGATGTACTGGTGGCGCAAGGGGCTCCTCCATATTTACAAGGAGGGGAAAAGCCACCCTGAGTGACTTTTCCTCTCCTCGTAAATTTGGCCCCTTCACACGCAGCACTGTGCGTTGAAGGGGCGTTCCATGGGTGTTGCTGTGGGTGTTCCCACGCAACACCCATGGAACAAGACACATCTCCAGATTTACAAGAAATCGTAAATCTGGAGATGCGTGTGAATGCTACGCCACCCTAGAGGTGGCGTAGCGAGGTGCAACGAGGAAAAATGTTTTAATTTCTCCTTGTTTTTTCCTCTTTCAATGCGTGCTGCATTCTACAGCACGCATTGAAAGAGGAAAATGCCTCTTGTGATTGTTTTTGTGCAGGAAGGTGTCCCTTCCTGCACAAAAACAATCTCCCCACGACGCAGGCATCCTTGCACCATGGTGCAAGGGTGCCTGCGCCGGCGCATGGCTGCAGTTTGTGTCGCATCTCTGTGCTTTCCAAACTAACGCAGCATGGCACAGCAAAATTACTTGCTGCACCGTGCTGCGTTACTTTGTGTAAATCTGCCCCTTTATTCGGATAACATTGTATCCATAAAAGCACAGCAGCATAACAAGTTTTAAAACGCACAGGAAGAGAGTCGTAGTAAAATCCATTAACAATGTACATGAAAACACAATAATAAAATATATCAGATTAGTACAAAAGTTCCTATATAGATAATATAAGGACTGAAGGATTAGACATCATCTGACGTGCTCTAGAGGCAATTCTCAAAAAAGTGCCTGTGCGAAAGACCAGCTCTTCGTCAGCCAGGGTAAGTAACCTCAGGTAAGCATTTTCCAGACTAATGGGTGTACATTTTTAAAAATCGGAATTAAAAGCCACTTATTGTACTTTAAATAATATTTACAACAAAACAAAAAAATTTAAATTGATTGGCCACTCTGGCCATCACACACGCAGGGTGAAAGGTCAAGATTCGGGTGATGGCTATTTCCAGTCCTGGGCCTTTGTATGGCAGCATAATTCATCCTGGGTGTTTTAGTCTTGATTTGCTTTCACTGAACTAAATAAACTAACACACCTGAAAACAATGATTTGTAGGTGGAAGTTTCAGTTTGGAGACAGCATCTGTAGTGACATGGAATGAGGTGGTCTCCAAAGTCAAGAGGCAGGATTTGCTAAAATGGAGCTACCAAGCTTCTTTACTTTTTTTTAATTCTGCAGTAAAAACTGAATCATAGACCGTCCAATAGTCATATGATTGCATGTATGTTAGCTACCATGAAAACAAGACAGGCGCAGTTTCCTCCTCCCGGTTGTCAAACAGACAAGATAAAGAACCAAGGGGCATATTATCAAGGTCGGCGTTAAAAATTATCGCCGGTTTAGAGGCAGAAAACTGCCGCTAAAGCAGTGATAATAAACTTGATAATATGCCCTTGTGAATTCCCATAGAAGCCCATGTTCTGGTGTGAACATGAGCTTCTGTGGGAATTCTCCAGGGCATATTATCAAGCCCATTATAGCCCCTTTAACGCCAGTTTTCTGCCGCTAAACCAGCGATAATTTTAACGCCGTCCTTGATAATACGCCCCCACAGGATATATTATCAAGACAATTTCCAAAAATTCCCAAAAATATCCGAACTAAATTTAGGTATGAACGGAGGGTGCATATAGGGTGGGAAAACTGTAAGATGAACTACCATTTGTTTTAAGAATTAAAATACAAAGGGTTAAAGGCCTTGAGTTTGGAACATTTACACAGCGCTGTGTGAAAATCAAAAGTGCTGCATGAATAGTGGAAATCAGCACAGTGCCACAACTAGTCGCGCACCGACAGTGTCATTGGCTGTGCTCGCACTAGCGCCCTAGTTTGACCATGTGGTACCTTAAATGAGATCTGTACATGAGGCACAACTGCCTGCACACCAGGGAAGTCATACAAGGGTAAGCTGCGAAAATTTTTTATTTCACATCAAGTACACATCCTACCCATAGGAATATCATATGATGATTGTTTGTACCTAATTTCGTTTGACACTCAGGGCCTGACTCACAAGGTAAATTTGGGGGCATATTATCAAGGACGGAGGTAAAATTATCGCCGGTTTAGCGGCAGAAAACTGCCACTAAAGCGGCGATAATGGGCTTGATAATATGCCCGTGAGAATTCCAATAGAAGCCCATGTTGACACCAGGACATGGGCTTCTATTGGAATACACAAGGGCATATTATCAAGCCCATTATCGCCGCTTTAGCTGCAGTTTTCTGCCGCTAAAGCGGCGATAATTTTAGCGCCGGATATTGATAATATGCCCCTTGGACTTTTGTGTAAGTTTACGTATGTTTGCTAATTTCAAAGGTATTTTAAGAGTAGTATCTTTACGCCTGAGAAGTCTCCTCACATATGAGATAATACAGCTCTTTTTTTAAGTTTAAAAAGCTTTATTGAATATCTAAACATAGTAAAACATCAATACAAGAGAAAACATGGTATTGAGAAAAGATTGAAATGATGTTTGTAAAAATCATGTATATACAACTATCCCAAAAAGGGAAATGTGAACTATACCTAGGACAAAAAGCTTTATGGTTTTTTTGATTTTTAAAGGGGGAAGGAAGAGAAGAAGAGGAGAGAGAAAATAAGGAGGGATGAGAGAAGGGAAAAAGAAGAAAGAAAGAGGCAACAAACTAAATAAATAGGTAGAAAACAAGAAGAAAGGAGTAATTGATATATAAAAAGGAAAGGTAAATGCAAGGTAAATGCAAAAAAAAAAATATTCAGACAAGTCTGGAGAGAAAATCAGTTAAGGGTAACCATAAAAGGTCCTTTTTGATTAATAAAGGTACAGAGGTGGCAAAAGCACGGTCAAGTCTATGATGATGACATAACAGATTCCACCAGGCAATGTATGCAATATTTGAAGTGTCCTTCCAGTTGGTTGTAATAATCTGAAAAGAAATAGCAATATACAAATCTATAAACTTGCGTACATTAGATGAAACGTTCCAAAGAGGTGATGACCCACCCATAAATACATGTATAATTTCAAATGGGAAATTAGTGTTTAAAATATCGTTTAGTTTGGACCAGATGCGAGACCATAGGGATTTAACTGCAGGACAATGAAAAAACATATGGAGCAGGTCGCTATTAACGAGGGCAGGACCAACATTTCTTGGATTCAAGCATTTTAAATTTATGGAGATCAGAAGGAGTGCGGAAAAGTCTATTGTAAAAAAAAATAGTGTCTGAGTGGTGCTTGCAGAACGGGAGGCAGTGTGTATTTTGGACCCATTAGAATCCCGAACTTGAAGAGAGAATTCCTGAGCTAGGTCCCTCTCCCATAAGAGTTCTAACTTGGACTTAGACCTTCCAACTAATGGATGGGAAAGTAATTTATAGATAGCGGCAGCTTTAAGGGGAATGGAGAAGTCCAGTGGAGGGACAAGGGAAGGAGTGTTGGTGGATGAAGGATTGTATTGAGAAAAAATTGAGGCTAGTGTGTTTGACAGTAAGAGGTATTGGGAGGAATGTGCATTTGAAACATGAAAGGAGTCGCAGATGTCTAAAAAATCTCTCGGGGAGTTGTCTTTGAGTAAATGGACGTAAATGATAATGCCTTTATCAATCCATTCCTTCCAAAATAATGCTTTATTGTTAATTTTAACAAGCTTATTGTACCAGATCGGGGTTTGATGATAGGAGTCAATATGCGAGGTGAAAAAACGAGTTAATGAATGGGTAAGTGTTTTGGAGAACTTGAGTATGGGAGTAAGGAAGCGCTTTGGGGGTTGGGATAAACGAGTAGCTGTAAGAAACGAAAAGGGCAAAATTTTGTCAAGCTCAATTGAGCCCCAAGCTGTCGAAGGAGGATAGGGAGAACACGATAAGAAAGGCCATATTTGTTTTAACGTAAAAGCTGAATGATAACGAATAAGATTTGGAAAGTTTACTTCACCTAGGTCCTTGGGTTGTTGGAGACGGGAAAGAGAAATCCTAGGTTTGCGATTATTTCATAAAATTTTTATTAGGATGCGGTTAATAGTTCTGAAGAAAGAAAGCGGAAGAGAGATAGGAAGCATTGAAAGATAAAAGTTGACTTTGGGGAGGAGCATCATCTTAATAGAAGCAAGTCTACCCCACCAGGAAAGGAAAAGGGGGGAACTTTTTCAGTATATCAGCGTGGTGAACCTTGATAGTTTCTCTAAATGTGTTTGTATAAAGTACAGCTAGACATTTGATACTGGTAAGATTCCATTCAAAACCGGAACCGCTAAACATATGAGAGAGGCAAAATGTATTTAAAGGTTAAAACCTCCGATTTGTCAATATTTAGTTTATAACCTGAGACAAGAGAGTATTCTTGTAGTAGGGAGAAAAGAGCAGGCAAAGAGGTAGAAGGATTAGAAATGTATAATAAGATATCATCAGCGTAAGCAGTATACTTAATGTCAATGTTCTGAAATTTGAAGCCAGTATAAGATGATGAACGCTTAATCTTCTCCAAAAAAGGCTCTAGAGCGAGAATGAAAAGAAGAGGGGAAAGGGGACAGCCTTGTCTAGTGCCCCTGTGGAGAGTAAAATAGTTAGATTGAGATCCATTAACCCAAATGGAGGTAGAAGGGGCAGAGTATAAGAGTTGAATATGTTGAATAATGTGAGGACTAAAACCATGCCATCTCAATGCTCCGAGCATAAAATCCCAGCTAACCCTATCGAAGGCTTTTTCAGCGACTAAAGTGATAGCTGCAATTGGAGATTCCAGTTTGGAAGCAAGATGAATGATGTTGAGTAAAGTTCTCGAGTTGTCAGTGATTGATCTGCCCTTGACGAACCCAGATTGATAGATGTTGATGAGATCAGGTATGACTTTGTTAATACGAATGGCGAGAATTTTAGCATAGATTTTACAATCAGTGTTGATTAAGGAGATAGGTCTGGAATTTTTACAAAGTGAGGGATCCTTATCTTTTTTTGGAATCAGGCATAACATCGCCTGAGTAAAGGTTCCGTCAGAGCGCCCCTCATTTAGAAAATAATTAATCAGAGAAAGTAAAGGGGGTATTAGAATTTGTTTAAAATAAGAATAAAATCTAACGGTGAAGCCATCTGGACCAGGTGTTTTATCTTTAGGTAATTGAGTAATGGCAGTAAATATTTCTTTATCAGTGATATGAGCGTCTAGAGAAGTAAGATCAATAGAATGGTCAGAGGATTTGGGAATAGTTTGAAAGAAAGAATTAATCTGTGCAGATGAAGGAATGGACTCTGGAGTGTAAAGAGAAGAGTAATAATGGACAAAACAATCAAGAATTTTATCATCTGAAGAATGACGATTTCCCAGATTATCCGTGATGGAAATGATTTTGGATTTCTGCTTCTTGATTTTGAGATAGTTTGCAAGAGATTTACCGGCTTTATTCCGTCCACCGTACATTTTTGCATTGAATTTGAGGAGAATATTAGTTGCAGAGTCCAATGAGTGCTTATTGTATAGGATTTTTACTTTGATGAGAGAAGATAGTATATCGGAGGAGTTTGTTGTGAAGTATTGATGTTCGAGGTCTTTAATTTGTTTAAGGATAGAGGAAGATTGCGAGAGGGACTTTTTCTTTTTCTGAGCTACAAAGTTGATAATAAAGCCTCTAGCAGCCGCATTAAAGGCATCCCAAATAAAATGAAAATGTGGGGTGGAATGAAGATTGTTGTGAAAAAATTATTCAATGAATGACGTAAATTGCTCAGTAAATTGTGTATCCAGGAGGAGGGAATTATTAAAACGCCATCTGCGACAAGTGGGAGAAGGAGACGGGTAATCTAGATCTAGAATGACAGGGGCATGATCTGAAATAAGGATAGAGCCTATTTCAGAGTTAGTCATAAATTGTAAGGTATGTTGAGTAAGAAAAATGAAATCAATGCGGGAGTGGGACCTGCGAACAGGGGAGAAGAAGGAATATTCTAGAGTATCAGGGTGAGAGGGTCTCCAAGAGTCTATTAAGCCTCTAAAGGAGATGGCTTTGTAAAAGGATTTTTGCATCTTATTGGGAACATATTTGGTTAGTGATTTCCGATCCAGAAATGGGTCCATGAGTTGGTTACAATCCCCACCTACAATTAAATCGTCAACTGCGTGCGATGAATGAAGAATAGAAAATTTGTTCCAAAAAACTAAATCAATACCATTAGGGCCATAAACATTGCAGAAAGAAAGTTGAGTATTGTCAATAGAAAGATTTAAAAATAACCATCTTCCAATATTATCATGAAACTCATTTTGTAACTGAACATTAAGGGGCACATGCATCAACCAAACGAATACCGATTCCTTAATTGCGAAAAATAAGGAATCGCCATTAAGGAATCGGTATTTGGCATGCATCAACAGATTCGGTAAAATATTGCGATTCCTTAAAAATCGCTAAAATTACCGATTTCTCAATTGCGGGGCATGCAAACTCCCATTAGCAAAATGCGAGTTCGGTAATACCGCAGTAGCTAATAGCGAGTTCGGTAATACCGAGTTAGCTATTAGCGAATCGGTAATAGCGAAATCGCAAATGACCGCGTCGCTCCGGGAACGTGCAGATGACATCACCAACCAGGAAATACTGCAGCCCCACCCACATAGCCTCGACAGAGGAGCAAACAGGAGCTGTGAAGGAAGACTGCCTGTGCAGAGTGAAGCCACACCGACTCTGCAAATCGCCAGACACATACATCATGGCGCAGGAAGTGCCATCCAGCGCTGAGTCAGCACGCAAGCGCAAATTCTCGGACAGGGAGCTGGAGTACCTTATAGAGGGAGTCTCCAGCAAACACGACCGCCTCTTCGGCAAGCTGTCCCTCAAGGTGCCTGAGCAGGAGAAGCGGCACATATGGCTGCGCATCCGTGAGAGGGTGAATGCAGTTGGTGTCACGCCCCGCAGCATCGACAACCTCAAGAAAAGGTGGTACGACCTGCGGAAGCGTGCCAAGGAGAGGATTGCGGAGAGGCTCCGGGAGGCGACCAGGACTGGAGGCGGCCCCTCTACAGCACCATCCAACACTGCCCTGGAGGACCTGGTGGAAGGGACGATAGAGCGGGAAGCCGTCGTGGGGGTGACCCAGATGGACACGTCCGGCGCAGCCACAAGTGCCCAAGGTAAGATGCATGCCTGTGCCCACACCCAGCATAGCGTAAATCCATATCCATGCCCCCAGCCCGATCTCAGTGTGTCTGCAGCTCTGGCACACACAGCTTTACATATGACACTAGTGCATCATGGGAGTCGTAGTCTAGTCAGCCCAGTGTGCATGTACAGGCGTAAATCCAATGACCATACACCACATCAGTTGAACATGGATGGAGACTGTTTATTTAGTGGACCACAGAGGGACATGTATGTGTACAACACTATGTAGGTGTAACTATCCCACTAACCATGCACTGTTTCACACACAGATGCATCACCTGGGGATTCGGACGACAGCGGGCAGCTGATAATCTCCGAAACACCCGTCGATTCCGACCAGGAGACAGCGCAGGATGCGCATGCATCACCTACACCTGCCACCCCAAAAGCACCACCAGCACCACCAGCACCACCAGCAACAGCACCAGCACCAGCGCCACCAGCAACGGCACCAGCCAAACACGCTGCAGCCACAACAGCCACTAAAGCGCAGAGGCGCAGGTCCCAAGTTGCGCCCTTGCAGGAGATGGAAACACCCTCCACGCAATTGGCACCCAGTCAGCGCACCATCACACCACCTGATGCACCGCCTGGAGGCGCAAGACGCGCACGGCGGCGCAGGGCTCGTCGAAGTTCCGTCTCCTCAGCCGACCAGGATGTCCCAGCAACTTCTGCAATCGAGGAGAGGATGCTGCGTGCACAGCGCATGCAGGGACGACACGTGGCAAACATTAGCTGCAATATAGTGCGCCTTGCTAGGGAGATGCGCGCCATGACTGCGGCAGTTACGGACATGAGCACGGCGGTTAGGGACATGACCACTGTGGTGGCAGAGGGCAATGCTCAGCTCAGGGAAGACGTCCATGAGCTCACCCGTGCCATGAGGGAGGGCCATGAGTGCCAGAAGAGGAGGCACCAGCAGCAATTGGTGCGTTCCGCCACCGCTACAAAGGCAATCACACGGCACAGCAACAGCACCGCAGTGTTGGCACGCCGCTCTGTGTCCCTGCAGGTGGACCTTGGCCACTTCTGCGGGGATGTAGCAAAGTCACTAGGACTGATCACCACTGCTGTGGAACACCTTCAGAGCAGCACATGCAGTGCTGCTGCTTTGGGAGGGGATGACGCCAGTGAGGCTGCCTCCAGTGTCAGCAGCGTGTCACTGGCAGAGGCCAGCACCAGGCGCCGCAGTTCGCGTGCCTCCACGGGGACAGGCCGTGGTGAGGCATTGGATACACCTGAGCGGAGGCTTGGGGTACGTGGCAAGCGCCACTAGGAACATACACAGACATACCGGACCATGGTGGGGCAACCATGGACCTACCCTTCCTGAGGCTGCACAGGTGTGACTTTTCCGCACAGTTGTTGTTACTTGGTTCCTGTGGTGCATTATTTCCATAGCTTGTTCATTTGCACATACCACAGTGCTACTGTGCATTAAACAGTTGCACACAAAACAGACTTGTAACGTTTCATTCTCACCTGATTCAGAAATGATGTTGCATGATGTATGTCCGCCTCCTGTGGCTCTCTGCTGTGTTAGGGACGTGCCTGTCGGTGTTGGGCGGGTGGTTGGTCATCCAATTGGTGGTCATTCCTGTCAACCTCTATGGGTATCCCCCTTCTGGTCGCAATGTTGTGCAGCATTGCACATACAGCAATTATCCGGCAGCAGGTTTCAGGTTTGAATAGCAAGGCGCCTCCAGTCTTATGTAGGATTCCAAAGCGACTATTCAGGATCCCAAATGTCCTCTGGATGACATTCCTGGTGCTAATATGTGCAGCGTTGTAGCGTTGTTCCTGTGGGGTTGCTGGATTGATGTATGGGGTGAGTATATATTCACGCAGGGCGTAAGCACTGTCACCTAGAAGATAGAAGCAAAGACTTAGCATTGGTGATGTCCATACATGTGTGGTGTTGTTGTGTGTAAGCGTAATTTGTACGTACCAAGCAGGAGTCCCTCTCCAAATTCTCCATTGGTTAGACGCCTGTGGATTCCACTGTTGCGGAATATGTAGGAGTCGTGTGTGCTCCCCGGGAATTGTGCCACTAGGTCCGTTATGATGTGCTTGGCATCGCACACAACCTGCACGTTGATTGAGTGGTATGAATTGCGGTTGCGGAATATGTACTCATTTGCAGCAGGCGGACATATGGGGATATGCGTACAGTCGATGCATCCAATTACTTGGGGGAATTGCGCCACCTGGTAGAATGCCTGTTTGTTGCGCTCCAACTGCTGTGGGGTTGTGGGGAAGCTGATGTGGGTGTGTAGCATTGTCAGCATGGCATCTAGGAATTTGTTGAAGAAGCGTGAGAGTGCGCTTTGCGATACGCCTCCGCCTACCGCAATGACCCCCTGGAAACTCCCTGAGGCCAGTAGGTGCAGGCTGCATAGGACCTGAACGTGCGCTGGGATTGCATTGGTCCGGTGTGTCTGGTGCTGCAGTAATGGTTCCAGGTCTGCGATGAGGCGCATGATCATGGCACGATTGAGTCGATACTTCTCGTACACCTCGTCCTCATTCTGCACGAGCAGGGTGATGCGCAGTCTGAAGACTCTCTCCTGGACCCTTCTCCTGCGCTGTCCTGCTGCATTGATACGCATCCTCCTTGCAAGCACGTAGAGGGCTGACATTTTGTGGTAGCCAACAGGGTCTCCTGGGCCACATTTAAGGGTTTGGTGATTGGCACAATCATTTGCACATGCTGATGGTTTAAATTTTTTTAACATTTTTTTTGTTTGACTTTACCTCCAGGTTCTGATTCCCCTTATTTTGCTCATGCAAAATAGCGATTTTTGGTGATTTCGGTATTTGCGACTCTTGTTGCATTGGGGTGCGATTGGTTATTTGCCATTGGCACTTACCGGGAGCTATTAGTGATTTCGGTATCTGCTAAATCGATATTTAGCGAATCGGTAATTTTGCATTATGGTTATTTGCGATTCGGTATTTTACCGGATTTTTATTGCGATTCGTTATTGGCTCACATTTTGGGTTCATGCATTGGAAATTGGTTTTATTTATTCGCTAACGGGAGTTATTAGCGATTCGGTATTTTACCGACTGGATTTTGGCTTGATGCATGAGGCTGTTAGTGACTTATGAAACAAGATGAAAACACCATTCTTGTTATTCACTGCTGGAGAACAAAAGATATCTCCTACCCATTGTTTATGCAGTGAAGACAAATATTGCAATCTGATATGCGTTTCTTGCAACAAAGCAACTTGACATTTCAATCTTGCTAGATGAGATAAAATTCTCTGTTTTTTAACAGGGTTCCGAATGCCTTTAACATTCCAAGAGATAACACGAAGACCATTCATACTTAAGGTTTAGTGAAAGATAGGCACCAGAAAAAAGAGAAGTTAGAGACAGAATAAAGTAGACAGTAAGAGGACAAGTAGTGGATGAAAAAGTGGACCACCGAAGGTAGAAATATGAGAATGGGTGACCACCACGTGTATGGAGACATGAAGCAGCAAGGAACCATGAATTGAAAGAGGATATAAAGGGATAAGGTAAAAAACAGAGAAAAAGAATGTTGCCAGGACAATGATGAAAGAGGGGAAAAAAGATGACTAGGAGAGGATAGAGAAGAAGAGATGGCAAGAAGCCAGATGGCTTTAGCCATAGCAGTCACAAAAAAAAGAACAATATTGTGAGGGGGGGACGGCACTAATCAAGACGACCACTCCAATGAGAAGAAACACCGAGAAGAGATAGTACTGATATAGAAAGCAATAATGGGAGGAGAGAGAAAGAAAAAGAAGAGAAAAGAAAAACACGCCAAATTGGAAGTAATAAACAAAAGAAACAAGAAGGAGGAGACTTACCAAACTATGAAAACAAGACAACAGGGTAAATCGGATGAGGAAAACATGAAGATAATGCAGGGATGCATCTTCTGTAACAGGACAACACTAGGGGAACCTGAAAAATATGGATGGAATAAAGGAACAATCAAGAAAAGTGATACAACATACCACAGAAGTTAAGTTTCAATGAGAGAAACAAACAGGTATGACAAATAAATATACAATCAGGGATTGCTAAGTTCCATGAGATCTCCTCGGCGAGAATGGATGAATTTCCGAAGGTCATCTGGATCCTCAAAGGAAAATGTTCTGTCTTTGTATGTCACTTTAAAGAAGCATGGGTGTATAAGACCATAGCGAGCATTCATGGATTTCAGGGCTGGTCTAAGATCAAGAAATTCTTTTCGTCTGCTGGCTGTCGGTTCGGAAACATCTTGACTGAAGAAGAGTTTATACCCCGACCACAGTAGATGTTGTTTGGCAGCATTAAGTATTACCATAAGATCAGAATACAACAGGAAATATGCGATGCTGCCGCTTTGTTTTATAGGAGAAAAAGCAGATTTAGGCCCTAATCTGTGCACCCTTTGAATGTTAAAGTCCATTGATTTAGGAAGGCCGACAATCTGTAAGACTTGAGTTTTCAAGAAAGAGATCATGTCGGAACCTTCGGAACCCTCCGGAATACCATAAATGCGTAGGTTATTGCGCCGATTTCGATTTTCTAATTCCTCTGCAGTTTTCTTACGTTGAGTAACCTCTCAGGTGAGGGCATCAACCTTAGCAATGATATCTTGTGCATCACTTATCTTCTGTTTGACGTCCGACAGTCTCATATCAAGGCCGGACCACTTTTCCTCAATTCTTTGAAGAGTAGCAGTGGTATCGAACATACAGAGACAAATAAGGCGTAATTCTTCCATAATATCCTCCAGCGTGAGGGGAGGAGGTGATTTAGGCGGAGAACATAGATTTTTCTTGAGACGCTTGCCAGAATTAGCTGTTGTATCTTTACGACCTCCAGAAACAACCCCAGCAGCAACCTGAGGCTTGGGTGACTGCAGAGGATCCATGATGTAAAAGCCAGAGGCAGACAAAAAGCTCAAATCGAAAGAACAAACCAAAAAAGACGTCTGTCAAAAACAAAAAAAAAGATACCACTGAGTGACAGATAGTCAAATTACAGCAACCAACATGCGACCATATCCTTAAGCTATAAGAACAGAAGATGAATAGTGCTGACCGTTAAATTGATGGAACATAAAGCAGGCTCCCAGAAAAAATAGTAAATAGTCAGGCATATATGCAGTGCGTCAGAAGTTGGTAACAGGAAATGCTGCCGAGAGAAAAAGCATTGCTGACGTAATGCTGAGGAAAAAGTATTTCAGATTGCAGAGGAGAAAGCAGGCTCTCTAATCGGTCGGAAAAAGCAGCCACACAATTAAAATAGCGAGCGAGTCACATTGTAGTGAGAATGGCCTGCAGTCGATGAATTAATTATGCTGAGGAGAAAGCACCACTGACGCTGTGCAGAGGAAAAAAAAAATCGCCAGAGAGGAGGGGAAAAATAGACCTTCCAAACATCCAGAAGCATCCAGAGGCAAAAAGAAAACGAAGCAGCAGTACACAGATGGGGCAGCAGGAGGTGCAAGTTCCTCATTAATCAGCAGGAAAGCATTAAGTGTGCGATGAAACAGGAGCGCATAAAATGGCGGGCGTCATCTCTGAGGGGGTGGCAAAGCAGAGAGAAAAAAGAGTTAAACTTCAAAGAAAGCAGTTGGAAACTTGCCCATATGATCCTGGCAGTTTCCGACGCATTTACAGCCATCCGCGAACATCAGGGACGCGGTAAAACGACTCCTCCAGCAGGAAGCAGTGCTCGGTGAGTCGGAGCCTCTCACGTTGCGGGCATCTTGACGTCGCCGCCGCGCCCAAAGATCAGTTCTATCTTTTTATGTGTGGAAATTCCACAGTTTTAAACATGGGGCTGGTAAAATGCCTTTGTGAATAGCAAACAATCATAAACTTACACAAAAGTATACCTTTGTGAATCAGGCTCTAGGATTTTACGCAAAGCCATGTCACGTAGGGGCATATTATCAAGGACGTTGTTAAAAATTATCGCCGGTTTAGCTAAAGCGGCGATAACGGGCTTGATAATATGCCCTTGAGACTTCCAATAGAAGTTCATGTTCTGGTGTGAACATGGGCTTCTATTGGAATTCTCCAATGTTTTATCACATCTGGCTTTGAGTGTAAATCTCTGGGTGTTTGTGCTGTTCCTGGCTTCTGGTATTCTCTTTTCAAAGATGATATGAAGGTTCGTGTTCCGTGACCCAATACCATTTTGCACTACACTCATGCCAATTTTCAGCAAAAGTATATTTTACGCCAGGAAGTTGAATGATATTGCCGTCTGCACAACTTTCCGTTCATGATGCACCACACAGCATCATGTCAACGCCCACGCTAAATAACGGTCAATCTGGATCAGAGTCTGGCACAAAAGACACTTCTGAAACCTGTTATTAGCACCAACACACTTAACGCCTTTTATATACAGAACAAGCAGCTGCCAAAACTTCCCACTATGCAGTCTTCTGAACCACTCTGCACAATTAATGGAATGTGGTATCATTGCGCCTTATTTGAAACAACAATAGAAAGTATAGTTTTTGGTAAAATAAATCTTTTTATTTGTTTTATGTGATTCAACCAATCAGCACAAAGTAAGAAAAAAAAGGAGTGAGTTCCACGGGTTATGTCACAATAATTTCAGAACTTAGAAGAACAGATCACATCATTCTCATGAACATAATATTATTAGGGTGGCGGCTGAACAGTACCAAGACTAAAGCCTCAAACACCTAATTAAAATAATTTCATTGTAGGTTTCATTTTTTGTCATGATTCTTCTTGTACCCCATGGGATTTCTGAACAAGTTCTTCTATAGTAGTGCAAAAAGCCATACCCCTAATGCATTCCTCCATTGTGGAAGGGTCTACTTGTCTCATGTGATAGGCCAGATCCCTCTTGGCTAACAACGCAATTGCAATGGGCCTTTTAACGACTATGGCGGTCCATGGGACCGTTGTAGTAGTGGTGGCGGTCTGACCACCTACAGTATTAAAAATCTGGTGGTCGTACCACCACTGGATGGCTACTACCACCGTGGATCAAGGATCCTGTGGCGATCCGGTAGTGGTTTGAGGCCAAAATATGCTGGCGGTGCCGCAGCAGCACGGCCAATCACATTTTGAGTTGCCTCTCCACCGCCCTTTTTGTGGCTGTCACACCACCATGAAAAGGGTGGCGTGAGGCAACAAAGCACCCTCTTGCCCCTGTGCATGAGGGTGCATGCAGGGGGCACATGTTGTGCCCCCTGTAGTTTTGCACACCCAGTTCCTGCAAGGGAATGAATGCACAACATGTTGCATTCCTTCCTGTGCAGGAACGTGCACTGGCGGTTCCGCTGCAGTGCTGTTTAAGGCTCACACTGAGCCTTCAAACAACGCCCTGGAGGGCCCACCACGCCACCTGCTCGCCAGACCACAAGTTACTTGTAACCTGGTGGGCGGGCGGCAGCGACTTTAGGCAGAACAGAGTCGTGGCAGTGGCATGCTCCCCGCGCCACCAAAAGTTGTAATAACTTAGTGTGCAGGTGTGACTAGGTCCAGTGAGATGCTCAATGATTTCCAAGAATCATCACGATGGGGTCCAGATTAACCTGCTGCCCACCACCATCCCACTGTGTTACTCTCTTTGTGCCAGTAGTGTATCATTTGGGGGCACTGTCCTATCATGGGGTAATATATGTCAAGGGTTGATTCACAGCTTTGGCAACTGGAAGCGCTTGTTTTCTTAGTCGCCATAGCCATGAGTGGTTGTAGTAGTACCTACATAAATACTTGAACTCGAGGAGGCGCAGTTGAGCAGAGATGCTAAACACGTTGTGCTATCCTGTCCTCTACCCTGTTGTTGTCATCAAATACACCTAAGTCCTTTTCCCATCTCTCTCTCAATTTTAATTTGGGGTTGGGGATTTGGTCACTAGGAATTTGTATTTATATAAGATCCTTTTTTACCCAGTGCCTCAATAACTACTTTGTCATCGAGAGGGCTAATTTCTGGAAGTGCAGTTACTCTGTCCCCCATAGCATTTGAGGGCTGGGCAGCTGGCGTGAACTGTATGCAATTGAAAGTCTTTGGACAAATCTTCAAAAGACATAATGTTTCCCACATGACACATGACACATATACCCTACCAGTGAAATACCTATCATATCTCACTGACTGTGCAAGCCCGATACCCTCGAAAGTAGATCCATTGCAGTTTGCTTATTATGTAAGTTGATTTGTTATAATGCATCCTGAAACATAAAAGCAGGAGTCTAGTCACTGCTGGAAGTAGTCTTGGGACTGCCTTATTGTACAGTAAATACAATAAATCAAACTTGTCAACAAGGCTTAATTAAAATATATGTGGGTGGGGGTCTTCCTATTTGCCAAATCTCAAGTCATTAATGGAGACAAGTTGTGAGGCCTAATAATAGAGTCTTATGTCTCCAAATCCCAACCCACCGCCATAAACGGTCTGCATTTAGCAAAGGACACTTGTGGGGATGCATCTCCTCATAGAAAGTCAATAGTCAGGGATTGGACATGTGCAATAAAGGTTGGTGAAAGAGGATGCATAATTTTGCTGAACAGAAAGGAACCAGATCAGGGAGATTGTTGGTCCTGGCCCTTTTTACTAGGTCACCCCCAAACTTTATGCCTGCCGCCTCCCTATTTTCTGACCTCTTTTCTGTTGGCTTTAGGTCTTTGGGCACTTTACTATTGCAACCAGTCCTAATGTGCACAAGCTCTCAGCTAAAATGTGGCAACATTGGCTTATCCACAATTGGCATATTTAATTTACCTATAAGTCCCTAGTAAAGTGCACTATGCCCAGGGCCTACTGTTGCAGTGTGCAGTTTTAAACTGCCATCTCGACCTAGCAAGTTAGCCTACTTGCCAGGCCCAAATCTTCCCTTTTATTGCATACAAGTCACCCCTACGGTAGGCCCTAGGCAGCGCCATGGGCAGGATGCAGTGTATTTAAAAGGTAGAACATGTACTTTTGAGTTTTACATGTCCTGGTAGATAAAAACTGCTACATTTGTTTTTCACTACTGCAAGGCCAATCTCTCCAATAGGTTAACATGGGGATTGCCTTGAAAGATGTTTAAGTGTCATGTCGCATTGGGCGCAGATAGAGATTTGAAGTTTGGTGTCTCTGGACTCACACTTTCAAAACACATCTTATGGTGAAGTTGATTTTTAAGTTGCAAGTCTGAAAATGCCACTTTTCGAATGTTGGCATTTTCCTACTTTAAACATCCTGTGGCTCTGCCTGTCTCTGAATGCACGTCTGAGTTAGAGTGACAGTTGGGCTTTGTTCATTCCCTCTGGACAGTCACACACAGGGAACTGAGGTGTGACATTTACATCCTGAAGGCACATTTGGGTGTAAGTACTGGACCCCTGAGACCAACAAATCAGAACTCTACTGGAACTAAGGGCATTCTGCCTGGAAGAAGAGCTGCTGTGCTGTAGGAGGGAGTGCCACTTTGCTACTTGCTCTGCTATGTTGGCATGCTGCCTGCTGAGTGCTGTGCTACAGGAGGGACTGCCACTTTACAACTTGCACTGCTGTGTTGACTTGATGCCTGCTGCTCCCTGTCAGGGAGTGAAATGGACTGGGCCTGCTCTCTACTTTGAACCCAAGATTCCGCATGGGCTTGCTGAGCTTCCTCCTGTTTCCAAAAGTCTCAGGGACACAAAGCCTTCTTTCAACTCTGCTATTACTGCTGGACTCTGCAATCTGTGAGTCCTACCCCCGCCTCAGGTGCCCTCTCCAGTCAGTCCTGGGCCTCAGAAGTGGGTTTTGCATCTGCTTTCTACAAACACCAGCGCATCGCCCGACTGCGTGAGAAAAACAACGCATGGCTCTTCGGCGCCGATGCAATGCCAAATCGACAACTACACTGGTCCTTACTTCGAGGCTCGACGACAATGCAGCGCAAATCTGAAGACATCTCTGCGTAGCTCAATGTCAACGCAGCTCTGATCCTTTGACACCATCTGCGAGGCTCGATTACGACACAGTGGCCTGACTGCGTGAATCGGAACCAACGCATCGTGTTCTCGACATCCACGCTTTGCTCCATACACTGTATTTTTTACAGCTGACCCTGCGTGGGTTCTCTAGCCAGCCTGCCCTCAATTGTAGTCGTCTGAACTTTGGATTAGCACCAGTCCGTCGCAACCTCAAGTAACCTTTTGACCACTAGTGACGTCTAAGCACTGTTTTCACATTTAATCTTTAAAATTTCATATCTTGAGTTCTACTTATTGGATTTTTGTTGTTTTGATCTTGTTTTAGTCAGATACGTGGTCTCTATCATTTTTAACTGCTGTGAAGTCTTTTGTGGTGTTTTTCATTGAGTTATTGCCATTAAAGTGTGCACGAATACTTTACATTTGCCTCTTAAGTTAAGCCTGACTACTCTGTGGCATGCTAACAGAGGGCGAGTCCAGGTTAATTTACGGTGTGTATTTGACTTACCCTGACTGATGTGGTGGTCCCTACTTCGACAGGGTGCATACCTCTGTCAACTAGAGACCCCATTTCTAACAGAGATAATTTTGAACAGCGCTCCATGTCCCATTAATGTAAGAGGGAGTGAGGCACATGAGTTAAGCTCCCACCTTAGCCTATCCAAGAGAGGGGCTATATTCAACTCCCAGCACCAATGCTTGGTTCATGTGATTTTCATGCTAAGATATCGCAAAAGTTCACACACTGGTTGGAGCGTAGCAGGGGCAACTAATGATCTCCACCGACAGGGACATATATGTTTTGTCCCTTGTTGACTCTGAGGCCTGACACTTCTCCATCTATCCATAGCATATTCTTTAGGTGCGGGACAGAGGTACTGAGTTGCCAGATATAAAGTGGTATATCATCCGCATATTGAGAAACCCTATCCTCTTGCTCGTCTGCCCACATTATCCCCTCTATTTGGGCATCTAGATAAATCCACGCATCCAGGGGTTCTATAAGTAGTGTGACTAGCAGTGGGGGAAGGGGATAGCCTTTGCCATGTGCCTCTCTGTATATCACATAGTGCAGAGGGGGTCCAGTTTACCCGGACTCATGCCCAACAAATCTATGAAAATAGGATCCAAACGTTATTTTGCCAAAAACCTGGAGCAGGAATGGCCAATAGTAATAGTGCACAGTCCATCAGGAACTTGTCCATCTTGCAAAAACAAGGTGGTGATGCCGCATGCAATCCCTGGTACCAAGTCATGGGATGAAGCCATTTTGGTTATGATGAACCAGAGAGCTCACCATGCAAACTAGGCAATTTACTAGTATTTTTGCAACTATTTTTGATGCAGTGTTGATTAAAGATATGGAAAGGTAGTAGGAGCAATCATTTACAGGTTTTTTGGGTTTCGGGATGACAGGTACTGTTGCCCCACACAAGTTGTATGGCATGGACCCATTCTAAAATTCCTCTTCAAACAGCTAGCGGAGAGATTGTGAAAGTAGCAAGTTTTGAAACAGCCATTGATGTGGTAGTCTCTAGGCCATCCTGGGATTTCACTGATTCTCTAGCCCATCCTCAGAGCTCACCGTCAGATTTGTCCTGTTATCCTGATCTTTTTTAACAATCCAGTATAACCTGCTTTATCTGCCATTTCATAAATTCTGCACCATGACGCCAACCAAACCACTTGGACCGTTGAGCAGTGTCTTTTTCAGCTGTGTCTTTGCAAGTTACAGGGAGCGGATGTTGAAGATGCTCAGGGAGGCCATTTTCCAATCACTGACTCTCAACTACCTTAATATGAGCCTCAAGATCTGCTATCTCCCTGAGTTTGTCTCCTGTCTAACCCTTGATATGTGACATTGCAGTTCCACATATGATCGTCTTGAATGCCTCACAGAGTAATACAGGCAAAGTTACTGATCAGCACTGGCGCAAAGATGTTCTGCCAAAGATCTGTCTCTAAGCCACCTGGCTTTAAGCCACCAGACCCTGCAGAATCCTCCTGGGGCTGTACACAATGTCAGTTCAATTCGGCAGTGATTTTATGACCCATGGGCCAGATCCTAGTATTTTCCACTTCCCGACAGGTCTCCAGTGGGGTAAGGATGTAATAAATTCTAGAAAAGGAGCAATATTGAGGAGATTAATAAGTGAATTGCCTATCTAATGGGTGTTGTCTAAACCATGAGCCAACCAGACCAAGGGCATTCACCCAATGAGGAATTTCTGTGGGCTTGAACTGTACCTGTGACCGGTACAGTCTCAGTCAGCACCCATCACGGCATTGAAATATCCCCCCCCCCCATGATTGTACTCCCAAAGGCAAATCAGCTAATTAGTGTTAGATTTGTGCAGGTGGGGTCATGAAGAGATGGAGGGACATATATACTGGAAACTGTTATGGGGTATCCATCAAGCAAACTTGTGATCTCAACCTAGCTCCCTAATGTCCTTACTCAGAGAGCTCACAATCATTGTAAATATTTTCCTAAAGAGAATAGCAACAGCCCTGGAGCCCCAGGTAAAGTCAAAGTGGTGCACCCTATTGTATCCATGAAAACCAAGGAAATCATATTTCAAGCCAAGTAGGTAAGTTTATTGGAGAAAAAGGATGGTCAGAATATGTTGCTTAATATAAGGCATGACTTGGGGTTATTTAACATTGATATTCATGCCATTAACATTCCTAGATATTACCCAGTATGTGGCCATCATGCCACATTGAGAACTAGGTTATGTTGTCCCTGCCACAGTTGCCATAATCATGATTACATATTTGCCTGTGACTTGATCAAACTGGGTGAAATATTAACTAAGCCCCACACCCAACTACCCCTCACCCTAGACTTTCACCCCTAAAGCATCATTCACCCGGAAAATAAGAAACATTAAAGCAGACAGAGGAAGAATCTTGAAAGAAACCTATGCTATAGGTTATAGGCGGGAGAAATAGAGTGAGCTCAAGGTTGTTAGCAAAATCCCATTCCTGCCTATATGTCTTGAAATCTCAGTGTGTTTTGCCATTTATGTGCAAATGCTCCTTTTAGATGAAGGGAAGAGTAGGAGGAGAGAACAGAAATGCACATTGTGATGGATATCCTACCCTGAGACTGCATTCAGTGACGGAGTGCTGTGTTTAGCGTGTTAAATTTCAATAAGGAGCATCTGGCAATAAGGCCCACTCTAACTGCAGGAACAAAACAAAGAGGAAGAAAATGACATTTACACCATGTTCATATTAACAAAGTATGTTCAACCATCTCAATGAAACAGACCCATACCTCCTCATAGAGCATCAGATTGAGTCAGTGCAGAGGACGTCCCTCTGCTGAGCTCTGCCTCACCACCAGAGTCAAATGGAGCCCTACTGGAGACCTGACCATCCTCACTTTCAGATTTATCTTCAGCTTTTTGGAGTTTGAGAGGCCTCATTCTACAACGTTTCTGTGTTTCTTGCTCCTTGAGTCTCATCGCTCTGAAGGTGGATTCTGAAGGTACTCTCTCATCGGGAGATCACTTCGTCTGTGGATTAAAAAGAATGCACTTTATCATTGAAGAATACTTTCAATTTTGCAATGGTACAATGAGATATAGAATAGCCCCATAGCACACAGTTGCTGTTTGATCTGATCCAAGGTCCAGTACTGCTGTTGGACCACTTATGTGCAATCTAGAAATGGAAGAATTTTATGGGAGTCAAATAATTGTTTTTGGGATCCACAAGTGCCTCTACAGATGAAGTAGCTGGCTCGATAATAGAGGAAGCGTACAAACAGTGTGTGAGGCAGAGAACATGGCGAGGTTGGGAAGCAGTGCTCGATGAGTCCTCTCTATCGGAAAATAATGTGAAAACTGTACTTAGGTCAGATGCTTTTTAAGACCTTCTTCAACAAATTTTGTTAGGGTATTCCCTTTAACACTTTAAGAAAACCCTACAAATTGAAGGGTGCTACAATTATATCTGCCCTTCTGCATAATTGCACAGCACATGAGACATCGCCTTCAGTTTATGAACAGTGTCTCTGAGGTCCATGATTGTATCTTCAAGTTGGAATATGCACTCTTCTGTTTCAGTAACCCTATCCACCACGTTACGCATATCTGGCCAGAGGAGTGTGACTTCGCTGCCCACCAACCCTATTTCCCACTCAAGTGCCTGGCTGGTTGCATCTATGGCTTGCAATATGACCATGGTATTGTCAGTGGATTTAGAAGTAGTACTGCCGATGAGTTGCATTAGGCCAAAATGGGCTTTGCGACTCTGTCCATTTTCTCATGCTTGTGGCGCAATTAATTGTTTGGTGCGATCTGGGACAAAATTCTGAGCTAGGAGACTATTCCTTGTCAGATCAATTCGATGGGTCCCTCGATTTGGCTAGCCAAGTAATTTTTTTTCCAGGTGGAGAAGGTGTACCTAGCAACCCACCAACCCTAAAGTCCATGCTGAACGAGCGGTCGCATTCTTCAAGACAGGCCACTGTGACTGGTTCTCCATCTTCCTCTTGGTATCCACAGGAACCACAAGTCCCACAGTAGGAGCAAAAGGGACATGTGGAGGAAGCCTCCAAGTCCACAACACCTAGGTGTGACCCTATACTCTCTGCAAGGTGACGAAGGAGCAAGGATCCTTACAAAAGGCTCAACCCAGGTCTTTCATTCAGCGTCAGCTGGTGTCTACAGCTCCAGTGAGGGGGGTAGATAATCTAAGAAGTTCCTCAAAGCGCCCAAGTAGGACCACCAATGCAACACAATCCAGTTCTACATTGCCAAGCACAGGGACCGATGTCCCACTCACCTAGGTATATCAAACTAGAAAGGCAACGTGTGTCACAGGCAGCACAATGATCAAAGGAGGGGTACAGGAGAAGCTCCCTCCAGTCCCAGGCACTATCCACCTAGCAGGATTCTGCAGGAGTCACAAAAGTCAGCTGCAAATTGTGCCCACCTTCGGCCACCAGGGGTCATATTATGTGCCTGGTTCAAACAATGAAAGTGCACCCTATCACAGTGAATGCGCTGGCCCCAGGGCAGAGCATTCATGTTAAAACACCGAGCATCTGCTTGAGTCTTTTCACGGTGCAGGCGGCACCCACCTGCATTATTAAATAGGATTAGACATCCCCCTGCAGGCGGGTGCAGTCAGTGACTGCACCTGTCTGGAAGGGAATGTCTGGAAGGTCCATAGGACTCCCTTTGCCCCCTCCAGAGGGCAGCTCTTAGGGAGCACACTCACAGTGCTCCACCTTGTAGGCACACAATGTGAGTGCGCCCCCTGAGAGCTTCTTTGCCTCTGCGCCCATGTCGGTTATACGGCATGGGTGCAGAAGCAAAGGGAACGTCCCCTGAAGGTAGCGCTTGTGCTTTAATTGTGCCAACGGTATTGCTGAAGGGGATGCACAAGCATCTGCGCCCCCTTCTGTAATACCAATGTTCCCTGGGGACGTGCAAAATAGGCGCAAACGATGTCTGCGCACCCTGGGCACTTAGTGTTATACGGCCACAGGCCGAGACACCGAACTCCCTCACTCATCCTGATTAGGGCAAAGTAGATGCGCTCAACAGAAACAGGGTGCAAGGCAGGTCGTACCTCGTGCATCTGGTCAAAGCAATCAGCAAGGGCCCAGCAGGGTGACCGATGGCCCCAATAGCTTGTCTTCTTCAAAAAAATCAATGACATCTATTCTGCTTTTCCTCCCCCATCAGGGCTGATAGAGCCTCCTCACCCAGATGGTCTAGCCAAATCCCCGGGCCCAGTTATTGAGACACATCCCCCCCATGGACCTGGAATCTTTAAAAGCCTATACCCACCAACTGAAATCTGGCTCTCTCAGTGACGTGATATTTATTAACCTGGTTTTTGACTCTATCAGCCCAGTTGTTCTTGAGCTCATTAATCTTTCACTGTCTACTGGGATTGTCCCTTCTTCATGGAAACGGGCCATGGTCCGAGCCCTTTTAAAGAAACCTACTCTGGATCCGGATATCTTTGCCAACTATCGGCCAATCTCACTGCTGCCAGGATTTGCAAAGATTTGTGAAAAATATGTTAATCTGATCCTCTCTACCTTCTTGGAAGAAAACGATTGTTTGGACTCTTCCCAAACCGGCTTCCGACCGAAGCAGAGCACTGAAACTGCCCTCTTAGTAGTGGTCGAGGAATCAAGGAAAATTCTGGATGTCGGAGGGTCCGCAGCTATAATATTACTCGATCTTAGCGCGGCCTTCGACACAATTAATCACCAGCTTCTGATCGATAGACTCAGGGAGGCCGGGGTTTCAGGAGCCCTACTTAAATGGCTTGAGTCATTCCTTAAAGACAGATCTTTTCAAGTCTTTGAGGAAAACTTTATATCGGACAGAATGCCGGCGCATTGTGGCGTTCCTCAGGGTTCCTCTCTAAGTCCTACGCTTTTCAATGTGTATATGCAACCTTTGGCAGAAGTGGTTAAGCCTTTCGGGGTCAAGATCGTCTCATACGCAGATGATACACAGCTAATTGTGTCTCTTAATCAGCTGCATGATAATCAGTTTTGCTTGGCCAGCTGTCTGGAGAAAGTGTCCGCTTGGATGGATAACTCCTTTCTAAAATTAAATGCTGCTAAAACTGAATTGATGTTTCTGGGTAAGCCCACGAACATAAACCCTGATGTTTTTTGGCCTAAATGCCTAGGTACTATGCCCACACCCAAGGAACACATAAAGAGCCTTGGGGTCTGGCTTGACCGCAAACTAGAGTTCAAGGAGCAGGAATGTAAGGTAGCTGCTGCCTGCTTCCGAATCCTCAAAATGATCAGGAAAATCCTACCCCTGCTCCCCTTTAGTGCAGGAAAACTGCTGATGCAGGCCCTGATTTTATTCCGGCTCGACTACGCCAATGTGCTCTACCTTGGCTCGGCGGGAGCCACTATTAAAAAGCTTCAAGTGGTACAAAATTGTGCCGCTCGCGCCCTCATGCAAGCCCCCTACCAATCTTCGGCAAAGCCTTTGCTCATCTCGCTGCACTGGTATCCAGTGTCAGAGAGAATCCAGTTCAAGGCCCTGTGCATCGCTCACAGGGTTCTGTCCTTCTCTGCACCTCCCATTCTGAGGGCTATCATTACCCCCTATGTTCCGAATAGATCTCTACGCTCAGGAAAGAAATGCCTGGCTACAGTTCGTAGCGTTAATCGAGTGCGGAGTGGTGGTAGAATGTTCTCTATTATATCTTCGAAAAGCTGGAATCAGCTTCCAGACCATGTTCGCCTTGAGACGAATCATCTTTCCTTCCGTAAAACGCTGAAGACCCTACTGTTTCCCTGATTCTCCTCATGGTGGGTGATTGGTATTGTCATTAGCGCTGGGAGGCCTTTGGTAGCCATGCGCTTTATAAATGCCTATTCATTCATTCATTCATTCAAGCAATTGGAGACCCAGCGTGTGAGTCACCAGGCCCCGTCTGGTGCCAGGGCCCCGTCTGGTGGCAGGACCTGATATCGCAGCTGGGCATGCTGCTATTCTAGGCTCTTTGGATCAGAAATTATGGTTGCCAGGGACCAGTGCTTAATTTGAGCCAGAGCTTTCCGGTGCTGAGCACCAGGCACTTAATTGGTTTCCAGTGCTCGGCACCGGCACCAAATTGTCAACACCACTTAGGCTCTTTGGATCAGAAATTATGGTTGCCAGGGACCAGTGCTTAATTTGAGCTGGAGTTTTCCGGTGCTGAGCACCGGCACTTAATTGGTTTCCAGTGCTCGGCACCGGCACCCTATTGTCAACATCACACTTACGGCAGTGTGCCACAAGGTGGCGCTGCTCATGTAATTTAGAGATGAACAGTTGTTTATGAAAACAATATAATGAAAAAAATACTAATACCTGCCTCCCCAGCCATTCCTTTAGCTTTGGGGCACTGGCGTAATGAAACTTGAGGGGGCCTCCCTGCAAAGTTCATGGAGGGCCCCCTTCCGGGCTCAATCAGGAGCTCTCCGGCCAGAGAACTGTGCTGAGGGGGCCACCTGGAGCTTGGGGGCCCCCGGGGGCCTGTGCTACGCCCCTGCTTTGGGGACCTGGAATAATCTGAACTGTCACATTTACATGTGAGATAGATGGTTAGTGGTTGTTTTGGCAGCGATGACAGGGGCGATGGGTGATACAAGCTACAGTGGCCTCCTGGTCAGAGCCCTGGCACTCAATGTTTTACAAATTAAGCACTGCCAGGGACACAGAGCAGGTCCGGATAGCAAGATTATGTTGAATATTCAGGTGAGGCAGCACGGAGCCCTACGGAGCGTCGTCCACCATGGCGAGTCACGCACTACGTGACGCCTTCATTTGTCACAGCTACATAAATCACAGAGAATAATACAATAACAGATTTTAGCGAATTAATGTAATAATCGTTGATGCTTGTAAAATAGCGGATAAAGGGACAAGAGTGCATTTAGATGTAAGGTTAGCAACATACAATAATGTCCCCTTATGGGTGTAGATCAACATTGCTCATGCTTTTCTAGCAATATGGACACAGTTTATGTTGCTCTACGGCACAGTATTAAAGCCATCTGTTTCAAAGCCAAAAGTAATACCACACAAACTCAAAGCAAATGAATTTAAGTTCATAAAAAACATAGGTGCATATCAGCAACCACCGGTGATAATTATCGCTAAGCGCACTTAGCGATAGGATAATTATCGCCAGCGGCGCTAGGATAATTATCGCCGGCTAACGTGGATTTTTATCGCTGAAATAGCGTGCTATTAGCAACGCTTATCTCAAAAGCGATAAAATCCGAGCGCTAACTGCCAAACGTGAGATTACCGCTGGAAACCCAGCGATAATCTCACGAAATGTGACGTTAGCTTGTTGATAGGGCCTCACAAACTTAGCCATGATATCCACCTTCCATAGGATATCATGGCTAAGTCAGTCCTGAAGCAGGCGTAAGGAAAGTAGCGATAACAGGGGTTATTGCTACTTTTCTTGCCGCTGTGCTTCAGAGCGTGGAGCTTGATGATAGGAGAAATGTCGCTTAGCGACATTTCTCCTGTCATGTCAGGTCAGGAATGCCCACTTTGCATTTCATTAGAGATTCAAAGCTGGGCGTTAGGAATTTGTGCGCTAATGCAAGGTTTCACACTAATTAGGTGATAAAATTATCACCGCTTTTCGGTTGAAAATGGCCGCAAAAGCGTCAATAATTTTCTACCGCCACCTTGTAGATATGCCCCATAATATGTTATACAGCAAGGTCAATAAAATGTTAAGGGGCATATTATCAAGACAGGCGATAAAATTATCGCCGCTTTAGCGGCAGAAAACTGTCGCTAAAACAGCGATAATGTGCTTGATAATATGCTCTATGGAATTCCAATTGAAGCCCATGTTAGATGTGAAGGACAACCTGATAATATGCCCCTGAAATCGCAAAGTCTCTAGGTACTAAAAAAGACTTCTTTCTAACTGACATTAAATTGTATAATTTCGAGCAAATTCCTATTTACAATACGGAGGCTAATTGTATATAAATTAGCATAACAGGGATAGCCGCTAAATTTTTCTCATTTCTTTAAATATAAAAATTTAAATTAGTATACAGATGGCTCCACAAAAAATTACAACAGAATTCCTAGCGACGTTTAGTAAGAATGAAATGCAAACTGAAATCATCGAGCTCACATTTGCTTTGTATAGTTTTCCTCAGCTCCCGAAACACCACACAGTACAGCTGTCAACATTGGCAAGAATTTGAAACTGTTCATGCTTCAGGCATACGCGCAATAAACAGCAACAATTCTAGCACACAGCTTGACATACTATAAATCCACATAAATGATGTCAACCATTTTACAGTTTATTCAATAATATGCAGCTAATATTTAGGCCCTAATATCCCAGAGGTCCAAATACCGGAAGTACGCAGTCCAAAAATCGAAAGAATTTTGATGGGTGCAGAGGGAGTTTCACTGAAAAGTTGGATTTCTACTCGTACAGTTACTAAAAAAAATAATAGTTTGCAATTGATCAACATCGAAAGATAGACAACGGTGTGGCATTTGATATAACTCAGATTCGTGTCTTGCAGATCACAACATTCACTGAACCATCTGTCACTGTAGGCTAATGGATTGGTGATTGCGTTTGTACTCGGCTGAAAGTTTGTTGTTTGAGCATTAGGAGGTCAGTTGAGGTAGAATGTCAATCTGTAAACAGCATAATTATGCACTCTCCCAATTGTTGTTCGTCTGTTCATGTAGTTATATTGTAATGCTTTGTCAAATTACATTTTGCGTGCTGTGAATGATTGCTGGTTTCATAAGTGTCTGACAAATTATGCAAAAAGAGCACGCTAACAGAATGCACAAAACTTAATAAATGTCAATTTTTCCATCTGGCTTGAAAAAACATATTTTATCAATTAGCAAAAATGTTGAAAGGTGGATTTGCCTTTTGTAGACAGTTCTTTCATTAAAATGCAAATATTTTAGCTCCAGGTGGTGCGTTTTCCATGATTTCAGCTATGGGGCTAATTCCATTTCAGGTGCAAATTCCTGTTTGTGCACAAAATTGAATTCCAAGGTAGAAGGTATTTTCCCATGGGCTAACTGCCCACAACTGTTTGGCAGAAAAAACGTAAAGGGGGAAACGTCACATTGCCCATCTTTACCATTAAGACTCTCTCCCTGTTATATTTACCTTGAAAGCATGTGCAAACAGCATATGTGCAATTAACACATCGACAAATATCACTGGATTGATATCATGTTTCAGGTGCAAACAGGTTTCGGATGAAAAGAGCAAACTTATTGATAAGTTCCTCAGTTATTTTTGCATCTTTTCTTTTTGATGAATTAATGGCAAAGAGGGTAAAAGTTCATTATTTCCCTGATTGTTTGTACGACCAAACCATGGCTATCAGTGGTTTGCTCATTTTCAGTCATGAAAGTTGACAATTTTAAGCCGTTCTTGTATCTCTTACACCCATCATCCATTACACTCTTATGTGTTGCATCTAAGACAGGGTAAGGACACATCTCTGGGCAATGAAGCACAACGCAAAAATACTTACCACTAATTCCCACACGATTATAGTAAGCACTATATCAATGCTAAATTACAATACAATGCAATGCATGCACTACAAGACAATGTATTTGAAACTGTCCCTTTGAACACATAGTTACAGAAGGCGGTTTACCTACTTTAAAAGAGAGAGGTTCACAAAGATTTTGTTATGAGTAGACGTAACTTGCACCTGCAGTATTCCTTGCTTTCTTTGCCACTATTGTAATACTTTCTAAACGAAGAACTGAATGCTGTTGATCACCCCATTACATTAAGCTCTTTTCATCCGGTACTCATTACAATTGTACCCACTAATGTAATGTCATGTAATGTGTATTTGTAGAGCGCTGCATGTCCCCCATGAGGGTATCTAAGTAATGAGTTGGTAAAAGTAGTCGTGTGGGGAGGCTGGGCAAGAGCACAGGCAGTCTCGATGGTCCAGCAAGAAGGTTAATTGAAAAGATAGGTTTTCTGCTTTTTGTGCAGAATTCAAGAAGTTAAGAATAGGCCCTGATGTGTTGGGGAGGTCGTTCCAGGATTTGGCGGCTTGGTGGGAGAATGATCGACCTCTCGTTCTACTTCTGTGGATGCAGGGTGTGTGCGCGAGTGATGCTCAGCGAAGTTGTCTGGTGGGTTGTTGGTAGTGAAGTCAGTTATTGAGGTATACAGGTCCTGAGTTGTTTAGTGACTTGAATACATGTGTGAGAAGTTTGAACTGGCAGTGTTTCTGGATGGGGAGGCAGTGGAGCTCTCTGAGGAGCAGTGTGGGATTCGGCATACGAGGACGAGCCTGGCTGCAGTATTTTGGATGGTGTGAAGTTTGTGAAGAAGATGGTTTGGGATGCTGGTGTAGAGTGAATTGCTGTAGGTCAATCTGCTTTTGATTAGTGCCTGTGTGATGGTGCATCTGGTGTCCAGAGGGAGCCACTTGAACATTTTAAGTTACATGCGGAGGATGTGAAAACAAGACGAGGTGATATCATTGGCTTGGGACTTCATGGTGAGGTTGTTGTCCAGGTTGAGGCCCATGTTCCTAGTGTGGTCAGTTGGTCCGAGTTTAGAAAGCCACCAGGTAGAGTCCCAAGCTGAGCCCTTGTTCCTGAAGATCAGCATTTCAGTTTTGTCGGTGTTGAGCTTCAGGAAGTTTTCTTTCATCCAACCGGTCACGCTGGCCATGCATAGTTTGACGTTTGTCTTTGGTGGTGAGGGTGTCGTCTGAGAGGGGAAAAATGAACTGGGAGTCACCATTGTGGAAGATAATGTTGATTCTGTGGGATCTGAGGGTGTTAGCCAGAGGAGTCATGTACATGTTGAAAAGTGTGGGGCTGAGTGATGATTCCTGTGCGACTATGCAGATGAGGTCCTTGGTTCTGGTGTGAATGGTGTGAGCCTGACTCATTGTGTTCTTCCCGCAAGGAAGGATGCTATCCATTTGAGTGCTGGTCCTATGTTGTCTCACAGTGTGTAGTCTCGCAATGAGTGTGTGGTGGGAGACGGTGTTGAAAGCGGTGGAGAGGTCGAGGAAGATGAGGGTGGTGATCTATTCATGGTCTAGGATGGTGCGTATGATATCTGTGGCAGCGAGAGAGCTGTTCCAGTGCTGTACTTGTTTCAGAATCCCGATTTTGAGTCGTCCAGGAGTTTGTAACATTCTAGGTGGTCAGTTGATGGTCTTCTCAATGAATTTTGGCTGGAAAGGGGAACAGTGAGATGGGTCAGTAGTTGATGAGTATTTCGGGGTCGGCTGAGTGTTTTGTGAGGAGGGCGGCGACTTTGGCATGAGGGTTCGGGGGGGATTGGATCGGGGTGAGTGAGAGGAAGATGGGGCCGCTATGCCTGGAAGTCCTAGAATTGTGACGTGGAAAGTCCATGGCCTCACCGCATATGGCAAAGGATACAGAGTCCAAACATACCACCTAGGCTTGGATTGCAATGTTGCAGGAGACACATTTGATAGAGGGAGAAATACACAAAATGCACAAGAAATGGAGGGAGAGCCTTTCTCCACCACATACTCTAATAATGCGAGGGGTGTCTTGATTTGGATGACCCCACAAGTCCCATTCCAGGTCTGGGGATTTAAGACAGTCATTGAGGGGAGATACCTGCTAGTGCATGAACTGCTAGATGGGGTGAAGATATGCCTCCTGGATGTATATGTACCTAACACTGGCATGAGACGGATCAGGAGCGGCTTCTGTATGTGAATATCCCCATCATCTGGGAGGGGAATTTTAACTGTGTCCTAGGTGGTGTGATTGACAGGCACCACCTCCCCCCCAAGACCACACACTGAACCCAATATGACGGCCAAATTGTGTGAACTAATGTAACTGGAGAATAGCAAGGACATCCGGCGGGAGTCATACCCGGGCATCATTTCCTGTTACATTCCGACCAATGATACATATAGCCTCCTTGACTTATTTCTAGTAGCTGGAGAGATGGTCGCTGTTGTGCTGGATGTGTGACATCTGGGGATATTCCTCTCAGATCATGCACCACTCCTATTGGAGAGTGGCAAGAAAGAGGGGAGACCAAGGGTGCCCTTGTGGTACCTCTGACCGGAAGCGCTGCGGATGCCCTGTTCCGGGAGGAGCTCCAGGAGGTGTTGACATGATATTTTGACATTAACTGGGATTCCACACCCCCTGAGGGGAACAGAATGGGATGCCGTAAAGGTGGGGATGTGGGGAGAATGTATTGCTAAAGTAAGTGGCACAAGATGCCTCCTTGAGACCGAGTTGACAAAGGGAGAAAGGGAGCTGACCACCCCGCGTTTGAGGTAGAGACAGGGACTCAGGAGCTGCTAGCAGCCTAGAGGAAAATGGGGTAGTTGTGCTGTAGGTTGAATTGCCATGTCAGGCAGGAATATAGGCAATGTCTACTTAATGACAGGGATAAGACATGATGGGCTCCTGGCATGGCTGCTTAACCGGGAGCACCTACCCGGTGATTCTGTCCTTCTGGACTGTGGTGGGGAAACAGTTGGGCATTAATACCTTACTGTGAGGCCACCTGCAGGCGGTCTATAGCGAGTCAACTCCTTGCTGGAGATGATCCAAGAGGCGCGACTCATAGGGATGCTCCCACTGTCCATGAGGGAATTTTTGATTGTGCTGATCCCAAAACCGGATAGGGACCCAACGAACCCTGGCTGCTATAGGCAATTGTCTATGCTGGGAGTATACACAAAAATGCAGTCAAAGGTTTTGGCAGCCACATTGCACAGGGTGGTACCTCACCTCATACATGAGGACCAGTGTTGCTTCATACCCTGCTGAGGTACATGTATGAATCTCAGAAGACTGTCTCACATGTGGCACTCGGTGCCATGTACTGACCTGGAGGCTGCATTGATGGCATTGGATATCGAAAAAGCTTTTGATACATTAAACTGGGAGTTTCTCTGGGATGTGTTAAGGCGCATGGGAATGGGGCCGCTGTTTCTCTTTTGGGTGCAATTGCTTTATACCCAGCTGGTGGCAAGGGTGGGTACTGGACACAAGGTCTCCGATTATATACTGATGAAGAGGGGCATGAGAAAGGGTTGCCCCCTATCACAATTTCTATTTGCCCTGGCGATGAAGCCCTTAGCAATGTGGCTGAGGTGGGATATGGATGAGTCGGGTATTAGGGTTGGTGGGAGTAGGAGTGTTATCTCGCTGTATGCAGATGACGCAATCATGTATATTACGAAACCAGGCAGATCAGTGATGCTCTTACTAGAGATAAGGGAAGACTTTGGCAAGGCATCAGGCTGCATGGGAATACACATAACACAGTGCTCTTCCTCCTGGTGGGTCTGGAGAGTCGGCCACCAGCTGGACTCCTTGTGACAGAGCTATTGTAAGAGAGGGTTCATTTCCATTACTTGGGATTCCAAATAGCACACCCCTTGGAAGATCAAAACCGTTGGATTATGGGCCAGTGGTTGAAAACCTTGAAGCCTCCATTTGGTTCTGGAACCTGTTCCCGGAGTGGGTGATGGGCAGGGTGGTCCTTAACAAAATGGTACTTCTCATTAGATGCCTCTATACCTTGCAAAACTCACTTTGTCACTTTCCGAAGTCCACATTCAGTGAATTAAACAGCCTACTGGATGGAGGGAGACTAGTTAACCTGGCAGTAGTGAAAGACAGATGGATGACAGATCTGTCCTCAACGCTGTCCTCAACGCTTGCTGACTCCGAGAGGAGGCGAGCCTGTGCCCAGGTTAGAAAGGTGGTTAGAAATCCTTGATTCGAGCTCGCTCAATTTTATTATTTTCACTGTACGTATCCTACACTGCAGTAGCTTCACCGAATCAGCCTTTCATGATCGGGGTATGCACTAGAAGTGGCGCAGTCCTGGAGATGTTTCTACACATGATATTGAAGTGTTGCAGAATACAGGAGTACTGGGAGGGTGTGGTGCGGGTGCTTAGGGCCACTACCCAATTGCATCTGGATCTGTTAGTTGGGCTCTGCCCTTTGGGTATTCTTTCAACCCCCCAGGAGGGGGAAAAATTGGACAGAGGTTTGCCCTCTTGGGGTTAGTGCTTGCTAAGAGATGCTTGGCCATACTCTGGGCTTTGCACAAGCCACCAGATATTAGAAAACGTAGGGGGACCTGCGGTAATGGGGAGGCTGAAGAATGGAGTCTGGTACAAGTGTACAAGACCTCAGCCAGAAGAAGATCCTTCTCCTACCTCACTGCAAAGACCTTGAACTCTCTACCTCTATATCTCAGGCAATAACCTTCACTGCCTCAATTCGGGAAAGACCGCAAGACCTGGCTCTTCAATTAAAGTGCAGAACCCCACCCCCAGCACCTTGATACCCTAACAGGTGAGTAGCCATGCTCTATAAGAACCCTGATTGATTGATTGATTGATTGATTGATTGATTGATTGATTGATTGATTGATTGATTGATTGATTGATGAGGAATAAAGTGAAAACACAGCACAAGAAAAATCCCAAACCAATTTAGAACAATAGAGAAAATTCTGATCAATAAAACGACCCCAGAACAAATTAAATCCAATCAGTAGAACTGGAGCTATAAATATGTAAAGTTTTTAGTGTAAAATAGCTCCTAAAACATCAAAGCACAAAGGTATCTAGTCACACAAGTCTGGATCAAAGTCAAAGGTTTAGGTGAACTGCGTTGGAGTGTGGTTCAGATACGTGACTTGGATTGGGCCCAGTCTTGGCTTACCTTCCTAGTTAGAAGAATTTTTTAAGAAAAGTTCCTGGGAAGGTAAAGTTCAAAGGGGCAAGGCAGCAGGTTGTCTACAAGAAGGAGCCATCATCGCTGAGAAGCCCATGGATGAGGTCTTCATCAAGCCATCGATGATGGTGGGGAAAAAGCTCAGAGCGGCAACAGCTGGATTTCTAAGCTGAGGACGTTGTCGTCATAGATGGGAAGCCCTCACTGGTGAAGGTTTTCACCTTCAGACTTAAACAATTGTTTGGAAGTCTAAAACCTCCAGTGGGATGAGGCGCAGGCTGTAGCTGAAGAGAGCTCCTCGAGGCCAGATACCATCGCAAGTAGGTTCCACTGAACAGGATTTGCTGCGGTGTATAAGAAGGTAGCAGGAGCTACTGCGCAGTCAGGCCATTTGTCGATGCACCTTGGACGTATTGTATGGGAAGTAGACCCCGGTCTTCTGTCAGTTCTCAGAGCACTTTGTGTTGAAAAATGTTTTAGTACCAACTTTTAGGGTTAGGTAGGAGCTGCACCTCAAACACCACTTCCAAGAGTCGAGCATCTTGGGACACTTCTGCTGTTCCTGAGTTCAAGGAGGTGGTTCACTTCTCCTTCAAGCAGCACAGCAAGCCTTCGAGCAGCAGGGCAGCCCTCTGGTAGCATCAGGGAAGTCCCCTGGGGGTCCAGGCAGTCCTTCTGAAATCTTTCACAGGAGTGTGCTCATGAGTGACTCTGGTGGTCCAATATTTATACCTGGTGCCAGCCTTTGAAGTGGTAGGGTTCCTTATACTCCCCCAAATATGGTTCTGGAAAGTTCTTCCCTTCCCCTGTCAAGGCTCCAATAAGTCTGGGGTGACAGGTTAGTGTCAGGTTCCCTTGAGTGTGCTGGAGCAAAGCTCTTTGAACTGTAAGTGGGGCAAGGCAAAGCTCCACCCTAGCTGTTCTGGCAGGATAGATCATCCTTCCAACACCTACTCCCCTAATGTCTCACTGTCTGGGAGACATACAAAAAGCCCAAGAGTAGATCCAGTCACTGTCATGTGACCCAGAACATTAGCAGAAGGCACAATGGTTAGGACAAGAAAAGACCAAATTTCCATTTGAATTATGACCTAAATTCTGACTTTACCATTAAAGTGGATTTTAAATTAAAATGAATTTGGGTCCAAGCATGATCCTTCGACCTGCTCCCAATTAAAAGTAAGCACATATGGAATGTAATAAGGTAGCCTTATGTTATCCGATGGGAGAGATGGGCCTGCAGTAGTGGAATGCAAATTTAGGAGTTCTTCACTACCAGGACATGGAAAACTTAAACCCACATGTCCTACTCTTTAATCACAATGCATCCTGCACTATGAACATTTAAGGCATAACTATGCGGTGACTTACATATGTTAAAGAAGGAAAGTTTAGGCCTGGAAAAAGGATTATTTTGCCAGGTCGCAATTGTAGTTTAAAGCTGCTCTACAGGCTGTAATGGCAGTTCTGAGACAAATGTTAAAGTGCTACTATAGTGGGTGGCACAGTGAGTGCTGCAGGCCTGCTAGTAGGCCTGCAGCACATATACTTCCATATAATAGCGATGTGTAAGTACATTAAACGTGCCATTCAGGTGAAGGCCAATGTTACCATGTTTTGGTGAGAACACAAGCACTTTTGCTCTGATTAGCAAGGGTAAATTGCACAAGGTCCTAATGAGAGCAAAAAAAAATTGTAAAAAACAGGAGGGGTGAAGGCAAAAGGTTAAGGGGTGGCCCTGCAGAGGGGGCCAGGTCCAACAATGTTCAAAATAGATTTTTATTTGCAAGCAAAAGGTGTGGCTATGGGGTGTGTTTTTCCCCTGACTTAGCCAACCTCCTTTTTGCAGCTGATTTTGAGACAGGTATAATAATGTGTCTAAATATTCCTTACCAGAGTCGCATTCTTATATGCAAAGGTATATTGTCCACATTTTCATGATTTGGGAAGGTGACATGATTGTACTGCAAGGAATTTCCTCTTGCCTCAATAACCATATCCCTGATTTAAAATTCACCAGCAGCCACAGTACTAAGGAGATTACCTAATCTGGATCTCCTAGTGAAACCTAAGCAGGACGCCCATCATACTACCTTGTACCGTTATCTACTGACAGTAATTCACTTCTATTATACAATAGTTATTGCCCTAGTTCATTAAGGGATAATTTGCTTATCAGTCAATTTTTCAGTGACAGATTCAGTTACTTTAAAGGAACAGAAAATCTGTGTACAAAATTGGCACGGCTTACACCGAAAGCTAGGAAGAATACATGCATGACTATGGTCTTCACATTTAGCTCTGATAGCAATTTGATACAGAAGATTGCAGAGAAATTACATTTGTTTGATGATGTAAATTAGAATTCTCCCATGTTTGCCTTTAGGCACAGCAAGAACATGAGGGATTTTGTAGTAAGAGGATACAGCAAACTGCAAATGAATCAGAACAAGACAACAGGGTAGGGACTACCGGCCGTAGTTAAGCATTTTAAATGTGGGAAGTGCCAAGCATTTAGGTTTACAGGAAACATGAAAGTGCTAGAAGTAGGAATGACCAAATTGCAGATGCTATCACACTCCAATTGTAATAGGAAGAATGGCATTTATGTGATCATGTGTCCATATGATTTAATTTATATTGGGCAACCCTCAGATGGTCAAGTAAATGAGTTGCCAGCATCAGAGCTGCATTTGTTGCAAGCCCGAAGAAGCACCGCTAGTTAAGCACTATTTTGAGGCAAAATACACAGAGGAAGACCTCCGCTGGCCAGTTGTGGAAGTAGTCAAACAAGATTCAAGTGGTGGTAACCTTGCAACAACTCTCCTGTTAAAAGAATGCAGATGGATGGACAGTCTGCTGAGCACAATTGCGAGACTAAATGACATATTTGAACTACAGAGCATGGCTGAGTCTCAGAATGGATAATGGCATCTCTCGATGTATGTTGAAAGGGCGTTATTTTTTAACCCCTTAACTGCTGAGGCTTTCCCATTCCAGTGCTGTGCCATGTTTTTCTATTTGGGGTTCACCCTATAACTTTTTTTCCACATAAGTTATCCGCACCAAATTTGTGTCCTTTTTCCCAACATCATGGGAATTTTAAGGATACAAAAGGTTTTTTGATTCCCCTGCAAGGGACTGAGACAATATCCAATATAAAGTTATATTTTTTTTTGTGTGAAAAATGAAAAAGACGTGCTGTGCAAATGCCTGGTCTTTTTCCTAAAAATGGCATCCACAAAAGGTTTGTTGTGATGAAATCACCATCTTCTCAGCTTCTAGGAACAAGCAGGCCTATATGGAAAAATAATACTACAGTTTGATATTTTTTGGTGACGTAGTCCATTTTTCCTAGTTTTTGAGCTTTCAACCTACTTCTAGGTTTTGGTGAAAACAGGTGTGATACCAATGGTTGATGTCACAAAGCTATTCTTTTAAAAAATGTCAACAATATTCTGAAATCAGTAAGGGGTTATTTGTGTGGATCCCTCAAAATGTTCTTAAAAAACTAACACGTTGAACTAAAAAAATATTGAAACTAAATAGGAAAAAACCACATTTTTTGACTATGTTTTCATTTGCAACTTTTAGTTATATGGCCAATTTACAAAAGAAATATACTGTTATAGCACTAGACCTTTCTGGTTGCGGGTATATATAGGGTTTTTAGGTTCTCAAAGAAGCTGAGGTACGCAAAGACAACAGCTGTGCTGCAATTTACAAAGGTTTTCAATTATTCCCTAAGTATAGAGTAATTTCTAGTGGAAAATATAACAAGTAAAAAATATCTTCTTTCTTGTACACTGACTTACATTTCAGAGAAGAGATCCAATTGGTAACCACAAATGTTCAATTATTCTGCGTTGCCACACATCTCCAGATAAATTGATATCCCACTTATGGGGCTGGTCCTAGTACCTGCAATACTAAACAACTTAAAACATGACCCGGAGACATCACATTTAATCTAGCAGAATCCAGTAGTTTTTTTAGACAGCGTGTATCTGGGAATTTTGTTCCCTAGCTCAGCAACCACCAAGAAAAACCTACCATAGCCAGACATTTCTGAATTCTAGACACTGGGGGACATCCAGGGTGGTGGGACTTGTGTAGTTCTATTAAGGTTTTCCTATCCAGAAGTTCTTGCAAACATTAAGATTTGGGTTAAAACACATTTTCCTCATATTTCTGTGAAAGAAAGTTGTGGAATCTTTGGTGAGCCACAATTTTCCTGCCACCCAGCATTACCCCAAGTCTCTAGATAAAAATGGTACCTCACTTGTTTGGGTGGGTCTAATGCCCGCAACAGGAAAGGGCCTACAACGCAAATGTGACAGATTGGGTTGGTATTATTACTGATGTCTTACATGCCACTTTCTCTGATGGAGGACTTGATGCCCTCACCAAGCTACTGAGGGTACATTCCCGATGCGTCAGAGAAAAATCTTTAATTTTAAGCATTAGGTTGCTTTGACTTTGTGAAAGCAAAGCCACGACTCATAGCACGCCTGAGATCTGTCCCTCCAATAGTCTAACAATCAGGTTTTCTAACATAAAGAAACATCTTTTGCTGGAAGATTGTTTCTTGAGCTTTTGGAGTGATTCTTATTGAACTCTTGGGGTAGCCTAGGCAGTGACAAGATGAAATGTAGTAAGAGACAAAAGTAGAGGCTCGTCCTGTTTTGTGCTCCAAAATGGTTTCATCATGCTAGTCTCAGCAAATTTTAAGAACCATTGCTATGTACTTTTTGATCTGCATTACACCAACAAAACCCTGACCTACAGAAGTGAACTTTTCAATCTAACTATTGTGTTATGCATTTATCGGGTGCACATAGATATATGTTGGTGTCTAAAAGCATACCTTACCTGGTCACTGCAGCAAGGGAAGGTTTTTGTTGATACAGGTTGTCCCCTCTGACACTGGACATTAGATTGTGGTCAGAAGATCTAACTCAGCTTGGCCTTGGAGGAGAAAATTTAAAGCACTTCCTTTGATTTGTGCTGTTTCCTTGTGTCTCAAACTGCTATTACTCTACAAGGTATGTAGGATGCACAACCAATGCCATGATTAGTGGTACTACATCTCACTGTAAAATGGCTTTTCTTCAAAGCACCTATAATGCTAGTACTGGCACATAATTGTCTGTGGGGGTCTGACAATGTTTTCATATGACATGCCAGCCTACAATTTCAGCAAAAATTTTAAACATATGATTTATGTTTTAAACATATGTGTTTCTGTATACTACACATCTACCAGGTAATTATGGATCACAAACCCCTGCAAAACATTGCAAAGTTGAGGAATGTTTGATGTGGGCTGTGTACCGCCATGCAAAGGGAAAACAAGTAGAGCTACTGCTTGCAGGGCTTGCACAGGCAACAGTACGCTGGCAATTCAAAGCATTGCACAACAATCACATCACAATGCTGCTAAACCCAAGCCCATACCCTGTACAACATGCGGTATTACTATCATACATAGAACAGATCGCTCTAACACTCACAGCAGCAGACTGCACATGAATTACTGACTTGTCTGAGCTCTCTAAGTATTTTTTTTCTGTTGAAAGGACTTCATTTAGCACTGTAATACACATCAACACATGAAAGTGAAAAAGTATAAGAAGAAAAAAGTTTTTCTCGATGCATGAAACATTACAACGTCAAAGTCTTTATAAATTTAAGAAGGGAGAAGGAACAGGAGAGAGGAGAAGGGAAGAACAATTCTGATATATAAAATTTAAGTAAGTATTACAACGTCATAGTATCAAGTCTTCATGTACTTCACAATAAAGAAGAAAATTATAAAGCAATTAGCCTTAATAAATATAATAGTACATTTAAGTGCAATAGAAGACAGAATAAAATACTTAAGGAGGATAAACATTCTCAGATAGCTTAGAAGTAATATGTGCGACAGTACCCCTAACTTGATTAAGAAAAAGAGTAAGAGGTAACTATAACTTTGAGGCATTATGAGAGGGTAAACATTGCATCATATACAAAGTATCTAATTTATGATGTAAACATACAGAATCCCACCGCATCTCGTATGATAGTGTAACTGATGTTTTCCAATTTGGAACAATTTGCTGAGATGCAAGTGCTAATAAAATGTCTAACAACTTACCATTGGAAAACAAGAGAGAAAGGGTCTGAGATAAAGTACCGAAAAATAAATAAAAGATATTGAAAGAAGGTTGTATATTACAATTCGCCTAATCTGGGACAATAACTGATACACCCACATAAAGCCCTTATTCTTCCAAGCATGCCAAAAAATAGATCTATTGTTAATTTGGATGAAAGCATAGTACCATAACAGCATGATAAGAAAGATGGAGTGAGACAATTGAATGGGGGTAAACGTGGACCTAATCAATGAAAGTGTATGCTTTAAGACCGTAGAAAGAAGAAACTACTTAAAAGAAGAAAGGGACATGAGTAAAGGACAGAAGGAAAGTTTTTTCAAGTTCCAACCATAATGAAGAAAAAAGGGGAAAACACTTCTGAAGTCCAGCTTGCCGCAAAATAAAAGCTCTATGAGAAGAAAAGAACTCTGGAAAATGAACTCCACCAGCGACTTAAGGACATTGCAAAGTAGTCAGAGCAATTTGTGATTTATTATTATGCCATAAAAAAATTTGAAGTAATGAGTTAAACTGTTTAGAAAAGGATTTGGGGGATATGAATTTGTAACATAGGAAGAAGAAATAAAAAGGTAGTAGAGATCATCATTTTAATTGCATCTGTATGACCCCAAAAGAATAAAAATAAAGGATTCCAAGAGGACAAAATATTGTCAATTTTCATTGTTAATTCTTTAAAATTGAGTCGTATAGTTTCTGAGATAGAATTCGTAACCCAGGTACATAAATACTTAAATTTAACAGAGGTAGACCGTTGAAAACTCATAACGAGGTAAGGCTGACTAAAGGTGTATTTAGTAAAAGGAAGAATTTCTGTTTTGCTTTGATTAATTGTATATCCAGAGACCGCTGAAAATAAAGAAATTCCTCCATAAGAGGAGGTAAATGTCTTTTTGGAGAGGAAATAAACAAAATAAGATCATCCGCATATGCAGCGAAGTTTAAGTGATGTGCCCAGAAATGAAACTAGAAATAAAGGAGTTCTGATGAATCTGGAAAAGGAAGGGCTCACTCACCAAATCAAACAATAAAGAAGATAAGGACAAGCCAGCCTGACACTTCTATATAGAGGAAAGTAAGAAGAAACGTTACCATTTACCAAGACTATCCCTCGAGGAGCTTGATACAAAAGAGAAACAAAATGTTTAAATTCAGGTCCAAAACCATACCATTTCAATAACCGAAGCATAAAGTCCTAACTAATCCTACCAAATGCTTTTTCTGCTTCTATTGCTATAGCAGCAAGTGAGGATTTTAATAGAGGATCTCTACCAAGAACATAAAGTAATAAATTAGGTCTTTTTTATATAAACCTACCCTTAATGAAAGCTGATTGTTCCCCCCTATAAGATATGGGAGGAGTGATTCTAAAAGTAGAGCAAGGAGCTTAGCAAGAATCTTATAATCCACTTTTAACAAAGAAATAGGCCTATAGTTTTTGCAATCATGGGGATCTTTACCATCTTTGTGAATGAGACATATTATAACCTCCTCGAAGGTACTAGTTGTAGAAGAGGATTTAACAAAATGATTAAACAAGCAAAATAAATGGGGATGAAGTATAGTTGAAAAGTGGAGATAGAAACTCTACTGTAAAACCATCAGGCACCGGGGTTTTCCCCAATTTTAATACTTATAATGCTTGAGAAATGTCATCTAAAGTATGTCTCTGAGGAAAGAAAATACGAATCAGGGAAGATGTGATAAGAAATTTGGCTTAGGTAATCTAAAACAGTAGAAGATGAGCCAACAACTCAGGCGTATAGAAGATTTATAAAAGTTAACAAATTCCTCTAAAATATTCTTACGATTAGTACGTGAACTACTCTGCGTAGTCAGCACAGATTTAATAACACATCTCTTTTCTTGATTTTACAGATATTTTGCCAATAATTTACCTGCTTCATTCCTCCCCATAATAACTGACACTTTTCCGAAGAAGTATACAAGTAGCTTCATTAGTAGAAATAGAGTTAAAATTTAGTTTCACTTGCACCAAACTATGAAGATCAGAAGGCATTTTAGAAGAAAAATATTGTTGTTCTAAGGATTTAATGGAAGAAAACAGAGCAACCTGCTCCTTAACATGAGTCTTTTTCAACTGAGAAACATGATTTAAAATAAAGTCCCTTGCCAATGCTTTAAAAGTATCCCAAAGTACAGAAGGAGAAATAGTAGGATTATCATTAAATGAAAAATATTCAGAAGTAAAAAAAAATAAAGGAACTAGAAAATTGAACATATTGTAGAAGAGAGTTATTAAACCTTCATCTATGAGAATAGGAACAGAGAGGAACCATATCCAAGTCAGTAATAACCATAGCATTATCAGAAGTTATAATAGGACAATTATGAGACTGTATAAGATGTTGGAAAAGAGATTTGGAAAGAAAAATGTGTACCATGAGAAGATGAGTAGCAATTATAATCTCTTGATGTAGGGTTAGAAAGTCGCCATGAGTCCACTAGGGCACTGTTATTAACTGTAGAAAGGAATTGTTTCTGCATTTGCTAGGACAAAAATCAGTTAGAAGAATATCTATCTAAAAAAAGATCCATCATTTTGTTACAATCGCCACCCAAAGAAAAATGTGAATTTTGATATTGTGTATATGTCCTGGCTATAAGGGGCCAAACATTATGATCGGGGAGTGTAGGAGCATATACCTTTAAAACATTAAGTGGTACATTATCAATAAGAAGGCTAATAAAAAATCCATCTGCCCATATCATCTATTTCCTGTAAGGTGTAAGTAACATTAAGCGATTTGTTAGACAATATCACAACCCCATTCTTTTTGTTATGTGAAGGAGAAACAAACACATTTCCCACCCAGGTTTCCTTAAACTTTAAAGCTTCCAATTCAGTCCTGAATGAGAACTAGATGTGGACTTGACTTGTCAAGTTGGCATAGAATTCTCTGTTGTTTCACCGGATTATTAGATCCTTTAATGTTCCAAGATTTTACCCGAAATTATATATGAAAATCAGAAATATATTTCTTGATCACATTAAAAGAATTACGGAAAGGCCAGATGAAGACCAACAAGAAAGAAGTAGAGATATATAAAGAGAAAAAATAGAAGAGCAACCAGCAAAGAATAAATGATACAAGGTAGACAAAGAGGAGAAGGGGAAAAGAAAGATGAAAACAAGCGGTGACAGTACATATGGAAGTAGGGACGGCTGCAAAAACATACCTGAATAAGTAACAAAAATGAGATAAACGGGGTGGAGACGACACATGAAAGATGACATTCAAAAGAGAAGGTATCCACTGCACATCCAGGCCATACACACTCATGAGGAAGAACCGCACAACAGAAAAATAAAAGACGGATCTGTAAGGAGAAACAACAAATAAAATATCATATTAAAACATTACCAATGATGACTGAAAGACTATATTAAACAATGTAGGGCAATCACTTTCAACAATGCGAAAAAACTTCAACAAATAATCAACCAATAGATGGACCAGTTGTATCAATGTTGACCAAAGTAGGAGATTGAATAAACTTTTTAAGCTCAGTTGTATCCATGTTGACCAAAGTAGGAGATTGAATAAACTTTTTAAGCTTGTCTCGGTCTTCAAAGGTGGTAGTATTATTCTGAAAAGTCACTTTAAAAAGGCAGGCATGAAAAAGAACATATCTGGCACTCAAAGAACGTAGAGGAGCTTGAAAATTAAAAACTCCTTCCTTCTGGCTGCAGTAGCGTTGGAGACATCTTGCGACAAGAAAATTCATTGACCCATTCAAGTAACTTGACATTTCGCCCTAGCCACAGAAAGTACTGTCAATAGGTAGGTAAATTTGAAAAATGAATGATGACTCCTCTGGGTTTGACAGGAGCAGTAGATGATGTAGAACAAGGCCAAGCCTATGAGCTCTATGAACATTCTGCGAGGTTGAGGAAGGCATGTCAAGCAATTTTAGAAGTAGGAGGTGAAAAGGAAGCAGGATCATTTCCTCCCAATGACTCAGGAATACCATAAAGTCGTAAATGATTGCATCGGTTCCTATTTTCTAAAACCTCTGTATGCTGTTTAAGTCTAAAGATCTCTTTTTCCAGACAAGAAATGTTATTAGTCTCATCATGCAGGTCTGCAAGCTGCTGCTCCACCAGAGAAATATGATTCCCCATTGCTGACCATTTCATCATCTAAATGCTGTATCCAGTTATTAGTCTCTTCCACAAAAGGGTGTAGCACCTGAATTTCCTCCAACAACAATTCTTAAGAACTAGGAGACATAGCTTTCTCAGATGAAGTAGGATCTTGCTTCAATTTCTTGGAAGCAGAAGAGGGTGACTGAACTTTACTTGTAGATGGCAATGGAGCCATACGAGTAGCAATGGAAGTATCCATGTCATTAGAGTCCAATTTATCTGTGGATAATAGAGTTGAAGCCAACCCAGCACTCAACTTCAAAGAGGAATGCACCTTGGGTGAAAAAACAAACTGCATCTTCTATAATTTTCCCATAAAAAAGGAAAATATAGAATATGCTAGTCAGGCACCTCTATGGACATATACACTTGAGGGCCGCCAGAAACCAATGAAGGACCAAGCTACGCAGCCACCAGAACAAAAAAACCCTCCTCAACCCCAGCAAACGCTGCCTCTGTAAGAAATATATATCTAACAGTATAATTGCACTTCAAGCCAGGCAAAAGCTGAAGATATTGAAAAAGAGTTTAAAAAAAAACATTCACATGTCCATTATATGAGTTGACATGAAAGAGTGCTGGATGCTTGCTCAATGCTTCCACGGCATCATAAAAATTACAATAATGGCGGCCGCAGCTGTGGGAGCTTTAATGGTGCCCAGAAAAAACCGAACAAGGCAACAGATATTAAAGAGAAAGATCGCATCATCGTCGCGCTACCTTCCACAGTTCTACAGAGTTGATATCCTCTGGCAACTTGTCAGTAGGGCGCCAAAAATGCTGCAAAGGGTCCAGAGTGCTGCAGAGTTCACCAAGAGGCAACACCAAAGCCACACCAGAGCTCTTTAAGTATTGGTATACAGCCGGATGCCTTGGTAAGAGACATGGGCGTAGCTACCATTGGTGCACAAGGTGCAGTGACCTGGGGCCCTGAACCCTCAAGGGGCCATTTGGACCACGATACTTGCTCTATTTTGTTACCTCATCAGCAGTCAAAGGGGCTATTTTCTTGCTTGCTCCAGGGCTCATGGCATCCTTCCTATGCTACTGGCAAGAGATGCTGTAACTACAGGCTTCGGTGTGAGAAACCGTTGTACAGAGCTAAGGACTACTCATATACTTCTAGACACTTAAGTGTCCCAGCTCTGTGTATTTCCTGTCCAGTCTGGCTGTAGAACACAGCTTTCAATTGATTGTGGAACATTGTGGTTTCAAACTGCTATCCAGTGCGTTGTGCGCCATGTGCAAAGTGGCAAGCCTACAATCGATAAGCATTCTGAGTTCCCAGAAGTCATCATTGCAACTTTCTTCGGCGGGAAGGGTAATACCGGCTGAGTCTCTTTTATATCTTTGAACTCATATGAGTGAAGGCAACAGGGTTCTAGTCCTTAAGCATTACACCAGGAACTTAGATAGGCCAGGCTTTGTTTAAAAGGTCAAAAGATGAGCACAGAAGTTCACATCCTTTCCATCTCACTTCTCAAGAGTATCAAGTTGAATTACAAACCTTCGTGAATATCCAACCTTGAGTGTGTAAATGAAATTTGCAGTGCTTGCCCCTGGCAATTTTCCTGATGCACATATTTACATAACCATGTTAATATAATAAAAGCGTGTTTTATGTATGAGTTGACTGCATTATGTACTTATGTGCAGATTGTAATTCTGTTTTTAATGTGAGTCAGGTATATATTTAACCATGACCTACTTTATGACTTCTAAAAGATGCAAGTCTGAGTTATTCCGGATGGAAGCCGTATAAATAATCCCCCCACCCTACTTATTTTCTAGAAAGCAAGATATTAAATGGATTTTCCGCTGTCGCGTCAATTGAGGACAAACTGAAAAAATATAACTTGATAAATTACCATTTAAAATTTGAAATACAATTTCAAATGAATTTAACTGATGTTCAGCCTTCTCACATCCTTTGTTCTAAAGTATGCTGAACCATAAGCATAGAAACTTTTTCACCAGAATGACTGGAAATATTCATATGTTTATTTTATAAGAAAAAGTGTGTTTCTGTGCGACAATCTGTAGTTCCATGTCTATAAGTTTCTTTTTTTATTGCTGCCTGCTCTAGGAAGGGACATTTATATGTATAACAGAATCACACACCACCAGAAATAAAATATTTTGGTTCAATGATGTTGGACTCCTAAGATGCCTAGTTCATAGGACTTCTTGAATCTCATCAAGAGAATGATTGCATTTGGAGAACCAATAAAAATTAATCAACCCAGAGCTATATACCTTGGCAATATCATAATGTATCAATGAGTCTAATTTCCTTGCATGGTACTTCACTAGAAGAAAGGAGCATATCACGTAATGCTCCAGTTAACTCCACAGTAGATGAACTGGAAGTAAAGTTTCCAAAATCGTAGGTCCCAGTCAGCATCCAATTAGGGAACAGCAATACCAATCTTCCGCATTAGCATCACTGCAAATTTAGATAACAATTTTGTGGTTTCTTGGTGGTGTCTTTGGTGGTGTCTTGGTGGTACAAAGGAATTTACACCTCCTTGTTAATGGCATGTCTCTCACAATTTCTAAATAAAAGCTAGTCTGGACAAAACCTTCTGAAGCAGCTAGTCTGGACAGAACCTTCTGACGCCTGTTTTAAGTGCTCCGGACCACCAGCTTAAGCATGGTGTAAGCAGACAGGGAGCTTTATTAATGGCCCTTATAACACATGGAACATCCCTGTATGTTTCATGCTTTAAGGGTTTGGCTCTAAACATTTTTTAAAAAGGCCCGCTGTCACCCTTGGCTAAGTGGTCGGCCAGCATTATATTTTCACCAAATGTGTTGCAACCATGTTGTCAAAAGCACTTTCAGAAAAACAATCCCTATCAAGGTTGAGGGGATCAGTGAGGAATCCACTGGTGGGACAGTGGAGGTTGGGTCTCCATCACAGCAGTGGCCTTGTGAGTTGCCCTCTTAACACATGCCTATCATTGGACATTCTTCCTGCCTCTTCCTGACTCCAGACTAGGCTGGACTTGGCACTGTAAATTTTGCCTACTCTTCCATGCTTCCAGTGGACCTTGCCCTGTCGAGCTTTAGCTTTTAAGGACCTAGCCAACCACCTTTAAATTTTTGGTAATGCATCTAAAACGCCAACAACTTCTCACTGGTGCTTGCATGTATCCTGAATAGCACTGACCTGAGAGGCTCAATAATCAGTTTTAATGTGTCTGCAATGAAAACATTCCAACATGTTTTGACTACAATATTTGTCCAAGTGCCATTGAATGTGGATCTTTCAAAATATATGACCCAACTCCTATATAGTAAAGAGATTATATATTTGATGATAGAAGAAAGACACTCTAGCTTATGTAATGGTACCAGGTAACATACAGGCAGAAAATGTATGTCCCTGAGATCATTTAAACTTTGGTGGGAAAATACATATGGTTTGCCATGGAACCTACCTAAATCTACCCATATTCTCTGCTATACTGGCAATAACAGAAGGACAACAACTTGAAAGAGATAGAACAAACCATATTCGGTTTCCTAAATTTGTCTTTAATAATATTTTGATGACTCACTGGGATCCTTTTATATCCTGTAGTTAATATGTGGAAATTGAATCTACAATTGCAAACTTTTTTTCTCGCCATTTGGTAGCTGTATGCTTTCGCTAGGTAGTCTCGAGTTTGTGTGTTTGAAGCTTTGCAGATGTTGAACAGAGATGTTAATTTCATTCCATTTAGGAGATGGGCATGTTGAAATCATTTGTGTTGAACTAAAGTGTAAAAGAAAGGAAAAATTAGGTAGAGAGGGAGGGAGGGGAAGGAGGGATGCAGTACATCTCCTTTCTTTAAAAGCAAGGTGTGGCAACAGAAGGGTAAAGGTAAGAGCAGGGGTCAGGCAGGGGATGCCTTAGACAAGCAGACTGCAACCAGACACTGAGAAAAAAGATGGTCAAACATAGGAAGAAGTACTGGAATACAGAGCACACAATCAGAAATCAGGGAAGGGGAAATATGGAGAACAGTGTGTATGAATACCTGCAAAGATTGGAAATGATGAAACAATGGAGAAGGAACAAGTATAAAAGCATTTACAAAAAATGTAGAGGATAAAATGAGACAAATACATGTAAACCAATGAACATTTTGGCACAAATTGACTACGATTTTGTGCTGGGGTTCTGTCACTTTTGTGGTGCACTTTTTCACACAAGGAGAGTGAGAGAATGAATGGGACAGTTGCGTTCTCCCAATCAAAACTTTTTTATCACTATAGGCAACTGTTGCCAAAACGGTAAACCCACCAAGGGCTACAGTTTTTTCGAGAGATTCCTACGATGTTATCTGTGTCAGGTGGAATATCAAAGATATTGAAGAAAACGCCTCACTCACATAATAGTGACATGCTTCATCATAGGCGTTTTCTCCACACCCAGATAAGATGATACTATCTGGGCGGACTCAACCAAAGATGTAATGGGAGTTCTTATATAAGTAGGTAACTGGTTAAGCAGGGAACCAGATTGTTTATAAACTAAAAATACCTACAAGTGTACCCCTGCTTGATCCTTTATTCTGGGGCACTTGTGGTACCTTTAAAAACCATATGTTGTTGTTTTTTTTAACATTATTCTATTCAAATGTACCCTCTTATAAATGCCAACATGTTTCGGCCCTCATTTAAATAGCCCAATCGGGTCTGGGGCCTTTGTCAGGGCGTTGTGTTTCTGTTCCTTAATTTAAGGTCCCTGTCTGGGCTTTACGCATATACTTCATGCATACCAAAAGTGAGGCCTAATGCACTCACCTGCACTTCTTGCATTCGAGCTCCAGTAGATTTTCTATAAGAGGTAAAGAACAGAATATACACACGAGTGTATAGTTATATGCAACATTTTTTCCTTTGCCTATAACGTGCTCTTATTCACTATAATAGTGTTGAGTGTATGTGTACCACCCGACTAAGTGCTCACTATTATGATGCTAGTAAACATTTATGCCACATCAACTGTGCATACCACTTTACATATTTCTTTCACCACATACTGTGATTCCTAACCACGATCTTTGATATTCCACCTGACACAGATAACATCGTAGGAATCTCTCAAAAAAACTGTAGCCCTTGGTGGGTTTACCGTTTTGGCAACTTCTGTGGTGCAACCTCGACACAAAACCATTTTGGCATTTACTAAACCACCCAAAACCACTTTTTGCACCTTTATGTGTTTTAGTAAATACAAAGTAAAGCAATGCAGCGCATAGCTGAAAACTACCAAAATCAAATTTTAGTTCCAATGGAGTTGTCAAAGCAGTGGTAATGTCATTCCTTGTGGGCCTATATGCCAAAGTTGATCATTGCCAGCTACAGACTTGCTAACACGCCTGATTTATAACATGGAGAATCATGAAATTATTCACTTCAGTTTGTCTAAAATTAGGATTCTTAGTTAACTTTTTTCAAAAAAAGTTTTTTCTTGAGTGTTGTGTCTTTGCAGTTATCCCCCAACACCTTTACAATAATTGAGGACAAGGTAGTGATGGAATTAGGTCGCACATCTATTCCCTAGTCGCTAGAACAGTATTTAAAGGTGCCCATCCGGATAGAGAAGCATCCCACTACCTAGGATGCGAAAGTCCACTAGGCCCAGGATATGGTGCTAGTGGCTAGAACATGCTTTTCAACAGGGTACTATCCCGGCACTCCAAGTACCAAAATCATGTGTCACACAGTAAAGTGAAAGGCAAACCATCTAACCTAGTATAATTAGCAGTTACAACTTTCCCCACAGTTGTTCCGGAAATAAACAGTACCGTACCAATGAAGTTCAGTCATAATATGTACATAGTTTAATTAACAAATAATGGCACATACATGTTTAAGTTAGCATGTAATTGCAAAATCCAATTGTTTTAGCAGAAAAGCATACATAGTACAAGAGCTGTCAAATATCAGAGTACACAGACAAGTGAAAAAATATCTGAATCAATTCAATATTGTGCCATGGTTCTTCAAATAGCACATATGGATACAGACGTATGCAAAATACATCAATGTAGTAATTTCAGAACAGCCGACACGTGTTTCGTTACTGATGTAACTTCTTCAAGGCTGTTAGGGTAAAATCAAAAAACCATTTAAACACAAACCCTCCTTATAGTGTTTCCAGTTCAGAGTATCGGAATTAGTCTCAACATTAGAGCCCATTAGGCCAAAAGTGGTGAGATATCCAAACATGCATAGGTACAGTAATATTCACAAAAGACCCCAATACTAGGGTCTAGCCAGAAAGCAGGAGAAATAGATCCAAAACACCATGTCACCCGTCGTAGTGAGTGAGATGAGCCAAAAGTCCAATCGGCAATAGAAAGAGTGAAAAAATGCCCTTAGAACCCAAAGTAAGATTTAGCAAGATATTTTATAGCCCGTTTAGTCAGAAAAAAGAGGAGTCTCATAGTTTTACCTTCTATCTAATTTCGTCGAATAGTAATGGGTGGTATCACGCCATATTATTAGCAGGTCTGATGCCGATTCTAGGCAAGGTATACATCGAAATGAGCAAGATGAGTTAGGAGAGTCTATCCGTATTCTGAAATAAACGTGTGAAAGAAAATCATGTAAGGTTAAAGGCTTAATTAGAGACTAGACATCAATTGGTTTCCTAGCGCTTAGGCCTTCACCAGCTGGTTTCTGGCATATTTGTACCTTGTGTCAGTAGTCCTGAGTGGGGGTTTTTTTTAGTAGCGTAGTTCAAAGATCCCGGGTCTGAAACTCCGAACCCTTGTTCTCGTTTCTAGTGTGGTTTTGAGGCACCCCAAGTACGTGCCTGGGCAAAGAAGACGTGAGGAAAGAACAAATAAAGAAAAGAGTACAAAGTGGGTCCTCAGCTATTCCATATCCATGCAGTGAAAATTACATTTCTTTAAAGAGACTAACCACTATTTGCAATGAGGTGAGGCCGGCAGAAGTATGCAGTGCCCCTCCCGCACAGTCGAATGTGTAGATAGAGTAAAGACGAAAGACGTTCGCCACGACCTGTAAATAAGATTACCCTATAGTTTATCATAGAGATTCGTGAACATTTAATTACAAAGAGTACAATCATAAATTTAAAAAAAGAGATTCAATGTACTCCAGTAGCACATAGGACCCTCACAAGCGAAGGTAGTAGTAAAGTTTATTCTTACCCCCACAGAGGTTCTGTTCTGTATCCTGTCAATTCGATGTGATAGTTGAAAAAGGTCACGCTATTGTAGCACACATCCTTGTGTCGGTAATGCACGGTATGTGTAGATAAGGTACTTTAACATTCTTTTGGGAATTATGGACAATCTATAAGGCAAAAAAACCCATTATCACCCGATCCTGAGAGCATGGCATAGTGACACACTTCCGAACCAAAGAGCAGTTGTTTGCAGACGCAGCGCCCAAGAATGTTGTGGCCACTCTAAGTATATGTTACGAGACGCCGATATGCGTAGACAAAAGTTAGAATTAACCTCAAAAGTAATAACAAGGGTAATGATACTTGGTCACTGGTGAAGGGACCCTGTAACGAAGTGTTCCCCACGAAAGCACTGTGGTAGGTGTCTGTCTCCAAAACGACACTAAGTATTCAGTATCTGATGAGGCAAATTTGCAGTGGACACACCTCCCATGCTAAGACTAGTTCGCGTCTATACAATATGTGCAGACTGTCATGTAAACACTTACTAGTATGATTCTTACTTAGTCAATAAACAACGGAACCATGTTGTCGAGCGTCTTCTCACGGAAGCACTATGGTAGGTGCCTGTATAAAGAACCAATTTAACCGTTAAGTATATGATGATAGAAGTTAACACTAGTTATGATGCTAGTAAACATTTATGCCACATCAACTGTGCATACCACTTTACATATTTCTTTCACCACATACTGTGATTCCTAACCACGATCTTTGATATTCCACCTGACACAGATAACATCGTAGGAATCTCTCAAAAAAACTGTAGCCCTTGGTGGGTTTACCGTTTTGGCAACTTCTGTGGTGCAACCTCGACACAAAACCATTTTGGCATTTACTAAACCACCCAAAACCACTTTTTGCACCTTTATGTGTTTTAGTAAATACAAAGTAAAGCAATGCAGCGCATAGCTGAAAACTACCAAAATCAAATTTTAGTTCCAATGGAGTTGTCAAAGCAGTGGTAATGTCATTCCTTGTGGGCCTATATGCCAAAGTTGATCATTGCCAGCTACAGACTTGCTAACACGCCTGATTTATAACATGGAGAATCATGAAATTATTCACTTCAGTTTGTCTAAAATTAGGATTCTTAGTTAACTTTTTTCAAAAAAAGTTTTTTCTTGAGTGTTGTGTCTTTGCAGTTATCCCCCAACACCTTATTGGATGAAATATGAATATGTCCTCTAGGCAATTTAATGGGTATCATCTTTGTTGCTTCTAATGGTTATTTGTTATTTACAGTGAATGTCTATCAGTTGAAAAACAAATCTGTATTCTATATTTCATTCTTCCATGGGCTGTTTTATCACTTTATAGCTATCCTTGTGATACTAAGATAATCATTCAGTTCTTCTCAGCTTCAGACAGGCCCACAGATTCTACAAAGATATGCTGGATTTCAATGCCTGGATGGGCTCTAATCTCCTAGAATGAATACAAGTCAAAATGAAGACTGTAAAGAGATTGTCAGTGCTTTCAATTACAAAAACATGCTATGTTAGCCCAAAACCATCAGTAAAGAACCTTATGTTATTTTTACTTCCATGCTTCTGAGAGACCCAAGAATCTTTGTCACTGCTTGTGTAGGCGGTTCTCACCTGAGAACACTTAAATGGATGAATGTGTTCTCTCCATCAAGAATTAAATCATATTATTGTAAGTGCTATCCTATGTCCAATATGCTGGCCTACCTGTATACTGACCAGGTTATAGCTTCGATATCCTGAATCAGTCAAGCTCTAAATAAGTTCCTATGTAGGCTGTGATGTAGAGCTCATGTGAAATCTGGGCAAAAGTGTATGATGATAGAGTTAACACTAGTTATGATGCTAGTAAACATTTATGCCACATCAACTGTGCATACCACTTTACATATTTCTTTCACCACATACTGTGATTCCTAACCACGATCTTTGATATTCCACCTGACACAGATAACATCGTAGGAATCTCTCAAAAAAACTGTAGCCCTTGGTGGGTTTACCGTTTTGGCAACTTCTGTGGTGCAACCTCGACACAAAACCATTTTGGCATTTACTAAACCACCCAAAACCACTTTTTGCACCTTTATGTGTTTTAGTAAATACAAAGTAAAGCAATGCAGCGCATAGCTGAAAACTACCAAAATCAAATTTTAGTTCCAATGGAGTTGTCAAAGCAGTGGTAATGTCATTCCTTGTGGGCCTATATGCCAAAGTTGATCATTGCCAGCTACAGACTTGCTAACACGCCTGATTTATAACATGGAGAATCATGAAATTATTCACTTCAGTTTGTCTAAAATTAGGATTCTTAGTTAACTTTTTTCAAAAAAAGTTTTTTCTTGAGTGTTGTGTCTTTGCAGTTATCCCCCAACACCTTTACAATAATTGAGGACAAGGTAGTGATGGAATTAGGTCGCACATCTATTCCCTAGTCGCTAGAACAGTATTTAAAGGTGCCCATCCGGATAGAGAAGCATCCCACTACCTAGGATGCGAAAGTCCACTAGGCCCAGGATATGGTGCTAGTGGCTAGAACATGCTTTTCAACAGGGTACTATCCCGGCACTCCAAGTACCAAAATCATGTGTCACACAGTAAAGTGAAAGGCAAACCATCTAACCTAGTATAATTAGCAGTTACAACTTTCCCCACAGTTGTTCCGGAAATAAACAGTACCGTACCAATGAAGTTCAGTCATAATATGTACATAGTTTAATTAACAAATAATGGCACATACATGTTTAAGTTAGCATGTAATTGCAAAATCCAATTGTTTTAGCAGAAAAGCATACATAGTACAAGAGCTGTCAAATATCAGAGTACACAGACAAGTGAAAAAATATCTGAATCAATTCAATATTGTGCCATGGTTCTTCAAATAGCACATATGGATACAGACGTATGCAAAATACATCAATGTAGTAATTTCAGAACAGCCGACACGTGTTTCGTTACTGATGTAACTTCTTCAAGGCTGTTAGGGTAAAATCAAAAAACCATTTAAACACAAACCCTCCTTATAGTGTTTCCAGTTCAGAGTATCGGAATTAGTCTCAACATTAGAGCCCATTAGGCCAAAAGTGGTGAGATATCCAAACATGCATAGGTACAGTAATATTCACAAAAGACCCCAATACTAGGGTCTAGCCAGAAAGCAGGAGAAATAGATCCAAAACACCATGTCACCCGTCGTAGTGAGTGAGATGAGCCAAAAGTCCAATCGGCAATAGAAAGAGTGAAAAAATGCCCTTAGAACCCAAAGTAAGATTTAGCAAGATATTTTATAGCCCGTTTAGTCAGAAAAAAGAGGAGTCTCATAGTTTTACCTTCTATCTAATTTCGTCGAATAGTAATGGGTGGTATCACGCCATATTATTAGCAGGTCTGATGCCAATTCTAGGCAAGGTATACATCGAAATGAGCAAGATGAGTTAGGAGAGTCTATCCGTATTCTGAAATAAACGTGTGAAAGAAAATCATGTAAGGTTAAAGGCTTAATTAGAGACTAGACATCAATTGGTTTCCTAGCGCTTAGGCCTTCACCAGCTGGTTTCTGGCTTATTTGTACCTTGTGTCAGTAGTCCTGAGTGGGGGTTTTTTTTAGTAGCGTAGTTCAAAGATCCCGGGTCTGAAACTCCGAACCCTTGTTCTCGTTTCTAGTGTGGTTTTGAGGCACCCCAAGTACGTGCCTGGGCAAAGAAGACGTGAGGAAAGAACAAATAAAGAAAAGAGTACAAAGTGGGTCCTCAGCTATTCCATATCCATGCAGTGAAAATTACATTTCTTTAAAGAGACTAACCACTATTTGCAATGAGGTGAGGCCGGCAGAAGTATGCAGTGCCCCTCCCGCACAGTCGAATGTGTAGATAGAGTAAAGACGAAAGACGTTCGCCACGACCTGTAAATAAGATTACCCTATAGTTTATCATAGAGATTCGTGAACATTTAATTACAAAGAGTACAATCATAAATTTAAAAAAAGAGATTCAATGTACTCCAGTAGCACATAGGACCCTCACAAGCGAAGGTAGTAGTAAAGTTTATTCTTACCCCCACAGAGGTTCTGTTCTGTATCCTGTCAATTCGATGTGATAGTTGAAAAAGGTCACGCTATTGTAGCACACATCCTTGTGTCGGTAATGCACGGTATGTGTAGATAAGGTACTTTAACATTCTTTTGGGAATTATGGACAATCTATAAGGCAAAAAAACCCATTATCACCCGATCCTGAGAGCATGGCATAGTGACACACTTCCGAACCAAAGAGCAGTTGTTTGCAGACGCAGCGCCCAAGAATGTTGTGGCCACTCTAAGTATATGTTACGAGACGCCGATATGCATAGACAAAAGTTAGAATTAACCTCAAAAGTAATAACAAGGGTAATGATACTTGGTCACTGGTGAAGGGACCCTGTAACGAAGTGTTCCCCACGAAAGCACTGTGGTAGGTGTCTGTCTCCAAAACGACACTAAGTATTCAGTATCTGATGAGGCAAATTTGCAGTGGACACACCTCCCATGCTAAGACTAGTTCGCGTCTATACAATATGTGCAGACTGTCATGTAAACACTTACTAGTATGATTCTTACTTAGTCAATAAACAACGGAACCATGTTGTCGAGCGTCTTCTCACGGAAGCACTATGGTAGGTGCCTGTATAAAGAACCAATTTAACCGTTAAGTATATGATGATAGAAGTTAACACTAGTTATGATGCTAGTAAACATTTATGCCACATCAACTGTGCATACCACTTTACATATTTCTTTCACCACATACTGTGATTCCTAACCACGATCTTTGATATTCCACCTGACACAGATAACATCGTAGGAATCTCTCAAAAAAACTGTAGCCCTTGGTGGGTTTACCGTTTTGGCAACTTCTGTGGTGCAACCTCGACACAAAACCATTTTGGCATTTACTAAACCACCCAAAACCACTTTTTGCACCTTTATGTGTTTTAGTAAATACAAAGTAAAGCAATGCAGCGCATAGCTGAAAACTACCAAAATCAAATTTTAGTTCGAATGGAGTTGTCAAAGCAGTGGTAATGTCATTCCTTGTGGGCCTATATGCCAAAGTTGATCATTGCCAGCTACAGACTTGCTAACACGCCTGATTTATAACATGGAGAATCATGAAATTATTCACTTCAGTTTGTCTAAAATTAGGATTCTTAGTTAACTTTTTTCAAAAAAAGTTTTTTCTTGAGTGTTGTGTCTTTGCAGTTATCCCCCAACACCTTATTGGATGAAATATGAATATGTCCTCTAGGCAATTTAATGGGTATCATCTTTGTTGCTTCTAATGGTTATTTGTTATTTACAGTGAATGTCTATCAGTTGAAAAACAAATCTGTATTCTATATTTCATTCTTCCATGGGCTGTTTTATCACTTTATAGCTATCCTTGTGATACTAAGATAATCATTCAGTTCTTCTCAGCTTCAGACAGGCCCACAGATTCTACAAAGATATGCTGGATTTCAATGCCTGGATGGGCTCTAATCTCCTAGAATGAATACAAGTCAAAATGAAGACTGTAAAGAGATTGTCAGTGCTTTCAATTACAAAAACATGCTATGTTAGCCCAAAACCATCAGTAAAGAACCTTATGTTATTTTTACTTCCATGCTTCTGAGAGACCCAAGAATCTTTGTCACTGCTTGTGTAGGCGGTTCTCACCTGAGAACACTTAAATGGATGAATGTGTTCTCTCCATCAAGAATTAAATCATATTATTGTAAGTGCTATCCTATGTCCAATATGCTGGCCTACCTGTATACTGACCAGGTTATAGCTTCGATATCCTGAATCAGTCAAGCTCTAAATAAGTTCCTATGTAGGCTGTGATGTAGAGCTCATGTGAAATCTGGGCAAAAGTGTATGATGATAGAGTTAACACTAGTTATGATGCTAGTAAACATTTATGCCACATCAACTGTGCATACCACTTTACATATTTCTTTCACCACATACTGTGATTCCTAACCACGATCTTTGATATTCCACCTGACACAGATAACATCGTAGGAATCTCTCAAAAAAACTGTAGCCCTTGGTGGGTTTACCGTTTTGGCAACTTCTGTGGTGCAACCTCGACACAAAACCATTTTGGCATTTACTAAACCACCCAAAACCACTTTTTGCACCTTTATGTGTTTTAGTAAATACAAAGTAAAGCAATGCAGCGCATAGCTGAAAACTACCAAAATCAAATTTTAGTTCCAATGGAGTTGTCAAAGCAGTGGTAATGTCATTCCTTGTGGGCCTATATGCCAAAGTTGATCATTGCCAGCTACAGACTTGCTAACACGCCTGATTTATAACATGGAGAATCATGAAATTATTCACTTCAGTTTGTCTAAAATTAGGATTCTTAGTTAACTTTTTTCAAAAAAAGTTTTTTCTTGAGTGTTGTGTCTTTGCAGTTATCCCCCAACACCTTTACAATAATTGAGGACAAGGTAGTGATGGAATTAGGTCGCACATCTATTCCCTAGTCGCTAGAACAGTATTTAAAGGTGCCCATCCGGATAGAGAAGCATCCCACTACCTAGGATGCGAAAGTCCACTAGGCCCAGGATATGGTGCTAGTGGCTAGAACATGCTTTTCAACAGGGTACTATCCCGGCACTCCAAGTACCAAAATCATGTGTCACACAGTAAAGTGAAAGGCAAACCATCTAACCTAGTATAATTAGCAGTTACAACTTTCCCCACAGTTGTTCCGGAAATAAACAGTACCGTACCAATGAAGTTCAGTCATAATATGTACATAGTTTAATTAACAAATAATGGCACATACATGTTTAAGTTAGCATGTAATTGCAAAATCCAATTGTTTTAGCAGAAAAGCATACATAGTACAAGAGCTGTCAAATATCAGAGTACACAGACAAGTGAAAAAATATCTGAATCAATTCAATATTGTGCCATGGTTCTTCAAATAGCACATATGGATACAGACGTATGCAAAATACATCAATGTAGTAATTTCAGAACAGCCGACACGTGTTTCGTTACTGATGTAACTTCTTCAAGGCTGTTAGGGTAAAATCAAAAAACCATTTAAACACAAACCCTCCTTATAGTGTTTCCAGTTCAGAGTATCGGAATTAGTCTCAACATTAGAGCCCATTAGGCCAAAAGTGGTGAGATATCCAAACATGCATAGGTACAGTAATATTCACAAAAGACCCCAATACTAGGGTCTAGCCAGAAAGCAGGAGAAATAGATCCAAAACACCATGTCACCCGTCGTAGTGAGTGAGATGAGCCAAAAGTCCAATCGGCAATAGAAAGAGTGAAAAAATGCCCTTAGAACCCAAAGTAAGATTTAGCAAGATATTTTATAGCCCGTTTAGTCAGAAAAAAGAGGAGTCTCATAGTTTTACCTTCTATCTAATTTCGTCGAATAGTAATGGGTGGTATCACGCCATATTATTAGCAGGTCTGATGCCAATTCTAGGCAAGGTATACATCGAAATGAGCAAGATGAGTTAGGAGAGTCTATCCGTATTCTGAAATAAACGTGTGAAAGAAAATCATGTAAGGTTAAAGGCTTAATTAGAGACTAGACATCAATTGGTTTCCTAGCGCTTAGGCCTTCACCAGCTGGTTTCTGGCATATTTGTACCTTGTGTCAGTAGTCCTGAGTGGGGGGTTTTTTTAGTAGCGTAGTTCAAAGATCCCGGGTCTGAAACTCTGAACCCTTGTTCTCGTTTCTAGTGTGGTTTTGAGGCACCCCAAGTACGTGCCTGGGCAAAGAAGACGTGAGGAAAGAACAAATAAAGAAAAGAGTACAAAGTGGGTCCTCAGCTATTCCATATCCATGCAGTGAAAATTACATTTCTTTAAAGAGACTAACCACTATTTGCAATGAGGTGAGGCCGGCAGAAGTATGCAGTGCCCCTCCCGCACAGTCGAATGTGTAGATAGAGTAAAGACGAAAGACGTTCGCCACGACCTGTAAATAAGATTACCCTATAGTTTATCATAGAGATTCGTGAACATTTAATTACAAAGAGTACAATCATAAATTTAAAAAAAGAGATTCAATGTACTCCAGTAGCACATAGGACCCTCACAAGCGAAGGTAGTAGTAAAGTTTATTCTTACCCCCACAGAGGTTCTGTTCTGTATCCTGTCAATTCGATGTGATAGTTGAAAAAGGTCACGCTATTGTAGCACACATCCTTGTGTCGGTAATGCACGGTATGTGTAGATAAGGTACTTTAACATTCTTTTGGGAATTATGGACAATCTATAAGGCAAAAAACCCCATTATCACCCGATCCTGAGAGCATGGCATAGTGACACACTTGCGAACCAAAGAGCAGTTGTTTGCAGACGCAGCGCCCAAGAATGTTGTGGCCACTCTAAGTATATGTTACGAGACGCCGATATGCGTAGACAAAAGTTAGAATTAACCTCAAAAGTAATAACAAGGGTAATGATACTTGGTCACTGGTGAAGGGACCCTGTAACAAAGTGTTCCCCACGAAAGCACTGTGGTAGGTGTCTGTCTCCAAAACGACACTAAGTATTCAGTATCTGATGAGGCAAATTTGCAGTGGACACACCTCCCATGCTAAGACTAGTTCGCGTCTATACAATATGTGCAGACTGTCATGTAAACACTTACTAGTATGATTCTTACTTAGTCAATAAACAACGGAACCATGTTGTCGAGCGTCTTCTCACGGAAGCACTATGGTAGGTGCCTGTATAAAGAACCAATTTAACCGTTAAGTATATGATGATAGAAGTTAACACTAGTTATGATGCTAGTAAACATTTATGCCACATCAACTGTGCATACCACTTTACATATTTCTTTCACCACATACTGTGATTCCTAACCACGATCTTTGATATTCCACCTGACACAGATAACATCGTAGGAATCTCTCAAAAAAACTGTAGCCCTTGGTGGGTTTACCGTTTTGGCAACTTCTGTGGTGCAACCTCGACACAAAACCATTTTGGCATTTACTAAACCACCCAAAACCACTTTTTGCACCTTTATGTGTTTTAGTAAATACAAAGTAAAGCAATGCAGCGCATAGCTGAAAACTACCAAAATCAAATTTTAGTTCCAATGGAGTTGTCAAAGCAGTGGTAATGTCATTCCTTGTGGGCCTATATGCCAAAGTTGATCATTGCCAGCTACAGACTTGCTAACACGCCTGATTTATAACATGGAGAATCATGAAATTATTCACTTCAGTTTGTCTAAAATTAGGATTCTTAGTTAACTTTTTTCAAAAAAAGTTTTTTCTTGAGTGTTGTGTCTTTGCAGTTATCCCCCAACACCTTATTGGATGAAATATGAATATGTCCTCTAGGCAATTTAATGGGTATCATCTTTGTTGCTTCTAATGGTTATTTGTTATTTACAGTGAATGTCTATCAGTTGAAAAACAAATCTGTATTCTATATTTCATTCTTCCATGGGCTGTTTTATCACTTTATAGCTATCCTTGTGATACTAAGATAATCATTCAGTTCTTCTCAGCTTCAGACAGGCCCACAGATTCTACAAAGATATGCTGGATTTCAATGCCTGGATGGGCTCTAATCTCCTAGAATGAATACAAGTCAAAATGAAGACTGTAAAGAGATTGTCAGTGCTTTCAATTACAAAAACATGCTATGTTAGCCCAAAACCATCAGTAAAGAACCTTATGTTATTTTTACTTCCATGCTTCTGAGAGACCCAAGAATCTTTGTCACTGCTTGTGTAGGCGGTTCTCACCTGAGAACACTTAAATGGATGAATGTGTTCTCTCCATCAAGAATTAAATCATATTATTGTAAGTGCTATCCTATGTCCAATATGCTGGCCTACCTGTATATTGACCAGGTTATAGCTTCGATATCCTGAATCAGTCAAGCTCTAAATAAGTTCCTATGTAGGCTGTGATGTAGAGCTCATGTGAAATCTGGGCAAATGGCTTCCTGGGAGAACAAGGATGGATTGCAAACTTCTCTTGCTGATGATCTGGACTTTATCACAATTGTCTTTAATGAATCAGCCATATTCTCTAGTTGTACATTTCTAATGGATCTCCGATGATAAAGGGCACCGCATTGGTAACGGCAAAAATGGTCCAGCATGGCATGGACTGTGAAGTCCATTCCATGCAAGAACTGGGAGTGCAAGCAGACAGGGTTGCATGTTGTGCCCCCTTGAAAGCATCCCCATGGTGGGGGGGGGGGGGGCATGAGAGCCAGCCTTTTTCGCCATGAAAAGACTGGCGGTGGAGTAACTAAAAATATGCTCGGAGGGACTGCACCAGTCCCACTCAACATATTATATTGCCCCTCCTCCATGCCACCGCCCAGGAACAGTGGTTCCCTGGAGCAGCCGGTTGTCCACTGCTGGAACAACACATGAAGTCGTAATCCGGCAGTCCATGGACCGCCAGACTCGTAATCAGGCCCATAGGCAATTTGCTCTTTAAGGGTCACTACAGCGACTAGCTGGCACATGCATCAACAATGCCATTTGCGATTCCTTAATAGCAAAAAATAAGGATTCGCTAATAAGGAATAGCAAAAGGCTATGCATGTAGAATTCGCTTACAAAATAGCGAATCCTAAACATTCCTTAATTGCTACTCGCAAATTGCGAGTCGCAATTAAGGAATACCTCCCCATTGATTCCTATGGGCCTAGAGACCCATAGGAATGATTGGGAAGACTTTCTCAATTTGCTAATCTCAATTAGAGAATCGCAAATTGCTCATGTTATTTCAAGGGTGCCAGGGTGTCAAAAAGACACCCTGTTGCACCCCTGAAATCTGCATATGAATACATCTTGCACACACACATGCCCCAAGGGCATGTGTGTGTGTAAAATGGAACTTTGAAAAATGCACTTTAGTGCATTTTTCAAAGTTTTTGCAAATTACCATGAAGTTCAACTTCATGGTAATTTGCTCCCCCTATTAGCGAAATCGCTAATTTTTTAACTTTCATGCATTGCATTTAAGGAATCTCAATTTGTGATTCCTTAAATGCAATAGCAATTTAAGGAATCGCAATTTAGAGATTCCTTAAATTGCGATGATGCATCCCAAATGCAAAAATCCCAGTCGCAAAGGGGCAGATTCTGAGAATCTGCCCGTTTGCGACTGGTTTTTGTTTTGATGCATGTGGGCAGGAAATAGAGATCAAAATATGTTAATTTGCATCTCATTTTAGATAGTTGGTTCTTAAACATCTCAGTACTTTAATTTTGATGTGAAATCTGAGCAAATGGCTACCAGGGAGAAAAAAGATGGAGTGCAAACTTCTTTTCTTACTGATGGTCTGGACTTTATCACAATGGTACCTAATTAATGAGCCATATTCTCTAGTTATACTTTCAAATTGGATACCTGATGGATCTGCTAATGGTCTCACAACCATTGTGTTGGGATGCCATATTTTAGATGTCTTTTAGGGGCACATCGCTACCTTGAGGCTCACCTTTTCAACACAGTTCCTCATTGTCTCCATGATCATAACCAAAATTACTTTTTTGCAAGTATTTACGCACTTTTCTCTTTGAGGTCACTACTGTGACTAGGTAATGTGAACTATCTAAGAGAAGTCTTTCTTCATTTTATCAGTATTTAACCATCCAATAGAGATCAAAATATGTTAACTTGCGTCTCATTTTGGATATTTGGTTCTTAACCTCTTCAGTGCCCCGCCCTTTCCACGCCCTGTGCCGGGCGTTTCATTAGCGGGCAGGGTTCATGACGAGATGGTCTCGTCATGGGCACAGCGCAACCGCGGCCCATGACGAGACCATCTCGTCATGGGCACTGAAGGGGTTAAACATCTCAGTAGTTTGACTGTGACGATAAGAAAAATGAAAGAAAGATAGTCACTTTTATTTCCCAGCATAAAATCCACACAGTTGGCTTCATTACAGAAGAACAACACAACACTGATGGCTAAAGCAGCCTGATAATTTCCAATCCCTCGAAGACCACTGTGCTCCTCTTGAACAAACATTATAACAGCATTGTCTCTTGTGCTAAGAACAAACAGACAAAAGCATACACACATCCAACTGGAACCATGATATTTGAAATTGAATCTGGAGAAATAGAAATACTTACAATGAAATAGTCAAGCTGATGCGTAAACTGCCACAAGGGGCTTCATTTAGGCATTGGCAGAGAAAGTGAACCACTGGAAACTCTTGATTCACTCACAAAAGCTGTGCTTTCCCTGCTCTATTTATAGTAGGGTAAGTGTTGGGTTTACGCTAGGGAGCCTCAGTTAACTCCACCAGCATAGCCCCTTTTTACTTGTGGAACAACCTCCACATGCCACCTGTTTGCAGTGGTCCTTGCCCTGCCCTATCTGGGCTGGGGCTCATAGCTTGTTTTCCTTAACTGTGACCACTACTCTTTGCACAGCTGCCCCAGGTAAGGACAGCGCACAATGGTCACCAGAGTTAGAGGAAAAAGACCCTATGATTAAGGCCATTATTTAGCTTTCTGTAAATGAACTCCTGCTTTGGGCGCTCAATTTCTTTTTAGAAAAAAAGACACTTTGATGAGTGGGTACATTAGACATGGTTCCTGCTTAACAGAAGATCAATGCCTTCAATGGAGCCAATCTAAGGGAGTGAAAACCATAGTTTCTGTTAACCAGACAGCCTGGCTGGCTGCCCACTGGGCTGTAAATGAGTTCTTAATTAAAAAAATTAAATATTTTTGTAAACAAAATCCAAAACTTCTTTGGAGTATTCATTGCCAAAAATGTTGTCAAATAATTATTCTAGTAAATGTTCAATGCAGCCATGTATTCTATCCTGAGAAATTACATTACCTTCCATACACCCTATCAGCCACCTCCAATTTATGGGACCATACAATTTATTTCATTCCTTGCAAAATGATGACTATCTGAAAAGAAATTAACACCCCCGAAAATAATACTGCAGTTCTTAGCCATTCCATTTACTAATCACACGCTACAGCTGCAATTTAAGGCAGGGAAGAATGGCCAGGCATCCCTTTCCTTAAGATCTTTACACTCTACAATTTGTGTCCCTCACTTAATTACACTCATTGGTTGCTTTGCTGGATCAAGTGTATTTTTTGTATGGTACACTCAAATTGGACATCATAACACCCCTTCACAGGAAACTTTCTTTAAATCTGACTCTAGTAGAAATTGATAGGGCACAGAGGGACAGCTGAAACTTAACCTCGCCCATGATACCTTAATTAGTCTAGAATTTTTAGGATTCAGACCAGGACATGGAAAAAGAATAACCATTATTAAATTAGATTTGTAAGTAAATATAACTTAATCATGCCGCTTATCCTCACATAATGAATGAAGTTTTCAGCTATGTAGCACATCACACTGTTGATCATAATGACCTCAGAACATTTGGTGCTGAATCTTTCCACAATCTAAAATGGTTTATATTAGTTAAATTAGTTCCATATCACTCAGAGACAGCTTCTGAGTCCTGCAAGGACTCCTGCTCTCTCAAATCCCATGCAATATCTGAAGGCCTGATTTAGGCCATCAATTACAGTTGCAGACCAGCCAATCTGTCAGTGCAACATAGGCCCTAAATACCTGTGTAGCAGAGGGCCTGCCTCTTACCACCAACACTAAACTGCCTACCAAATTAGGAAATTCCTACCAGCTTGTTAGGTAATGTTTTTGTTGGAAGTGCTTCGCCAACATGACAAGCATTTTTGTCAAAATTGTCATGCCAACTGTGTGGCATGTTACAGTGGATGGTTGTCAGTTCTTTGCATTACAGAAAGAGCCTTTGTTGCAAAAGCCCTTAGTATACCTGCTGTGGAGGAACAGAAAAATAGCTGCAGAAGGTTTGCCTGCGTGCAAATTGTGTGGGAATGTTGGGCTCTGTATGTGTACCTGGATTAATGATTGGCATGAATAGACCTCTGGTGACAAGGACTTCCAATTTAGATTAGAAGGAACCTTTAACATTAGATAACTAGACTTCCTGAGGCATACAATGAATGGGAGAAAGCCATTAACTTGACCCATTCAGTTTGAAGCATTGAACAAATGGAATTGGATGGCCATGGAGAAGGGTTCATTTAGACAGTAATTAGAAAGCACGTATGGCAACCAGTGGAGGCCTGGTGGGAGAATATGGTAGAGGGAGTGTGAGGTGTCCTGCAATAGTTAAAGAAACAACAGACAAAAAAGTTGATAAGGGAGACAGAGGGAAACAAAGCTGAGAACAACATTCAGATGAGTAGGATAACTCTTTTTAATGCTCTTGTGAATTCCACACCTCCTCCATATACTGATGGTATGCAAAGACAGGTGCTGGTCTCCACAGTACCTGAAATGGATGCAGCCAAAGAGAGTATGAGTGTACAGGCCCAGAGATTGTCTGCATTTGCAGTAGTGGGTGCATCTGCGAGTGCCCACCTGAGAATACATTGATAATGTTGCGAAGTACTAGCAGAGATACTACTGCTGTCTCTCCCGTTTCTAATGACATGCTGTTAATGTTCTTACTGAACTTTCTAAACAGAGGGACATTCATTTTGGTCTTTTAAAGATTCCATTGAGAGAAATTTTACAGGAAACAGTTGAAGGACATGATAAACCTGAGGAATTAGCTGAAGAAAGTGACGTGGACATCAGCGGAATGGGAAATGTACAGAGAAGTTATCAAATGGATTTAACTCAAGAGGAAGTAAAGGAATTGGGTTTTGTGATCTTACAAGCCCACATTAAGAATCTAGTTCATAAAATTACAGGTTGCAACGATTTGAAGATGAAGTGAGAAAAGTGGAAAGAGAAAGTTGCTACAAAACAGAAAACTACAAAGGCAGGAAAGAAAACACTGAGGTCTGTTAATGACTCATAGATAGAGAAAGTGTCAGAATATACATGGAGAGAAGTGCACGGAGGATCTTATTTGCATGTATCTTAGACTAGAGGTGATCTTCTTCATGCATTGATGACTAGCTTTCCAAACTGCATGAGGAACATGACAAATTGTACAAGGAGGTTCATAGATTAGTATGACAATTTATAAAACTCTTTTGACTGATTTGGATACATTAGTTGAGATGACTGTTCCTAATGATATATGGACTGTATCTAAGGCTGCTGTTGCTTAGCCACCTTAAAAATTGGCGAGAGTGCACCTAACAATGGTCCACCAGCTGTGTTTGCAGGGAAATATAGAGCTGTGACAGATTATTTGAAAAAGAAAGTGCCAGAGAAGAAGTCAACTGGGCAAAGATCCTAAGGGCTGCACAACATCTGATAGAGTTGGTGTATGCTCGCTATGAGAGACTTGTGCTGATTTATAGAAAACGCAGGAGCTAAAGATCCAGAAAAAAAGGTAATAGTTGTTTCATAGCAGCCTTTGTTATGTGTTAGCGTCCTGAACAGAGTTTCCACATTCAGCAGATTTGGAGGTTTGGCAGACAAAGGGTATCGATGAGATCCTGAAGTATGCCAAGTTTCTATTGACTGGTTTTGTCGCAGAGCAAAGTGTTAAAGAGAAGATGGTTGCGCAAACAAAACAAATTCAGAAAAGGATGAAGAAGCAGATGATGAATTCTAATTTGATTTCTTTTTGTGCCGTCTGATAATTTCAGAATAAATAGAGCACACCTCAAGCAAGGTGTGACAATGGGAAATGAGATGGTGCAGATGCAAGGTTGTGGTAGAGGAGTTGTGAATAATTCTGGAGTGAATACAAATATTCATTTAATGAAGAGCACTGCTTGTCATTTCTGCTGTAAAATCGGACATAGGAAGCATGAGTGCACGCAAAATACAGCTCAAATCCATAACGATTTTGTTGCCCAAATGCATCAAAATGTAATTCAGATGGAAACTCAGTCAGTGACCCCAACCCCACCATATCATGTAAAGAATGTGCAAAATCAAGGGTAATTCCGTATGAATATGCGTGTAGCTCCAGTGATGCAGCAAAACATAAGAAATAAATATTTTACAGATTAGGGTACAGCAGAATCCATTGATTCTGCATAATGATTTTCCTCAGTTTTCCCCAGAGACTATTTCCCAATGACTGTGCCTTAGGGAGGAGGAGGATTGCATGCTTGGTGCAGTCCTGGAGGTAGACCAGAGTGGCGCTTGTAAAGATGGCGAGGTGAAAGACACCTCCGTATCAATAATAAGCTTTATTTCGGCAATTGCCATAAAACCAAACACAATGCTTAAAACTGTAAAAGAGCATGAAATTAAAACACTTAACACGGATGTATGACGTTACAACGCATGCTGTTACAACGAAAGTTTTACAACGCGAGTGCATTGACAACGCAGGACATTACAACGCAAGTCTTTACATCGACTTGCACTAGATGGCGTGCTAACATTAAAAAAGTGTAATTTACTATTCCAACTCCAGTCCACGTAACAGTAGGGAAGGTGTTGGGATAGTAAACTACACTATTTTTAATGTTAGCACGCCATCTAGTGCAAGTCGATGTAAAGACTTGCGTTGTAATGTCCTGCGTTGTCAATGCACTTGCGTTGTAACAGTTTAGTTGTAATGGTAGTGCGTTGTAAAAGTTGCGTTGTAAAGGCTGTTCCCCCTTAACACAGAATATAGAATAATTAATATGCTGTATTACCCACAGTTACAAATATTTATAGCACCAACAATTGAGAGAGGAAGCATGGCGGGGGAACATCACCACAAATTTGGCAAGCGAAAAATGGATTTCATCCAACAAGTCCTATACTTGTTATCTTCTACTACACAATCTATAAATAGAGAAACCCGAAGATGACAGCAAAATGCATCTAGGACACAGAAGGATATTAGTGCTATGGGGCAGTGTTTTTCTGTCTGCATCTCCAAATGTATAGGAAAAACCGGAAGATAGCAAAAACAATTACTTGAGCTGTGTCTGCCCTCATACCCTAATTGGGATATGGTAGTCTCTTATGCCCAAGTTATGGCATAGCACCAAGATCCATTTCCTCCTGTGAGCATGATACTGAGGGCAAAAGTAGAAAACATGATCTATGGTTTCCCTAAACTCTGGGCAAAATGGACAGCTTCGGTCAGCTTCAGCATTAACAAGGGTACGCCGCAACTTTGCAGTAAACAATCTAAATGGCAAAATCCCAATTCAGAACTTAATGTAAAGTTTCTTAGCACCCGTAAGCTCAATTATATCCATGTACCTTTCCTGAATATATGTGTCTTTAAATTCCAGAAAGGTAATTGCTAGAGTATCTGCTGCCCCATTCTGGTGCAATCTGCCATCTATGTTTCTCCAATACCGCTCCTTTAGCGTAGACTTAGAAATGCCATTAGACATTTCTGGATGAGCCCACATGTCTCCACACCCTATCTCCTCAAGTGTGTTTGTAATATACCCCAACCAAGAAATTCTAGTGGCCCCAGAAAGTTTAATTATCTCTTCCAGGCATAGCCAAGAGGGTAATAAATCTGCTGAGGACCAGATCCTCCTCCAGTACTGAGTTTTATTTGGTTGGTGAGTGAGCGAATGTCAAGATCTAAACGAAGTGTAAACAATTTCCAGTCAACTCAAGATCAGTGACATTAGCATGCCCCCAAGAGCTACCCACCATATAAGGACCCCTCCAACACTTGCAAGTTGTAAATTTGCAATGAGGGTCTCATCAGACGAAAGCTGGTTCTAGGCAGCAAAAGGGCTCCAGCGCAGGGGAAAAAGCAGGAATGTGCCATGTTGACTTAAAATGGTGGATTCTAGCCCTTTCCTGTCACGCAGGGCAGCGCAACAAGGTGAGTTTCTGCGTTGCACTGCGTGAATGGCTGTATATATATAGCCGCCAGTATTGTCGGCATCAGAATATCTTGGGCTGCTCATTAACAATCCAATCAGGCAAGAAGCTCTGTGATCCCTCAGCAAGGATGAAGAGATCCTTAACTGTAGAGCAAAAATGACCCTACACACCAGAGTGTTGGTTATAGGAGAAGTGGATCTTCCAGTCCCCGCCTGGTTGTAATGTGGCTTGATAATGGAATGAGCCATGTTGCATTACTACTACATGCTAAAACACAAAGGGGCTTATTTACAAGCCCATTGCACTGCCGGTGTATCACTTTTTTTAAAGCACTGGCGATACAATGAGCCTGCCCACATTTTCCAGGCCACGGAAAGCCACCCTACATGGCTTTTCATGGCCGAGTAAATATGCCTCCATTTTAGGCATTGCTGTGTGTGAAAGGGGTGTTTCATGGGTGTTGCTGTGGGTGTTCCCATGCAACATCCATGGAACCTGGCACAGTCCCATATGTATCCACAAAATGAACAGGGGGGGCGTAAGGGCGCTTTATGAAAAAAGGTCCAGCTATGTGTGCCCTCAGAAAATACAACAATGATAACAGAGCTGTTCCTATAAGTGAGATGAGAAAAGGGGAGGAATGTGTTCACGGACACTTAAAATATTGGATATTGAGGCCCTCACACAAACTCAAGGGTATCGTAATTCACGTTACCCCTTCGAATGTATTGCATCATCATCGGGCTGCTCCTGCGTCGAGTCGGCTGGTGCAATACCCGACGGGCTCTTGTTTAAGGAGCACTTTTATGGAGATCTTTTTTAATCCAATGAAGCCGGTGGATGCATGCGTGTGTGGGGCTCTAAAGTGATGTAGATGAAAATGCGTTGGTATTTAAAAATAGGGGTCGAAGTACTTGCTCAACTAATTTATTAGGAAGTCTTCTCCCCTAGTTAAAAGATTCTGAGGTTAAGTGTTATTAACCTAGAGTTATTAACTAAGTTATATACACTGCCTCAGTTGGGTCGACATGTTTCTCGCTCCATTTAGAGAAGTACTCTGGCGATTCTTCAGGACCAAAAAGATGTTTATCTATCTACATCTAAAAATTAAACATAATATCTAAATAAACAGAATGCATTGTCTGTCACAAATTTAGTGTTACCTGCAGCTCGGTCTACCTGTAGGGGGATAAAGGCCAAGGAGGTTACAGAAAGCATGGTATAGTCACTGTCTGTTTACATTAAATATCTCGTGAACCACTGAGTGCAAATGTGGTGAAAGTGCACTCTAAACGTGAAGGGTGAAAAAAACTAAGTGAACAATGAACCCTGTGAAGTGACTTCTACTATACACGGTGTTGGTAAAATTAATAAATGGACTTACCCTAACAATTCATAAGGATAGTCCACTGCAGTTCCTGGTAGATGAACGCAAGGAGTTCCTCGCGTTCTGTAATCATATATGGACACAGCTAGAGGAACGGGGGTAGTTAAAAATGACAAACTCCAGGGTCATGGTGGCCCCTTCTCTTATTGTTGTAGATACATCGTGAATTTTGCAAAAATGCTTGAGAAACACATATTTTCTGATTTAAAATAGAAAAGGTAGACCGAGCTGCAGGTAACACTAAATTTGTGACAGAGAATGCATTCTGTTTATTTAGATATTATGTTTAATTTTTAGATGTAGATAGATAAACATCTTTTTGGTCCTGAAGAATCGCCAGAGTACTTCTCTAAATGGAGCGAGAAACATGTCGACCCAACTGAGGCAGTGTATATAACTTAGTTAATAACTCTAGGTTAATAACACTTAACCTCAGAATCTTTTAACTAGGGGAGAAGACTTCCTAATAAATTAGTTGAGCAAGTACTTCGACCCCTATTTTTAAATACCAACGCATTTTCATCTACATCACTTTAGAGCCCCACACACGCATGCATCCACCGGCTTCATTGGATTAAAAAAGATCTCCATAAAAGTGCTCCTTAAACAAGAGCCCGTCGGGTATTGCACCAGCCGACTCGACGCAGGAGCAGCCCGATGATGATGCAATACATTCGAAGGGGTAACGTGAATTACGATACCCTTGAGTTTGTGTGAGGGCCTCAATATCCAATATTTTAAGTGTCCGTGAACACATTCCTCCCCTTTTCTCATCTCACTTATAGGAACAGCTCTGTTATCATTGTTGTACAGTCCCATATGTACAAGATTTAGTAACCCTGGTAATGCATCAGATTCCTACCCCTCCCCATGGGAGGCGTAATGGAGGTGCAACGAGGAGAAATACCTTTACTTCTCCTCTTTTTTTTCTTTTTCTATGTATGCTGCATTCTGCATTACACATAGAATGAGGAAAACACCACTTGTGATTGTATTTGTGCAGGAAGGTGTCCCTTCCTGCACATAAGCAATCGCCCCTACAATGCAGACATCCTTGCACCATGGCGCAAGGGCACCTACATTGGCGCATGACAGCTCATTGTGCACCAGCGCAGGGGAAAGGACATCTTGTAGATACAGCGCATTCCTGTCCTTTTCTTTTGATGCACTGCAGCACAGCAGGAAAGCTTGCTGCTCTGCCTTGCGTCAAAATATTGTAAATGAAGCCTAAAGAGCTTAACATTGATTTAAAAATCATTATAAATGTCCCCATACTAGCATGTTTTTGTGAATTTATGCAAATATTTGAAAAATGAATGGAATACTGATATGTGTTTTTGGTGGACAAGCAATGATGTTACTGACAGGGTAAAAGGTTGTAGGCTTAATATAATGTCATTATAGATATTACCCATTGCTTTCAATGCAGTACATATTACTTGATTTAATTTGAATGACTAACTCCTGTGACACCGCTCTGCACGCTAAATCACTTGAGGGCACTGGAGGGCATTAATCACGGCACCATGCCTATAAATAATGCAGCAAATAAAGAAACACATTTATATAAAAAGGAATCCAACGGAAAGTGGTTGAGCTTTGATAAACACTGGCAAAAATATAAAGGCAAGATTCGACCTTTAGGTGAATGACTCTCTGCACTTTCAGGGTTAATTCAGATTGGGCAAGATATATTCATACACATATAATTGATACGCTTTCGCAAAATATAATTATGGTAAAAATAAATGCATGCATTTAATCAGCGGGCTAATTTGATAAGAATGTAATGGAGGTGTAATGGAAATAAATTATGGCTTTTAGCATCAACATGTGATTAACCTTTAGCGAATATCCTTTGGGAGTCTGTGAAATGTGATGATCCTACACAGATGACACATCGGCACCATTTAGTGGGAACGGCGCTTCATTTATGTCATTGCTTGAAGGTGGTGGTCCCCATCACTCGTTTTTGGGGAGCAGGGCTTACATTTTATAGAGCAAGGCAGAGGCAGAGAGAAAGGGGAGAAGGAAAGATGAAATAAAAGATAGAAGAACAGTTACAACAGGAGAAAGCAAAGATGAAAAAGAACCTGTGAGTGAGAGAAAGAGACAAACAGTGTAGGATGTCAAAAGAAAGAGATATAAGGTTGAATGCTTTGTATTAAAAGACAACGTCTTAGGTCTCCCAAGAAAAAGGTTGGGTCCCTAACCACTGTGTGCAGGTGGTGTGCGATCACCTAGCATAGCACACATATATTAATTTACTGGAGGGGAAAAAGACCTGGGTAAAACCTGAGCAAAGGTTCAGTGCAAGCATCCTATGAAAGAGCCATTAGATTAAAATCATTGACACAGTCACAAGAGCATGACGAGCAAAATATAACCATTTTAATCCCAGGTCAGCCATTTCATTATATATATATACTAACTCAAGGTAAACGCGCACTGGTACAGCAGGTACGTGGGTCGGGTGGTTACAGCTTACAGAGGAGGCCGGAATAGAGTGGGTAACTATACCGTAAGGACCGGCTGGTCACAGAGGTTTAGTATTAACCCACAACACATAGAGGCAACCTTTGTATAAGCTAAGCATATTTTCACTTGTACAGCCACTCATTCTTCCACAGGGCTTTCACTGTAAATATATAAAACATATTTAAAATTTACAGAAACACACAGTCACTGGATGATGTCATCAGTGATGTCATCAGTGATGTCATTTGAGATGTCATCAGTGATGTCATCAGTGATGTCACTGACCATGTCATGAGTGATATAATATGTGACGTCATCAGCAGTGCATTGCGGGGGCGCGAGTTATAGTTAGCTGAACTAACTATAACAGGGGAATTTCTAGGGTTTTGTACGAGGGAAATGTCCAGCTAACTATAACGCCCCTGCAACCTATGTTTTTTTCAGTGAATTTATAAGGTTTTTTAAATGCCAATTCCTAACTATAACGCCCCTGAAACCTATGGTTTTTTCAGTGAATTTCAAAGGTTTTTTTAAATGCCACTTCCTAACTATAACGCCCCTGAAACCTATGGTTTTTTCAGTGAATTTCAAAGGTTTTTTAAATGCGAATTCCTATCTATAACTTATCTCTAAAGATATCATGAAAAGCATTCTTTTTTAAAAGTAAGGTGCACATTAGTTTTGTGGAAATGCATCTTTGTGATTGGTTAAGAAAAAGCAGTTTCAACGTGGAGTACATATCATAGGATAAAATTTGCTCAGATCAACCACACCTGCTACTTGCATTTGGAAGGCACTGTTGGAACTTAAAACAATCATCAACTTTTAACCTGCACGTGTCGTTAAATATTCAAGAAAATGTTACAAAAAAATATCGTTAAGTTTTAAAAAATGTTGCACTTTTAACCTGCACGTGTTGTAGAATGTTCTAGAAAGTGTGTTGATAGAATACGTTGCACTTCTGACTTCTATGGGTTGTTGAATATTAAAAAAACGGTTCATATGGAAAATTAAAAAGAAACCAATAGAGAAGTTTTCAAACCTAAAAGAATCAAGGAACTATTCTAATTTATTATTTACATGTATTTATGTGTGCAGCAACAAAATTATAGGCACAACAGCACTAGGAAGTGGAAGAAGCAGGGAGTGGGGTGAGAGGGGGAGATGGGCAGAATGGCACACATGCACAATTAAGTACAACACACATATAGACTAACAATGTCCAAAATGAAACACACCAACAAGGAGCACAAGTCACACAACCCGCCAACATCACACCACTGAACGAGCATAGAAGTCAAAACCACGCCGCATTCATACAGGATGTGTACAAAGGCCAGTTGTTGGTGTTGTGGGATGTCTGCGACCGTGGTCATCATGGATGAGATGCCCAGCATGTGGCGCATGGTCGAGTTCACTGTGTGTTATGTTGCCAAATGGCTGCTCCTCCCTCCCACGAGCCCCCACACTTTTGTACGGTGAGCTGTTGTATCTCGTGCACTCGTACGGCACGCCATTGTAATGCCTATTTGCGCATGTCCTGCTACATTCCAACTACAACATCACAGTGCCATTTGGAGGTGGTGCATGCCACTTTACAACATCGACTGCTGCAGCTCTTGCAACAGGCCATACCAGAACACAGAGACACACTTACCGCACTTCCTGTACACGGACATGTCCGAAACACCTCGTTCCCCTTGCCGGATAGGCACACCCCTGCACTGACCTGTGATCCCCAGACCAGCACACGCCAGTTGTGCATGCAGGAGGATGGGTACGTAGCTACACATCCAGGCTCACTGCCAACGCTGAGGTGACAGCACACTATGATGTTGCAGGACTCGTGCCTATCATGCTAAGACAATGACCACAGGGACACACTTACCAAGATATGGGTTTGGGGGGCATTGGTGGTCCTGGAGTTGTTGCGATGAGTCTTCTGGCCCTCATGGGTATCCCTGTATCATGCTCATTGACTCTATGGCACCTGTGGGTGTTCTGGTGTGGCTCTTGGCTGTGTTCCCTTTCATGGTGCAGGTAGTTGTCCTGCTTAACACCAGCAGAAAGCAGGTGTAAAATCCCTGGTGCTAACGTGTCTTATCGCCGGAATTTGTTTCGCATTGCAATTGCTGTGAAAGTTGTGATGTGATTTTTTTTGTGTGCAGAACAATATACGAACTGAGCAGTGTATCTCGTCAAGATCCAGCACCTGATGCACTATTCCCAATCAATATAAATACAATGAGATTTCTTAATAGATTTTGTGTGTACACTGTAAGTGCAGCCAATACCTCAGTGAAATACAATACAGGATTTTAGTATTTAGAATAAATCGCAATTGTGCACCTCATGTCTTTTTGCACGGGAACGGCTACTCTCTATTTCATTATCAGCACTTTAACGGAAGTAAAGTTCAGAAAAATCTAACACACTATTCAGAAGTTGGTGCAAACTGCAGATATCACTAGTATTCCAGCGATAAGTGCCCCAAAATTTAACACCATGGTAGACTCCATCAAATAACAGTAATAGGAACAAGAAAGAGTCACACAGCAGTTAAGAGAACAACCAAAAACATTATTACATTTTTTTTCTAACTTTATTTTTTATAATAATAAATATATAAACGTTAAACTATTTTCAAACTTTATATTTTTATTAATATAAATATAAACAATAAACTAATAAATCAAATGTAACAACCATAATACTAAACAACAAAGCGGAACACTCCTGTGGGAACCACGGATGTCGATGACAAACCTGCAAAATCAAAAAGATTGTTAAAAAAACAACAACATGGTATTCTTAACAAAATACCACAAGAAACAAATCACAGATATATAAAATGTATACAGCTAACAAAATTTTATAAGTTTAGCTTACAAAAACTGTAATTGTTGTCGCTTTAAAATATTTACCGCATCTGAGGATTTTTTTTTGCAGAAGGCACCACGCCCACAACGTTTTCCTTCAGTGGTGTGGAAATGTTTTACTTTTCCCGAGGGGCAAACAAAGATCAATGCCACCTTGGTCACGTGCAAGATTTGCAAAAGAGTTCTGTTGCGAGGGGATCCTAACAAGAAATACTCGTACGGCACGGCAAGTACGATGAAACACCGAAGGACCCTTCATCCAAACAATCTTGCACGAGAAGAGTGCAAACGGATGAGAAACACTCCTATTCTGTATCTGTAAAAAAGAATCACAAATAAATGTATATTAATAACTTTCAAATTTATACTATTCCATTACTGTACAAACACATTTTATATAAAAACTGACTAAGAAACTATAGCCCTGAACCACAAGTGTGACGATCGTTAAAACACTACATGCATAGTGCATACTACTTTGAAGCAGTTCATGCCCTAAAGACTACCTCACTAACTGACTAAATGATTACAGTACTATAAGGAGACACACTGGGTGAGTGACAGGGTGTTTGCTAGAAGAGTATGAATACTAACTAGGGAATTCAAGGTGTGAAACACAACTGTGTAGGTGATTAGAGGACTGCATCAATACTGCATAGGCATTTAAAGCAGTCCATGTGCTAAGGCCTGGCTCACTGCATGACTACTTGGGTACTGACTGAATGATTAGACTACAACAAAGAGAGTGCCTAGGTGAATTTATTAGTGCTAGGCTTTTCGCACAGGGAATGGATTAGTACTTGGTACTGAATGAGTCACTAGAGGAGTGCAAAGGCAGTCACAAGTGCTGGACTGTATGGATACTGACTAGGAAATTGAAAGTGTGAAAGACAAGTATCTAGGTGGTTAGAAGACTGCATGCATAGTGCATAGGGGTTTGAAGCAGTCCATGTGCTAAGGCCTGGCTCAGTGTATGAATACTTAGGCACTGACTGAATGATTAGAGTACTGCAAAGATAGTATCTTGGTGAATTTATAAGTGTTTGGGTTTTAGCACAGTGAATGGATTAGTACATGATGCTGAATGGGTCAGTAGAGGACTGCAAAGGGAGTGACAGGGTATTTCCTGAAAGTGTATGGATACTGACTAGGGAATTGAAGGTGAGAAAGACAATTGTGTAGGTGGTAAGAGGACTGCATGTATAGTGGATAACGGTTTGAAGCAGTCCATATACTAAGGCCTGGGTCACTGAATGAGTACTTGGGTGCTGACTGAATGATTAGAGTACTGCAAGGAGAGTGCCTGGGTGAATTTATTAGGGTTTGGCGCAGTGAATGGATTAGTACATTATGCTGAATGGGTCACTAGAGGAGTGCAAATGGAGTGACAGGGTGTTTGCTGGAAGTGAACGGATACTGACTGGGGAATTGAAGGAATGAAAGACAAGTGTGTAGGTGCTTAGAGGACTGCATGCATAGTGGATAGGGGTTTGAAGAAGTCCATATGCAAAGACCTAGCTCTCTGCATGAATACTTAGGCAGTGACTGAATCATTAGAGTACTAGAAAGAGAGTGTCTTGGTGAATTTATAAGTGTTTGGGTTTTGGCACAGTGAATGGATTAGTACATGCTGTTGAATGGGTCTCTAGAGGACTGCAAAGGAAGTGACAGGATGTTTCCTGGAAGTGTATGGATACTGACTAGGGAATTGAAGGTGCAAAAGACAAGTGTATATTATGTTAGAACACTACATGCATACTGCATAGACATTTGAAGCAGTCTATTGGGTACTTAGATTCTGACTAAATAATCAGACTACTTCTATGACAGTGCTTATGTAAAACTTTTAAATTTTCAGTTCTGCCACAGTGAACAGAATAGTACATGGTACTACACCTTAGTGTCAAACCCTGACTCATTTTATCAATGCATTAGCAAAGACTAGCTTCTAATGCTACTAAAACTTGACAACATAAGAGGTTTTAAATTAGTTATCTGTCAGCAAATACACGATGTTACCAAATGCCTCTCTCACAGTGGTTCTCAAATGCACACAGACTCACAGTGTGATTCTACACAACAACCACTATACCTAGAAGTTTACCAAAAATCATTCACTACTGTGGAAGTGGTAAGCGAACTGCACACAATCTTCATATTTCAGGACTGCACTTTTATGTCAAAGCCTGACTCATATAATCAAAGCATAAGCAAAGACTGGCTTCTAATTCTACTAAAACTTCACAACATGACCGGTTTTAAAAAAGGTATATGTCAGCAAATACACGATGTTACCAAATGCTTCTCTTACAATCCTTACCCAAATGCCCCCAGACTCACAGTGTGATTTTAGACAAGCAACACTATCCTAGGAGTTTACCAAAACGTATTCACTACTCTGGAAGAGTTAATGGTACTGCACACAATCTACATATTTAAGTACACCACATCAGTGTCAAAGGATCACTCATTTAATCAACGCATAAGCAAAGACTGGATTCTAATGCTACTAAAACTTCACAACATGACAGATTTTAAAACAGTTATCTGTCAGCAAATACATGATTTTACCAAATGATTCTCTCACACTGATCCCAAATACACACTAACTCACAGTGTGATTCTAGACAAGCACCACTATCCCTATCAGTTTACCAAAACTCATCCACTACAGTGCAAGTGGTAAGGGAACTGCACACAATCTACATATTTCAGGACTGCACTTTTATGTCAAAGCCTGACTCATTTAATGAAAGCATAAGCCATAACTGTTTTCTAATGCTACTAAAACTTGACAACATAACATGTCTTAAAACAGTTATCTGTCAGCAAATACACGATGTTACCAAATGCTTCTCTCACAGTGGTTCCCAAATGCACACAGACTCACTGTGTGATTCTAGACAAACAACACTATCACTTGCACTATATCAAAACACATTTCTTCATCTAGAAGTAGTACTACATTTTAGTATAGAAATATAACATAACTCATTTCACAAATTCATAAACAATGACTGGTTTCTAATTCTACCAAAATATAAAAACTGCACAGTTATCTGTCTAGAAACACATGAAAAACACAAATGCCTATCACAGAATGGTTTCTACATGCACACACATTGTAGAGAAAAAAGAGTACTCCCTACACTTTAGCAGGAAAAATACATTAGTCTGATTAAAATAGTCTACATACATCCCCTCACAATTAAATAACTCTTTTTTCAAGTTCTTTTGTAGATTAAGGAGTATATCAATCACTCACCATATTTTCTTGTACAGAATCTCTGCACTGTGTACCTCTCAGCAAAAGCAAAGAATGAAAAAGTTTCCCTTTCATTTTTCACACATATACATGTAAACATCAAATCACAATCCTTCGCACATAAACTCAAAAGCAAACACACATTTCTATTGGTTAAACATTTCAACCCTTTCCAACTGAAATACATTTCAACCCTTCCCCCAATCTGCCTTCTGCCTGTTACCATAGAAACAGGCCATGGAATACTGCACTGAGCGCACAGGTCACAAGTTCAGCACACAATGTTCCTACACAAGACAGGAAGAGTGCTTGACTTTTCAACATATCAGCTTATCATATATAATGTTCCTTACAATCTGTTTTTGTTAACCAATAATAATCATACCTTTAAAAAACAAAAATATACACCCTACCTTTCAGTGTAGAAAGTTGTTATACAACCAATGATTTCTTGTCATTTTTCAAAAAACGTTGCCGTTGATCCGCGCACCCACCGCGAGAGAATCCGTGCATCCAACGCGATAGGATGCGCGCACCGTGCGCACATTTCGCCGCTTTTTTTTCTTAAAAAGGGGGGCCCCAGTGGGTCCTTCTGGGACCCCCTAAGCACCTCTAGAGGGTCAGAGTATTTCCACTCTGCCCCCTTTATATGTTTTACGCACTTATTCCCCTTGCTTCTTCAGCCTCGCTTCTACCGAGGCAGAAAATGGCCGCCAACAGTTCCTGGTTTCGAATGTAGAGAGACGCTCGACAGCCAATTAGCATTCAGCGTGCGATCGGGAGGGTGCGTGCCCAGTTCGGGGATGGTTCGCTTACGGTGCGGGTAGGGTCCGCGGATCCTCCCCGGCCATAGATATCACTAACTTTTTTACCCTAATTTTCTCAGGAACTACTGAACAGATTCACACCAAATATGCAAAAGGCACGAGTCCGAACTGAGGACTAACTCTTTGCCAAATTTGGTGTCATTCCGTTCAGCGGTTCGGGCTGTAGCTGCGACAACAGATCCTATGGGAAATTGCATGGGGAAAACGCGTTTTGGGACTCCCATTTTTCTCGGCCCCCGCTTGACAAATCACCACAAAACTTTCAGGGTAGGAGCGGAACGGAGCTGGCCAAAAGTTTGGAGAATTTCGCGAAGATTCGTCAATCGGCGCCAAAGAAATTCCCAATAGAATGTTGCAGATTTCCAATGGAAAATAGGTCCTAACTATAACTATCTACTGGCGACCGCCAGTAGATAATATATATATATATATATTCCAACCACTACTGACTTAATTACAAATCGGACACCGACACAGGAGAAAGCTTTGCAATCAATATATATATATATATATATATATATATATATATATATATATATATATATATATATATATATATATCACCTACTGGCGGTCGCAAGTAGGCAGTTAGGACCTAGTTACTATAGGAAAGTGGCAACATTCTATTCGCAATAACTTTGGCACCGAATGACGAATCTTTGCGAAATTTTCAAAACTAATTCTTTGTTAAGATCAGCTCCTATGTTGAAAGTTTAGGAGTGATTCGTCGAGGGGGGGTGAGAAAAAAAGAGGGTACCAAAACATGTTTTCTCCAAGTTAATTTCCATAGGAAACTTTAGACAAGGCTACAGGTCGAACGGGTGAACGGAATTACCCCAAATTTGGCAGGGGGAAGGGTCTTGGTCTAGAAAGCACGCGTTTGTTTATTTGGTGTAAATGTGATTACTAGTTTTTGAGAAATTTCAACATTTACAGATATCAATATTTGGGAATCCTGCCATCTGATTGGCTGAGGCATTACGAGCACGAGCTAGTTGCTGATTGGCTGTGAGCAGTGCAAGCGGTTGCAACTAGGAAGTGTTGGCTGCCATTTTGTGATTCCGTTGAAGCGAGTAAGGTGAAAAAAGGGGAAAAGGGGGGAAAGAAGTGGGAAATAGGAGGGTAGGAGCACTGTAACCTCTGTGGGGTGTTTAGGGTGTGCTATGGAGGGGGTGCTAAGCGAAGTATTTACCCCTACCGGTGTGTAAGTGGTGGGCTATGGAAATTAAGTGAGGTATTGGGTAGAGTCTGATGCGGGTAAGGTGAGCTGGTGCGGGACCCGGGATTAAAGTGTGAGCCTAAATTGTGTGTCTTATGCTGTGAAGTCATGTGCCGTGGCCGCTGCACTACAGTTGTAGAAGTAGTGTCTGGATGTGTTTATAACTACTATGACAAACTACTGACCCGTACTGGTATGAAAGTCCTGGGGTATGGAATATATGTGAGGTATTGTCTAGAGACTCATGTTGCTAAGCTGAGCTGCTGCCGGAGTCGGGGATTAAAGCGTGAGCCCAAACTGTGTGTCATATGCTGTGAAGTCATGTGCTCTGGCCGCTGTGCCACATCTGTGCAAGTAGTGTCAGCATGTAGTTATAGGTACTTGGATGAACTTTTGTTTAGAACATTGTAGCTTGTGTATGGTGCTTAGGTGGTGTTGTATAGGGAGTGCGAAGGTAAATCAATATGATATATGTAGAGCGCAAACTACTCACCCCTATGGGTGAGTAGAGCTGGGGATCAAAGCGAGTGGTCTGTGCTGCAAAGTGAGATGGTCTTGCTGCTGCGCCACAGCTGTGTGGAGAATACACTTGGGCGAGGGTGCGGCAGTTGGCATTATCTGGCCCTAAAATAGCGGGCCTAAGTTGTAAGTTATAGGGTGGCTCTAAAAAGAGCCCTTGTGTTCATTAGTTGGAGCTACATGTAAGTGCGGATGAACAGCTTCAAGTTATTCAGGAAAACTCGGTTTCCCTGATCTGTGAAGTGCACTCCATCACTTCTGTATATATCCGCCATATCAAAACATATGTTGTTGTTGTATATGGACCCCATTTTGTGGTCTCTGAGTTATGCAGAGACAGCTTTGTTGACTTTTTTCCAAGATTTTTCAATCTGAGGACAAAATTGTTTGGACCATTTCCACTTCTGTCTTTGGCATATATTGAAATATACAAAGACAGTTTGAGGAAAAAGTAACATCAATTGTCCAAAGGTGTCCTTCATAAGCATTTCCAAATCTACCCCAGTCAATGTGCCTAGGTCATTTCCACCACAGTGCACAATCATGAGGTCAGGGTGTTGGAGATGCATACAGGTTTTAACCAAAGGCAACAATTGGTGCCACTTCAATCCTCTCTGTCCAAACCATTTAATGTCCACATTTTGTACACCTAGGTCTAAGTCAATACGTCTCTGTTGTGCATACCTCTTGCATCATAAAACATAGCTATGTCCTACGATCCACACTAGCATTTTGAAGGTATGGCTGGAAGGTATGGAAAGATGTTTGTCGCTCATGCAGTTCCTTCGTAGAATAAGAGATATGTTTAAAGATGGGGAACTAGTTTCTTTTCTCATACAAAACGATACCTGATTGGGAGATGAAAAGCATTGTTTTTTAAAAGTAGGGTGCACATTCGTTTTGTGGAAAAGTATGTTTGTGATTGGTTAAGAAAAAGCAGTTGGCATGTACATATTATAGTACATATAGGATAAAATTTGCTCAACTCAACCACACCTGCTACTTTCATTTGGAAGCAAAAGACACACAATTGATGGACGGAATGCAGAACAAATCAAAACATTCTCCCCAGTCAAGAGATCTGGGTTAAATCCATCATTCTTTTGCTCACCATGCCATCCCCTTTGGTATCGCTTTGTTCGCCCTAAGTTGGCAGGGTATGCCCAGACGTGGGTCCCTTGCTTACTTTGCCACTGGATTCAAGATAGCCTGGCTGACGAGGGCTATGAACCCGAAACCGGTCCCAGGATGCTTGTTTCCGGTCCAGGGAAGACATGGCTTGGCAGTTCGGGCTGGACTGTTCCCATGAGGCACAGGGTCAGACTGATTTGCATATGGCCATGTCTGAACTGGGGTGGTGGAGTGAGCTAAAGAATGATGATGGATTAAACCCAGATCAGTTGACTGGGGGTGAGTGTTTGATTTGCTCAAACGCTCCATCCGTCATCCCCTTTGGTATCGCTTTGTTCGCCCTAAGTTTGCAGGGTATGCCCAGACGTGGGTCCCTTGCTCACTTTGCCACTGGATTCAAGATAGCCTGGCTGACGAGGGTTATGAACCCGAAACCGGTCCCAGGATGCTTGTTTCCGGTCCAGGGAAGACATGCCTTGGCAGTTCGGGCTGGACTGTTCCCATGAGGCACAGGGTCAGACTGATTTGCATATGGCCATGTCTGAACTGGGGTGGTGGAGTGAGCTAAAGAATGATGATGGATTAAACCCAGATCAGTTGACTGGGGGTTTGTTTTTAATTTGCTCAAACGCTCCATCCGTCATCCCCTTTGGTATCACTTGCATTTGGAAGGCACTGTTCGAACTTAAAACAATTGTGAACTTTTAACCTGCACGTGCCGTTAAATGTTTAAGAAAATGTTGCCAAAAAATATACGCTAGGTTTAAAAAAATTGATGAACTTTTAGCCTCCACGTGCTGTAGAATGTTCTAGAAAGTGTGTTGACAGAATACGTTGCATTTCTGACTTCGATGTGTACTTGAATATTAAAAAAGCTATTTATAGGGAAAAGTAGATAATAATGAGCTCATAGCAGTAAAGTGATATGCTCTGGGCGCTGTAGCATATTTGTGGAAGAAGTGTTAGTTTACATTTATACAATATAGGGAGTGAGAAGTGAAAGTCTTACCCCTACCGCTTTGTTCGCCATAAGTTGGCAGGGTATGCTCAGACGTGAGTCCCTTGCTCACTTTGCCACTGGATTCAAGCAAGCCTGGCTGAAGACGGCTGAAATGCCAGAAACCGGTCCTAGGAAGCTTGTTTCCGGTCCAGGGAAGGCATGGCTTTGCAGTTCGGGCTGGACTGTTCCCATGAGGCACAGGGTCAGACTGATTTGCATATGGCCATGACTGAACTGGGGTGGCAGAGTGGGCTAAAGAACGGTGATGGATCAAACCCAGATCTGTTGACTGGGTGTGAGTGCTAGATTGGTTTTGATGCTCCGTCCATCACCACCCCCTTTTGTACCGCTTTGTTCGCCATAAGTTGGCAGGGTATGCTCAGACGTGAGTCCCTTGCTCACTTTGCCACTGGATTCAAGCAAGCCTGGCTGAAGACGGCTGAAATGCCAGAAACCGGTCCTAGGAAGCTTGTTTCCGGTCCAGGGAAGGCATGGCTTTGCAGTTCGGGCTGGACTGTTCCCATGAGGCACAGGGTCAGACTGATTTGCATATGGCCATGACTGAACTGGGGTGGCAGAGTGGGCTAAAGAACAGTGATGGATCAAACCCAGATTTGTTGACTGGGTGTGAGTGTTAGATTGGTTTTGATGCTCCGTCCATCACCACCCCCTTTTGTACTGCTTTGTTCGCCATAAGTTGGCAGGGTATGCTCAGACGTGAGTCCCTTGCTCACTTTGCCACTGGATTCAAGCAAGCCTGGCTGAAGACGGCTGAAATGCCAGAAACCGGTCCTAGGAAGCTTGTTTCCGGTCCAGGGAAGGCATGGCTTTGCAGTTCGGGCTGGACTGTTCCCATGAGGCACAGGGTCAGACTGATTTGCATATGGCCATGACTGAACTGGGGTGGCAGAGTGGGCTAAAGAACGGTGATGGATCAAACCCAGATCTGTTGACTGGGTGTGAGTGTTAGATTGGTTTTGATGCTCCGTCCATCACCACCCCCTTTTTTACCCCTACTGGTATCAAGACTTGTGGATGAAACTATGATCTCATCGCTGTAAAGTCATGTGCTCTGTGTAGTATTCCACTGTAAGTCATAGTAGAATGTTAGTATGTAATTGTACTAGAATCTAAGGGGCATGTTATCAAGGAACGGCGTTAAAATTATTGCCTCTTTAGCGGCAGTTTCCTGCCGCTAAAACGGCGATAATGGGCTTGATAATATGCCATCGAGAATTCCAATACAAGCCCATGTTAACACGAGAACATGGGCTTCTATTGGAATGATCTACGGCATATTATCAAGCCCATTATTGCCGTTTTAGGGGCAGTTTCCTGCCACTAAAGCTGCTATAATTTTAACGCCGTTCCGTGATAATATGGCCCTCAGTATGTGATGTTAGAATGTAGGGCTGTCATGAGGGGAACCTTGCGGAGTTTGTACACGGTGCTGGATTAGATGGTTGCTTTGCTCTCTGCTCCTGTTGGTGGTTGTTTCAGGTGTCTTGTTTTCTTGTAATAAATCTACTTATTGGATTTACTGCTGTCTGCCTCTTCACTACATAAATTTGGCGACGAGTGGGAGAAGGCAAAAAGAAGGTATCACTCAGCAATATTTCAAAATTGCTTGCGTTGTGCTAAAGACCCGTTTTGTTCGTGCAGTTGTTTCTACTCATGCCAGGGTCGTCGGCTCATTGAACTATGTAATCCGACTTGAGAATGGAAGGGAGGGGGAGTGGGTGGAAGGGAGAAGGGGAGGGAGAGTCAAAGGAAGAGAGGGAGTAGGATACAGAGCGTTGGCCTATTGTACCTAGCCCTTAGTGTTTACCATCCGTCACCCGTTTGTCTAGGACGCTGGGGTCTGCGAGAAAGAGAGTGGTTCCGCAAGTCCTTAAAATTAAATACATGAGGCCAGAGATTATGGGCCATATTATGAAGGAAGGGCAATAACATTATCGCCGCTTTAGCGGCAGGAAACTGCAGCTAAAGCGGCGATAAGGGGTTGATAATATGCCCTTGTGAATTCCCTTAGAAGCCCAGGTTCTGGTGTGAACCTGGGCTTCTATGGGAATTTACAAGGGCATATTATCAACCCCTTATCGTCGCTTTAGCTGCAGTTTCCTGTCGCTAAAGTGGTGATATTGTTATCCCCGTTGTTTGATAATATAGTCCTACATTATTACCTACGGGAAAATCGCTTGCATGCACCTGTGCACCCAGGGTGCCGCACCCCAACCCCTTCCCCCGCACTGTGCTCAATTGTAGGTCTTGCACACCGAGGCTTCAATGCTCACCTGCCACCACTGGTGTGCCCCACGATGTGTTGGTGCAAGCTCCTAGTCCGGGGTATGTTAGTCCAATAGACCAGGTCTGCGGTCAGGGATGGTGTCTTGATACCACGATGGAAGGTGTCAAAATGCCAGGGCATCATTGCGGGATCAGCTCCCGCCCCGCCCTTCTTGTGGCAATCAATGGAATGTCTGAAAATGGAGAAATAATTTAATGGTGGAAACATCTGGAGGTAAATGAAGGTTTATTTCAAGCTTGATAGAAAATAGGAGTTGAGTACATCCTTCGTTTTTGAAGTACGATCTATCAACTGTTAGTGGTAATCGTTGTTCAAAGAGGAGTTGGAGTGCACGAGAATACACAAGGTCAAATAATAATATGTTATGCCAACGTTCACATACAAAGGAACAGAGCGCATGCTAGAAGCGTAATGTGCACGTGTAATGCAGTGGCGGGAGCCTGTGTGCAAGTACAGTGACCTAAAAGCCAACGCCATATGTCTGTAAGGCAGCGCTGCCCGCTGGCTCAGGCCTTCAGTACGGTCCAGCAGGTCCTTAAAATTAGACCGATGTGACTGAATGAGGTCAGAGATCACATCATTACGCATGGCAACATCGCTTTTTCACACGTGCGCATTCAGGGTGATGCACCCCACCGCTCCCGCAGAACCGCCCTCAACATGTGTCTGTAGGGCAGCGCTGTCCGTAGGTTCATGCCTACCTTATGGTATAGCAGGTCTTTAAAATGAGACATAGATGTGGCTGAATGAGGTCAAAGATCACATCATAACACATGGTAATATCGCTTATTCGCACGTGCGCAGTCTGGCTGATGCATCCCATCCCTCCCGCAGCACCGCGCTGAAAAGGTGTCTGTAGAGCAGCACTGCCTGCTGGCTCAGGCCTACAGTACAGTCCAGCAGGTCTTTAAAATGAGACAGAGATGTGACTGAATAAGGTCAAAGATCACATCATAACACATGGCAATATCGTTTGTTTGGACCTGTGCAGCTAGGCTGAAGCACCCCAACCCTCTCGCCGCAGCACGCTCAATTGGAGGCCCTGTGCACGCAGGCCGCTCCGCTTACCTGCTGTCATTGTTGTGTGAGCAAACGCTATGGGCAGCAGTGCTCACAATTCAGATGGAGTGTTGATTGCAGGAGAGTGTACACCTCATGGATCCATTTATGTTTTTTTATTGCACATTGTGATATGCGAGGTGAATGCGGCAAATCATTTGAGGTAGTGTGGCAGAAGAGACACGTGTGGCGTCATGGTTATCCTATTTATACGTACGCAAAGTGGAATGGGCTTGTGTACGCCAGGCCAGCGTAGGGGTGTGAATAATTATTCCAGGGACTTGGGCGTTGTTCAGTTCCTGCCTGGCCAGGAAGTGTACTTATGTGTGTTTCTTTTGTAGTTTTGACCTCGCAGAGTGTGCAATTTAGATTAGTGTAGCATGTGTCGGGATGGCGGAAACTATCGTTAATGAGATTGCATGTGATCTAGGATGTGCAGTCTGCCCGTGGCTGATGATGATCCTTAGAGCCAGCAATACCTAGGCCGAAAGACAGCACAATAATGTGTAGACACACACACCAGGGGCATCGTGTAACACATATTTGTTTTTGATGGAACGTTTGAGATGCATGGCAATCACACGTGGAAGGCTAATGTACAGAGCATGAATATTGAACAAGATGATCGTTTCATGTTGTGTGTAGTATAATATATGTGTATACAGGAAAACACTTTTCAAAAAAGCTTTCTAAGCAGAAGAGGTGTCTCTCATCAAACGCTGTAGAGAGAATGAGTAAAATGGGTGGGGTCATACAACTGTTACAATGGGAAATGTTATGAACCAATCAAATGCTTTTTTTTAAGGTCACATGGCAATCGCGCACAGAGCACGCAAGGGGGCCGCACCCGACATGATTTGACAAAATATATTTATCATAATATAAGTTTATTACAGTTAGAAATATATAAATGTTTAAAATAATTTAGATTTTCGCCTGCTCTCATATACTGTTTAAAGTTATTTAGATATACTTTTGAGACAACAAAAAAAAAGGGGAATTGGGTACCCGGCACGATACTATCCGTCTGTGACATAACACAGGGCCTGGCAGCGTGTACTCGTCGAATATGCAACGCGAAGCAGGCGCGACCCCATACGTACATGACATAACGCATGGCTTGGTACTGCGTAACCGTCGGATACCAAAGTAGTACCTGGGGTGACTTCATGCGTATATGATATTATGCAGGACGGATACGAAATGCACCTCATTTACGAGTTTAGCAATATAGCGGATAGGATATTCGTGTGGTGATGGAGCTTGGTACGCTACCCGTATGGGAGTGCAGTTTTCTCTAAAAAAAAAAAATATATACATATTTTTGGGGGAAGATAAAAAACATTGCATGATTTTTAAAGTTAAAAACAAGAAGTATAATAGAGTTCCAAAATATTTAAAAATATAATAGAAAAAATATAGGTTTTATAAATATTAAAATATGAAATTAATATTTAAAAAACCTTTGAAATTCACTGAAAAAACCATAGGTTTTACAGATGTTATAGTTAGGAATTAACTTTTAAAAAACCTTTGAAATTCACTAAAAAAACATAGGTTTCAGGGACGTTATAGTTAGTTGAACATTTGAACCATATAAAACCGGAGAAATTTGTCTGTTATAGTTAGTTGAGCTAACGATAACTCGCGCACCAGTGATGTCATTTGAGATGTCATCAGTGATGTCACTGACCATGTCATGAGTGATGTAATATGTGACATCATCAGCAGTGCATTGCAGTTGCACGAGTTATAGTTAGCTCAACTAACTATAACAGGCGAATTTCTCTGGTTTTATGAGTCAAATGTTCAACTAACTATAACGCCCCTGAAACCTATGTTTTTTTTAGTGAATTTCAAAGGTTTTTTAAATGCTAATTCCTAACTATAACTATAACGTCTGTAAAACCTATGGTTTTTTCATTGAATATATATATGTATATATATATATATATATTCACTTAAAAAACCATAGGTTTCACACATGTTATAGTTAGCTGTACATTTCACTCGTAAAAAACCAATGAAATTCCACGTTATAGTTAGATCAGGTAACTATAACTTGCGCGCCCACAATAAACTGCTGATGACGTCACATATTACATCACTCATGACATGGTCAGTGACATCACTCATCACATCAATGATGACATCTGAAATGACACATTGTGGATTGCGGTCGCGCAAGTTATAGTTACCTGATCTAACTATAACGTGGAATTTCATTGGTTTTTTACGAGTGAAATGTACAGCTAACTATAACATGTGTGAAACCTATGGTTTTTTAAGTGAATTTGCAAGGTTTTTTAAATGCTAATTCCTAACTATAACGTGTGTGAAACCTATGGTTTTTTTCAGTGAATTTGTACGGTTTTTTAAATGCTAAGTTCTGTATTTATTTTTTATTTTTTTTTCTGATTTTTCACCGTGCGCACACCCTGCTTCGCGCAGTTCATACCGTGCACGCCTCGCCTTTTTTTACACAGTAACAATTTTTTTTTCTCCCTTGTGGGTCCTTCAATTTATTTAATAAATGTGATTGTTATTTCGTTTTTTTTTTTTTTTTTTTTTTTGCCGTGCGCGTACGGTAAGCTTACCGTACGCGCACTCCGCGATTTTTAAAAAAAATTATTAAATGTATTTTTCGTACTTTTTAGTCCTTCGTGGACCCCCTGACAAACGCTAGGGGGTCTGCAACTCTCTTCGTTGCCCCCTTTTCACGTTATCCACCTTTGTTTTTCAGTGCGAGAGACAGAAAATGGCGGCCGACACTTTCTGATTTCGACCGATTCGAATGTTTACAGTCATGTAACCACCAATCAGAATTGAGCTCGCGCACGGCACCGTACGCGTACGGTAAGCTTACCGTAAGCGCACGGAGCGCGCTTACAGATATATATATTGATTTAAATTCTATTTTCTCAGGACCTACTGAACAGATTTACACCAGACCTGCAAAAGCCACATCTCTGACCTGAGGACTACCTCTCTGCCAAATTTCAAGTAATTCTGTTCAGCCGTTCGGGCTGTAGCTCGGACTAAAGGTCCTATGGGAAAATGCATGGGGAAAACGCGGAGCGCCCCACCTATTTTGAAAATTTCGCGAGGATTCGTCAACCGGCGCCAAAGTTATTCCAAATAGAATGTTGCGGATTTCCTATGGAAACACGGTCCTTACTATAACTATCTACTGGCGACCGCCAGTAGATAATATTCACTGAAAAAAAACATAGGTTTCAGGCACGTTATAGTTAGGAATTAGCATTTAAAAAACCTTAGAAATTCACTGAAAAAAACCATAGGTTTCAGGGGCGTTATAGTTAGCTTGATTTTTTTACTCGTACAAAACCATTAAAATTACCCCGTCATAGTTAGTTCAGCTAACTATGATTCGCGCGACCGCAATGCACTGCTGATGACGTCACATATTACATCACTCATGACATGGTCAGTGACATCACTCATGACATCACTGATGACATCTCCAATGACATCACTGACATCATCCAGTGAATGTGTGTTTTTCTGAAAATTAAATATGTTTTATATATGTATATCTCAAGGTCGATGGAAGAATAAATGGGTATGTAAGTGTCTAAATGGATGATTTTTTTGGGAAAAATTGATTGTATAACTGATTGATCAAGTGTATCTTAGTGAATACATGGCTTAGTGAGTAATGTTTAAATATGTAAATATCTGTATCAGTCTCTCGGTTTGTGTATAAGTGGCTGCATGGGTTGGTGAGTAGCTACATGAGACAACAACTCCACAACCCTGATCGATAACCTCACCAACCTCAGACTAAAGCAACTCGTCACAATGGCCACCCACTCTGCCGGCCACACGCTCGACCCTATCTTCTCCTCAAGCCCACACGTCTCCGTCAGCCACACCACCGGACTCCTCTGGACCGACCACCGCTGCATCCACTTCACCTTCCAGGAACCCACCACACACCACCGCACCCGACAGATCCCCTGCCGCTGCTGGAGCAAAATCACCAAAGACCAACTACATGCAAACCTAGATCCCAGCCCACTAACCAAACCCTCCAACACTGACGACACTGCCCACAGCCTTAGACGAAGGATCGAAGACTGTGCCAACACCCTCGCCCGCTGAAGAAACCCCCCCACAGAGACACCAGCTAGAGGGCCAGCTGGTTCACCCCAGAACTCCTAGCCTCCAAGTAAGCCTGCCGGAAACTAGAGAAGAAATGGCACAGTGAACAAACTCCGGACAACAGCGCAGAACACAAGGATGCCATCTGCAACCACCACCACCTCATCAGGGCTGCAAAGAGAACCTCGTTCAAAGACCGCCTCGACAACAACGTACACAATAGCAAGGAGCTCTTCAACATCGTGAAGGAACTCTCCAACCCCAGCTCCAACACCAACGACAATCCGCCGTCACAAGCCCTGTGTGACTCCCTCACCACATTCTTCCACCACAAGATAGCAGACATCCATGACAGCTTCAACACCCAGGCAGACCCAACAGACCACTTATGGCCCCGGGGACCCCATCCCCCGGGGCCGGCCTTTGTTTTTAATTATTTAAAAAAATATATATTTATAGAAACCCCTAGGATATTCTGGACAAACCGTACTTACCTATCACCATGACGATTTGCGTGATATTCATTTAAAGGCGACTATGCATACAATGAAGCCACGTGGAATGTATTTTCACCGCTAGTGAAGCTCTGACGTGTCTTACGCCCTACCGAGCCTAATCCCGGCGCCTCTGCCAGTGGGTACTCTCCAAGTAGACACCCTTGTCATTTATTTATACAAACATGGGTAGCTATTGACGGGCACACTTAATACACACGCACACCAAGCCATTCAAAGGGGATTCGACAAAAATTTTACTAAAACTATGCAAGAAACCCCCCTCATGGTTAATAAAACACACATCCACCACCGGATGTGTAATACTTTTTATTTTACTCTCCGGAAAGGAGACGAACCTCAGTTGAGAGTCTCAGCGCGCTCGTGGCTGGGCCCAATGCTGTGTTACACCCACCAGTGCCTGCCAAGTGCCACACACCTCTGTGTTGTATTCCACCGGCTAGTGCGTATACTATGACACTCTCTAGCCCATGTGCACTGTAAAACCACCCTGTGAATATGTCATGCCACACTTGCCTTTGCATGGGTTTTATTGCCCCATCTAACGTTTCTTCCTCGATGCCTATGTTATAACGCACAGCGCTATGCCATACATATTACAATCTGGGATCCATATCTTTGTCACAGTGCATATGCAACGTTACACAACCCAGCACATATTTTATATTACAACTTTAGAGACTAGCTAGGTTACACAACACTGCCCTGTGCATATTACACTCCAAGGTGCATATTGCATAGCACACGCTAGTGTCTGTGCTATCTCACGCTCTCCAATGAATCTGTCATTGTGCACAATGTATTGCATATTATATTTCACGACCTGGTTCATCTTATATCACACTTTTTGGTGCATAGTTTGAAAATACACTATATCTAGTTTTCATTTTCAATCGTGCTCTCAGGACTATATTCTATATAACACTGCGTTCACCTACCCTTTTCACGGGCATAACATTTTGAGATGGGGGTGGAGGGTCAGGTGGTGTTTCTGCCAAGTGAGCCCGGAGTCACAGTCACAAACGTCCTCTTCTTCCTGAATAAAAGTGAGATTATGCTGCATACTTGTTCATATGTTAAGTAGTTCACACAGACACACATTTTAAAAACAATAAAGTTCCTAATACACGCCTTCTCTGAACAGTTAGCTTGCTGCCTCATCCACCTCCCCCTATCCTCTGTTGTCTGAATCCATGGACTAGCATCCTCCCTCCTGCCATGCATGGTCTGATGTGCTGCCACTGCCCTCCATTTAACATGATGTACCAGTCCACTCCCCCTGCCCTCCATTGCCCACTTCTATGCCCTATCATTTACCTCCTGCTTAGCCTCTTTGCTTAGCTTGCTGCCCCTATTCTTCTTCCCCCTGCCCTCCAATGTCTTTGTGCATGCCCCTGCTCCATCCTTTTTGCCCACTATGTTCCATGGACCTGCCACTCCTATCTACTCTGAGTGTTCTGTTGAGCTGCCACTCCCCTCCCACCTGCCTAGCATTGTCAGATGACTGTAACCTGTCCCTGCCACCTCCACCCTGCCTGTCCACATGCCATGACCCTATCCCCTTCCTCCTGTCCTCCATGGTCCATTTTACTGCCACACCCTTCTGCCCTCCCTGATCTGTTGTGCTGCAACTGCTCCTCCTGCCTGCCCCGCACGGTCTGTTGTGAGGCCCCTTCCCCTGAACTCTCTTGTCTGTGCCCAGGTCCTGACCCTCCCTTCTATCCTCCATGGTCCTTTGTGCATGCCCCTGCACCCTCCTTCTTGCCCATCATAGCCATTTTGCTGCCACTAACCCTCCCGCTTGCCATGCATGGTCTTCTGTGCTGCCATGGCCCCTCCCACCTTCCCTGTGTGGTCAGCTAGCTGCCCCTGACCCCCTCCCACCTTCCCTCCATGGTCTGTGTGTATGCCACCATAGTCTCATTGTTGCTCTCCATGGTGTGTCTTGTTTCTAGTGCCCATCCTGCCTGACCTCCATGGTTATCTTGCTGCTCCTGCCCTGCCACCTTGCCCCCAACCCTCTGTTTCCATGTGCAGACCCCCTATTCCCTCTCTCCTGGCTTGTCTGTTCCATTGTAATGCCCCTGATCCGTCCCTTCTGCCCTTTATGGTCTGTTATGCTGCAGCTTTCTCTCCTGTCTGTCCATTATGGTCAGCTAGCTACCATTGCCTATTTCCCCTCTGGTCTCTGTTGTCCATGTGCATGGTCCTGTCCCCTCCCTATTGCTTTCTATGGATTGTTGTGCTGCACTCCCGTCCTGCATGTCCTGTGTGGTGTATTGTGCTGCTGCAAACCCTGATGCCTGCCCTGTAGGGTCAGTTTGGTGCACCTCTCCATGTCCCTCCTGTCCTCTGTTATCTGAGTCCATGTCCCTACCCCAATTCCTCCTGCCTTCCATGATCCAATGTACCATACTTGCGAACATTTTGAACTTGGTAAGAGGGAGATTTTGAAAAAAAACTGGAGTATTGATTTTCCCCTTTGCCATAAATCCTGAATGTTAGCACTCTAGTTGCTCATTAGATCACTGTAGTAAAGCTACTGCTCACCACGAAAGTCTGTTGCTGGTATTAAAAGTGTATGTTTCAGTCTGCATGTCAGAGTTTTTGAATGAAATAGAAGAAGATTTGAGAAGTCACTCAAAATGTGCCCTAATTTTTCTTTCTTCAGCACTAATCATAATTTCTACGGCAAAATGAACCCCCTCATTGTGATCCTTTTTAAATTAAATGTTTTAAGTGTTACCAGTTTATTCCAATCAAGATGGCTTCAGGTGTGCCATACTTTTGTCAAAAGTAAGACAGTAAGCGCTCTAGTTGTTCTTAAGAACACTCTGGGACATTCTGTCATTGGGCTATACTTGGGCTACATCTGGGTGATATTTGTGGTACATTTAGGCTCTTTTGTCTCTGGTGGCCATCTTGGGAGACTTATTTGTTATGAAGTTTCCTAATTTCCTCATTTACTGCAGTATCCTCAGTAGGAGATACTTTCAGTTTTTTACTTTGGTTCCATCAAGAAGGCATTCAGATGTGTCACACATTTGCCATAAATTCAGAATGTTAGCACTCTAGTTGCTCATTAGATCACTGTAGTAAAGCTACTGCCCACCAGGGAAGTCTGCTGATGGTATTGAAAGTACATGTTTCAGTCTGCATGTCAGAATTTTTTAATGAAATAGAAGAGGATTTGAGAACTCACTCAAAATGTGCCCTAATTTTTCTTTCTGCAGCACTAATCATACTTTCCATGGCAAAATGACCCCCCTCATTTAGTTCCTGTTTTAAGAGTTACCACTTTATTCCAATCAAGATGGCTTCAGGTGTGCAATACGTTTGTCATAAGTAGGACTGTTAGCGCTCTAGTTGTTCTTTAGAACACTCTGGGAAGCTGCAGTAGAACACAAAGGAATCAACTGACAGTCTCTGCCCTTGTTGGATGTACATGTTTTACTGAGAATGTCAGACTTCATTCTCACATGACTGAGAAAGATAATGTGAATTTACCGAAAATATGCTCTCAGTTTAGCTTATAGATCACCTTCCAATCCTCTGAGGGAAAAGCATGAGAAAATAGTTTTCTCTCAAACATGATTCATGATATCCCAGCAGAAGGGTTTTTCACATGGTAAAATCACCTTAGAACACACCACAATTCCTAAAATGAGTATGGTACCATCAACAAATGATTTATAATGTAACTAAAGTCTTAAAACTTTCTATTAACTGCAATGCTTTTTAATGAGGTGTTATCATGTATATTGGTCCCAAGATGGCTGCCAACACTTCTTGGATGAAGTGCTGACAGCCAATCAGATCTCACGATGAGATGTGTGGTTAGGCTCCGCCCAGATATATATGTGATTTTACTTTTGATTTTCTCAGGATCTACTGAACGGATTTACACCATTTAACGAAAAGGCACGACTCTGAACCAATGCCTACCTTTTTGCCAAATTTGGTGTAATTCCGTTCAGCAGTTCGGGCTGTAGCTGCGATTAAAGGTTCCTATGGAAACTTGCCCCTGCTTGACAAATCACCCCGAGAATTTTAGGATAGGGACGGACCTGAGCACCCCACCAGTTTTGAAACTTTTGCGAAGATTCGTCAACCGGCACCAAAGTTATTCCAAATAGAATGTTGCGGATTTCCTATGGATAATAGGTCCTAACTATAACTACCTACTGGCGACCGCCAGTAGGTAATACATATACATATACATATACAGACATATACATATACATATATATTGATGGGAACGGTAATGGTTGAATGTTTAAAGGAACCTCGAGAGGAGCCTTACACCGAGCACCACCTGCGATAAGGATGCAAGCCAGGAAAACCGCAACCTTTGTTTCTTGCTACACAAAATACTGGCTAGCCCCCAGGCTCGTGAAATTTATTAAAGAAGAGGATTGTGAACATCGGGGAAAGGTTCGACGCTGAGAGCAGAGAGGCTCTCTTGGCGGGGACTCGATGAACTGCTGAATGCCTCCTTTACTGGTTGTGTGATTTACCGATGCCAGGAGCAGGACACCGTGGACAATGTTCTGTGGTGGGGACGATTTATATTGCACACAGAGCAGCATGGAGGACAAGCAGGCACGTAAAAGTGTTGTTCTAAGTAAGACCCTAGTTACAAAATTGATTGGCAACAAAAACAGAATACAAAACCATGAAAATGAAATTACATTGCATTATTTTAATGCTTAAATCGATGAAAATTGAATATTTATCGTTTTGATGAACTACTGCACTTTTGAGTACTTAGTTTATTTTTATTAACGAAGGCAATACTTAAAGACCCGGATAAGGGTAAAGAAAAAAATTGCGAATTATCAAATTGACAAAGGCTGCAGAGCCAGCCGAAATGCGTTTTTGGGAGCCGTTAATCTTGAAAAGAAAAGTGCTGGATTCTGACAAAATGTGCATTAAAATAACATATCACCAGTCCAGAGTACCAGTTTCTTTCAGATGGGAAAGGAAATGGTTGAATATAGATATATATATATATATATATATATATTATCTACTGGCGGTCGCCAGTAGATAGTTATAGTTACAACCTAGTTTCCATAGGAAATCCGCAACATTCTATTTGGAATAACTTTGGCGCCGGTTGACGAATCCTCGCAAAATTTTCAAAATAGGTGGGGCGCTCCGCTCCGCTCCTACCCTGAAAGTCTCGGGGGGGTGATTCGTCAAGCGGGGGCCGAGAAAAAGGGGGGTCCCAAAACGCGTTTTCCCCATGCATTTTTCCATAGGACCTTTAGTCGAAGGTACAGCCCGAACGGCTGAACAGAATTACGTGAAATTTGGCAGAGAGGTAGCCATAAGGTCAAGGAAGTGCCTTTTGATGGTCTCGTGTAAATCTGTTCAGTATTTCCTGAGAAAATAGCATTTAAAAGCATATAAATATCTATACGCGCGCACCGTGCGCGCACTGTGCGCGCACCCTGCCGTGCGCGAGCGCAATTCTGATTGGTTGTTAGATGTCGGTAAACATTCGAATCGGTCGAAACCAGGAAGTGTCAGCCGCCATTTTGTCTCTCGCAGTCTGAGGGGGTGAAAAACAAAGTTGGAGAACGTGAAAAGGGGGCAGGGTGATGACGTCAGATATTACATCACTGATGACATATGTGTCTTTCTGAAAAATAAATATTTGTAATATATGTATAGCTAAAGATTAATGGAAGAAGACATGGGTAAATAAGTGTCTAACTACAGTGATGTAATATCTGACGTCATCAGCAGAGGATTGCGGTCGCGTGAGTTATAGTTCCCTGCACTTACTATAACAGGGGAATTTCATTGGTTTTTTACGAGAGAAATGTCCAGATAACTATAACATGTGTGAAACCTATGGTTTTTTAAGTGAATTTGCAAGATTTTTGAAATGCTAATTCGTAACTATAACGTGTGTAAAACCTATGGTTTTTTCAGTGAATATATATATATATATACATATATAATATATAAATATTGGACTGTGAAGTGAATACACGAGAATAAAAAAAACAACCTCTGAATGCAAGTCCATCACCTTTTAAGGAAAAAATGTAGCAGCCTTATGTGGTAAAAGACTTTTTTTTAAGTGTGACCTTTCATCTGACTGCAACCAGGCTGGGGCTAAAGAAAGTTGTAAAATATCTCCAGCAGGCCTACAGTCAGCCATGGATGCAGATTTACAGTTTTCAAAAAATCACAAAGGCTTATAAAGGTATATCAGTAAAGCTGTGAAAGCCCCGCAGGCTTTCAGGCAACCTTGTGAAAAACATCTGTGAATTTAATTTTCTCGCGAGCAAATATAAAGCTGTGTATTTGTTCATGTAAAAATCACCAGGCAATTGCATATTTACTTGCTAATTTTGTTCTTTGTTCTCCATAAGGAATGCATTTCCTCATCGAGAAACACCACCCCCATGTGCACAACAATTATGGGTGTGCTCTGATCTGATTCACAGCTTGAAAAGGGATTTACTGCTTTCTTTCTCAGAGGTACATTTCTAACTTTTTCTAGAGGGTGAACGGGTATGTATGTGCGTGCGAAAAAACAAATTCCACATTTCAGCCCTAGAATGCCCCTTCTCCACTACTGTGAGTAAACTTCCACAAACGTTCAAGTGCAAAACCAACTTTTGTGAATTTATATGCAAGTCCATCACTAGAAATGGGTATTTGCATTTGTAAACCAAATTTTCAAATGCAAATAACTCCGTTCATGGGCCTGATTACGATGTCGGTCCAAGTTTCCTCCGACCGCCATTGCCACAGAATCAGGACCAACCGACCTCCGGTCGGCAGTTTTAACCGCATTATTACGATGCGACTGCACATGGTGCTGTTGCACAATCCCATTTCCCTATGGGAGCTAATGCTACGGTCGAAAACCGGCCACAGCACAAGCTCCCGTAGAGAAATGGGAGTTTGTGTAAATCCCTGCACCCTTTGGCAGGCACATCATGGTGCCTGTCACATGGGGTAAGGATTGACAGGAGGCCCATAGGTGGCCACCAGGCCCACAACTGTAGGCCTTGGAGGCAAGGGGGCCCTGTTAGGGGCTCCCAAAGTCGCTTTCTCACAGCCTTTCCATGTCGGAAAAGCCGGCATGGAAAGGCTGTGTCAAACTGACGGCGGGAACGCAATTCTAAAGGGATTATGTTGCGGTTCCGACTGGCTGACTGGCTCCTTGAGCCTGTCAGAAGCCAATCGGAATGACTAGCCGGTTTGACTTCCGACCGCCTACATTGTAATTTTGGCAGTTGGACGTCAAACCTGGGATGTCGGTAGGAAAGCCTCTTCGGACCAACATCATAATAGAGCCCGTCTGAGTTGGCTGAAGCAGCCTCCTGACGGGCATACTGCTCCGGCCATTTTTGAGTGCCCTGCTGACCCCACACTTGGGATTATTGAGTGCAACAACATGAGTCAAGTTTTTACTGGTTGCAGAAATGCACCGGGTAAAATAACTAGGTGCTCTTCCATGGCAGTGGGCAGAGGCTCAGACCAATTCCTACCTTACCCCAGATCTCAGCAGTGAGGGGAGAAAATGACATACTCCCCTAGCACCCTGAAGCCTGCCTCCACTATCCTGCCTATGCTGTGACCACCCCTCACAAAACAACCCAATGTGGTCCCCCCACTCTCATTTACCAAATGCCAAGAACAGACAGTTAATGAGGGCATTAAATTCAAATGAATCAGTAAAAATCTGAACAATATGGCCAGTAATTTCTGGTCTACCAGGCGTCCTCATTATCTCATGGAGACATACTGATGGAAATCTTTACTTCCTGAACTGCTATCTCCCTATGGAGTTAAAGTGCAACTAGTAATGAAGCTGGTTGTATGATGTTACAACGCATGCCATTAACCCGCATGCCAGTGCAACACAAATCTTTACCCCAACTTGGTGTCGGGGTGCGCTGTAAGTTGGAACAGTTTAATTTACTATTCCAACTCCAGTGTGTGCAACATTAGGAAAGGTGTTGGAGTTAAATCCAACACCTTCTACTCCCTGCTACACACCTTTCGCGTTGCAACAGCATGCGGGGTAATGGCATGCATTGTAACGCTTGCAGTGTAACAGCTGTTTCCCAATGAAGCCATATGGGTGCATTTTCCCAATCATGTAGTGGCAAATTCGTGGCTTCAGGGGAGTACACCACATCAGCTGACTTTAAGCGTCCATGGAAAAGTTGTCCTGGTAGCTGAATCTGCAGAAATGCGTGAGCTGTTTATAGTAATCTTTCACTGCATCTAACTCTTCCTCAACAAAGTCCTTACATCATGAACCATTCACCCACTTGTGGCAAACACTCTTTTGCCTCTCAAAAAAACAAGTAATCACTTGCTTCTCTCTCCTGCCACTATATCACAATGGGTACATCTGAGAAAACATATGTATAGCACTTCGGAGCCACACTATAGGCAGTAAGTATTGCATTATATAAAGGCAAGGGCATTGATGATAATAAACTAGGACTTTAAATGGAGATTAATTTAGTGTGTCTGCACATGCTTAGCATGTGGTCCCACTGATAAGCTAGTCACCCCTTGATGTGCAATACCTTAAGTAAATGTTCACAGCAAATCTCATTTTGGTAACTTATCCCAGCCCTTATGGCTGCTGCAGCTTGAAAGTGGATAGCAACATTTTGGAAGTGTTGTAGTAAAATCACAAAGATTAGGTAATATTTTAGAGGCCGAACATTATTTCCTTTATTTATAGTTTTAGAAGTATGCATTGGTGAACTCATATAGGTTTTTTTCATATAGCAAAAACTAATTCTCAGGAGACCTAAATGATTCATGCTTGCCTATTCAGTGGCTCTCTGTTGTTGAAAGCCAGTTTTACTCGAACTAGCCCTTCTGTGAGAGGAAGCTATGCACTTTGCATAGTTGTACGGAAAGAGGAAATTATGCAAGCCTTGTGTGGACCAACAAGCAGGTACTGTGGAAGATTATGCGTTTGTAAATAAAGTGCACGAGGGCCCAGGTCTCAGGGATATGTTCCTGTTGCGTCACATTTGTATGAACATAATTTTAACTCAGACTTTTTTGCCCTTCCTTTGCCATAGTTCCAGTGATGTTATTGAGCCTAGTAACATCTACAACTGTGCCATGAATAAACCAGAAGATCTGACACATTTTAAAAATGTTCTGACTTGCTACCTATGCCATCTAGGAAAGATGGTTCTCCCTATACTCAATGCACATGCAGGTTAGACATGTGGGGCAAAATTGTTGCTTTTTTCCTTGAAAGATCTTGACTCCCTTCTTAGTTCTTTAGCTTTTGTTAGCTATGTCCTCTCAGACTAAGAAAAGACAGGTTAACCGAGAATTTATATATTTAACTTATATTATGGCTTAATAATATGATGGAATTTCCTTCTTTGGTGGAATTGTGGTAAGGTCTCTTAGTCCTTAGTACTCTTATTGTATTATGGAGTTATTTTTAAACTTGAACACGATTTTAACTAGCGATTAGCATATCTGTATGTCATATCCATATTACTAGGGTCATTGCAACCCACCAGGTCTGCAGACCGGACGGTTTCCGTTTGCCTGGTCCTGGGGTGGTGACTCCTCTGAAGGGACGAAACTTTGTCAAATGCGTACCATGATTGTTGTGACTACTCAGATACGGATTGTTGTGAAATCAAGGGCTGTTTCCCCATCCCAAATATGGTGGGGAAACCATTAGCTTGACATGGAGTTCCAGTAGCAGACAGGCCACCAGGTCATAGGATGAACATCAACGGAGACAGCTGAAACTGCACCATTGTAAATCTGGTACTTCCCCCACCTCAACACGAGGTTGGAGAGTCACATGTTTAGCAGATCCAAAGCCCCACTAGTTTTGAGCCACCAAACTCTAAATTATGCCTGATATCTGTTGGTTGAAAACAAAGGACTACAATCGCACTGAGTGAATACAATGGATCACTGTGATCAAGAGTATTTCAAGAGAAAGGCAAGCTGCCATGGTGATCTGATCAACAAGAAAGTAGGGATCACACTTCAAGAGCAAACTGCAGCCCTATCTCTTTACTTGGCCTAAACAGGAAAATATGGGAATGTCCAAGAAAGCAAAATAGCCAAAGTCATTTCTAGATTCAGCCATCCAATGCATAATTACGAAAAAAAAACTCCTATTTGAAACACACCAGGCCATTCATTCATTTAAGTTTATTTGGGGAACTAGCCCATAAATCATTGTACATCATAAAAATCACATTTAGAGATAAAAAAGCATTTTGCATAAAAATAATTCCGCTTAAAATGTTAGATTTAATAAAATACAATTTAACAAGAACAAAATACTAGCTAATAAAAGTAATTTGGTATAACAACTGAAAAGATGAACTTTGTTTTACATAGACCAAATGGACTATAACAACTGAGAGTAAAGTAAAGTGCGTAGTAATGAAATTGCAGTAATATATGTTATAGGCATACCAACAATGAGGGATTAACAGGTGGAAACATACAATGTCATAACGTGATGCCTACCCTCTTCCTAATTAGCCACACAGTGTATAACTACCAACTGATGCCAAAGACTATAACAGGGCAAGTTTCAGACCACTGAGTTTGTAGGGCCACTTTATAGTGTCTCACTCCTAGTGCATTACAAATGGTCTAAATCCAGATCCGCATTGGTCTAGCATACGCAGGGCAGTAGTATAGTTCATGTTTAACATCCTCTTTTGCATAATTTCATTGTGTGAAAGATGGTCATTTGGTTCTGTTTGATTTCCAGTTATATGTAAAAGTATTGACCATCAATGTGCCTATCAAAAATGTCAATAAGGGTATGGGCCCGGGATGGTTGAATGGCATCCATAAAGGGTTTCAATGCGGGTGCAGGTTTAATTGCTAAGAATTCTCCCACCAGGAAACCCTGCTGCGGCATTACAGTGATATGCATTCCTCTACCAATTCCAAAAGGCAGCTTTTACAATGGCCTTAGACCTAGAATTAATTGAGGCAGGTTTACTCCAGTAAGAGCTTGAACCCAAATGGTTAAGATGAAAATGTAACATACATATACCACGGGAAAAGATGTACTTTACCCGAGATCAAAACTTCTTCTGCAGCTAGCTTGTATTGCTGTAACTCGGGTGTAGACCACACCGTGACTCAATAGAAAAAGGGCTTAAGGGCTGTCACAAAGCCTATCCTTAAAATCTGTGTCAAAGGATAGCGGGGTCATAGAGAACTCTGGGGTAAGCAAAACAGGAATCTCCAAAAACTATTTTCTTTATGGGTCAAACTCTTGGTGTTTTCAATGCCCAAGACCTCTGCCCCATACAGGGATGCTGCCTGTGAAATGTCCCTGTAAACCTCAATAGAAGGAGAGAAAGATTTGGGAGTGTTGGCCTTATATCTCTTTATTAATGCTGAAGTAGTATGGCGCAACATTAGCTCACATTTCTGAATGTGAGATTTCCAATTTCTAGTTTTATCAATACTAACTCCCAGATAATCAAATTTGTCGATCATTTGAAGGGGCACCACCTTCATTAAAAACCCAACTCTACCTATTTTGTGTGGTTTGAGCATCATAATCTTGGTTTTTAAAGTATTCACTTCTAAACCTTGTTGATCACAGAAGTTGGCAAACTTATTAAGAAGGTTTTGGAGCCCAGCTGGAGTTTGGGACAACAGAAGAGTGTCGACTGCGAACAGCGACACTGGGATGCAAGAACCACCCATTCTGGAGGAATCATGAGTGCAGGCACTAAGAAAATCAACTGCATCATTTTTAAATAGGGAAACCAAAGTTTGTGCAAGGACACATCCCTGACGTACCCATCGCCTAACCAGTATGCGGACAGTTATCTCGCCACCCATCCCCAATAAGACTTGTGGAATATTGTCCTTGTGTAGCCTAATGAGTATATCTAGCAAAGCAAGGTCAATACCCATTTTAGCAACGGTGGATCATAGTTGCCATCTGGGGAATAGGTCAAAGGCAGCCCTGAGGTCCACCAAGGCCATGTATATATGGTCTTAAATAGCCAGAAATATTTCCACAATGTGATTTAATCTAAAGATCTGGTTAATTGTGCTCACCCTAGGTCGAAAGTCTGCCTGTGATGGGGACAGAATGGAGGCCTCTTCAATACAATCAAGGAATTTATCCAAAACCTGTGGGCAAAACACCTTCTGGAGGTTATCTATCAGACTGGTGAGACTATAGTTATTAGAAACTGATCTGTCACCTTTTTTAAACAAAGGGATTGTCTCTGTGCGGCACTGTGAGACGTTGGCCTAATATATGCTGTCCAATAATTAAAGTGGGCACCTTGCACCAATACAAACAACCCTTATGGTGATATAAGAGGTCTAAGATAACCTTATAAAGCTATCCAAGTGGTAGCTGTGGAGAGCAGCCTTCAGGTTTAGTCTTGAAGGAATGTTTCACTACGTGACACCGTATGACCTCTTTGCCAATGCTTGGCTTTCCTTCTGCTTTCTATATGAATTTAACCATCTTCCTTGCTGCTTAACCCGTGCGCCCATAGTCCATATGTTTCTTAAATTTACAATTCTTGATTATAAGATCACTCGATTGAATTTTCAATTTTCCATATATTTAACTACCAATTTACGCACAGCCCACTGATTGCTTAATGCGTAGCCCTTTACTGTAAAATTCAACTAGCCACATCGTTACATCTCCTGTGTAACATGTGTGCGTTCCTAACGTTGCAGCTTATCTAACCTCACCTTCTCACTTTAACTTTATTCACGCGTCTTCATAGTTTTTCAAAAAGACACCTCATGTCCACCATGCCCCGGTAACATTGCATTTCACCACCTTTCCTCGAGCTTTGGAATGTTTTCCTCAGATGTAGATAGCTGCTTGCATGTTTTCATTTTGTCCTTTTGGTCTTTTGACAAGATTGAAATTAATTATTGTGTTATTCTTTCCCCTTTTCCCCGCCCTTCCATTTTCTCCCAATGTTTCTTATTGTTTGTTTACTATGTTGTAAAATATTTATTGTAATTCAGGCTTTTGAACATGGGCAATTTAATTGATTAGTCCTGATGATGACTTGAAATCCCCCTGATATGGATCGAAATGCCGTCGACACAGTTGTCTACCTTACACACTCTATTCTTTGTATATAAAGTATTGTGAAGGTGAGAGTATATGTATCAGATGTTTCGCTATTTTACATATTTTTCAGTTAGAAACATTGCCTGAATGTCTTTCACATGTTGTCCTTACGATATGTAAGTCTCAGGATACAGGCTTGTATCCCACTAAGATTGTACTTACATTCTCTGGATTAGTGTTAACCAATTCACTTATTAAAGGTTCCTCTGTCCGGCTGGACACTGGCTGCAATATAGAACCAATTGTGGCTATATTCATTGTATTACTAATTTCTTCGCTTTCAGGGACCACTGTTTCCTGTAACATTGAAGGAATGTTAAGCAGCTTGTTTTACCAGACTGCAACCTTATAGTATTGGTTAAATGGAAGGAGAACTACACAGTAGTTATAAAAATATGTATTTGTTAATATAACACTATCTAGTACAACACTGAATATCCTACATGGAGATAATCACAAAGCACACAATACTTAAACACAGAAATCGCAGTAAATAGCACTAATACACAGGGGGCCCCAGGGGGGGACCAAACCATATACTAAAATAGTTGTATAAGAACCCACCTCAAGTCAAGATAGTGTGGAGAGGACGTAGAATTGCTGAGACCCCAAGGAACCATCCCAGGTGAGTAAGTAGGGACCCCACGGAGGACAGGTGCAGTGTGGGAACACGACCGCGTGCTCTGTACAATTCTAGGGGAAAGTCGTGGTTGAAGTTTTAGAGTTTAAGAACCCTTCCCAGTGGACTTGACGAAACCCCATGGAAGACAGAAGGTTGGAGAGCCAACCCACCTATGGACACTGAGGTACCCAAGTTACCCATGCCAGGAAAGCCGGGTGCATAGGTCTGAAGTGGCGTCGGAAACTGCAGTCGAACTCAATGGAGGACTTAGAAGTAGAGCCGCTGTTGGAAGAAAGAAAACTGTCTGTTGGAATCCAAAGGGGGATTCTTGTTGAAGAGTACTTGAAAGCAGAGGGTACAGAGTCTGGGTCACTTCAGAGTGACCAGGGGCTCGGTAGACGAATGCCCACTGATGTCGGGTGCTTCCGGTTGGTTGATGGAGTTCTTGACTCTGCAGCTCTGGGGACCAGGAGATGTCCAGGACAATCAGGAGCCGGATACAAGCTGTCCCACAAAGGATGTTGAGTGCTGAGGGTCAGTTTCCGGCGGGACCACCAACAAGCATTGGCAATGGCAACCCATGCAGAAGGTCAAGGATGTGTATGGTTCAGACCAGCAAGGTCCAAGAGACTCACCAAACACAGGGGAGTCAGGACAAGCATTGAGCAACCAGGGGAGCCCAAGAAAAGCAAAGTTGACCCTCAATTGGACCCAGAGGTCGGAGACACAGGAGTCGCAAGAGGACCTCAAGCAATTTCACCAAACAACAGCCCACAGAGCACTTGGCGTGAGGAGGTAGAAGATCTTGGTAGGAAATGGTGCCAGAGGTTGGGGCTACTCAGAGCCCAATGCACTTGTTTGGGAAACACTACCAGGCAATGCACTTGTAAATGTATGTGGTGCACAGGGGTTCGGGTATTGCAGCCCCATGAGGAATTCAGACCTCAAACTTGGTGAGAGGGCAGCTCAGACCACAAGGGAGTAGAAACTCACCTCCTGCGTTGCTGAACCCTTTGGAGTCTGTAGGAGCTCAGGGTCAGCAGGGCAGACAGCAGTATTGCTGTGCCTGCGAATGCAGGAGAGTAACTCCTTCACTCTAAGGGAGATATCTTTGGTTATCCTTTATGCTCCACAGGTCCTGTACCGATCCTGTATGGTGCATAGGCACAGACGATGCTGCAGACTGTGTGGGAGATGAAGTCGGGCCAAAACAAAGTCCAGCTAAGTCCAGGGTGTCCAGACGGTCAAAGCTCAGTGGCTTCTGGTTCAGAATCTTGTCCATGTCGAATCTAAGGTCCTTTCAGCCAGGTAAGCCCTTATGTACCCACAGAAGTGGGTTGGACAGATTCAGGGGACCCTCCCAAGGGAGGGTCTGGACAGCTGGGAGGTTACTCCCATGTCCTTTGTCCAATTTCGCGCCAGAGCAGGAGCCAACGGTTAAAACTGGACTATGCACAGGGACACCAAATGTGCCCCTCATGCAGATTTTCGGTTGCTAGCAAGTGCACACACCCAGCCCTAATACACTAAATCCTTTTTGGGAGGTGGTCACACCTCCCTGTGACAGGATGCCTATTGTTCTGCCTTTCCCCGCTCGAGTTGGCTCAGCAGCAGGAGTGCAGAAATCTGTCTCTGATCAGTAGCAACCATTTTGTGCTGTCCTGGACTAGAAGGCTGGTTCCAGGAACACCAGGGACCCAACAAAACTCGTTTCTGAGGGATGGAATCATACCTCCTACACCGGTTACCAGTGTGGGGGTATGATTCCAACGTGTTTGATACCAAACACAACAGGGTTTGTATCAGCCGTTTTTAGAGTTGGTCATCACGCGGTCACATAATGCCACTCAATATGTCGTAAATGGCTACTTCACTGACAGCCCGGTATAATGGACTGCAGTAGTGTTCTGCACATGCAGTGGCACCCTCTAACTTAGAACCAAGTACCATGTCCTCGGGATTGTAAAGGCCTGCTAGAGAGCTGACTTATAGGTTTTAAGTGCAGTGACCTTTAGATATATTAAACCTATATCCTATGTAAGTGGTGCATTCAGTATCTTACACTATCTTACACAGGGTGCAATGGAAGACCTGTTGTTCCATTTTGCATGGCCTTTCATGGGTGGCATAATACATGCTTCAGCCCATGGGAGACCTTTGAGGTACCTATGCCCTGGGTACATGGGTACCATATACTAGGGACTGGCAAGGGTACCCTAGTAGCCAATCTGGAGTTTACCTACATGCATAGCATAACAGTTGAAGGAGGAAGCAGATAGACTGGGGTCCTGATTAGCAGTATCCCAGTCAGACTAGTCAAAAACTGTATCACAATTAGCAAAAAGTGGGGGTAACCATAAGAAGCAGATCCTACTTTCCTACAGGCACTAAGAGTCGGGGATCTTCCCTCCTTCCAGAATCCTGTTAGAAAGTGAGTTTATATAGGGGACCCACAATAGGTGTCATGATTCTGCCACGTCAGTTTCCTGGTGCACCTTGTCTGGCACCTGTTTACTGTTTTCTATTGTTTTTAACAATGCTTGATGTGACTTTGCCATTTGTCTGTGCCAGTTCTTGTTGCAGACTATGATGTTATCAAGGCCTATTGTCCCTTCTCAGCTCCAGTAGTTTACCTGTGAGCTGGAATCTGTAAGCTTCTGCCTGAGCCCTTTAAATAGGGACCACACCCTGTTCTCATTGCTGATTATTGAGAACCCTGAGCTTGAGCAGCAGCAGTTCCTGTTCTCCGGTTGCTGAAAGAAGTTTCCGGTTGCAGCAAGCAGACTTCTGTTTACTTTTCCCAGGTTGTAGATCATCTCTCAGCTACAATCAGGTAGGATCGTTCCTTTCTTAACCAACAGTATCATGAAAGGAACTATGTGCTATTTTTGTTATTTGCTGTATTTGTTATTTTACATTTTGAAAGAAAGTTGCATATCATGCTGAAGCGCTCTTTGAGCATTTGCATGTGTGGTAATTTTGGCACTTTGTACATCGTGCTGAAGCACTCTTTGGTTATTTGCATGTTTGATGATTTTGGCACTTTTGTACATCGCGCTGAAGCGCTCTTTGGTCATTTGCATGTTTGATGATTTTGGCATTATTGTATATCGGCTGAAGTGCTCTTTGGTCATTTTCATGTTTGGTGATTTTGGCATTATTGTATATCGGCTGAAGTGCTCTTTGGTCATTTTCATGTTTGGTGATGTTGGCAACTTGGCACATCGCTCTGAAGCCCTCTTTGGGCATTTACATATTGATGACGCATTTTGGGCACATCGCGCTGAAGCGCTCTTGGGGAGATCTGCATAACTGATGATTTTGGCATTGTGTCACATCGCGCTGAAGCACTCTTTGAACATTTGCATATTTGGACTCAGTCATCGCGCTGATGCACTTCCTGGACATTTGCATATTTGAACTCTGATGCATAGCGCTGAAGCGTTCCCTTGGGCATTTCAATATTAATCTGCCTCATTAGCATATGTAATGTGTTGTGTATTGCAAAAAGGTTGTTGGAAGTACCACTGTGATATTTAACAGGGGTTAAATCACATCATTACGTGTCTAAAGCCAAGTGGCTCTTTATATGAATGTGTGCCTCGTTTTGAAACATGATTGTTTAGCCATAACATTGTATCCTTGAGAATTATAGGAACAGAAATTGCCAGTTAAGCCTGAGAAGACGTACACAATGACTGTTCTTTGCATAACCTGCTTTTCTTTTACAGGTATGTTGACATTGTTTAACCCATGTTAAATATAGTCAAAGAGCTTACTAAGCACGAAAGGGAAGCTAATCAAGGACAATGTCTTGTTCCAGGTCTCCCTCCCCGCAGTGCCCTCCCTAATTCCCTTCCCCCCTGTCTAGCCAGTTTGATACTCAGTGCAATTAAGCTTGAGTCAAGGCTGCTGGAAGGTGGGCTTCTTGAGGGTACTGCTCCTGAGAAACCCAACGGAATTTTAGAAGTTCTGAAAATAGGATTTTTGAGTGATACAGATCGCTTGGAACTTTGTCTGGTCCTGGGGCTTTCCCCAGTTGCAAAGACTGTATGGCCCTGCACGTGTTGGCCAATGTGAAGTGGATTGGATCACTAACTGTTGTGGTCACCAAATCCTATACATCTGGCCCTGCAACAGCAGCCTCAAACTAGTTTGTGCATACATATCTGTAAAGTGATCCATTCACTGCTGCGGTTGTACGGAAAGTTCTAAAGGGCTATGAAATATAACACCGCCATGTGTGAATATGAAAAGAAATTCTGTGAATCTCAGCCAAGGCCAACCTACTAGAGTTGATACAGTTCTGTTTGGTGGTTGATACAATCTGCACATTTTTAGTGCACTCTATGCAAATTTCTGCTCATGTACCTTGCTTGACACCTTCAATTTGATCCCATTTGACCTTCCTGCACTCTTTGGAGTACCAATTAGATGGCTGATAAATTGACCCTTTGAACTCCTTTTTTTAAAAACTTTTTTTTATTGATAGTATGCATGTGAGGATCAATGTACAGACATCATATTACAAGCATCAATGTGGTATATTGTTGCCCAGCTGTGGACAGCAGCTTGGCGCCCTACCCAGCACATAGAGCGCTAACTTTAGGAGGTTCCATAAAGAAGTTAGTTTTACAATGTAACCATGCCATATTGCTGGTACAATTTTCTAGGGACCTTTAATATCCCACTATCACAATAGTCCTTTTGCAATTGCGTCCTGTAATCACATTACTACATTTTTGATTTACGTTTTTCTAAAACGAAAACAAAACAAAACAAACAAACCTCTGTCAATATTTGACAGCTTCTGGTGGAATGGGCTATCCTCCGCGGGTTGCAGTAGTGTGTCTTTCTTCAGTATTCAGGAACGGTTCTAGTGTGGTGTAGTATCTCGTTTCTCTGACCCCTATGCACAGTAGTGGGTACATCCATGCGGGGATCGGGGGCACGTGTGGGTTGGTACATTCCTAAGGTGAACTGGCAGTGAGGGCCTAGCTTATTTGTGGGGACATCGAGGCAGGAGCTTGAGGGCCTATTGGATACCGCTCCTATGTGGGTGAAGTCCTGGTGTTATTGCCACTATAAGCCCATCTGAACTTCTTGGTGCATAAGTGGTACCAATTTGTAAATAGAACATCATGGAGGTCAAGTAATGGAGCTATTTTTAGGGTATTCCCTTAGAGGGGCTCAAGAGTGTCATTGATGGTCCTGTATATTCAAGTTAAAAGTTTGCCATCAAGACATAACTCTGACCATTTGATAGGCTTTCTATTGTTCCCCAGGGTGATAGTCATCTCTGATAAAACACCCATATTGGTATTCTTTCTAAACAGACTGCCTTCCAGTGATAGCTTAAGGGCATTATGGCCACTGTCTGATCTGGACAAGATTTCACAATCTATTGGTTCATGCCAAAGATGAATGTCAAGGCGTACATAATCAATTCTACTCTGGCTAACGACCTCGACAAACAGGAAAGGGACTTTACAACGGAGGCTAAACCATGCATGTCATTCCCCCATAGTTTTTAGGGCTCAGTGGGGGGCTCGGGTGTAAACCTCACCACACATATCCCTTTACCAGTCATACCTTTACCACGAAATTGCATGGTAAAGGCATGCGTGGTAAAGGCATGTGTGGTAATGTAATGAGTTGTTCGGATGCATTCGTGGTTAGGGCAGTGTTGTAGAGGCATGCGTGGCTTAGCCATGCGTGCCTATATCATACAACCTGGACAAACGTATGGGCACACTGTCTGTCAGAGATAAATCTTCCATCGCATGCACGCATGCCATGGCCAGAGTAATTGATAATAGTTGCAGGGCAGAAGCAGACCATGTAGGTAGAGGTTCACTCTTCCACACTGGGATGCCTTTGCCCATGTCTTCTGAACAGTGGCAGCAAGCAGAGGTAATGCTGTGGGGCGGTGAGGTAGGGCAGGGGCGGGGCTGGGTGAGGGGGTAGTGGAGTCTGACATGCAAAGGTGAACATAAATAAATAAATAAATATCTACCATCGTATGTCGGACTCCACTACCCCTCCACCCAGCCCCGCCCCTGCCCCGCCTCACCACCCCACAGCATTACCTCTGCGAGCCGCCACTGCTTCTGAATCATTAGCTGTGGCAAAGCCATCTAAGGACTGAAAAGTAGTGTTAAAATCACCAGCAATAAGGAGAAGTGTCTATCTGTTCTATTGGAGAGAGGAAAAGCAAGGTTTGTCAAAGCAGGAGATTCCCTATTTCTCTGCACTGAGCGATTGTGCACATTGTATAAAGCTACCTTTCGACCATTACTACCCCTCATGGGCAAGCCTAAGATATCATTATTGTTTATTTCCAACCTTCTTATGGATATATTTGGCAAGTTGTTAACCCAAATTAAAAGACCATCAGAATGGGGACCAGCTCTTCAATGCTAAAGTTGAAACAACCCAGCCTGCGTTTTTTTCCACACCCCATGTTTCTTGCAAGAGTGTAATGCCGTAATTGTTAATAAAAGCTCACCAGTCTGGATCTATAAACCTCCCAGGCAAGCCAGTGATGCTCCGGGAGAGTCAAAGAAGAGGGAGGCATGAGAGCCCATTGCCAACCTTACAATATTCTATTGGGGAATGCCTGATAGTGACTTGCCCCGTTCACCTGTAACAGAGATGTAGGTATGTGTTAGCGTGTGTCGAATGCTAGTGCCGTAAGAGGTACATGGATGGGTGTATAAATCGCTAACATTGCTATAATGTAAGTGTTGGCAATCAGTACCATAGTTTCAGAGATGATTATCAAGCTTGAAAGTGTCCTCTGACATGGAAGTTGGTATTGTGTGTGGCAGTCAGTCATTCTCTTTTAATGGGGATTGTTCCGAACTGGCGTCATCTGGGGAGATAGGTTTTACTGAGTGTCTAACACGGCCTATATTACGGGGCTGAGTGGTAGTGGCTTTCAAGGCATTGTTACTCATTGGATGGAACACACCAGTTACTTTGACTACTATTATCTTTGGAGTCAAGGGAGTTTGGCTATTGCCAGGTTCCAACGTGAGAGCAACAGTAAAAGAAATGCAAGAGACCAAAAAACTGGTCCTTGACCAAAAACCAACGTTCAGACACAAAAAAAATATCTTTCAAAAGTAGCCTCTGCATTTCAAATAGCATTAATGAGTTACACCTAGAAGCAGAATATCACAGTTGGAGTAATGTGTCGTGTCTATACTTGAGGGGATTAAAAACAAACGCAGAGAACGAAGTTAATATCACTTGAGAATTAAACACCTTTACACACTTTATTATTCCGCAAGAAACTTTTCAATCAATTATTTTTAGCCTAAAATACCATTAACAAAAGGTTCTATTACTTTGCTATCATTTGCATTCAACTAAAAGTACTTCACCAAAGCACATTTCAGTTAAATGTATTCAACATACTCACCTCTATCCAATTTTTCGTGTGTCTCCAGGATACATGTGCAGATAAAAATAGCATTAACTTGCAGATCGAGTTGATGACTCAGTTAATATAGATGCAGCAGTTTCATATCTTAGACCCTCAGAGAAATATATACTCTGGTATGTATCTTATACTGATTTGTACTTTTCTTATGGAGTGTTTATCTCAAGTAACATTTCTGAGTGAACTAATGTGGTATTTGCAGTATGATTTGAATTAAACGTTCCACGTCTATGAACATACATCAAATTAAAAAAAATCTTAATACAAAAATAGAACATATATTAACTAAAAAAAAGGTTAGAGAATCTAAATTTGAGCTGAGGTTCTGTACTCTAAGTACCACGTTTTTCCTGATATTACTCATAACATCAGACAATGTCATGGTGCCGGGATTTTGGCATTACTCGTGTGGGCTCATAACGTTTAGTCTCTCCTTGAACTTATGACATTCTGAGCTCATTATTTGCTATTCCTCACTCTTTCAGAATCTTTGCTTCTTATATTTTGACTGTACGTTCCCATAAGCAGGTTGCCTAAGTAACTGGCAGGGACGGCCTTTACTAAAATAGAGCCGTGGGTGAAATCAAATTTGGTGCCCTTCCTGCTCCCCCTCCCCCTTGCTCTCCTATCTCCCTATGATTTTCCTCTTAACCTTTTCTAAGTGCTATATATAACAGGAGTTACTGTTAGGTTCAGTGCTTGATTTACACACAAAAAAGAAAGAAAAAAAATGCAATTGCCCTCATTTTTCTAAAGAGGTTGTGACCCCCATTCAGAACTCGTGTGCTTGACTTGCACCACTGGGCCACCATCACACTTCCCCCTGTTTTCACTGCTACCACCAAGTCCACTTCGATGCAATAATAGCTGTTGAACCTACAAAATAGGTTTGGGGTGCGGGGGGAGGAGGTTCACCACTTGAATAACATTTTTAAAGTATAAAATGTTGAATTTTCCAGGTCAATTGTCAGATTAAAAAAGAAAAATCAGAGGTTCTTAAGGGGCAAGAAGAAAATATTCCAGCATGCTGGTGGTGCTCTACAGCAGACTTAATACTCCTTAGCGTTATTGGTGCTTACCCTCCCAATTTCGCAAGGCCTATCTCTTATCAAAATCCACAAAGCATATTTCTCTACTTAATATTTTAGGTCGAGCCTAGAGCCAGCGCTGCGATAGATATTGTAGAGGAGTAGGGAAAAGAAGCCCATATTTGCCATTGGCTTGTGTCATTGTCTGTCCTATATGCTGGCTTCTGATTAGTCAATAGGCTTGTTAGTCCCTACTTAGTACCGCCTCCTCTTCATTTGTCACCTCCCATGGCGACTGGACGCCTTTACTTCGGTTGTTGCAGTGTATGTGTTATATAGACTGTGAGCACTATTTTCTTTAATGAGGTTCTCCTACTGCAGGCACAACATGGTTTGGTGCCTTCTTTACTCCCCCTTACCGTTGTCATGCCATCTTCCCCCGGCCCTTACTCCTGTTGTCCTGTTGTCCGTGCCTTCCCCCACACGCACTCCCGTTGTCCATGCCCCTCCCCCACCACCAGCCCTCCTGTTGTCCATGCCTTCTTGCCCCCCAAACTGTTTGTTGTCCATGCCTCCCCCCTGCCCGCCCTCCCGTTGTCCGTGATGCCTACCATTTGCAATACAATAGATCTCGCATAAATGCGAGACCTAGTGCATTGCAAATGATTGTATTATCCTGTACCGTCATGTGCATTCTGGGAATGTACTTTAAAGTGGAATGGTGAACATTTCCTGATCTCTAGCTGTAGACAGGAGCCCTCGCCAGTTACTCTCAAAATCTATGGGTGCCTCTTTCAAAATTTCTATTTATTAAATCCGTCTGTTTCCAGTAAGCATCAGCGAGCCTTGCATGTTTCACAAAACGTTCGGAACTTCTAAACATTGCATTTGAAAATCCTTACATTAAACGGAAACATTGGTCCATGTGAAAGGGGGCAAATCACTTGTATAAACCTTTGGTAATGTCAGGGAAACTGGAACTATGTGGAAAGATTGGACCAGATTATGCTGCAGGGGTGACAACTTTATGCTGCAAGAAAAAAACAATTATGTAGCGTACTGTGAAACAGTCTGTGATAGTAATATTTCATTGTTTTGTCATTTTGACACGTTATCATTGCCTGGACAGAGGTCTCACCTCATTAGTACTAATTCAACACTCAGATATAGCAATAAACAACTTAGAAGTGGCCAGTTAACCTTTGCAAAGGGCCCTCCATTGCACAGAAACACGCGTCACCACCTTTTTTTAACTTTTGATGCATTTTAGTGAGAAACATTTTTTTTTAATGAAGCTTTGGAATTCCCAGCCCTTCCACAAATTTGAAGCATGAATGACATTCCTGTTTACAAGCTGTAATTCTGAGATGTTTCCACATTCTGCCTAGAGATTTTATTAATAAGAAACGTCCCAATGACATTGAAAAACTTCTATCAAACTTTTATTTGTAACAGTGATGCTGCGAGAGCATCCCAGTTCAATTATTTTTGTATGTTATGTTATGTTTGTTAGAAATTGGGTTGTTGGTTTATTAAGGTATGAGCCCAAGTCAGGCAGCAACCACAATTCTAGTCAGGGTAAGAAGCAGGCAAACACTAAATTAACCTATGCTCACCCTCTGGTAGCTTGGCACAGAGCAGTCAGGCTTAACTTAGAGGCAATATGCAGAGAATTTGAGCAACACTTCAAACAGTAAAACTGTGAAAACACTGCACAGAAAGATTCCACACCACGTTAAAAAAATAGAACTTCATTTAATAAATAAAACAAGACCAAAAAAAACAAAACCTAAAAGCAGAACTTGAGATATGAATTTTTAGGGAATAAACTGTAAAATTAGTGGATATCTGGTCACGATGGACCAGGACAAAGTCAAAAGTTCAGGCCAACCACGATGGAGTGCATGTTGAATATAGGAACCGAGTAAGGCCTGTTGAGCAAAAGTATCTTGATCTTGGTTGCTTCAACATCGAGAATGTGGGACACAGCCAAAGCTATGTGTCGGTGTAGATCCACACAGTAGGGGTGATGCACCAGTTCTAATCCGCACAGCAGGGTGCTGCATCTGCTCTCATAATGAGAGAGATGCAATGCAGAGATTCAGTGTCGTTGTTGAAGGTGGCATAGAAGGAGATGGGGAAACCTTGTGCGGAGGTGGTTCCAAAGGTGATGCCTCAGGGCCGATCCACTCAGTAGAGGCGGGCGATCTGCTGGATCTGGTCAAGCAACAGGAGCGATGCCCTGGTTCTGATCCATGCAAGAGAAGTGATGCGCCAGTTCCAATCCACATAACTTGGGCGATGCACCAGTTCTCATCCATGCAATGGTGCCGATGCACCGATTTGACAGAGGATGCATGGGTTTTGCTGAACCAAGCACCCTAGACCCCACTTCCAGGGGTCCAGGACTGGGGTTGCACCACTTGGCAGGGCAGTCTCACAGATGGCAGAGTCCAGGTGCAGAAGCAGGTAAGTTGGAAGTCTTTTATGTACCTGAAGCTTCAGATCAGGAAGCCAGTCATCTACCCCTTAGAGTCACGGTGGGTTCAAGCAATGCAGGTCCAGTTCTTTTCACCCAGCCAGGGAACAGCAGGCAGCAAAGCAGCACAGCAGGGAGGGAGTCCAGCAAAGGAGCAGCCCAGCAGAGTGGCAGTCCTTCAGCAGCACAGCAGTCTTTTTTTGTGGCAGTCCTCACAGGTCCAGAAGCGTACTGTAGTGGTGGCACCAAAGGTCCAGTACTTATATCCAGTTGTGCCTTTGAAGTGGAGGAGACTTTAAAGACAGATCTTTGAAGTGCACAGAGGTCCTCCCTTCCTGCCCTGGCTCCAGACTCACTACAGGGGGTATGTATCCCTTTGTGTGTGTACAGGACACAGCCTATTCAGGTGTAAGTGAGGCTGGGTCCAGCTCCCTCCTCCCATCCTCCCAGGATCACCCATCAAGTTACACCTAAGCTCCCGCGTATGTGGCGAACACAAAGCCCAGCTGTCACCCACCCCACACAAGTGATAAGAGACAGGCAGTAAGCACCAAATGTATAAAGTAAGAACATGCAAGGTTTCTAAAAGTAGCATTTTCAGAATTACAATTTAAAATCTGACTTCACCACAGGTTGTGATTTTAAATTGTGATTCCAGAGACACCAAACTTGAAAGCTCTATCTCTTCACAATTGAGCATTACTTCTAAATTGGATTAAGGAAATTCCAAGGTTATCCTATATGAGAGAAAGGTGTTGCAGTAGTGAAAAATAAATTTGGGAGTTTTTCACTAGCAGGTCATGTAAAACTTAGAAATACATGTCCTGCCTTTTAAATACATTGCACTTTCGGTTGTCCAGGGCCTTCCTTAGGGTTGACTTATATGTATAAAAAGGGAAGGATTGGGTCTGAAAAGAGATTTATCTTGCCTGGTTGAAATGGCAGTGTAAACTGCGCACACAGGCTCTGCAATGGGCTGAGCCATGGTTAGAGGACTAATCAAGTGAGTTGCAAAATAGGTGCTGTAGGCCCACTAGTTGCATTCAATTGGCAGGCCCAGGGCTCATGTAGTGCACTTTACTAAGGACTTAAAAGTACATTAAATATGGTAATTGAAGATGAGCCAATATTACCATGTTTTACGGGAGAGAGCACAAGCACTTTTGCACTGGTTAGCAGTGGTAAAGTGCAGAGCCTAAAACCAACAGCAATAAAAATGAGGTCAGAAAAAGGGAGGAGGTAGTCAAAATGTTGTGGGGAAGACCTCTCTAAGGCTGTCAGATCTCACAATGTTATATCAATTTCGACAGTGCACTAATCACCCTAGAGTTTGTACAGGCGCTTGGGCAGGTGTGTGGTCTCCAAGGTGCTTATACAAAGGACAAGGTCTTCAGCTTCTTGCGGAACACAAGAATTGAGGAGGAGGGTCTGATGTTTTGAGGGAGGTCATTCCATATCTTGGGTGCAATGTAGGAGAATGTGTTTTGCTTTTGTGGATATGAAAGTGTATGCGGCTGTTCAGGTATTCTGGTTCTGTGTTGTACTTTGTATGTGTTCTCAAAGAGTCTGAATTGGCTACGCCTGTGAATGGGGAGCCTGTGAAGCTTACTGAGGTGCAGTCTAATATGGTGCAGCCTAGGAGGTTGAGTATGAGTCTTGCAGAAGTGTTCTGGATGTTTTGGAGTCTGTGTAGGTGATGTTGGGAGCCGATGAGGGGTTGAGCCAGTTCTCGGTGATGAACAGAATGTTGGTTGCATCGCTACTCATTAGGTCACAAATTTTGGTTGTGTATTTCCTGAGTGATCATGTGATGAGAAGCCTGTATATTAGTGGGTGTGGAGGTGCAGGTCTGATGTGGAGTGTGATGTAGGGTGGGGGTGTAGGCATTGTTGGTTCTTGTGTGGCATGTGTGTTGGAATGGGGTCTTGAGGGCATTGTTAGCTTGTGACTGTATGTGTATGTGACATGGGTACTGTGAGAAGTTGGCCTGGTAAATGCTGGTCACTAGTTAAAGTGGCCACCTTGCACGAGTACAATTTGACTCTTATGGTAGTAGGTTTAAGACAACCTTTTAAAGAAAGCTCTCCTAGTGGTAGCTGTGGAGAGCAGCCTTCAGGCTAAGTCTTTAGAGGAATGTAAAGCAGCTTGTTTTACCTTATAATCTCTTGAATTACTAAATGAAAGGACACCACACAGGTATATATATAAAATATATATGTATTTATTACTAGACACACTCTACTAATCTCTTTATGAGATTAGAAGTCAAGGACATATGCACAAATCAACATTTCACAACAAGTTAAGCACAAATATGGCTGGGGCCTTAGGGGTGTACCAGACCATATACTAAAAAAGAGATTTGGGAATATCGACTTGCGAGGGGACAAGGCCTAGGGCCTTCAGAAGCGCTGGGGCCTCACTAATCCACCCAAGGCAGGTAAGTAAAGGACCCACGGGAGACGCATGCAGTGTGAGAACACAGCCGCGGATCCCAATTGACTTCAATGGAGCAAGTCGCGTTTGGAATTTTAAAGTTTTAGGATACTTCGGGAGAGTCTACAAGCAAGTCACTTACAAGGTAAGTAGTTCTAGAGCCAACACACACAGGAGCACCGTAGTGCTGGAGTTACCTCACCCAGGGAATCCGGGTGCATAGGTGTCTTTTGGTGTCGGGTCATGTCGTTTTCAACGGGAGCCAAAGAAGACTTGCTGCTTGTAAAGACAGATGAAGTGTCCGGTGGAATCCAAGCCTGGATTCAGAAGAAAGAAGACATGAAAGCAGAGGGGACAGTGTTCAAAGTCACTTGGCAGTGACCCGGGGCAAGGAAGCTGGATGCCCACAGTCGTCGGGTGATTTCAGGTGATCATGGGTGTCTTGACTCTTCAGTCACGAGGTCCAGGAGGTGTCAACGACAACCAGGAACTAGATTCGGCCTGTCCCACAAAGTCTGCAGCTGACTGAGGTGTCGGCGACCAGATTGGAGCCAACAAGCCTAAGCAACAGCAAGTCTGTTGGAAAGTGTAAAAAGTCAGCGGTGCAGACCAGCAAGGTCTGAGGGACTCACCCAGCGAGTGTAAGTCAGGGCAGGCCTGGAGCAACCAGGGAAGCCCTTTGTAGAAAAGTCTTCTGAGGATCCACAAGCCAACCGTCAAGGGATCGCAAAGACGCCTTGGGAGGATTCACTCTCCAGGAGCCCACGGTCACTCGGGATGAGGTAGGTCTCTGATCTTTGGAGGAAATCCTGCTGGAGGCTTGGACCACACGTGGTCTAATGCACAAGTTCATAGAATGTCGTGAAGGGGTTGCACTCGAAAATATTGTCCGGTACACAGGTATTGCAGTTCCTCGTCACTCATGGGGTCCACTGGCCTCAGCGTTGCTGGGGACTCACGATGGCCTTGGAGAAGTCAGGAAATCCACTTCTGGGGCTGCAGGGACTTCGGACTCTGGCGGGAGCGGGAAAGTTTGCGACCATTGATTCAAAGTTTTGGTGCCTGCGAAGCAGGGGAGTCACTCCTTGACTCCAAGGGGGATTCTTCAGTCTTCCAGAGGTAGTGGAACGTCGAAGGTCCAGGATTCTTCTTCAGAGCGTCGTCCAGGGCTATCTAGTTTGCAATGGCAAGGGTTCCCTAACTTATACTAGAAGGAAGGGAGGGACTAGCTCTATGACCCCACCTATGGGAGGGTCAGGGGAGTGGGTGGCTACACCCACTTCCCTTTGTCCAGTTTCGCACCAGAGCAGGGGCAGGTAGCCCCTGAACCGGTTTGAGCTGGCATATGCACAGAGGAGCCTACTGCTCCCCCAGTGCAGGACTTCAAAGCACTCTAGGAGTGCACCCACCCAGCCCCAACACACTAAACCCTGTCTGAGAGGTGACCACACCTCCCTGTGACAGGATGCCTATTGTTGGGCCTCCTCCACTGCGAGTTTCGGTCAGCAGCAGGAGGGCAGCCCAGTGTCTGTGACTGGTGGCATCCATTTTGTGATGCCAGGGCTCTTCAGGATTCTACCGTGTTTCCACAGTGGGTACATGTCTATCCCTCTAGAAGGGTGGGTTCATACACCCACACCAGTTACTGGTGTGGGGGATGATTCCAAAGCGTTTGACACCAAACACGACATGTTTTGATGCAGCCATCCCAGAGTTAGCATTTACCGCCAGGTTATAATGCACTTAAGAGTATATGGTTTAACCGCATCCACAAACAGCCACAGAGAATGGACTCTGAGAGCTGCAGAGGGGCCCTGCTCAGGCAGAGGCACCCCCTCACATGGAAACCAAGCACCCTGCCCTCAGGATTGATAGGGCCTGCCTTAGGGGTGACTGATAGGTTTATATGTGTGTGTGCAGGTAGAGATATAGTGTACCTATATCTCAGTGAGGAGTGCTAACACTACCTCACCCAGGCTGCAGTAGCAGGCCTGTGGTGTCAGATTTAGTCTGCTTCCCAGGGGTGGCATAATACATGCTTCAGCCCCTGGTAGGCCTGTAAAGTACCTATGCCCTTGGTACTTAAGGTACCATATACGAGGGGCTCATAAGGTACCAGATTATCTAATCACTAGTGCATCTAATATGCACTCCATGTCATTTAAGGGAGTAAGCAGATAGGCTGGGGTCCTGGATAGCAGGATCCCAGCCAGACTAGTCAAAAACCATCCAAACACCAGAAAAAAAGTGGGGGCAACCATACAGTCAGATTCCACCTTCCTACAGGTACGTTTGTCTGTAAATGAGGCAAACAATAAGCAGCAGAATATATTTGTGGTATTAACTGAATTAGTAAACAACATGCAAATATTGACTTATATACTAAGGTAATATGGAAAGACGATTTTAGAGGAAAGCGTTGTTATTTGTGCAAATTTGGCTGGAATATTTAAAAAAAAGTAATTGCTTCAAATGAATTTAAATTATGCTGTAACTTTTTTCATTTAAATTAACCTCTTAACCTGATGTAAGCACTTATAATTGGCATCCTATCTTGTTATATGAACAATGGTGAAGACCTTATGGAAATGCACTCAAAACATATTGAGTTATAGAAAACTGTATGTTATTTGAGTGTGGTGAGCTTTACCTTACATACAGTTATTTTCCACATTTCATTATGTTAACCATTTAGTTAGGAATATACAACTTTTAATAGGTCAGTAGGATTAAAAACCTGCAGTCATAGGTTGCTTGAGGAAGGACACTTTAGGAGTAAACCAGAGGAGTCCATGGAGAAAGGAGCCTTTACTTTTTACCTATCAGGGATGATACCGATTTGCAGTTGCGTCTTCTGGCTGACACTCATAGAGTGTGAATGCATATGATAATGCCTTGTCTCTTATTCAAAATCATGGCGGCAATTATTAGGGCTAGGCAAATGTATATTTAGTAGTGTGTGAAATTACACCTGTGAGACATTTACTGCTCCTACAAGGGTGATGCAAAATGTGCCATGGTGAAATTTTGTACTGATAATAAATAAACAAAACTTTTCATTTCCTTGACATTATTCAATGTTCAGAATTCCAAGTTTCCCTGAAAGACACAATGAGGGCTCATTTGGAGCTTTAAACCCTGTTAAGGTTCCAGGAGGCTAAATGCATTTTCTAGAATGCCCATCTCTGTCACCTGATGTGCACAGATTACATGAATGGGTAGAGCTCTGGCACGCCCCGGGTGAGAAGCCTTGGGACCTCACCCTGGGTCAGAAATCTTATTGGCCCGAGGAAGAAGTCCACCAAGTTGTAAAGTTGCCAGGACTGTGCCCTCAGGCACTGGAAGGGATTCCGTGCTTGGCCGAGTTAAGAAGATCTAACCCTGTCAGAGCATCGGCTGGCACTGGGGTGGAAGAACACTCACCTCTGTTCTCTGCCCCACTGTGTCACAAAGTGCTCGGGATTGGGTCCGCAGACCCAGAAAGGTCTTCTCAGCTTGGCCAGGTTAAGTAGCTCTGACAGGACCATGGCTCGGAACTCCAGCTAATCATGAACTGGAAGTTCCCCAGCAATGGTTTTCGTTCTCCTGCATGCCAGGTCACTTAGATCCCAGGACAGGGTCCCATATGCCCAGAGAGGGCTCCTCTGCTTTGCCTGGTCAAGATGCTCTGACCGTGGCCATGTTTCATAGTGCGTAGGATGGGGTCACCCAGGGACCAGGAGGTCTCCCTTGCTTAACTGTGGTAGGAAGCTCTGGCTAGGCCCTAGTCACAGCTCCAGCTGACCCTGGGGTAAAAGTCTCTAGTCCTGGGCTCCATTTCCAGCTTACCATATCTCAAAGTGCCTGGGATGGGGACCTGCAGGTCCGGGGATATCTCTACAGCATGACCTGGTTAAAAAAGTTATGACTGGGGCCGGGTCAGCACTCTGACTGGCCTTGGGTGGCAAGCCTCCAACCATCGGGCCACAATGTCTCTAAGGGCCCAAGAACAGTTCCTCCAAGCAAGGGGAGTTCACCCCAACCTGGTTGAGGTAAGAAATACTGACTGGGCCCTCGGTCAGAGCTCCGCGAGGTCCCCTGTAGTCCCTTTCCACAGGTCCAGCTCATAATCTGAGAACTTGGCCCGCAGAGTAACTAGCCCTGCAAAGGTGAGCTGAATCTTTGTCATAACACACATTGCAACCAGATGGCTGTCCTTCAAGATGACCAGGTTATCTTGGAAGTCCTACTGAGGGCTTACTTGATGCTCTAAGACCAGCCAGGGCTCCAGGAGGTTGTAAGAAGTTCCTCTGATAGCCTCCTCTATCTCTCGATGTGCACGGATTACAAGAAAGGTAGGAAGTCTTCCTCCAGATTGTTAGAGATAAGGTACTAGGGACCCCTTTGTTGTCTTGTCCTTCTCCTGGTGCAGCGAGGGCTTAGGCTGACCTGCTCAGGGTCCCAATTTAATCAGGTCCATGGCAGCTTTTCAGCCCTGTCCGATGGGCCAGTCATCTCAGCTTGCCTTCCCAGGCAGGCAGGAACACAAAGCTGACATCCCCATACAGGACAGCCTGAACGGGGACGGGCTTGCCAGTACTGTACTTTAGTCTGTTTACCGATGGACTGCTTAGTCATCCTCTGCTGCTGTCTCAATCGAAGATTATCATCCTCACCTGGGTTATCAAGCTACAATGCCAATGATCTCAGAGAAGCAGCAGGAGTCTCGGGTAGAGTTCTCTTTTCTTTGTGAATGGCAGGGTGCCCTAAAGTGGGCTTGTCCCAAGAGACAGGTGCAAGCTTTGCAAGGCTTCCTAGACACAGCAACGTCGCTCTCAATGGTCCTTGAAAATCTGATGGAGAGGATGTCAGTCTCGTACTGAGCCTCACCCAGATCTGCAGCAGACCTCTAAGGTGAACAGCCTTTGGCATGTTGAAACAATGTAGTTAAGGAAAGTTGGCATATCATATATGCAAATTTGGGAGTAGGGACTAGCTCTAGGGGATGGAGTGCAAATCTAGACTTAGTGCCTGCTGTGGCTTGACTATGCATCACTTTCCAGAGCCGCATTGACTCTAGATGTGAGCCGGACACTTTGTGTGGATCACCCCAGCTGCAGTAGTTGCCTCTCCCCTCGACCTTCTCTGGGGCACAGGGCGGATGTTCTGCCTTGGCCCGTGTCTAGCAGCTGGCTTAGAACTGGTGCATATCAGGGAAGTCTAACTGTTTAATTAAAACAAAGCATCACAATGGCCTGGAACAAGTGTTGATATGATGTGATTTCTGCTCAGTGCTCTGAATCTCAAAGTGAAGAAATTCATTGAAGTGCAGGTAAACTGCGGGAGTAACTAAGGGCCTGATTTAGATTTTGAAGTATGGGTTACTCCATCACAACAGTGACAGATATCCCATTCATCGAAAAGAGGAGTTTATGAGAGATAAGCAGAAAACATGAAAACTATATGCATCAAGCATCCACAAATATTGAAAGCGACTCTAATTATGAACCAGCAATATCAGAGGGATCAATAAAAAGTGTAAAGACTTTATAAACAGAAAAAGAGTGCCTAAAATCACAAACATTAGAGATTTGAATTATCTGACTTGCCAAAAAATCCCCAAAATCTGCAACTTCTGGAAGCTGGTATAGACTTGAAGGTACAAATTGTGACTTTTTTCACATGAAGTGCAAGCAATAACCATCCAAAACTAGCCAACCAAAAGTAAAGTGAAACACCTAACTAAATTGGTGCTCTGCCTATGAGCACTGTTCAAGACAAGAGCCAAACTATTTCAGTCCAAAGTAATGTAGCTGAGAAAGAAGAAAAAAATGGAAAGCTCAATAAAAAGTATAAGAAAAAATATGCAAAATCAATAGGCAGCTTAAAAGAATATAACGCAATGTTAAAAAAGGTAATAAGAAAATTACAAGAATAATCACAGATGAGGCAGAAGATACTACCTGCCAGATCTGAGCTGATGATTTGTATAAATATTACAAAGACTTCATTAAAAAAGAAATCATTAAAAATTTGAAATGTGTCCCAATTGACTGAATTCTAGAAGAATGGGACCACAAACATATGTGTTAAGAAATCATAGTTCTTGAAATAGCTGATTCATTTAAGGAAGCCAAATTGAAGAAAGTAGTAGTGCTTGACAATGTTGCCTTGGATGAGCTGTACAATGTTCACAAGAAAGAACTGTTTTTTGCTAAATCTTCGTCTCTATTCACAAGATGAACTGGTTCTCTACAGACATTTCCCTAAGTACTGGCCAGGACCTGCGTTGAAACCACAAGACTCTTTAAATCGTAGGACTTGCTCTCAAGGCCGGCTTACTCTGACAAACTTAAAAATTAAAGGTGTTATCCCTACAATGCTTGCTACTACCTCTTCCAACTCACACAGAATAACTACTGATTAGACTCTTACTAATATAGGGTCAAAATATTTCAAAGCAACGCTTATCAATGCCATGTCACTGATAAAAAAATGCCTTGGCTTTTGCTGATTTTTTAGAGTTGCATGAACTGGACTTGATGTTTATTAAGGAGACCTGGGCTGATCCTGGTCGGAACCTGACTGTATTATGGCTTCCCCGCCAAGGTTTGCCATTTCCAGATTAGACCGTTCATTAAAAAGGGGTGGTGGGTTAGCAATTATCTTTTGGGAACATCTGAAAGTCTCCTTTGAGCCCCTACTGGCCATATCAATTGTGAAGTACTAGCCTTCAAAATTGCTCTGACTAACCACAACTCTTTTAATGGGGTTTTAATGTCTAGGCCCCCGGGCCCTAAAGGTGCCTTTCTGAATAATAGCAGCCAACTGCTGGATATTAAAGTTTATTTCTCAGACTTTACCATTTTAGGAGACTTTAATTTCCACCTTGAAGATATAGCAGATAGAGATACCTCTTCCTTTATTGACCTCCTGGAAAGTGTGGGTCTCTCACAGCTAGTTAACGTCCCTACGTCTGTGGCCGGCGATTCCCTGAATGGTATTTTCTCAGATTATCCATATCTCAAAATGTCATCCATTCTCCCCCTGGCGTGGTCGGACCATTCAGGTGTGATGGTTTAAATTTCTCTGAAAGCGGTAGCTGATGCTGTGCCCCTCTCTTCAGCTAAAATGGTAAATCGCACATGGCATAAAATTACTCCCAAAATTTTCAGGACCTACCAGAGTAGCTCTAAACCTGGAATTTTGGAGGACTTAGATGAGGCTACTAATACTTACCATAATTGGATCACTGGTACCCCAAACATCTTGGCACCTTTAAAAAACACAAAAAATAAAAGGAGTTCTGAGCCGTGGTTTGATGATAGCCTTAGATGACAGAAACAAATCTGCTGCAGGCTTGAAAGGAAATGGCGCAATCATTATGATCATAATGATAAAATCTCTTATAAAAATCTGTTCTGGATAATAAAATAAAAGTTTCAACTGCTAAAAAATTATATTTTTCCACTAAAATTAAGACCTCCCATAATACCCCTAAAGATCTTTTTGCAACAGTACAAAAGTTGAGCAAACTCCCTGAACCTAAAAACATTGGAGCAGATAAAGAATTCTGTGATCTTTTAGCAGGTTTCTTTCAGGCAAAAGTAAAAGCAGTCTGTGATTCTTTTGCCTCCTCTCACTTGGCTGCAGAAGTGCACATAAAGGGATCCCCCTCCTCTATTTTAGGGGGAACAAATGTTACATATATCCTATCAGAGAAGACTTCTATTTTTTTAACTTTTAATTCCATTTCTGACTCACTCGTTCGGACTCTTTCTGGTCAGACGAGATCTGGTTCACCTTGGGACCTGTGTCCTCCAAAGGTTCTTCATTTGGCTCCTGAGTTTACAGCCAGCTACCTTAAAGGTATCTTCAATAATATGTTTCTTGATGGGTATTATCCTAGAGAATGGAAGAGAGCATCCATTCTCCCGTTGCTAATGAAGATCTATGGCTCTAAGATTCTGCCTGCCATCTTGTATGGCGCTGAGATCTGGGGTTTCAGTAACCTATCTAAGCTGTCAACAGCCCAGAATAAATTTCTGCGGCTAGCTATTGGTCTCCCACAATCCACTCCGCGGATCCCCTTATTGTATGATTTGGGAATCCAGCCTATAGAGGATTTGGCAGGTTATAGACCCCTGGCATTTTGGCGTCGTTTGTGGACCACACCTGAATTATCAATTTATGCTAATGCCCTCCTGGAGGTCAAAGGGTTGGTGGGTTCGCATAGGATTCCCTGGTTGTCAGGCATTAAATCCCTGTTGATAGATCTTGGGATGGGTGACTTATGGGCCCACCCTGATACTGCGGCATTTCCGTCAAAAAATGACTTAAAGGTGGCCTATTGGGGTTTTATCAAGAATAAGAGATATGCTTCCCCCCTAGGGTCTTCAATGACTGCTTCATTTTTATCTTTCAAGGATGAGTCTGTCTATGAAAGCTACTGGGATACCATCATGAAGCACTTTGATCGCAAAATGTATCACCAGTTTAGAGTGGGTGCCCTACCACTGCGAGGTCTCACTAAAAGCTGGAGTCCTCTTGGTAGTGACAAGTGCCCCTTTTGCGTAGATATGATTGAATCCTTGGATCATTTTCTTTTTTGTTGCCCAACCTATTTTCTACCTCGTCGTGTTTGGCTTCGACCTGTTTGCAGACTAATGAGCACTCATTCTGCACAGGTCGCTGGTAGGATCTTGAAAACTGACACAACAGAACCCATAGTAATAGGAGTTGCCAAATTTATTAGTTGGGCATGGGTTCTTAGGGCACGGAAACTTAAATCAGGTCTTGTGGTATAAGACCTTACTTGTTATCAATAAGCACTTTATTTGGTTTATGATGTTAAACGGTGTCCCTTATTGAATTTTATCATGTTGTGATTATTTTAATTCATTAATTCACTTTATTTTGACTCAAGTTTTTAGAAGTTTTATCTTGTATTGTAAAATGAATTCTTTTATACATGAATTGTCTTTTTAATATGTGTACTATGTCTTTTATGATGTAAATCGAATAAAGACTTATTGACTGACTGACTGGAATGGAAGAGAGCATCCATTCTCCCGTTGCTAAAGAAACCAAATCTAGATAACAAGGACCCCAACAACTATAGGCCAATTTCTCGATTACCTAAAATCGTAGTGGAGGCTATGAACATAGAGCTATCACAATGTATTAAAGATAACTCCTGGATGGCTCTCAATACGGGTTCAGAAGCTAACATATCACCGAGTTGGCCCTGATTAATGTCTTGGAGGAAATCAGAGAGGTCTTTGACAAAGGCAGGAAAATGGCCTTGATCCTGTTGGACCTCTCTGCTGCCTTTGATACGGTTGATCACGGTCTTCTCATCGATCCACTTTTTGCCTCAGGCTTTAGGGGCAGGGCACTGGAATTACTTAAATCTTTTCTTGAAGATAAGGAGCAACTGGGGGAGTGTGACAGGTTCAGGTCCTCCTTGTTTTCCCTGCGTGGTGCCACAGGGCTCCTCATTGAGTTTGTCACTTTTTTAATCTTTATGCCACTTCCTCTGGCTCTCTAATAAAGTCATTCGGAAGCAGGCTTGTGCCATACACCGATGACACGCAATCATGGCATCCTTTGCTCGTGTTCCGGAGGATACTGCCTCTAGATTTCATGGTTGCAGGAAGTTGGAAAATGGATGTCCAAAAACTATCTTAGCTGAATGCAGGAAAAACTGAAGTGCTTCCATTTGGGTGTGATACCTCCTTCTGGAAACCTAGTTGGTGGCCGCAGGAACTGGGAGAACTTCCCAATCCGGTCACCAAGGTAAAAAACGTAGGAGTCTATTTTGATACCAAACTGTCTTTCGAAGGTCAAATAAGTGCTATCACCTCTTCCTGCTTTTTTTATGATCAAAACTCGCAGAAAAGTACCACCTTTAGACCTTCAAAAAGCTGTAATTTTGGCACTAATTCTATCAAAGATTGATTATAGTACTGTTTTCTTTTTTAATATTCAATCTAGATTCTTAAACAAATTGCAGGTCATCCAAAATGTGGCAGCATGTCTGCTACTTGCCAACCCTAAATATCAATCAGTGGTGCATGCCCTGCCAATATTGCATTGGCTGCAAGTTAGAATGCGAATTGAATTTAAGATCCTCTGTATCGCCTTTAAAGCACTACATGGGCTTGGTCCTGATTATTTCACACATAGCTTTATGTGATATGTTCCACAAAGGCAGCTTCGTTCAGCATCCTCTTTTAATCTTGTAACTCTAAATGCAAAAACTGCACCTTGGGGGGGGGGGAAGAAGTTTTGTAGCAGGTACAGTCAGCCTTTGGGATTCATTGTGTTTGCCACTTAAGAAAGAAAACAATCTTCTATATTTGGGCATACTTTTAAAAACGTGTCCGTTGAACAAATAGAATGAGGCCCTCAACCAGCATTTTCCATTTCCTGTTAGCCTCTTGTAAAAATCAGATCCGCCGTGCCTAGACACCCTTGAGAATTAGGGTGCATTACAAATTATAATTTCACTCAATTTCGTTTCAAGGTGGAGGCCCCACGGTCATGGTGTTACGGCCTGCACTCTTGGCAGGGGCCTCCACTTGTGGCGGGACTTCTGCAATGGTTAACTGCAGTAGGGAGGTCCTGCCACGAGCGCCGGGCCTCCGTCATGACTATGAGTGCTATGAGTGTGAAGGCCCCTTGTGAATTGGGCCCTCAATTGTTGTGGTGTTCGTAGACATTTCAAAAGTATTCGATTCTGTCAGACACTATCACATCATGCTGAGTTTCGAAACACTTAGGGGCCAATTACGATGTCGTGCGGAAACTTTCCGCCCAACATCTTCTTGGAATCAGTTCCGACCAACTCCCGATTGGCGGTTCTGCGCAACTTATTACGATGTTTCCAAACACCGTTTGGTCAGACTCCCATTGACTTCTATGGGAGCCCGGGTTCCAACCGACAACACTATGAGGAAAAGTGGTATTTGTGGAAAACCTTGCACCCTGTTGCGGGCATCCCATGGTGCCTGCCACACAGTGCATGGTTTTACAGGGGGTCCCTTGGGTACCCCCCTTGGCCCTCAAACAGAGGCCTCAGGAGAAAGGGGGCCTGCTAGGGGCCCCCAAAGTCAGTTTCCAACATCCTTTTCGTATCAGGCAGTCCGACTTAGAAAGGCTTTTGTATTCCAACTTCGTAATCGCTCGGTCAGAAACGCTGTCCATAGAGCTGTAAATTTGACTCCCACCGACACAGATTCTCAGAGAGCTGGTTGGAATTGATTTGGAATGAGCGAACGGTTTCCCTTCCGACCACGAACATAGTAATCGGTCGGGCGAATTGTAATCTGGCCAAGTCGGGCAGATGGGTTCTGACATGGTCTAGGGGAATCCGACTGTCGGTCGGAGGTATTCTGCATGACATTGTAATCAGCCCCAAAGTGTTTCAATGATATATCTGAGATGTAATGGAAAACTTATACACATACTCTTCTATGTACTGGAAGGGAAAAAATAATGAATCTACACCAGAAATATTATTGAAGCCTGCGGTCAAACAAACTAGCTCCCTATCCTCATTGTTGTTTAATATTGCCATGGTCCTTCTAATACATAATCTGCAGAAAAATGACAAGGTCTTGGCATTTGGCTCACATGGACTTATTGTACGAATCTCTGCTTTAGGCTTTGCAGGCAACAGTGCAGTAATCAGTAACACATGGGAAGGCATGAGCACTAACTTGAAGATCATTGAAAAATTCAGCAAAACAACAGAATTAGAAATAACTGTCAAAAAGACACATAGTTTTTTTTATAATTCATTCTAAAGACAAAATGCTGGTGAATAATTGCAAACCATGGTAATTTGAAAAACAAAACATTGATAACGTACATCCAGGTGTCATTGAGAGGTACTTTGGATTCAACGTTGATCCTAACAAAGGGCATGCAAAAACATCAAAATAAATGAGGTACTAACAGACGGGGCTAAAACAATTTGACAGTTTACTACTCAGCCCACACAAAAGGATGAAATACTCTATCGATACCTGACTCCTAAGATGTCTTTCAAACTGGAAATTGGTGATACAGAGTCAAATACTCTCACTGAACAAAACTTTAAAGAAATATGTAGAGAACGGTCTCTATCTGCCTGCTTACACTTGTGATGGTCTGGTATACTCAAAAAGATCAAATGGTGGCTTAGGTATACTGAAACTGTGTACAGTAGGAAACAGCAAATCTATTGTATCTCAGAGAAACTCAGACTTGTACATCGCTCACTCATATATATGCAGAGGATATAATGTATGATAGAACTGATAACAGTATCAAAACTCACAACCTAAAACTATCAGACACCAGATTCCGAGACTACTCTTTGCAATCATTAAAGTCTCATGACTGGATAAAAGAACAACTTGAAAAATAGAAAAATCTCCCTCAACAAGGAGATGGTATAAAATACTTCCCAACCTCAAACATTTGAATTACGAAGCACATGAAACTAAAGGAAAATCAACATATAGCCCCGCTTAGGCTGAGAGTGAATGTCAGGAACACTAGAAAAACAATATCCAGAGGAAAACATTGATCATTTATTATTTGTAGATATTGCAAAGATGCATGAAAAACATGTAGGACATAAGAATTGAAAAACACAACAAGATTCTAGAACTATTCATTAATAGAGCAAAAAACATGTGGTTAGGTAATATACAGAGACCCTCATTAAAAGAATAATCAATGGGAATTAAGAAAACCTGACGTAGTGCTAACCAAAGGTAGTACTGTTGTTGTAATTGATGTTCAGATCTGTTACAAAAACTCATGGAATTCCCTTGAATAAGCATGTAAAAGTAAAGTCAATTTTTAAAATGAAATATCTCAAGAAATCAAAACTATCACAAACTGTTTCACTGTAAATGTCATGGTTTCATTTTAAGTTGTCTTGAAGGTGCCCTCAATGTAACAATATTGCTCTAACTGATCTAGGACTGCAAATGTCATGCCCCTTCAAGAAAAATATATGCCTTTCTGCTAAGATGGATAATTTAAAAATGTACAATGTATTCAAGGACAATTAATAGATTAGAAATGTTGTAACATTATTTTTGTATTGAAATTTAGAGTGAATTTCGATAATGGTATTACAGTTTAGGCTTTGATATTACTATGATTATTAAAAGCTAATTATATGTTAACCAAATCTTACTCTGCACAGGATATTCATAATCTAAAATGTGCTAAGAAATAGGCAGTGTCAATTACTTCAGAACCACTGAAGGGTGTACTATCTCTATCTGATATGTAATTCATGTTTTCATGAGGGCAACTTAGTTGCACTCTCGAACAATCTTTGTGTCTTTAGAGGCAAGACTGATTTGACGCTGATTAACAGCAATAATAACACTGAATGAGCTACTGTATGGTGGTACAAGAATAGCCAAATACCTTGTCATCTAATTAGTGACACACTTGAATGAATAAACATAATTCCCAATGCCCTTACCTATTATCTAGCTAAACTATACCCAAGGTAATGGGCTACGCAGAATCAGTAGGGAAAGAAGTTCTGTTGGGCTTGACTCTAATCTGGTACAGTGAACAGACATGGGAGGTGTATGATAGATGGGAGACCCTATTGCTGCCAGTGAAATACCAACTCTCATCATTTTTTCAAATACAAGGTAAAATGGAGGGGTGTCTCCTAGGGCCTACCGGGTGTAACCTGCTCTGTGGACAGAGACAGGTGGGGAGTTTGACTAAGGTGGTACATCTGCCAAACAATAGCACAGGTGTCCAAAGGTGAGCTCAGGGAGGAGAAGAAACCTGCCTCGGAACAGAAAGTCGAGAGCTCACTTAGGGCCTCATGTAGGTAAATAAAAATTACCGATTCTTAAATACCGAACCGTACCGAATCGGTATTTAAGAATCGGTAAGTTATATGTAGGTAATGATTCGGTAATATTTACCGATTCGGTAACATTCGGTATTCAAGAATCAGAATTTACTGATTCGGAAAATACCGCGTTGGTATTTACCGAATCGGTAAATACCGAGGTGGAATTTACCGAATCGGTAAATACCGAATCGGTATATACCGAATCGGAAAAACGACATCATATGACTGTTTGAAACAGCCAATCCTGTGCAACCAAACCCCACCCAAGTAGGAAGTGGCCACACCCAGGCAGGTGCACTCAATCAACAGACTCAGGAGAGTCTGGGAGTGCAGAGGAGAGGCAGGGAGCCAGTGCCTGATTGTTGAGATCAAACTTCACTATGTCCAGCCAGAGGACACAGAGAGAAGGAGGGGAAAGGAGGCGCAAGGTGAAATTCAGCCCCAAGGAACTCCAGGTGCTAGTGGAGGAGGTGGTGAAGCAGCACCAGAAGCTTTTTGGGAGGCAATCCCTGCAAGTGGCAGAGTGTGAGAAGCGCACTATTTGGCTGGCAATCCAGGCGCAGGTAAATGCTGTGGGAGTGACCCACAGGGACATTGACGTACTAAAAAAACGCTGGTACGACCTGCGGATCGTGACTAAGAGGAAGATGGGGGACATCCAGAAGGAGGCCAGGCGGACAGGAGGTGGAAGTAACAGGGCACCTGCCCTCACCGAACTGGAGGAGCTGGTGCAGTCGACAATCGAGCGCGAGAGTGTCGTGGGCCTTGGGGATGCCGACAGCTCTGCCAGAGCCGCCACCCAACAAGGTAAGAGGAATGCACAGCAATGTAGCCCCCCCTACCCCTATCCCACATCCCCCATAGTGAAATGAGTATCCCACTCCAGTCCATGTGTTACTGCAGACAGGCAATGCATTATGGGAGATGTAGTCAGGGATCCCCCACCATGAACAGAATAGCACAGAACAATGATGCATGGTACACACATTAGCCTAAAGCAGACAGAGGACAATGTGAGAGTGTTACATCAATTTATTGTCATGCTTGCAATGCATGCCTTCAGGTACACTGAGCTGATGTTGCATTTCTGTCCACAGACGTCACATCGCGCAGGACTGCACATGGCACAGGAGAGGGGGCACACCGTCAAGCCAGTTCAGCTACGGGCAGCACAAGTTCTGGCCAGAGAGCGTTGCCACTGCCACCATCCCCAGTACCTGAGCCAGCATCCCCAGTACCTGAGCCTGCATCCCCAGTACCTGAGCCAGCATCCCCAGTACCTGAGCCAGCATCACCACTCATGCTGGAGTCACCGGCCACATCACTGCCTGCAATAGTGAGGTCGAGGAGGCGTGCTGCTGCCAGGCTGCGCGTGTTACACACATCATCTGATGACAGCAGGGGCCCGGAGCCAAATACTATGCCCCAGGATGGGAGACATACCACTGTGCCCTCCACCTCACAGGGAGAAGACACGGGTGCAGGACGGCGCCGCAGGTCGCGTGCTCAAAGTCCACCACCAATCGATCACAGCCATGGGGTCTTTGGGGGCCTTGAGGCCAACATGTTAAAACAACAGCGCCTTCAAACAAAGGCAGTCATTTCAGTACAGCGGCATGTGCGGGGCCTGAGAACCACATTCAAACACATGGACAGGAACATCTGCGCAATGGCGGCGGGGATTACTGACATGGCAGCGGGCCTGCGGGACGTGTCACAGTCCATGCAGCTGTTGTGCAGCAAGTTGGACGCAGATAGAGCTGCAAGGCGCCGGGAACGGCAGAGGGGAGACAGGCACACGAGGGCACTAAACCGCCTGGCAACTGCAACATCACTACTCTGCCGGCACTCAGTGAACATGCAGGAGGGCCTGACACACTGCAGCAGCGACGTCACTAGGGGGATGGTGAGGTCACCAGTGCCCTGGAGGTCCTATTGACCAGTCAGGCAGCCACAAGTGGTGCAGGGGATGCTGCTGAAAGCATGGACACCAGCAGCAGGAGCAGCATCACACCCCCCGTCCCAGAAACACGCAGGAGCAGCAGGCGGCATGGGGCTGGCACCAGTGAGGAGGCTGAATCCGTGCCATCCCACAATGTAGCGCGTGGCCGCAAACTTTGATGCTGCACCGCGTAGCAATAGACTATTGGGTGACGTAACCCTGGACTTCACACTTGTGAATAAGCAATGTTGCCAGAATGGCATAATCTTGGTTTTGTGGCGTAGTGGCGCATTATTAAACTACTACATGACAACCAACAACTGCCTGTGTCCCCTTACTTACTCAGAAATAGTTGCATGTGATCTCTGCCCGTCTCACTCTCCCATCTGTTGCTGTTGGCACTCCATCTGCATTGGCCTCTGGCTGTCCTGAATCATCCTCATTGTCCTCAAAATCTGTTAGTTCCACCTCTGTACCTCTCTTCGTGGCAAGGTTGTGCAGCATTGCACAAGTGGCGATGATCTTGCAACAGATGATGGGTGTGTACTGGCGTGCGCCTCCGCTCTTGTGGAGGCAGCGGAACCTGCTTTTCAATAGTCCAAACGTGCGCTCCACCACATTGCGTGTTGATTTGTGTGCCACGTTGTATCGTCTCTCACTCTGGGTTGATGGGTGTAGGTAGGGAGTGAGGATGAATGAGCGCACGGCATATGCACTGTCGCCTAGGTGAGTGAAAGGGAACCATCAGTCACATGGCTCAATACACTTTGATTTGCAAGTTTCATGGTGCGTCACTGTTACTTACCTAGCAGGTATCCCTCTCCTAATTCTCTGGCAAGCAGTCGTGTGTAGATCCCACTGTTCTGGAAGATGTAGGAGTCGTGGGTGCTCCCAGGAAACTTGGCAACAATGTCAGTGATGATGTTCCCTGCATCGCAGATAACCTGCACATTGATGGAGTGGGTGGACTTTCTGTTCCTGTAGATGTGCTCAGTGGCAGCTGGTGGGCAGATTGGGATGTGTGTGCCATCAATACAGCCAATTACATGGGGGAACTGTGCCATGCGATAAAAGTCAGTTTTAGTTTTCTGCAGTTCAGCCTGTGTGTTTGGGAAGCTGATGTAGTGGTGCATTCTCTGCATCATGGCATCCAGGAACTTCCTGAAGAAACGGGACAGGCAACTCTGGGATACACCGCCCACCGCAGCTATCACCCCCTGATAACTGCCAGATGCGAGGAGATGTAGGCTGCAGAGTACCTGCACATGTGGTGGTATGGCATGCGCCCTTGGTGTTGGATGGTCCAGGAGTGGGTGCAGGTCCCTTATCAGGTCCATGATGGTTTGGGGGTATAGCCTGTACCTTTCATGTATCTCATCCTCAGTCAGTTGGAATAGTGTGATGCGCTGTCTGTAAATGCGTTCCTCCCGTATCCAAATCCTCAGTCCTGCTGCCTGTAGACGTAGACGCCTTGCAATGACATACAGAGCGGCCATGTTGTCCACGCTGATGCATTTTGGGATTTCTTTTATGCACTGTTGATGATTACCACCTGCTTTCAATCTGTGTTAATTACCGACTCTTAATTACCGAATTTCATGGATTTCTAAATTACCGATTTTACCTACATGTCTTTTTCCGTTTTACCACTTCATATTTACCACTTCATATTTACCGAATCGGAAAATATGTATTCGGTAAATATGAATCGGTATTTTAGAATTCGGTAAATATGAATCGGTATTTACCGATTCATATTTACCGAAAACTGGATTTTGGCCTCCTACATCTCACTTGACTAAATACCGGTCGGTAACGGGATATTTACAGAATTTCGGCCGTTACCGACCGGTATTTAGCTACCTACATATGGCCCTTAATCTTGATTTTCAGTGTGAATTCAGACCATGAAAGCAGGGCCTCATGATCGTTCAAACTTTTTTGGGTTTCAGGCCGGAGGAGTCAGAAAGGTTACCACAGGGATACATGGTATGTCTCAAGCAAGCATTCAGAGTGACCTCACTTTTTGATCTTTTGATGTCAGCTCTTCCCATCATTATGAAGCAGAATTCTGCAACCATTGGATGGTTCACCCACTAATAAGGAATGTGAGCTGGGTTTAGACCATTAGGCGTGGTAGGTTTACCCGATTGAAGGTGTGGTATGCAATAGTAATCCTTCTCAGTACAAGAGAAATTCAGAGGTTCAGATATTTGGTCCAAGTGCTTGGCTGAGGAGCCAGTGGGGTGAAGATACCATCTATGAGATTATGACTGAACACTTCTAAGTCAGTATACCCCTAAACTGCAATGATACCACAGTGCTGTGGAGCTGCCATTGGCCTGGAATTGTCAGTCTCTGGCATGGTGCATAGAGTTGCTCGCTTGGTGACTGGAGTGCAAGTAGAAGGGGGCCACTTCCATCGTCTTTAGTGAGCCGCATGTTCATTGGACACAAGGTGCTAAATCATTCGTAGACCTGAATCTGGGTCAGCGTTTTATAAGTAGCAGAGTAGCTACATTGCTGTGATCTATTAAAAAGCACTTTCTGAACCATGCTTTTGTCCCCGTGTGTGGACGCCCATCCTCTTGGTGTCCCTCTGCTGCCGGGAAGGGAGTGCAGGCCCATGGGATGCTGGCCCCATCATATTTCAGAAGACTTGGGGGCCTCCCCCTCCCACCCTGCACCACAGGGGGCAGGGTCCGGTGCACGCTCCTAGCAGTTCAGCAGGATGACCACCTGGCCAGAGTGGGCACCTGTGGAGTCTCCGAGAGGTGGCTCTAAGAAGGAGCCTCTTGATTGCTAGCCTCAGCATGCACGGCCCCTCTGGTTTTCATCCGACACTGTGGGCCAGGCCAGCACAAGCCCTCTCCTTGTTGGCTGGCACACAAGATGACAGGAGGGTCAGCTGACTAATGAGATGACAGGAGGTCCACTAGAAGCACCTAACTAACTTGTGTTGCCCGTAGCTTCTGTATGCCCACACTTTGTGGAGGCTTAATACAGTTTCCAAAGCAGGCCCAAAAGGAGAAGGGTGTTGGCTTGGTTCTTAACCTTCCTTAGCTTCCTAGAATCCAAGAAGGTGGAAGGCACTCACCCAGGATACTATGAGCCGATGGACTTGGGTGAATCTTCCTGCCCAGTTCAGGGTGACTCCAGACCAGAGAGGAGTCTCATGCCTCTCCAGGTTGTGGAGAGAGATGAGACCTTTGTGAAGGCCCAGCCACTGGGCAGAGCCACATAGTCTGACCATGGCACATTGGCATTGGACTAGTGGAAGGAGTCTGGGGCTCCTGTGGGCAGAACCTTACCAGTAATCCCCAATGAGAGGCAAGCAAACTTAACGTTGGCTAAAACTTAATTCTGATAAAAATGTCACCAGTGACATTTCATTCGAGATACCAATACAACCAATCGACAAGTATGGGTCTTCCGAAAACGTGTGGAACCAGTAAAGCAAGATAATTCACAGACATAAACGAGTACCTGTTTATCTGCAAAATCATATGTAGGGAGGTTCCCATGTTATACTGCATTATCAGCTTTGAGGTTGCTAATATTTAAATTTAAATGACCTAAGGGTTTTAGGTTGCAGACAGTTTAAATGTGTGTGTATGAATGAATGACATTTGTTTAACCTAAATTCAGCTACACAGAAACAGAGCACTGTACAGGCAAGATGTATTCAATGTAGGAACTCTGGAGAATGCAGGACAGACTAGGGGAGAAAGAAAGAGTGATTGAGGGGGGCTTCTGGGCTGGCCTTTGAGAGAGGCGGAAGAAGGAGCAGGGGATAAGGGGTAAGCAGAATGTGGAGAAGAGAGACCGGAAAAATGGGAATTCTGAAATTAAGGGACCACGGGATGCGAGGTGTGCCTCTGGATGTTCAGCAACACGGAGTTATTAGTACATATTTATATCCCTGTCTATTTACTGGACTGTAATTTGCATGTTTTAGGACTGTAAGCAGATGTTCTGGATTTCTAGTGACGTGTGCGCTGACAACATAGCTGTCCATCTTGTAGAGTGAAGTAATAAACAAGGGCACATACAATCCATGATTAGAAACTGTTGACTACAGCGCTTGGTCATCTATATTTTTTCCTACAGGAAGATGTATATTTGCACTTTATAATTGCATTTGAAATTGGATCCTGCTAAGAGCTTTGAGTCTACTAATCATGTCACTTATATATACAAATATACCAGTGTTACCTCACCTATACTTGGTTTCTTACTTCATTGATGGATCATCAAGTGTGGTCAGTGGTGAAAGAGTGACAGCAGCAGAGCGGCATGGATAACTCATTGACAGTTGCAGGGGTTGTTAGCTCTCCACCCAGTGACATTTTGCTTACTCACCAATAATAAACTGTGGTGCTCTTTCATCACCTAGCTGATAGGGCTGCAAATAGCTGCTGAACATGGCCTTGTGGTATCACCGACCCGATGAGCTCCTACATGAGAGCAAGAAGATGCCAATGAGACACACAATCCTTCTCAACAGTTATACCCTGGACTCAATATTACATCATGTGTCTCATCTGCATTCAATTTCAGGATCCTTATCAGATTCCCCTGTGCACACCTCAGAACAATCCTGTTTGTCTTTGTTGTGTTACTCTGAACAATAGATACCGGTAATAAATGAGTCTATGGAAATTTTCTTCTTCAATGCATTCAAAAATATGCCTTGCATTGTTCATAAATTTCCACAGGGAGAAAATTAAGCTCGTACAATCACAACACGTTGATTCACTTGGCTGTTTGAGATCTGGAAAGGTTAATCATTCTGATTTTGAATGCCTCAGTCTTCTTTCAATTAAGGTTTGCCCAGAACAGAAAACTCCCTCTGCCGCCATCACTTTATTTAAAAGACTATTGTGTAACTCTGCCATTGTAAAAATAATTAAATGGCTGTCAATTTAATTGGTCTAACTTGAGGAATCATTCGTATTTGACATTCATACCTTGAATTACGGAGCCCTTTGGAAGCTGATTCTGCCTGTGCAATTACTGCAGGATTACTCAACCGTAGACATAAATGTACCTGTAATTGTTGCCGTTCATAGTGTTTGTAGGAAGGGCCTAAAATATCTATATGGATCGATTGAAATGGTTGATCACTCGAGGAGATGGTTCTAACAGCTAATGCACTCAGAATGCATTTTGCGAATTATAGCTTTAATTTAGCAACTTAACCTAGTACACCACGTTTCACACAGTGGTCTTAGCACTTAAATAGGGCAAAGATACATAGAGAACAGTGATATGTGAAAAAGCAGATGGAGTTCCTCACTGTGCTAAGAAAAGTGCAAAACTAGCTAGAGAGCAACACATTCTACAGAAGCAGATGGATTTCCACACAGTACTTAAATATTGCAAACCCAGCAAGAGAGTAAGGAAGCATGCAAAGGTAACAGGATTGCCTAGAGAACAATGATTCTTGCAAACCTCAGAAGATTTCTTCACAGTGCTTAACAAACATGACGACCGAGCCACGCAACGTGCAAAGTCAGGTGGGTGTCCTCATAGTGATGACCTAGTGCAAACCTTGCTAGAGAGCATTGAAAGATGAAAAGGCAAGTTGTATGGACTTTTCAAAGCTGCTTAAATAGTGCACAAATGGCTATAATTGTGTAAAGGCACTGGGATTACAATAGCGCAAACTATCCAGAGGATAAAGAGATGAGGAGACAATATTTCATGACGGTATTAAAAAGTCAATGAGAGAGAGAGTTCTTCTCTCGCTCAGCCTGGTGGCCCTTGAAACATATCAGGAATATCATTGAAGAGGGAGTTTATCTTTGAAGATATAATGTTTTAGATTGAGTCTAACCTGACTTTATGCTTGTCTTTGACCACGTAGATTGTTCTGCTGCCTTTTGACTAGAATTGCGCTATAGAAATAGCATATACCTACATACTGTAAGAATTTGGGCTATTAGTTGTGAACGCTCTGAGTCCTTCACAAGTAATAAGACTGTAACCTTCCCTTTAGTGAGAGCCTAGTACCCAATTGTAACTGTAGCACTTGACTGTCTCAAGGTAGCGAAGCAGAGCAGTCCAAAGCCGACTCAGGGGAGGCGGTGTGAGCTGATAACCCCAGTTCTTTGGTACGTAACAACACTCCATAATTTATTGTCCAGTCAGCACTGTTTCATATAAAAAGGAAAGGTACACATACGTTACCAAATACTAAGCATAATTATAAATATATGCAGTTAGGAAGATGTACATAGCTTTGGTGACACCCTCATAACTCGTTAACCCACTATTGTATCCTCAACCCTAAAAGAACAATACCACCACCTAAACTAGATGTAATATCACAATGTAAGGAGTGTTATTATCAAGAAGCCTAATGGCTTTGTCAGGGGAACACTCCTTTAATAAAAGCAGAAAACATGTTATGAGCCACCATATAAATCAATGGGGACAGTGCCAGACTTCAATACTGTTGTTATTTATCAACATTGTCAAGAAAGCATTATAATAAAAAACGTGTCACAGAAACATATTTCTGCTTTTACTATGCTGCTAAAGTAGCTTTCAGACTGACCCATTCTATTCCACACACCTCAGAACTCAACAACTCGCAATAACACCAGCTTCAAAAGTCTTTTAACCAAAATGAGCCTTCTCCCAATGCGGGGGATTCAATCCACTGGAAAACGTAAAACCATTTTCAAGATGCAATTTCTGGGTGGCTGCTGTACTCTTTGCAACCTCCAAAGAATGTTCTAAAACCACTGGTGGTACCCTGAGGCACCACAATAAGAGAAGTATGCAAAAATAAAGACCTTCTAGGGGGCTTTTGGGCGCTCCAGTAGTAGTTTATTGGGCTGCAGTGAATTTTAATGACCAGCTTCATCACTTTCATTTTCCTCTGCTTTCAAAACTGCATCTTTATGCTGCGTTATTCATTTTTTAGAGGCAGGATGCTGCTGCCCCCTAGTGGGCACCAAGTGTGAGGCAAGTCTGGGGCAGCGAGAGGAGTCCACTCCCGCGCCTCCCTGCTGGATTTCTGGCAAGTCGACACTATCCTGATGTCCGCTTGGGAGCTTGTAGCATTCTCTTCTCCTGCCCGCATGGTGCTGTTTGAGGTGCACCCTCCACCCCAAACACTTGCATGAGCTATGGAGGAAATGCACCACATTGCTCTCATGGCTCTGGCCTCTCCAGGTGTAATGTTGAGAGTGCAGTTGTTCTCACTTTGGGTTCTTTGTCCTTGGGAGAAATGGTCCCCCGGGGCACTGTTAATTGCGTCGGACCTCTGGGGGATGAGGTCCTCTGGGCCAAGGATTGGTTAGGAAGGAGGCCCCAAGCATCAACATCCACATCAAAATGTAATATTTGAGACTACGTCAACCCTTGGGGGATTGACCCTCCCCAAGGTCTTCTTTAGGAATGCAGTCAAAGGGCCATGAGCTGTTTTCCCGTTAGGTTCCTCTAGGAGACCAGGTTTCTTCGGTGTTTTTTTCAAGCCCCCGAGGGCCGCTTTTCATAATCTTAGGCTCATTTTGATCATGGTGGACAGCTTTAGCCACCAATTGCTTTTTTGCAGGCCTCCTGGCTTCTAAATCTGATTTCCCTGGGGAGCTGGATTTGTTGCTCTCTTGCCAGACCTGTCCTCTGCGTCAGCTTCTGATGCTCTTTCCTGCTTAGAGTGAGTCTTCCACAGCCCATCAACAGCCAGCAAGCTGAACACCCTCGCTGCTGCGCTCCCAAGGTCCACAGCCTCATGGCTACTTAAAAGTCACCAGTGTGTGTCAGCAGAGTCAAGGACCAGCCCTCAGAATTCCAAAGGGAATTGTCATTGGTCCACCAGAAGGTCCATTCCCTCGCCTTTCCTCAGGGGGCATGAGAGGGCTGGTGCCACTGGCCCTGGGGACATCTATCCTGGCACTGGGCCCCCGCTGGAGTCAAAATCCTTTAGTCAATTCTTGCTGAGGTTCAGTGGTCTTGTTCCTTCTAGCAGGGCATTATACCAGCATCACAGCTCCAGGTCCAGTGTCTTCTCCATTGTCTCTCCCTTGTGCAGAGTATTATATGGGAGTTGAATGAAAGTTCTAGAAGCCACGCACTCTTGGTCAATCCTAGAGTGACACACTGTTTGCGGTTCCCACAAAAAATATGTAGGACTGTGTATTAGGACAATAGGACTTCAGAATGCAGGTTCTGATTCCATCTACATCATCAGAAACTGTTGTTGTGCCTGAGCCGAACCCCTAACCCTTATGGGATGGTAGGTGATTTTGGCAACCTCAAACATGATACTCTAACCCCCAAAGGAATTGTGGAAACAGAAATGTTCCCTTTTGTTGCTTACTCATACTTGCCCTTCGTAAAAAACAGGAAAGATATGAATGGAGTTTAATACATTTATTGAAACAATCATAGTCTGCATAGAAAAAAATATGCTGCAATTATTAGGCAGATAAAGCAAAGCAAAGTACCCAGTATTGTGAACTTGGTGAAAAGAATAAACAGTCCAGCCATGGCAGTATGATTTCTGAATATCTATATTTCTACCTAACGTTACCTTTAATCTGAGAGCATAGTGGGTGTACCCTCTGCCCGATCTCTTAGGATAGCCTGTGACCTTATATGTGGATGACTTGGTCTGGAATTGGAATGGCAATCCCTCTCTGCGGGATCAGCATGGAAGATCAGCATTACCAGAGCTGCATGTCGGACACGACATTCATTCCAGGACTGTTGTGGCTGGAGTGCCTCCTCTGACCCACAAAAGGACCCAAATCGCTTTGTTAGAGATACAGCTCTGATGCAATGATGTGTCTAGATGTTAGAAGCTGTCTCCATGTGGACAATGCAAATGCTACGATATCTCATCCTATGTTCCTAGCCTTGAACAAAGAATACAGATTATGTAGCAGGAAAGGCTTTCTAAAAACAAGCAGGATGTGCAGCGTTAGAATCATATTGTGAAAGTACAATATGTAAAAGGTAACAGGACTAAAACTAAGTCTTCTAAATTGTGTAAAATATAAAACTGAAAGGAAAACCAAAATGGGCTCAAAAGGGCTTCGCCCCAACACCATCCCTCCACTCTTGCCACAACACTTCTGCACAGCATACTGAAACATTTTAACATTGTGACATCCCTGGAAGCTGCAGTTATGTTCCCAACAGACATAGCTTGTTGATCTCTTCCCACCAAACCAAAACTTCAAAGAGGAGGCCTTTATGTGTAAGGATCCAGAGGTCTGGCCTTCCTCCACTGTGCAATGTGAAAAGGCAATTAACAGATACAGATTCCCTCCCACCCCTTTTTTCAGAGGAAATTGGTCAAGATTTGTTACTGGAACTATTGTGTGGGGAGGCCACAGATCCTTCGGCTGGCCAGCAGAGTAATTAACTTGCCCCAGTAGAGTAGAAGAAGAGTGAACAAAGGGGGGGAATATGTTTATGCTTGGGTCAGGAAAATAAGAACATTCTCAAAGTGCCATAGGAAGTATAGTAATGGTGAAAGTAACTATGGGCCTGATTTACAAGAAACTGACGCATCTGTAGAGATGAATCAGTTTCCCTGCACCAGCCTGCGATACTCTTGCACCACCATGGATGCGCTGTATTTACAATATGGTGCACCATGGTGCAAGGATTAACAGATGCGTCAGGAATTCTGACGCATCTGTTGGCCCAAAAGTCAAGCAGTGCTGGAGTCGTGTCACAAGCATGACACAACTCTGCCAATCCATGTTGAGGCTTATACTTATTGTACTGCGTCACTGTCAGCCCTGGCTCAAGACTACTTATGGGGTTATGCAGCCCATCGTGTGGGGACAGGGGACAGCCTATTCAGGAGTAAGTGAGGCTGGCCCCAGCTCCTCCCTCTTATCATGCCAGAGATGGCCCATTGAGACATACCTAAGCTCCCATTGTTTGTGGCTGTCTAGGAGTGCAAATCCAGCTGCCAATTACACCCATTCATGTGACCAGAGACAGACTTCAGGCATCCAATAGCTAAGGCAAGAAAATGCCAACTTTGTCAAAGTGGCAATTTAAGAATTGTGATTTTAAATCCGACTTCACCATAAATTAGGATTCCAAATCAGGATTTCAGAGACACCAAACATGAACCAGTTATATTTTCTGTTAGAAGTTGGGTCTTTAGTTGGCAGAGGTATGCACCACTATGAGATACACAACATAAATTAACCTGTACTCACCATCTGGTAGCTTCGCATAGAGCAGTTAAGCTAAATTTAAAAGAAAAGGGGCATCAGGGCAGGTACAACAGATCAGGAGTCCAGCAAATCCAGCAGAGTCCAGCAGAGTGTTAGTCCTTTCAGCAGCACAGCAGTCCTTCTTCCTGGCAGAGTGTCCTTAAGTCTAGAGAGTACTGAGTCGGTGGTGTTAGGGGTTCAGTACATATACCCTGTTGTGACTTTGAAGTGGGGAGACTTCAAAGAGAGGCCTTTGAGGTCTACAAGGTCCCTGGCTCTCCTGCTCTGACTCAAGACTCACTACAGAGAGGGTGTGCAGTTCTTTGTGTGTGGACAGGCACAGCCCTATTCATGTGCAAGTGTCAGCTCATTCCCCTCCATCTAGCTCAGGAAGCCCCATCATCCTGGTAATGGGCAATCGGGATGTGAATGAAAAACCTCAGCTGCTTTTGTGTGTGGCTGTTTAGAGGGAATGCACAAAAACCAGCTGTCACCCACCCCAGCTGTGTATTCAGAGACAAGCAGAGGCACAGAAAACTTAAAGTAAGAAAATGCCAACTTTCTAAAAGCAGCATTTTCAGATTTACAATTTTAAATCTGACTTTACCATAAGTTGTGATTTTAATTTGTGAGTCCAGAGACACCAACTCAAAATTTCTATCTTGTCCCAACTGGAAATTTCACTTAGAAGATGCAATAAGGTAATCCCAATGTTAACCTGTGGGCAAGATAGACTTTACAATAGTGAAAAAAACATTTGAGAGTTTTTTACTACTTGGACATATAAAGTACATGTCTAACTTTTCAAATACGCTGCACCCTGCCGTTGGGGCTGTCAAGGGCCAATTTTTGGTAAGTCTTATATGTACTAAAAATAAATGTTTGGGCCTGGCAAGAGGGTTAGCTTGTAATCTTGATATGGCAGGCTCTGAAATGGCAGTCCTGAGACATGTTTAAATGGCTACAGAAGTGGGTGGCACAATCAGTGCTGCAGGACCACTAGTAGCATTTAATTGACAGGCCCTGTGCACATCTAGTGCACTTTACTAGGGACTTATAAGTAAATTAACATGCCAGTTGTGGATAAGCCAATGTCACCATGTTTTAGGCAGAGAGCACATGGAGTTTAGCACTGGTTAGCAGTGGTAAAGTGCCAAGAGTCCTTAAGCCAACAAAAACGAATTCAGCAAAACGGGAGGAGGAAGGTAACAGTTTTGGGGGTGACCATGCAGAAAGGGCTATTTCCAACATCTTTCAATTTGAATATTACGCTTATAAAATGTAATAGGATAATTACAATGTTATCCAAATAGGGATATAGGCTTTGCAGTAGTGAAAAATGATGTTAAGAGTTTTTCACTACCAGGACATGTAAATCTTAAAAGCACATGCTTTTTTAATACATTTTTACTCTGCCCTCTGTGCTGTCCAGGGCCTACCCTAGGGGTGACTTATATGCATTAAATAAAATGTTTGGGCCTGGAAGGAGGGTTAACTTGTAAAACTGTATACACAGACTCTGCAATGGCAGGCCTGAGATGTTTATTGGGCTACATAAGTGTGTGAGACAATCAGTGATGCAGGCCCACTAGTAATATTAAATTAAAGGCTCTGGGCACCTGTCTTGCACTTTACTAGAGACTATTTAAGTATATTAAATGTGCCAATTGGGGATAAGGCAATGTTACCACATTTTAGGGAAACAGCACTAGTACTTTTGCACTGGTTGGCAGCGGTAAAGTGAGCAGAATCTTAGGGCCAGCAAAAATGAAGTCAGCAAAAACAGGAAATCTGAAGGCAAAATGTTAGGGGAAACCACACCAAGGATGCCAGGAATAACACCTACGTATTGCAAAACTGTACTTTAGTCCAGATTGACCCTCTAACGCATAATTCAGTTAAGCACCACCGACTATCAATAAGCACTACAGACTTACACTATGAATGTTCATTCACATTATTCCGCCTATCCCTTTCAACACCAGTGCTTGATGGGTCCCTGCTGCGACAACTCCCTGTGTGCAGATACCAGGTTGCGCAAGATGGTAGACTCACATGTTTACATGTTGCCAGGCCAGAGCCTCTTACCCTAGCTGCTTAGCAGTGGCATTATTGTAAAAGTCAGGCACTAATGGTTAGCACTTACAGCCCATTTTTACAGAATTTATTGTGAGTGAGACTCAGTTGGTGAGACTCACTCATAGTAAAAGTAAAAAATAAACAGGTAAGCAGATGCGAAAAATCCAGGGGGATTAAATGGGTGGAACCCACTTCCTACAAATACATACAAACTGAAGGAGCAAAAGAGCAAGACAGTTTTTTGGTGGGAAGTTGTTTCAGATCACGGGTGTCATGTGAAAAGACCAGTCTACAAGTACGTTGTTTATTTCATATGATGATTTCTATTTTGGTTCTGACTTTTTTTTAGGTTTGAACCGATTACCGGAGATGGTTATTTTTTCTTGGTTTTTGTTGACAACAACAAACGTTTTGTTTTTCTTGGCTTATGTGACCCATTGTAGATTAGTTTCTCTTGGTTTGCATTCACTAGAGATGGTTAGTTTTTCTGTGTGGCATTGAACACAAGAGATGGTTAACTTTTCTTTGCTTGTGTTGACCCCCAGAAAGGGTTACTGGGCAGAGGAGTGAGCCAGTTGCAACTGCTTTTTTATGTAATGTAACGGTCTTAAAGATTATGCTAACCTTTGGGATGGAGAGTTAGAGAAGGTCTTTTAGTGTGGGTGGGATGTAGTCATACTCTTCTGTCCTTTGTTGAGGCAAGCAGCAGCATGCAGGACCTTTATTAGAAGAGTCACATTTGAGTCAGGGTTGTTGCCACGCAGTTCCAATCAGCTTATGTTGTTTATTCTTATAAATCAGTAGGTACAACATATGTATAATCAAATACAACAAATCTTTGCTTGTTTTCGAAGTTAAATACAAATTAGATAGTGATGCAAAATCAAGAAGATAGTTAGAGGTTGATTAACTATTTACATGTACAATGTAGGTCACAATATACAAGCCTATGAAGAGCAAAGGAGCAAAAGGAAAGGCGATATGTTAAACTTATCAGCGATAGTGTGGTCTTCCTCCCCAAACGTTTTGCTTTTACACTCCTATGTTTTCTGAAATTTGTTTTGTTGGATCTTGGACTGTGCACTTTGCCACTGCTAACCAATGCTTAAGTGTTTGTGCCCTGTATTTTAAACATTGCAAAATTGGCTTACTTCTGATTGGCATATTTAATTTACTTATAAGTCCCTTGTAGAGTGGTGTGCCTCATATCCTGAAACTGGAAATTAAATGCTATTAGTGGGCCTGCAGCAGTTATTGTGTGGCACATTTAAGTAGCCCCTAAGAAGTTGTACCACACCTGCCATTGCAGTCTGAATGCCGTTTTGAACTGCCAGTTAGACTTTTCCCTATAACCCACTTGTCACGCCTTGAGCTTGACTTTTATTGCAGATAAGCCCCCCCCAAGCTCAGTTCTAGGTAGCAAGTAGGGCAGGGTGCCTTCTAATTAAAAGGTTGGACATGCACTTTTACGTTTTACATGCCCTCGTAGGAAAAAACTCCTAAATCTGTTTTTCACTTCTGTGAGGCCCACGGCTCCCATACAACAATATTGGGTTGCCTTATTACATTTAATAAGTACTAACTTTGTTTGTTATTTGGTAGATTCTGTAAAAGTCCTATTTAATGGTAAAGTCAGATTTTAAGGTACAATTTAGAAAATGCCATATTTAGAAAGTTGGCATTTTCATGCCCTAATTATTTGGTGCCTGCAGTCTACTCCTTGGTCACATGACAACACATGACAAGGTGTAGTTGGCAGTTGTACTTTGTTTATTTCTCTCAGGCAACCACACAAAAGATTGACTAGGTGTCCCTGGATAGGCCTTCAACTGGGAAGCTGGGGGTGGGAGTATCTGGACACAACACCATTTGAAACTGAACAAGCTAAGCTCTGCCTTCACACAAAGGACTTGTCACCCTTGCATTGCTCATGCAGAGCCAGCTTGGAGCCAGGGCAGGGGAAGCTGGAATCTTCAAGCACTTCAATGGGAATTCTCCAGAAACGTATACTACTTCAAAGAATGCACCAGGTATAAAAATAGGACCCTCTGACCTACACTTCAGTTCACTTTTTGGACCTGCGGAATGTCTCTGGGAGGCCTGCCTGCTGCTGTGGCCTGATGTGTACTCCACAAGACTGCTTTGCAGCACCTGGAAGATCTGTTTGTTGTCAGAAGCCTGCCTTGAACCCTCAGAGGCCTACTCTGCTGCATGAGCCTTGTTCCACTGCTTGAACCCAGGAGTACTAAAGTGACTCCAAAGACTAGTTGTCTGGCTGACCGATCAGAGCCTCAGGGCAAGAAAAGGCTCCAACCATCTTGTACTATCTGGATACAGCCTGAGTGTGTCCTAACACCCTCCTCTCACCAAGTGGTGCTCTTCCAGTCCCGAATCCTTGGCTGTGGTGCTAAATGTGTCCAGATAGGCAAAATCCAATGTTTTGGGCCTTAAAACATTTTTTTACAGAAAACTGCTCTGAGAACTGAGAGGAGACAGGGACCAGCCTCCTTGTCTAGCTGCCCAAGGTGTATCACTGGTCTGCCTGACCTTATGGCAGCTCTCTCTACATTCTTCTCCACAGCAGCAAATCCTTTTCAGCGCTCCTTCGCCAAAGGGGTATCAGCCTTGTGGAACTCTTGTTGGATACAGCTTTCAGCTTCATCCCACAGGAGACTTTCGACTATCAAAAAAGAGAATAAGTCCGAACCAAGAAATCTTACTCGCAACTTCATCCAAGCGGCTCCCTGACGACAATGCCTCCTCCTCGGACACAGCCTGCAGCCTTGCCCTCTGAACTTTACCTTCTCAGAACACTTATTCCTTTAATATTCCAAAGGTGAGCGGTGGCAGCCCCAATCCACTTTTTATATCCACCAACGCCTGCTCCATTGCAGTGTGCTATATTTTTTTACTTTGACCCAGTCTTGCGCGACTAGATATCCATGTCTGGCGCCTTGATGTTTTAGGGCCTAGTTTTTATCTTAAACTTTGAAAATTCATAACTCTGGTTCAAATGATTGGATGTTTGTCATTTTGGTATCAAATAATGTATAAAAATGTAGTCTGTTGGGGTGGGCTTTTTCTTTGGTTGTGTTTTCACGTTAACACTGTTTGTGTGCTACATACCTACTTTCCAGATTGGCTCTAAATTAAGCCTGACTGCTTTTGTACCTAGCTACCAGAGGGTTAATGGAATTTAGTGGCTTTTGTGGTTTACCCTGAGAGGAATGTTTGTGGCTGTAGCTGTGGATGTGGCTTGAGCAGAACACAATTTCCCATACAAGAAAACATAAAAGAAAGACAAAGTACATAAATGAAATATGGACAAACACATGCTCAGTGTTCAAAGGATTGTGTCAGCATTCAGCCAATTTAGTTAATATTCAAGTGGATCCCTACCGAAATAAGAAGGACGGTCACCCAGGCCCTCTTCAGCAGTAGACTGGACTACGGAACGCACTCTACGCAGGAGCCCTGGCCAAACTCCTGAAACGGCTTCAACGCATCCAGAACACCTCCGCACGCCTGATCCTCGACATCCCTTGCCGCAGCCACATCACCCCCCACCTGGGAGACCTGCACTGGCTCCCTGTCAACAAGAGGATAACCTTCAAACTACTCACCCACGCACACAAGGCACTCCACAATACTGGACCAACGTACCTCAACAGCCGACTCAGCCTCTACACCCCCACCCGCCAGCCCCTCTCTGCAGACCGCGCCCTCGCCACCGTCCAACACATCCGAAGAGCGACCGCCGGTGGCAGATCATTCTCCCACCTCGCCGCCAAGACATAGAACACCCTCCCCATCCGCCTACGGCAGACGGAAGACCTTCTGACCTTCAGAAGACTTCTCAAGACGAGGCTCTTCAAACAGTAGCAGCTTCCCCCCCCCCCCCCCCCCCCCAGAGCCTTGAGACCCTCACGGGTATGTAGTGCGTTTTACAAATGCTATGATTGATTGAATTTAGGAACTTCTGGGCTACCGTTTAAAACTCTGTCCTTCTATAAGGCGACAGGGCAACGTAGAGCTTTAACTTGGCCAGCACTTAGAAGGGCAGGCTATTGTTTATCATCATAAGGTGAAGCGCTTTCTGCCTTCTTAATTTAAAAGCAGGCACTTGGTTAAATAAACAGAAAACATGCTTTTCTTGTAAAAGTACCTACAGTGTACCATGATTTTAAAGGTTGTGACATTTCCACTTATTTTACAAGAAGAAATACACAGAAATGTTACATATAGTGGGAAGACAAAAGCTTGAGAAAGTTCTACAATATATTATGACCCAAAAAATGAAAAGGTGGCACAGTGCTAAAATAGAGAAAACGCGAAAGCAAAATGCAGGCCTCGTGCCGCACGCAGGAAACACAAAAGAACTGGCCGTGGAAAACGGCTATTAATAAGAGAACAATAGTGAGACCCGAAGTGAAGGACACAAAGAAAAGTAGTTGCTTCTTGAAATATATTTCAGGCAACATGACATTTACATAGTTCATCGGAGGATAGCACAAATAAAGATGAGCGAACGGCATTAAAAGAAACGAAAAAAAAGCACGTTGAGGCAGTGCGGCATGACACGCGATCAGATTTTACATTTATATCTATTCTTATTTGATTTTCTCATAAATAAATTGTAAGACTCTGAAACTCCTGCTGCTCCCATAGGATACATGCATACATCCACGCATCAACACATTAAAATAGCAGCAATGGCACACAAAATGACATCGTTCCGTTTCCATACAGAATCATCCCGGGAAAAGTCGTGCAACAGGTAATTGAAATTAGGAAAGCTCATGTCAAAAAATGTATCCCAATGCCAACCATATGAGAAGATTTGAAAATATTGGGTAGGAAACGTAATTACAGAAATGGTAAAAAGAACAGACACGTCGTTGTGTACAAAGTCACAACAATCCTAAAGCGATCAAAGTTCAGGGGTCAATAGGCAGATAGTAGAAATGCTAATCATCCATATGTGTAAAGTTGTTGGACTTTCAACAATATTTGCCATCCTATGTATAGGGACCTATTACTTAGTGAGTGTTGCACCTAATGATAAGCAGATTGTCCTATTTATTCCAGTTGTGTATTGATATCCACTTCTTACAGCCCAACACGTGAAAATGTCTCCTGTGTTCCAGCTATTTCAGATGATGCTTGTATGTGAGAACACAGTTTACAGAGATATCGTCTGACAGCGATATTGTGTCCTAAATATCATTTCTGAAAATATCGCCCCATTGATGTTGGACGAAATTTTTGGAAACGACATTTGGGAGACTATGAAGTATATTTATTACAATGGTAACGGGGCTGGACTGTCCGTAGCAGGGACCAGACATTTCCCCAGTGGGCTGGAGGAGTGGGGATCTAGCACTGATACACCTTCCCCCCTCCCCCCCCTCCCCCGCTCTCAGGACCTGTCAAGCAGCAATCTGCCAAAGCTGGTTGCTCTTCCCAGTCCGGTCCTGAATGGTGGTGCAGGGCAGTGCAGCAAAAAGTTACCTTTCTGCCTCACCCAGTGCACCTACGAAAGGTTCAGGAATGCACCGTATTTATCCAATCAATACAGTGCATTCCTGTCCTTTCCCCCTGCACTGGTGCTGTTTTGGCAGCCTAGTGTCAACACAGACACCCTTGCACTCTGGTACAAGGGTGCCTGTGTTGTCGGCAGCATTGTTTTTGTGCAGGCAAGGACACCTTCCTTCACAAAAATAATCTTGGGAGGCTTTTTTCTCTTTCTATATGTCCGCGCCGGAGTGTCACAAAATGTGACGCTATGGTGGCACAAAGGGGCTTATAAATGTGCCCCTATATTTATGTCAGAAGATATTCTAAGAATTATATTCTGTTACCACAATAAAAGAGTGCCCTATTCCTGACTGATGAATCAGGACCATGCCCTTGAAATTATAAATGCATTTTGTAACATATACACTCCAAACTATATTGCCCCTTCGTGCAATTCCAAATCAGGTGAACAGAAAAACAGAGCTCTAAGTGAGAAAGCATGTAAGACAAATTGTAAGGTTTATGAGCCTTGCAGAATGACTGCAAAGATGGGATGACCCTAATATTGATGGGAAACGGGCTCCAGAGCATTGGAGCACCAACAGTGAAACTGCAGTTGCCACAACTCACACACCTAGGAAAAGGCAACACATGGAGGTTGGTTGGCAGGGTAAGTGGTGAATGTGTGCAGAAGTATGGTTTTGAAGGTTGGAGGATCTCTTTCTCATTGGCATTTATAGAGGGTTTTACGTTTGATGCTGGCTCTTAAAGGAAGGCAGTTATAGTGGTATGATTAAAAGTGCATGGGGTTCCTTCTTTAGATGGGACAGAACCTCACGGCTGTGTTTTTAAAACCTTATTAGAGATGGACATTCCTGTAGCCAAAGGAATAGCATTACCAACACTGGTGTTCAATAGAGAACTCCATTGAATAAATACTCTTATTTGTTTTGCCAAACTTCACAAAGGTGATGGGATAAACCAAACAATGATGCAGAAGGGTAAACTTTGGGTACTGGCACCTCTTTCACTAAAATCACAGGATCTGTGGACAGCCTCTAAGTCACTGATCCAGCGAGCCAGCCATTTCCAAGGTCCAATAAGAGTCACCCTAATTTGATTATGATAAATAACTATACTAGTTTGGCAGGCAACCCTATTTGGTCAGTTCCTACTCAAAAACGATCAAGACTTTTCCAACTCTGGCCTATCCGCCCAGGTGGCTGGCAGGTTCTATTGACTTAACATGCAGATGGTATCAAGTGGAAGAATCAATACTCCACGTCACCTGCATTTGTCCAGCACTCCTCTCAGAGCACAAACTCTTGCTGCACCCTAAGTTTAAGTCCCTAGAAGTGTGCGGCGGTAGACAAATTGTCGTAGAGTACTACAATGGGACAAACATCAGGCTTAACTCCCAGGGGATTAGATTTCTCAACACAGCGCAAAAAGACTACCGCCTCCCACTGAGCAGTTGCCCACAAACTGGCATTCTAGCTGAATGGACAGGCAGACATTAGCTCCACTTCGAACAGTCTGGCACTTTGGCACTTTAAGCATACTTGCACATGTTTCTAACTGTGTTAGCACTTTGGCACTTTAAGCACAAACGTATGCCTTAAGTTAATTTGGTCTTTTAGGACATTTCTGAAACCCTGTATTGAGAACATATTTTAAACCTTTATTGTGTAATATATTGATAACAGATTTTAAACCTGTACTGTGCGATGTTTTTAAAGCCATTGTGCTTTGGTTATTACAAAGGTTTTTACTAACTAAGAAGTCAAATACTTTTGTCGTTTGATAATAACACTTTCTTCTGGCTCCAACAGCTCTATCCACAACGTTTCTCAAGTATGTCTCTCACCACCCTATAGTTTTGGCTTTCGTTTTTAAGTGTAGAAGTCCAGGCATCAGATTTCTCAACAAGACACATTTGAGAAAAATACTTGAGGATTATGAGGCTGTATATAGAAATGGTTAAGATTAAACTATTTTTTAAAGGGTGAGTTGATCTGTAAATTATTATGTTACAGAATTCCTACGTGGGGGGTAATCTGGAGAGGAAAGCTGCAAGGCGAAAATGCTAAACACCAAGGAAACTTAATCAAAGGGTTGAGGAAGGCACTGAGAGCATCTATATTGCATCAGCAGAATATGGTTTTCCTGCCTGATAAAGGTGTCAAGTAGCTATTTTGATCAAGGGTATTGATTCACTAGTATTGAAGAGGGAATTTGAGATTGTCTGAAAACAGAACTCTGTGGATCCACTCTCTTTGGCCTGGAGGTCTGTTAACCTCTTGTAGGTTGAAATATGGTAAAACAATGTAAAGAAAACAGATGTATGTATGTATGCAGGTATGAATAAGGCATCAGAGCACTGTACATGTTCAAAGGACAAATATAAAGTCAACAAATAATAAGAGAGGAAGCTGTGTTGTGGATGGTTTATGCATTATGATGTAGTGTTGCTCAAAGCGTTGAGTCTTCAACTCCTTACTATAATATAGCAGTGTTGGGGCAGTTGGAATGGATGCAGTGACGTTGTTCCAGATCCTAGATGCATAGAAGGAAAAGGTATGCTGTCTTGTTTTTTTCTTTTTTGCACTTCCTAGTCTGCAGTCTGATGGTGTTCTCCCTGTGGGTGTGTCAAATTTCAGCAGAAATGGTGAGCTTGTCTGCAACATAAGCACAGGTGCCCGTCATGATATATTTGTAAAGGTTGTATGACAGAACCACACATGCCATTACCACGCATGCCTTTACAACGTGGTCATTACAACGCATGCATTTTTACCACGCATACTTTTACCACAAATGTTTTTACCATGCATATGACTTTACCATGCATAACTTTACCAAGGAAATGTAAGTATTTTACAGGTAAGTATTAGCCCTGTATATATACATATAGAGGCTTTACACTTACCTGTAAAATATTTGTGTTTTCATTGTAAAGGCATGCATGGTGAAAGCATATACATACATATGTATATATATATATATATATATATATATATATATATATATATATATATATATATATATATATATATATATATATATATATATATATATATATATAAATATAACAACGAAGGTGCCTGCTATGGAAGAGCCCACAACCGGTGAGTATTAGAGCTGAAAAGTCTTTATTGAAGGCACTGCATGCAGAGAAAAACTCGATGACATCAAAGGAGTAAAGTCTTGCTTCCCGACGCGTTTCGTGCTCAACAGCACTTAGTCATGGGCTGCATGCTCAAAGTTCGGAAACGCGGCAAAGCGCAATTTAAAGGCATCAGCATTGACAAAAATCCCGCCTCAGTGGGCGTGGCCACCGTCAGTGGCATCTTGGATCTTGTAGTCTGTGCTTAGTTTTACCCCAGTGGGCTGCATGCCGCTTTCCAAACTAATGAAGTTTAATGGATCCCAAGTGGGTTGTGTACATCAGTCCTCGCTGCTGCAACGGAATGATCCTTCAGTAAACAGCCACCAGCTTCCTTTCGCCGGAGGGTCGAGTGATACTCCAGCAGGTCTGTAACACAGCAGGGCTCTTCCGCGGTCCAGGCGGAACCGCCATACATCCAACAACGAAGGTGCCTGCTATGGAAGAGCCCACAACCGGTGAGTATTAGAGCTGAAAATTCTTTATTGAAGGCACTGCATGCAGAGAAAAACTCGATGACATCAAAGGAGTAAAGTCTTGCTTCCCGACGCGTTTCGTGCTCAACAGCACTTACTCATGGGCTGCATGCTCAAAGTTCGGAAACGCGGCAAAGCGCAATTTAAAGGCATCAGCATTGACAAAAATCCCGCCTCAGTGGGCGTGGCCACCGTCAGTGGCATCTTGGATCTTGTAGTCTGTGCTTAGTTTTACCCCAGTGGGCTGCATGCCGCTTTCCAAACTAATGAAGTTTAATGGATCCCAAGTGGGTTGTGTACATCAGTCCTCGCTGCTGCAACGGAATGATCCTTCAGTAAACAGCCACCAGCTTCCTTTCGCCGGAGGGTCGAGTGATACTCCAGCAGGTCTGTAACACAGCAGGGCTCTTCCGCGGTCCAGGCGGAACCGCCATACATCCAACAACGAAGGTGCCTGCTATGGAAGAGCCCACAACCGGTGAGTATTAGAGCTGAAAATTCTTTATTGAAGGCACTGCATGCAGAGAAAAACTCGATGACATCAAAGGAGTAAAGTCTTGCTTCCCGACGCGTTTCGTGCTCAACAGCACTTAGTCATGGGCTGCATGCTCAAAGTTCGGAAACGCGGCAAAGCGCAATTTAAAGGCATCAGCATTGACAAAAATCCCGCCTCAGTGGGCGTGGCCACCGTCAGTGGCATCTTGGATCTTGTAGTCTGTGCTTAGTTTTACCCCAGTGGGCTGCATGCCGCTTTCCAAACTAATGAAGTTTAATGGATCCCAAGTGGGTTGTGTACATCAGTCCTCGCTGCTGCAACGGAATGATCCTTCAGTAAACAGCCACCAGCTTCCTTTCGCCGGAGGGTCGAGTGATACTCCAGCAGGTCTGTAACACAGCAGGGCTCTTCCGCGGTCCAGGCGGAACCGCCATACATCCAACAACGAAGGTGCCTGCTATGGAAGAGCCCACAACCGGTGAGTATTAGAGCTGAAAATTCTTTATTGAAGGCACTGCATGCAGAGAAAAACTCGATGACATCAAAGGAGTAAAGTCTTGCTTCCCGACGCGTTTCGTGCTCAACAGCACTTAGTCATGGGCTGCATGCTCAAAGTTCGGAAACGCGGCAAAGCGCAATTTAAAGGCATCAGCATTGACAAAAATCCCGCCTCAGTGGGCGTGGCCACCGTCAGTGGCATCTTGGATCTTGTAGTCTGTGCTTAGTTTTACCCCAGTGGGCTGCATGCCGCTTTCCAAACTAATGAAGTTTAATGGATCCCAAGTGGGTTGTGTACATCAGTCCTCGCTGCTGCAACGGAATGATCCTTCAGTAAACAGCCACCAGCTTCCTTTCGCCGGAGGGTCGAGTGATACTCCAGCAGGTCTGTAACACAGCAGGGCTCTTCCGCGGTCCAGGCGGAACCGCCATACATCCAACAACGAAGGTGCCTGCTATGGAAGAGCCCACAACCGGTGAGTATTAGAGCTGAAAATTCTTTATTGAAGGCACTGCATGCAGAGAAAAACTAGATGACATCAAAGGAGTAAAGTCTTGCTTCCCGACGCGTTTCGTGCTCAACAGCACTTAGTCATGGGCTGCATGCTCAAAGTTCGGAAACGCGGCAAAGCGCAATTTAAAGGCATCAGCATTGACAAAAATCCCGCCTCAGTGGGCGTGGCCACCGTCAGTGGCATCTTGGATCTTGTAGTCTGTGCTTAGTTTTACCCCAGTGGGCTGCATGCCGCTTTCCAAACTAATGAAGTTTAATGGATCCCAAGTGGGTTGACCGCGGAAGAGCCCTGCTGTGTTACAGACCTGCTGGAGTATCACTCGACCCTCCGGCGAAAGGAAGCTGGTGGCTGTTTACTGAAGGATCATTCCGTTGCAGCAGCGAGGACTGATGTACACAACCCACTTGGGATCCATTAAACTTCATTAGTTTGGAAAGCGGCATGCAGCCCACTGGGGTAAAACTAAGCACAGACTACAAGATCCAAGATGCCACTGACGGTGGCCACGCCCACTGAGGCGGGATTTTTGTCAATGCTGATGCCTTTAAATTGCGCTTTGCCGCGTTTCCGAACTTTGAGCATGCAGCCCATGACTAAGTGCCGTTGAGCACGAAACGCGTCGGGAAGCAAGACTTTACTCCTTTGATGTCATCGAGTTTTTCTCTGCATGCAGTGCCTTCAATAAAGAATTTTCAGCTCTAATACTCACCGGTTGTGGGCTCTTCCATAGCAGGCACCTTCGTTGTTGGATGTATGGCGGTTCCGCCTGGACCGCGGAAGAGCCCTGCTGTGTTACAGACCTGCTGGAGTATCACTCGACCCTCCGGCGAAAGGAAGCTGGTGGCTGTTTACTGAAGGATCATTCCGTTGCAGCAGCGAGGACTGATGTACACAACCCACTTGGGATCCATTAAACTTCATTAGTTTGGAAAGCGGCATGCAGCCCACTGGGGTAAAACTAAGCACAGACTACAAGATCCAAGATGCCACTGACGGTGGCCACGCCCACTGAGGCGGGATTTTTGTCAATGCTGATGCCTTTAAATTGCGCTTTGCCGTGTTTCCGAACTTTGAGCATGCAGCCCATGACTAAGTGCTGTTGAGCACGAAACGCGTCGGGAAGCAAGACTTTACTCCTTTGATGTCATCGAGTTTTTCTCTGCATGCAGTGCCTTCAATAAAGAATTTTCAGCTCTAATACTCACCGGTTGTGGGCTCTTCCATAGCAGGCACCTTCGTTGTTGGATGTATGGCGGTTCCGCCTGGACCGCGGAAGAGCCCTGCTGTGTTACAGACCTGCTGGAGTATCACTCGACCCTCCGGCGAAAGGAAGCTGGTGGCTGTTTACTGAAGGATCATTCTGTTGCAGCAGCGAGGACTGATGTACACAACCCACTTGGGATCCATTAAACTTCATTAGTTTGGAAAGCGGCATGCAGCCCACTGGGGTAAAACTAAGCACAGACTACAAGATCCAAGATGCCACTGACGGTGGCCACGCCCACTGAGGCGGGATTTTTGTCAATGCTGATGCCTTTAAATTGCACTTTGCCGCGTTTCCGAACTTTGAGCATGCAGCCCATGACTAAGTGCTGTTGAGCACGAAACGCGTCGGGAAGCAAGACTTTACTCCTTTGATGTCATCGAGTTTTTCTCTGCATGCAGTGCCTTCAATAAAGAATTTTCAGCTCTAATACTCACCGGTTGTGGGCTCTTCCATAGCAGGCACCTTCGTTGTTGGATATATAAATATAAATATATATATATATATATATATATATATATACATACACACACACACACATATTATCTACTGGCGGTCGCCAGTAGATAGTTATAGTTAGGACTGTGTTTCCATAGGAAATCCGCAACATTCTATTTGGAATAACTTTGGTGCCGGTTGACGAATCCTCGCGAAATTTTCAAAATAGGTGGGGCACTCCGCTCCGCTCCTACCCTGAAAGTCTCGGGGGGATTCGTCAAGCGGGGGATGAGAAAAAAGGGGGGTCCCAAAACGCGTTTTCCCAATGCAATTTTCCATAGGGACATTTAGTCCAAGGTACAGCCCGAACGGCTGAACAGAATTACTCGAAATTTGGCAGAGAGGTAGTCCTCAGGTCAGGGAAGCGCCTTTTGCAGGTCTGGTGTCAATCTGTTCAGTAGTTCCTGAGAAAATCAAAAGTAAAATCATATACATATGTGGGCGGAGCCCAACCACACATCTCATCCTGAGATCTGATTGGCTGTCAGCACTTCATCCAAGAAGTGTTGGCAGCCATCTTGGGACCAATATACATGATAGCACCTCATTAAAAAGCATTGCAGTTAATAGAAGGTTTTAAGACTTTAGTTACATTATAAATCATTTGTTGATGGTACCATACTCATTTTAGGAATAGTGGTATGTTCTAAGGTGATTTCACCATGTGAAAAAGCCTTCTGCTGGGATATCATGATTGAGAGAAAAATATTTTCTCATGCTTTTCCCACAGAGGTTTGGAAGGTGATCTATAAGCTAAACTGAGAGCTTATTTTCTGTAAATTCACATTATCTTTCTCAGTCATGTGAGAATGAAGTCTGACATTCTCAGTAAAACATGTACATCCAACAAGGGCAGAGACTGTCAGTTGATTCCTTTGTGCTCTACTGCAGCTTCCCAGAGTGTTCCAAAGAACAACTAGAGCGCTAACAGTCCTACTTATGATAAACATATGGCACACCTGAAACCATCTTGCTTGGATTAAAGTGGTAACTCTTAAAACATATCATTTAAAAAGGAACAAAATGAGGGGGTTCATTTTTCCATAAAAAGTATGATTAGTGCTGCAGAAAGAAAAATTAGGGCACATTTTGAGTGACTTCTCAAATCCTCTTCTATTTCATTAAAAAATTCTGACATGCAGACTGAAACATGCACTTTCAATACCAGCAGCAGTTTTCCCTGGTGAGCAGTAGTTTTACTACAGTGATCTAATGAGCAAAAAGAGTGCTAACATTCTGAATTTATGGCAAATGTGTGACACATCTGAATGCCTTCTTGATAGAATCAAAGTAAAAAACTGAAAGTATTTCCTACTGAGGAGACTGCAGTAAATGAGGAAATTAGGAAACTTCATAACAAATAAGTCTCCCAAGATGGCCACCAGAGACAAAAGAGCCCAAATGTAGCCCAAATATCACCCAGATGTAGCCCAAGTATAGCCCAATGACAGAATGTCCCAGAGTGTCCTTAAAAACAACTAGAGCGCTTACTGTCTTCATTATGACAAAAGTATGGCACACCTGAAGCCATCTTGATTGGAATAAACTGGTAACACTTAAAACATTTAATTTAAAAAGGAACACAATGAGGGGGTTCATTTTGCCATAGAAATTATGATTAATGCTGAAGAAAGAAAATGAGGGCACATTTTGAGTGACTTCTCAAATCCTCTTCTATTTCATTAAAAAATTCTGACATGCAGACTGAAACATGCACTTTTAATACTAGGAGCAGACTTCCATGGTGAACAGTAGTTTTACTACAGTGATCTAATGAGCAACTAGAGTGCTAACATTCAGAATTTATGGCAAATGTGTGACAGATCTGAATACCTTCATGATGGAATCAAAGTAAAAAACTGAAAGTATTTCCTACTGAGGAGACTGCAGTACATGAGGAAATTAGGAAACTTCATAACAAATAAATCTCCCAAGATGGCCACCGGAAACAAAAGAGGCCAAATGTAGCCCAAAATCACCCAGATGTAGCCCAAATATAGCCCAATGACAGAAGTGTGCAAAACACTTATTATTTTGTGTTTTTGCAGTGTTATATAGTGCAGACTTGTCAGGTATAGGAGTGCTTTACATGAGCATTGGTTACATCACACAAGAACAAATTCATTTTGGTTGTAGACATGGGGAGACTAAGTGATTTGACCAGAATCACAGAATGTCGAGCTGAAGCAGAAACTCCAACCTGGTTCCCCAGTTGCAAAGTCTGCAGTTCTGGAAGTAACACCACATCCTCTCCCCTAAGTGCAACATTTAATCAAGTGGTCAACTGGATAAAAAAACATAAAGATAACAAATAATTTAAAAGTGCTTTGTCGCTATTTGAAAACTCAGAAAATATGTCCTTATTTTAGTCTTTTAGAGCACTAACCATCATTTTGATGCCAATAAGACCCTCTTAAATATGTAATTTCTAAAGGAAATGACCTAGGTATTACAGTTTTGATTACATCAAGATGACGTCAGGCGTTCCACACTTTTGTAATAAATATAGAATGTTAGCAATCTAGTTGTTCATTAGGATACTGTTGAGAGGCAGAGGCCAGGGGCACGGACTCTGAAAACTGAAGGCAGGTAGGAGGGTACAGAGGCAACAATTTGACCACACTGAGCAGGCAGGAAGGGCCGTGGCAGCACAACAGACTATGGAGGGCAGTGGAAAGGGGGGCAGGGGCAACAAACCAACAATACAGGACTTTCAAGAGAGGCTGTGGCAATTTAATAGACCATTGTGGGCAGAAGGAAGAGGCAATGGTAGTACAACCATACATGCCAACAGACCCGATTCAGCCAGGAAACGTCCAATGTTTTTAAGCTCAAATGGGCTTTATTTAAGCTGTCTCCTGTCTACAATCTCCTCTTTTTCAATGTAACTCAAAGTACTCAATACCCCAGATTTTTTTCAAAATCTCCCTCTTACCAAGTTCAAAATGTTCGCAAGTATGGTACATTGGATCATGGAAGGAAATGGGGTAGGGACATGGACTTGGATAACAGAGGACAGGAGGGACATGGAGAGGTGCACCAAACTGACCCTGCAGGGCAGGCATCAGGGTTTGCAGCAGCACAATACACCACACAGGGCATGCAGGACGGGAGTGCAGCACAACAATCCATAGAAAGCAAGAGGGAGGGGACAGGACCATGCACATGGACAACAGAGAACAGAGGGGCAAGAGGCAATGGTAGCTAGCTGACCATAATGGACAGACAGGAGAGAAAGCTGCAGCATAACAGACCATAAAGGGCAGGAGGGACGGATCAGGGGCATTACAATGGAACAGACAAGCCAGGAGGGAGGGAGTAGGGGTCTGCACATGTAAACAGAGGGCTGGGGGCAAGGGGGCAGGGCAGGAGCAGCAAGATAGCCATGGAGGTCAGGCAGGATGGGCACTAGAAGCAAGACACACCATGAAGAGCAACACTGAGACTGTGATGGCATACACACAGACCATGAAGGGAAGGTGGGAGGGGGTCAGGGGCAGCTAACTGACCACAAAGGGAAGGTGGGAGGGGCCATGGCAGCACAGAAGACCATGCATGGCAAGTGGGAGGGTTAGTGGCAGCACAATGGCTATGATGGGCAAGAAGGAGGGTGCAGGGGCATGCACAAAGGACGATGGAGGATAGAAGGGAGGGTCAGGACCTGTGCACAGACAAGAAAGTTCAGGGGAAGGGGCCTCACAACAGACCGCACGGGGCAGGCAGGAGGAGCAGTTGCAGCACAACAGACCAGGGAGGGCAGAAGGGTGTGGCAGTACAATGGACCATGTAGGACAGGAGGAAGAGGATAGGGGCATGGTATGTGGACAGGCAGGGTGGAGGTGGCAGGGACAGGTTACAGTCATCTGACAATGCTAGGCAGGTGGGAGGGGAGTGGCAGCTCAACAGAACACTCAGAGTAGATAGGAGTGGCAGGTCCATGAAACATGGTGGGCAAAAAGGATGGAGCAGGGGCATGCACAAAGACATCGGAGGGCAGGGGGAAGGAGAATAGGGGCAGCAAGCTAAGCACAGAGTTTAAGCAGGAGGTCAATGATGGGGCATAGAATTGGGCAATGGAGGGCAGGAGGAGTGGACTGGTACATAATACTAAATTGAGGGCAGTGGCAGCACATCAGACCATGCATGGCAGGAGGGAGGAGGCTAGTCCATGGATTCACACAACAGAGGATAGGGAGGAGGGGGATGGGGCAGCAAGCTAACTGTTCAGAGAAGGCGGGTATTAGGAACTTTATTGTTTTTAAAACGTGTGTCTGTGCGAACTACTTAAAATATGAACAAGTATGCAGCATAATCTCACTTTTATTCAGGAAGAAGAGGACGTTTGTGACTGTGACTCCGGGCTCACTTGGCAGAAACACCCCCTGACCCTCCACCCCCTATCGCAAAATGTAATGCCCTTGAAAAGGGTAGGTGAACACAGTGTTATATAGAACATAGTCCTGAGAGCACGATTGAAAATGAAAACTAGATATAGTGTATGGTATAAACCATGCACCAAAAAGTGTGATATAAGATGAACCGGGCGTGAAATATAATATGCAATACATTGTGCGCAATTACAGATTCATTGGAGAGCGCGAGATAGCACAGGCACTAGCGCGTGCTATGCGATATGCGCCTTGGAGTGTAATATGCACAGGGCAGTGTTGTGTAACCTAACTAGTCTCTAAAGTTGTAATATAAAATATGTGCTGGGGAGTGTAACGTTGCATATGCACTGTGACAAAGATATGGATCCCAGATTGTAATATGTATGGCATAGCACTGTGCGTTATAACATAGGCATCGAGGAAGGCACGTTAGATGGGGCAATATAACCCGTGCGAAGACAAGTGTGGCATGACAAATTCACGGGGTGGTGTTACAGTGCACATGGGCTAGAGAGTGTCATAGCATATGCACTAGCTAGTGGAATACAACACAGAGGTGTGTGGCACTCAGCAGGCAATGGTGGGTGTAACACAGCATTGGGCTCTGCCAGGAGCGCGCTGTGACTCTCAAGTGATGTTCATCCCCTTTCCAGAGAGTAAAATAAAAAGTATTACACATCCGGCAGTGGATGTGTGTTTTATTAACCGTGAGGGGGGTTTCTTGCATAGTTTTGGTCGAATTTTTGTCGAATCCCCTTTGAATGGCTTGGTGTGCATGTGTATTAAATGTGCCCGTCAATAGCTACCCATGTTTGTATAAATAAACGACAAGGGTGTCTACCGGGATTAGACATGGTAGGGCATCAGACATGTCAGAGCTTCACTAGTGGTGTAAATACATTCCACGTGGTTTCATTGTATGCATAGTCGCCTTTTAATGAATATCACGCGAATCGTCATGGTGATAGGTACGTACGGTTTGTCCAGCATGTCCTAGGTGTGTCTATAAATATATATTTTTTTAAAATAATAAAAAACAGTGGCCGGCCCTGGGGATTGGGGTCAAAAAAATATAATTAGGAGACAGGCCCTGGGGGATGGGGTCATCAGGGCCAATAAATTAGAATAAGAAGGGGAACCACACAGCCCCCCTTCTTAAAAAATTTAAATAAATAAAAGACTGGCATCGTGCCGGAGGCCACGCCCCCTCCTTGCAGCACTCTGCAAACGCGCCCCCTGGCGAATTGTAAGTTGGGGAATTAATTCCTCTTCAATACTGAGGGTCCCTGAGGGCCAACTAGCCCAACAGGCATCTCCAGTATGCGCCAGGGAGCTGCGCTGCAGACAGGTGTTCTGAGGCCAAGCCCCTTTATACACCTCTCTGCAACGCACCTCTGTGGCGCTTACTGGAGGTACCTAGTGGTCTAGTTTGACCCTAGGGACCCTTAGGATTCAAGGGGACTTAATCTCTCAACTTAGAACAGCCACAGGGCACGTTTACACAGTGGTGAAGGGAGGGGACGGGGCCTGGGGTGATGTGTGCAAACACGCACTATGGCACGTTTTAAATTGGGGATATAATTTCCCTTCAATACTGAGGGCCCCTGGGGGCAAACTAGCCCACCAAGTGCTTCCAGTAAGCGCCACTGAGCTGCATTGCAGAGAGGTGGTCCAGGCCGTGCCACTTTTTACACCTCTCTGCAACGCAGCTCTGTGGCACTTACTGGAGGTACCTAGTGGGCTAGTTGGACCCTAGGGACCCTCAGGATTCAAATGAACTTAATCTCCCAACTAAAAACGGACACAGAGCGTGTTTACACAGTGGTGAAGGGAGGGGACGGGGCCTGAGTTAACGTGTGCAAAAACGCTTATATACACCAATAGTCACATATACTAGTTTAAAACATATGTAGTTACTCATAAAGACACTATTGAGACAGTCATTCACTCACTAACACACCCATACACACACTAATCCACCCATACAGTCCTGCACACATGCTGTCTTCAACACATACAAACAGTGAGTTACTCATTCATGCACCTATGCACTACGTAATACCCCCCACCGAACCATGCAGACACTCAGACTGATACTCAAAAAACCAACTAATAACCTATATAGACACCCATGTAGCTACTCACCAACCCATGCAGCCACTTATACACAAAGTGAGAGACTGATACAGATATTTACATGTTTAAACATTACTCACTAAGCCATGTATTCACTATGATACACTTAATCAGTCAGTTACACAATCAATTTTTCAAAAACAAATCATCCATTTAGACACTTATATACCCATTTATTCTTCCATCGACCTTGAGATATACATATATAAAACATATTTAATTTTCAGAAAAACACACATTCACTGGATGATGTCATCAGTAATGTCATCAGTGATGTCATTTGAGATGTCATGAGTGATGTCATGAGTGATGTCACTGACCATGTCATGAGTGATGTAATATGTGACGTCATCAGCAGTGCATTGCGGGCGCGCGAGTTATAGTTAGCTGAACTAACTATAACGGGGGAATGTCAATGGTTTTGTACAAGTGAAAAGTCCAGCTAACTATAACACCCCTGAAACCTATGTTTTTTTCAGTGAATTTCTGAGGTTTTTTAAATGCTAATTCCTAACTATAACGTGCCTGAAACCTATGTTTTTTTCTGTGAATATATATATATATATATATACATACTTATACATGCATATATATATCTTGATCCAACAATCCAAGTGCAAGTCATGCACAAAGCAGGTGCGGACTTCAAGATTTGCTGGTGCTTTAAATAAAGTGTATTTAGTTTTTGCTGCCCACGTCCTGTGGCCTTGATCACATGACAATGCTACGCTAACACAGGGTTTAATAGGTAACACACTAACCATGTGACAAGTGATGACATCAGTAGCCATGGAAGAGATACTATAGGTCATATATCAGCTATTGTACTGCTATTTCAAAATTCAATTTGCTAGTAATAGATAGTAATAATACATCAGTACTGCATTACATCTAAAATGCTTAGAAAGCTATAACTACATGTGCAAAACTCCATTGATTGAACCTATTGTAATAAAAGAAGGCTAAAACCGATATGCAATTCAATACGGTGTATAAGAACAGATAGTATATTCATAAAATGTACAAATACATCAATATAGCATTATTTGGACAACTAGTGTGCAAATAAAAGTAGCCAGCTTCATGTTGATTGGGTTCATATTTCACAAGATAACTACAGTACAATGATAATAATCCATGATAAAGTGCTAAAAGTGCAAAACAAAAGTGCTTCTGTGTCAAAATTTTGAACTAAAGTGCTTGCTTGGTGTGTTCCCAAGCCTCACAACCATGTGGAGTCCAGAAATTTGAACTTCTAAAAAGAGATACAGCAGCTGTAGAGGATGTATACATCTATGTAGACCTTAGTTGGCCTAAGACGAGGGACCCAATATTGTGAACCGACAAAGCCATATTGTATCATCATATGTGGGTCAATGTTACTTACTGATAAAAGATACAAAATACCACTCAGAATACTAATATTATGCACACCGTAGCCAGTAGCAATGGTGGACCGTATACACATAATTGCATTCTTATAGGTAGTTATACAGATCCTCACCAATATTCAAACCCAGAGGGGAATTAGGGGGTCATTATGATAGCGGGCGGATCGCCACCGCCCATATGGCGGTGGCGATCCACCCGCCAAAACCTACCGCCCACATGACTTTTCCCCCACCACATTACGATGGTGGGGGGGACCCCGGCGGACAGGAAGACCGTCCGCCGGTTTTCTGCCGGTAGGCAATCCGTCCGATTGCCTACCGGGCAGAAAAGCCAAGGAATATGGTGGCGATGCCTTGCAGGCACCGCCATCCATGTTTGGATGATGGCGGGGAATTGCCTTTCCATGGCGGAGACTCCGCCATGGAAAGGCAGGCGGTTTTGGCTTTGGGGGCCCATTGCGGGCCCCCGGGATGTTCGGGGGGGTGCACAGGGCATTGTCATGGACATGGTGACAGGCACCTCGCAGTGCCTGTCACCTTGTGCATGACAATGCACAATGTGCATTCCCAGCATTGTGGCGGGGGGTGCTGTGAGCACCGCCCGCCACAATGCTGGGAATGGAGGATGCCACCGCCACGGTGGCATCCTAATTGCAGGTGTGGGACCGCCGCACCACTGGCGGCTGGTCCCAGCACCGCTAGGGTGGCACTTGGCCTCTTAGTGTCTAATTCTAAAATATATTTGCATTCCAATTGTGGGAGCATTTTCTCGTGATTACAACCTCTTTTGTTTATCTGTACAGCATCGATTACAAAGTATTGAAGGCAACTCAAGCTGTAGTTGTGTGCAGATTTAAAATGCCTCGCTACGGAGTATGATGGGTCAGAATTGACTATTGCCCGTAGATGCTGCAAGATTCTAATATATACTTGCAACTTTGTGCTACCTATGTAGCGTAAATCACAGGTGCATTGTAGCAGATATACAGCATGGTCTGTTTTGCATGTGTAGTGCCCTTTAATGTCAATGCTGTCTGTGGAGAAAGCTGTGCTATAGGAGGTGGGATTGGTTCCAAATTTACATGCACGACATGTACTGCATTTAAAAAAGCCCCTCTTTGGTGACAGCCAACTGATTTTGTTTATCGGTTTCAGGACTAGTTTTGACCAAATCATTTCGCATAGAATAAGCTTTGCGAAATGTGAAAGTGGGTTTTGCAGGGAGCACTGGCCTAAGGGTAGCATCCGTGAGTATAATGGGCCATTACTGATTTACTTGCGCCCTGATGTTTTTGGCCTGCTTACTGAAGGTGGTAATCAGTCTAATTTGTGGCTTTTTTGTTTCCGGTATGCTGGTGTCTGCTAGTGTTTCCACCACCTCCATCTCCATGTTAGGGTTTAATAACATGCTCCTTTCTTGCTATTGGCTTTATTTATAGCAATGTCCAATTTCTTAGGATTATAACTTCTTTCAATAAACCTAATTTTAGCTTCTTGTTGGTAATGTACAAGATCCCTTTCTGTGCTACAAGCCCTATGTATATAGAGAAATTCTGTATATAGAATGCTTGTGATGGTGTGTTGGGGATGAAAACTATTTGCGTGCAATAATGAATTTCCAGCAGTTGATTTTCTGAACAAACACGTTTCAATTTTGACTTGTTCTATATACACCTTAATATCAAGAAAGTTGGTACTTTTGTCATTGATATGTGCTGTCCATATATATATATATATCAGGGAATGCCATTTTACACGCTCAAAGTTTTCATCCTGTTAAACTCATTGAGAGCATTCCCTTTGCCGAGTGCCTACGCATGAAGAGAAACTGTAGCACCGTTGAGAGCCTTATTGAATCAACCAATAATCTATGTAAAAGACTTAGCAAGAGAGGTTATAAAACAAAACTCTAAAACTAGCCAAGGAAAAATGCCTAAATATCCCAAGAAAAGATCTTCTATTTAAGAACAAAGCCAACAGAATAACCTTAGGGGAAACAACTCAACAGACACCGAGGTTAATCACAGGCTACAACAGTCTCCATCAGAGACTAAGACAAATTTTATATAGACATTGGCGGATAGTACGATGTGACCCTGTTATAGGTCTCTCGTGTACTAAGCTCCCCCAGTTAACATTCAGGAGAGCTAAGTCTATGAAACAGGAACTTGTATCCAATGCCCCTGTATCTGACAAAGGTACCAGTTGGCTTAAGTCCCAAAAAGGATTTTTCAAATGCACAAAGTGCAAAGCCTGCCAGTATGGAATCAACACTAAATCAATCGTAACTCCACTAAGAAAAACTCCCATTGAGATCAGGGAGCATTTCACGTGAAAACTGAATTTGCGGTATAAGTGTTGCGCTGTACCTGCAATAAAATGTATGTTGGCAGCACCATTCACCCTGCACATGTCAGAATTTTGCAACACTTAAGGGCAATCAATAACAAAGACCCGACATATCCAGTTGCACGACACATTGACAGAGTACATGATGGCAAAGCAGAAGATTTGGTATACTTTGTGGCTGGCAGTGTCAAGAAAAACATCAGGGGTGGAAACAGACAACTTGCACTAAGGAGGTTGGAGTCACGATATATAATCCAGTTAGACTGCAAGATTCCAAATGGTTTGAATGCCGACGAAGCACTAAGCGTTCATCTATAGATTCAAAACTGCCTTTTTAAATTTCTTGTAACAATCCTACGAGTCTTGACCCAGTTTCTGTTCATTGGTTAATTATTTTACACATGTCTACTAGGTCCCCCTATACTAATATATGGCAGCTTACAAAAACATTATGATGCTTTATTGGTTAAATTGGTTAAATTGGTCATCATCATTAGATCTTGAATGAGGAATTTGCAGTGATCACCGATAGCGGTATAGTAGGCCCACTTGGGCTTTATTTCACAAATGTTTACAAATGGTTTATAAATTGCATTATTGTATATATAATTCACTGGTTATCTCAGGAATTATTTCTCAATATGAATTAACGATGGATCAATGTAATCTTTTGAATTTTTTGTATTATTATAATTGTATGAAAAGACACCAGTCTGAGGAAAGACTTTTTCAACGTTAGTATCTCTTTTCTGTCAATTTTTGTTTACTGGTTGCCAAGTAACCTGGGGGTGTGTGTCACATGCACGCAACCAGCATATAAGCATTGTATTTGAACTAGGTCTGACACAGTAAGCAAGGCGGATTCATTCGCCGAAACGCGTCTGGGCCACAGCTTTTGAAATAAAGCATTATCTTTGAGAACTTATCCCACGGAGTCAGTGCCTGTTTCGTATGTATGGAACCCAGTTCGGAGCTAATATAGATATATATATATATATATCCAAAAAACAGTGTGCACATGCAAAGAAGCGCACTCGAGCCAGCGTCGGCTTGAGGAAACCTTTATTCCGGGAAAACTGCTGATGTCACGGGAAGTCAATAATAGTGGCGCCAAATTCATGACGCGTTTCGGGCTTATCCCTTCTTCCTGGTGAGATGCCACTGCAGCTACCCGCACCTGCATACTTAGTCGAATCTGCCCTCCAATGGGCCAATCAGGTAAGTGGACCTCCTCAGATGAATTCTGGGAAATGCAGTGCGGGTGAATTTTCATGCCTCAATGTTCATGCTGCATATAATTTTTGCATCTAGCCCTGGATGGGCCTCTCGTGGCAGCATCAGAAAGCAATCATTCCAAAAACGCTGCTCCTAGGAACTTGGTGAATTCCAAGCCCCCTGGCCCCCTAAAATCAACGGGGTGGTGCACTTTTCGCGGCTGGGCGGCCGTGCTTAACATCCAAAAAACAGTGTGTCCATGCACAGAAGCGCACTCGAGCCAGCGACGGCTTGAGGAAACCTTTATTCCAGGAAAACTGCTGATGTCACGGGAAGTCAATAATAGTGGCGCCAAATTCACGACGCGTTTCGGGCTTATCCCTTCTTCCTGGTGAGACGCCACTGCAGCTACCCGCACCTGCATACTTAGTCAAATCTGCCCTCCAATGGGCCAATCAGGTAAGTGGACCTCCTCAGATGAATTCTGGGAAATGCAGTGCGGGTGAATTTTCATGCCTCAATGTTCATGCTGCATATAATTTTTGCATCTAGCCCTGGATGGGCCTCTCGTGGCAGCAGCAGAAAGCAATCATTCCAAAAACGCTGCTCCTAGGAACTTGGTGAATTCCAAGCCCCCTGGCCCCCTACAATCAACGGGGTGGTGCACTTCTCGCGGCTGGGCGGCCACGCTTAACATCCAAAAAACAGTGTGCCCATGCACAGAAGCGCACTCGAGCAAGCGTCGGCTTGAGGAAACCTTTATTCCGGGAAAACTGCTGATGTCACGGGAAGTCAATAATAGTGGCGCCAAATTCACGACGCGTTTCGGGCTTATCCCTTCTTCCTGGTGAGACGCCACTGCAGCTACCCGCACCTGCATACTTAGTCAAATCTGCCCTCCAATGGGCCAATCAGGTAAGTGGACCTCCTCAGATGAATTCTGGGAAATGCAGTGCGAGTGAATTTTCATGCCTCAATGTTCATGCTGCATATAATTTTTGCATCTAGCCCTGGATGGGCCTCTCGTGGCAGCAGCAGAAAGCAATCATTTCAAAAACGCTGCTCCTAGGAACTTGGTAAATTCCAAGCCCCCTGGCCCCCTACAATCAACGGGGTGGTGCACTTCTCGCGGCTGGGCGGCCGCGCTTAACATCTAAAAAATAGTGTGCCCATGCACAGAAGCGCACTCGAGCCAGCGTCGGCTTGAGGAAACCTTTATTCCGGGAAAACTGCTAATGTCACGGGAAGTCAATAATAGTGGCGCCAAATTCACGACGCATTTCGGGCTTATCCCTTCTTCCTGGTGAGACGCCACTGCAGCTACCCGCACCTGCATACTTAGTCAAATCTGCCCTCCAATGGGCCAATCAGGTAAGTGGACCTCCTCAGATGAATTCTGGGAAATGCAGTGCGGGTGAATTTTCATGCCTCAATGTTCATGCTGCATATAATTTTTGCATCTAGCCCTGGATGGGCCTCTCGTGGCAGCAGCAGAAAGCAATCATTCCAAAAACGCTGCTCCTAGGAACTTGGTAAATTCCAAGCCCCCTGGCCCCCTACAATCAACGGGGTGGTGCACTTCTCGCGGCTGGGCGGCCGCGCTTAACATCTAAAAAATAGTGTGCCCATGCACAGAAGCGCACTCGAGCCAGCGTCGGCTTGAGGAAACCTTTATTCCGGGAAAACTGCTGATGTCACGGGAAGTCATTAATAGTGGCGCCAAATTCACGACGCATTTCGGGCTTATCCCTTCTTCCTGGTGAGACGCCACTGCAGCTACCCGCACCTGCATACTTAGTCAAATCTGCCCTCCAATGGGCCAATCAGGTAAGTGGACCTCCTCAGATGAATTCTGGGAAATGCAGTGCGGGTGAATTTTCATGCCTCAATGTTCATGCTGCATATAATTTTTGCATCTAGCCCTGGATGGGCCTCTCGTGGCAGCAGCAGAAAGCAATCATTCCAAAAACGCTGCTCCTAGGAACTTGGTGAATTCCAAGCCCCCTGGCCCCCCACAATCAACGGGGTGGTGCACTTCTCGCGGCTGGGCGGCCGCGCTTAACATCCAAAAAACAGTGTGCCCATGCACAGAAGCGCACTCGAGCCAGCGTCGGCTTGAGGAAACCTTTATTCCGGGAAAACTGCTGATGTCACGGGAAGTCAATAATAGTGGCACCAAATTCACGACGCGTTTCGGGCTTATCCCTTCTTCCTGGTGAGACGCCACTGCAGCTACCCGCACCTGCATACTTAGTCAAATCTGCCCTCCAATGGGCCAATCAGGTAAGTGGACCTCCTCAGATGAATTCTGGGAAATGCAGTGCGGGTGAATTTTCATGCCTCAATGTTCATGCTGCATATAATTTTTGCATCTAGCCCTGGATGGGCCTCTCGTGGCAGCAGCAGAAAGCAATCATTCCAAAAACGCTGCTCCTAGGAACTTGGTGAATTCCAAGCCCCCTGGCCCCCTACAATCAACGGGGTGGTGCACTTCTCGCGGCTGGGCGGCCGCGCTTAACATCCAAAAAACAGTGTGCCCATGCACAGAAGCGCACTGGAGCCAGCGTCGGCTTGAGGAAACCTTTATTCCAGGAAAACTGCTGATGTCACGGGAAGTGAGACTGCAAGATTCCAAATGGTTTGAATGCCGACGAAGCACTAAGCGTTCATCTATAGATTCAAAACTGCCTTTTTAAATTTCTTGTAACAATCCTACGAGTCTTGACCCAGTTTCTGTTCATTGGTTAATTATTTTACACATGTCTACTAGGTCCCCCTATGCTAATATATGGCAGCTTACAAAAACATTATGATGCTTTATTGGTTAAATTGGTTAAATTGGTCATCATCATTAGATCTTGAATGAGGAATTTGCAGTGATCACCGATAGCGGTATAGTAGGCCCACTTGGGCTTTATTTCACAAATGTTTACAAATGGTTTATAAATTGCATTATTGTATATATAATTCACTGGTTATCTCAGGAATTTTTTCTCAATATGAATTAACGATGGATCAATGTAATCTTTTGAATTTTTTGTATTATTATAATTGTATGAAAAGACACCAGTCTGAGGAAAGACTTTTTCAACGTTAGTATCTCTTTTATGTCAATTTTTGTTTACTGGTTGCCAAGTAACCTGGGGGTGTGTGTCACATGCATGCAACCAGCATATAAGCATTGTATTTGAACTAGGTCTGACACAGTGAGCAAGGCGGATTCGTTCGCCGAAACGCGTCTGGGCCACAGCTTTTGAAATAAAGCATTATCTTTGAGAACTTATCCCACGGAGTCAGTGCCTGTTTCGTATGTATGGAACCCGGTTTGGAGCTAATATAGATATATATATATATATATATATATCAACCACCAAGTCCTATCTTCCACAAAAGAGAGGACACCGACACCAACGACTTTTACTGGATTCACAGGTTTATTGTTATCACTCCATTGCTACGCGTTTCGGCATCACCTGCCTTAATCATGCAATGAGGAACGGATTCAGTATGTGGGTTAAAATACATAAAAGGTTAAATACAAAAAAGGTCACATGGTGGTTCTACACCAATCACTGGCTAATAGACATTGAGGAAAGACTTGTTTTTTGCATGTGGATTATCCGGATACATCCTAGCCAGTTTCGTTTGCATTTTTTGTCTGACACAGAAAACTTTATTTAAACATGTAATATTCTACACCCCATATTACTTCATATTTGGTGTGTATTCTTTCTCTAGGCTAATTGAATGCTATCAGAAAAAATGTAAACATTCTTAGTTAAATATGCACGTGAAATAAGGACATCATTTTTAAAAGAAACCCGCATTTGAGTTTTCCTTTCTAAAAATTTTTTCCATAAATAATTTTATACAGGGAAATTTTAGTTCTCCATATAAACATTTTTTTACACAAAAAAAGTGACATAGTGCAATATTTAGATAAAGTGCAAGTGCAAGAAAGTGCAAAAAAGACCATTTCACGTATTGCATAAAAAAATGATAGATTCTTAGTCTTGAGCAAGTGCCCTAAAAGTTTTGCCTGAGAGGATATAACTGTGTCATATACCTTAAAATCCACAACAATTTAGTTCAAAGGTTCCCCTTCGCCAGTGATAAAATATTAACACAATGTTATCATACACTAGTCAATTGCCAATTAGTGGACATACAGAATTTCAGAATTTCAGAGAGTAACCACTAATTTAATCAATTTCTATTAGCGTCAGCATGGCCTTTTCAATTAAGATCCTTAGTAGAAAACTTTATTGATGTTTGTCATATTGTTGACTTCGCTTTTCAGACTGTTCTTCGTTATTATAATTTCTTTCTTAATGTTTTCTTATTGTGAATAGTATCTAGAAAGTAAACCAATTTGTAGGATTAGAATAAAGCAAAGCAACATGATAACTATCTGTTAATATAAACAAGACCTATTACTTTTGCGTATACAGATATTAGCGTTTTCCAAACTCAATTGAGTTTATCTTCTCTATTACGTCATGACATTGAGTTACCACAAAAATTTCTGGATTAAATAATTTACTATATACATAAAGTGCAAGTGCTTCTATATACAAAATCTAATTTCTGTGGTGTTGGTTCTTCACGGCTAAAATAATTTGCCAGTGATTTGTTACTGAATGTCCAAGCCCCCAAATTTTTCTGATCCTCTACTAGATTGGCAACATTTGTGTACTAAAGTATTGACCTTAAGAGATATTATTTGTTTACAAAATACAGTTTAAAAAAACAAACAATGTCAGGATCTGGTTAAAAGAAGACGGATTATAGATGGACATATAGATCTTCCTCTGAGTTAAGACCATTTGGCATTTTGGTGTTGAACAACATAATATATTTTGATTCCAATTGCCTCAATTTACGCTCCCTATTTCCTCCCCTCCGGGACTTTGGAGCCTGATCAATGGCAAAGTAACACAACTCATTTACATTACCATTATGAATTTCATGTATATGTCGGGCAACTGCATAATTCGGATCTTTATTGTTAATGGCTCTTAAATGTTGCAAGATTCGAATATGCACCATATGGATTGTGCTACCAACATATAGCTTAGGACACGTACATTTTAGAATGTAGACCACAAACTCACTTCTGCAGTTAAGTGATTGCCTGATCTTCCATGGATTTTTTATTAAAGTCGATATGACCTGTGTTTCATTCTTCCCAAAATTAACAGGCCTTGCATTTAAAACACCGATGAAAACCCGGGCTGGGCTTGAGCCAAGTTTGTTTACCTTTTAATTCTGGGCTAGTTACCACCAGTTCGTCTCTCATCGATTTAGCCTTTCTGAACGTCACCAGTGGTCTGTTGGGAATGAGGTCATTTAAAATAGGGTCTCCTTTTAGTAGATGCCAATGCCTAGTAAGGCTATGTCTAACATCTGATTGATATGCTGAAAACCCAGTTATCAATCTTGTTGCATTGCCCTTATCTTGTTTGATCTTAGCAATTTGTTGACTGGGTGTAGTGAGGAGTTGATCCCTACGCAAGACTTCAACTTTTTTTAAAACCTAATTTAAGGTTGTGGTCTCGAAGCCCCTTTGTGTAAATCTTGAATTGAGTTCAGTTTGTGCTTTCAACAATTCAGTACCCTCACTGCAGTTCCTTTTGATTCTGATGTGTTCTCCATAAGGGATGCTTTTTTTTAAACACTGGGGATGGAAACTCCCTGCATGAAGAATCGAGTTTCCTGCAGTGGTTTTCCTATACGTTCTCGTATGGATGCTTCCATTCGTAATGTAAATTTCCAAGTCTAAGAAGGTTACCGATGATTTACTTATGGTTTCTGTAAATTTAAGGTTCAGATCATTGCTGTTGATACAATCAATGAATTCTTTTACTTCAGCAATGGTCCCATCCCACACCAGAAACAAATCATCAATAAATCTGACCCAGAAAATGATGTTATTATCCCAGGTCGTTTTGTACATGACTTTGAGCACCTGCTCCTCCCACCAGCCCATATGCAAATTTGCATAGCTGGGGGCGAAGCAGGTGCCCATCGCCGTGCCCTGTTGTTGTTTGTACATGTCGGCTCCAAAAAGGAAAAAATTATTTGTAAGACACAATCTGCACATTTCTAAAAGCATCATAGAATGTTGGTAGAATTGTATTGGTCTAGTTTTCAAAAAGTGCCCAGTGGCTTTCAGGCCATCTGTGTGAGCGATAGTGGTGTACAGACTCACCACATCCATTGTCGCCAGGATGTAAGTTTCCTTCCACTCAATATCTGCAATCTTCCTCAAGAAGTGTCCTGTGTCCTGAATATACGCAGGGAGTGATTTGACAACTGGTTGCAGAAACGAATCTAGATACTTTGAAGTAGATTCAAATAAGCTACCAATTGCGGAAATAATCGGTCTCCCAGGCGGGCTTTCTTGATTTTTGTGGACCTTGGGGATTAGGTATAGTACAGGAGTGACTGGATTGTCAACCTTCAAAAATAAAAATTCTTTTTGAGATATAAGGCCCATTCCACGCCATCTGAAGAGGTCTTTGTGATATTTTACTTTCACCTCATCCAGATTGCTGGCAGGAACTTTGAGATAGCTGTTGGTATCTCTTAATTGTGATTTTGCCTCCTTGTTGTATGCCTCTAATGACCAGAGTACCAAGTTCCCACCCTTGTCAGCCTGACGAATTACCACATCAGATCTTCCTTTGATTTTAGTCATAATCATGTGATATTTCCTTTCAAAATTACTACAATTTTTGGGGAAATTGGTACTAGATTTCAGGAAAATATCTTTAAAATCTTTGATCACATGATCAGAAAAGAGATCAATGGCATCTCTTGGAGTGTTGGGGATGAATGTTGATTTGGGCCTAAAATCAGTCTCTGCTGTATCAAACAAGTTTAAACCCGTTAATTCACCCATATTGAAACCATCATTTGAATCATTACACGCTCCTGCCTCTTCATTATGTAATTGATGTAAAATACAAAGAGTTTCTAGATCTCTAATTTGAAGATTTTCAGATTCATCAATCTCTGATAGTTGTGATGATGTTTTCTTGTGCGCAAAGAACTTTTTTAATTTTAGTTTTCTGATAAATCTAAAAAGATCTATCCTACTTTCAGTATAATTAAAATTAGTTCTTATGCAAAATGTCAAGCCTAAAGCTAGAATCCTGATTTCTTCTCCAGTTAGGATTAAATTAGTTAAATTAATGACAGTTAGTGGTTCCATACCTATTTGCGTTGAAAGGAATCTTTCTATATATATATAGATAGATATATATAGATAGATAGATAGATATATATATATATCTATATATATATATATATATATAGATATATATATAGATAGATAGATATATATATATATATCTATATATATATATATATATATATATATATATATATATATATTACCTACTGGCGGTCGCCAGTAGGTAGTTATAGTTAGGACCACGTTTCCATAGGAAATCCGCAACATTCTATTTTGAATAACTTTGGCGCCGGTCGACGAATCCTCGCGAATTTTTCAAAATAGGTGGGGCGCTACGCTCCGCTCCTACCCTGAAAGTCTCGGGGGGATTCGTCAAGCGGGGGCTGAGATAAAAGGGGGGTCCCAAAACGCGTTTTTCCCATGCATTTTTCCATAGGACCTTTAGACAGGGCTACAGCCCGAACGGCTGAACAGAATTACTTGAAATTTGGCAGAGAGGTAGTCCTCAGGTCAAGGAAGTGCCTTTTGTAGGTTTGGTGTAAATCTGTTCAGTAGATTCTGAGAAAATAGCCTTTAAATCAATATATATATCTGAGCCAGCGTACGGTGCGCTTACGGTACGCTTACCGTACGCGTACGGTGGCGTGCGCGAGCGCGATTCTGATCTTCTCTTAGATCTTAGTAAACATTCGAATCGGCCGAAACCAGGAAGCGGCGGCCGCCATTTTCTCTCTCGCACTGAGAGTGATGATGAAAATACAAAGCACAAAAACATGTAAAGGGGCTGTTTAGACAGCTCCCACACACATAGCCATGTTGAGGGAGTCCCCAAAGATCCCCCAAGGCCAAAAACAGAATTTTTTTTTTTCGCTAATTTCACCGATTACGCTTACCGTGCGCGTACGGTAAAAAATTATATAAAAAAAAAATTATCCACACTCTCCCCACCCCGTGTGCAATTGGGTGCCGAAGGCCACCAATTGTGCATGGCTTATAAGAGATGAGATAAACTATAATATTTAAAAAAAATAAAATAAAAATAAAAATTATCCACACTCTGTCCACCCCGTGTGCAAATGGTGCCCGAAGGGCACCATTTGTGCATGGCTTATAAAAATTACGAAAAATTAAAATATTACCTTTCAAAACGAAGTGCATCATATGTCCTCCATGTGCGCACGGTGCGCGAAGCGCATCGTGCGTACATGGCCCATCTAGCGTAACGTGGGCACGCGGTGCGCGTAGCGCACCGCATGCCCACCGTGCGTGCACGGCACTAACTGCGTAAAGTGGGCGCGCGGTGCGCGAAGCGCACCGCGTGCTTACTGTGCGCGCACGGTGCGCGAAGCGCACCGTGCGCGCACGGAACGAACTGCGTTAAGTGGGCGCGCACGCCACGAATGGCGTAAAGTAACTTAGCATTTAAAAAACCGTACAAATTCACTGAAAAAACCATAGGTTTCACACACGTTATAGTTAGGAATTAGCATTTAAAAAACCTTGCAAATTCACTGAAAAAACCATAGGTTTCACACATGTTATAGTTAGCGGAAATTTTACTGATAAAAAACCAATGAAATTCCCCCGTTATAGTTAGTGCAGGCAACTATAACTCACGCGACCGCAATCTTCTGCTGATGACATATGTGTCTTTATGAAAAAAAAATATTTGTAATATATGTATAGCTAAAAATGTATGGAAGAAGACATGGGCAAATAAGTGTCTAAATACAATATTAGCATCAGCAGAGGATTGCGGTCGCGTGAGTTATAGTTGCCTGCACTAACTATAACGGGGGAATTTCATTGGTTTTTTATCAGTAAAATTTCCGCTAACTATAACATGTGTGAAACCTATGGTTTTTTCAGTGAATATATATATATATACAAAAAACAGTGTGCACATGCAGAGAAGCGCACTCGAGCCAGCGTCGGCTTGAGGAAACCTTTATTCCGGGAAAACTGCTGATGTCACGGGAAGTCAATAATAGTGGCGCCAAATTCACGACGCGTTTCGGGCTTATCCCTTCTTCCTGGTGAGATGCCACTGCAGCTACCCGCACCTGCATACTTAGTCAAATCTGCCCTCCAATGGGCCAATCAGGTAAGTGGACCTCCTCAGATGAATTCTGGGAAATGCAGTGCGGGTGAATTTTCATGCCTCAATGTTCATGCTGCATATAATTTTTGCATCTAGCCCTGGATGGGCCTCTCGTGGTAGCAGCAGAAAGCAATTGTTCCAAAAACGCTGCTCCTAGGAACTTGGTGAATTCCAAGCCCCCTGGCCCCCTACAATCAACGGGGTGGTGCACTTCTCGCGGCTGGGCGGCCGCGCTTAACATCCAAAAAACAGTGTGCCCATGCACAGAAGCGCACTCTAGCCAGCGTCAGCTTGAGGAAACCTTTATTCCAGGAAAACTGCTGATGTCACAGGAAGTCAATAATAGTGGCGCCAAATTCACGACGCGTTTCGGGCTTATCCCTTCTTCCTGGTGAGACGCCACTGCAGCTACCCGCACCTGCATACTTAGTCAAATCTGCCCTCCAATGGGCCAATCAGGTAAGTGGACCTCCTCAGATGAATTCTAGGAAATGCAGTGCGGGTGAATTTTCATGCCTCAATGTTTTTTTTTGGAAAACTTTTTATTGATTTTCGAGATTTCACGGTACAAAGACATTATAGTATACATTTGTAGCAGCCTTATTCTGTACATATCACACCCTACTTCGTGTGTGGTAGAATTCCATCGCTGTATAGTTACAGTCTTCAGTATCCTAGGATAAGTGTTACAAGGCCTGCCGGGGTATCCGCCCCCGCTATAAATAATGTCTATGCAGTATTTAGTACTTGAAACTTTCCCCAACTCCCCCCCTCCCGTTCCACCCCCCCTCACTTGTGTACGTCTGTGCCATGTGCTTTTTACCTTTCAATGGTGTACTCAGCCCAATTTACGTGTCTTGTTTATACAACACATTTACTCCTGTGCTAACAATGCAAGGCCCTCGTCGTCCTTCTCTGTGGGCCTTGATGCATTCTATGTTCTATATAGGGTCTCAGGCTTCGCCTACAGATTTTATCGCTTCCAACATTATATCCCATTCCATTGCTATTGGATGCCTCAATGTTCATGCTGCATATAATTTTTGCATCTAGCCCTGGATATGCCTCTCGTGGCAGCAGCAGAAAGCAAGCATTCCAAAAACGCTGCTCCTAGGAACTTGGTGAATTCCAAGCCCCCTGGCCCCCTACAATCACGGGGTGGTGCACTTCTCGCGGCTGGGCGGCCGCGCTTAACATCCAAAAAACAGTGTGCCCATGCACAGAAGCGCACTCGAGCCAGCGTCGGCTTGAGGAAACCTTTATTCCGGGAAAACTGCTGATGTCACGGGAAGTCAATAATAGTGGCGCCAAAATCACGACGCGTTTCGGGCTTATTCCTTCTTCCTGGTGAGACGCCACTGCAGCTACCCGCACCTGCATACTTAGTCAAATCTGCCCTCCAATGGGCCAATCAGGTAAGTGGACCTCCTCAGATGAATTCTGGGAAATGCAGTGAGGGTGAATTTTCATGCCTCAATGTTCATGCTGCATATAATTTTTGCATCTAGCCCTGGATGGGCCTCTCGTGGCAGCAGCAGAAAGCAATCATTCCAAAAACGCTGCTCCTAGGAACTTGGTGAATTCCAAGCCCCCTGGCCCCCTACAATCAACAGGTTGGTGCACTTCTCGCGGCTGGGCGGCCGCGCCAATGTTAAGCGCGGCGTTTTTGGAATGATTGCTTTCTGCTGCTGCCACGAGAGGCCCATCCAGGGCTAGATGCAAAAATTATATGCAGCATGAACATTGAGGCATGAAAATTCACCCGCACTGCATTTCCCAGAATTCATCTGAGGAGGTCCACTTACCTGATTGGCCCATTGGAGGGCAGATTTGACTAAGTATGCAGGTGCGGGTAGCTGCAGTGGCGTCTCACCAGGAAGAAGGAATAAGCCCGAAACGCGTCGTGAATTTGGCGCCACTATTATTGACTTCCCGTGACATCAGCAGTTTTCCCGGAATAAAGGTTTCCTCAAGCCGACGCTGGCTCGAGTGCGCTTCTGTGCATGGGCACACTGTTTTTTGGATGTTAAGCGCGGCCGCCCAGCCGCGAGAAGTGCACCACCCCGTTGATTGTAGGGGGCCAGGGGGCTTGGAATTCACCAAGTTCCTAGGAGCAGCGTTTTTGGAATGATTGCTTTCTGCTGCTGCCACGAGAGGCCCATCCAGGGCTAGATGCAAAAATTATATGCAGCATGAACATTGAGGCATGAAAATTCACCCGCACTGCATTTCCCAGAATTCATCTGAGGAGGTCCACTTACCTGATTGGCCCATTGGAGGGCAGATTTGACTAAGTATGCAGGTGCGGGTAGCTGCAGTGGCGTCTCAACAGGAAGAAGGAATAAGCCCGAAACGCGTCGTGAATTTGGCGCCACTATTATTGACTTCCCGTGACATCAGCAGTTTTCCCGGAATAAAGGTTTCCTCAAGCCGACGCTGGCTCGAGTGCGCTTCTGTGCATGGGCACACTGTTTTTTGGATGTTAAGCGCGGCTGCCCAGCCGCGAGAAGTGCACCACCCCGTTGATTGTAGGGGGCCAGGGGGCTTGGAATTCACCAAGTTCCTAGGAGCAGCGTTTTTGGAATGATTGCTTTCTGCTGCTGCCACGAGAGGCCCATCCAGGGCTAGATGCTAAAATTATATGCAGCATGAACATTGAGGCATGAAAATTCACCCGCACTGCATTTCCCAGAATTCATCTGAGGAGGTCCACTTACCTGATTGGCCCATTGGAGGGCAGATTTGACTAAGTATGCAGGTGCGGGTAGCTGCAGTGGCGTCTCACCAGGAAGAAGGGATAAGCCCGAAACGCGTCGTGAATTTGGCGCCACTATTATTGACTTCCCGTGACATCAGCAGTTTTCCTGGAATAAAGGTTTCCTCAAGCCGTCACTGGCTCGAGTGCGCTTCTGTGCATGGGCACACTGTTTTTTGGATGTTAAGCACGGCCGCCCAGCCGCGAAAAGTTCACCACCCCGTTGATTTTAGGGGGCCAGGGGGCTTGGAATTCACCAAGTTCCTAGGAGCAGCGTTTTTGGAATGATTGCTTTCTGCTGCTGCCACGAGAGGCCCATCCAGGGCTAGATGCAAAAATTATATGCAGCATGAACATTGAGGCATGAAAATTCACCCGCACTGCATTTCCCAGAATTCTTCTGAGGAGGTCCACTTACCTGATTGGCCCATTGGAGGGCAGATTTGACTAAGTATGCAGGTGAGGGTAGCTGCAGTGGCGTCTCACCAGGAAGAAGGGATAAGCCCGAAACGCGTCGTGAATTTGGCGCCACTATTATTGACTTCCTGTGACATCAGCAGTTTTCCTGGAATAAAGGTTTCCTCAAGCTGACGCTGGCTAGAGTGCGCTTCTGTGCATGGGCACACTGTTTTTTGGATGTTAAGCGCGGCCGCCCAGCCGCGAGAAGTGCACCACCCCGTTGATTGTAGGGGGCCAGGGGGCTTGGAATTCACCAAGTTCCTAGGAGCAGCGTTTTTGGAATGATTGCTTTCTGCTGCTGCTTCGAGAGGCCCATCCAGGGCTAGATGCAAAAATTATATGCAGCATGAACATTGAGGCATGAAAATTCACCCGCACTGCATTTCCCAGAATTCATCTGAGGAGGTCCACTTACCTGATTGGCCCATTGGAGGACAGATTTGACTAAGTATGCAGGTGCGGGTAGCTGCAGTGGCGTCTCACCAGGAAAAAGGAATAAGCCCGAAACGCGTCGTGAATTTGGCGCCACTATTATTGACTTCCCGTGACATCAGCAGTTTTCCCGGAATAAAGGTTTCCTCAAGCCGACGCTGGCTCGAGTGCGCTTCTGTGCATGGGCACACTGTTTTTTGGATGTTAAGCGCGGCCGCCCAGCCGCGAAAAGTTCACCACCCCGTTGATTTTAGGGGGCCAGGGGGCTTGGAATTCACCAAGTTCCTAGGAGCAGCGTTTTTGGAATGATTGCTTTCTGCTGCTGCCACGAGAGGCCCATCCAGGGCTAGATGCAAAAATTATATGCAGCATGAACATTGAGGCATGAAAATTCACCCGCACTGCATTTCCCAGAATTCTTCTGAGGAGGTCCACTTACCTGATTGGCCCATTGGAGGGCAGATTTGACTAAGTATGCAGGTGCGGGTAGCTGCAGTGGCGTCTCACCAGGAAGAAGGGATAAGCCCGAAACGCGTCGTGAATTTGGCGCCACTATTATTGACTTCCTGTGACATCAGCAGTTTTCCTGGAATAAAGGTTTCCTCAAGCTGACGCTGGCTAGAGTGCGCTTCTGTGCATGGGCACACTGTTTTTTGGATGTTAAGCGCGGCCGCCCAGCCGCGAGAAGTGCACCACCCCGTTGATTGTAGGGGGCCAGGGGGCTTGGAATTCACCAAGTTCCTAGGAGCAGCGTTTTTGGAATGATTGCTTTCTGCTGCTGCTACGAGAGGCCCATCCAGGGCTAGATGCAAAAATTATATGCAGCATGAACATTGAGGCATGACAATTCACCCGCACTGCATTTCCCAGAATTTATCTGAGGAGGTCCACTTACCTGATTGGCCCATTGGAGGGCAGATTTGACTAAGTATGCAGGTGCGGGTAGCTGCAGTGGCGTCTCACCAGGAAGAAGGGATAAGCCCGAAACGCGTCGTGAATTTGGTGCCACTATTATTGACTTCCCGTGACATCAGCAGTTTTCCTGGAATAAAGGTTTCCTCAAGCCGACGCTCTCTCGAGTGCGCTTCTGTGCATGGGCACACTGTTTTTTGGATGTTAAGCGCGGCCGCCCAGCCGCGAGAAGTGCACCACCCCGTTGATTGTAGGGGGCCAGGGGGCTTGGAATTCACCAAGTTCCTAGGAGCAGCGTTTTTGGAACAATTGCTTTCTGCTGCTACCACGAGAGGCCCATCCAGGGCTAGATGCAAAAATTATATGCAGCATGAACATTGAGGCATGAAAATTCACCCGCACTGCATTTCCCAGAATTCATCTGAGGAGGTCCACTTACCTGATTGGCCCATTGGAGGGCAGATTTGACTAAGTATGCAGGTGCGGGTAGCTGCAGTGGCGTCTCACCAGGAAGAAGGGATGAGCCCGAAACGCGTCGTGAATTTGGCGCCACTATTATTGACTTCCCGTGACATCAGCAGTTTTCCTGGAATAAAGGTTTCCTCAAGCCGACGCTGGCTCGAGTGCGCTTCTGTGCATGGACACACTGTTTTTTGGATATATAGATATATATATATATATATAAAGATATATATATTACCTACTGGCGGTCGCCAGTAGGTAGTTATAGTTAGGACCACGTTTCCATAGGAAATCCGCAACATTCTATTTTGAATAACTTTGGCGCCGGTCGACGAATCCTCGCAAATGTTTCAAAATAGGTGGGGCGCTACGCTCCGCTCCTACCCTGAAAGTCTCGGGGGGATTTGTCAAGCGGGGGCTGAGATAAAAGGGGGGTCCCAAAACGCGTTTTTCCCATGCATTTTTCCATAGGACCTTTAGACAGGGCTACAGCCTGAACGGCTGAACAGAATTACTAGAAATTTGGCAGAGAGGTAGTCCTCAGGTCAAGGAAGTGCCTTTTGTAGGTTTGGTGTAAATCTGTTCAGTAGATTATGAGAAAATAGCCTTTAAATCAATATATATATTTGTAAGCGCGCTCCGTGCGCGCTGGGTGCGCGCACCTCGCCGTGTGCGAGAGCAATTCTGATTGGTTGTTAGATCTTAGTAAACATTCGAATCGGTGGAAATCAGGAAGTGGCGGCCGCCATTTTGTCTATCGCATAAAGAGGGGGTGATAAACAAAGGGGGAGAACTTGAAAAGGGGGCAGAGTGGGTAGAAATTGACTCAGTAGGCATTGTAAGGGGGTCAAAGTAGGACCTTGTAGGGCAAAAAAAAAGATTTATATTTTGTTAAAAAATATCGCCGAGTGCGCGCACCCAGCGCGCACCCGGAAAAAAACTTTATTAAACAAATTAAAAAAAAATCGCATTTAAGTGTTTAGATATAAGGTGGCTCTAAAAAGAGCCCTTGTGTTTATTGTTTGTTTTTTGGTACCTACAAGTAAGTACCGATGCAGAGTCTAAGGTTCAAGAGGAAGACTCTGTTGCCTTCATCAGTGAAGTGCACACCATCTCCTCTATAAATGTCTTGCATGTCGTAACGCAAGTTGTTGTGGTAAATGGAACCCATACCATAGTCTCTGAGGAAAGCAGAAATAGATTTGTGCATGGCTTATAAAATATACGAAAAATTAATATATTACCTTTCAAAGCGAAGTGCATCATATGTCCTCCATGTGCGCACGGTGCGCGAAGCGCATCGTGCGTACATGGCCCATCTAGCGTAACGTGGGCACGCGGTGCGCGTAGCGCACCGCGTGCCCACCGTGCGTGCATGGCACTAACTGCGTAAAGTGGGCGCGCGGTGCGCGAAGCGCACTGCGTGCTCACTGTGCGCGCACGGTGCGCGAAGCGCACCGTGCGCGCACAGAACGAACTGCGTTAAGTGGGCGCGCACGCCACGAATGGCGTAAAGTAACTTAGCATTTAAAAAAACGTACAAATTCACTGAAAAAACCATAGGTTTCACACACGTTATAGTTAGGAATTAGCATTTAAAAAACCTTGCAAATTCACTGAAAAAACCATAGGTTTCACACATGTTATAGTTAGCGGAAATTTTACTGATAAAAAACCAATGAAATTCCCCCGTTATAGTTAGTGCAGGCAACTAAAGCTCACGCGACCGCAATCTTCTGCTGATGACATATGTGTCTTTATGAAAAAAAAATATTTGTAATATATGTATAGCTAAAAATGTATGGAAGAAGACATGGGCAAATAAGTGTCTAAATACAGTATTAGCATCAGCAGAGGATTGCGGTCGCGTGAGTTATAGTTGCCTGCACTAACTATAACGGGGGAATTTCATTGGTTTTTTATCAGTAAAATTTCCGCTAACTATAACATGTGTGAAACCTATGGTTTTTTCAGTGAATATATATATATATATATATATATATATATATATATATACATATATGTATTTAATATTTATATATATATATATATACACATGCATATATACGTATGTGTATGTGTACATGTGTATATGTATATAATACACATACATTTGTCTTACCTTATAAACCCACAACCCAAATGCCCATCCCCACCGAAACCCTAAAAATACCCTTCCCAACCAAAACCCAATACCCACCCTAAACCCCCAAAATACCCTTCAGACCCCAAAACCCACACCCACCCTAAACCATAAAAATACCCTTGCGACCCAAATAACCATACCCACCCTAACACCTAAAAATGCCCTTGCCACCCAAAAATTCACACCCACCCTAAACCCTAATAAAACCTTTGCCCTATCATCCTTGCATACAAACATATAATACACTTACCTGCAAAATACTGATATGTTCATTGTAAAGGCATGCGTGTTAAAGGCATATTCATAGTAAAAATTTGTTTAGTAAAGACATATGCATTGTTGAGGCATGCATTGTTCTAACTTTGTTGTAAAAGCTGTTTACCCCTTTGCAAATGATGCATCTGGTTTTAAATATGGTGTCCTCACTGTGAGTGTGCCAAGATTCAGCAGAGAGGCAAGATAAGCACAGGTGCTGGTTGTGAAAGCTTTGTTAAATAATGCAATTGGTTTTGAAAATAGTGCGGGCCAGGAAGGTGAGTCAATGTTATTCTATTAAGATGTGGGTGATTTGATCATATTTTTCAGGCCCTCAGTGAGACGTAATGCAGAATGTAGGATGTCTATAAGGGGTTCCATTTTAAGGTCTGGGAGGCAATGAAGAAAGCCATACACCATCCAGATGTGAGAGTATGATGCTTGAACAGCATTTCTAAAAGTCATTTTCGGGAAGAAATAGTTGAACTTTCTTTATAAGAGCGAGTTGGTACCAGGCTACCTTTGTGTTTTTGGTAATGTGTTCTTTTAGAGTGAGGTTGCTATTCAAGGTGAATCCAATTGACTTGCCCATTGGTGAAAGTTGGAGTTTGAAGCTATCAAAGCTCATGCCAATAAACATGGTTTGTACTATAGCCTTTTGGGTTGAGCATTAGGTAGGCACTAGACACCTAGGTCTGAATGATGTGCAAGCAGTGTTTGAGGCACTGGATGTCTAAAGCAGAGGACAGTTTCATAGAAACAGCACATTTGTGTATCTTGATGCTGTTATTTGTGAGTAGAGCACCATGTGGCTCTATGCTGTCAACCATACACCAAGCTTTGGCCATAAAATGAAAACCTAAAATCTGTCTTAAGGGTTTTGAGGATGTGGAAAACAGAAGAGCATACGTTGGAAGTGAATACATGAGTGAGAAAACATGGGAATAGGGACTGCTGATGGAGTCCTAGAAGTTTGATGGCACTGGAGAATGAGGGCATGTATGTCAACCAGTGTCTACGGTGGAGGAGTGTTTTTTGTTGACAAAAAATCAAATCAGGAATAAGTCATGTTAGTTTTCAAGACTGGGAGATGAAAAAAGAAAACTTGCTTACAGGTATCTGTACAGAAAAAGACTCCACAAAAGACAACAGCTAGCTGGGGTGGGACGATATCAGGAACATACTCTGACTCACATGAAATACATTTGGGATAGAAACAAATATTGCGTGCCTTACTATGATAATTTATTTGGAAATTGTGAGAAATTGGATAGTTGGTTGAAAAGGGTGTTAACCCTGTTCACACAACAGCCACAATCCCTGTCAGGGTGAACCACAAAAGTCACTAAACTAACCTGTGTTTAACCCTCTAGTAGCTTGGCAGAAAAACACTCAGGCTTAACTTTGAGGCAATGTGTAAAGTATTTATTCAGTACATAAACAGTAATACAGTTAAAACACAGCACAGGAAAAATCCCACACCAATATAGAAACATAGAGTACATTTTAATAAATTATTTGACACCAAAACAATAAAAATCCAATCGGTGGAACAAGAGGTATGCATTTTATAGATTTTTTGTAAAAACTTGAGCCTATGAGATGAATAGACAAGCAGGTTGGTCCCAGTCTTCCCTCAGTTCTCAGTGCAGTTTTTAGACACAAATCTTCCAAGTTTGGGATTTTGGCTATATGGGCACATTTAACACCCCGACTAAGAGTCCGGAACTGGAAGGGCACTACTTGGGGTTCCAGACTCACTCAGGCTGGCGCCAGGTGTGGGTTCAAGAGAGTGGGAGCCTGTTATGTCCCTGTAGCTCTGAACAGGAGGCCAGCAAACTAGCCCACGGAGTCACTCTGTTAGTCCTGGGTTCAAGTGATGAATAGGGTGGATGATACATTTTCTTTGCTGGCGGAGTTCGAATTATGCATGTAAAGTGGAGTTCCGGAAAAACTCCACTAACCACTGCGTGGCTAAGCTTTTCCTCACACGCGGCTCACCAACATAAAGTTGGCACTTGAGAATTTGCATATCCTAGTGTGATTTTCAGTTGTTGGAACAGCACCCACCAAAAATTTCTCAACGAGGCGGTCTACGACCGTTCGAGTTGAGAAAGCTGTTGCTTGAGTTGGAAATCTATTCAAGCGGCAGCAGAGAAGCAGTCCCCTCTGGTTTGCTGTATGGTGCTGTTCGGGCTGATTATGCAGTGCGGAACAAGCTGCGGGCAGTAAAAATTAGTGCGAGCAATACGTTGTACCGATTTTCACATGCTTGCAGAACTCCATGGAATTTTGCAGAGTTTTTATGTAACTCCACAAAATTCCACAGAGTGAAACTCCACAAGTCCCGCTCACCCCTAGTGATGTAGCAGGGCTCTGAGGGTTTGAAGCAGGCTCCAGGAAGCAAAGCAGTCCTTTCAGGTGCAGCTAAGCAGCCTTGTGGAGTAAACAGTAGGCCACAGTAGCAGGCAGTCCTCTGACAGTCCTACTGCAATTCCAGAATGTGACACACCTAATCCCTCTATTGTATGACTTTCTAAGAGGAATTCACAAAGTCCAACTGCAAATACATCCAGTTGTGTGGCCTAGGACAGGCTGCAGGCACCAACTAGCAAAGGGGAGGAAAATGCCAACTTTCTAATAGTGCAATTTTCAAAATTATATTTTAAAATCCGACTTTGCCATTAAAGAGGATTTTTTATGAATGAATGAAAAGGCATTTGTAGAGCGCATGGCTACCCGGGAGTGTCCCAGCGCTATAGACCAACATGGAAAGGGGACGGACTAGGGAAACAGCAGGGTCTTAAGTTGTTTGCGAAAGGTCTGATGATTGGAAATCAGGCGTAAATGGAGTGGGAGGGAATTCAAGAGCTTGGAGGCATTGTAGGAAAAGAGCCGTCCTCCGCTTCTGGATCTTCTTATTCTGGGTACCTCGGCCAGACACAATTCATCTGACCGAAGTTTCCTATTAGCTTTATAGGGGAGGATCAAAGCTGAGTTGATGGAGGGGTCTATCTCTGACAGTGCTTTATGAGCAATGCACAGAGTTTTTAATTTGATGCGTTCTTGCACGGGGAGCCAGTGGAGGGAGTGAATAGATGGTTTAGCTGATTGTCTGTTGGATGTTCCTGTTAATAATCTGGCTTTCTGCACTAGCTGGAGTTTGGAAATTACTGATGAAGGGGAGCCCAGGTATAGTGCATTCCCATAGTCCAGCCTGGAAAGTATGAGGGATTGTATCAATACCTTTTTTGCTGGTGGGGGAAGAAGAGGGAGGATTTTACGGGCCATTCTAAGCAGGCCAAAGCAAGTTGCTGCTGTCTTCCTAGCCTGTGACCTGAAATTCAGGCCCTGGTCCAGCCAGATGCCCAGGCTCTTGATCTCAGTCTTGGGGGTAGGAGGAGGGCCCATGATGGATGGCCACATTTGGTGAGGCTGGAAGCTGCAGGGGTTACCCAACACCATAATCTCAGTTTTTCCACTGTTTAGCTTGAGCTGGGATATATCCATCCACTTTGAAATGTCTTCTAGGCAGGTAAGGAGACTGTTAGAGTTAGGGTCTGTCTGGTTGAGTGCAACCACCAGTTGTGTATCGTCTGCATAGGTCACTATGCGGATTCCTGAGGGGGCTACGATGGCTGCCAGGGGGGACATATACACGTTAAAAAGGGTCGGGCTAAGCGAAGAGCCCTGCCGGACCCCACTAGTTAAGGTGGCAGGTTCAGATAAAATATTCTGCTCAAACAACTGAAAGGTTCTTCCTTCTAAGAAGGAGCGCAGCCATTGTAGCACGGTGCCAGTGACTCCAATATGCCTCAGACGATGAATTAGGGTCATGTGGTACACCGTGTCAAATGCTGCGGTTAGGTCGAGGAGAAGAATGGCTGTGGAACCTCCAGAGTCAAGGATTTTTCTGCTTTCCTCTATAACTGCCAGCAGGGCTGTTTCAGTACTCTGATGGGGATGGAACCCTGTTTGGGAGGAGTGAAGCAGATTATGTGTTTCGAGAAAATCTGAGAGGATCTGGTTAACAAACGTTTTAGTCACTTTACTTATTCCGGGTAGAAGGGATATTGGGCGATAATTTCCTAGTTCGACTGGATCTAGGTTAGGTTTCTTAAGTAGAGCCTTGACCATGGCTTTTTTCCAGCTCGGGGGGACCGTTCCTGTGTCTAGTGATACATTAATCAGGTTCAGTAAGTTAGGAGCTAGGGTGGACACTACTTTTTTCAAAATATTTAGAGGCACTGGGTCCCTAGGAGACCCACTCTTAATGGAGGACAGCAAGGTTAGCAGAGTTTCCGTGGACAGTGGAGGGAAGGTCTCAAGAGTGGGTTTGATGTTACGTGGGTCTGATTTGATCAGAATATCCAGATCTTCATCCCTCTCTGGTAGGGATTCGAAGATTGCTTGAACCTTGTCATTAAAAAAATTTGCTAATTTATTGCACCGTTGACCAGAGGGTCGCCTGTGTAATTTTTTGCATCAGTTGAAGCACTGAGAGATCCCTAGTCAGCTCATTTGCATTAGCAGCTAATTTATCATCAAAGTGGAGATTAAAGTCTCTAAGTAGGGTGAAATTAGGTGCTGAGCTTGCTAAATTAGCTGCTGCCACCAGAAGTGATTGGTTGAAGGATCCCATTGCTCCGGAGGGGGGGGGGGCGGGGGGATATATGAGGATGCCTGTGAATGCTATGAGGGGTGAGAATTCTATGTTGAAGTTGGCATTTTCGCAGTCAGCGACTGGGTTCCCAAGCAAACGGCAGGTGGATTGATCCTTATAAATAACAGCTATCCCGCCACCTCTGCCTGTTGAGCGGTCTACTCTTTGCATCGCAAAGCCTTGGGGGAGTGTTTGAATGATGTCGGGTTCCAAACAGGTGTTAAGCCATGTTTCAGTCAAAAATAACATGTCTGGGTCTAAATCTTTGAGAAGCATCCACGTCTCGGTAGTGTGTTTAGGGAGGGATCTACAGTTTAATAGGAAGATTCTGAAATAATCAGAGAGAGTTGGGGATTCAAGACTGATGGAAGTACATTTGTACTGGCAGTGTGGGCAATGGTCAGGGACCTTTTCTGGTGAGATGGAGTGGACACAGGAGGTTCCAAGGGTTCTATTAAACTGTCTGAACTGGGAGTTAGAGTAATGGTATTGATTGGGGGAGAAAGATGCAGGGGTTCCGGCCCCTGGGCCCGGTCGGTTATTACAGTTTCATAAACACCAAACATAAAATGCTCACCTGTTCCCAATCAAGAATTATCACTTATGAAATGTAATAGGGCAACCCAATGTTATCCTACGGGTAGAGTAGTGAAAAATTAGCTAAGGGGTTTTTCACTACCAGGACATGTAAAACTAAAAAGTACATAACCAACCTTGTAATTGTAATGCACCCTGCCCTAGCATTAGCATTGTTTAGCAATAGTAAAGTGCAGAGAATCCTAAGTCCAAAACAAAACCAATTTCAGCAAACAAATGGAGGGAAAGAGGCTAAAGGTTTAAGGGAAGACTACCCTAAGGCTGATAGGTCTAACAGTGATATTAAGAGCATGACGCAACAAGATGTCACAGTTATCGGATGGGTGCCTCATATTACAGTTGCATGAATGAAAACAGAAATAAAATATTTCTGTGGCTCCCCAGAATGTACTACCTTCCCTCTAACATATGAGCAAATAAAGTGAATGTAGCAGACTTCCAAGGAGATTGGGATTTGGGATGTTGAGCAGTCATCACACATATTTTGGAAAATGTAAAACAGAAAAGAAAGAATAATCAGATTGTAACTGTTATCAGATACTACCCCACAATAATATACTCTAGCCTGTGAATTAACCTTTAGAATTTCCTATAATTGTTATCTGAATTGAGTTCCAGAAATTAGCAATATGCAGGAGTGTGTCAGCAAAGGTGTAGCAGCACATATTAATATGAAATCCTAGCATCTTGGCCAATCGGTGTACAATATTTGCTCGTTTACAACATGTTCTTTGGGACTAAAGCAAGCAAGGAATATTAAAATATTGACCTGTTTCTTTTTTAGATCAATGTTCATTGTTAATTAAATAATGTATTTCATTAACAATGCTCTAATACTTATTTTAATCAGTGCTAGCATCTTCAACAAAAGTCTAGGATATCATCTAAATTTGCATTAAAAGTCTTTAGATTGTGGATTTGCAGTTAAACTGCCCTTTATCAAGTATAGCAATTTTGAGTTCATACCAGTATAAATTGCTCATGTAGCTTTCTACTCACTCATTAGTAAAGTCAAAATGTGTTACACCTCTTAAAAGGAACCAGGGGGAACTGACACAGAACAATTATTGCATAACAACATGAGTTAAGTGTCATGCCATTGTTTGTGTGGTCCTCAGGTGTGACTCAATTTGAAAGCTGTATCCATTCTAGAACTCTCTACTTGTTTGGGATACGTCCTCTGGCTCAGGCCTTGGCAAAGAATACAACTTTTGGTTGCGTCATTATAAAAGCCACACCTGGCCTGGACCTTTCTACTAGCCTTCGAGAATTCTACATAAAAGATACCAGAATTTATGTGGGTACCACCTCTTCTGCCCACAGATGTCAGTGCACCATGTGTTTTTCTGTGGAGCTCCATCATGTTCTCCTGAGTCTAGACGCTTGGCCTCATCATACCCAGAGTTCTATTTCTTGCACTTCCTATTTCACAGTTCTTTCTTTGATTCCCATGGGTAGATTATGATCTAAATTAGATTAGTTTATTAGGGCTTAATTTAGAGTTTAGTAGCAAGGTAATTCTTCACAATGGTGATTGGGTACCTGTCCACCAACTTTCTATCTGCCTGCTCAATTTTGAGTTGGGGTGGACCGCTAGGTTTACACCGTCAGAGTAAAATCTACTCAGTCAGCATAAACCATCCCCTGATGGCACAAGGAAATACGGGCCATCGGATGTTGGCTATCCAACCATCCTCCTTATTTAGAGTGGGTGGTCAGATGGCTTATTTCACTGCCCATCTCCGCCAGGAATATACTGGAGGTGAGGGGCAGTAAAATAAAAATTAAATGAGACCACTCCAAAATAACATGGGAGAAAACTCTCATGGTGTTCAAGCCATTAATTTTTACTTTTCCAAAAACAAACTCCTGCTTAGAGAGTTTGCTTTTGAAAAAGTAAATACTTTTAAAATTGTGGTGTAAGCTTCTTTCAACAATGACAGACACACACCAAACTTTAAAATGGTTTTGTATGAACCGCCATGATGGCAGTTCATAAAAACCCATACAGTTCATAGTAGGGATGGAGGCAAACTCTAAATTTGGTGGGCAGAGGGAAGACAGGATGGCATAAGTAAAGTCCTCCACCACTCTGACTGTCTTTACCCCATACACTAATCTCTACATTTGGCACTTATTCAGTTACAGATTTAGTTTCTGTGCTTCAAGTGCATTTCACTGGTTTTCACCTGGAGGCTGCATTTGTGGTGAGTGTTGTGACTCCAGTATTTGACCCAGTTTTACTTCTCGGTAACCTTAGCCTTGTGGTGCTGTATTCAAGACATACCTGGTTCATACAGGTTTCTACCTATCTACGTGCTATAGATGCTTCTATGTGACAGATGAAAGAGGGCACGTGTCTGGTTTGTCCTGCTGATAGCCAAGCTTGACATCGCAAGTGCGTGGAATGACACTGCATCCCCCATAGCTTGGTGGGTCACTGGTATGGATCAGTGCATGGGCCTAGAACGTCCAGTATACCTGGCCAGCAGGTACCCACAGAAACATTATAAAGTCTTGAAAATTGGCAGGGCACAGAGGGATACACCTATAGCGATGTCCATCCTGGCCGTGGTCCCTAGAGGGGGGATAAAATCCTTTGAGACCACCTCCGTCTGATTTTATGAGGCGATGTTTGATGTATTGATACTTCCTGTTTAGCCTTGAGTGGTGGTGAACCTCTGTGGCTCACTTTGTGGCACTGTAATGTGAATTGTGGAGATTCTGTTGTAATTTACTGCTGGGTCTGTACTTAGCTTGGGTGTGCTATAACATCAGAACTCAATAAAAAGTTGAGTGAAAAAATAATTGTTTTTATTTATTTGAATGTAAACACATTTTAAAAAATGGTACACCACTATTAAAGTAATTTTGAATTTTGAATTACAATTTGAATCAATGGCAATACATTATATTAAATGTAAATTATTTTTGCAAAGTATACATTAAAAAATATGTTCATATTTAAAAAAAATTAATCTATTTTTTAAATTATGTCTAGGTACATTATTTTTACATTTTAAAATAGATTGTTAAAATATTGTATAATTAAATAATGCATATGTACCTTTATATATTTGTTTTAACATTAATTTATGTTTTAACTATTTTAAATAATTTTATGTAACATTTTTTTCTATGGTGTTTTATTTTAAATACCTTCCTCCATTATTTCACGGGAGGGTGTTGCAGTACCCTTGGTTGTGCATCTGTGACGCCGGACTTACTACTATGGGTTTTTTTGTTTACTAGGAACGTACACTCAGAGTTTGTGAATAATGAAAAGTAGTTAACTTACGCAAAAGTCCAAACGTACTCAAAGGTCAAGTTACCTCTGTGCCTCGGGCCATCTATGTTGGGACAAGGGGAGATAGATAAGCATATGGTAGCTAAGATTAAGCATAGGGAGGTACTGTATGATGACCTCAAGGAGGTTGCGGTACCACGAGTGCATGCCGGTGAAGTGGTGGTAGTGAAAATGGCCAAAGTGAAGCAGAATTTCATATTTTCTGCCCCCATGAAAGCAAATAAATTATTTAAAAGTGCTGTCAAAACCCATGATGGATGCATTTAAAATTTAAGTCATGTTTCATTGATTAATTGACCTTGTGCCAACTTGGGAGGGGTCATACAAAATGTTTGTTGCAGCTTTGACATCCTTCACATCTTGGAGTTTAAACATGGGCCCTCATTACGATGGCTGTTGTATCAGGATGGAGACCGCCCGACATGTAGTTGGCGACTCCACCTGCCTAATTATGATCCAACTGCCATGAAGGTGGTCTGAACATGCCTTTTTCAATTGCAGCTACTACTGCGGCCCATAAAAGGGCTGCAGCCCAAGCCACAATTTAAAAAGGCATTTTTTCAAACTTCCATCAAGTCTGGTTCCCTACTTGGATCCATGTCCTCCCAAAATTCTGCAGCTTATTCCTGACGTGGTGGCTTCTCCAATCATGTCCATCTTTAATGCAGTTTTTAGGACTGGAGTATTTCCCAAGGCATGAAAATCTGCATTGATTCTTCCGTTGCTGAAGAAATCCAATTTGAATATCCTAGATCCTAACAGTTATAAACCAATTTCTAGGCTCCAATTTGCAGTTAAGCTGATTGAGAAGGAAATTAACTCTCAGTTATCTGCATTCTTGGACAACAACCATCTGTTGGATGATTCCCAATTTGGTTCTGCAAGGGGCATTGCAGGGAATCAGACCTTATTGCAGCCATTGAGATGATCAGGACCTCTGTAGATAGAGAGGGTAATGTTGCCCTCATCCTACTTGACTTGACAGTGGCCTTCAACACGGTCAACCATGATCTTCTGATCAACTGATTAGATTGCCTAGGGATAAGTGGCATGGCACTGTGGCTATTTAAATCTTTTTTCACAGAGCGAGTGCAGACGATGACCCCGGAAGAGTATACTTCTGGACCTTTTTCCCTTCCTTGCGATGTTTCCCAGGGGTCATCCTTAAGCCCAACCCTCTTCAACATTTATGTAATACCACTAGCAGCTCTGGTGAAATATTTTTGGTTGTCACTAGTATCATATGCGGACAACAACCTATATACAACAGACAGTATTTATCCAGCAACACAAAGCTATGGCTACTTCACAGACCTGTTTGATTTAGATTCTGCATTTTAGTAACTCTCCTATTTCCATCACTTAACCAATAACTCTAAGATTACGTACGGCACATGATGTCTCAGGCTACATAATCATCATCTCAAACAAACACGTTCTGATTGTCATTGCAAATGGACCGCAGTGACTGCAGGAGCAAATATTTACTTGTGTGTGTTTTAAAACCTCTTTAGATCGAGAACCTACAGAAGGTCTATATATCTGTACCTGCCAATTAACATGGCATAATTTATCCAGCAACACAAAGCTATGCCTTCATCTACCATGTATGTTCCGCGTTAGAGTCCGTCGGCAATATGAGTTCACCACTAGTTGTATGTAAGCTCGATCGGTACTACGTTGTCCTGACCCTGCTTCTTAGAATAAGCACACGTATGATTCAACTTCAATTTCAACTCGAATTGAAGCCATTTACAGCAGCTTAAAATTTAATTACTATGCATTTTTCTGTTACCAAGTGAATAGAGTATGGCTGCTTAACCTATACATTGTGTAACTACTTTTGTGTTGTTTCACAGCTGAAGGGACGCGCTACCAGCATTTTTCTGTTAGCTATTTAGGAATACCCTGCCTCATTTACATAGCGCCAATACCCATTAACCTAACTTATACCTCAATAACATGAGACTCGAGAAGGTCAACATTTCTGATAATGCCCCACCCCTTTTTTTCTTCAATTAGGTCACATTACCTTAACAAGATTTTGGGTAAGTTTGTGCTCTAAATCTTTGATGCTTTACACATTTCTGCATATAAGGGCCTCATTGGGGGATATGGGAATCGTGCCAATTCTAACTGTTTGTATGATGATAAATGGAATGTGTGTCTCTCTCTCTATGCTCCTATGGGATGAATGAAAAACAAAAATTCTATACTATGCCCTTATTACCTTTGACTTGCAAAGTATTTCCTCTGACATAAATCATATAACTGAATTCTCCAATACAGGATAACCTGATCAATAATGCCATGTAACTTATTCATATCATGTTGGCATGTGTGCGATTGAATCTGTTTTGGACAATATCTTAACTCAATATTTTGACAAAATTGTCCTGATATTTTGTACTTCATGTGTCTTATGTGTATTTTGTATTTTATGTTTCTTCTGTGTTTAATATCTCTCTTCCTCTTTGTTTCACTTACACTTCTGTGATTATCTCTTTCACTCATTTACTTATTTCACACACTTCTCGATTTACTTTTTTCTCCCGCCATCTCCTTGGGTCTATCGCTTTTCACACCTTGATATCCAATATATCACATGGGTCTTACTGTGACTACCAGCCTTGAAAAAACCCTTGGCCCATCTAGTCCTAAGAGTGAAAAACGTGTTGGCTGTGGTCTCTTTATTTCATTCAAGTTCTTTGGATCTGTTCCAAATAAATGAATATGCAAATCAGAGAATGCATTTTGTCCTATATTACTACAAGATATTATGATCAAATTCTTGGGCACAACTCTCCCCATCTTTACTTCTATTAAGCTACCTAACATAGTGGTTCTTGAGTGCAACCACTCGAGGGAGAAGTGCCAACCATAGATTTGGGTCTTGTCTCTGTCTGTTGCCGGAAACTCCGGACAGTGTCCACCCATTCATCGACACTAACATCCAAATTGTTGTTTCTTTATCTAGTAAAGAACCAGATTTGAATGCCACTTTACACAATTGTATGAGTGCTGTGAGCTTATGGATGGACAACAATTGCCTTAAGGTTAACTCTTCAAAAACTGAAGTTATTCTTTTTTGGAAACAACACCTCTTTCTGGAACCCGTCATGGTGGCCAGCTGAATTAGGTCTGCTCCAAATACCAGTGGAAAAAGAGAAAAATCTGGGAATATTGATTGGCAATAGACTCACCTACAAAGATCAAATAAACACGGTTATTTCCACCTCCTTCTATCTGCTTCGTGTTATTAGGAAAATAGCTCAGTTCCTCCCATAAAATTTGTTGAAGACAGTTGCTCTGACCCTTGTAACGTCTAGAGTGGACTTTTGCAATGGTCTGTATCAGAATCTTCCAAAAGTAGCCCTGAAAAAACTTCAGATGCTTCAAAAATTGGTGGCTAGGTTGATAATGAAAATTCCAAGATATCAATCTGCTTCATAAGCTCTGGTGATCTTACACCGGCTTCCTGTACAAAAGACAATAATATTTAAAGCCCTCTGTATCACTTTCAAAGTACTTCAGGGATTTGACCATACCTTTTTAAGAGAGAAACTGAGAAGCTACGCCCCTGAGACAACTCTTCATTTCAGCTCAGCCAGAAATCTGGTGGTGCCTCCTTATAAACTTTCTTCCTGGGGAGGCAGTAGCTTTGTGGAGTTCTTTACTACAAAGAACTGGAACATGCTTCCCCACTGTAATAAAAACTGCTCCCTCCCTTTTACGTTTTCGGAAGTCTCTAAAAACATGTTTTTTAGGAATTAATTACCAGTCTTCTCTCTCAGAACCAAGATGCCTCCGGGAATTTGTTTGCGTTATATAAAACTTAAAATCAAATCAGATAAGACAGTTTGCAGTAGTTGTACAAGAATAAGCAAGGTAAATTTAAAATCAAAAGTTAACAATCTGCAGTGATGATGTTGTTGGGCCAGCAGAATGAGAATAGGCTCAGAAGGGCTTAGAAGCATCCTTTACGGAGTGAGGAAATCCTTAGGTTGCACAGATCATAGAAGGGCAGATTAGCAACCTATATAGCAGAACATATGTAGTGCATGAGTAGCAACATGAAATGGCAGATGGTTTGATGAGCTGCATCGTGGATAAAACAGTGCTCACATCTAGACTCGCTTAATTGCAGAACACCATATGCATTTTTAAAACATATCTGTCTTAACCTTGACTCTGATATCATGCTGCCTAGTAGCATACTGCTGAAGATGAACATTCTCAAAAGTCCCGTTTGACAGTGGAGCCTGTGGAAAGACCGTTAGTCTTAGGGGTTTCGAGCTGGCTAAGATGCATCAAAGCCAGTCAGAACCCACTGTTCCAAAAAGAATGAGTGCAATACCCTTGTCCAATAACCTGTTCTCACTCTCTGGTAGCTTTCAGGCCCAGACTGGGAGCAGCAACCAGCCCCGGCAGATTGCTGCTTCACCAGCCCTGGGAGTGGGCTGGGTGGTGCTAGCAAAAAGCATTGCTCCCGCCTTTGTTACAGGTGGGCCGGTATTGCTGCAAAACCTGCCCCCATGGGCACAAAACTGGCCCCCATCCCTCCAGCACACCGGGGAAATGCCCATGGCCCGCTACGGCCAGTCCGGCCCTGGTAGCTTTGCACCAAGCAGTCAAGCTTATCCTCAGGGCTTGAGTGTAAAGCGTTGGCACAACACCCCCCACGCAACACGCGGCATTCACCACAAATAGACTCCAAATCGTATGTCTAAAAAGACTTGTCTTTATAATACACATACACCCTCAAATCAAAACGAGATACACATTGCATATACACTCTACAGTTTTAGGCAATTGTTAAACTTCTCTATTGAAATCAAAACAAAATGCACATTGCATATACAATTTACAGTTATGTGCAATTGTCAGCCTTTCCTATTACAGAAATGTCAAACAGTCACTAATCTCTGACTACACCTCATAACTCAGCCCCTCAGTCTTTCAACTCTAACAGCCAAAGATACACATTGCCCCTGCTGGTGCTCTGTTGACTAGACAGTCAAAACCTCCCAGCACAGAAAGAAACAGTTACTTAGCTGCGTTCATACAGATTAGACCTCCAGGCGCCCGACGACACCTGATAACTATCCCTCCTTTAGACAGAAGGTTGACACCCAGGAAACTGACATGATTCCTGTTTGATCACAATATTTAGTAGGGCCCAGTACCGGCCCGTTAGAATGCAGGTGTCAATTTCATCCCCACGTAACCATCCCAGAAAGGCCCTTCAGAGTCAGAGGTCCGCTGTTTTCCATGAACCCCTAGTTTAAGGCCCTCTATCAGGAATGCACAGATGTGGCTACCCCCCTAGCATCCAATAGTGAATTAGGAGATAGGCCACCAGGCACACAGAGCCACGTACATTGAAATGTCCACTTTCCCAAAGTAACATTTCAATCACAGTAATGTCGGACCCACTCCCACTACCAGAGAGGATTCACCATTACGAACTCATCAATACCAAACACCCTACTGTTACTATTCAGCCCATAGAAACTAATTCTAGACAGCCTTTAGCTACATCCCCTCATGTTAATCCAATGTGAAAAGTAGATCCCATCATACCAAACAAACCATCCGGTGTTATTTACGGCTCTTCCAGGTAATACATAGACACCCCTGCCTAACTTCTATCCAACACCGAACCCTTACCATAGGGAGAACTCGAAAATATAGCAGGAGACATGCTGAGCATTGGCCCACAGCTTTGTAATGTCAAGTTGAGTAACAGTAACCCATGCACACAGTTCTAACCAGGAAAAACTTGTGGCACAATCAAATAGCTACCTCCGTGGATGGAACAACCAATGCTGCAGGCCCACGGAGGCACATTCGAGATACATTCCCCTGGTATAGGTCTTACCCCATGACAACGGGCTTACGGCTAACTTGAATCAACCAATCATATATACACCGCTCTGCAGCATGCACATGATGAGCATAGGGCTTTGACACTGCACAGCAGTGCCAAACACGCTCAAGTCCTTAGGCTAGCATCCAGAGCAACTGAAAACTGGGAAGGAGAAAAGCAAAAAGTTGAAGAAAAACACCCTAGAAAGAGCCATTTCCAACAATGATGAACTAGATTTCATGATAAATATTTCACATGAGTGGACCATATCAGTGAGGCATTCAGAACAGTGAAGTAAATGATATGATTGTAGATGGCAGCTGTCATCCTCATCCAGTTTCCAATATGTCCTCCACCTTTTGACATGCAAACGTTACATAATGTCCATCCTTTTCTTCATATTTTAAGAGCTAACTATACCTCAGTGGTGGTTGGTGCACTTGTGGGGGCACATATATGTTAGCATCAAATTGCACTGAGCAAGAAGGAAAGTTAAGAAGAGTGTCAACTGTCAATTCTTTATTTAATTAAGTTGGGACAAGTTGTACATTTTAGGGCACACTTTTTTATATAGTTACCAAAGAACCATGTGTATTACAGGCAGTTTGGAAGTGGTCATATATTCCTTTAAAAAAGCAAATCACATATGTGTGTAACTGTAAATTCCACATGGTATGTCAACAAACATTTGAGCCCCATTGTGCCTGATTCATTGTGCAATCAAAGAAGACCAAACACAAATCACGTGCCACGAGGAATTATGTCAAATTACAATGTCAACCGTTGCCACTCATAATGCCATTTATTCGTTGTAGCAGAGGCCAACCCGAAGGGGGCCTCACAGGCCGGCGCCTGCACCCCCGTATCCCTAGCACCTTGAGACCCTCACGGGTGAGTAGTCGCACTTAACAAACTCCTGATTGATTGATTGAATGGAGAGGACCCGGAAAAATTGGTTTGGGCAGCTTCAGTGCACCCAACAGCAAAGGGAGATTCTACCCCTCCCTGGGAAAGAGCGCGCACCAAAGGTGGTGCGAAAATACCTGGCCAATAAGTGGCCATGTGATATTTTGAAACCCCCAAATGGGGGATGCAGCTGTATGCCAGGAGGAGACAATGTGGGTTATATGTGCACTGCCACCCCAGCACAGGTCACTTTTGGAAGCTGGGGTTGTGCGCTAATCAACTTTTGAGACCCACCCACCCACACAGTGTAACAGCATTGTTGCAGTGCTGGATAGCAGGCGAGGCAATTTGTTGGTAAGGAGGCACACCGGCAGGGCGGTGTGCAGGAGGAAGGCCATTCATCTTGGGATGCCTTACGGCAAGGTGAGTACTCCGGAGGGCGGGAGCAAGTGGAGACGGCACTCGCAGCCCAGATCCGCCGAATGGCAGGGTACAAAATGGATGAACAAGGTAGCGAGTTGGGGCCTAACTCCAGAGAGAGGCTAACCCCGCCCACCACACAATAAAAGAAAACCAACAGGGAACTTTATGACACCATAAAACGGCATGTATGATGGCCTGAACAAACTAAGAGGTGTTGCAAGTATGGTAGGCAGATAACAGAACGTCATTGTGATATGTCAGAAATGATTTATGACTGTCAGTCGTTGTGAGTTATGACCTGTCACGTGATTTACAAGCCTGTCAAAATTATTTATGACTACGGAATGAATTGATTAATGAACTGTCATGACTATGATTTATGAACTTGTCAAAATGATTTATGACATCCCGTGGCGCTGATTCATGGCTGGTCATAGTGGGATATGACTACGGTACTGAAAAGCAAAAAGTAATTCATGCGTGTTACCCAAAATAAACTGTGGCTAACATCTACCACAGGAAACAAGACACACACATGTTGGAAACTTTATCGGAAAACATATGTGAAAATTGTCATGCATGGCAGTTTTGGAGTGGGCCTGGTGCGGAGGTTATAAGCCATGGAAAATGTCTTAACCTTTGTCTTCTGTTCTCCTCTCCCTTGCTTTATCTTCACTCCTGTGTCTAACCTTTTTCCTAGCCAAGTTCCCCTCACCTTTCGGTCTCCTGCATGCATCTCCCCTCTCCAGTGGCATAACAAAGGCCCAGCAGCCCCTGCAGTGCGGAGGGTGCGCTGAGCTCCAGAATGGGCCCTCAGTGCAGTACCTTGTCCTCAGTGCTTTAAATGGAAAACAATAAGTGCAGGTACTCATCAAACTGAGTTAGAGGTGTGGCTAGTGGGCGGGGCTATGGGTGGGGCTAGAGGTCAGACATGATACAATGACAATACTTTCATCTGTTGTGTTATTGCTATGTTTGGGTGTTAAACTGAAATGCAACCTATGCCCTGACAGTATTAACAAGTATAAAAATGACAAAATAATTAATACAATCAGCAAATGTTCTGCATTACACCGCAAACTTTGCTTTTTGTTGCTGCATAATTTTTTCAAACCTGCCGCATAATTACAGTGGCCCTGATTATTATCATTGATTTGGATTGGGCTCAAGTCAATACTCATGTTCTCGTGTGCGCACACAGTCACACAGGCCGGAGCACACATGCACATTCAAAGCACTCTGCACACTTTCTTTAAAACACCTTTGTAGAGTTCCACATTCTCTCTCTTCCTCTTTCCTTTACACGTAAATGCGCACGCAAGTCGTTAAACACTCACATTCAGTCAAACACTCACACAAAAGGCTCAGGCAGGCAAAGGACACTTTCAACTCCTTCCCTCCCGTGGCTTCCTTCATTGCCGCTCTCAGTGGGTCGCCTGGATTCCAGGGTGTGCACAAACGCACACCATTGTGTAAATGTGATTGACAGAGCAGTGTCTGAATGGTATGGACACTGCTCTGTCAAGCAAAGCGTGAAGGTGACATTTTCAACACCCACACGTCCAAGAAGACATAATGCAACTGAGCTGCTGTTGAACAGTTCAGCAGGGGCTCAGCACAAGGCTCCAGGGCCACTTTACCTGTCAGAGTATCCGGGAGGCAGGCTCCACCCTGCCTCCGCAGAACTAGCAATAAATAGTATGTCAGACATGAGTACCAGTACTCTCCTTGGGGGGGGGGGGGGGGGGGGGGGGAGAAGTGCCATTACTTGAAAGGATAACAGTAAGAAGTGCCGGTGAGTACCGGCCCATTTAAAGCACTGAGAGTTCACGAATAAGTCCAGAACGGGGACCCTCCATGCACCCTGCAGGGGGGGTGCTCAAGTTTCGTTACGCCCGAGACCCTCTCATTGTCCAGACATCTTCATCGGTTTTCCACATCGGCCTTCCTCGTCCCTGTCTTTCTCTGTCCTTCCACTCTCCATGTCTTTAATCAGGATTGACAGAAGAGGAAGCACTGTTCCGTTACTATCCTTTGCTCCTCGCACAGCCCATCAGAGAGGTGTTGCAACATGTCTTACGCTTGTAAAACAAGTTGCTCAGTTTGTTGCCCTTCTTTGTACAAACACCTGTTTTCTCAGGGATCTCTTTTACAAGTGGTGCAAAACAGTCTACACCCCTGAACAGTCCACGTAATAAATGTAAGCAGGTCAAAAACTGACTCCAGCAGGCCTGGGTCCCATTTTAGTTTAAATGTCTGATACTGACCCTGAGTGATTGCGTCCCACAGTCTTTCAACTCTGTTTGTGGTGGAACGGCCATGACATCAGCTGTAGTCCAGGCAGTAGACGGGCTAGCTCTCAATTTTGCAAGTGCCCAGTCATTAAGCTGCTCTCAGATATTGCTGGCAGCAGTGCCGATAGGAATGGGGGAGGGAATAGCATGGGGGGCTCGTGCAGCGACTACCGCTAGCCAGATGCTGAAATGCACCACCTTTGACGGTCAGTTCAACTGTTCCATCCCTGCCAGAGAAGCAGGTACGGCGGATTGTCAGCCGAGTCAAGGGACGCGCAGAAAGCGAGAGATAATCCTGGTCTGCATACCTTGCACCGAGTCAGCTCAAAACTAACAAAGGCGGGGGGTGGAAACGGAGTCGGTGGCCCAGCACCTCTCTTAGGACCCCTCTACTCCTGCCACGGGGGCATGTTTACTGCCTCCGTGGGCCGGTGTCAGGCATTTCATGAGTCGTCACATAATACTCGGCAGTCACAAGACATGCCGCCGTCATTTGAGGCTTGTGATAATTTTGTGGAAAAAAACCCAAGGGTCAGGGCTCATAATTTTCATAATAATCTCAGTAGTTTTATTGATAAGCTTAAAATGTTAAATCTGCAGTCACTCGCCGAATACACAATGAAAATAGTACCTTGTTGCGTTGCAGTCTCTCTACTGGCTTTTCAGTTCTGCTCTCTACAGGGCTCTGAGAGAGTTGTGTTCCGTTCGCCCACATCACACACATCTTTGAGCTCTCACCGCGTGCCCATCTTCTAACAGAATGTCCCCTCTGCGAGTCAGATCTCCCTCTTTCTTCTCTCAGGGTTTTGAGGAGCGGTCGGGGTTACAGAAAGCGTTGACTCTTCTTGATTATGCGAGCTAGCAGCCAGGGTCAGGCGGTGCGCGGCCGCGCAGGAAGGCAATGCCATGGAGTGGGGAGTAATTACGCAGACGCCACATCTCTAACACTCAGCAGTCGGGGCGCAGCACGGATTGAAAGCAGCTTGGCCGCACAGATCTGTAAGTTTTGCCAGCAGGACGCTCGTGGTCCATTAACTGCCCATTCAGCTCTGTTCTCTGTTTGGAGAAAGCAGTTATGCAGCCCACATTACAACAAACACAGCGTTAGAAAGGGCACGGAAAGGTTATAACGGCCGCACTGCGCCCATTCCTGGAACCGTACCATACTTGTGCATCTGCATTACTAAAAACACAGCCAACAATCGTCGTATGTGGTGGTAATTGTTGGCCGCAGTTTATTACTTATTACATAGTCACACTTGTACAATTCCCCCGGACATCCCCTTGGAGGCCGGGGTCATAAATCATGTCACACATTATTGCCAATGCGATATCGCGCATTGTCAGACGGACATCATAAATCATGGGCCATAAATCATTATCCATCATAAATCATTCTGTTGGCCCTCCCTTTGTTGCCATAAATCACTCTGCCTGATCACCATAAATCAGCAGCCATAAATCATGGGTCATAAATCATCGGTATGTCATAAATCATTCTGTCACCTGCCATCAGAATTTCGTGGTCATAAATCATTCCGCGTGAGCATCATAAATCATCAGCCATAACTCAGCTCCCATGATATGCAATTGGGCTGCTGCAGGGGGGAGCGACGCCTTATATCTCCCCTTCTCTTCTCCCCATTGTTCTTGAAAGGGGAGGGGGCGGGCGTCTGAGGGCGTTTCGCCCTGCGGCGCTTCCCGCCGCCGAGAACCGGTTTGTTCCTTGCCGGGCTCTGGCGGCCATTATGGCGCCGGCCCTTGAGCCCCCTTCGGGGGCGGCCTCTGCTAGAACACTGCACGCATAACCCCTTTGAGCTTTTTTATTGGCTGGTCTGCAGCACCGACTTCTCTGAGTTGAGGGCACAATGTAGTAGCTAAACAGAATAGCTGTGAGTGACAAGAGTTGTGGGGCAGAGGAGGTAGCAGCCAAAGCCTGAGCCTAGAAAAAGACGCAGCGCTCCCACTTGGCGGGATGCATGCTTGCAGAGACGTTTTAGGCATGGGCAAGGTGGCCTCTGGCCCAGGGTCCCAGCCTTTTGGGGGGCAGGGCCTCAGAGAGGCTGCTCAGTTCTGCAGAGAGTATAGCCCTGATGACCTTGAATAGTTTTTATACAGAATTGTTTTAAATACTTTTAGTTTATTTTTAATGTGGGTGATCTGTGAAAGTCTATTACAGACAGTTTGCAGAGAAATCTGTTTATATTTCATGCAACAACCATGAAAGATTTTTTTTAGATCAAAACAGAACCTCACATATGAGAAATGGGAGGGTGTCACATGGATTGCAGTAATATTAGCGAGCTGCTGATTTGTTAAAATATTGAAAACACACTGCACTATCCCTGAATATTAGATGTTGACACATTTAGAATTTAGAGGAGTGTGCCTGTGCACTGTCAGAGCTGAAATTGGATTATAAATTCAAAGCAGTTCCAAACAAGGCCCCCAAAAAATGTGTGGCTCAGGCCCCCCATATTCCTGAAGATATCCCTGCGCGATAATGCAATACCCCGCGGTTCTCAGTTGTCACAATTATGCTCAAGGGGCGCATTACGAATGTAGCGCATTGTCCCATCTGTACCGCTTTACGCCCATAAGTGTGAGTGCCAGGTGCAGATCGGGACCATGCTCCGTAAATGACAGCAAATGTTCTGTCCCCGTGCAGTTGTGACCCCTCAAACAACACATTAGTGAAAGGCAGACTGACTGTTTCAATCATCCTCTACACTTTTCACTGGAGCTGGCAACACAGCCATATTTTCAAAGGGGGTCAGATAGCCTGCCTGAAGGTGTATGGGTGACTGCAGGGGGATGGCTAGAGGGCCCTTGGATCCCCATGCCCCTCCCAGGGAACCACCTCACGGAGTTCATTGACCTGGGCAACCGCTATGTGGTGCGCCGTTAGTGCATCTCCTGACTGCCTCTCTGCCGCTGCATGCCCATCTATAGAATGGCATGGACACAAAGGATTCTCTCATTTAGATGGGGTCGCTCCCCCATGCAATTCAGAGCACATCGCCTGAGGATCGTGCTGGTGCACATTTGCTTTGGGGCAATCTATACAACAAAAGGGGCCACAAAAGCATCTGCCGTCCCTTCTAAAATGCAATGGCCCTTGATGCACAAGATGTGGGTGTAAATGCACCCCAGAGTGCTATGCAATATATGACCACTGGGGCCGTATAACAGAAGTGCCCGGGGGCGCAACAGGCATTTGCGCCCGCTTTGCGCACCCCCGGCGCACATTGGTATTACAGAAGGGACTATAGACACTTGTGCATACCCTTCTGTAATAAAAATAGCGCTAGCACACATAAAGTGCCAGCGCTATCATCGGAGGATGTTCCCTCATTTGCAAGGGGGCGTGATCCCATGCAAATGAGGGAATCCTTTCGCCTCTGTGCCTGCAACATAATACAGACACGGGCGCAGAGGCAAAGAATCTGTCAGGAGGTGCACTGTCAGTGTGCCCCCTGATGGCAGCCCTCTGGAGGGGGCAAAAGGGTTCCCATGGACCCCCAAACATCCCCTTGCTGGCAGGTGCTGCTACTCACTGCGCTCGCCTTCAAGCTGATCTCTAATACCCCTTAAAAGTGCAGACGGATTGCCGCCTGCAAAATTAAACATGGAGCGGCTTCAAAGCAGCCGCTCTGTTTTTCACATGAATGTGCTGCCCCAGGGCAGAGTGAGTTCACGCTGCCCTGGGGGCAGTGCATCCATCCTAATATGGCGCATTGTCCTTGTTTGTGCAGGGTGCACCTTTTTAAATGGTGCACCCAGCGCAGATTCGGAAAATGTGCCATATATATGATACGGCCCCAGGGTCCAGAAATATGAGTGGTAGCCCAGTGTCTTCAGACACTGGCACAAAAGATGTAGTAAATATTAAAGCGGAATTGCTTCATTTTGAGGTACACTCATAAATATAAAAAATACACAAAAAAAGTAATTAGACATTATGCAAAACAAGACCATCGACAATAAATAGCCAGTGAAGAATGAAAGGGCTTTAATATCATTTTCTATGACCTGCTCCCACATTGTGCAGATGGTTTCCTTGTCAGTTTTGTGCTTCAAAATCTGTCTGCCTCACTAACACCTGATTCATGGATCTAAAGGCAGCTCTTCCTTGATTTATGACTGCTGTCCAGCAGTGAAATGTAATCTCCAGCTGCGACCAATTGTATTGAGAACGCTAATTTAATACAAGCATCATGACAAAGCAAGCAGCTTTCAGAATGACATGCTGCATTGCTGTCAGTGGAGGTATCATGAAGGTGTGCACTCGGACAGGGCACAGCTGTTCACCTGCTCTTATTTGACTGAATTGTTTAAAACACATACATTGAAGTCAGATTTGTTTGAATTAGTGCATGAGCTGATGAAAATGTAGGTCGGAAGCAGGGAGTCCCAAATATATCTCACTGTTCCCAAGCTGTGCTATCCTGAGCTCATTCGCTAAGACGCAAAGCTTAAATTAGGGGGATCTTTACAGTTCTCAACAATGGCAGTAATTAAAAATAGACTTTGAAACTGGTCCCTATCTGCCATATTTAGGTTTAAATTTTAACAAGCAAAACACTGATATCTTTCTCAATTGCCCCTGAAATAACCCCTAATACAAGTCTGTGTTGCAGTCACTGTTACATTTCACTTTTTTTTCTTTACGCTGCGGTGTATGGGTGCTTCTGTTTCCAAGAAGAATTTAATTTTCAAAGAAGTGTTTGTGCATTTTACAGTAGCTACTGGCATTAATCGCGGGTGGGGCGGCAGGGGTGGGTCGCGTGGGAGGGTGAATACATTTTAAAAACCTACCTTTCGCCAGGTCCTGCGTTTTCCTGCTCTCCTGCCTCCGGCAGGAACAGGAAGCAGACAGCCACCCTCCCCTCCCCGAAACCAATCACAATGCTGTATTGGCAGTGTTGTGATTGGTCGGGACACTGACCAGCCAGGCGCCTATGGGAAAGCCATTTTCTCCACGTAGGCTGCATGCAGCCTACATGGAGAAAAGGCAGAGTGTGCATAACTGGTTTGGTCGTCCCCAGAGGGCCGACCAAACAGTCAGCGCCCCCAGCAGTGGGCAAGCCACTGCACCCCTGCCCTAGACCAGACCCGCCCACCCACCCACCCCCAACCAAACCCTTCTGCTTTCTCACAGTGCGAGAAGCAGAAACATAAAATAGTAGTTTTACCATTTTATGTTTCTGCTTCTCGCACTGCGAGAAAGCAGTGGGGCGATGCTTCTCTGCCCTAATGGAGGAGCCGTACCAAGCCTTTTGTTTTTCAGGTAAAATGAGTCTTCTATAGCTCATTCTGCTCCCTGAGTGCCTCTATCGGTCTGGGTGAGTTCAGGACATTGATGAGTGTTGATTACAGGTGATGACTGACAGCTTTCAAGTTGGAGCTGATGGGAGTTCGCGGTTCTCCAGGAGTTCAGATTAAATGCTCATCCACGGAGCGACAGTCACAGAAAGTGTGTTAAGGGGAGTAAGACATTGGGTAGTTGGTTGACACTGGTGTGATCCCTGGCCAACCACAATACTTGTTAGGGCGAGGCACAATCCAATCCCAAATGAACCTGTTCTCAACCCTCTGGTAGCTTGGCACAGAGCAATCAGGATTAACTTAGAGTCAAAGGGCAAAACCTCAAACGGTAGATAAGTGAAATTAACTACACAAAAAGTATACCACAGTAAGTTAGAACTTTCTTTAATAAATAAAACAAAACCAAAATAACAAAAATCCAATCAGTAGAAGAGCCAGAGACATGCAATTTTAATGATATTAGTGAAAATAGCGCCAAAAGTCACAAAACGCCAACTGTGGGTATCTGGTTGTGCCTGACCAGGGAAAAGTCACAAGTTCAGACTGACAATGTGCACGAGCAGGCTGCAGGGAAACAGTTAAGTCAGCTGAACAGAGTACCTTAAATTCTGGTTTGCAGGGCATTGCGAGGATCCGTGTTGATGATGCATCACACATCACCACATTTATGGTTGTTGCATGAAATATAAACAGATTTCTCTGCAAAATGTCTGTAATAGACTCTCACAAATGTAAAATTTTCTAGAAACAACCGACTGGTGTACTGTTTATTTTTTGCTTTGCACTATTATTTAAATAAGTTGTATGCACTATTTGTGATTTCTGTTTATCACATAACTGCATTATTAGTGATTGCTGTTTATCACGTAACCAGTGATTGGTCTACATTTTCACATAACGCTATTGTTTATATTTGCTTGTACTAAATAGTGTACCCTTTATTTCAGACTGTATGAATTGTTAAAATGATATAATGAAATTATGAAGTAATGGTTAAATAAAAAACCAGGACCAAGGAACTCAGATATTGGCCCGTAGTCTGTCTAAAAACATAGCAATTTTCTAAAAGTGGCATTTTCAAAACTGTAATAAAACATTTGACTTCATTGTAAGTTAGGATTTTTCATTGCAATTCCAGAGACACCAAACATGAACATAGTGACCTTTTCCTATTTAGTAATTATGCTTATAAAATGTAATAAAGTAACTCCAATGTTATTCTGTAGGACAAGTAAGCCTCGCAGTAGTGTAAAACGAATTTAAGAGTTTTTCACTACGAGGACATGTAAAGCTTAAAAGTACATGTCCTAATTTTTAAATACATTGTAGTCTGCCCTCTTGGCTGGCCAGTCCCTACCCTATGGGTGACCTATATGTATTTAAAAGGACGTTTTTGACCTGGCAAAAGGTTATTTTTGCCAGGACGAAATGGCAGTTTTAACCTCCACACACACAGGCAGCAATACATCAGCCGCTTCTCTGTTAAGGTTGAGGAACGTCATCCCACTGCTCTCAGCAATGAAAAAAGGAAAAATAAATTGATAATAAAACAGGTTATTATCATTTTATTTTTCCTTGCTGAGCCAATTCAATGGCCGGGCCCTCCTCATGGACAGCAGAAGGGCGGAGGAGTGGTGACACTGCTGCAAATATGCATGTCTTTTTGGCCAGCCGTCTTAGGATGGCCAAACCAACATGCGCATTTAGATCTCTCCACCCGAGCTGTGTTGCACAGCCAGATGGAGACAGGCACAGGCTCCCAGGCCGTTACTGATCGGCCAACCAGGCCACTCAGACAGATCCCGGCACTGCTCTCATGCTAAGTATTACCAGCATGAGAGCAGTGTCTGGATTGTTGTAAGGAGACTGGGAGCCTGCCAGGAGTTGTGAGAAGCAGAAGAGGACCGAGGCGGCGTCCAGCAACAAAGTGCTTTTTTGTTGCTGTTATTTTTCTCCTCCGTGCTGCTCTCTGCGCTCTGCGCTCCCCCCTTTTTTTCACAGCAGCTGCTACTGCTGCAATTGAAGGCATGAGACATGTTTAAAGTGCTACTTAAGTGGCACAATTAGTGTTGCAGGTCCACTAGCAGCATTTGTTTTACAGGCCCTGGCACAGGTTACCCACTGTACTAGGGACCTACAAGTAAATTAAATATGCCAGTTGGATATAAGCCAATCTAATACATTTTAAGGAAACAGCACACACACTTTAGCACTGGTTAGCAGTGGTAGAGTGTGCAGAGTCCTAAGGTCAACTAAAACAAAGTCAGCAAAACCAGGAGGTCTGAGGGCACAAGGTTAGGGGGAAAACCACACCAAAAATGCCAGGTCTAACAAGAGGGTACACATCCATAGAAATATGGACAGCTGCAAAGGAGAATACAATACAGGGGTTGAGTATGTAGGTGAGAGGGGATTGAGAAGACAAGAGGAACAACATGCAATAGGAGAGAGAGAGATGAAATACAGCAATAGAGAGATGAGGGTGATGACATTTAAGACATAAAATGATGGAAGGACCTCAAATGAAATGTGTGGAGAAAAAGGGCGTTACTAGTGTAGAGGCGGAGAGTGAGAGGAAAGTGATGTGAAGTGAAGAGATTGAGTTGTTACCTAATTTATCGAGTATTAAAAATGATACAAGATCATAAGCATTGGTAAATCCAAGAGGTTTGGTTTATTTAATGGTGTAGGTGTTCTTAGTGAGATGTAGATGGATACACTAACAGAAAAAACACAAATAAAGGCACCCAAACACAGGTCAAGAGCATGCTGTATCAATTATGGCATTCTAGTTCACATTTTATACGACGCCTATTATTATATAGGCTACGCCTCTTGTAAAAGATACCTAGTTATCATATTTGCTCAAACCACCCCCTCACCTTTTTAATACCACTTAAAACACTGCTAACATGGAGAAGTTCCTAGCTTCAAAAACATACTGCAGCCAGTGCAACCACATAAAAGCCTACATAAATCAAGTGCACAATCCTGATAAGGCCCTAGGACTGAGCATGCACGTTCTTGAACTATAAAATGAAGGTGTGCCCTAGTGGAGGACCCAGGTACGGGTCTATTTTTAGGTTGTTGCACAGTCTAAAGAACTTGTTTTTTTAAAGAATTTCTCGGAGTTAATGCATGAGCTGCGAACAGTATAGCTCAATAACAAAGAGATAGTAACTGCTCACTGTTTCCGGGCTGTGCTATCTAAACTTGGAAAAAATAAATCATGAGTTGTGAATGCGACTTAAGCAGACAGCTGTGCCTTGCCCATGCGCGCACACAGAGCCGGCTCTGGGGGGGGGGGGGCTGGGGGGGCGATCGGTGCAACCGCACCGGGCGCTGACTTTGGGTGGGTGCTACATTTTGCAAGTGTATTCTCATTTTAAAAGCACCTGCTGCAGCGTACTTGGCCTACTGCATTTAGCAGGCATCAATTAAAATGTCAAGATAACTTCTGTGATTTATGGTCTTCCTGGGAAGAGACCGGAGGTTTGTAGTGGAAGTTTTGACTCATCCTAAGGTAGTGCCAGGGTTAAAATGCCTGCTGCAAAGAACGTGTACCATGCAGAAAACAAAGTGTATATAATGGAAATAGGTCAGTGGGTTACTGCTTCTGTCAGAGAGCTCCTTCTGTTACTTGTCGTTTCTAAGTCAAAATCCTAATATAGAAAAGGGCTCTGACACCTTACACTGGTATGAGTAGTCCTATAAAACTAAATGAATCTGAGGGCCATTGGTTATGGAGACTTGAGGGGCACTGTTAAAGGGTGCTAGTGAGGGAATCCATGGAGGAGGTGGTCATGGGGGGGTGGGGGGGGCACCAACAAACATTGTCGCACAGGGCGCCTCCACTGTTAAAGCCGGCCTTGCATGCACATTCTTGAATCCGCCCTAAAGTCTTATGTTAACGCGCCATGTTGGCATTCTAGATCCTGGTGATATCTAGTGTACATGAGAGGCTGATAGTCTAAACATGCTATTAGACGTTTTAAATCATGCATCTCTTGCGTCTCCTTCCACATTTGTAAACACGTTTGTGAAAGCCATTGTGGAGGCACGTGCGCCATAACGCTTCCGCAAAAGATTGATAACTCCAGGACACCTGATGGTATAAAATAATTGATGTTCCTGTGTTTTTGCGTTACAGCGTAAAGGACAAAACCGCCCATGACGATGACTGACATCCAGATGTTTCATCGGAACTGCACGCATGATTTATTCAACAAGTCCTGCAGCCTGGGCCACGATTTCGAAGTGATAAACGCGGCTGAAACCATCATTGTCCCGTCTTTGATTGGGATAATCTGTTCGACAGGATTGATCGGCAATATCCTGATTCTGGTTACAATAATACGGTAAGGGGCGTGGCAAAACGACCACACCTGTCAGTTGAAAATCTTTATTTAAACTCAATACTTTGATTTTTCCCCTTGTTTGATATTGGTGTAATGAGTATGTAGCGTATGTCCTTAAACTACGATATTCAATATTTTTGGTGCACAGTGCTTGTCATTTTGGTTTTGGAAGCCTAACTTGGGCCCCTGTCATGGTTAATTTTGCTGCAGGGCCAAGCACCTGTTTTCTGCACCTGCGGGGGCTTATTTATGAGAGCCCTGTGTCACTTTTGTAGCACATAAAGTGGTACTTGCATAACACAGGGCTCTCATTTCGATTTATGAAGCCACTCAAAGTCACCCTGCGTGGCTTTTAAAGGCCTCAAAAATCACGAGGAAGGCGACGCTGCACAAATCACTGTGCCACCTTACTCTACACCTGGGAGGTGTTACATGGGCGTTGCGGTGGGGTTACCCACGCAACACCCATGGAATTTGATGCTGCCCCAGATTTACAGAGTCAAAAAAACTTGGGATAGCGCCTAATCCGTATGCATCCCGAGGTGGGACGTAATGAGGAGAAATATGTTTATTTCTCCTCGTCTTATCCTCTTTCTATGTGTGCTGCATTCTGAAGCACACATAGAAAAAGGAAAACGCAGTGGTGACTGTTTACGTCCATGGCGTGGTGGCAAATATAATGACTGAGGTGTGCGCCCTGTTGTTGTTAAATCTGTGTTCACTGCTTTGCTTGCAGTTGATGTTGGATCTACTATGATAGCTACTACTTCTGCTATTGGAATACCTATTGTGGAAGTTTCAGTTGGAGCTTGCTGTGTTTTCTGCTGTTTTGGCAGCTGCTATTGTTGCTCTAATTCCTACAGTAGATTAATTTGGTGCGTCTGCTATTCTTCCAGCCATGATGGCAGCTCTGTTGTTTGCCAGTGTTACAACTTTGGTCATTGCTGTTTTTCATGTTGTGGTTGAAGACAATGGTTGTTGATGTATCCCTTTTTGAGGTTAAAAGGGTGCTTTTGGCTGTTGACAATTCTCTGCTCCTTGCTGAGCTGTTAGAAATCAGGTTCCTGGTTAGCTGAGGTATGCAGCCAGGCCAGGAAGGAACTGCCACTCTAGTCATTGTAAGCTAGACACTTAAAAAGATAACTTGTGCTCACACAGGTTTCCAAATCAATATTATATTTTCATGAATTAAACAAGACCTAAGCAACAAAAATCCAATAAGTAGATCCAGAGTTATGAATTTTTAAAGAATAAATCAAAAATAGTGCTTAGACGTCAATAGTACTAAAAGGTTACTTTAGTTGCGCTAGACTGGGGAAAATCCAACATTCAGTCTAGCCGCAATTGAGTACAGGCCCGGTACAGTTCCAAACAGGTCCAGCTGAAGTTTTACCTTCTCAATCTAAGCCTAGAACCCCGTTCACAGGGGAGACGGTCGCCAGGAGCAAGTAGAGCATCACTTGCAATAGTTCTGTTGGTCAAAAGAGTCAGCCGAGCATCGCAGACGGCAGACAGGGCTTCACTGTTGTGGGCGGCGATGCATACTGTGTGGGGAGATGATGTTGTGGCGGCTCCCATAGATACTTTGAGTGACCGGCGCAATCCTAGTGTGAATGGACCTGTTTGCGGTCACGAAGAGCCTAAAAGATTGATTTCAGGGGCCCAGGAGCTGGAGGTGATGAAAACAGCGGCAGAACTCACTTTGGAGGCCCAGAGATTGGAGGGGGGCACCCAAGGGAAGGGTATGATGTACAGAAAGAGTCCAAAAGCACCAACAAAATTGGAGGCCTTTGTGTCCATGAGGTTCTAGCAAACGGGAGGCAAGCCATGGAACCCTTGGTCATCATTTGGAGTAAAGGTAGAGTCCAGCTCTCCTTCCAGCAGATTATGTCACTATAAGTACTCCTGTGGTTAACCAGTCAGCAACCTATATGTATAGCTAACTGAAACAAATTACTACTGATAGAACGATGGTATACCCTATTTGAAGTGTGTGACACCACATAAGTGTGGGGAAGGAGGCAAGTCCTTTTGTTATTATATTCCCTCACACACCCTAGTGGTGTCATGATTCATCATTGGGACACCCCGACGCCTATAAGTCAGGGTGGGCTCAACCATTATTTCAGGGAGCTCTTATTGAGATGATATTTGGCCAGGGGGTTAAAGATTAAGAATCGGTGTCAGACCCCAGTTTCCCTTTATTCTTGGGTGTGGCACTGATAGTAAAAACAAAAATAAAGGGTTTCTAGGGATATTATGGTCCTAGGACCCTATTGCCAACATGTTTCTGTCCTTGCTGCCCCATAAAGGGTGCACGGATTTTCTTCAGGGCGTGGGACCCCTGGAGAGTTTAAGAAAGTACAAGGGTAATTCCCTACACTACTATGCAGTAAGGGCAGATAGCTGCTCCTTATTATAAGTCAAACGATTCTCGTTGTATTCACTCCATCTGTGAAGAGCAGAAAAAAGACAAACAACGTATATAGCGCGTTATGTCCTGCTTAATAATGAACATAGATCAAATATTTGTGTATACCTTTGTTTTTTCACATCATCATACGTGAAACACAAATAGAATGTGTGCGTGATTAGAGCGTCACCCATCGTATAAGTGCCACACATTTCATAGCGTGTGAATACATGGGTGGCGGTAATTTGCCTCATACTAATTTCGTACACTCTCTGGTGTGTGATTTGTAGACGTCAGTCTACCCAGTCAGACGTACAAACACATAAACATGAGATTAAAACAAGCCTATTCCTCACTCATTCTCATAGCCTTCACAGTTAAAATATACTCTTGCATATGGTTATCTTACATATAGTATAGCTTACCCCGATTAAGGAGAGGATGAACCCCATGTGGGACCTCTATACGTAGGGTAGCCCTGTAGTCACACTCTGTAGGTCCATAGAGCACGAAAAATCAAGATTGGGACACCCACATGCACGTAATTGATATTTTGTAAGTTGAGTTTGCATCACGAATGTTGGGACCAACAAGTTGTGGGAGAGACAAAAAATAAAAAATATATAGGAAAAAGGAGAAAAGGGAAAGACATGTATAAATACGATCATTATTCATCTGTGTCTTAGTCGCATACCTCTGTTATTCATACCACACATTCAGATTACTCACGCCACCAAGGGTCCTGCCCCGTAGAGACACCTGTTCGGTAGTGGTTTCCACAGCTTGGAGTCACTGCTGTGTTCGGGGCCATGGTTTTTAACTCGTGTGTGGAGCCTCGGTAGACGCTTCCGTCTGCTTCCGGGGGTTGGTGGCCCCGCCCATTCGCGGATATACGTGCTTAGCGTATGCTGCCTACGGAAGTCTGGGGGTTGTAGTTCGGGGTATCACGTACTCCTGTAGTTTGTTTACAGAACGGGATTCCTTAGTTCTATGTATATACCTCCAGATATTTATTAAATTCATACACCCACCACATCTTACTTCCGACCTACGCGTACAAGGGGCTGATCTTGAGGAGTCGTAACGAATTATCCCGTCTGTCTATCGGGAATAAATAACACTGCCCTGAGTCAGATGCATGTATATCGTGTATTTCCTAATAAGTTGTCTTCGGATTTATGGTTTGCGATGTTAAAACCTCACATAGTTTAAATGTCATCAGGAAAGGGTATTCAGTATTCCCCAATGTATATACCTACAGGTCATAGATACCATTTCAAAAGACCGGTGTCATTCCAAGCCATATACACATAGTAATGATTGGGGTTGTTTTTATGCCACATGTTCCGAATATATTATAAAAAAGGGGGGTTATTAACGTAACCGGTTTTTATAAAAAACCATTCACTCTTATTGAATCTGCGTGTGTATATTAATGCTATAATATGTGGTAGAAAATATCGGAAATCGTGGTTAGGGTGTTTATATGCTTAGATTGGCCACATACCAACTACTCCAGATAAAGAGCTGCGATACGTGGGTCACTGGAGATTTTATTTATTCCTATTTAATTGATTCCATGGAATATATAATCATTTAAACCAGTAATGTGTGTTTTTAATCTGTAGACCCATCTCAGTTCTCGTTCTAAGAGTTTTTTAGATACATTGCAATCTCATTTAACCTTTTCAATCACAGACCACCATAGGTCATTGTCTGAGTGTTTTTTCTCTACATAATGTGCAGTGAGTCTAGTTGCTGTGATAGACCTTCTGATTGTGCTCCTGTGTTCGTTTATACATACTTTAACTTTTCTCCCTGTCATCCCTATACACATCAATTGGTACGGGCATTTTATTTCATAGATAACCTTGTCTGAGTTACAATTGGTGTGAGACCTTTGTTCCCACTTGTGTTGCATACCCAGATCTATCTCTTTAGTAAGTTCCGTGAATGCGCATGCCACACAGGATCCATAGGGATAGTGGCCCATAACTTGTGGTTGGTTCCAAAGAGTACTTTGATATGTGTTTTTCATCTTTTGTAGGTCTGTGTGAACGAGGGCATCTCTTAAGCTCCTGTTCCTTCTGAAGGAGAACATGGGTTTTTCAAAGTTCAGTTTATTTGAGGTCAGTACCGACCAGCTTTTATTTATGATTTTTTTTAAATCATTAGACGACGCATTGAAAGTTGTTACGCAAATAAGGGTATCAGGTTCCTCTTTCTGGTGTGTCTCAAGTAAAACCTCCCGTGGGGTATTTCGGAATCGTTTTTTTGCCTTCCCTATGATTCTCTTGGGGTAGGACCTTTCTTCCAATTTCTTTGTCACGATTTCTGCTTCAGCTTTGTATTCAGTTAGATCTGCACAGTTTCTACGTATACGTAGAAATTGTCCCACGGGTAGATTCTCTCTCAGTGCACGCCGGTGGGCACTGTTAAAATGTAGCAAGCTATTTTTATCTGTTGGTTTGGTGTATAGGGAACTGACGAGGCCTCCATCCTTCGCACTGATAGTGACGTCTAGAAATGATACGTGGTCTTCATTGTGGGTCATCGTGAACTTAAGATGTGGGTTTCGATGGTTGAGCCATATGTGAAACTGTCCCAATGTAGTCACGTCCCCATCCCATATGACGAGAATATCGTCTATATAGCGCCACCATTTTTTTATGTTTTTCAAAAATGGATTTGAGGTCCATATATATTCATCTTCAAATTGTCCCATATACAAACACGCTATGCTAGGCGCGAATGTACTGCCCATTGATGTACCGTGGACTTGTAAGTACAGCTGATCATCAAATCTAAAGAAATTTTCTTTGAGTGCCAAGCGCATTAAGGTAATGACCCAATTCACTGGGGCATCCCAGGTCCAATCTTCCTTATTCAAAATCGTTTCAATCGTCTGGATGCTTTCCTCTTGTGGGATGCTCGTATAAAGAGCTTCTACATCCAGACACACTAATCTGTTGCATTCTGGGTTATATGCCACGTCTTGGAGGGTATTGAGAAGATGTTTAGTGTCCTGTAAGTAAGATCTAATACGCGTGACTAGTGGTCGAAGAAACCAGCCAGTGTATTTAGATAGGGGTTCTAAAAGAGACCCAATACCAGACACAATAGGTCTTCCAGAGCTTGCCCTTGTGTATTTTAGGTATGGTGTAAAAGACCGGTGTTTTGGGGTCTTCACAGTTAAGAAACGCATGTTCTTTTTTGTTTATCCATTCCTGTTTGAGCGCTTCCGTGGTTATAGAGCTTATGTTCTTTCTGAGACGTATTGTGGGGTCTCTAGTGAGGGGTTGATAAAACTTGGTATCAGCCAGGAGATTTAAACATGCTGTACGATAAGCCGCGGTACTCTGTATCACAGTTGCCCCGCCTTTATCTGCTGGTTTGATTGTGATATCCATTCTTGTACTGAGATTCTTCATGGCCTCTCTTTCCTTTTTACTTAGGTTTTAATATGTGTCTTGTTTGTTGGGTAATTCTTCAACCTCTTTTATAACACTCTCCTCGAAGGCCGTTACTTCGGGTGGCATCATAGATGTCGGTGGGAAGAAATTAGATTTCAATAGTAGAGGCGTATGCGTGTGATCTTCATTGGGTTTTTCTTTATCCATGAAGAACGTCTTAATTCGAATCTTATGGAAAAATTTGCTCAGTTCGCATCTCATCTGGAACTTGTCCAGAGGGGTAGTAGAAACAAATCCAAGCCCTTTATTCAGAACATCTGTTTCTTCTTTTGTCAGTGGGGTATCTGTGAGGTTTACCACTAGTCCCGTTAGTTGCTTGTCCCTGCATTGGGACCCTTCGATGTACTCCGTGTGTTCATTGGGGTGTTGCTGTCTTCCCACTGAACTTGTTTGTTTGTATTGTTTCTCCTGCCGCGTCTCCCTCTCCTTCCTTCATGTCCTAAAAAACGATTCTGGTTAAAATTTGGCTGGAAGAAAGGTCCTGACTGAAAATGTTGTGGTCCTTGAAATGGAGGTGGAGGTCCATGAAAGGGCATTGGTCCATACGGTCCTGGCCAGGGATACATTTGTGGGTGTTGGTAACCTTGATTAAAGTTCCCTCTTCTTGGTCTCCTAGGCTTCCCTCTCCAGCTCTTGTCTGACCCGTCACTGGACCAACCATCCTGCTCCGACTCAGAGTGGCTAGTATCACCTTGGTAGGATGATCCAGAGTCTGTCTTCTCTTAATTCACATAATCTTCTCTTGTATAGGGGTATACCTTTTTGTGCGCAAATTTTTCAAATCCTTCTGTAGTTTGTTCACCTTACTTTGCATTAAGAAGTCTTTGTGTTAATTAATTTCCTTATTCACTTCTAGTTTTTTTCGGTATAGAGTGATTTTTATTTCTGTCATCAATGCATCCTCTCTTGTTTTTATTTTGACTAGAATGGCTACTGATAGGCGTTTTGCAGTATTAATGATCAATATAAGCCAATCGCGGGTGCACAGCCACGCGATCAGAGACCACTCTTTTTTAAAAAGTTGGTCATCCAGAAAGATTCTCGGTGCATTGGTTACCAGAAGTCCCCTTGGTGCTGCGTTTCCTCTCAAATATTCTGTGAGGATTGCTCCATGTAAGAGGATCTTCATTTGCGCTCGTTTGAGTTCTTTAAGTTTGTCCCAATTTTGGGCTTGATTTAGACTTTGATTTATGCTTGTATCAGGTAGTAGAGATGGTCCTGCCAGGATTGAAGCTGCCATGTCGTCAGAGTACCCTAATCCCAGGGTCTCAGATATGGAGAGTTGTTCTGTCAAATCCATTGTTCGTGAATTTAAACAGGGGGGAATGAGGAATGAATGGGGTAAATTCGTAGTTCTCAGTATTTATGTGAGATAATCTAACTATAGACTGTCGGTGCACATTCTTATAAGACAGATACCCTATAGGAATTGCCTTAGGTTCTTCTTATGTGCTACCTGTGTGTTTGGGGAAAGCCCCACAGCTGAGTCAGGGAGCAGCAAGCATCAGAGAAACAAGCGAAAAGCAGTAATTCCAGAAAAGCAGTCCAACTGAGTCCTTCAAGCAGCTCAGCAGTACTTCTGACAGAGGTTCAGTTCAAGATCCACAAGTGTCTGATTTTAGGGGGTCAGATACACAGTAGTTATACCCAAAAGACCTTTAATGTAGGTGGTGACTTCAAAATAACTCTCTGAAGTGCACAAGGATCCCTCTCAAGCCCAGTCCTACCTGCTTGGTTAACCCTGGGAGTGTAAGTAATTGCTTTAGCGAGAACAGGACACGGTCTATTAGATGTAAGTGTGAGCCACCCACCCCCTTCCTGCCCAGGAAGGCTATCAGAATGCAAATGAATGCAGATGAGTCCTCTATCACACCCAGCCCTTCTTGTGTTTGTGACTGTCTAGACGGAATGCACAAAGTGTAGTTGTCACTCAGCCCAGACTGACAGGCACAACAAGCAGTAAGTAGAGAGAAAAGTCCACTTTCCAAAAGTGGTATTTCTAAAACAGTAATGTTCAATCCAACTTCACCAGTAAGGAGGATTTATCACTACCATTACAAACATATAAAACATGAAAAAAGCTACTCCTCTCTGATCAGGAATGACATCTTAAAAGTACATTAAGGAATTCACAATGCTAGCCTGTGAGAGGGGTAGGCCTCACAGTAGTGAAACATGAAATAGGCTGTTTGTCACTACCACGACATACTAAACATATAGGTACATGTCCTACCTTTTACTTAAGTAGCACCGTGCCATTAGGGTTACTTAGGGCCTACCTTAGGGATGAATTATATGTAATAAAAGGGGAGTTTAAGTCTTGGTGAGTAGTTTTAAATGCCATGACAAAGTGCCAGTAAACTGCACGCACAGACCCTGCAGAGGCAGGCCTGAGACAGGTTTTAAAGACTAGTTCTGTGGGTGTCACAGAGAGTACTCGAGGCCCACTAGTAGCATTTTCAGTGTGGTTTGGGCATACAATATCCTACTTTAGAAGGGACTTACCAGTACAACAAATATGCCAATCAGTTATACACCCATGTCTTTATTTTTAGGGGAAAGGCACATGTGCTTAACCTATGTTAAGCAGTGAACAATGGCTCAGAGTTCTAAGTCCAACAAAAAGAATCAGCAAAAATGAGAGGCAAAAAGGTGGGGGAATGATCACCCTAAGGTTGATGGGTGTAACATGAGCTCACAGATGTTAGTGCTGCTTATTTTCCAACTGTGTTGAAAGCTGTTGTCACAGCCAATGTCCCTGCCATGGTGGCAGCTGTGCCCCCTGCTGTTTGAGTTGTGGTGTCAGCTATTTTTCTGTCATGGTGGCAGCTATAGTCACAGTTCTTGTTGAAGCTTTCTTCAATGTTGTGGTCTCTGCTGTGCTCAAATCTACTGTTGCAGCTATTGTTGCTATTGCTGTGGTAGGTGTCATCACAATTATTGTGGGTATTGTTGTGACAGCTGTTGTTGCTTCTTGTGGAAGATGTGGTTGATCATGTTGGTTGTACTGAGGTTCCATCTGTGATCACAGTTGTAGTCCCTGCTTTTGGGCAACTGCTGTTGCTTTCTCTGTTGTAGTGATAGCTGTTATTTCTGCTGTTACCCCTGATATTATGACAACTATTGTAACTTAAATTTTCCCTGCTGTGGTTACAAGTGTAGGCAATGTTCAGGTCCCTACCATAGAGAGTTGTGTTCGCTGCAATGGTCACTGCTTTTTCCCTACTATAATGCAGCTGAGATAATTGCTGTGCTTCTAGCTGTCTTGTCTGCCATTGTTACAGCTATTGCTGCTCTTGTTTCAGCTATTGCTCCGGGGTTGGTGTCTGTTGGCTGCTGTGATGGCAGATGTGGTGACAATTATGGTTATAGTTACCGCTGTAATTCCTTCAGTTGTGGTACCTGTTGTCAATTTTATTGTCCCTGCTCTGATTACTGCTGTGGTCACTGCTGGTGCCAATTTTGTTATTGCTAATTTTAGTCTTTGCAGTGGCCCCTGCTGTTGTCCCTGTTGTTGCACCAGTTTTGTTTGAAGATGTTGCTGCTGCTGTGGTGAAAGCTTTTGTTGCTTCTTTCATCTCTGCCAATTATGACCTTTTGTGGGGTTACAGCTGTAGTTGCTAATGTTATCCCTATCATGATGGCAGATATGTTTGCTTTGTAGTCTTTGCTAGGGTAACAGGTGTTGTTGCTGCTTTGGTCCCTGCAGATATTGCCGTGGGTGGTTGCTACTGTGCTGAAAGATGTTTCAGCTGCAGTTATCCAGGTCATAATGGATGGCAGATGTGGTCTTTTATTGTGGGTACAAATGGGTGCACATTTTGTTTTCTTGTGGAGTGCACAGTTGTAGTCAATGCTGTGGTTTCCCCTTTATCACAGCAGTGGTGGGAACTGCCATCAGTGCTGTGGCCCTTGCTGTTCTTTAAACTGTAGATGCAATGTGGTGGTGGGGGCCAGCATAGCTGATGTGGTCGTGGAAAGTGTTCTTACTCCTGGCTGCTGCTTATCTGGTCCCTTCTGTTTTGGAGTCTATTATCACCATTATTGTTGCTACTGTTAAATAGTGAAATATTACATGGCGTCCAAATAACAAAACTCTGCAGAGATTTAGTTGAATGCAGTCGAGAATGTATGGGCTGTAGGAAATTAATCACTAGGAAATTATTTGATGTCTGATTGATAATTGAAAGAGACAAAGTTAGCAATGACTGCAGAATTAATTTCATACTAATGCATATCATAATTAACCAATATTAATTTAAAAATGATTTTAACAAGTAACCAGAGCAACACACAAGACTGAAACGTAATGGTGCAGTGCTTAAATGATATATCACATATCAAAAGTAACAATTAAAGTGAATAACACTTAAAACAACAAAAAAGGCGGAGAAATGCTTGAACTGAAGTTGGTTAAAAGTTCGAGATCGAGACCGATCTTTGGTTAACAAATAGCAGATCAATGCTAACTATGCTGCAATGTCCTGGCCACTATATAAATGATTTTAGTGGGACGTTCTTCAGAGCATGTTCTGGAGGTGCTTGTCACTACTCTATGAAGAAGCTTAATGTAAAGAATCGTCAGCATCCATAAAAATATATGCTTCTGTTCAATTGTATTCTATTCCATAAAAATTTCTTGGTTCTGTTCAGTTGTATTGTATTCTAGACTTTTTTCAATAGGCAGGTTTTATTTGATAAATGTGTCCATGTAAAATTCTAAACCTCATGAATAATGAACCTGATTCCAAATGAAAGTGTGGTTGTGGCTAACAATGGGATTTCTGAGAATCTCAAAATAAGAGCCTTATAATTTAAAGTTTGAATACATTCTGCATTAGTGTTAGATCAAAGTAACATAAACATGTTTGTATGGTATGATATGATTTAGAATTTAAAGCATAGATTTTACTCTGTCATCCTCTGACCTAACGGTGTACCCGTACTCCAAATTTAAAGATGTCCAAAAAAGGCAGTTCCTGTGAAACCGGTGAAAGTCTGAAGGACCGCTCTATCAAACACGACGGGCAACCAAATATTTAACTTGTTTTTGTTTCCTCAGAAACAAAATCCAAAAGTGCGATATTGTATTTGAAAAACCAAAAACCAATGAGACTTGCACCATGGGAGTTTTCTCCCATTGTGGTGAGTGAGGGCTGTCATTTAAAGGTTTTTATTGTCCTTTACCGCAAAGGTCGTTTTGTCAGTAATGGTTAGTAAAAATTGATCATTCGACTGCCCACTCTACTTCAGACAAGCAGTTGAATGATCAAACCTCTGAAGGCTTACTCCATCAGGCTGTCATGAGGAGTATGTCAGCGAAAGAGTCGGAATAGGCTCTGCCACCGACATACTTGAGCTCCATCTGACAGTAAATCAGATGGGTGGACCTCCAGTTGGGCAGAGAGGGTATGCCGTCAAACTCTAAATCAGCCCCATTGTTTACAAAATATTGAGTTGCATGAATATTGTGTCAAAAATATTATCCATACAAAAATGTCAAGGAACAGAATATAGATGGTAAGAATATCTTTTTCACATATATAATCTAGTTTTTGAAAATATTTTTGTATATAATATCCTTTAGTTTATTATAGTTGTATTTACTAGAGCTCGTTAAGTATTAAATATATTTAGTTATATTAATTTAAGGTATTCGTATTATTGATATAGTTGTTTTAATTTTGTTCATACAAATGGTAAATTTTAATGTGTAATTAATTCCGTTTTACATTTTCTTTGGAATCTATAATTTAGAAGTGATTGTAGGGTTTGTAGGGGGATAGGGTGGGATGTTATTCAAATTATACATTTTAGTTTTTGTATTTACTTTTTTATGTTAGTTTAATATTAAATCAGTAATAAAATATGCAAAGTGTCTATATGATTAACTGTTATTTATTTAATCTATGTTTCTGTTGTGATGTTTAATATATATTTGATTTTTATATAATTTAAATAGTGATTTATTATTTCATAGTGGACTATAGGGCCTACAGAAGACTAGGGATGTTATCTAAATTATGGATGTTTTTAAAAATTAGTTTTATGTTAATTTATTATTTAAAATGTAATGAATTATGTAAATTATCTAATTGATTATTGTGTAAGAAAGTTCTTGTATTTAATTCATTGTGAATTAATTGTCAATAAGTAACTTTATAAAATGCGTTTTATACTTAAATATTTTAAATATAATTTCTTTCAGGTCATAATAACTTTATTTCGCCAATGGAATAATGGCATAAAAAGTATGCTACAAAAAACAATAACAGTTAAAAAGACATCTATTAAGACTCAAGGTTATTATACAATTTAAAATGAATAAAAAACATGTTCAATGCAAGAAATGAATCAGTTAAAAAGAGAAGGAAGTAAAATGGGAATTAGTCAAATGGGGCGTTATCGCAGTTATAAAATTCAGCTAAAGAATACATCTTCTTGTCTTTATTGCGGATAAAAAGAACGAGGCCAGAGAGAAGCATACCAAGAGATTTGTTAATTGCTGCAAATAGTAAAGTGCTGTGCGGCATTGTCTAATCCTTAGCTTGTGTATAAGAGGAAGAATATATCTATTCCTTTCATTTATGTCAAATTTACAAAAGAAAACAATGTGCAAATCATCCTTGGATGAATGATTGTCACATGGACATAAAGAAAGAGAATCAATTGAATACGTTTTGGGGGAAAGCCTAACATAAGTGGGATATATTTTCAATTAAATGATATTTTCAAGCTATTAATGTTTTAGTCACAATTTATCTTACATGTTTGGTATTTTTTTAGTAGAAGGGGGGATGTGTATTTATTTTAAATGGTCTTTTTCTATTTGCATAATTTTGTATGTATTATTATTATTTAGAAATTACTTTACATGTAATTTATTAATAAAGCATATATTTTTGTTATAAATATGTTTTAATAGTTTTATGTTGTTCGGTATTAAAATGTTTTTCTTAAAATGATTCTGAATTGGAATGGTATATCAAACCATTCTAGAGTCCTACCCTTTCCCTGCTTCCACTTACATTTGAGTGGGAAAAGTAGATCTAATCTCTCCAGAGTCTAATACTTTCCCACTTGTGTGCTTAAATGGCCATGAGTATAGGAAGCCTAACACCTCTAAAGTCCAACTCTTGCCGGCTTACTACTGGTGTGGCTGTGGGAAAACAGGCTCTTTAGTGCACATACTATGGCACTGTCCCAAATTGGTGAGACACTGGAACACGATACTACAGGACATTAATGAAGCCTTTCAGACAGACATCCCGCGCCTCCTTGCCTGTACGTTACAGGGTCTCCCTAACCCATTAACATTTCCATTGTGTTCTTTGAGAGGGAGGCAGCTAGCCGTAGCCCTTAATGCTGCAAGATTGGAGCTACTCACCCACTGGGGCACCGAGGTGGTTCCGGACCATAAAGCTTGGCTTAGAAGGTGGTGGATGGTGCTGGGGATGGAGCGCCTCTCAATGGTGGCAGATAACAAGGCGGATGCATATCAAGACCTGTGGGCTCCTTTTATCACGATCCTCACCAAAGAATTTAGGGAACTAACGTGCCCCAGACTCTTACAGATTTTGCGCCTCTTGCCTGCCACTCCATTGACTGAAGATTAATAGCGGGGACAGAAGAACCTTGAGCCTGCTTACTGGTTACAACTTAGAAATACTCCAGGTGTGGAGCAGATGGGAGGGGTGGGTGGGAGGGTAGGTTGGGGCTTTTTCTTCGATTGAGTATCGGGACTTGTCTCTGTGTAAAGACACTCTTGAGGACGATCTCTTGTTTGGTTTTGTCTTGGCTCCAGCATTGCGTGGGACATTATGAATGCAGGCTGCTCGTCATCCACATGCTAACTCAATGTTCCCCACTGCAAGTTTATACTTCCGCTGCCAGCTTCCGGGTTGTAGACATTTAGCTGTGTCCCATGCATAGGATACTTACCTTTGTTCGTAACCCCTCAAAAGTCTAAAACATTCCTTAATGTTGTTTAGATTGGAATGGGAATATTAAATCTAACCCCTCCAAAGCCCAACACTTTTTCTACTGTTGCTTATGTTGGAGTTTGAATAGTAAATCTAACCCCTTCAAGTCTAACACTTACTCCGCTTTTGCTTACATTGCCATGGGGATAACAAACGTAACACCCCCTGCTTTTGATTGCCTTGAGTGGAATAGTAGATCCAACTTTTGCAGCGACCAAGTCTTTTCCTACTTTTGCTTACATTGGAGTTATACTAGTCAATATGACTCCAAGAAGTTCAGCACTTTTGCTATTGTTGTTTATTTTTGATTGTTATTTTTAAAATATATTTTGTTGTGTTTTTAAATGCTTATATTATTTAAAAAATAAAATTATAATGTTATACTTTAGTTTTATTTACATTTTTATTTGGTTATATTTATTCAGTGTTATATGTGTTTTTGTTTACATACATTTTTTATCATCATTTTAACATTCTTTTTCATATTATTAATATACTTTTCTAAAATTGTTTGTATATTGGTTTTATATTTATTATATATTTAAACACATATATTACCTACTAGCGGTCGCCAGTAGGTAGTTATAGTAAGGACCCAGTTTCCATAGGAAAAGCGTTATTTGATTTGCTAATAACTTTGGCGCCGTTTGACGAATCTTCGCAAAATTTGTAAAACTAGTATTCAATCACTTCAGCTGCTGTTCAAAAGTTTTGGGGTGATCCATTAAGTGGGAGCCTAAACAAGGGCGGGTTCCATGATACATTTTCCCCATGCAATGTCCCATCGGGATTTTAGACAACACTTCAGCCCAAAACTCTGAACGGAATTACACCAAATTTGGCAGAAGGCTAGATCTTGGTCCAAAAAGAGTGCTTTATGTAATTGAGTGTACATCTGTTCAGTAGTTTTGGAGTTATTGATATAAAAAGAATTATGTATATCCAGAGACGCAGATCTGCCATGGATCCTTCGAGGATCTGGGCAGATTCACAGATCCACGTGCCAAACCTGAATGCTGTGATTGGCTGGCTGCAACCTGAGAGGAAAGTTGTGGCTGCTATTTTGTGCACAGGGACATAGTTCCCTGGGTAGAAAATAAAATGGAAATGTGATTTAAGGGGTGGTCAGGGTAGAGGTACAGTGACCCCATGGTATGGTTGGGGTTTGTGAAAGACCTATCATGGGCAAGAAAGTGTCCAAAACATTTATTTGAGTGCCCAAACCTCATGGATTCCAGCAGATCCACTGATCCAGACCCAAGTAAAAAAACACAAACACCCACTCACAGTCCCACATGCCTATTCACATGCTCACTTACCCACTTACACATCCACACAGCCCCTCACACATCCACTCACAGGCTTATAGAGCCACTCACACACCCACTCACAAAGCCACCTACATACCCACATATCCACTTGCATACCCACTCACACACCCATACATCCACTCGCACACCCACTCAAAGACCCACAAACCACTCACACACCCACACATCCACTCTCACACCTACTCACACACCCGCTCCCATACCTACTTATACACCTACACAGCCACTCTCATTCACATATAGCTACTCACACACCAACACAGGCTCTCACACAGCCACTCACACACTGGAAGTGCAATAGCATATTATTGTATTAAATGTGTTGTTGTTTTAGCATTAAATGTGTGCAATATAACAGGCAGAGCGCTCATTTGCCTGAGGATTTGTAACCTCACATATTACATCATTCATTACATTGTGAGTGATATCCCTGATGACTTCTCACATGAAATCACTGCTGACATACTCCACAGAACCACTCACACCCATGCACACAACCAAACATCCACTCACTTATCCATTCACAGACCCATACCAGTACCCGCACCCCCATTCACTCCTCCATAGAGCCAATCACACACCCACTCACTCACTTTTACAGCCACTAACACAACCATTCACTTACTGATACAGCCACTTATACAACCAGGCACTCACCCACACAGTCAGTCACATACCCACACACTTACCCATACAGCTACTCACAAATCCACTCACTTACCTATGCAGTCACTCACACACTCACTTACTCACCATACAACCTCTTAGCACAGTAACTCACTCACCCATACAAGCACTCACACACCCACCTACATACCCATACACACATTCATACAAGCACTCTCACATCTGCTCACTCACCCATGCAGTCACTCACACAGACATTCACTCTATTAGAGTTTACAAGTAGTATCACTCACTAGTATTGCATCTAGTATACTAGTTCATCATCAGTGACGTCACTGAAGATGTCGTGTTTATGTCTGTGTGAGTGTCTGTATGGGTGGGTGAGTAGGTGTGTCAGTGACTGTCTGGGTGAGTGAGTGTGTGTCTGAATGGCTGTATGAATGATTGACTGGGTATGTAAATGTCTGTATGAGTGATTGAGTGGCTGAGTGATTGTTGGTTTAAATGAGTAGCTGTATGGACAAGTGAGTGTCTGTGGGATTGGCTGTATGGGTGAGTGAGTGGGTATCTGAATGGCTGCATGAATGATTGACTGGGTATGTAAATGTCTGTATGAGTGATTGAGTGGCTGAGTGATTGTTGGTTTAAATGAGTAGCTGTATGGACGAGTGAGTGTCTGTGGGATTGGCTGTATGGGTGAGTAAGTGGCTGTGTGAGTGGTCGAAGGGATGTGTGAATGGGTATGTAAGTGGTTGTTTGGATGTCTGAGTGAGTGGTTGTATGAGTGAATGAGTGGCTCTGTTGAGAGGCAGTATGGGTGAGTGAGTAGCTGTGTCAGTGGCTTTATGGACAAGTGACTGGTTGTATGATCAGGCTCTATGAGTGAGTGAGTGGGTGTGTGAGTGGCTCTATGGATAAGTGAGTGGTTGTGTAAGTACATCTATGGGTCTGTGAAAGGGTATGTGAGTGGTTGTCTAGGTGTATGGGTGGGTGTATGAGATGTTGCATGGGGCTTTGAGTGGGTATATGAGTGGTTCTGTGGATGATGTTCAGTGATGTCATCAGAGATGTCACTGACTATGTCATGAGTAATGTAATATGTAAGGTCATAAGAGTGCATTGCGGGCTGTAAGTTACAGTTAGCACGGATAACTATAACTGCTGAATTTTACTGGTTTGGATGAGTGAAATATGAGCCTAACTATAAATTCCATGTAACCTTTTTTTCCAGTGAATTTCTTTTTTTTAATGCTATTTCCTAGCTATAATCTCACTGTACCCTTAGTTTTTTAAAGAGAATATATATATATATATGCACACGCAATCCGCCGCAAAAAAAACACATACCATAGAAACACAAACTGAAAAAGTACTAAATAATTAATCCTTTAAAGAAAATTCTACCATGGCTGACAGAAGTAAATATAGAAGGCGACGAGTGATTGAACCATTAAACGATGACACAGCACCATCTACCAGCACTAATCTCAGGGAAATGTTTGGAGAAAAGAAAGAACAATCACTTGTGTAATTAGGGAACTACAACAGAACTGCATCCTGGAAGTGAACAAATGGTGGGAAAAAGCAACCCTAGAAAAATACATCGAGTTCAAGAGGGTACCAAGAGGGCTGAGAATTTTCATCATGCCTACCCTAAATGATCTAGATGTGGATCTGATAAACAGTGGCAATCTCACACAAATGAATGTTCCTTCAAATTAATGAAAACATTGATCATGCACGCTGAAAAGAAACTGGAAAATGTAGTCAATATTATCAAAGAACTAGAGGAAGAATTAAATCAATACCTCACAAATGAGGAGAATGAAAAACAGATTGAAACAATGGAAAAGAAAATCAATAAGCATGAAGCGGATGTAGAAAAACGGAAAGCCAGTAAATTCAGCAGAGGCAGACTGGACTACGCAAATGGTCACATATACACTTTCGCCAGGAAGTATGATGTGTACAGGAACAGGGCAGTGATGGACAAATGCTCTTGGTATGAAACTTCAGGAACAGTGGACAGCTCTGACTTAAGCTCTGCAGATGAAGAGACAAACGCATTGAATCTGGATTTTTCTGGGGAGATGTATTTAGTCCAGATAATAACCCGACAAAGAGGGAGAGGAAGAGGAATGACACAGGGAAGAGGCCAATCCAGAACACAACCAGAAGAAAAAGAAGACGGAGCAAAAGTCAATAAAGGAAGAGGAAAGACAAAGTCAAACTAAAGAAGAACCTCTACAAAAATAACTTAGTAATAAACATCTATAATAAAATTTTGAGCGCTGCACAAATATCACTGCTCAACAAAGGACTTACATTCTGTCTCAACAAGGACATTAACACACCCAACCTCCATATCGATCTCTACAAATTTTGTCGAAAAATCAATCCTAAAAAATACTTTGAAGAAAAGACATCTAACTGGAGACAATCAACAACTACAAGTCAGGAGACTTCACCCTTAAACCAGAACGACATACCCACTTTAAGAGCATTAGCATCCCTGGGGGATGGGGTAGAAATAACAACTGGGCAACATCAACGTTCCTCAGAAACTGATAAGGAAATTTGTCAAAGAATGGGGATTGATACAAATAAAGGTGGCAGCAGTGGTTTAAAAACACAATCAACCTTCTGCCCACAACACCATTTGAGATGTCATCAGTGATGTCATCAGTGATATCACTGACCATGTCATGAATGATGTAATATGTGACATCATCAGCAGTGCATTGCGGGCGCGCGAGTTGTAGTTAGCAGAACTAACTATAACAGAGGAATTTCGATGGTTTTGTATGAGTGAAATGTCCAGCTAACTATAACACCCCTGAAACCTATGGTTTTTTTCTGTGAATTTCTAAGGTTTTTTCAATGCTAATTTCTAACTATAACATCTCTGAAACCTATGGTTTTTTGCAGTGAATTTCAAAGCTTTTTTAAATGCTAATTTCTAATTATAACATCTCTGAAACCTATGGCTTTTTCAATGAATTTCAAAGGTTTTTTAAATGCTAATTTTTAAGTGTAATAGTAGTTATACCTATTTTTCTGTACTGATTTTCTACAGTTTTTTAACTGTTTATTTATAAATATTTTATTCATTAAATAACATTATATATTTTTCTGAAAATTACAGGAAATCCTAAAACTAAAATATTGTTTAACTTTTTTTGTTTTAGTTTTTTTATTTTAATATATTTATATTATTTTCTTTTTTAAATTTTGTTTCCAAATTTTTTTTGGAGTCGCGCACCCAAAGCATACACATCACGGTGGGTGTGTGGATTCTAGCCGCCATTTTAGAAACGTCGTGAAGGATCCACGTACGGTGTGCAACGGCTGCGTGTTTTTCAGTTACATCATATACATTTAATATTATGTGATGTGCGCGATTGGTATGCAACCAGTCCGCGACAATGATATGTATGTGTGTTTAATATACATATTAGGGCAAGAGACTATCTAAGATATTCATAAAAATAATATATTTGTACTTATAATGAACGTATATTATTTTAAAATATATTTTCGCGAAGTCGCGTCGGGTGCATGCTTCATGAGCGCAGAGTGCGCGGTGAAGAACCAGAACCTTTTGGGTCCGGCGGCACAGGGTACGCCTTAATCTCCTGGGTTCTCCTGCTCAGCTACACAGAGACACGGGGACACTCCGTCGGCGTAAAAGATCAGATTTTATTAGCTGCAGCTAGTACAGTTGTCCTAGAAGTACACACGGTATGTTCTCAGGAGACTGCCACTTCACTCCGTGGCGTACAGTCTTATATAGGTCATATGTGAAATATACATTAACCACCTAAAACATATAGAAAGAACCAATAGGAAAGGTTGAAAAACAGAGTAGAACCAATAGGAAAGGTTTGAAAACAAAGTATCGGGTAACTCGAAGGGCCTCTCCTCCAACTGTGTTTGTCACCCCTCCCCACGAACTAATTCATTAACAGGTCTGTGGTCGACTCGCAGGTGACGAGATACGTTTGTGTGTTTTGGAGGACAGTTGTGAAACGAGAGAATACGAGCAGAGGACAGCGAAGGCCAGACGATAAGATAGAGTCAGAAGAGAATAGTGTGAACCAACAGATAGTTGAGACAGTGATTAGAAAAACCAGACAGGGATTAGTGTCTCGTCCAGTGCTAACACCAGCTTTGTAAATAGAGGCAGAAGGCTTATTTCGACACGAAGCTGCAGGAAAAGCAGAAAAGACTATGTTCGCCGTGCTGCCTGAGTGAGGGCAACACAAAATGGCGGCGGAGCACAAAATGGCGGGTCGATTCGATCACGATCGAAAATCGAATTTCATTGGTTCATAACATTTCTCACTGTAACTATTGAAGGAGCCCAACCATTTTAATCATTCTTGTTGGGGCATCATTAGAGAGACATCTCTTTTCCTACAAGAACCCTTTTTGCTTGTTTTTTTTGGTGTTTTTCAAAAAATATCAAACAAAATAGCATCTGGACAGCAGCAGCAGCAGGAGGAAGTATCTTCTGAAGAAAAACTCTTGCAGGAGGCAGTACATCCACAGAGGCCGGAATCTGTTGTATGGAAAATCTTCACTATTCCACCTGGAGAAAAGAAAGTAAATGTGAGAAAGGTGACGTGCAAAATTTGTGACCGAGTCCTGTCAAGAGGCACTGAAAAGAAATACTCTTGTGGCACTACTTCTATGTACAAGCATCTCCAGACCACACATCCTCTCAATCTTGCTCGGGAGGAAATGAGGCGAGCTGCTTTGAACCCCTCACCTGCTGTGTCAAGTACATCTGGAGCATCCTCAGGAACACCTGCAATGGACATTAGGCCAGAATTCACCTTTCTCGAGCAACAGTGCGTGAGGTGTAAGAAACGTATATGCTTCGGTGAGCAGTCGGTGGATGCAGTTTATGCTGCGCAATGCAACCATCGATGTTAATTTTTTTGATTTGGAATGATAAGTAATTCCAAATGTTTCCTGTTTTGTTCGTTCTTTTTTTTGTTAATTTCTTGAAAAAAAAACAAAAAATACAAAATTGTTCAAAAAAATAAAAAAATACAAAAGAAAATATAAGTTCTTATCAGAACTACCTTATCTGGTTAAAGAAAGAACTATGATTGCAAGGTAATGTGTGAAAGTTTGGTTGAATATATGTATACAGCATGATTGACTGAAAGAATGCATTAGTAGTGTATGGTGAATTTATAGGTGAAGATTTATGAGGAAGTACTGCAAGCTCTTTATCTGCGCTGCACTGTGGCACTTCCGAAGCACAGGAATGTGACATATATACATGAATATGTTGCAACTCTGTGCTTCCCTCTACACTGTTGCACAAACTGCACAAACTGCAGCCATACAGTGACACAGGCACCCCTGCACCATGGTGCAAGGGTGTCGGTGTCGTGTGGAGATTGTTTTTGTGCAGGAAGGAACACCTTCCTGCACAAAAACAATCAGTAAAGGCATTTTCCTCTTTCAATGTATGCTGTGGAATGCAGCATGCATTGAAAGAGGAAAATATGAGGAGAAATGAAAATAATTCTCCTCGTTGCGCCTTGCTACACCAACTCTAGGATGGCGCAGCATTCACACACATCTCCAGAATCACGATTTCTCTTAATCTGGAGATGTGTCTTGTTCTATGGGTGTTGCGTGGGAACACCCACAGCAACACCTATGGGACACCCCTTCAACGCAAAGTTCTGTGTATGAAGGGGTCGTATTTACAAGGAGAGGAAAAACCACGCTGGGTGGCTTTTCCTCTCCTTGTAAATATGAAGGAGTGCCTGGCGCCATCACTACGTTACAAAAAGTGACGTACTGGTGGTGCAGGGTGCTTGTAAATGTGCCCCATAAGTGCTTAGGTATTGGCAGACTGATACAATAAGAACATAGTGCTGGGTGGGTGATTGAAGAATTGCATGAGACTGACAGGAGGTATCCTACGCTGCATGGGTACTACTTCAGTATTTAATGGAGTGGACCAATAGTATGTATCTGCTCAGAGAATTGTAGGGATTATGCACCGAATATTTTATGTGTACTTGTGTTGGTGCCTAGGTCATTTTATAAGAATACTACTAGTAACTGGAATGATGACAGTGCTGCAAACAGAGTGAACACTTAATTTAGAAGTGCTTACGTATTGGTGGAGTGATAGGATAAGTAGATAGTGGTAGATAAGTGATTAAAGAAGTGCATGGGACAGACTGGATGATTCCTACACTGCATGAGTACTAACTGGGTATTTAGAAGAGCGTATCAATAGTATGTAGCTAGTTAGAAGTCTGCTTGGATAGTGCACAAAATATTATAGATGTACTCGTGTTAGTAGCTAGGCCATTCCATAAGTTCATGCCTAGTAACTAGAATAATTACAGTATTACAAACAGAGTGTATAGTGAATTTATAAGTGCTTAGGTATTGGTGGAGTAATAGGATAAGTAGATAGTGCTGGATGGGTGATTGGAGAAATGCATGGGACAGACAGGAGGATTCCTACACTGCATAGTTACTAACTGGGTATTTAGAAGAGCGTATCAATAGTTTGTAGCTGGTTAGAGGTGTGCATGCATAGTGAACAAAATATTGTACCTGCACTTGTGTAAGTGGCTAGGCCATTCCTTAAGTATATGACTAATAACTGGAGTAATTTCAGTGCTGCAAAGAGAGTGCATGCTAAATCTATTAGTGCTTAGGCATTGGCAGAGTGATAGGATACGTAGATAGTGCTGGATGGTTGAATGGAGAAGTGCGTGGGACAGACAGAAGGATTCCTAGACTGCATAGGTACTAACTGAGTATTTAAAATACTGTATCAAAGCTATGTAGCTGATTAGAGGTCTGGATGCATAGTGCACAGAATATTGTAGCTGTACTAATATTGGTGAGTCTATGGTTTCGAGAATGGTAGTCTGTATTTTAGGGTGTGAGGAGGTGCATCAGATGATCACGTAGATGATGTCATCAGTGATGTCATTTGAGATGTCATCAGTGATGTCACTGACCATATAATGAGTGATGTAATTTGTGAAGTCATCAGCAGTGCATTACTTTAATCCAAAAAGCTTGCGGCCATATTGGCCTGGTCACGATGTGAAAATTCAGGAATTGATACAATAAAGAAAAGAAAACAAGTGTTAATATGCACACAATGTCATTTCAGCATATCTTGCCCCGTGACTGCCATACCTGTATGTTCGTCAACGTGACTTATTCATAATAAACGTACTTAGAATTGCAAACATCAACATAAACAATGGACTACACATTACTTTAAAGTGAAAGGCTATTGGACATATTAATCTGGGCACGTTGCGTATCATAATGGTTCTTACACGAAAGAAAAGGAAAAAAGGGGTGTTAATATACACACACTATCCCTAAATAAAGTTATAGTGATTATAGTTCCATTCCATTCACAGCTCATTAGAGATGTCATGAGTGATGTCATGAGTGATGTAACTGACCATGTCATGAATGATGTAATGTCTGAAGTCATTAGCAGTACATTGCGGGGACGTAAGTTATAGTTAGCTCAGGTAACTTTAACTGCTGAATTTCACTGGTTGTGTATGAGTGAAATCTGAGTCTAACTATATTGTCCGTGTAATCTTTGTTTTTTTCAGCAAATTTCTAGTTTATTTTTTAACTTTAAGTAAGATGCATATCACAATGGATGGTGGGGGGTTGGAAGCAGGGCCTGGCATTGTGCTGCCCCCACCCAAGCTTGCTGCTCCTGCCTTCCCTCCTCCTAGCCATCCATTGTCCAAGTCCATGTCCCTGCTCCCTTATTACAGCCCTGTGTGGCCGTTGTTCTGCCACTGGATTTCCCACCTTTTCTGAACAGTTAGCTTGCTGCCCCATCCACCTCCTCCCTATCCTCTGTTATCTGAATCCATGGACTAGCCTCCTCCCTCCTGCCATGCATGGTCTGATGTGCTGCCACTGCCCTCCATTTAGCATGGTGTACCAGTCCACTCCTCCTGCCCTCCATTGCCCAATTCTATGCCCCATCATTGACCTCCTGCTTAGCCTCTGTGCTTAGCTTGCTGCCCCTATTCTCCTCCCCCTTGCCCTCCGATGTCTTTGTGCATGCTCCTGCTCCATACTTTTTGCCTACCATGTTCCATGGACCTGCCACTCCTATCTACTCTGAGTGTTCTGTTGAGCTGCCACTCCCCTCCCACCTGCCTAGCATTGTCAGATGACTGTAACCTGTCCCTGCCACCTCCACCCTGCCTGCCCACATTCCATGCCCCTATCCCCTTCCTCATGTCCTCCATGGTCCATTTTACTGCCACACCCTTCTGCCCTCCCTGGTCTGTTGTGCTGCAACTGCTCCTCCTGCCTGCCCGCGTGGTCTGTTGTGAGGCCCCTTCCCCTGAACTCTCTTGTCTGGGCCCAGGTCCTGACCCTCCCTTCTATCCTCCATGGTCCTTTGTGCATGCCCCTGCACCCTCCTTCTTGCCCATCTTAGCCATTGTGCTGCCACTAACCCTCCCGCTTGCCATGCATGTTCTTCTGTGCTGCCACAGCCCCTCCCACCTTCCCTGTGTGGTCAGCTAGCTGTCCCTAACCCCCTCCCACCTTCCCTCCATGGTTTATGTGTATGCCATCATAGTCTCACTGTTGCTCTCCATTGTGTGTCTTGCTTCTAGTGCCCATCCTGCCTGACCTCCATGGTCATCTTGCTGCTCCTGCCTTGCCCCCTTGCCCCCAACCCTCTGTTTCCATGTGCAGACCCCTATTCCCTCCCTCCTGGCTTGTCTGTTCCATTGTAATGCCCCTGATCCGTCCCTCCTGCCCTTTATGGTCTGTTATGCTGCAGCTTTCTCTCCTGTCTGTCCATTATGGTCAGCTAGCTACCATTGCCTCTTTCCCCTCTATTCTCTGCTGTCCATGTGCATGGTCCTGCCCCCTCCCTATTGCTTTCTATGGATTGTTGTGCTGCACTCTCATCCCACATGCCCTGTGTGGTGTTTTGTGCTGCTGCAAACCCTGATGCCAGCCCTGTAGTGTGAGTTTGGTGCACCTCTCCATGTCCCTCCTGTCCTCTGTTATCCAAGTCCATGTCCCTACCCCAATTCCTCCTGCCTTCCATGATCCAATGTACCATACTTGCGAAAATTTTGAACTTGGTAAGAGGGAGATTTTGAAAAAAACTGGGGTATTGATTTTCCCCTTTGAGTTACATTGAAAAAGAGGAGATTGTAGACAGGACACAGATCAAATAAAGCTCATTTGAGCTTAAAAACATTGAACGTTTCCTGGCTTAATCGGGTCTGTTGGCATGTTGGTTGTACTATCACTGCCTCTTCCTTCTGCCCACAATGGTCTATTATATTGCCACAGCCTCTCTTGCCAGTCCTGTATTGTTGGTTTGTTGCCCATGGCCCCCTTTCCACTGCCCTCCATAGTCTGTTGTGCTGCCACTGCCCTTCCTGCCTGCCCAGTGTGGTCAAATTGTTGCCTCTGTACCCTCCTACCTGCCTTCAATTTTCAGAGTCCGTGCCCCTGGCCTCTGTCTCTCAACAGTATCCTAATGAACAACTAGATTGCTAACATTCTATATTTATCACAAAAGTGTGGAACGCCTGACGTCATCATGATGTAATCAAAACTGTAATACCTAGAGCATTTCCTTTAGAAACTACATATATAAGAGGGTCTTATTTGCATTAAAATTATGGTTAGTGCTCTAAAAAACTAAAATGAGTACATATTTTCTGTGTTTTCAAATAGCGACAAAGCACTTTTAAATTATTTGTTATCTTTATGTTTTTTTATACAGTTGACAACTTGATTAAATGTTGCGCTTAGGGGAGAGGATGTGGTGTTACTTCCAGAGCTGCAGACTTTGCAACTGGGGAACCAGGTTGGAGTTTCTGCTTCAGCTCGACATTCTGTGATTCTGGTGAAATCACTTAATCTCCCCATGTCTACAACCAAAATGAATTTGTTCTTGTGTGATGTAACCAATGCTCATGTAAAGCACTCCAATACCTGACAAGTCTGCACTATATAAAACTGCACACTTCTTTCATTGGGCTACATGTGGGCTACATCTGGGTGATATTTGTGCTGCATTTAGGCTGTTTTGTCTCTGGTGGCCTTCTTGGGAGATTTATTTGTTATGAAGTTTCCTAATTTCCTCATTTACTGCAGTCTCCTCAGTAGGAAATGCTTTCCGTTTTTTACTTTGATTCCATCAAGAAGGTATTCAGATATGTCACACATTTGCCATAAATTCTGAATGTTAGCACTCTAGTTGCTCATTAGATCACTGTAGTAAAGCTACTGCTCTACACAGAAGTCTGCTGCTGGTATTAAAAGTGCATGTTTCAGTCTGCATGTCAGAATTTTTTAATGAAATAGAAGAGGATTTGAGAAGTCACTCAAAATATTCCGTAATGTTTCCGACAGTACAGCCAGTCTTTTACATCACTAGAGAGTACAATTAGTAAACCCACCCATAGATTGCCTCTCGGGATACCAAGAGGGTTGAGCTTTGACCCTGCAGATACCCCCTTCTGTCAAAGATGGTAATCTAGTGTCCAACACAGACATTTTCGAGAGAAGGTGGGACCTCTGCTTTACACGATGTACTAGTGTTCCTGCCATAACATTTGTGGTTGCCGTAAGCCCTTTGTAAGAGGAAGTGCACTCCTTTACTGCTCCCCTTGGTAGGAACACTGCTCCCTCATTATGGTTTCCCTTGAGCAAGGCTGTGATCTTGGCTGGGGCAGGGTAAAGACTGTTGGCAGGCACACCACAGATAAGTGTGTGCATCAGCCTGGGCTGCCACAACCCTCTGATTATTGTATAATGGGATGCATTTTTAGTATATAATGACTGTGCACCCTCAGACATTACAGAAAGACAACAGGTGGAAGAGATTTGAGGGAAAGTAACCTTTGAAACACATAATTCATACAGAAGTCGAGAGTGCCACGTGTATACATAGGTGACAATAGCTTAAAAGTAAAGTAACAAATGAGAATTAGATGTGTGGAGCCACACTGTATACCTAGGGATTATGTCAAATCATACAAACGGGCCTACAGCAGTTCATTTGGGGTAAATTGGAACAATATTAAAATTGAATGTAACCCTAATCAACAATAGTAAAATAATATATGGTGCTGTTTACACTAGTCAGTAAATGTAAACCTACTGGTGCTGGTATTCCCTGGTCTGAAGTAATGTTACAGAACAGTGAACAGCAATGTGAAAATATTTTGATGTGTCTTTGGTACAAAGAGCAAAAGTAAATTGTATGAATGTAAAAAACAAAAACGAGGGTTATTCATGATTACCGCAGGTGGTAGTTTGTACATGTAAGTGAAAATACATATAGATTTTGTTACCTAAATGTCAAGAAGGAAGCCTGACATTGCAAGAGCATTGTAAACTATGACAGGATAAAAAACAAGTTAGGACAAGATCTCTACTTTCAAGAGAGTTTAGAGAGTACTGAAATAAAATACTTCCAGACTTACACAAAGGAGGGTGATGAACTATTCATCCTAAACATACACGGAAGGCAGATGTAAAATATGTTAGCACATATACTGTAGATAGGGAGAAAAATATATGCCATCTGGAACCTAGCCTCAGAAATAAATTGCAGCAAGAGAATATTTTGTGATAATTGAAAAGTTAATCATCTGGATCACGTTATTTTAGGAAAAACATCTTCAATATCAAGATACATTTCAGAGAGGAAGACTCTCATGTAGGAAGAGGATCAGGATTGACCGCCCTGCTTGGTGAATCTTGCAGCTGGACAACCGACACTGTCAATGAGATGTTGAGGAGCAGCATAAGTGGCCAATATGGCCTCTGCATATGAAGGTGCACCAAATGAAAGGGGAATAGAAATATTAATTGCAGACTGTATTCATAAGTGAATGGCTGGTGACTCTTCTTAAACAACGGAAAAACTTATTTGAGTAAAACAAATGTCCAGGTCTGTTCTAGAAGGGAAAGACTGCCTATCTGAATGAAAAGGACAGTTGTTGCATTTATCAAAATACAGTCTACAGAAAGTGTAACAATAAAATATCTGAATTCAATAATGACATAAAGGCAGTCTATAGTAAGCTCTAACAATAGAATATCTGAATTCAATAAGGATCGTTTGGACAATTAAGGAAATGCAGGTACACAAAATTGTGAAGGTCTAGTATACAATTAACAACCAACCAATAGACAGACAATAGATGTGCAGTGCACCCTCTATGAATGGCAAACCACTATACAGATAACTAAGCATTGATGATAATGGCCAGGTGGCTCCACTCATAAGACTCAAGTTCACAGGCGACAGATTTAATAAGGAACTGCCACTTGCATTGTCTCAGAGTGAGAGTGGCACACATCTCAAATCCTCGAGGATTCACACTTACCTGCTCAATCACTTGCCAGCAAAAGCTGTCAACTGAATGTTGGTTGTTCCTGAAGCTTTTCCTCAGGGGCATTTGGACTGTTACATCTAATGTGACTATGATGTTGTAAAACCTACATTTTGAACTTTTGAGTTGACTAGACAATGCATGTTTTGTTTCTGGGGCACAATATAGCATATATTTCATTCTCTGAATAGCAGCTGGTATGTTGGTTCCCAGGTGCAAATGTTTTGGTGTGGTTTGTGAAGGGGCAAACTCTACAATTGCCACATTTGTGATCACACGTAATAGGAGCGATGCCCCAACATGAGGCAAAAGAAATATTAGATTTGGTGAATAGCTATGCTTTTACCCGTCAAACTATTCTGTTTCTACCTCTTTTAAAAGAGAATATAAGTATACTTAGAAAATTATTCAGATAAGTGAGATTGGAGAGTACATGACAGTGTTTATTAATAATTAGTTAATGCAATTACTTAACGGAATAAAGTTTGAAACAAAAATAAGCCTTCCTTCAGGTTATGGTCTACATCTAGGGCTAAGGAGTTCTTTCCAATGACAATGTATTCTAGTCTCTTGGGGTGCCCTCTTTTTACAAGCCTGTTTGTCAAATGGTCAGATTCTCTGAAGTGGTCAGGTATGAAAGTACAGTTCCTCTGCAGTCTGAGAAACAGATTGAAAAGTAAACTGTGATGATGGTTGCTAGTATAACTGAGTTTGCAGTAACTCTCAGTAAACCTGCTGCAAAAAAGTGTTTCCATCTTGTTCCATAATGGTTAGGTTTAAGAATGTGACTTTGTGGCCATATTATCCAAGAGCTTGATAATTTAAATGTCAGAACAGATATTATTAAGCCATTACATAATTGTCTCAGAAGTGAAGGGGTAGTAGTCCAAATAAGAAATACGTCACTAATATATCATTTCTGTAGGGTCAGCTTGTCATGGTAGGGGTTGGTAGATAAATAGATGTGTTTCTGTTAGTAATTGTTCATGAAGAGGTTGGCCAGGTTTGGAGAAAAGCTGGCTCCTATTACCACCCCTTTTTGATATAGAACTAGAAGTCATTAAGAAATTTGAAATAGTTTTTTGTCAATGTGATCTCCATCAGAGAGAACACGAATGAAGTGGTGGCTTATATATGACAGAGTCTGGTATTCAGTATAGTCCTAATTACCTGCAAAGTTTCTCTCTGCAGGATACTATTGTAGAGTGACTGAAAATCCATACGTGCAAAATCTGAGATCCACTAGTGATTGTATTCATTGTCATGAATATTCTAGAGGAGTGCCTAATGTTTTCTGTAGTCAAAAAGACAAAGCTTTATTAAAAAGGCCTACTTACTAGCATAACGGTTTCAACATAGATTCACATCCTGATACTACTGAGCATCCTGAGTGGAAAGTTTTATGAATGTCAAGATCATGTTAATATCACAGGGGCTCTAGGGCGGGTTTTACCAATACATGTATTTCATGGTTGCTCTGGAAGCCCATATCTAAGGCAATGTTTGTAATGTTGAGAATGAGTAATTGTATCTCTTGTGTTGGGTCAGATGAAAATGTGACGTAGTGCTCAACTGCTCATAGTTATTTGATTTTCACTTTTTGATAGCCAATAGTGTTTTTTCTGACAATGCAACCCCTTTATCAATTGGTTTGATGGTGATGTTGGGCTTCTTTTGAGTGAGCATGAAACTTTGCGCTCTGGTAATGCTGTTGATGAGTTTGTCTGTTGCTAGAAAGGTACTGGCTCTGATAACCTCCATGCCCTTGTCTTCTTTCCCTTCCTCTCCTGCCACCCCAGCTAAAGAGCTCAGGTTAATCAGTTTCTATGGTATATGTGCTCGCCGGATTTACCTTTCTGTTTAGAGCATGGGTACTCACAAACTTTCTCTCGGGGGCCAAATTTACAGTGTGGTTTGTGGCCGAGGGCCACACCGTGGGGACGGGGTCATTGGGGGAGGGGGCGGAGCTAGAGCAACAAAACAACTGTGACCATGAGGTGGAACACAGGCCCCCGCAGTGGACTCCTTCGTCCACTGAGCCACCGGACATGGCATACACATATCTATCTATCTATCTATCTATCTATCTATCTATCTATCTATCTATCTATCTATCTATCTATCTATCTATCTATCTATCTATCTATCTATCTATCTATCTATCTATCTATCTATCTATCTATCTATCTATCTATCTATCTATCTATCTATCTATCTATCTATCTATCTATCTATCTATCTATCTATCTATCTATCTATCTATCTATCTATCTCTCTCTCTCTCTCTCTCTCTCTCTCTCTATCTATCTCTCTCTCCCTCTCTCTATCTCCCTCCCTCTGTCTGTCTCCCTCCCTCTCTCTATCTCTCTCTACCTCTCTGTCTCCCTCCCTCTCTCTGTCTCCCTCTCTCTCTCTCCCTCTGTCTCCCTCCATCTGTCTCCTTCTATCTGTCTCCCTCTCTCTCTGTCTCCCTCTCTCTCCATCTCCCTCACTCTCTGTCTCCCTCTCTCTCTGTCCCCTTCTCTCTCTGTCTCCCTCTCTGTCTCCCTCCCTCTGTCTGTCTCCCTCTGCCTCCCTCCCTCTGTCTGTCTCCCTCTGTCTGTCTCCCTCTCCCTCCCTCTGTCTCCCCCAACTCCCTCCCTCTGTCTCCCTCTGCCTGTCGCCCGCCTCTCTCTGCCTGTCACCCTCCTCCCTCTGTCTGTCTCCCTCTGTCTCTCTCTGTCTGTCTCCCTCCCTTTGTCTGTCGCCCTCTGTCTCTCTCCCTCTATCTTTCTCTGCCTGTCTCTCTCTATCTCCCTCTGTCTCCCTCTCTCTCTGTCTCCCTCTCTCTCTGTCTCCCTCTCTCTGTCTCTCTCCCTCTGTCTCTCCCTCTGTCTCCCTCCCTCTGTCTCCCTCTGTCTGTCTCCCTCTGTCTGTCTCTCTCTGTCTCCCTCTGTCTCCCTCTCTCTCTGTCTCCCTCTCTCTGTCTCTCTCCCTGTCTCTCCCTCTCTCTCTCTCCCTCTCTCTCCTTCTCTCTGTCTCCCTGTCTTCCTCTCTCTGTCTCCCTCCCTCTGTCTCCCTCTCTCTCTGTCTCCTTCTGTCTCTGTCTCCCTCCCTCTCTGTCTCCCTCCCTCTCTGTATCCCTCCCTCCGTCTCCCTCTCTCTCCGTCTCCCTCTCTCTCCGTCTCCCTCTGTCTCCGTCTCCCTCTCTCTCTGTCTCCCTCTCTGTCTCCCTCCCTCTGTCTGTCTCCCTCTGTCTCCCTCCCTCTGCCTCCCTCCCTCCTTCTGTCTGTCTCTGTCTGTCTGTCTCCCTCTCCTTCCCTCTGTCTCCCCCTGACTCCCTCCCTCTGCCTCCCTCCCTTTGTCTCCCTCCCTCTATCTCCCTCCCTCTGTCTCCCTCTCTCTCTGTGTCCCTCTCTCTCTGTCTCCCTCCCTCTCCCTCCCTCTCCCTCCCTCTGTCTCCCTCTGTCTGCCTCCGTCTCCCTCTCTGTCTCCCTCTCCATCTCTCTGCCTCTCTGTCTCTGTCTGTTTCCACCTCTATCTGTCTGTCCCTGTCTCTGCCTCTATCTGTCTCTGTCTCTGTTTGTCCCTGTCTCTGTCTCTCTCCCTCTGTCTCCCTTTCCGTCTCTGTCTGTCTCTGTCTCTATCTGTTTACCCCGTCCCTGTCTCTGTCTCTCTCCCTCTGTCTCCCTTTCTGTCTCTGTCTGTCCCTCTCTTTGTCTGTCTCTGTCTCTATCTCTGTCTATCTCTGTCTTTCTGCCTCTATCTGTCTCTGTCTGTCCCTGTCTCTGCCTCTATCTAGCTCTGTCTGCCCCTGTCTCTATCTGTCTTCCTCCCTCTGTCTCCCTTTCTGTCTCTGTCTGTCTCTGCCTCTATCTGTCTGCCCCGTCCATGTCTCTGCCTCCATCTGTCTCTGGCTGTCTCTATCTCTGTCTGTTTCTGCCTCTATCTGTCTCTGTCTGTCTCTGCCTCTATCTGTCTCAGCCTCTACATGTCCCTGCCTCTATCTTTGTCTCTCTCTCTCTGTCTCGCTCTCTGTCTCTATCGCTGTCTGTCCCTGCCTGTCTCTACCTCTATCCGTCTCTGCCTCTATCTGTCTCTGTCAGTCTGTACCTGTCTCTACCTCTATCTAGCTCTGTCTACCCCTGCCTCTATCTGTCTCTGCCTCTATCTGTCTCTGCCTCTCTCTGTTTCTGTCTCTATCTGTCAGTCTCTCCCTGTCTCTGTCTGTCTCTGTCTCTATCTCTGTCTCTGTCTGTTTCTGTCTCTCCCTACTGCCCTCTGTCACCCTCTGTCACCTCACCCGACTCTCACACCCTGCTGTCCTCTGTCATTCTTTGTCACCTCACCCCCACTTGTGTGGCAGCTGAGGCAGTTTCCCTTCCCGGGCACACACACAGCCCCACCCCAGTACAGTACTTCTCAGGTCTTTAAGAGACCATTTGCATGATAACGAGGCTTTGTTGTAATTCACCTGTTCTTAGCACCCCAGCAGCTCCACTCGGACTATCACTTGAATCGCCCAGCCCCCACAGAGCAGAGTCTGTGTTTGCTGACACTGTAAACTAAAAAAAAAAAAACACCGGTACGATGTCTGCAAGGTCCGCGGGCTGCCAAGAAAGGCTTGCCGGGCCGCTGGCGGCCCCCGGGCCGTACTATGAGTACCCGTGGTTTAGAGTGATTAGTTCTTCATTCTTCTTTGGGTAAGGCTGGCAGTATTTTACTTAAGTACTCAGTTTATTCGCTTGACAATGAGAGTATTGTTAAACGTGATTTTAGTCCTTGTAATTTACTACTCCCCTGCAAAGTCAGGCTACCTACGTACCCTTTGAGCAAGAAAATCTATTTAAATTTTCACTTGCTTGCAAAATCCATTACTTCGGTACTTTTGTCCTCCTCCCTTTTTTATATTACAAGTTGCAACTTATTCTTGGATTACCTGCTTCCCTGGTGAGAACCTTCCTCCTAATGGTTCTTTTTGGGGTTTGGAATGAATATCAACAGTACTAAGCAGCTTTTAACTATTTACAAGACTTCTTGAAAATCAGGCAAAACCAATTACTATTACGTTAGCTCTTCAATATTAATTGCTGCCAAAACTATCTAGGTTTGGTGTTTTTAGTGCATTGGCATCTGCTCTCTGCCCTTTTTTCACTAGCGCACCACACTGTCAATTCACTATGACACCATATATAACCACTGCTCGTTCATAAAATGTGTTTTTGATTTTTGTACATAAGTTGCATACAATTTTCTTCTCCATTGATGTTCACTCATTTTGCTGCCTCGCTCCTTCACACTAGGGAATACCAGAAACTGTGATTTTCAATTTACTGACTCATACAAGCAACACAATAGATTAGTTAGTTGTTGTTGAAGAGGACTATGTTAAAAATTCCATACAATTTTCAATAACATATCAATTTGCTCTGAAAGCATTACTGTTGTCTCTTTCACACCAAAAAAGAAAGCATAGGATACAAGTAGGTGCTGGAAGAGATGGTAGCAAAGGAACTAGTAGAAGGAAATCAAAATTCAAAAGAGTAGTCATGTTGCATAAGTGGAGGAAAGAAATGAACATTGGAATATGGAGCATCTCCTTCAGAATTTCAGAAAAACAGTTATGTTTTGTTAGAAATGGGGGTCTCTAGTTGGCAGCGGTAGGTACCTTTTTCCAAATAGGGACACTTGCTTCTAGTCAGGGTAAGGGGTATACACTCCTAAAATAACCCCTGCTCACCCACTTGGTAGCTTGGCACGAGCAGACAGGCTTATCTCCGAGGCAGTGGGTAAAGCATTTGTGAACACCTACAGTAATACAGTGACAACACTACAAATGGACACCACACCAGTTTAGAAAAATAAGTAATCTTTATCTAAACCAAAACAAGACCAAACAACAAAAATCCACAATACAGTATCACAAATATCCTTGAAAATAGGTTATTCACTCAAATCAAGCTTCTAGCAACAAATAACTCCACCTGGAGTCATAACGGCATTGTGACAGATGAAATTCCCACCAAAGTACGGCACCAACTACGAGGTGCACGGCGTTGGGCCCGGAATCAAGCAGACCCACAAGAACAGTACCTTGGAATTGATGAAAGCAGAGACAGTGCACGGCATCGGGGAGGTGATGCTTCCTTGGCGCCTGCGGCGTCGGTTCCTTACGACCCCAGGGGAGGTGATGCCTCTGTTCCTTACTGCAGCACAGGGAAGGTGAGGCGTCAGTTCCTTACTGTGTCAGGGAGGTGAGGTCACGGATGGTGGTGGGGCGGCGCTTCCTTACGAAGGTGCGATGTCGATGGATTCAGGAGTCACCCATGTTGAGGATCGGCTCCGCATTGATGAAGCACCGACGTCGGTGAAGTCGAGGCTTCGGTGGGAGTTAGGACGGTGAGTCGTGGATGTCACGAGCTGTGTCCTTGGCTCCGGTGCAGGCAGCGGCCTTGTGGACGGCTTCGGAGTCGATGCAGCACGGCGACGGCAGGCGTCGGGCCTACGGTGCAAGTCGGGGCAGTGCGTCGTGATCTTCATGAGCGATGCACACGGCTTCGGTCCAGGTTATGGCTTCGCTCGCCAGCGTCAGTGTTGCAATTTCTCTCTGTGGCAGCTGAAACAGCAGTTCCAGATGCAGAGAGACATAAGGGATGAAGTCCTTGTGTCCCTGAGACTTCAGCACAGGAGGCAGGCTCAGTTTCAAGCCCTTGGAGATCTTTTTCTTCAAGCAGGTGACAGAGCAAACAGCAAAGTCCTTTTTCTCCTTTTTTGGCAGCAAGCAGCCACTGCAGGCCAGCCCCAGACAATAAACATCACAGGGGCAGTATTCCTCCTCAGCTTATCTGGCTCTTCTCCTTGGCAAAGGTTCCTCTTGATTTCTCAGAAGTGATCTAAAAGTGTAGGGGCTGGCTCCCTCTTTTTATCCACAAAAATCCTTTGTTCTCTGAAGGCAGAGAGTGTCTGTACCCAGCCAAAACCAGTTCTGTCCACACTGGTGCAGCTTCCTGGCAGGAGGTGGAGACAGCATTATTGAAGACAGACCAGGCCCATGTAGGTGAAAGGAAATCTCCTCCCACTACTCTAAATGCAGCCTAGGTCCATTCAGACAAGCCCTGACTCACCAGACATCTGGAGCCACTGCCCCTCTCCAGCCCCTGTCATCCAAAAGCCAGACATGCAATACACAAACCTAGCAGAGGCATACTGGATGGTTAGGCAAGAAAATACCTACTTTCTAAAAGTGGTATTTCCAACCCCGAATGTAAAAATCACCATCACTAAAATATGCACTTTAACATTCTGAGTTCAGGCATACTAAACGTTACTTTTCCATCTTGTTCCCAGGGTCAGTTATGTTTATAAGATGGTATAAACAATCTCCCCATTCTGTCCTATGAGAACAGATAGCCTTGCAATAGTGAAAAAACGAAATTGGCAGTAATTAACTATCAGGGCATGCCACACACATCGGGTCATGTCCTACCTTTCACATTCAATGCACCCTGCCCACAGGGTTACCTTGGGCCTACCTTAGGGGTGGCTGATACGTAGAAAAGGGAGGATTTAGGGGCTGGCAAGTGTCGACATTGCGGTCCCAGACTGAACACAGTCTCTGCAATGGCAAGCCTGAGTCCTATTTTACAGGCTGCTTTGGTGGGTGGCACAACCAGTGTTGGAAGCACACCAGCAGCTTTTGATTTACAGGCCCAGGGCACACACAGTGCACTATTCTAGGGTCTGACAAGTAAATCAAATAGCCAATCATAGAGACACTAATCCATAACACAATTTAAAAAAGGAAGCACTTGCACTTTGGCACTGAACAGCAGTGGCAAAGTGCCCAAACATCTAGACCAGCAAAAATGGAGTCCAACTCACAGCAAAACACAGGAGGCAAAGGCAAAAAATGGAAGGGAGACCCACGCCAATGGTGCCAGGTCTAACACGTTTTATTATTTCCTTTTGTTTCAATATCAAATACAAATAAAACAAAATATTTAAAGTTACAAGGTTATGCTTAGTTACTTTCACTAAATATGTCTGTGCAATTAAGGGGAAACACTTCACTAATTTTCCATTTACAAAAGTAATTATGTAAATTCACTATATTTCTTAACATATTCTTTCTAGCATGCCTTCTTTCCTAAAATTGTCTACCCATTTTCTGTGGACATCTTAGTAGTTAACATCCAATTCCTTAGAATGACATTTTAATGTTGGGCTCCTCTAAAAACTAAAGTCAATATTTGTGCTTTAATGTCAAAGGTTTTCGGAAAGCTCCTACAGTATTGATTTACATCTTTCTGGATTTTAGTATGGATCACAAAGTGTAATCTTTAAATACACTTTTTTCATGGCTAGCTAGTTTGTTTAGTCCAATTCAAAACCCACATATTTTAAATCCCAATAGCATTTTTACAATTTCATAATGTGCAATATTTATCAGTGGTTATTAACCAGTGATACGGGGATCCCTGGGGGTCCCAAACACCTGCTTAGGGGTTCTACAACTGCTTGGAACATTAAATAATATTAACAAATTAATAAAGTTTATTTAAATAAATAAGCAGAATGTAATATTGAACATTTTAAATTGTTCTGGAAATGTGAATGAATTTGAAATTAGTGGCTAAAACATATGTTAGTATCCTCAGATGTGGGAGCAGTACAAGAGCATTAAACAGAATATTGTATGGACGATGAGTGGCCTCAATTGAATTAAGACAATCTCCAAAATTCTGATTAAAATATAAAATGGAATGTTTAGAAAATGTAAATTAAATCAAATATTTCACCATATGTGTATTTGTTTGATAAACGCTTATTACGTTTTTTGTGTGCTTTTTTTGTGGTTCAAGTCGTCAAAAATTCTTGGGCTGTGGGCCCCGGCTTCCAGTAACGACTCAACGGGGATCCCCAGATTCCAATGATTCAGTGGGGGTCCCCGGGTTCCAGTAATGATTAAGTGGGGATCTGTAGAAGTCAAATGTTTAAGAACCACTGTGCTAGATGATTTAATACTATCTTACAATAGTGGGGAGAGATATTCAATAGGCTATTCTTTCACCCTTCCTTAATAATACTAAACACACAAATGGGGAAAAAAAAGCCTAATATAAGGCTTGTCAGAAAGCATTTGTTTTTAAAGGCGTTGGTGTTAGGAAACATAAGGCCCTCGGCCACAAGATGTGGCCTGCTTCATCATAGGGATTTCTCACACATTGAATGGTGTCAGTCAAGGTGGGCTACAACCACCAAATGGCGGGAGAGAGGATTTTTAAAATGATGTTCAATATCCAGTACCCAAGAGAAAAAAACTTAAAACACTCTAAGTTATACCTATCTCCTAAGTTTTATTATTGGTTATCTTGGCTCGTTGAAAACTAATGTCACTCGGCATTATCGACAATGGATTAGGGTTGTTTGTCCAATGATCTGATTGGGTCAGCATGTTTAGGCTATTTAAAAAAAAGCCCATTGGGTCTATAGATTTCATCAGGACCTTTAGGGAACTCTCGTCATACTGTTTCGTCAATACTTATAAGTAAAAGCATTAGTATTATGTCAATGTAACCATCATTCTGTCAAGAGCACATCTTGAGTAGAAAATAGTTCCCCATTTTGACAGTAGTCTTAAGGTTTGCTCTTAACATTGTGTTAAAGGGGGATGTCACATTGAAATCATACTTTCAACAAAGGTGAACCATCACTGCTTCTTGCTGCACTTCTGTCCCTCCATCAATAATTTAATCCCTACTTTTAACATTTCCATTGGAGCCCAATTCAAACAGAAATTTATTTTATGATTTAGTCCACCCAGAGTGATAAGCCAGACAAAAGTTTCAATGATGAAACCATTTAAATGTCATGATTTTTCCTTGTTCTCTATTTTAAGATCTTCATCATAAACTCTCTTTCAGTTTCAATATGTAATCTGTCTCTATCGCCAGCAAAAAAGCTATCAAATTCAATCAACTACATCAAGCACATTTTGTAAGCATCTGTGTGTATTAATGACAATTTTTTCATTGCTCAAAATATTGCCATCACTAGTAATCAGATTTAAAAGTGTGGCCATTACCAATTTATATCTAGCTTTTAGGTATATTTTACAAATCTATCATCTCTAATAAAGAAATTATTGTCTTAATTTTTTAAATAACTCTTTCATAAAGCTTTTCTAATATATGATCTTTTTCTTCATTTTTATCAGAATTGTATCCCATAAACAAACGTCAAGTGTTGCTCAGGCATCAAGACCTAAATGGCGACAAGCATATGACCAATTTCACAATGTATTTTGAGCTAAAGGGATTTTTATAATTTCTGTTAATAGATAAAGATGCATTGAGTGGAATGAGTTCAAACTATTTATTTGTAAGATCTATCCAGCCTGTTTTTCAGACGTATTTTATCTGCAGAAAGTAACAGCCTATTGCACAGCTGTCAATCTATAAAAATATATTTTAAGAAATCTTCCATATTCAATAACCTAAAACTTATACTGGAGCAATAGAAAAGAAAGATTACTCAGCAGGGTAATACTTGCTATACAGAGTATGGAAAAAAAGAAACTTACATTGGGAGAACTTAATTTAAAAAAATGGTAAAATGTTCAAAGTGTTTAGCTCTCACTAAGCATGTCTCTCACTCTATGTGGTGGAGTGAAGGCAACAGCAGAAATGCTACATATTAACTAAAATATGGCATACTTAAGCTGCCTTTTAGCACTGGTGCACTGTGTGCTGCCTAGTGCCAAAGCAAGCACCCTTGCACCATGATGCAAGGATGCCTGAGCTATGTGCAGAATTGTTTTTGTGCAGGAAGGGACTCCTTAGTGCACAAAAACAATCCCTAATGGCATTTTTCTTTTTCTATGTGTGCTGCAAAATGCAGCACACATGGAATGAGGAAATAACGAGGAGAAACACATATATTTCTCCTTGTTACAACTCATGGGGGAAGGCGTACCATTTTGACGCATTTCCAGGTTTGCAAGTCTTTGTAAATCTCGAAATATGCCAGAATCTATAGGCGCATGCATGGGAACACCCATGTTCCAACCATGAGACGCCTCCCCAATGCAAAGTAACGCAAGGCCGCATTTTGCGCTGCATTGCATTTCTTAGTATTTACTAAGTCACGCAAAGCGACTTCAAGTGGCTTTGTATGGCTTAGTAAACAACACAAATGATTTTAGATGCATGTGCCACAAATGTGATGTAACCCAAAGCAAATTCTTTGTAAATCTGCCCCCAAGTCCATACTTACCTTACGAAGGATATAACATTTTTGCCATGTGGTGTAATGATCTCCCCCCTCCCTATCAGTGCAAGAAAACTGAACATGCAAAGAATGTGGCAAATAGTAATATTTTTGTTACTGTAACATTCCTCCTAACAAATTCAAGTGTTTCCACCTTTCTAGATTCAGTTCAAAATCATCACTAATTATTTTCCTTTTTTATACTAATTAGGTCTTAAATGTATTTAGTAATACTGATTTCAACAATATGTTTTATGCAAGTATTTGCTCACTTCAAATTAAATTTACTAAAATGAATACCAAAGCAGTATGAATTTCAAAGCAGTCTGTAAACTGGATAAAAGGAACGTCAACAAGAATTATAGTGCATGCTTTCTTCATGCTGTGTTAGTAACGGGGTCTTTGGTTGCCTAGGGTATTCACCTAGGCCAAGCGGAACCCCCCCACCCACTCTAGTCAGTTAAAGTCAGATACACACCAAATATACTAAAACACTAGAAGGGCTAGTGGAGGTTTTAAGACCCACAGGGTCAATGAACAGTAACACAAATGAAAACCCTGGGTCTATTGAATAAGGATGAGTACCATCAGAGTAGTCCTTTTAAAGGATGGTTTCCCCCGCCCACCCAAAGGTGGCATGCTTCATCAAAGGCAAACCCCTTGAATTGTGAACCTAGTTACAATGTGGACTTCAACCCCCTCTCTGAGAGGGAGGAGCACAGGGATGTTTTGCCAGAAAGTGCTATACTAAATTCTGTGTATGACCTGGGTGTGGTGAGGGGTGCAGAGCACAGAAAATATGAGTTAAAACTAGCTCCAGGGTATGCAATAGAATGTATTTAGGTGTCCCTGGACCAGGATTAAAACTAAGCCATAACTGGAGGGAATTCAACCTGCCACTGAGTGAAAATGTAGGTTGACATGTTTCAGCCTAATAACCTTATAGAAGCTTCTATGCAAAAACGATGGTTGAAGTGGAACAACTCTTGATCATGGATCCACTGGTAGGTTTTACTTTAAAGAAACATATGTTTCGATATGATATTTGTTTATATTTATAACAACAAATTATAGTACTCATTCCACCATCTCTGGGTTACAGGAAAAACCTGGAACTAGATTGGGTTGCTACGGCTATCAGTAACCGGCACACCAACACAACATTGTGCTATCGGGAAAAAATAAAAAAGCTTACCCGCAATCATCAAGTAACATTCCTCAACTTTACTTTGGTGCAAACTCAAGGTGGCATCACGTCCTAAAGTAATAAAAGGACACATGCAAATCAAGTTGTCAAAGGACCAATGCAAAACAAGTAGTGTGAAACAGTTGACTCAATTGCAAACAACCTCAGTACTCCAAATGTGTGCATATGATACTGTGTGGGAGGAAGTACACTAATGTAGCTCCTTGTAAAAAAAAACATATGAGTCTTCTGTTGTGTTATGGAGAAGACAGATATAAGAAGAATACTCCTTCACTAAATCTCAATTGCAACTGTATGGGTCACACTCTCCCGATCTGGAGGTGGAGGAGCAACCATGGTGCCTACATAGTATCCAAGAAACAATATAACGGGGAAGCCCGCTTACCTCCCTTTTGACAAATATGTTGTAATTTAGGCCAGGACCACTCATAAGAGTGGGGAAACGCATTGAAAAATATGTCTGTTAACTCCTCGTCCAAGACGCAGCACATAGCTGCCACAGACATTGTGTCAATGCACATTAGCGTACATGTTACAGGGACACTCACCCGGCCCGCATCACAACCCGCATGATGAAGCATGCCACGTTCGGGTGGATGAGGGAACCCATCCTTTAAAAGGACTACTCTGACAGTATTCTTCCTTATACAATAGACCCAGGGGTTTCCTTTGTGTTACCCTACGAAACAAAGATAACCTTTGTCCACCCTCTGGTAGCTTGGAGCAGAGCAGGCAGGCTTACACTAAAGGGCAATGTGTAAAGTATTTGTTCAACACACACGCACACACACACACACACACACAAACACACACACACACACACAGGAATTATTTATATACATAAAATTAGACTAAAAAGACAACCAATCAATAAATTAAGAGTTATCCACTTTTCAATACATCAAAAGCAGTGCTTAAAAACCAGGCTCCTTTTAGAGTTTTTATTGTAATTAGCAAATTCAGCACAAGGATTGTTTCAGCTTTATAATCAAGGGCGGGATCACAGTGGCCTTAAAGAGACCGGGATGGGACTGGTAACTTTCCCCAAACTGCGAGGAGTGCAGTACATCAATGCTGGGATCGCTCAGATCCAATCCAAGCAAACAAAACACAGTGCGGGCAATCGACTGTGTGGAGTGCAGCACAATAATGCAAAGACCACAGGGTCTGATGGTTGCCAAAACAGAATCAGATTGTATTTCACTACAAGGAATGGAGCATGATCCCCGAAACCACTCAGGCCGGGTGGTTGGCAAAATAAATCACAATTGTAGTGAGCTGCGAGGAGCACAGTGCAATCCCCCAAGATCACTCAGGTCGGATCTTAAAAAACCTGCATAGAGGCTGTGGCGGAGTTCTGTTGGTTTCTGCCTCTGCTGCAGTGCCCCCGCTGGGTTGCTGGTGCTACAGCGAGTCTTTCATCACAGCAGCATGTGACTGGGGCAGAGATGATGTCGCTGAGATCTCTGGGGAACTCGTTGCTCCAGAAATGGGTAGAGGAGGGGCAGTGGTGTTGGGGAGTAGACCCTGGTGATATTGCTGCCTCCACTCGAGTGTAGAGTTCGGTCTAGACATGAAAGTCACGGTGTGCAAAAGCCCAGTGCAGAAGTTGAGCACCCGGAGTTCTCTGCTCTCTCAGAGTGGAGCATAGGGTCTGGTAGCACAATACTGCAGCAATAAAGTAATTGGGAAATGGTAGTGAGATCTTTGATGTCCCATATATCTCGGGAACAACAGAGGGCAAGCCAGCAAGCCCTTAGAGTCACTCTGGGCTGAACCCTTGGTTCTTGCAGCAGGGCAGAGGTCAGCAGGGTAGCTCAGAGAGGCAAAGCAGCAGTCCCTTGGAACAGTCAAACACAACAAGATGGCAATCCTTCAGCACAGCAGCCTTTACTCCAGTGTAGTTTCTTCCAGGTCCAGTAGTGTACTCTTTAATAGTGCCAGAGCCCTAATATGTATACCCCAATGTGCCTTTGATGTAGGGAGTGACTTCAAAAGAGCCTTCCGAAGTGCACAAGTATACCTTCCAGCTGAGCCCTCCCACCAAGCTACCAGTATGGGGTAAATCAGCTCTTTCCGTGAGGGCAGGACACAACCTATTCAGATGTAAGTGTAAAGCACCTCTCCCTCTCCCTGCCCAGGAAGACTATCAGTATGCAGATGAATGGAGATGTGTTCCCTGTCACACACAGCCCTTCCAGTGTTGTGGCTGTCTAGAGAGTATGCACAAAGTGTAGCTGTCACTCAGACCAGATATTTATTGGAGGCAGGCTGCAGGCACATAGAAAAAAGCAAAGAGCAGAGAAATGTCAACTTTCTAAAAGTGTAATTTCTAAAATAGCAGTGTTAAATTCAATTGTACCATTAAAGAGGATTGATCATTACTATTCCTTTTTTTTGCTTTTAAATATGTTTTTATTGTCAGCAAATAAACATCATTACAGTAATAAGAAGAAAAAATCTTCATTATTAAAAGTGCATCAAAACATATAACATAAAAACTGTATAGTACAATACCGATCATATTCTTAACATATCCACCTTTCTTCTTCCGGGAACCTTCCCTTCAAATGATATATTACAAATTACAAAATACAAATTTGCTTAATCAAATCTATTCACTTTATATATCTAGTTCCAAAGGCCCCCATATCGTATCCTGATTTATCATAGAGTGAGTTCCTCTCACTCAAGCTAGCTCTTTCTTCATTTCATAAGTTTCCCTTACTATAACCCATCATTCACTTATGGTGGGAGGTTTTGGAGATATCCAAACCCTAGCAATGGTAAGTCGGGTGACAACCAGTAAAATTGTGATAAGCTGCTTCAAACCTTGGCTCTCTTCCTTATAGCCCAACATAATTTCAATGACTGTAGGAGTGAAGTCTGCCCCTGTTCGTTGCCTTATCACCTGAACTATCTTCTGCCAAAATACGTCCAGCTCTGGGCAGGTAACAAACATATGCACTATTCCTGCAGCATACATCCCACATTTAGGGCATTTTTTCCTATCCCCTCCTTGAACCCCCCCCGAGCCTTACTAGCAATCTTCTCTGGGGCATAATAAAGCAAGCAGATTTTACGAAATTGCTGCAGTCTTAATTTAATAGAATGAACTGAATCTTCTAACGTTCCTAATGCCAACGTAATAGTTTTAGGAGCAACATTTATCTCCAGAGTCTTAGTCCATCTTGCTGCAAACTTTTGACACCCATTCTGTCTAAAGTTGCTAAGACGCTTATACATCCTACACATTTTTTATTTTGCTTTCTCCTCATACAACCAATTCCATACTTCTGATTTAGACTCTGTTGTTAATGCTAAGGGTTTCACTAAATAATCTCTAATTTGAAGATACTTGAAATACATCTGATCGGGGAGATTATAGTGAAGCTACAAGTTCTCAAATGCCCTCATGCCATTACAGTCGTACAGTTCGCCCAAATATTGGACCCCATACCTCGCCCATCACCTGCTGACAGTGTCGTGGAACACCTCCGGTAACTTGGGATTACCCCATAGTGGTAGTTTATCATGAAAAAATGACAGATTGAATTTAACAGACAAGGTTCACCATATATTCACATTATCTCTAATAGCCTTAAACCTGACCGTTTTAAAATAATTGGGGTTATTAGTTTTATATAAAAACATTCGCCATGCAGGTCCCAAAACCAATCGATGAAAGAAATCTTGCTTATCAGAATCCAAAAGGCTGCGAAGACGGCTCGCAAATGCGGCCCAGAAATACATTTTTAAATCTGGGAACCCCAGCCCACCTTGATTATACGGATGTTTCAATAAATATATTGCACGTCTTGCATTTTTATAGCCCCAAATAAAGCTACTCAATACACCTTCTAATTTCCTAAAAAAACATTAGAAACAAGGAGAGGGATTGATTGAAACAAGTATAGAAACTTAGTGAGCACCTCCATTTTAATGATATTACACCTCCCTATTATACCAATGGGGAGCTTATGCAAGCTTTTCAGTCTTTTTGTCGTATTTTCTAACAGGGGCTCATAATTCAAGGTATGTATACGCTCAATCTGTGCTGAAATACACACCCCCAGATATGCGGTTACCGAGCACACTCCTGCTATATGTCTAACAGGGTGAAAATTAAGAATCACTTTCATTTTTTAAATATTTAGCTTATAGCCTGACAGAAGACCAAATTTTCTCGCTTCCTCTTCAACACAGCTAATCACTGTTTCTGGATCAGTTGTGAAAACCGCTATATCGTCCGCATAAGCAGTTACCTTTAAGCGACTTTCTCCTGATACTAGTGGTACAATTTATGTGTTAAAATGTAATGCCCGGATAAATGGCTCAAACAACAAGGGGGATAAAGGACATCCCTGCTAGTGCTGCTATATATAAAGAAAGGTACAGATTGTAAGCCTAGATAAACCAGTTTTGCCTGAGGTGTATTATACAGAGCTCACACCCATTGACAAAAACTCTAAACCAAAAGGCTATAAGTGTGGCCCACAGATATCTCCAGACCACTCTATCGAAAGCCTTTTCGGCGTCCAAAAGCAGCATACCAAATCTTTTTGCTGACTTCTTAGCTAGATCAAAGGCTCCAACTGAAGTATTTATATGAGCAGTAGTATCCCTTCCCTTAAGCTGTGTTGCTGCTTAAATACTAATCCAGGCACAAATGGGGCTAAGCAAGTAGCCAGGATTTTAGAGAAAACTTTTGCATCTGAATTGACTATATTTGTCATGTTCCAGGTCTCTGGTATCTTACCATGGGAGCCAATATATTGTATAACCGCCCCCATGGGCAAAGCCATAAGATTTTTAAGAGTTATATAGAACTCTGCAGGTATAGAATCCTCCCCTGCAGCTTTTCCCAGAAGGGAGAGAAGATATTGCTTACATTATTTCTTCATGCGAGATTTCTCTCTCCAAAGACACCGAGTCTTTCTCTCTCAAAGTGGGTAAGCTACTACCTCGTAGATATTGCTGTAAGTCTGCCTCCTCTGGTACTATAGATTGAGCGTATAATTTTTTATAAAACCCGGAGAATTGATCCACTCTTGCCTGCGGTGAAGTACGTAATATTCCATTTGTCCCTTTTATAGTCTTTATAAAAGACTATATCATTACTATTCCAACCATACCACATATAATAAAGCTACTGCTTTCTGATCAGAAATTACCACTTAAAAGTATAAAACGGAATTCCAAATGCTTTCCTATGGAATGATTAGGCCTCACAGCAGTGAAAAACGAATTTAGATGTTTGTCACTGCCAGGACATATAAAACTTCATAGTACATGCCCTGTCTTTTAATTACACCACACCCTGCCCTTAGGGTCACTTAGGGCCTACCTTAGGGGGGACGTATGTGTAATAAAATGTGTGTTTAATGCTTGGCAAGTGGTTTTCAATGCCACGTCTAAGTGGCAGTAAACAGCGTACCCAGGCCCCACAATGGCAGAGGCCTGAGAGAGGTTTGAAAGGCTACTTGTGTGGGTGGCACAACCAGTGCTGCAGGCCCACTAGTAGCATTTAGATTACAGGCCATAGGTCTATGGTATACCACTTTACAAGGGGCTTATAAGTAAACTAAATATGCAAATCAGGTATATACTAATTTCACCATGTTTTAGGCAAGAAGCACATGCACTTTAGCCCTGGTGAGTAGTGGCGAAGTGCTCAGAGTCCTAAAGCCAACAAAAAACATGGCAGAAAGTGGAAGGAAAAAGGCAGGACGTTGTGGGAGGACCACCCTAAGAATGACCGGTCTAATATGCAGTTAGAATGATTTTTTGGGAGCCATTATACAACAATAAAAGAGAAAGTACAATGAAGAGAAAGCATGGTCAAGAGTTTTGATCGTAAGGCAATGCATAGTTGTGTGGACTGAGGCACTTGGTAGTGAATGAACAAAATAATAAATTAGTGAATGTTAATACTTTGCAGGCAAGTAATAGGCTTTGGAAATAAAGACAAAGGAGTAATGTGTCTGTGCCTGTATGTATGTGTGCGTCTGTGTATCTGTATTGCTGTATGTGTAAGTAAAGAGAAAAGAGTAATGTGTGTTTATGTGCATGGTTGTACTTTCATATGTGTGAGTGAAAGTACACAGAAGCAATGTGTGTTGTTGAATGAGTTCGAAATATTTTTTATATTTATTGATTTTTGTGAAATATGTTTTTGCAAAAAACGCAATGGTATAAAACTTCTAATTTCACAGGGAATAGTGGAATATGATACATATTTCATGATTGCCACTGTAATATGGATTTCATCATCGTAATACTTTGAAGAGCTAGAACATTGTCAGGGATACTGGAAAGATGACGCATGGGTACCTAATCATGCAGCAAACGTCTATGAATTATGTAGCAAAAAATGCAAATTATGTGGCACTTTCTCTAGCACAATTATTTTGATCCATTTAGAGGTGGAAAAATCATTTTTGTGAAATCCGCAAAGTGTGTTGCAAATGGAATAACTTCATAATGATTTGGCAATCTCTGCAGTCGCAGTCACTGCCCCTCACCTTTGTCTATTGTTTTATCAACGATTTATTCATGAACTGCAAACAAAACCTTTAAATTCTAATTCCAATCCTTGCTCATAGTTAGCTGCACTTTGAAGAAATGTACTGTTCCCATTTAGCTACCTCAAATAACGTATATAATACAGAAATACAAGATGAGGTATGAGTAATAAGGTTCTACATTGCCACTTCAGGGTTCTGGTGGCGTTTGCAAACAGCGCAAGCCTTGCACTTGTGAGTTTTAATGTCACCAGAACCTTTTCAAGCAATACTGTGCCTGTTACACAGTTACCTTTTATTTACTTTGTAAAAACAGTGGGGCAGATTTATGTTCCCTGGCGCATGCAAATCAGCAGGGATGCGCCAGGGAAGATGCGTCACGCAAGTTTGCCCTTGCGCAAGGACAAGCAGATGCGTGACACATCTGACGGCGCAAGGTTGGCGCAGTGCTGAAGTTTTGTCTCAACTCCAGCACTGTTCCAACCTGCCCTATCCCTAACAAGGTGCGCCACGCCTTACGCCTGCTTGAAGCAGGCGTAAGGATTTGACGCACCAGCGTCGGAAAAGTGACTGTGTGAAATCTTGTAGATTTCACTGTGTCACTTTTCCAAGGCTTTTTCCGACGTAACGCCCACCCTGCATACATTAAACCTGACGCAGGTTTAATGTGGCGCAGGGCTTTACAACGTCACGCATCTCCCTAGATGCGTCATGTTGTAAATCTGTCGCAGCATGGCGCTAGCTTTGTGCTGCCGCTGCGACACAAAAGTGACGCAACGGCGGCGCAAAAGTGGCACACGGGGCTTGTAAATCTGCCCCAGTGAGTGTGCTTATGCTTTTGTGTGTTAGCGCATTTCTGGGCACTGCATGTGTGTGACTGCATTTATACATATAATCATTTCAATATATATATTTATATATATATAGGCCGTGTCATCGCCATGAGTGAACATAGAATGCGATTCCAAACAGGCCTGTCTTTAAGATCAAAATTCAGTTTGGAAAATGCCTGAGGCAATCCTGTCTTGAGTAAAGGAGAGGAAGGGAAACAAAGCGTTTTATCCGCGGGGGGTTATTAACCTAGGTTTACACTGAGACTAAAAATACACACCAGAAGGAGAGACTGTTGCTTCATCATTTTTGGTCCTGTTGCTTCATTGTTTTTGTTCCCGTTGCTTCATTAATTTTGCTCCCGTTGCTTCATCATTTTTTGCTTATCTCAACATTGTTTTCAGAATAATTCCGCAGAAGTTATGAGCTTCGCAGCAGGGAGTAGATTGTTTTATGACTGAAGCATTTGAAATATTGAGCTTCAAATAGGGATGGCCTGTTTTTGTTCCTGTGTCTTCATTTCTTACACAAGTAAGTATGTTTGAAGGCATCTGCCGTGGCAGAAATGTCAGCTTTTAAACAAGAAATTAATAGTCTTCGTGGCTTCAGGAAACAATGCAATGTATAGCTCTAGTTCTCGATTTCGAGAGTCCTCTTTATGAACAGAAGTCTGCATTAAAAGCGCCTTGAACTGAGCACCTCACCTCGAGGTCAGCAGTTCGGGCAGTGCTCAAACATTGACTCACTTTTACCCCAAAACACAGTGCAGTATATCCAAATGAACTACGCCAGGCACCATGAAATTTGTCCTGCAAAATATATTCAAATACAACAACAATCCGTGGTCCACCTACCTAACAACGGTGGCAGCCTCCCTTCACATTGACTTGACTGTCTTGAACACCCGACTACTCATGCACACTGCAGTAAAAATCATATTAAAAAAACAAATCAAATTCCTCTCGAAGTCTGCGGACTTGGAAAACATTAAGTCCACTCTGCAATTAAGGGCCTTGGCTCGATCATATAACAACGACAGCCAAGTCGGCCTTCAGACTCAATCTTACCTCAATTGCACAATCGGGAAAGCTTGCCTGACCCAAATTCTGGCTGCAAGGATGCTGGCATTACACATTAAAGACTTTAACCAACCCCAACTGGCCAATGCTTTCTAAGATAGTCAAGTGCAGACTTTGTGGCTACAAATCTGAAACTTTTTTACATCTACGTTGTAGTTGTCCGATGCTGCTCGAGCTTCGGCGAACACTATTAAAGCCACTTTTTTAATTCACGACATAAGAACGTGCAACAACGCAATGAACTGGGTTTTTATTCCCATGGTTCCACTTGAACTGGCAAGAATAGGCAATTTTCTCAAAATTGTGCAGGACCTTCTTAAAAACACACAACCAAGCACAGAGATGTTTGTGGAAATAAGACAGTGCAACAAGAAAGGCCACCTAGCCAGAGTTTGTCACAGTAAACAGAGCAGTGTGGTGGCTACCCTTGAGCCAAAAATTCAATCTGTAAAGAAAATTATCTTCCAAGTCCGAGACACTAGCACCGTAAATCAAATAAACTACCCACAATGTGAATTTGGGTTGGGCGGCAAGAAAATCAACATGTTTGCTGATTCATGTTCTCCATTCACCTTTGTGAACGTTACTGACTTTAATAAAATGAACTTCTGCAAAGAAAGCGGATTAACTAAACCCGACATTTCTCCCAGCAGCTACTCTAGGGAATCTATCCCGTTAAAGGGCATGGTCAAAACCCACATTTCATTCAAAGACCGTATCACCCTCGGGAAAGTCTACATTGTTGAAGAGGGGTCCAACCTTCTTGGTTGGCAACACCAAAAAGAGTTGGGCATAAAACTGTATCCTAACAACCCGGAGCAAGTCCTTACCATTGATTTGTCCACCCAGGGTGAAACCTTCACCAAATACTTCCCTGAGGTCTACACTTCCAAACTTGGGCTCCTTAAAAGTTTCCAACACAAAATAAAATTGAAAGCCAATGCCAAACCCATTGCACACAAAACCAGGCCAATACCTCACCTTATTGTAAATTAATACTTGTATAGCGCACTACTCACCCGCAAGGGTCTCAAGGCGCTTGTACGAATACCGCTGTGGAACCCATCCTGGCTTTCCCTGTGAGGCGTCCACTCCTGGGCACCCCCAAGGTGGAGGCCAGGCATCCTTAGCGTTGTGGGGGCCGTTGTGGAGATTAAGCAAGCTATTGCCCAGAGTTGCAGAGTAGGACTCCATGATTGGAATGGCACCGAGGCGAGAATTATCAGGTCCGTGGAATTTTGAGCCCAAGACCCGCCGAGGCGGGGAATTGAACCCTGGTCCCGGGCTAGACCTCTGCATCAGGGTCTGCCGCTCTAATCATTGAGCCACACTTCTCCTTATGTGGGAACCCCTTAAAACTGAACTGGCCAGACTACAGTCCCTAGGGGTAATACAACCGGTGGATTGTACTGCTTGGATCGCACCTGTGGTTATAGCTAAGAAGGCCCATGGGAATGACATTAGATTGTGCATCGACCTCAGAGACCTCAATGATAACATAATCATTGAAAGACACCCACTTCCACGCATCCACGAGGTTTTAAGCATCATGGGGTAAGCCACTTGCTTTAGTGTACTAGACCTTTCCTGTGCCTACCATCAGGTAGAGTTACACCCTAACTCCAGAGAGTTAACTGCTTTTACCACTCCTCTGGGGTCATACATGTTCCTAAGAATGCCGCTTGGACTCGCTTCGGCAGCAGCGGTGTTTCAAAAGAAAATGCAGCACATACTTGAAGGGGTCCCCAAAACCTTGTGCTTCCAAGACGATGTCTTGATCTATGGAGCAACACCTAAGGAGCATGATTCCTCTCTCAGGACGGTCCTCAAGAGATCCAAAGAGGCAGGCCTTACCCTTAAAGAAGAAAAGTGCCAAATCGGGGTGGGAACCGTTGACTACCTAGGGCACACCATATCAAGGGACGGATTTAAACCCAAGTTAAGTCTCCTTGATGCTGTTGAAAAAGCCAATGCACCCACTACTAAACAAGAACTCCTATCCTTCCTGAGTCTTGCAGAATACATGGCCAAATATGTCAAGAACGTTTCTGATATTTCAAACGACCTTAGGGAACTCACAAAAAAACATACTCCCTTCAAATGGCTAGAGGTGCACCAAGCAGCCTTTGAAAACATCAAAAGAAGTATTTTAAATGCCCCCCACTTATGTAATTTTGACCCTTCCAGGAAGACCATTCTGACAACTGATGCCAGCAATAAAGGCCTAGGAGCATCTCTCTCTCAAGTCATCGGTGGAAGAGAACACATTGTTGCTTTCGTTTCCCGCACCCTCAACAGCTCTGGAAGGAACTATTCTGTCGTAGAGAGAGAAGCCCTGGCCTGCTTCTGGGCGATTAAACATTTCAAGTTCTACCTGTGGGGGATAAAGTTTACGGTTCGCACCGATCACAAGCCCCTCATCTACATGTTCAGTTCCAAAGGCTCAGCTAATAGTACACCCAGAGTAGCTAGATGGGTACTAGGCCTAGAAAGCTTTGTTTTAAAACTTGAATATGTCGCGGGCGACCTCAATACTGCGGCTGATTTCCTTTCGAGAGCACCGTTAGAAATATCCGAAAACTTTGAAACATCTGAATTTCCCATCTTACAGGTCCACTCCTCCACAATAAAGCAAGATGAATGGATTGAGAGCATGACCCAAGATGCCACACTGTCCTGTCTTAAAGAGTATACCCTTCACGGATGGCCTGCTTCACGTAAAAGTATCAGTCAAGACCTAGACAAATACTGGGAAATAAGACATGAGGTCAACTTGAACAATGGTTACCTATGGAGAAACAACAAGATCATCCCTCCAGAAGGTCTGAAGGACAAAATAATAGACTTGGTTCATGAAGGACACCTAGGGAGGAGCCTTACGAAAAATAGACTCAGAGATCACTATTGGTTCCCCAACATGGACTCCATGGTGGACACCAAGGTCAAGAACTGTACCATTTGCGCCAATAGCGACAAAACTAAACGCACCCAAATGGCACCTCTTTCCCCAGTTTCCATTCCGGACAAACCATGGGAGAAATTAGCTCTGGACATCATCGGCCCGATCAATAAGAGAGGTGTCACTAAAAGATTTGCGTTTGTCCTGACGGATTTTCACTCCCACTGGGTAGTCATTAAAATGGTAGACCAAACCACTACAGAATCCCTGATCAACTTCCTACGAGATACCTTCGTCACCGAAGGCATTCCAGCCACCCTGGTCATGGACAATGGTGTCCAATTCACCTCGTCAGCCATGTCCAACTTTCTGACCAGCTTAGCCATAACCCACCTAAAAACAGCTCTGTACTGTCCTCGAGCTAACGGCTTGGTCGAGAGAGTAAACAGGATGGTAAAAGAGAACATTCAGCTAGCTTGCATCAACAACCTACCTGTCGAACGCTCTATTCAAGATGTGCTCTGGGCTTATCATACCACCCCCAACCTGGTCACTGGAATTTCACCATTCTCATTGCTCAGGAGAAGAAAACCCAGTACAAAGTTCTTCCCTAACTGGATCGGGGGTGGAGAGGTAACAGCACAGTCTTTTGACAAAGCCAAACCCAAAATAGCTTCCCATCAAGCCAACTACAAAGACCAATATGATCAAAAGCATGGATCTAAGAACCGAGAATGGTCAGTAGGCAATTGGGTTGCTGTGAAAAAACCCACACTCGCAGGGGATCATGCATCTAAGTTCTATGATCCCAGAAGAATAGTGGATATCAAAAACAACACTGTAGTCCTTGAGAATGGGCAAAACTGGAGCATGGACCGGTTGGCTAAATGCCCTAACTTAAAGGACACCACTCAAGGTGATATACTATCACCGGGGGACCCTGAAGTTCCGGTCACGCCTCCCAGGAGCAGTACCAGAAGACCTATTGTCTCACCCAAATGGCATAAAGACTTCATTATGTAATAACGTTTCAACCTCTTGAACATTGTTTTATGGGGGGGGAGATGTGTTATAATTCCCTTAAGTTACTTTATCTCCCTTATAACATGCCACCTCATTCCTATGGTCTCTCCCGCTCCCTCTCTCACTCCCTCCCTTTTCCACCTCTTGGAATGTTCCTACAGTTGAGCCATAGGCTGACTTAGAATGTTGACAATGCAGCCTGACTGACAGAGTTGGAAGTCACTGAGCTTGCAGTGAGACGTGTTTGAGGTTCCAGAGTGGACGCCGTAATTAAAAGAGTACTTGAACTTCACCTACCTGTTCAAGGCGTCTTTATAACAACAATCCCCAGCTTCTGCACCTTGGACATTAGGCATAGTACCGTTTGTCCTCTTTGCACTTGAGCTTTAACATCTGTCATGTATTCACTCTATTTTGCGGTTGATTTTAAAAAAAAATCCTTTTTTTCCTTTTTGTATAAAAACATTTAAACCTGCTTTTTCATAACAGATTTTGAATAGTCAAACACCCTAAATGTATTTATACTGCTTGTATGCCTAGAATGTTATCTTGGGGCACCAAGTGCCAGCTATTGCACGGAGCCATCGTTTTCCTTTTTTCTCAGCCTGATATGCCGTTTAAAAAAATGTTTTATATTGTCTTGGTTTTAAGTAACCTACACAATAAACTTTGCATTGACTATGACCATATCCAAATTAACTAGTTTGCAGAAACTATATTACATGATGACGTCCAACATTAAGCATTCTTTGTAGCACACTGTTTCTTTTCCCCTAAAGGACAGGCAAGGGTAAAAGGACATGAGAAGACCTGCACATCCAATTCGTTAAAGCCTCAAGTCTCCAACTTCATTAAGTGGTTTTAGCAAGTTTTGCCTAATTCAGGCATACATTTTTAAGAATGTTTCAATTGAACATAAATCATATTATTTTAAAGTTGGTGTCAGGGCTTTCTTTGTTCAAGCAAATTAGGGTCTAATCTGTACTAATATGTCATATACCTACCTGCTAATCACTCTTAGGTGTGTACTGTCACACTGACCACTACAAAAATGGCAATATACTTAGGGTAACACGAAAGCAATTGCTGACATCAAGTTGGCGGTTACTTGTGATATTTACTTGTGGGCAAAAGCACATCCCACTTTGATAAAATATATATGAATTTATGACACATCTAACACACTTGTAACACAAGCCTCATTCCCAATGAGTTGTGAGAAAAAACTGGGTGTCTGTTGCAGTGCCCCCAACTTTTTGGCTGGTTTTTGGTCCAACTTTGAGAGAGGTGTGCTGGGACCCTGCTTACCAGCTTCCTAGTACTAGTGTTCTTTCCCTAAAAATGTACCACAATTAGCACCACTTTAGCTACCCCTGTTAGTCCCTAGTAAATGGTACTCCTGATACCTAAGGCATGGGCTCTGAAGAGGGTCCTCTGGGGCTGCAACACTGGTTGTGCCACCCCAGGAACTCCTCAATATGGCTATGCACTCTGCCATTGCAGGCTGCGTGTCTTGGTGCAGAGAAAATCTGTAGAGTCGACAATGGTACACAGCCGTGTGTGCCATACCACTCATACACTGCATATGATATAGGTAAGTCACCCCTGCTACAGGCCTTTAGCCCTAAGGCGGGTGCAATATATCCTATGTGAGGGCATATCAGCATGAGCTGACCAATGTGGGTGACCTCCCGAACTCACAGTTGTATGGAAATAACGCCTCACGGCTAAGGCCAAGTCACCTCTCCTGCAAAGCAGTAAGGAACTGATGCCACACCGGCACCAGTGACGCCTCAATTCCCCGATAACTGTCTGTGTAACTCCATAGCCGTCCTGCGCTTCTCGTGGTGAGGGCCGAATTGTGGATTAGTAACCATCACAACATTGAGATAGCCCTGGTTGGAGCTCTTAATTTCTAGCAGCTATATTTTCACAGTAATCATTCTAAAAGTGATATCTTGACATGTGTACCTTTGATTCTTTGTGGTTTTGGTCTTGTTTTATTTAGATAAATATTGTCTATTTTTCTAAACTAGTGTGGCCTCCTTTTGAAGTATTTTCATTTTTTCATGGAGTGTATGTACAAATGCTATATACATCGCTTCTGACATAAGGCTGACTGCTCATGCCAAGGTTCCAAGGGGGTGAGCAGGGGTTATCTTAGCTGTGTGACTCCCTCACCCTGACTAGCGTGAGGGTCCCCACTTGGACAGGGTCCAAACTATCGCTAGCCAGAGACCCCATTACTAACAATATTGTTAAATTTAGAAGACCACATATATATTTTACAAGAAGCCAATCTCAATTATGGTGAGCCTTGAGAAATGATACAAGGATGAGTTGGTTTAAAAGTGCCTACATCAGCAGTTGGGAAGATAAGGGTACTGAATATTCTTGTTTATAACAAACAAAATCCTAAACTATTTTATGTGACAAGAGATCCTGAATGGAGAGATACTTTTATAAAAACGTCATGTTACATTGCTACATTAAAAAATTATTAAATAAGAAATGCATACTATTTTTAGATTTTTTGAACATTAAATTATAGTTATTTACATTTCTAACTATTTTAAATCATGTAATTCCATTAACAATATTTGCAATGGGATTTTATTTTAAGTTCCTAACTACATTATTTTATATGGGAGGGTGTTGCAGTCACAGTGGTTGGCCATGTATGGTGCTGAACTTACTTGAGCTCCAAGCTGGAGTAAATTACTACTGTTTTGGGCCCTTTTTTGGCTGCAGTACCTATGCAGTTTGTAAATAACAATGGACTTACTCTTTTGTCAGTGAGTATATGTGCCTCCCTAAGCCCCCTCCTGACCTTTCCTAAACATCTCCTTACTCTTCGCAAACCCCACCTATGCTGTAATAAGCACACACTATTTTTGAACCACACCCGATTCCTCCCACATTTACTACTGAGTAATAAACTTATATGTGTGAGAATCTTCCCATTGAAAATATAGTAAAGGTGGAGATTTACACTAATGGGTTTGTGAACGGAATTTTCTAGTACTTTAGTAAGTACTATTGTAGTACTACTAAACACACTACGAAGTGCAAAGTGTGAATAGGCTCTATTTGACCTGTCAGCCTTAAGGTGGTCTTCCCCCAAACATTTTGCCTTCACTCCTTCTGTTTTGCTGAATTTGTTCCTGTTTGCCTTAGGGCTCTGTGCACTTTACCACTGCTACCAGTGCTGAGGTGCTTACTCTCTACCCTTTAAACATGGTGAAACTCGCTTAGACCCAATTGGCACATTTGATTAACCTGTAAGTCCCTAGTAAAGTAACGCTATAGGTAACCAAGGGCCTTTAAAGGGAATGCTCCTAGAAGGCCTACAGCATTGATTGTGTCACCCACTTTCGTAGCCCTATAAACTTGCCTCAGCCCTGCAATTGCAGCCTGTGTTTGCTGTTTTAAAATGCCATTTTGACCTGGCAAAATAACCCTTTTGCCAGGCTTCAACCTTCTATTTTTATACACATATGTAACCTTTATGGTAGGCCCTAAACAGGCAATATGGCGGGGGGGGGGGGGTATTTAAAAAGTGGGATATGTACTTTTAACTTTTACATAACCTGGTATTGAAAAACTCTTAAATTAGTTTTTCACCACAGCAAGGTCTGCCTCTCTCTTAGAATAACATTAGGTTACCTTATTAAATGTAAGAAGTACTAACTTTCAATTGGGAGCAGGGAGGAAAGTTGAGTTTAGTCTCTAAAGAATTGTAATTTAAAACCCTCTTTAATGGTAAAGTCGGATTTTAAGTCACAATTCTGAAAACTCCACTTTTTGAAAGTTGGCATTTTCTAGTCCCAACCATTTGGTGCCTGCAGCCTGTATCCTGGATCACATGACTAGGTGTAGCTGGCAATTGGTCTTTGTGCTTTACTCCCACACAGTGAGACAGAATAGGAATAGGTGTCAGGAAGGGACAACTCAGTCAAGAGGAGCAGGAGGAACTTTCACCTACCACACTAGCATATCACAAAGACTCCACCTCAGCATACTGACAAAGGGTTTCACACAAGTCTTTTGTGCCCCCAGATAAGCTGGGGCCAGGGCAATGAGGAAGGAAATTCCAGACATTTCTGTAGGGAGGAACTCTAAAAGCTCCTCCCACTTTAAAGTGTGTACCAGATATAAATAGCCATGGGCTGCCCAGTTGTTCAGCCTGCTCTGCTGACTTACTTGCTGACCAAGGACTGTTTGCTGCCCAAGCCCTGTTGTTGCAGTGCCAGAAAACTTCTGCTGCTGTGTGCTGCCTTGCTCTATCCAGTCTACCTGTGTGGACCCAGGACTTCAAGGAATCACCAAGGGTTAGCCTGCTGGCCCCCTCTTCTAAAGATAAAGTGACCTAACAAGCCTCTTCGACATCAGCTCAACTCCCACATCTTGATGCAGAGGGACACAGCCCACCATCAATTACGTCCCAGCACGGCTAGGTCGCCCTTGACACCAGGGCAGCTATTTGTAAGTCCTTGCAAGCCCCGCTGACTTCTTCAATGCGGATGCAGCCCAACACCGGCACAGCCTAATGCATCTCGTTCCCTGCACCGACAAAGCGCAGACCAACCCTCCGCAAGCCCCACCAGCTTCCTCAATGATGATGGACAACCTCACATTGCTAGTCTTTTTGATGATCATCGACTCGGCCACAGTGTGACACATCTTGTCTCCAGACCTCGCATCGCAGTTCCTTGTCGAGGGTTCCTCGACATCAGTCCATGCAGCTTAATGCAAGGAATTTGCACCTTGATGCACAGCCTACAAGGTACTTTCAGAGGACTGAACTCAGTCCTGTATCTGGACCTCACTCCATTGCAGTGGGCCTGAACTTGTGACTTGAGACCAGTCTACCATGACCAGATAACTGCTGTTATTACTGCTGCTTGAAATGCTACATAAATACTTAACACATTGCCTCTAAGTTAAGCCTGACGTAGTGCTCCAATATTTATACTTGATGCCCACTTTGAAATGGAGTAAGCTTCTAGAGGTTTCCACCCCTCTGAGGTGTCAGTCATCTTCTTCTGCCCTACCCTGGCCCCAGCTTGTCTGGGGTCACAAAAGACTAGTGGCAAAACCTTTGAGAGAGTGCTCAGGCGGGACCTTTGTGACGTGCAAGTGTGGTAGGTGACAACACCTCCCCCTTGTAAACTCAGAATGGCGCATCCTGCCAACACCTATCTACCCTTTGTCTCACTGTCTGGGAGCAATGCATAAAGGTCAACTGCCAGCTACACCTAGTCATGTGACCCAGGATCAGGCGGCAGGCACCAATTGGTTAGGACAAGAAAATGCCAACTTTCCGAAATCTTTTGTCAAACACAAACTTATTTCTGATCAAGAAATTTAATTAGCATGATCTAATCCTCTAAACACCTTGTTTTTCTAAAGCTTTTATCTTCACACATTTTGCATATCAAATAAGAAACATTGGAAAACATAACCATCAGTCGATATCAAAATGGATTTGAATATCCCACAACTTATTTGAATATTTTACGAAAAAAAACATAAATTATTAGATTTACAACTTGTGACAAATTTAAAATGTACCAGTTCACAACTTTCTTAACAGTAGGAATAACACCTTTTTCAGTTGTCCAAACACCTAAAATAAAACATCAAAAGGGGTTGTAACAACTTTTAAAATGCACCAGAGCAAGGAAGCTAATTTTACAAAAAGGTTGCCTGCATACAGTTGAAAATCGCACAACTTCCTAATGTGTCGTTGTCGAAGAGTTTGAAACCCTGCATTTTTGGAGTCTTCTCAGGACCGAAAACTGGGCACAACTTTGAAATAATCAAATTGCAATATTATACTGTCTCTAAATATGTGGCCTGTTTTTTAACAATTTTAAATTATACCCCTCTTAGTCATTTTGAACGTTACCTTTATTTTACTGTCTGTTCTGTCAGTATTCAATTTTCTTTTTGTATTTGTAGGAGCAAAAATAAAAATAAAATAACTTGTGTTTGCAATCCAATCTCAGTGACATTGAAACTCTAAGTCACATTAATTCGTTTGAGGAATATGATTTCCATGATTTTATGGCACATCGCCTAAATTGTTGAGCTTCGTTTTCTGAAGCGAGCAGAAAACACTATTGATTTTTTCTTCCAATTGGTGTAAAGGCAGGCTTTCAGTCTCTTATCACCAATGAAAAGGCAATCTATTAGTGGAAGCTTCTGTCTTAAAATTACGCTTTATATTTAGAAGCAACTCAAGAGCTTTCTTTGTTGGCTGTAACAGCATTATTCGAGCACAGCGAGGATTCAATAGTCTTGTATTTCCACTTTAATTAGTATTCAATTACATCCAAAACAATGTTGCCATTTTATTGGTTTTTTTGGAAGAGAAAATAAACAAATGACATTTAGCTTCCAATTGCGGCGAGGCTGCAGTATTTTCATATGTTCAACTTTGTATTGACATTCAGATTAGTCCAAAGCAGTATTGTCATCTTAAAGGTTTCTTTCAAAAGTTAATGGGCAAACAATTACCACTGCATAGACAATTGTTTCAAGAGCCAGTGTTCAATGTTTAGAACTCTGTTCACTTTTGCATCGCATTAAAAATGTCCTTGGCTTGACTGGAGCATAGACTTTGATTTAGATGAGGGAAGGGAAAGCTTACATGTTTTTAATCCATCAGTGTGACTCCAAGCGGCAGATATATATTGCTTTATTCGGTCAAATAGCCATTAAAATGCATAATAATAATACATTAAAACATATAAAGACTCCTACATATCACTTTAAAACAGCATCTATAAGTACAATGATAAAAATTAGTTCATTTAGCTAGGACACTACCCACGTATCGACAGATAGACACATGATAACTCTCTTTTGTTTCTCATCAAACCTTCATGCTGGGAGACTATATTTGTCATGTTCCAGGTCTCTGGTATCTTACCATGGGAGCCGATATGTTGTATAACCGCCCCCATGGGCAAAGCCATAAGATTTTTAAAAGCTATATAGAACTCCGCAGATATAGAATCCTCCCCTGCAGCTTTTCCCAGAAGGGAGAGAAGATATTGCTTAGATTATTTCTTCATGCGAGATTTCTCTCTCCAAAGACACCGAGTCTTTCTCTCTCAAAGTGGGTAAGCTATTACCTCGTAAATATTGCTGTAAGTCTGCCTCCTCTGGTACTATAGATTGAGCGTATAATTTTTTATGAAACCCGGAGAATTGATCCAATCTTGCCTGCGGTGGTGTACGTAATATTCCATTTGTCCCTTTTATAGTCTTTATAAAAGACTATGTCATTACTATTCCAACCATACCAAATATAATAAAGCTACTGCTTTCTGATCAGCCATTACCACTTAAAAGTATATAACGGGATTCCAAATGCTTTCCTATGGAATGATTAGTCCTCGTAGCAGTGAAAAACGAATTTAGATCTTTGTCACTGCCAGGACATTCATAACTTCATAGCACATGCCCTGTCTTTTAATTACACCACAGGCTGCCCTTAGGGTCACTTAGGGCCTACCTTAGGGGTGACGTACGTGTAATAAAAGGTGTGTTTAAGGCTTGGCAAGTGGTTTTCAATGCCACGTCTAAGTGGCAGTAAACAGCGCACACAGGCCCCACAATGGCAGAGGCCTGAGAGAGGTTTGAAAGGCTATCTGTGTGGGTCGCACAACCAGTGCTGCAGGCCCACTAGTAGCATTTATATTACAGGCCCTAGGTCTATGGTATACCACTTTACAAGGGGCTTATAAGTAAACTAAATATGCAAATCAGGTATATACTAATTTCACCATGTTTTAGGCAAGAAGCACATGCACTTTAGCCCTGGTGAGTAGTGGCGAAGTGCTCAGAGTCCTAAAGCCAACAAGAACTACAGCAGAAAGTGGAAGGCAAAAGGCAAAACGTTGTGGGAAGATCACCCTAAGGATGACAGGTCTAATATGCTGTTAGAGTGATTTTTTTTGGTAGCCATTATACAACAATAAAAGAGAAAGTACAATGAAGAGAAAGCATGATCAACAGTTTTGATCGTAAGGCAATGCATAGTTGTGTGGACTGAGGTACTCGGTAGTGAATGAACAAAAGAATAAATTAGTGAATGTTAATGCTTTGCAGGCAAGTAATAGGCTTTGGAAATAAAGACAAACGAGTAATGTGTCAGTGCCTGTATGTATGTGTGCGTCTGTGTTTCTGGATTTCTGTATGTGGAAGTAAAGAGAAAAGAGTAATGTGTGTTTATGTGCATGTTTGTACTTTCATGTGTGTGAGTGAAAGTACACAGCAACAATGTGTTGTTGAATGAGTTTGAAATATTTTTTATATTTATTGCTTTTTGTGAAATATGTTTTTGCAGAAAACGCAATGGTATAAAACCTCTAATTTCACAGGGAATAGTGAAATATGATACATATTTCATGATTGCCACTGAAATATGGATTTCATCATCATAATACTTTGAAGAGCTACAACATTGTCAGGGATACTGGAATGATGACGCATGGGTACCTAATCATGCAGCAAACGTCTCTGAATTATGTAGCAAAAAATGCAAATTATGTGGCACTTTCTCTAGCACAATTATTTTGATCCATTTAGAGGTGGAAAAATCATTTTTGTGAAATCCGCAAAGTGTGTTGCAAATGGAATAATTTCATAATGATTTGGCAAACGCTGCAGTCGCAGAATCATCTGCCTCCACTGCCCCCCACCTTTGCTATTGTTTTAATAACGATTTATTAATGAACTGCAAACAAAACCTACAAATTCTAATACCAATCCTTGCTCATAGTTAGCTGCACTTTTAAGAAATTTACTGATCCCATTTAGCTACCTCAAATAACGCATAAAATACAGAAATGCAAGATGAGGTATGAGCAATAAGGTTCTACATTGCCACTTCCGGGTTCTGGTGGCGTTTGCAAACAGCGCAAGCCATGCACTTGTGAGTTTTAATGTCACCAAAACCTTTTGAAGCAATACTGTGCCTGTTACACAGTTACCTTTTATTTACTTTGTAAAAACAGTGTGCTTATGCTTTTGTGTGTTAGTGCATTTCTGTGCACTGCATGTGTGTGACTGCATTTATACATATTCACTGAAAAAACCAAAGGTTTCACACACGTTATAGTTAGGAATTAGCATTTAAAAAACCTTGCAAATTCACTGAAAAAACCATAAGTTTCACACATGTTATAGTTAGCTGGACATTTCTCTCATACAAAACCAATGAAATTCCCCCGTTATAGTTAGTTCAGCTAACTATAACTCGCGTGCCCGCAATGCACTGCTGATGACGTCACATATTACATCACTCATGACATGGTCAGTGACATCACTCATGACATCACTGATGACATCTCAAATGACATCATCCAGTGAATGTGTGTTTTTCTGAAAATTAAATATGTTTTATATATGTATATCTCAAGGTCGATGGAAGAATAAATGGGTATATAAGTGTCTAAATGGATGATTTGTTATTGATAAATTGATTGTGTAACTGACTGATGAAGTGTATCATAGTGAATACATGGCTTAGTGAGTAATGTTTAAATATGTAAATATCTGTATCAGTCTCTCACTTTGTGTACAAGTGGCTGCATGGGTTGGTGAGTAGCTACATGGGTGTCTATATAGGTTATTAGTTGGTTTTTTGAGTATCAGTATAAGTGTCTGATGTCTGTATGGTTCGGTGGGGGGTATTACGTAGTGCATAGGTGCATGAATGAGTGACTCACTGTTTGTATGTGTTGAAGACAGCATGTGTGCAGGACTGTATGGGTGGATGAGTGTGTGCATGGGTGTGTTAGTGAGTGAATGACTGTCTCAATAGTGTCTCTATGAGTAACTACATATGTTTTAAACTAGTATATGTGACTATTGGTGTATATAAGTGAGTATATGTGAGAGTGAGAGATTGAAAGAGTTCCTGTATGAATAAGTATGTGTTTCTATAAGTGAAAGTATGTGTAAGTTTCCGTAGAAGTAAGTGTGGTGGTGTGTGTATAACTGTATATGCAAGTAAATGTATGTTTGATTCTTTATTAGCATGAGTGACTATGTGTGTGAGTAACTCTATGGATGAGTGGCATTGTGTAACAGGATGTATAGGTGTATGAGTACATATGATGAGTGAGTACATGTATGAGTGACTGTATAGGACTGTTGGTAAATGAGTAGATGTGGATGTGGATCTTAGAATTACTGAATAGGTTGTTGTAACTGGTATTGGTATGTCCATTGTTTTTTAAATTTTAGTCTCTATTTTTGAATGTGTGTATCAAAGGTTATATTAGAGTGAGAGGAGGTGTGCCACTCTATCACAAGGATGATGTCATCAGTGATGTCATGAGTGATGTCATTTGAGATGTCATCAGTGATGTCATGAGTGATGTCACTGACCATGTCATGAGTGATGTAATATGTGACGTCATCAGCAGTGCATTGCGGGCACGCGAGTTATAGTTAGCTGAACTAACTATAACGGGGGAATTTCATTGGTTTTGTATGAGAGAAATGTCCAGCTAACTATAACATGTGTGAAACCTATGGTTTTTTCAGTGAATTTGCAAGGTTTTTTAAATGCTAATTCCTAACTATAACGTGTGTGAAACCTTTGGTTTTTTCAGTGAATTTGTACGGTTTTTTAAATGCTAATTTTTGAATTATTAATTTAAATTTTTTTTTTTATAATAAAAATAAAATTACTATGTATTCATTTATATATTATCTGTATCCTTTTATTTGTTTTTGCTCTTTTTTTAAAATTTCAATTAGGATAAAGTTGAACAATTTATTTAATTTTTGCAATTAATTTTTCTCCACTTTTTTTTTTTTATATAAATTCTTGGGGTGCGTGCTCTGAGCGCGCACCTAGTACGTTTTCGTAAGTTTTTTGTGAATACCGTCGTACGTTATTTACGTACGCATACATACATTCTAGTGCGCGCTGGGAGCGCGCACCCAGTACGTATAGGTACGTACGTACGCATGCGTGCGTGCGTCGTATGCGCTCTACGCGGTTCACTTCCGCATACGCTTAAATTACGCGCAATAACGTTCGCGTATACGCGTGTTCAATGTATGCGCGTTACGTGCGCGCATATGGCGTATGTACATGCGCTCCTACGCATTCGCGCATGCGTAATCACTAGGTGCGCGCTCGGAGCTTGCGCAGTGCGCGCACCTCGGGTTATATGCTTAATAAAACACTTCTTATTGGTTATCATTACTTTCAGTTTCTGATTGTTTCAACACCACACCCAATCCCCTCATGGCAAGTCATGTGATCATGATTCATCACTTTTGATTGGTTTGAAGTACTTTCAGTTCCAGATTCTTCCCAAAGCACACCTACTCCCCTCATTATTAGTTCTGATTCCTTTGGAGAAGGAGCTATTCTGTTGTTGAGAGACAATGGCTGAACAGCAACCATCTTCAGACAGTGACCAGGACACTCTTGAGAGGCAGAGGAGCAGGAAGCAGAAAGACAGCTTTATATGGCAGTTTTTCACTTTTCCAGAGGGACAAAAAAAGGTAAATGCACCTAAAGTGACTTGTGTACTTTGTCAAAAAGTCTTGTCACGTGGGAATCCTAACAAGAAGTATTTTTTTAGCATTCACACTATGTTGAGGCATGTTGACAAAATGCATCCAGTGACTTTTCGTCGAGCTTCTGGAGCAAACCCTCCACCTGCTCAGCCGACGACATCTGCAGCAGCTCAGCCGAGCACATCTTCGGCAGCTCAGGCGAGCACTTCTTCTGCAGTGGTGCCTTTGCCTTCTTCCACACCTCTTTTTGGACCACCTTGTTTTGCGAGTTTGTCCACACGCTGCACTGTTTGCGGTCGACTTATTTCGGTGGGTGAGACCAGTCTTGATCTCATTCAGAGAAAATTTGATGCGCATGAGTGCAGTAGGCCATAGATGTTTTTTCTTTTTTTTTGTTTTTCTCTTCCTGTTTCCCTCCATTAACTCAAGGGCTCTTTTAAGAGCCACTTATAAACTAAACCCCCTAAATTTTTGGGGGGATTTATTTTTTTTATTTTTTTGGGGGGTGCGCGCACCCTGCGCGCACCCAAGGATGTTTTTTAAAACTTTTTTTTTTTTTTTTTAAATTTAATGTACAAAGAGAGGTGAAGAAATGGAAGCATGAAAAGGGAGGATTGAGAAATACAAATATTTTTCACTTATTTTTAAAAAAAAAAAAATTATTTTGAAAAAAAAATGTTTTAGTATTTTGCAAGGGAACAGAATTTCTTTTTTTATTTTTTATTTTAGTTCTGCAAAAAAAGGAAAAAAGTATTAATATTCAATCATACATTACAAAAAGCATTACTTGTTTTTACATATTTTACAAAGCAATTTTTTGCCCTTTTTTTGCTGTTTTCAGAATTTTTTAATTTTCACTTAAAATAGTGAAAACATTGTATTCATCATTTAACAGCGGGCAAAAAAAAAACAATCTGTAAGATTGTTTAAAAAAAGCCCAAAAACTATCCTCACTAAAATATACCTTGTTAGAAATATTACATATATATTACAAGTACTTTTCTAGATGAATAAAAATTTTCTAGATAAACCGTCTTTAAACCTTGTCGCAAAAGCACACATGCCAAAATAATTTCTGTCAAAGGACTCCACAATTGTTTTTATTACTTTTCCTTTAGGCCCACTAGTAATTTCAAAATCCTTTTTAAGTGATATCTTCAATTATAATCCTTTAAAATTTCTTCAGATGCAGTTTTTAGTTTTCAAAATTTAGGTTTCAGAAAAATTAAGTATGAATTGGGTAAATCATAAGGCAAACGTTGCTTGAAAATCAATTGGGAATCATTACACAGTGTCCAGCCTTTTTCACATTTAAGATAAACTGTGTAATGTCCAGAAGTTACAGTAGCTCCTTCATGAAAAATTATTGCAACTGTAACAAAAGTTTTTCCAGAAATGGATAAATGTTGTCCTGTAAACTTCTTTATTAAAGTATCCAATTTTGAACCATCAGCTCTACAACGTTGCATCATTAAAATTAAATACTGACCATATTTCTGTAAAAATAACGTGGAAAACATGTCAGATTTACATTCAGAACATTCCATGTTGTGATTGGCATCTTTAATTAATTTACTAAAAGTCACTGATTTACTTTGTGGTAATGGTAAAAATATGAACCTTTCTGAATCAACATTACTACTACATGTGTTCATACAGTTTTCACAGCAATGTTCCCATTTGTAACAGACACCAAATAAGTTTTCTACTTCTACTCCTTCATCTTCAAGTACACTCAAAATATATATTAAGAATTCCTGTGCATCTTGCTGGACAGTTTCTTTAAACTGTGTAGAACCACAACATACATCTAAAAGATTTCTAACATTAGTAGCACTTTCTATTTCAGTTTTATCAGTACTCAGCTTCTCAAAAAGGATACTCAGCAGAGAACACAATCTTTTTCCATGATTTACTATTATCTGTTCTAGCAACTTTTCAAGATAAAATACAACATTCAGCACTACATTTGCATACCAGTTGACACCAGAGCTATTTTCAAAATGGCAACCAACTACCTCTTCAACACTGTCCTTTTTCTTTTTCCTTGCTATCACATCACTGTCCTTTTTTTTTTGTTCTGTTCATCCACATTACAGATATTTTCAAATTTCCTTTTCCGAGAAACAACATGTTTTTCAATCACAGGATACTGTCCTAAATGAGGAGCATAGGTTCTTCTTAATCTATTATACTCCTTTACACAGTTTGTATCAGCACTAACTTTTGAGTCATCAAAGTCTATCATAAATAAACCAGATAATGTTTTTACTCGTGACAAAGCAACATATGCCATACCTTCTTTGAACACAGTAGAACCAATGTTTACAAAAGCACTATCTACAGTCAATCCTTGAGACTTGTGAATAGTTACAGCATATGCTAGAGAAAATGGAAACTGCTTTCTACGCACATATAAGTCTTTCACAAGCATGAAACAAACTGAACAACGACAAATGTCTTTAACTTCTTCTATCTGATCAAATTTTATTTTTAAACATTCAATTCCTTCTTTTTTCTGATAATTAATGAAACCCACAACTCTTCCCATAGCTCCATTCACTAAACCTTTTTCTACATCCAAATTTCTCCTTAAAATCACTCGACAATTCATGCTAACATATAGATTTTTTTCTAATCCAGCTGTTTTGGAAATGTTCTTCTCTAGTGAATCCAATTTATTTTTCAGTTTGCCTGTTAATGTAAAAGTAATTCTTTCATGCTGAATTTTGTCCTCTGCTTCCATTTTCTTAATCTCTTCGTTTTCCAATTTCAAAAGTTCCTCATTGAATATTGAGCACTCACGTAGTGTTGGCAGTAAGCAGATTACAGTATTTTTTTCAGCAATGTTCTTGTATATTTTCTCTGCAACTATTTCTTCATTTGGAAATAAATTATGTAGCATCCTACTCTGTAATGCTTTTTTGCCAACTTCTGTGAGTAGTCCAATTCTGATATCTTTCAGAATACAAGCATAATCTTCGTTGTTTGCTTGTCTCATATTGGTAGTGAGTTCTTTGTACTCAAAGAACGACCAAATATTCGCATTACCAATGCTTCCTAATGACTTCTTCGTGTCTTCATGTGTCACAGTATTAAACACTGGTTGTCCTTTAACTGGAGTGAGCTGTAAAAGATCTCCAAAAACTATGACCTGTTTACCTCCAAATAAAACGTCATAGTCTCTCTTAAGAATTTGTTGCATTCTTAAATGCACAAAGGCAAGCATTAAGTTTGAAACCATGCTCACCTCATCAATAATGAGTACTTGCATCTTCTTCAACACTCTTGAAACTTCGAAGCATGCTTCTCCAGTTAGCTTGTGGTATTCTATTTTGTTCTCATGCTCCACTGGTAACATTAGCAAGCGATGTAAGGTAATTCCTTTTATGTTATAGGCTGCTAACCCAGTTGGAGCAGTTACCACACTAGACAAATTTGAAGCTGTTTTTTGCTGTAGGTAGCTTCTGATGACTTTTATTAAGAAACTTTTATCAGTTCCAGCTTGTCCACTCACATACATCCTGATTGGTTCAAATGATGTGCATGAGCACTGTTTTTTTTCATGTAGTAATCCATGATCAATTTTTTTGGTGACTTCTTCATACATTTGTTTTTGTTCTTCATTCAGTTGTTGTTCCAGATTTAGTAAGTCGATTGAATCTTCCTGTGCTTGATTCATAGCCGTTTCTACTTCAGTCATGGCTACTGCAGCTTCATTTTCTACAATTGGTTGTCCTAGGGGATCTTGACTAAGTGTTCCTGAACTTTGGCTGTCTTGAGAACTGTCTCTAGCTACTTCAGCTGCAATTTTTGCTTCCTGTTCATTTTCTTCATTTAACATTTGGACATAAGTTGTGAAAGTACTGCATTCAATGCTGTCTTTGCTAGCATTGAAGGAATCTTCATAACTCTGGAATTCTCCAAGTAGTTCGTCCTCTGAACGCCATGGTTTAAACAGCTGCAAAAGTGCCAAGTAGTAAAATTCCTTTTTGTCAGTAGTGTCGCAACTCAGCTTCCTGTGATTTATCAAACTTCCTTTTGTTTGCTTCACCAAACATCCTTCCTCACCAATTACTTTATATTTTCCATTGTTGATGTCTTCTGTGGCTTTCCGTGAAAAAATGTAGTTCTGCAGCACTTCATAGAGACACATGTTCTCAAGATGATGACTTCTTTTTGGGTAATATGTGTCCAACATGTTTGTTTTCAAAATATCTGTACTTTCTGGGTCATTCTCGGCCAAATATTCAATTTCTCCAACAGATTTCAGTACCCGATTTCTCATTCCTGCAAGGCCTAAGCTTACCCAAATTATTCTTCTGGATTTCGAGTAAAGACTTGCAGATGATAACCTATCTGAGCATTCGTAGGATCCAATTTCTCGATGCGATAACATCTTTAAACTGAAACTGTACAGCTTCTTACTGACAGTCTTCTCGTGAGAAATCTCTTCCCACATTTCCTTCAATTCTGTTTTCTCAGATTTAGTGATGTAAGATGTGACATACCGAGCAACAGCAATAGAATTGTCTGCCACATACTGAATATCCATGTTAGCATTCCACATGGATAAAATGACTGGGTTGAAGTCATTTATAAATTTTGACTCTTCTTTTCTTCTTAGGTTGTATGTATTTTTGGGAGATTTTCTGGTTATAGTATGTCGCACAGCTGACATAAAACTGTTGACTCTTCCTTTTGAAAGAACAGGTCTAGGAAATCCAAATCGACACTTTGTGTAGAATTTATCTTTAGTCTTGTACTTCCGTCGACAGTATTTTCCACACCGATGACTTTGGAAACGTAAAACTTGCTCTTTTAACTTTTTCTCCTCTGTGCTTTTAGGTATAGCACATGTTGCATATTCTTCAATGAAAGATAACACTGCTTCATCAGCATCTGTTCCAAATTTTGGGGCATCCTTGATCCACAACAGCATATGAATATGAGGAGCACCTCTTGCTTGGTACTCTTTTCTCCAAAAGAAATCCACTACTTCTCCAAGAGGTGGATTTTTTTTATTGCAGATGAAGGACATCATAGCCTCAAATCTATGATTGAAATATCTGCAAACATTAACCAGATTCAATGAGCACAGTTCTCCTGCTGTCTTGTATTCAATGTTTTTAATGTTTGAATTTGCCTCTCGTAGAAAATCCAATAAATCATCCCAAGCGTACTCGGCACAGCTTAGGGTTACAAACCATGTAGGAGTTCCTAAATTCCTTAACATGCATTTCAATTCTCCATGGCGTCGGTACCAATATTCATTTGTCCCACGCTGACAAGCCATCAGATTGATCAGTTGTGTTTCCAAATGATCATCTCGGTGCTGCACTTTCTCCATAAAATCCTTAGCAGACACATTATGTAGATGTACTCCACTTTTTAAAATGTGATTTACTGCATAAGATAATGCAGACAAGTCGCTTTCAAATAAAAGATGAAACAAATAAGGAATACTTTGACGAAATCTTGAATCTTCAGCATATAGTCTTGTAGTCCGATACTCAGAAGCTGGAATCTGTTCTGGGCGTTCATCGTATCGTCCACCTTTTCCTGTAGGAAACAGCTGAGGAAAACATCGAGCTTCTAAGCTCTTCTCCCATACACTCACGGGAGTTCCTTTTGCTTTCTTCATCTGAAACAGATCAATAGTGTCTCCCATAACTTCTTTTGAATGAAGAGGATGTATGCTAAAATGTTCATAAATTTCTTCTTCCTTTGACTTGTCCACTTTTTCAATTTGTCCAGTTGGTGTTTCTGTGTCTTCTTGTAAATCTTCTTCTTCTTCATCTATATAAATTGATTCATACCATTTATTATTCCTTTTCAAATATAAATTTGCTCTTTGTACTTTCCGTACATCTACCAGCTCCTGCCAAATCTTCTTATTCTTTGTAGGTACACCATTAACCAGAATAACTAATGGTTCAGTTTCCAAAGTATCTGCATCAATAGTTTCCATATTTGTTTTCAAATCCAAGGGCAAATACACCACTCTTCCTTTTAAACCTCTCAGTAAATCTGAAGGAGGTAATTTACCAGTTTTGGGCTCCATACGTACTATGGTCTGGAATGGATGAACACATTGAATGAGTATAGACTCATATGTATTTAAATCAGAAAGTTCGGCAGGAATAGCATCCAATTCTAAATTATTATGTACAGCTCTGGTCGGCATTCTATTTTCTTCTAACTTGTTATAACAGTATTTACAAATACGCTGATCTTCACCCAATTCAAAACAATTTTCCAGAAATATATATGTTGCAAAATCCTTCCACTTATAATTATCTTCATTATCACTTTTTTTATACAGATCAACATTCCTTGTTTGAATTTTATAATGGCTTCTGCGGCAACAAATACAAATAATATTTGGTCTTTCATTAGAGATGATAGTAAATTTTGTCATTTCTTCCTCAAAAGTTTTAGTAATAATGAGTTCTACATTCTGTTCCTCATTTTCCTCATTAACTGTGTCCTTTTATGCACTTTCTTGTTCTGGACCAAAGTAACAAAACTGAATCTCATCAGTAACCTTCACTACATCTGATACAGATCCACGGAACAGAGCATTATTCAACTCATTCAACTTTACTGCTGGACTTTTAGCAAAATACAATGTTCTCACAAACTTTCTCATTTCAGTATGATGAACAGCCAGCATCCTAAAATGATGAAAAACACTTTTACACACTTTTCTAGATAGACAAGCCAGAGAATGTTCTTGCAAACCAGTATTCTCTCTCACTCTGCATGGATCTAGTGTTTGAAGCACCTTCATCTTCTGTTTTACACTCTTTTTACTATATTCTCTTAGAAAGTCACGTAATTTATCAATAGATTCCTGACGCACAGTACAAATACTACTACAGTTCCAAGTGTACACTGGGGCTTTTGGACGTCTCCCCATAGCCTCAGCAGCCATTACTTCTTCCTCATTTCTTGGGACCATTTTCTCTTTTTCCATCACACAACCATCCTTAACTTCATATGCTCTACCATTGGTGTCAACTGCATGCAACAAACTATTACTTTGAAGATAACTCTCTTCATTAAAAAATGGTTCAGTACTTGAACTGTGCTTCCATTCTCCCAAGAACACTTTACAAAAGTTACTTTTTTTCACTTCTCTTTTCCTTTTGCTTTGTGACTTCATTGCATTGACTAATTTATCTAATGTACGCATCCTATTCAAAATTAGAATAAAAAGTTTTCTTTTTATTTCCAAAGCCTTACTTACAATATTTTCTATAAAAAAAAATTTCTTAATAAATTTTGTTTTTTTCTTATATTTTTCACATCCTTTAGCAAATTTAACATCACTCTTCTCTGAAACATTTTTCGACGAATGTTTTTAAAACCTAATTTTCATGTTAAATCATTTTTACATACTTCTGATTGTACATTAGCTTTTGTTTTTTGCTGTTGACTCTGTTGTTGCTTTGTACATAAAACACTGTTTGTTTTACATTTATTTTTGCTATTTTTTTGTTTTTTGAAGATCTTTTTTAAGAAATCTCTACTCTGCTTACCAGTAGACTTTTTCTTTTTGCCATCACCAGCTTCTCCTCCTATTTTTTTTTCCCCAGTTTTGTCCAGATATACTTGTTGTTGCTTTTCTTTCCTCTTTCTTGTCCTTAAAGGCATTTTTTTATTTTTTCACTGTTGCTCAGCAATACCTGCAAGAAACTTAAAAAAAAATCTTTTTTGTAATTATAATTCATTAAAATATTTTTTAAGCTTTTCATTAATTTCAAATGTTTTACCATTTGCCTCTCATTTGTGATTTACTAATTTGTGCAGAGTGCTAACCACCACAGTTGAAAAAAAACAAGCTGTCCCTTTCCTGCAAGTGCATGTTTTACAGAACAACTGCAACACAAATTACATCTCTGGCCACAATTCCTGTGCGCACACAGCCTCATGGTGTGCTTCTAAGCAGAAAACAGAATTTGATTTGCAAATTCAAAGCACATTTACTGCTATGGTAGAGCAAGTGATAATTACTGTTACAGCCTGAAACATTTTCCTTGTAGATCACAGAGGCAGAAAAGAGCACGTGTCCTATCAGCTACTTCATACCATGAGCATCTGCAACCTGGGTGAGTGATTAGACTAGAGCAAAGAAAATGAGGCCTTGATGATGTTTTTATGTGTTTCCGTTACACACTGCTATCTGAAACATCACACAGAACTGAGTACTACACATGGGTGTGTTGGAGAAGCTGCTGCGTGTGTGTCAAGAGTGTGTTTCTTGAGACTGTGTATTCTCTGGTGCAAGAGAGATGAAAAAGGAGACTTCCAGAACTGTATGAAGACTGCAGGGATGTATGTAACAGTGCATGTGTGCTAAGGGATAATTTGTGTAAAGACAACAGGCTGCCCCTTTCCTGGGACTGCAATTCTTACTGAACAACAACTTCACAAATTTAATCTCTGCCCACAATTCCTGTGTGCACACAGACTCATGCCATCATTTTAGGAACATAACACAGGCTGCCCCTTTCCTGGGACTGCAATTCTTACTGAACAACAACTTCACAAATTAAATCTCTGCCCACAATTCCTGTGCGCACACAGACTCATGCCATCATTTTAGGCACATAACACAGGCTGCCCCTTTCCTGGGACTGCAATTCTTACTGAACAACAACTTCATAAATTAAATCTCTGCCCACAATTCCTGTGTGCACACAAACTCATATTGTCATTTTAGGCACATAACACAGGCTGCCCCTTTCCTGGGACTGCATTTCTTTCAGAACAACAACTTCACAAATTAAATCTCTGCCCACATTTCCTGTATACACACAGACTCATGCTATCTTCTTTGGAACAAAACAGTGTTCCTGAATAGTACCAAATTACTGTTACAGCCTGACACATTTTCCTTATCATTTACAGAGGCAGAAAACAGCACATGTCCTAACAGCTCCTTGAGACTATGACCATGTGTTACAGGGTGAGTGATTATACTAGAGCAAAGAAAATAAGGCCTTGGTGACGTTGAATGTGTTTGCATTACACAGTGCTATCTGAAACATCACACAGAGCTGAGTACTACACATGAGAGTGTTGGACAAGCTGCTGCGTGTGTGCCAACAGTGTGTTTCTGGAGACTGTGTATTGTCTGGTGCAAGACAAATGAGCAAAGAGACTTCAAAACTGCATGAAGACTGCTGGGATGTATGTAACAGTGCATGTGTGCTAAGGGTTATTTTCAGTTTTGAACATATGGCAACTACCTGTGCCTTTGCTATTTTGAAAGGGAATTCTACCCTGTTGATTTCAAATGTTTTAGCTTTTGCCTCTCATTTGCAATTAAGTGATTTCTGCTGACTGCTAACCACCACATTTGAAGAAAACAAGCTGTCCCTTTCCTGCAAGTGCATGTTTTACAAAACAACTGCAACACCAAATACATCTCTGACCACAATTCCTATATTCACACAGACTCATGCTGTGTTGGTAGGCACAAAACACAGGCTGCCCCTTTCCTGGGTCACCAATTCTTACAGAACTAATGCTAATTTCAAATGTGCTGCCATTTTCCTCTCTTTTCTTTCAAAGTGATTTCTGCTAAATCCTAACCATCACAATTAAAAACAAGCTGTCCTTTCCTTTCAACTTCAAGTCTTACTTTTCAACAGCAACGCAAATTAAATCTCTGTCAACAATTCTTCTCTGCACACAGACTCATGGTTTGATGGTAGGCACAAAACAGTATTCCTCATAAAACAGTATTCCTCATTCTTACCAGTACACATAAACTTATTGTGAAAACATACTCCATAATATCTTACAAGTTCAAAACAGTTAAATATCTCGCAAACCTCAGAATGTAAAACATAACTTTTGAAGAAGATTCACAATTCTAATTTTTATCTCAAAAATCACCACATACATCCCCTCTCAAACTCATAACTCACCTTTTAAAATAGTTAGTTGAGAAAGAAATGTGCCACTCAAACAGCAGACTATCAGAGTCAGAATATCAGAGCTCCACACCTCTCTACTCTCTCCAGAACCAGTAAATGGCAATATTTCCCTCTCTTTTTTCACACATATACATGTTAATTTCAAATCTCAGTGCTTCCCACTTTTTTTCAAATGAAATCACACATTTCTATTGGTTGAAAACTTCAACCCCTTTCCAAATGTACCCTTCCCCCAACTTGTCTCCTGCCTGCTACCATAGCAACAGGTCATGGAACACTGCTGTGAGGAGAGAGGTCAGAAGTTCAGCAGACAATGTTTCATATCCAAAGAGCAAGAGTGCTTGACTTTTCAAACCTAACAGCAAATCCATAGTAATGTTCTTTGGTAACACATTTTTCTGAACCAATACAAAACATGCTTTTTAAAATTTAAACATACAGCCTAGTTTTTAGTGTAGAATGGTTTGAAACAGCCAATGAGTTATTTTAAAAAAAAATACTATGTGTGCCTCCATTTTTCAACTGTCTTTCATTTCATATTGCCTTTCTACTGAAAGACACCTCCTGAGTGCATCCAGATCTCCTTGGAAGATGTTCACAGTGTGGATTGTAGGTCACAGCTATGTCTTCTGGAGTGAAAAATTTGCAGAAAAAAAGAGGTATGGTGAGAGACCTTGCTTTGCCAAATGTAGACATTAAATGGATTGGTCAGAGAGGGTTAAAGTGGCACCAATTAATGCCTTTGGTGAAAACCTTTCTACATCTCCCACAGCCTAACCTTATTATTGTGCACTGTGGTGGAAATGACCTAGGCCCTTTAACTGGGGTAGGTCTGGAAATGCTTATTAAGGACACCTTTGTACAATTGATGTCGCTTTTTCCACAAACTGCCTTTGTATATTCTAACATATGCCAAAGGCAAAAGTGGAACTGGTCCAACCAATTTTGTCCGCAGATTGACAAAGCAAGGAAGCACGTCAACAAATCTATTTCTGCTTTCCTCAGAGACTATGGTATGGGTTCTATATACCACAACAACTTGCGTTACAACATACAAGACATTTATAGAGGAGATGGTGTACACTTCACTGATGAAGGCAACAGAGTCTTCCTCTTGAACTTTAGACTCTGCATCGGTACTTACTTGTAGGTACCGAAAAACACACAATAAACACAAGGGCTCTTTTTAGAGCCACCTTATATCTTTTCACTTAATTGCAAATTTGTATTATTTTTTTGTTTTTTAAAAATGTGTCGGGTGCGCGCTGGGTGCGCGCACTCGGTGATTTTTTTTTTCTAAATATAAATCTTTTTTTTTGCCCTACAAGGTCCTACTGTCACCCCCCTACAATGCCTAGTGGGTCAATATCTCCCCACTCTGCCCCCTTTTCACGTTCTCCCCCTTTGTTTATCACCCCCTCTTTATGCGAGAGACAAAATGGCGACCACCGATTCCTGATTTCCACCGATTCGAATGTTTACTGACATCTAACAACCAATCAGAAGTACGCTCGCACTCGCCAGGGTGCGCGCACAGGACTTGCTCAGTGCGCGCACGCTGCGCGCTTACAGATATATATATTGATTTAAATGCTAATTTCTCAGGAAATACTGAACAGATTGATACCAAACCTGCAAAAGGCACTTCATGGACCTTATGGTTACCTCTCTGCCAAATTTCACATAATTCTGTTCAGCCGTTCGGGCTGTAGCTGCGACTAAAGTCCCCATGGAAAAATGCATGGGGAAAACGCGTTTTGGGACCCCCCTTTTTTCTCGGCCCCTACTTGACGAATCACCCCGAAACTATCAGGGTAGGAGCTGAGCGGAGCGCCCCATTAGTTTTGAAAATTTCGCGAGGATTCGTCAACCGGCGCCAAAGTTATTCAAAATAGAATTTTGAGATTTCCTATGGAAACACGGTCCGAACTATAACTACCTACTGGCGACCGCCAGTAGGTAATAATCATTTCAATATATATATTTATATATATAGGGCGTGTCATCGTCATGAGCGAACATATTATGCGATTCCAAACAGGCCTGTCTTTAAGATCAAAATTCAGTTTGGAAAATGCCTGAGGCAATCCTGTCGTGAGTAAAGGAGAGGAAGGGACTCAAAGCGTTTTATCCGCTGGTGGTTATTAACCTGGGTTTACACTGAGACTAAAAATACACACTGGAAGGAGAGACTGTCGCTTCATCATTTTTGTTCCTGTTGCTTCATCATTTTTGTTCCCGTTGCTTCATCAATTTTGCTCCCGTTGCTTCATCATTTTTTGCTTATCTCAACATTGTTTTCGGAATAATTCCGCAGAAGTTATGAGCTTCGCAGCAGAAAGTAGATTGTTTTATGACTGAAGCATTTGAAATATTGAGCTTCAAATAAGGATGGCCTGTTTTTGTTCCTGTGTCTTCATTTCTTACACAAGTAAGTATGTTTGAATGCATCCGCCGTGGCAGAAATGTCAGCTTTTAAACAAGAAATTCATTGTCTTCGTGGCTTCAGGAAACAATGCAATTTATAGCTCTAGTTCTTGATTTCGAGAGTCCTCTTTATGAACAGAAGTCTGCACTAAAAGCGCCTTGAACTGAACACCTCACCTCGAGGTCAGCAGTTCGGGCAGTGCTCAAACATAGACTCACTTTTACCCCAAAACATAGTGCAGTATATCCAAATGAACTACGCCAGGCACCATGAAATTTATCCTGCAAAATATATTCAAATACAACAACAATCCGTGGTCCACCTACCTAACAACGGTGGCAGCCTCCCTTCACATTGACTTGACCGTCTTGAACACCCCACTACTCACGCACACTGCAGTAAAAAGCATATTGAAAAAACAAATCAAATTCCTCTTGAAGTCTGCGGACTTGGAAAACATTAAGTCCACCCTGCCATTAAGGGCCCTGGCTCGATCATATAACAACGACAGCCAAGTCGGCCTTCAGGCTCAATCTTACTTCAATTGCACAATCGGGAAAGCTTGCCTGACCCAAATTCTGGCTGCAAGTATGCTGGCATTACACATTAAAGGCTTTAACCCGAACTGGCCAATGCTTTCTAAGAAAATCAAGTGCAGACTTTGTGGCTACAAATCTGAAACATTTTTACATCTACATTGTAGTTGTCTGATGCTGCTCGAGTTTCGGCGAACACTATTAAAGCCACTTTTTTTAATTCATGGCATAAGAACGTGCAACAACGCAATGAACTGGGTTTTTATTCCCATGGTTCCGCTTGAACTGGCAAGAATAGGCAATTTTCTCAAAGTTGTGCAGGACCTTCTTAAAAACACACAACCAAGCACAGAGATGTTTGTGGATTGACAATCCCGAGCTTCTGCACCTTGGACATTAGGCATAGTAACGTTTGACATCTTTTCACTTGAGTTTTAACATCTGTCATGTATTCACTCTATTTTGCAGTTGATTTTAAAACTTTTTTCTTCTTTTACTTTTGTATAAAAACATTTAAACCGGGTTTTTCATAACAGATTTTAAATAGTCAAACACCCTAAATGTATGTATACTGCTTGTATGCCTAGAATGTTATCTTGGGGCACCAAGTGCCAGCTATTGCACGGACTCATAGTTTTTCTTTTTTCTCAGCCTAATATGCCATTTTTTAAAATGTTTTATATTGTTTTGGTTTTAAGTAACCTACACAATAAACTTTGTATTGACTATGACCATATCCAAATGAACTAGTTTGCAGAAACTATATTACATAATGACGTCCAACATTAAGCATTCTTTATAGCACACTGTTTCTTTTCCCCTAAAGGTCAGGCAAGGGTAAAAGCACATGAGAAGACCTGCACATCCAATTCGTTAAATTCTCAGGTCTCCAACTTCATTAAGTGGTTTTAGCAAGTTTTGCCTAATTCAGGCATACATTTTTAAGAATGTTTCAATTGAACATGAATCATATTATTTTAAAGTTGGTGTCAGGGCTTTCTTTGTTTAAGCAAATTAGGGACTAATCTGTAACCATATGTCATAGACCTACCCGCTAATCACTCTTAGGTGCGTACTGTGACACTGACCACTACAAAAATGGCAATATACTTAAGGTAACACGTAAGCAATGGCTGACATTAAGTTGATGGTTACTTGTGAACTGGTGATATTTACTTGTGGCCAAAAGCACATCCCACTTTGATAAAAGATATATGAATTTATGACACATCTAACACACTTGTAACACGAGACTCATTCCCAATAAGTTGTGTAAAAAAACTGGGTGTCTGTTGCAGTGCCCCCAACTTTTTGGCTGGTTTTTGGTGCAAGTTTGAGAGAGGTGTGCTGCGACCCTGCTAACCAGCTTCCTAGTACTAGTGTTCTTTCCCTAAAAATGTACCACAATTAGCACCACTTTAGCTACCCCTGTAAGTCCCTAGTAAATGGTACTCCTGGTACCTAAGGCATGGGCTCTGAAGAGGGTCCTGTGGGGCTGCAACACTGGTTGTGCCACCCCAGGAACTCCTCAATACGGCTATGCACTCTGCCATTGCAGGCTGCGTGTCTTGGTGCAGAGAAAATCTGAAGAGTCAACAATGGTACACAGCCCTGTGCGCCATGCCACCCATACACTGCATATGATATAGGTAAGTCACCCCTGCTTCAGGCCTTTAGCCCTACGGCGGGTGCACTATATCCTATGTGAGGGCATATCAGCATGAGCAGACCAATGTGGGTGACCTCCCGAACTCACAGTTATATGGAAATAACGTCTCATGGCTAAGGCCACATCACCTCTCCTGCAAAGCAGTAAGGAACTGATGCCACTCCCGCACCAGTGACGCCTCAACTCCCCGATAACTGTCTGTGTAACTCCATAGCCGTCCTGCGCTTCTTGCGATCAGGGCCGAATTGTGGATTAGTAACCATCACAACATTGAGATAGCCCTGGTTGGAGCTCTTACGTTCTAGCAGCTATATTTTCACAGTAATCATTCTAAAGGTGATATATTGACTTGTGTACCTTTGATTTTTTGAGGTTTTGGTCTTGTTTTATTTAGATAAATATTGGCTATTTTTCTAAACTATTGTGGCCTCCTTTTGAAGTATTTTCATTGTGTCATGGAGTGTATGTACAAATGCTATATATATTGCCTTTGACATGAGCCTGACTGCTCATGCCAAGCTACCAAGGGGGTGAGCAGGGGTTATCTTAGCTGTGTGACTCCCTCACCCTGACTAGCGTGAGGGTCCCCACTTGGACAGGGTCCAAACCACCGCTAGCTAGAGACCCCATTTCTAACAATATTGTTAAATTTAGAAGACCACATATATATTTTACAAGAAGCCAATCTCAATTGTGATGAGCCTTGAGAAATGATACAAGGATGAGTTGGTTTAAAAGTGCCTACATCAGCAGTTGGGAAGATAAGGGTACTGAATATTCTTGTTCATAACAAATAAAAAACTAAACTATTTTATGTGACAAGAGATCCTGAATGGAGAGATACTTTTATAAAAACGTCGTTACATTGCTACATTAAAAAATTATTAAATAAGAAATGCATACTATTTTTAGATTTTTTGAACATTAAATTATAGTTATTTACATTTCTAACAATTTTAAATCATGTAATTCTATTAACAATATTTGCAATGGGATTTTATTTTAAGTTCCTAACTACATTATTTTATATGGAAGGGTGTTGCAGTCACAGTGGTTGGCCATGTATGGTGCTGAACTTACTTCAGCTCCAAGCTGGAGTAAATTACTACTGTTTTGGGCCCTTTTTTGGCTGCAGTAACTGTGCAGGTTATAAATAACAATGGACTTACTCTTTTGTCAGTGGGTGTATGTGCCTTCCTAAGCCCCCTCCTGACCTTTCCTAAACATCTCCTTACTCTTCGCAAACGCCACATATGCTGTAATAAGCACACACTATTTTTGAACCACACCCGATCCCTCCCACATTTACTACTGAGTAATAAACTTACATGTGTGAGAATATTCTCATTGAAAATATAGTAAAGGTGGAGATTTACACTAATGGGTTTGTGAATGGAATTTTCTAGTACTTTAGTAGTACTATTGTAGTACTACGAAACACACTACGAAGTGCAATGTGTGAATATGCTCTATTTGACCTGTCAGCCTTAAGGTGGTCTTCCCCCAAACATTTTGCCTTCACTCCTTCTGTTTTGCTGAATTTGTTCCTGTTTGCGTTAGGACTCTGTGCACTTTACCACTGCTACCAGTGCTGAAGTGCTTGAGCTCTACCCTTTAAACATGGTGAAACTGACTTAGACCCAATTGGCACATTTGATTAACCTGTAAGTCCTTAGTAAAATAACGCTATAGGTACCCAGGGCCTTTAAAGTAAATGCTCCTAGTAGGTCTACAGCATTGATTGTGTCACCCACTTTCATAGCCCTATAAACTTGCCTCAGCCCTGCAATTGCAGCCTGTGTTTGCTGTGTTAAAATGCCATTTTGACATGGCAAAATAACCCTTTTACCAGGCTTCAACCTTCTAATTTGATACCCATATGTAACCTTTATGGTTGTCCCTAAACAAGCAATATGGCGGGGAAGGGGGGGGTATTTATAAAGTTGGATATGTACTTTTGACTTTCACATAACCTGGTATTGAAAAACTCTTAAATTAGTTTTTCACCACAACAAGGTCTGCCTCTCTCTTAGAATAACATTAGGTTACCTTATTAAATGTAAGAAGTACTAACTTTCAAGTGGGAGCAGGTAGGAAAGTTGAGTTTAGTCTCTAAAGAATTGTAATTTAAAACCCTCTTTAATGGTAAAGTGTGATTTTAAGTCACAATTCTGAAAACTCCACTTTTTGAAAGTTGCCATTTTCTTGTCCCAAGGATTTGGTGCCTGCAGCCTGTATCCTGGATCACATGACTAGGTGTAGCTGGCAATTGGTCTTTGTGCTTTACTCCCACACAGTGAGACAGAGGAGGAATAGGTGTCAGGAAGGGACAACTCAGTCAAGAGGAGCAGGAGGAACTTTCACCTACCACACTAGCATATCACAAAGACTCTACCTCAGCATACCTACAAAGGGTTTCACACAAGTCTTTTGTGCCCCCAGATAAGCTGGGGCCAGGGCAATGAGGAAGAACATTCCAGACATTTCTGTAGGGAGGAACTCTAAAAGCTCCTCCCACTTTAAAGTGTGTACCAGATATAAATAGCCAAGGGCTGCCCAGTTGTTCAGCCTGCTCTGCTGACTTACTTGCTGACCAAGGACTGTTTGCTGCCCAAGTCCTGTTGTTGCAGTGCCAGAAAACTTCTGCTGCTGTGTGCTGCCTTGCTCTATTCAGTCTACCTGTGTGGACCCAGGGCTTCAAGGAATCACCAAGGGTTAGCCTGCTGGCCCCCTCTTCTAAAGATAAAGTGACCTAACAAGCCTCTTCGACATCAGCTCAACTCCCACATCTTGATGCAGAGGGACACAGCCCACCATCAATTACGTCCCAGCACGGCTAGGTCGCCCTTGACACCAGGGCAGCTATTTGTAAGTCCTTGCAAGCCCCGCTGACTTCTTCAATGCGGACGCAGCCCAACACCGGCACGGCCTGATGCATCTCATTCCCTGCACCGACAAAGTGCAGAAATTGTAAATTGTAAATTTTGATACTTGTATAGCGCACTACTCACCCGCAAGGGTCTCAAGGCGCTTGTACGAATACCGCTGTGGAACCCATCCTGACTTTCCCTGTGAGGCGTCCACTCCTGGGCACCCCCAAGGTGGAGGCCAGGCATCCTTAGCGTTGTGGGGGCCGTTGTGGAGATTAAGCAAGCTATTGCCCAGAGTTGCAGAGGGGGACTCCATGATTGGAATAGGCACCGAGGCGAGAATTATCAGGTCCGTGGAATTTTTGAGCCCAAGACCCGCCGAGGCGGGGAATTGAACCCTGGTCCCGGGCTAGACCTCTGCATCAGGGTCTGCCGCTCTAATCATTGAGCCACACTTCTCCACAGAACAACCCTCCGCAAGCCCAACCAGCTTCCTCAATGATGATGCACAACCTCACATTGCTAGTCTTTTTGATGATCATCGACTCGGCCACAGTGTGACACATTTTGTCTCCAGACCTCGCATCGCAGTTCCTTGTCGAGGGTTCCTCGACATCAGTCCTTGCAGCTTAATGCAAGGAATTTGCACCTTGATGCACAGCCTACAAGGTACTTTCAGAGGACTGAACTCAGTCCTGTATCTGGACCTAACTCCATTGCAGTGGGCCTGAACTTGTGACTTGGAACCAGTCTACCATGACCAGATAACTGCTGTTATTACTGCTGCTTGAAATGCTACATAAATACTTAACACATTGCCTCTAAGTTAAGCCTGACGTAGTGCTCCAATATTTATACTTGATGCCCACTCTGAAATGAAGTAAGCTTCTAGAGGTTTCCACCCCTCTGAGGTGTCAGTCATCTTCTTCTGCCCTACCCTGGCCCCAGCTTGTCTGGGGTCACAAAAGACTAGTGGCAAAACCTTTGAGAGAGTGCTCAGGCAGGACCTTTGTGACGTGCAAGTGTGGTAGGTGACAACACCTCCCCCTTGTAAACTCAGAATGGCGCATCCTGCCAACAGCTATCTACCCTTTGTCTCACTGTCTGGGAGCAATGCATAAAGGTCAACTGTCAGCTACCCTAGTCATGTGACCCAGGATCAGGCGGCAGGCACCAAATGGTTAGGACAAGAAAATGCCAACTTTCCGAAATCTTTTGTCAAACACAAACTTATTTCTGATCAAGAAATTTAATTAGCATGATCTAATCCTCTAAACACAGTGTTTTTCTAAAGCTTTTATCTTCACACATTTTGCATATCAAATGAGAAACATTGGAAAACATAACCATCAGTCGATATCAAAATGGATTTGAATATCCCACAACTTATTTGAATATTGTAGCAAAAAAAACATAAATTATAAGATTTACAACTTGTGACAAATTTAAAATATACCAGTTCACAACTTTCTTAACAGTAGGAGTAACACCTTTTTCAGTTGTCCAAACACCTAAAATAAAGCATCAAAAGGGGTCGTAACAACTTTTAAAATGCACCAGAGCAAGGAAGCTAATTTTACAAAAAGGTTGCCTGCATACAGTTGAAAATCGCACAACTTCCTAACGTGTAGTTGTCGAAGAGTTTGAAACCCTGCATTTTTGGAGTCTTCTCAGGACCGAAAACTGGGCACAACTTTGAAATAATCAAATTGCAATATTATACTGTCTCTAAATATGTGGCCTGTTTTTTAACAATTTTAAATTAAGCCCGTCTTAGTCATTTTGAATGTTACCTTTATTTTAGTGTCTGTTCTGTCAGTATTCAATTTTCTTTTTGTATTTGTAGGAGCAAAAAAAAAAAAAATTGTGTTTGCAAATCAATCTCAGTAACATTGAAACTCTAAGTCACATTAATTCGTTTGAGGAATATGATTTCCATGATTTTATGGCACATCGCCTAAATTGTTGAGCTTCGTTTTCCGAAGCGTGCAGAAAACACTATTGATTTTTTCTTCCAATTGGTGTAATGGCAGGCTTTCAGTCTCTTATCACCAATGAAAAGGCAATCTATTAGTGGAAGCTTCTGTCTTAAAATTATGCTTTATATTTAGAAGCAACTCAAGAGCTTTCTTTGTTGGTTGTAACAGCATTATTCGAGCACAGCAAGGTTTCAATAGTGTTGTATTTTCATTTTAATTGGTATTCAATTACATCCAAAACAATGTTGCCATTTTATTGTTTTTTTTGGAAGAGAAAATAAACAAATGACATTTTGCCTCCATTTGCGGTGAGGCTGCAGTATTTTCATATGTTCAACTTTGTATTGACATTCAGATTAATCCAAAGCAGTATTGTCATCTTAAAGGTTTCTTTCAAAAGTTAATGGGAAAACAATTACCGCTGCATAGACAATTGTTTCAAGAGCCAGTGTTCAATGTTTAGAACTCTGTTCGCTTTTGCATCACATTTAAAATTTGCTTGGCTTGACTAGAGCATAGACTTTGATTTGGATGAGGGAAGGGAAAGCTTACATGTTGTTAATCTATCAGTGTGACTCCAAGCGGCAGATATATATTGCTTTATTTGGTCAAATAGCCATTAAAATGCATAATAATAATACATTAAAACATATAAAGACTCTTACATATCACTTTAAAACAGCATCTATAAGTACAATGATAGAAATTAGTTCATTTAGCTAGGACACTACCCAAGTATCGACAGATAGACACATGATAACTCTCTTTTGTTTCTCATCAAACCTTCATGCTGGGGGACTATATTTGTCATGTTCCAGGTCTCTGGTATCTTACCATGGTAGCCGATATGTTGTATAACCGCCCCCATGGGCAAAGCCATAAGAGTTTTAAAAGTTATATAGAAATCTGCAGATATAGAATCCTCCCCTGCAGCTTTTCCCAGAAGGGAGAGAAGATATTGCTTAGATTATTTCTTCATGCGAGATTTCTCTCTCCAAAGACACCGAGTCTTTCTCTCTCAAAGTGGGTAAGCTAATACCTCGTAAATATTGCTGTAAGTCTGCCTCCTCTGGTACTATAGATTGAGCGTATAATTTTTTATAAAACCCGGAGAATTGATCCACTCTTGCCTGCGGTGATGTATGTAATATTCCATTTGTCCCTTTTATAGTCTTTATAAAAGACTATGTCATCACTATTCCAACCATACCAAATATAATAAAGCTACTGCTTTCTGATCAAAAATTACCACTTAAAAGTATATAACGGAATTCCAAATGCTTTCCTATGGCATGATTAGTCCTCGTAGCAGTAAAAAACGAATTTTGATATTTGTCACTGCCAGGACATATATAACTTCATAGCACATGCCCTGTCTTTTAATTACACCACACGCTGCCCTTAGGGTCACTTAGGGCCTACCTTAGGGATGACGTACGTGTAATAAAAGGTGTGTTTAAGGCTTGGCAAGTGGTTTTCAATGCCACGTCTAAGTGTCAGTAAACAGCGCACCCAGGCCCCACAATGGCAGAGGCCTGAGAGAGGTGTGAAAGGCTACCTGTGTGGGTGGCACAACCAGTGCTGCAGGCCCACTAGTAGCATTTATATTACAGGCCCTAGGTCTATGGTATACCACTTTACAAGGGGCTTATAAGTAAATTAAATATGCAAATCAGGTATATACTAATTTCACCATGTTTTAGGCAAGAAGCACATGCACTTTAACCCTGGTGAGTAGTGGCGAAGTGCTCAGAGTCCTATAGCCAACAAAAACTACAGCAGAAAGTGGAAGGCAAAAGGCAAAACATTGTGGGAAGACCACCCTAAGGATGACAGGTCTAATATGCTGTTAGAGTGATTTTTTTGGTAGCCATTATACAACAATAAAAGAGAAAGTACAATGAAGAGAAAGCATGGTCAAGAGTTTTGATCGTAAGGCAATGCATAGTTGTGTGGACTGAGGTACTCGGTAGTGAATGAACAAAATAATAAATTAATCAATGTTAATGCTTTGCAGGCGAGTAATAGGCTTTGGAAATAAAGACAAACGAGTAATTTGTCTGTGCCTGTATGTATGTGTGCGTCTGTGTTTCTGTATTTCTGTATGTGTAAGTAAAGAGAAAAGAGTAATGTGTGTTTATGTGCATGTTTGTACTTTCATGTGTGTGAGTGAAAGTACACAGCAACAATGTGTGTTGTTGAATGAGTTTGAAATATTTTTTATATTTATTGCTTTTTGTGAAATATGTTTTTGCAGAAAACGCAATGGTATAAAACCTCTAATTTTACAGGGAATAGTGAAATATGATACATATTTCATGATTGCCACTGAAATATGGATTTCATCATCGTAATACTTTGAAGAGCTACAACATTGTCAGGGATACTGGAATGATGACGCATGGGTACCTAATCATGCAGCAAACTTCTCTGAATTAAGGTGCCGATTCGGATCCTGGAAAAAAGTTCCCCGTACGAATCGTATCCGGATTTTTTTCCGCACTAATCGTACAAGTACCGTATAAACTGGCAAGTACGATTCGTATGGGAAAAAGTCCATACGAATCGTATTGGGAAAATTCCCCCACACATCCTCGGGTCGGAAAATGTTTCCGACACGTCCCCGGACGATTTTACGTACAAATGTGAAAACTCAAGTCAGAGCGCGCAAGTACGATCCGTACCGGGCGTCCGATGTTACAACTGCATGGAAAAAACACCGTACGGACCGAACTCCCATAGCATGTGCCCGCATACGTGCCGTATCCCCCCCTGCCCCCGTACGTATGCCCCAAACACCCCCCCAGCCCCCGCATGTACGCCCCGAACAACCCCCAGCCCCCGCATGTACGCCCCGAACACCCCCCCATTCCCCGCATGTACGCCCGAACAATCCCCCAGCCGCCGCATGTATGCGCCGAACCCCCAGCCCCCCCCCACGGAAATACGCGCCGAACCCCCCGTGTATGTACGGACTGTACCCCCAGCCCCCCCGTGTATGTACGGACCGTACCCCCAGCTCCCCCGTGTATGTACGGACCGTACCCCCACCCGTGTATGTACGGACCGTACCCCCAGCGCTGGGGGTACGGTCCGTGCATACACGGGTGGAGGTACGGTCCGTACATACACGGGGGGGTTGGGGTACGGTCTGTACATACACGGGTGGGGGTACGGTCCGTACATACACGGGTGGGGGTACGGTCCGTACATACACGGGTGGGGGTACGGTCCGTACATACACGGGGCTGGGGGTACGGTCTGTACATACACGGGGGGCTGGGGGTACGGTCCGTACATACACGGGGGGCTGGGGGTATGGTCCGTACATACATGGGGGGCTGGGGGTACGGTCCGTACATACACAGGGGGGCTGGGGGTACGGTCCGTACATACACAGGGGGGCTGGGGGTACGGTCCGTACATACACGGAGGGGGTTCGGCGTGTACTTCCGCGGGGGGGCTGGGGGTTCAGCGCGTACATGCGGGGGCTAGAGGGGTGTTCGGGGCGTACATGCGGGGGCTGGGGGGGTGTTCGAGGGGTACATACGGGGGCGGGGGGGTACGGCGCGTACCGGGCCCTCTATTCCGCTGGCATCGCAGCGTACTTAGCTTTTCCGGCACTTTTTGGGTGCCGTAAAAATATTGCCGTCCGGACTGCTGTCGGTTCGAATCGTACTTCCTGGTTCGTGAAACGCAGCCTGAATGCGTCCCGACGTCACGTCGGCGCTTTCCCGGATCACATTTGTATGGATATTTTCGTCGGTCGGTGTTTTTTATGGTTCGTACGGAAATGGTGTTTCCGTGCGAATCGTAATTGCATGTTTGTAATGTTTTTTTCCCGGGTACGAGTCGGACGGAGAAAACACTCCGACCGACGGTTCGTACCCGGTTTCTCCAGGATCCGAATCGGCACCTATGTAGCAAAAATTGCAAATTATGTGGCACTTTCTCTAGCACAATTATTTTGATCCATTTAAAGGTGGAAAAATCATGTTTGTGAAATCCGCAAAGTGTGTTGCAAATGGAATAACTTCATAATGATTTAGCAAACTCTGCAGTCGCAGAATCATATGCATCCACTGCCCCTCACTTTTATCTACTGTTTTATCAACGATTTATTCATGAACTGCAAACAAAGGGGCAGATTTAAAAGGACTGGTGCATCCCTGCATATCAGCAGGGATGCGCCAGGCAAGATGCGTCACGCAAGTTTACCCTTGCGCCACCACAGATGCGCCGCATTTACAATGCAGCGCATCGTGGCGCAAGGATAAACAGATGCGTGACGCATCTTGCCTGGCGCATCCCTGCTGATATGCAGGGATGCGCCAGTCCTTGTAAATCTGCCCCTTTGTTTGCAGTTCATGAATAAATCGTTGATAAAACAGTAGATAAAAGTGAGGGGCAGTGGATGCATATGATTCTGATGGCGTAAGGGCAGCGCATTGCTGTAGTCATGTTGCAAGAGCGACACAACTCCAGAAATGCTCCGGGGCTGTCCATATCTAACATGCTGCGTCACGCCTTATGCCTGCTTCAAGCAGGCGCAGGGTTTTGACGCAGCAGCATCGGAAAAGTGACTCAGTGAAATCTTGTAGATTTCAATGCGTCACTTTTCCGAGGCTTTTTCCGAGGGAACACCCACCCTGCATACATTAAACCTGACGCAGGTTTATTGTGGCGCAGGGCTTTACAACGTGACGCATCTCCCTAGATGCATCACGTTGCAAATAAGGTGCAACATGGCGCATGGTTTACGCCACCGCTGAGTCACAGAAGTGATGCAACGGCGGCGTAAATGTGTCGCAAGGGGCTTGTAAATCTGCCCCAAAATATTTACATTCTAATTCCAATCCTTGCTCATAGTTAGCTGCACTTTGAAGAAATGTGCTGTTCCCATTTAGCTACCTCAATAACGTATATAATACAGAAATACAAGATGAGGTATGAGTAATAAGGTTCTACATTGCCACTTCCGGGTTCTGGTGGCGTTTGCAAACAGCGCAAGCCTTGGACTTGTGAATTTTAATGTCACCAGAACCTTTTGAAGCAATACTGTGCGTGTTACACAGTTACCTTTTATTTACTTTGTAAAAACAGTGTGTTTATCCTTTTGTATGTTAGTGCATTTCTGTGCACTGCATGTGTGTGACTGCATTTATACATATAATCATTTCAATATATATATTTATATATATAGGGCGTGTCATCGCCATGAGTGAACATAGAATGCGATTCCAAACAGGCCTGTCTTTAACCCCTTGTGCGCTCATGACGGAACCACGCCGCCATGAGCCACGGGCGGCGTGTGCTCATGACGGCGAGGTTCCGTCATGCTGCGGCCGTTGGCGGCCGCTCCTCCCTTGCGGCTCTAATTCCCCGCCTGTGCGGGCGAATTAGAGAGTGGGCGGAGTCGTGACGGAACCACGCCGTCATGAGCACAGCTCGCCTGTGACTCTTGACAGCGTGGTTCCGTCATGAGCATGGCGGCGCCGCGCTCACCCCTCACCCCCCCCAGCGCTGCGGCGGAATTCGCGCCGCAGCGAAGGGGTTAAGATCAAAATTCAGTTTGGAAAATGCCTGGGGCAATCTTGTCTTGAGTAAAGGAGAGGAAGGGACACAAAGCGTTTTATCCGCGGGTGGTTATTAACCTGGGTTTACACTGAGACTAAAAATACACACTGGAAGGAGAGACTGTCGCTTCATCGTTTTTGGTCCTGTTGCTTCATCATTTTTGTTTCCGTTGCTTCATCAATTTTGCTCCCGTTGCTTCATCATTTTTTGCTTATCTCAACATTGTTTTCAGAATAATTCCGCAGAAGTTATGAGCTTCGCTGCAGGGAGTAGATTGTTTTATGGCTGAAGCATTTGAAATATTGAGCTTCAAATAGGGATGGCCTGTTTTTGTTCATGTGTCTTCATTTCTTACACAAGTAAGTATGTTTGAAGGCATCCGCCGTGGCTGAAATGTCAGCTTTTAAACAAGAAATTCATAGTCTTCGTGGCTTCAGGAAACAATGCAATGTATAGCTCTAGTTCTCGATTTCGGGAGTCCTCTTTATGAACAGAAGTCTGCACTAAAAGTGCCTTGAACTGAACACCTCACCTCGAGGTCAGCAGTTCGTGCAGTGCTCAAACGTAGTCAGAACTGGGGTCACCAATTCCGACATGGTAGCTTGGCACGAGGTGGGAAGGCGCCGAAGGCAATGTGTAAAGCAGTTGAGCAGCACACACTCGCACAGACTCAGTAATGCGCACGCAATGAAAAGACACCACACCAGGTTGATTTATAAACCAAGTCCCTTTATCTAATTCAGGTCAGAGCAAGTAAATTCATTTCAGTACAAGAGCGATAACTTCAGGGCAACAGTTAATTCATTCAAGTAAATAGAGCAGTTAATCTTAGGGCGACAGTAAATTAATTTCAGGACAAAACAGGGGTAAATTCATTCAAGGGCATCAGGGCATGAATAGAAAATTAACACATTCCCTTGGTAGGGAAATAATAAAGGTACCATTCCTTATAGGATATTGATCCAGTTGACATCACTTGTGCACATCTCCCATAGAGGGGGCAACACTTCCTATGCGCAGGTGGAATGCAAGTACTACAACTTAACTCTTGCGGCAGGAGCTTCCTCTACTTACCCAGCCCCCCTTCACATGTTCATAACAGGCAGCCGGGCCTACTGAGAGCATAGGAATTGCGGCCCAGTCTAATGTGCAAGGTGGTTGGCAGGTCCAATTACAGTTCACACCCCCCAGGCAGAGAGGCAATTCAGTGTGCCCCTAGTGGAAAGGGGCATCTGAGCAGGTCCCAGCTTCCCCGCACTTACCGCTCTCTTCCTAGGCCTGTAGGCCGTTCTGTTGCACATCGGCGCTAGCGAACGCCTCCCGCCCCTAACCCCAGGCGGCCCGCTCCTCTCTTCACTCGGGGCCTCGCCTGGGGGGGGGGGGGCGAAACACTTTTCGGGCCAGCGAAAAACTTCTCGGGGCTCCAGCCCCGCCGCGCCGCTTCTCACAGGGCTCCGGACTTCCCTCTCTGCCCGGGGCCCAGGAGCCAATCAGGACGCGGCTCACAGGGTGGCGTGGCCGATGACGCGGCCAACGCCCTGGTTGCGCCCGCGCAGCCTGGGCCTAGTGCGGCCTACTCTACTACCGCAGGCTTCGGGGGCCGCAGCGGTGTACTCGGGCGGCAGGCAGCTTCGGGTCAGCAAGTGCCGGGGCCGCGGCGGTGATTCTCGGGCTCAAGGCGCACTCTCCGGCAGCGCCCAACCAAGGCATACAAGTGAGAGACGCAGGCGGCGCCTCGGATTTCCCAGCGCCCGGGCCGCAGTGGTGATCCTCGGCAGATGAGCGCTTCCAGGACACAGGGCTAGGACGCAGGTACCGGGCTGCGGCAGTGATGGGCAGATATGGCGCTTGAATAGCACAGCGCTTAAGGAGCACAGCGCTGGGTGCAGCAGTTCAGGTGGCACAGGTGCCAGTCTCTACCATACAGTGTTTGGCAGGAGAGCAGCAGGTGGTTGCAGTCTAGCGCTAAAGAGGCACAGTTCTATTAGTAGTGCATTTTTACGTCCTGATCCCCATCAGCAGTGCTCACAGCAGGCAGTCCACGTCTTCAGTACAGCACTTATCTCGGGGGGTGGTGGCAGGTCTTAGTTGCAGGTTTTTGAGGGGAAGAGGGGGGTTGAGTTGGCAGGCATCAGAGGCAGGATGGCTCCCTGCAGCACACTGGAGTTGGTCCCCTGGGTTTCCCCTCACTGGGCAAGATCAGCAGGCTGGCAGAGTCCCTCATCTAACTTGGGTACAGCAGGGCCTAAGCTCAGTCAGTCCCAGTAGTGTAGGTTCCTCCCCTAGGCCCAACCGCCTATACTCCGGCAGAGGTTCCCCCAGGTTCAGTGGTGCCCCATCTGACTAGTTCAGGTTCCCCCCTTTCCTCTTATAGGTGACCCTCCTGTAAAGGCGGCAAAGCATAATCCCTCCCAGGAGCTTCCACATGTTGGTCTATGGGACGGAAAGGCGGGACGGCAGAGATACAGTATCAGGATGTCCCAGCCTGCTCCTAACTAATAATGTGTGTATTCAATGGCCAATCCGCAGTAGCAGGGGCCTGTGGCAGCCATGTTATTGGGAGAAAGCACCTGCACCTCAGCACTGTTTGGCAGTGGTAAGGCACCCAGAGACCTAGGTCCAACAAAAGACGGTGGCCAAAATAAGTCGAAAAGGAAAAAAAAACAGGGTAAGACCACCCTAGGGCTGACAGGTCTGACAAACATTGACTCACTTTTACCCCAAAACACAGTGCAGTATATCCAAATGAACTACGCCAGGCACCATAAAATTTGTTCTGCAAAATATATTCAAACACAACAACAATCCGTGGTCCACCTACCTAACAACGATGGCAGCCTCCCTTCACATTGACTTGACCGTCTTGAACACCCGACTACTCACGCACACTGCAGTAAAAAGCATATTGAAAAAACAGATCAAATTCCTCTCGAAGTCTGTCTGCGGACTTGGAAAACATTAAGTCCACCCCGCCATTAAGGGCCCTGGCCCGATCATATAACAACGACAGCCAAGTCGGCCTTCAGGCTCCATCTTACCTCAATTGCACAATCGGGAAAGCTTGCCTGACCCAAATTCTGGCTGCAAGGATGCTGGCATTACACATTAAAGACTTTAACCCCAACTGTCCAATGCTTTCTAAGATAGTCAAGTGCAGACTTTGTGGCTACAAATCTGAAACTTTTTTACATCACATTGTAGTTGCCCGATACTGCTCGAGCTTCGGCGAACACTATTAAAGCAACTTTTTTAAATTGACGGCATAAGAACGTGCAACAACGCAATGAACTGGATTTTTATTCCCATGGTTCCTCTTGAACTGGCAAGAATAGGCAATTTTCTCAAAGTTGTGCAGGACCTTCTTAAAAGCACACAATCAAGCACAGAGATGTTTGTGGATTGACAATTCCCAGCTTCTGCACCTTGGACATTAGGCACAGTAACGTTTTACATCTTTGCACTTGAGTTTTAACATCTGTCATGTATTCACTCTATTTTGCAGTTGATTTGAAAACTTTTTCCTTTTTTTACTTTTTGTATAAAAACATTTAAACCAGCTTTTTCATAAAAGATTTTAAATAGTCAAACACCCTAAATTTATTTATACTGCTTGTATGCCTAGAATGTTATCTTGAGGCACCAAGTGCCAGTTATTGCACAGACCCATCGTTTTCCTTTTTACTCAGCCTAATATGCTGTTTTTAAAAATGTTTTATATTGTCTTGGTTTTAAGTAACCTACACAATAAACTTTGTATTAACTATGACCATATCCAAATGAACTAGTTTGCAGAAACTATATTACATAATGACGTCCAACATTAAGCATTCTTTATAGCACACTGTTTCTTTTCCCCTAAAGGTCAGGCAAGGGAAAAAGCACATGAGAAGACCTGCACATCCAATTCGTTAAAGTCTCAGGTCTCCAACTTCATTAAGTGGTTTTAGCAAGTTTTGTCTAATTCAGGCATACATTTTTAAGAATGTTTCAATTGAACATGAATCATATAATTTTAAAGTTTGTGTCAGGGCTTTCTTTGTTTAAGCAAATTAGGGACTAATCTGTACTAATATGTCATAGACCTACCTGCTAATCACTCTTAGGTGTGTACTGTGACACTGACCACTACAAAAATGGCAATATACTTAGGGTAACACGTAAGCAATGGCTGACATCAAGTTGACGGTTACTTGTGAACTGGTGATATTTACTAGTGGCCAAAAGCACATCCCACTTTGATAAAAGATATATGAATTTATGACACATCAAACACACTTGTAACACGAGCCTCATTCCCAATGAGTTGTGTGAAAAAACTGGGTGTCTGTTGCAGTGCCCCCAACATTTTGGCTTCCTAGTACTAGTGTTCTTTCCCTAAAAATGTACCACAATTAGCACCACTTTAGCTACCCCTGTAAGTCCCCTGTACCCCTGTAAGTCCCTAGTAAATGGTACTCCTGGTACCTAAGGCATGGGCTCTGAAGAGGGTCCTCTGGGGCTGCAACTCTGATTGTGCCACCCCAGAAACTCCTCAATACGACTATGCACTCTGCCATTGCAGGCTGCGTGTCTTGTTCCAGAGACAATCTGAAGAGTCGACAATGGTACACAGCCCTGTGTGCCATGCCACCCATACAGTGCATATGATATAGGTAAGTCACCCCTGCTGCAGGCCTTTAGTCCTATGGCGGGTGCACTATATCCCATGTGAGGGTATATCAGCATGAGGAGACCAATGTGGGTGACCTCCCGAACTCACAGTTGTATGGAAATAATAACTCACTGCTAAGGCCACATCATCTCTCCTGCAAAGCAGTAAGGAACTGGTGCCACACAGGCACCAGTGACGCCTCAACTCCCCGATAACTGTCTGTGTAACTTCATAGCCGTCCTGCGCTTCTCGCGGTCAGGGCCGAACTGTGGATTAGTCACCATCACAACATTGAGATAGCCCTGGTTGGAGCTCTTAATTTCTAGCAGCTATATTTTCACAGTAATCATTCTAAAAGTGATATCTTGAATTGTGTACCTTTGATTTTTTGTGGTTTTGGTCTTGTTTTATTTAGATAAATATTGGCTATTTTCTAAACTAGTGTAGCCTCCTGTTGAAGTATTTTCATTGTGTCATGGAGAGTATGTACAAATGCTATATACATCGCCTCTGACATAAGCCTGACTGCTCATGCCAAACTACCAAGGGGGTGATCAGGGGTTATCTTAGCTGTGTGACTCCCTCACCCTGACTAGCGTGAGGGTCCCCACTTGGACAGGGTCCAAACCACCGCTAGCTAGAGACCCCATTTCTAACAATATTGTTAAATTTAAAAGACCACATATATATTTTAGAAGAAGCCAATCTCAATTGTGGTGAGCCTTGAGAAATGATACAAGGATGAGTTGGTTTAAAAGTCTCTATATCAGCAGTTGGGAAGATAAGAGTACTGAATATTCTTGTTCATAACAAACAAAATCCTAAACTATTTTATGTGACAAGAGATCCTGAATGGAGAGATACTTTTATAAAAACGTCATGTTACGTTGCTACATTAAAAAATTATTAAATAAGAAATGCATACTATTTTTAGATTGTTTGAACATTAAATTATAGTTATTTACACTTCTACTATAAATCATGTAATTCCGTTAACAATATTTGCAATGGGATTTTATTTTAAGTTCCTAACTACATTATTTTATATGGGAGGGTGTTGCAGTCACAGTGGTTGGCCATGTATGGTGCTGAACTTACTTCAGCTCCAAGCTGGAGTAAATTACTACTGTTTTGGGCCCTTTTGTGGCTGCAGTAACTGTGCAGTTTTTAAATAACAAAGGACTTACTCTTTTGTCAGTGGGTGTATGTGCCTCCCTAAGCCCCCTCCTGACCTTTCCTAAACATCCCCTTACTCTTCGCAAAACCCACCTATGCTGTAATAAGCACACACAAGTTTTTAACCACACCCAATCCCTCCCACATTTACTACTGAGTAATAAACTTACATGTGTGAGAATCTTCCCATTGAAAATATAGTAAAGGTGGAGATTTACACTAATGGGTTTGTGAACGGAATTTTCTAGTACTTTAGTAGTACTATTGTAGTACTACTAAACACACTACGAAGTGCAATGTGCGAATAGGCTCTATTTGACCTGTCAGCCTTAAGGTGGTTTTCCCCCAAACATGTTGCCTTCACTTCTTCTGTTTTGCTGAATTTGTTCCTGTTTGCCTTAGGACTCTGTGCACTTTACCACTGCTACCAGTGCTGAAGTGCTTGCGCTCTACCCTTTAAACATGGTGAAACTGGCTTAGACTCAATTGGCACATTTGATTAGCCCAAAAGTCCTTAGTAAAGTAATGCTATAGGTACCCAGGGCCTTTAAAGTAAATGCTCCTAGTAGGCCTACAGCATTGATTGTGTCACCCACTTTCGTAGCCCTATAAACTTGCCTCAGCCCTGCAATTGCAGCCTGTGTTTGCTGTTTTAAAATTCATTTCGACCTGGCAAAATAACCCTTTTGCCAGGCTTCAACCTTCTATTTTGATACACATATGTAACCTTTATGGTAGGCCCTAAACAGGCAAAATGGCGGGGGTGTATTTAAAAAGTTGGATATGTACTTTTAACTTTTACATAATCTGGTACTGAAAAAATCTTAAATTAGTTTTTCACCACAGCAAGGTCTGTCTCTGTCTTAGAATAACATTAGGTTACCTTATTATATGTAAGAAGTACTAACTTTCAATTGGGAGCAGGTAGGAAAGTTGAGTTTAGTCTCTAAAGAATTGTAATTTAAAACCCTCTTTAACGGTAAAGTCTGATTTTAATTCTGAAAACTCCACTTTTTGAAAGTTGGCATTTTCTTGTCCCAAGCATTTGGTGCCTGCAGCCTGTATCCTGGATCACATGACTAGGTAGCTGGCAATTGGTCTTTGTGCATTACTCCCACACAGTGAGACAGAGGAGGAATAGGTGTCAGGAAGGGACAACTCAGTCAAGGGTTTCACACAAGTCTTTTGTGCCCACAGATAAGCTGGGGTCAGGGCAATGAGGAAGGGAATTCCAGACATTTCTGTACGGGGGAACTCTAAAAGCTCCTCCCACTTTAAAGTGTGCACCAGATATAAATAGCCAAGGACTGCCCAGTTGTTCAGCCCGCCCTGCTGACTTACTTGCTGACCAAGGACTGTTTGCTGCCCAAGCTCTGCTGTTGCAGTGCCAGAACACTTCTGCTGCTGTGTGCTGCCCTGCTCTATCCAGTCTACCTGTGTGGACCCAGGGCTTCAAGGAATCACCAAGGGTTAGACTTCTGGCCCCCTCTTTTAAAGATAAAGTGACCTAACAAGCCTCTTCGACATCAGCTCAACTCCCACATCTTGATGCAGAGGGACACAGCCCACCATCAATTCCGTCTCAGCACGGCTAGGTCGCCCTAGACACCAGGGCAGCTATTTGTAAGTCCTTGCAAGCCCCGGTGACTTCTTCAATGCGGACGCAGCCCAACACCGGCACGGCCTGATGCATCTCGTTCCCTGCACGGACAAAGCGCAGAACAACCCTCCGCAAGCCCCACCAGCTTCCTCAATGATGATGCACAACCTCACATTGCTAGTCTTGTTGATGATCATTGACTCAGCCACAGTGTGACACATCTTGTCTCCAGACCTCGCATCTCAGTTCCTTGTCGAGGGTTCCTCGACATCAGTCCATGCAGCTTAATGCATGGAATTTGCACCATGATGCACAGCCTACAAGGTACTTTCAGAGGACTGAACTCAGTCCTGTATCTGGACCTCACTCCATTGCAGTGGGCCTGAACTTGTGACTTGGAACCAGTCTACCATGACCAGATAACTGCTGTTATTACTGCTGCTTGAAATGCTACATAAATACTTTACACATTGCCTCTAAGTTAAGCCTGACGTAGTGCTCCAATATTTATACTTGATGCCCACTGTGAAATGAAGTAAGCTTCTAGAGGTTTCCACCCCTCTTCTTCTGCCCTACCCTGGCCCCAGCTTGTCTGGGGTCACAAAAGACTAGTGGCAAAACCTTTGAGAGAGTGCTCAGGCAGGACCTTTGTGATGTGCAAGTGTGGTAGGTGACAACACCTCCCCCTTCTAAACTCAGAATGGCGCATCCTGACAACACCTATCTACCCTTTGGCTCACTGTCTGGGAGCAATGCATAAAGATCAACTGCCAGCTACACCTAGTCATGTGACCCAGGATCAGGCGGCAGGCACCAAATGGTTAGGACAAGAAAATGCCAACTTTCTGAAATATTTTGTCAAACACAAACTTATTTCTGATCAAGAAATTTAATTAGCATGATCTAATCCTCTAAATACAGTGTTTTTCTAACGCTTTTATCGTCACACATTTTGCATATCAAATGCGAAACATTGGAAAACATAACCATCAGTCGATATCAAAATAGATTTGAATATCCCACAACTTATTTGAATATTGTAGCAAAAAAAACATAAATTATAAGATTTACAACTTGTAGCAAATTTAAAATATACCAGTTCACAACTTTCTTAACAGTAGGAGTAACACCTTTTTCAGTTGTCCAAACACCTAAAATAAAGCATCAAAAGGGGTTGTAACAACTTTTAAAATGCACCAGAGTAAGGAAGCTAATTATACAAAAAGGTTGCCTGCATACAGTTGAAAATCGCACAACTTCCTAACGTGTAGTTGTCGAATAGTTTCAAACCCTGCATTTTTGGAGTCTTCTCAGGACCGAAGACTGGGAATAACTTAGAAATAATTAAATTGCAATATTATACTGTCTCTAAATATGTGGCCTTTTTTAACAATTTTAAATTATACCCCTCTTAGTCATTTTGAATTTTACCTTTATTTTTCTGTCTGTTTTGTCAGTATTCAATTTCATTTTTATATTTGTAGGAGCAAAGAAAAAAACAAATGAAACTTGTGTTTGCAATCCAATCTCAGTGACATTGAAACTCTAAGTCACATTAATTCGTTTGAGGAATATGACTTCCATGATTTTATGGCGCATCGCCTAAATTGTTGAGCTTCGTTTTGCGAAGCGTGCAGAAAACACTATCGATTTTTTTTTCCAATTGGTGTAATGGCAGGCTTTCAGTCTCTTATCACCAATGAAAAGGCAATCTATTAGTGGAAACTTCTGTCATAAAATTACGCTTTATATATTTAGAAGCAACTCAAGAGCTTACTTTGTTGGTTGTAACAGCATTATTCAAGCACAGTGAGGCTTCAATAGTCTTGTATTTCCACTTTAATTGGTATTCAATTACATCCGAAACAATGTTGCCATTTTATTGGTTTTTTTGCAAGAGAAAATAAACATATGACATTAAGCCTCCAATTGCGGCGAGGCTGCAGTATTTTCATGTGTTCAACTTTGTATTGACATTCAGATTAGTCCAAAGCAGTATTGTCATCTTAAAGGTTTCTTTCAAAAGTTAATGGGCAAACAATTACCACTGCGTGGACAATTGTTTCAAGAGCCAGTGTTCAATGTTTAGAACTCTGTTCGCTTTTGCATCACATTTAAAATTTGCTTGGCTTGACTAGAGCATAGACTTTGATTTGGATGAGGGAAGGGAAAGCTTACATGTTGTTAATCTATCAGTGTGACTCCAAGCGGCAGATATATATTGCTTTATTTGGTCAAATAGCCATTAAAATGCATAATAATAATACATTAAAACATATAAAGACTCTTACATATCACTTTAAAACAGCATCTATAAGAACAATGATAAAAATTAGTTCATTTAGCTAGGACACTACCCACGTATCGACAGATAGACACATGATAACTCTCTTTTTTTGTCTCTCATCAAACCTTCATGCTGGGAGTACATCAGTACATATTGTGAGCAATAATACAAGTCAAACAAACAGTGCAAAACATAACAGTATTACATTCTCAGATTTTAAAAATACCAAGTAGAAAGTAATAATCATTGTATCCTTGTACATTCTAACTAAGAACCATATAGTGCTATGTGTCTCCGGGCAAATGTATACTCATATTAAATTACATAGAGTAAGGATAACTTTGACTGTGGCTACATGTCCAAATCAGTTAATGCAGGAACCTCACTTACAGTCTGAGACAAGAACTTCTGATGCTAAAACCAGAAGCTCAGAAGAAATCTGCTCACAGCAAACACAACGAAAGTTGTAGTGTCAGATCTTAGTATTCTCAGAGGGATGCCATTTCCAGCCGGAATGAGATGCAAGATGTAATTTCAGCGTGTGAAGTCTGCAAACTCTCTAAGCGGAGGAAACCTGGCGCAATTAGAAGGCTCTGACTTCAAATCTCCCATAGAGGATAAGCCCAGGCCTAAATCATCTGGAAGGCCTGCAAACATCCAAAATTATTCGCCCACTATCTAAAACTAGTGGGACTATAGTAGTACCTATTTGCTTGAATAGATGTGCAATACTACATGAGAGGATATTCTACCCACATTGCCCCTGGAAAGCACCAGAGGAATATCAAGTTTATAATGGGGCGCTGACAAGATTTCCCCCCTCTACTCACCTGAAAGTAGTCCAAAAGAGTGGTCCTGATGAAGGTGGAAGCTAATCATTCCCACCGAAACGTGCATTGACCAGACTGCTGGGAACCCCCAAAAGACAACACCAAAGTAGATGAAAATTGTGATTTACTCAGTCCGTTAATTCTGTCATTGGTGTATGCCAGTCAAATATTGAGGGTTTCCCTTCATATTTTGTTGTGTGAGAACATTTTGTTGTATGAGAGTGTTCTGATTGTGAGAGTGAAGTATGAGAGGTGGGGATGCTTGATGTTACGACATTTGATGGGGGTTTTTGTTTTTTGTTTTTTGTACTTGAACGATCAGGATTAACACACGTGTCTATACATTTATTTTATTTGTAAATAATATTATTTGTATATGTCATTTGCATTTGATAATGAATGAATTGCTTATCATGATTGTGTTGATACTTTTATCAAAAGAGATGTTATAATTACTAAAAAGAAAAAAGAAAAAGATGAATAAAAAGTAATATATTTTTGCACATTTGAGTATGGATAAACTGATTTTTGGGGGGCAGCCAGATTTGAGCCTTGTGTTGGCCACTATATAAATAGATATAGGTCTGACAGGAGCATTGGTTCATGTGATTTTTCTTTGGAATCTCACTTACAGTCTGAGACAAGAACTTCTGATGCTTAAACTAGATGCTCAACAGCAATCTGCTCACAGCAAATACAATGAAAGGTGTAGTGTCAGATCTTAGAATTCTCAGATTCACCCTCAATTGCCTGATACCCAGTCTGCAACAAATCGGACGAATCAATTTTCTGTGGTAAAGAGAGTATTCAGTGTAAAAGAAAAGGATATGTTCCACTGTCTCCTGTGCATCACCACAGGCTGGGCATACAGTTATTGCTGAGCGCGACCCCCAAACAGTGAACTGAAAGGTAAACAGCCAAATCTAAATCTAACAAAAGAATTTTTCGACATAGGTGGTGAGATCTGATCATTAAAAGGCTCAAATTCTGCATAGGGCTTGATGTTCAAGAACTCAGAGGTCAAGCATCCTGCTGATCTATTGGTAGCATACTGGAATTCTACGTATGCCCAGTATTTAGCTTTCAATATTGGAATATCATTCTTACTGATGGATTCTGGGCTTTCCCACAAATGAGACATCCCCAACAGTGTGCACCATGATTTTATATGTCTAAACCAGGCAATCCGTTTGGTCCCACCTAGGTTCAGAAACATCTTTCAGAGATTCGCAGTATTGGGTCTCTGGAGTGGACCAAATATGTAACCAGCAGGTAAGTGGCCTAATTACTGCTACATCTGCAATTCACTTCTAAATAAAAAATCAGAGGAGTCAACGGGGTACTATTTGGGACTGGAATCAAGGCCCTTGCAAATGTAATCTTCCTCACCGCTAGCTTGTGTAAGTCACCATGCCCCCAAAGGTCAGCACCATAAAGTGCAGCATTTTGTGCTTTCATTTTATGGATCTCTAGGGCAGGAGTGATTGACTTGGACCAAGACTGCCTATGAAAGCGCAGTATGGATTGAGACTTGTAGTATTAGGTTAGTTGACATTTGTCTATTTGGGGCTCCCAACTCAGGGTTCATGTTAGTCTGACACCCAGGTAATCAAATTTAGACACCCTCTCTAGTGATTTCCCCATTATCTTTACTGATCTGCACTTCCCCTTAGTCTTGCCAAAGATCATTTATTTTATTTTTTCGGTGTTCAATTCCATGCCCCTGGCCTCAAAGAAACCCATAAATATATTAATTAGCCTATGGAGTGCCATTGGGGATCTGGATAAAAGTAGCGAGTCGTCAGCGAACAGCAGAATCGGTACTTTCCCACCGTTCAACAATACAGAATCATTTGCACAATCCTGCAGTTCGTTGACCACTCCGTTTACATAATGGGAATACAGTGTGGGCACAAGGACACAGCCATGACATTTCCTCACCTAATGGGGATTTTATTTGTTAATCATCCTGCTCTCCCCAAATGGGCCTGTGCATAGTTGTGCTCGTGCAGCCTTTCCAGCAAGTTCACCATTTTTTTTACTTTTTTTTATTTTAGAGTTTGATATAGCGCGAGCGAGACACGAAGATATCGGGTATCAGAGTGCTTTACATAGCACCAGTTTCGTTACACCATGACACAGTCATTATTTTTTTTAGGCACAGGGAGATTAAGTGATTTACCAGGAATCACAGGATGTTGAGTGTCATTGCTGAAGCTCGAACCTGGTTCCCCAGCTTCGACATCGCCCGCTCTAGCTATAAGGCTACATTCTCTCCATCCTTTACATCCTCTCCTCAATTGGTTGGGGGCTCCCATTTTTTATAAAAAACGACCAAAGCATTTCCAGAGGTACCAAATCAAAGGCGGCACAAAGGTCAACAAAAGCTACGTACAATTTTTGTTTTTTAAGTTGCATATATTTCCAAATTAATAAAGTGAGCCTGAACTAGGGGTGGGCGTAATTCGCGGAATCGCGTTGCGCAAATCTCCGCGAAACGGTAAAAAATCTCCGCGAACACGCAGAAATTCCGCGAACACGCGGAATTGCTTGTTCGCGATACTTTTTTCCTGTTCCCGATCGCTGTTTGCGTGCTCGGGGTGAAATATCTCGCGAACACGCATATTGAGAACGCGAACAAGCAAAAAATTTTGCGAAGTCGCGGAACGCAGATTTTTGGCCAATTTCGCGTTCTCCGCGGAACGCGAAATTACCCAAATTCCGCAAATTCCGCGAACGGAACGGAATTTACCGCCCAGGCCTAGCCTGAACACCTAATCACAGGTACTAGTTTTAGAGTGGAAGCCTGCTTGATAGGGCAACAGAATCTCATTCTCATTCATCCAAGTTAATAGTTTGTCCCGAACTTGTCTGGAGAATATTTTGCGCATGTTGTCTAGCAGGCTTGGCGGCCTATAATTTGATGGGGCACAGGCACCACCCTTTTTATATATGGTTATTATTTCCGCCCCTCTCCAAGTCTCATATTTTCCCCCCGTTAGCAACTGCATTGGAAAACAAAAGCCCCAGGGCCTATCGGGCCCTGGGGCTTTTGCTAGTTTCATCTTCTCTAATGCTCTAAGAGTGTAATCCAGGCTAAAGAGAGGTCTCTCGCTACCGGCCAGCCTCCTTATTTCATTGGGTATGCAATCAGACAAGTTTTCACTGTCTTCTAGGCAAGCGATTACTTTGCTCTTTTCATATAATAAGGAGAAATTATCAACCCACATCTCAGGTTGAATAAAGTAGTCCGGTGTTGTAACCCCTTCTAAGATCCCTTATGATATGATTTGCCTTTTTTTTTCTATAATCTTTGAACCTAACAGATTTTAGAAGATCCTGTCAGTTTTTATCAGCCCAATCATGTTTGGCTTTTCCTAAGGCTATTTTATACTTATTATGTGATTGGGTGACAGCTGTTCGTTCCCCCTGCAAATTGCTATTTTTCGGTTCAGTTTTGCCATGCACTATTCTACCCCACCCTTGCCTTCTTCCCTGCGGATTGTGATACAAACATCCCTTTCAGCTCATTAAAAACCCCTAAATTAACAATTAATACTTGGTCTGGCAAAAGTGTGGCTGCATCAAGACTGGAAAGATGTCGCACAAACAGGTCATATATTTTTGCTTGACATCTGCTATCATTCGCGATTTTCAGCCACAGAACACTTCTGGGGTTATTAGAAATGAGAGGTCCTTGCTGTATTGTACTGCTACCAGACCGACCCCTGGAAAGAGGAGTGGGGATTATGGTCATTATCATTCCAGGTTTTAATCGTCATATCACACACCAGGAACCACAATGTAACATCCATTAGAATGTAGCCGATAAGACTTGAACTACAACCTCTTTTAAATGTACTCTGCCTTTCCAAGTTTGAGCGAGTCCTGCCATTACACGCCCTTAGACCCCACCCTTCTACTAGCGAGATGAGCTGGAGAGCTACCTTGGTATTACGTGAACCACCCGTTTTAGTCACTAAGCTAGGGATTCGCCACAATTTGTCCTCATCGTCAGTTAGGTATTCAAGTAACGTTGAGGGTTCGAATGTGGTGTTAAAATCCCCAGCCACCAGTAGCGGCCTGTTTCATTGCGCGCTCTGCATTAGCAAATGCGATGCAGCGCACGCAACTAAATTCGTTTTATTTATTTATTTGTTTACTTACCTCCGTTGGGTCGTATTCCGTCGTTTACTATCCCCACCCTGCACCTCCCCTGCCCCGCCCTACCGCCCCGCAGCACTCCCTCTACGGGCCGCTACTGCCAGCCACTAATATCTTGGTCTGTGGTTGGTAGTTCCCTATCAGCTCGTCTAGCAAATGTAGTGTAAGTTAGTCATTTCCTGAAGGGACAGATCTTATATAGGCATTAAAAATAGTTACTACTAGCGCTGACAGAAAAGTAACCTGGATACCCTTTAGGTCTGGTGAGTTGATTTCTATGCGTTTATGGGTGCCAGCAAGAGAATTTCTTTACAAAAAATACCAAGCCGCCACTTGTCCTCCCCATATTTCTTGGGGCTAACGCCGCAATGCTATATGTGGTGAAACCACTAATAAGAACCCTCCCAGTAGCCCAGGTCTCCTGGAAAATACAGATGTCATTGTCATTTATCAAAGTGAGCCACCCGGGATCGCAAAGTTTTGAATGGATTCCAGAGATGTTTCACAAAATAACTGACAAGCTGGAAATTGCAGTGGAGTCTCCCTCCTTAGTGTTACTATGAACCATACGTTCAGGATCAGTTAGGGGAACGCAGTTAGAGGTAGTATTATGCAAACTATAGTTGGCATCATAATGAGATATCTTTAGAGCTGCAATAGTGCATCAGTGAGCCTCTAAATGTTGCTGATCCTTTTAGGTACTTATATACTCTCAGGTACTTGTTTGCTGCCTTTTTTGCTTTTCTGGCGATTAGGGAGGGTCCAGATATATCCTTGTTTAACAGTTAATTTCTCACTACCATTTTGACCATTATTCTCAACACCTGAAGAGTCATATTTAAGTAAAACACAGTGAATTCATACAAATTCTTGGATACTGATCAGTGTTTATTTTGCACATTGATATTAATATCAGTGTAACTGTAGTTGTTCTTTATTTGGGCAAGGAATGCAGGTATATGTAGTCTCTCCATAAATATCTTTGTGCCAAACTTCTCTTTGAACAATAGTTTTATAATCTTTGGGCATAAAGGAATCAACTGAGGATTTAGAAAGTGATGTTGTAAATTTTGTAGTTCTGGCATCTCATTAAGCCGTGTTGAATCGCAAGATTAGGTTCACTTCCCTTAGAGTGAGATACCTCTTTGGGACCCTCCCTCTAGGTTCAGATTGAATCACCGCAAGAACAATCCACTTCAAGTAATTTTCTGTGTTCTTCTTTTCTTCAAAGCGATTGACCAGCAGTGCTGAAATTACTTTTAGTGAATTCTTGATTTATGCTAAATGATCCGTTGTCTGATTTCCTGATTTGTTTTGCCAATGTAAAGTTTCTGACATGGGCAAATTATGCAATATACAACATTCTTCGTCCTGCAGTTAAAGAATGCAATGTGTTTCCCTTTAACATTGTCCAGTTGAAAGAAAGAACTCTCAATTGTTTGATTACATGTTATGCATGCCCCACATTTATGGTGCCCTTCAAGTGGGATAGCTTCCAGTGTTGCCCCAAATAGCTTTTCACTGGAGTTGGTGAAAGAGATGCCCAGACTAGATGCTTGCATATGTTTGAATTTGTCTTGAGTGCAGTAAGTCTTTTCATTTGTGATAAGGGACTGAAAGCCTGTCATTAAACCAATTGGAAGAAAAATTCAATAGTGTATTTTGCATGCTCCGGAAAACGGTTATCAACGATGTAGGCGATGTGCCAGAAAATCATGTAAGCCATATTACTCAAAGAAATGAATGTGAATCAGAGTTTCAATGTCACTGATATTGGATTGTAACCAGGAGTTTCATTCATTTTTATCTTTGCTGCTACAGTTACAATTCAAGAATTGGACTACTGATGGAACAGACAGTAACATAAAAGTAACATTTGAAATGACTAAGAGGGGTATAAGTTAAAATCATTAAAAAAAAGCCCACATATTTAGCAAGAGTATAACATGTCAATTTTATGTATTCACTGTTGTACCCAATAGTTGGCCCTGAGGAGACCCCCAAAACTGTGGGGTTTGAAACGTGTCGACAACTACACATTAAGGAGTTGTTAGATATTAAACTGTTCGCTGGCAACCCTTTTGTTAAATTCGGTGCCTTGTCTGGTGTATTTTACAAGTTTTTACAACGCCTGTTGATGCTTTATTTGAGGAGTTTGGATGACTGAAAAAAAGGTGTTACTCCTATTGTTAAGAAAGTTGTGAACTGGTACATTTCAAATTTTTCACAAGTTGTAAAACTTATAATTTATACATATTTTTTGATACAACATTTAAATAAGTTGTAGGATATTCAAATCCATTTTGATATCGACTGATGGTTATGTTTTCCATTGTTTATGGTTTTGATGTGCAAAATGTGTGAAAAAAAGTTTTAAAAATGCACTATGTTTAGAGAATGTGGTCATGCTAATTACATTTCTTGATTACACAAGAAAAACTTTGTGTTTGACAAATGATTTCAGACAATGTACACTGTTGTTTTATGTTGATTTTCAAGTGGTCTAACCTTGTTGATTAGATAGACCTAATCCCTGGGTATAAACTTTCTAAAAGGGACATTTTCAGAACAGTGATTAAACATCCGACTTTACCATTAAATAGAGCTTTTAATTACAATTATTTAGACATCAAACTCAACCTCTTCACCTGCTCCCAATTGTAAGTTATCACTTATTAAATGTAATTTGGTAACCCAGTGTCATCCTATGTGAGAGGTAGGCCTCATGGTAATGAAAGATACATTAAGACGTTTTACTAACAGGACATGAAAAACACTTAAAAGTGCATGTCCTACTTTCTAAATACACTGCACCTTGCCCTCTGAATTGTGTAGGGCCTACCCTAGGTGTGACTTATATATATTAAAATGGCAGGTGTGGGCCTGGCAACATTTTTATTTTACTAGGTCAAAATGGCAGTTTAAAATTGCACACACAGGCTGCAATGGCAGGCCTGAGATGTGTAAACGGCTACTTGAGTGGGTGGCAGAATAGGTGCTAAAGGCCCACTAGCAGTACTTAATTTACAGGCCCCAGGCACATGAGTACCACTTTACTAGGTATTACAATTAAAAAACAAATAGGTCACTTAGGTGTAAGACAATTCTACCATGTTTTGAAGAGAGAGCACAAGCACCAGAACTAGTTAGCAGATGTAAAGTGTTAGTGTCCTAAAAGCCAACGAAAACAGGTTCAGAAAACTGGAAGGCAGAGGCAAAAGGTTTGGCGATGACCCTGCATAAAGGACCAAGTCCAACAAAGGCATCAGGGATGGGTACTGAAATATTATTAAGGAGGAGAAACATTATTTCTCCTAGACATGATTTATCAGGCACCATCCACCAGATAAGGATGCTGGATCCCCCCAACCTTTCCATGGCGGTTCAACCACCATGGAAACGCTGGCAGGGATGTTCTTTGGGTGCCCGTTGCGGGACCCCCTTGTGCAGGGGCAGTTGGTGTGTGCACTTGGGGGCACCTATGGAGCCCCCCTACATTTCCCTGCACCATGTGGGAGGCACCACATGGTGCCTGCCACGTAGTGCAGGGAAATGTAAACAGTGCTTTTTTAACATTGCGGTGGATATTGCAGGCAGCAGCAATGTTAAACATGCCGTTTGTGGCTGCCCTGGAGGATGTCACATTCTAATTTCATTTGCAGGACCGCCGTGTTATAGGCCCTCAGACGATGGCAGATGGACTGAAGTCTGTCCGCCATCGTAATGACCCCCATAGTTAATGCACTTTTCGAATTTCTCCAGTTACTAACATCCATCATTGTTGAATTTCGTTGCATGAATTTTATGAAAAACGACTTCATAAAATAGCAATTCTTTAAAAATAAGCTTTTTTCTTTAGTTTTGGGGTACATTATTCTAGCATTCTAACGCTGGTGCTCTCCATCCTTTTGTGAAGCATTTATTTTTTATAATAATCACACAAGAGGGCTAGAGGAGCTTTTAGGACCAGCGGAGCCAACTCCCCACTCATGTATTCACGTCACAAAAGAAGCCCCGGGTCCGTTGTGATGAGGAGGTCTATGTTGTGATTAGATATGTCTTAGTGCATGCTGGGGAATTTCCCTTTTAAGGACAGTTCCCCTCACACACCAGAGGTGTCATGCTTCATCATGGGGGTACCTCCTCCCGTGAGAGACCTAGTCTTCATGTGGGCTACAACCCCCTTGCTACAAGGGAGGATTTCAGCGATGTTTTAATGAGGCCGAAGGGTGTATTAAACCCCATGTGAGCTTGGTGTGATGAAAGAAGTGCAGTGCTATGATATTGGTGGTTAAAACTGGCTACGGGTCAGCTATGATGCAACTTTTATTCAGCTGCCCGGTATCAGGATTAAAAACAAAATATAGCTTGTAACGCAGGTGCCTAAATTCAACACCACTGTGTTATTACAAGACCAACATGTTTCAGCCTATCAGACCTAGAATAGTGTCATGGCTTTCTTCAGGGTCGGTAATATAGCTACTGCAATAAATGAGTGACGCGTGAAAAAATCATAGAAAAACACGTGAAAGATAAATAGTACAATACTGAACCAGAGATTTTCGCTGTTCAGTATGTTCAACGTATACCCTATAGTGGAGACAAATAACAGCGTATCACATTTATATACAAAGATACATCACGGGTTCACAATTAGATCCTCCATTTGCTCATGAATTCAAAAACATTCCTATATTAGAACATTGTGTAATATGCTAGGATGCGTGACTCACCATTCTGGCTATACAGAGTTCACCACATCTGTCCGGGCTTCTTAACCAAATGGTATGACCGCAAAGTGCCTGCCACCATGTCCATGACAATGCAGGGGGGAACCATAGGTACCCCCCTGTGCACCCCCTACACCCCAATACCCTGGGGGCCCGCAACGGACACACGCATGCTAATATGGATGACGGTGTCTAGCAGAAACTGTCACCATATTAAACCCTTTTCCGCCCGGTCGACTTGTCGACTGGGCGGAAAAGCGGCGGACGGTCTTTCCGTCCGCCGCAGTACCCCCCGTCATACTAATATGGCGGGGGGTAAATGGGTGGCGGGCAGGGAAGGATGTAGGGCAGATCGCCTCGGCCATGCGGGCGGAGGCGATCCGCCCTACATCCTAATGGGCCTCTAAATATGTCACTACTACTTTGGGGCAAATACAACAAACTAAATACATTTTGCTTATAACTTTCATTAGAGAAACTATGTCTGATATTTCAGAAAACTAGGACTGATTAGAATACATGTCAATGAACAACATTAAGGGGCCGATTCAGATTCCAGCCGCAAAACGAACCGACCGACACGGACCCGGACCGAATACCGACCAACAAGGACCAGCGCCATACGACCCGTGTAGTACGATTCAACGCGAGTGAATTTCAACCGACACGTACGGAATACAAGCCGTTCGAGCGAGCCGTAGGAAAAATAGTGATCCGGTCGGAAAACTGACGCGATTTTCACCGACTAACACGAACCCGGAATGAACCCGACCGACCCGTACCCGCGATGTCCGATAGGCGCAGTACGATGCAATGCGTGTAAAACCCGACCGAATCACACGGAGACCAAGCCGCATGACCGACATGCACAGAAATCCGGGCCCACAAGCAATAGAGACCTTCGCGACTGACGCGTATGAAACACAGAAGATAGGCAGCGTGAATGAGGCGGAGAAGCCCGCACGAGACAACAGCAGCATCCGTTTCCGTCACATGAACGTCTCCTTCATGCCTACAAAATCCAAAGGAAAAAAGACATAAAAAGGACCAAACAAGCAATGACAAAGCCAATAAATATAAAAAAAAACTGGGACTAAGACACACCCACAACTCCAAATATATAAAGGACTACAATCACTACCATCATCCCTTGCAAACAGGAGACACAGCCAGCCGCAAACACCAGTACACAGCAACCACAGACACACTCACAACTCACCCATCACACAACCCACACACCATAAGCACCTCATCCAAAAGCACACACACATACAGCCAGCAAAACCAACACCCACCCACCCTCACTTGCACCCTCACACACACCTCCCTCACCACCACCACCCATCACCATGCCCCCAAAGAAGAATCCAAAGTTCACAGATAGTGAGTTAGAAGTGCTGGTAGACGAGATCATCAGAGTAGAGCCACATTTGTTTGGTACATTGGTCCAAAGGACCCCCATGTCACAGAAAACCAAGATGTGGGCGAGGATTGTGGACAAGGTGAACGCTCAAGCACCAGCAAGGCGCACAAAGGACAATATCCAGAACAGGTGGTATGACGTGCGCAGGAGGGTCAAGAAACTCATCGAAAAAGATCACGCCCTGAGTCAGTGCACCGGCGGTGGCCCTCCTGCCAAACCAGTCTACTTCAGGACCTGGGAGGAGAAGGTGCGGGACATCCTACCACCAGAGAGCATCCATGGGCTAACAGACATACCAGAGCCTGGTAAGTAGTAAGTACACAAACAACATACCCAAGATTGTGTGGCAAGGGGACAGTGAAACCATGCACTGCAAGCAAAGCTACACTAACCAATAGATAATCATACCAAGATGTGTATGCCAGTCAGACAAATACAATACCTGCCATCTCATAGTGACTTGGAACTGTATCATGACATGCACCAACCTACAAAGAAATAGAGCAAGCCAGTGGCACAAAGCTAAATCGACACTGCCAGACAGTTTGCCACCACAAACACACTACCTCACAGTGCAGCTGACTGACAGGAAGGAATAGTGGGGATGCAGGTGAAGTGAGTGTATCCAAAAGCATGATGGGGCCTGTAGTCACAGATAATGCTACACTCCTGATTGGCCCATCAAGACCTTACTGAAACATGCCCACATCACAGGGAGTGGAAAATGACTGACAAGATGGCTGACACTGGCTCCTGCTGTGGGGAGCACAAGGCCCTGCTAGGGGTTGTGTGTAAATCAGAAGCAGACAATCAACAGAGGAGTGTATCGATATAGTAACAAAATGAATGAGCAAACATGCTATTAATTGCAATAAGATTATTACTTTTTGTAAAAAAAACATTCGTTTTTTTATAAAAGCCCTCACTCACCAACCTGGTTGGTGACATGCTTCATCATTGGGCCCCACCAGGAGTGGCTGAATGCCACCCTAGTGTGCTACGACGCCAGTTTACTGCGGAGCTGGTAAAAAACGTGTAAGGTGAAAGTGATTTTGGTGTAATTTAAAAATGTCCAATTGTGTCAAAAAAGACCTTTATTAATGTTGCCAATCAGACATGAATAAAATAATTTTGTGTGGGATAACGAACTAGGATTACAAGTTCATAATTTATCCCAAAGGTGTGGTCAACATGTTTCTGCCTCCATGAATATTTATCACGCTTTCATCAGGACCAGGGATGTGAGGTGAGAAGAACCCGGCGGTATGGGCGCGCTAAGGCCCACCCTGACCATGGGTTCGTAAGTGTTAAAAATATCGAAAAAGACTTGGGAAAGATTCTGTCAATTATAGAGAGGAACCAAGTTTATTCTGATCAGGAATAAAGATAGTGACAAACAAAGACGTACAACATCAAGAAACATAAAAGACAAACAAATTAGCGTCAATATGCATCTAATGAATGTCACAGATAGTGAACATGCATACATGCTCATTCCGGGTGCACTTATTATGACCGTAACAAGAACGCTGGTGTTGCTATCTGTGGACTAGTGCTAGAATCAAAAGGACTACCAATGGAGTCCTAATGAAAGAGATAAGGAAGCAATCCCTCTCTGATTAGGGGGGGATGCAGGTGCCCAAATAACTTTATACACTAGCCGGTGAACTAGGCCGTCATGTAAGTGGCCAACCGTCACCAAAGCTACTGGGCAAAACGAGAGTACACGAAGAAACACTATTTTCTTACAAAAGGTGCAGAGGTTCAATGCACCATGGGTCACGTGAGGGGGGTGGTGGCAAGAATGGCACACCCTAAACGAGGGGAAAAAAGAAACAGAGAAACAACAAAAGGATTAAAGTAAGTCAGGGACTCGATTATCCCAAGAAAAAGTACTTAGCTGTAGGTTGAGGGGGACCTCATGCCAGCAGAGCCAGACACCCGTTATGGACCTAAGCAATCCCTCTTCTTAAACGGACCCCGACGGTGAAGAGTCGGCGGTTCTCTGCAGTAATATGAAGCCAGTTCAAGCCTTGACGCGGTCACGTGGGGCGTCAAGTTACGTCTCGAAGGTGTGGATTAACCGGATAAACCAATCAGCAGATAGTAGGTTGGGACGCATCTGGGTGACGCTGACACGTTGAGCCAATTGTGCACAGCGACCTTTTTACTGGTAGCTATAGTGAAAGACCAGAACAACAGGGGAAGTATCCCGAGTTAGTCGAATCTGAAGGACGTATGTAGGGGCGTGTCAGGAGGACACTGGCACGTTCAACCAATAGCGCTGTCCGCACGATGAACTCCATCCACTCCGGATCACCGACCGACCCCTGCCCTCACCACGTCTTCAACAAGGCCGACGCTGTCATCGCACCCCACCTGCGTGACATCATCAACACATCCTTCGACACCACCATCTTCCCCGAGAGCTGGAAACACGCCGAACTCAGCGCTCTACTCAAGAAACCAACAGCGGACCCCACCGACCTCAAGAATTACCGCCCCATCTCGCTCCTCCCGTTTCCAGCCAAAGTCATCGAGAAGACCGTCAACAAGCAGATGGCCGCTTTCCTCGAGACGAACGGATCCCTCGACCCCTCACAGTCCGGCTTCCGAGCCAACCACAGCACCGAGACCGCCCTCATCGCCGCCACCGATGACATCCGAGCCCTGATGGACAACGGAGAAACAGCGGCCCTCATCCTCCTGGACCTCTCCGCGGCATTCGACACGGTCTGCCACCGCACCCTAGTACGGCGCCTCAGCAACGTCGGAATCCAGGACAAGGCGCTGGAATGGATCATCTCCTTCCTCGACGGGAGAACACAGAGAGTCCGCCTACCACCGTACAAGTCAGAGGCCACCGAAGTCATCTGCGGCGTCCCCCAAGGATCATCTCTGAGCCCCACCCTCTTCAACGTCTACATGAGCCCCCTCGCGGCCATCGTACGCAAACACAACCTCAGCATAATCTCCTACGCCGACGACACCCAGCTGATCCTCTCCCTGACCAACGACCCCGCCGCCGCCAGAGCCAACCTGCACGAAGGGATGAAAGAGGTAGCCGAGTGGATGACGACCAGCCGCCTGAAGCTGAACTCGGACAAGACGGAGGTCCTCATCCTGGGCTCCTCTCCCTCCGCCTGGGACGACTCCTGGTGGCCTCCCGCCCTGGGCACCGCACCCAAACCGACAGACCATGCACGCAACCTGGGCTTCATCCTGGACTCCTCCCTCTCCATGACCAGGCAAGCCAACAACGTCTCCTCGGCATGCTTCAACATCCTACGCATGCTACGGAAGATCTTCTGGTGGATCCCCACCGAGACTAGGAAGACCGTCACCCAGGCCCTCGTCACCAGCCGACTGGACTACGGCAACGCCCTCTACGCCGGTACCACCGCCAAACTCCAGAAGAGACTCCAGCGGATCCAGAACGCCTCAGCCAGACTCATCCTCGACATCCCACGAACCAGCCACATCTCCGGACATCTGAGAGACCTTCACTGGCTCCCCGTCAACAAAAGAATCACCTTCCGCCTCCTCACCCACGCACACAAAGCCCTACACGACCAAGGCCCGAGCTACCTCAACAGCCGGATCAACTTCTACGCTCCCAAACGCCACCTCCGATCAGCCAACCACGCCCTCGCCGCCGTCCCCCGCATCCGAAGAGCGACTACAGGAGGAAGGTCCTTCTCCTACCTGGCCGCCAAGACCTGGAACTCCCTCCCGACCGACCTGCGCCTGACCCAAGACCACCTCTCCTTCAGGAAGAAGCTGAAGACCTGGCTGTTCGAGCAGTAGCGGCTCCCCCCCCCCAGCGCCTTGAGACCCTACGGGTATGTAGCGCGCTTTATAAGTGTCACTGATTGATTGATTGATTGTGCAGCCCGTATACCAGTTGCTATGGTGAAATACCACACAGGAAGTAATCAGGGTGGGAATGGGCACTAAAACCAAGGGTGCTCGATTAACATATGGGCTCACAAATCGGTCAGATGGAAATAACAGAGTGTCCTCTGAAGTAAACTCATACGAACCGGAACGGGGAGGTGGTACCCGGGGGTTAAAAACCACACAGGAATTATCCCGATAAGCGATCAGGGTGAGAGTGGGCAAATAAATCCAAGATTGCTGGATTATGCCTAAGAAGTCACATCTCGGTCAGAAGGAAACTGAAAAGTGTCCTCTGAAATAAACTACAACAGACGGGAGGAGGAGGGAGGGGGCGACTCAAGAAAAAAGAGGGTTGGAAAGAATAAATAAATGACACAATGGTCACAAGTATAGTGTGTCCGGATTACAGTAATCAACATAAGAAGCTCAATGTAGGATAGTCACAGGGTAAACAAAAGAAACATGTCCACTGGTGGTAGGCAGAGGAAAGTATCAGGGTCACAAGTGTTGAATATTTAGGATAAAAGTTGTCACAGTATGGGAATCAGAATAAGATGGTCATTACTGTGTGTGACTGTGGTTTGCGGAGAACCGAATTCTACAGCCAAAAGGTAAGTGAGACTGGCGAAAGGGTTGGAGGGGCCTAAAAAGACGATGGGGACGGTTTACAGAATAGTAGCCCATGGGATATTATCATTCAATCCCTTCTGATGTGTCCCAAGACGATAGACCCATCTCTGCTCTCTTTCATATAGTATTTTCCGAGTGTTCTTACGGGTGGTGACTTGTTCAATAATTGTCCACCTCATGTCATTGGTTGTGTGATTAGCTTGTAAAAAGTGTTCACTCAGTTTGGTGGTAGCCCTCCCACATCTGATATTACTGCGATGTTCGCAAATACATATTTTCACTTTTCGAGTGGTCATCCCTACGTATCTCAGATCACAGGGGCAGGTTATCAGATACACCACATTTGCAGAATTACAATTAGTATGGCCCCTCTGTGTCCATACTTTGCCTGTTTCAAGGATCAAGGTTTTGGTGTGACACGTAAGGTGGCAGATGCTGCAGTTAGAGCATGAAAAATGGCCCATGATTTTGGGTAGGCCCCAGACTTCAGTAATGGATGTAGGCCCCTTAGTGGGTGCTTCTATTGGGCGAGTATTCACCAAGGAGTTGCGTAAGCTGCGTCCTTTTTTGAAAGAGAAAAGGGGTTTATCCCACTCCCTATTATTGCTGTTAATAATACGCCAGTGTTTATTTATGGTCTATTTTACTGTGTCAGATGCCGAGCTAAAGGTAGTGACACATGTCAAGGGAATAGCCTTTTGCTCCTTAGGGTGTTCTTCAAGAAGAGCTTCTCTTGGCTGATTTCTAGCTCTTTTAAAACCTTTGTTCAGAATTGAGGTGGGGTAGCCTCGATTCTTCAGTTTGGTAGTTAGATCTAGTGATTGCTTGTGGAATTCTGCTAGATGGCTGCAGTTTCTTCTTAGTCTCAGGTATTGACCATAAGGGAGATTCTCCCGCAATAATCTAGGATGAAAACTAGAAAACTCCAAGAGGTTGTTTTTAGCCGTAGTTTTGTAATGTGTTTTCGTGGTGAAAAGCCCGTTTTGTTTTGAGATCACTACATCCAGGAAGACAACTTCTTGCCTGTTTTATCCGGTTAATCCACACCTTAGAGACGTAACGTGATGCCCCACGTGACCGCCTCAAGGCTCGACCTGGCTTAATATTACTGCAGAGGACCGCCGACTCTTCACTGTCGGGGTCCGTTTAAGAAGAGGGAGTGCTTAGGTCCATAACGGGTGCCCGGCTCTGCTGGCGTGAGTTCCCTCTCAACCTACAGCTAAGTACTTTTTCTTGGGATAATCGAGTCCCTGACTTACTTTAATCCTTTTGTTGTTCCTCTGTTTGTTTTTTCCCCTCGTTTAGGGTGTGCCATTCTTGCCACCACCCCCCTCACGTGACCCATGGTGCATTGAACCTCTGCACCTTTTGTAAGAAAATAGTGTTTCTTCGTGTACTCTCGTTTTGCCCAGTAGCTTTGGTGACGGTTGGCCACTTACATGACGGCCTAGTTCACCGGCTAGTGTATAAAGTTATTTGGGCACCTGCATCCCCCCCTAATCAGAGAGGGATTGATTCCTTGTCTCTTTCATTAGGACTCCATTGGTAGTCCTTTTGATTCTAGCACTAGTCCACAGATAGCAACACCAGCGTTCTTGTTATGGTCATAATAAGTGCACCCGGAATGAGCATGTATGCATGTCCACTATCTGTGACATTCATTAGATGCATATTGACGCTAATTTGTTTGTCTTTTATGTTTCTTGATGTTGTACGTCTTTGTTTGTCACTATCTTTATTCCTGATCAGAATAAACTTGGTTCCTCTCTATAATTGACGGAATCTTTCCCAAGTGTTTTTCGATATTTTTAACACTTACGAACCCATGGTCAGGGTGGGCCTTAGCGCGCGCATACCGCCGGGTTCTTCTCACCTCACATCCCTGGTCCTGATGAAAGCCTGATAAATATTCATGGAGGCAGAAACATGTTGACCACACCTTTGGGATAAATTATGAACTTGTAATCCCAGTTCGTTATCCCACACAAAAATATTTTATTCATGTCTGATTGGCAACATTAATAAAGGTCTTTTTTGACACAATTGGACATTTTTAAATTACACCAAAATCACTTTCACCTTACACGTTTTTTACCAGCTCCGCAGTAAACTGGTGTCGTAGCACACAAGGGTGGCATTCGGCCACTCCTGGTGGGGCCCAATGATGAAGCATGTCACCAACCAGGTTGGTGAGTGAGGGCTTTTATAAAAAAACAAATGTTTTTTTTACAAAAAGTAATAATCTTATTGCAATTACTAGCATGCTTGCTCATTCATTTTGTTACTATATTGATACACTCCTCTGTTGATTGTCTGATTTATTTGAAAGGAATAGGAGTGTTCCCTATGTTGTGTTCCCTTCCTCTCCTGTTGTTTTCCGTAAACCAGAAGCAGGACACCACTGACTGACATCTTGAAAGACAACTTGCACGCCCTACAATGTAAGCACGTTTCATGAAGGGAAGGAGGACTGACAGCCCTGAGCATACTTACCAGCATGTGGAGACACCCCCCCTCAACACAAACTCCACACAACTCACTGGGTAGAATGCATTGACACAGACCTCAGTGAAATATCAGCAAAAGATACCCTATACTGGGTGCTGCTGTGTGAAGCACAGGGGCTCTCTTTGGACTTGTAGCCAAACAAACACCAGGATTTCACAGTCAGCCATCTTGCCATTGCTGTCACACTCCCTCACAGGGAAGCAGAGTCAAGAGGAAGGAAGTATGTGCATGCTGGGAAGGGGGGTGTACCGAGAGTATGATGGGAGTTGCAGTCACAGACAATCTACACCCACCCACATGGCCCAGCAAGCTCACACTGAACCATACTCGCCCCACAGGGAGTGGGAAGGGACTGACAAGATGTCTGACACTGGGCTCTGTTGTGGGGAGCACAAGGCCATGCTGGGAAATGGCCAACAACAAACACCAAGACTTCACAGTCAGCCATCTTGCCATTGCTGTCACACCCCCTCACAGGGAAGCAGAGTCAAGAGGAAGGATGTATGGGCATACTGGGAAGGGGGTTGTAGCCAAGAGTATGATGGGAGTTGCAGTCACAATCTACACCCACCCACATGGCCTAGCAAGCTCACACTGAACGATACTCGTCCCACAGGGAGTAGGAAGGGACTGACAAGATGTCTGACACTGTGCTCTGTTGTGGGGAGCACAAGGCCATGCTGGGAAATGGCCAACAACAATATCAAACTCTGTCCGTGACAAGTTGGGAAAAAACTGTGTACAGGCAGGCATCCGTTCAAAAAGTAGAAAATGTCATGTTTGTGAACCATCGATGCATGTAGAAACATAACTCACATCATGTGTCTCTTCCAAACACAGGGGGTGCTGGGCACCCAGCACCAAATGATGAGGATTCCCAGTCCCAGACTCTGGCGGACACTGAGCTCTCTGGTCTGACTCTGTCTCTGTCCTCTTCGGATGACGACGACCAACCTGGCCCCTCCGGTGTGAGGCATCATGCAGCACCAGCAGCATCAACATCTGCACCCCCTGTACCCGTGCCTCCAGCATCTGGAAACCGACAGGGCACCCACGCCAACACCGACAGACCAAGGTCAATGAACACCCACAGCACAGGGACACAGGACCCCCCGGAAGCTACAGCAAACACCACCAGCAACACCACCCAAGGGGTCCCAGTGTCACCTGTGCGTCCCGCCGCTGGGGTTGCCCGTGTGGATAGGGGTGCTGGGAGGGTTGGGAGGCAGAGGGCGCGCCTTGCAGAGGGGTCTGGACTGCATGATGACCCCCATCTGGCATGCATCATAGATGCGAACCAGGATAGCACCGGAGGATTTGGCCAGGTAGTGGGGATCCTCAAGGACATGCAACAGGAGCAGGTCGCCCACCATGCCCGCATGGAGGCCAAGTGGGATGCCCTTCTGCGGTGCATCGGGACATACTCCAATGCCTCCACCAGATCAACACAAACCTATCCACACCTCCCTGTGTGGCCACAACATCTGTCGCAACACCATCTGCCAGCACCACAGGGAGGGAGGAGGACTCTGGTGGAGAGTCCCCTGCACCGCAGAGGCCTACACCTTAGGATCCCCCCCCCCTGGAAGAAGAGTGGTCGTCCGAAGAAGGACATGTGAGAGGCAGATGTCCCAGCACATCCCCCAGGGCCTCTAAACCTGTTCTGGACAATGTTCTTTGTGTGCAACCCGTTTACCTTGTCCAATCGCACACAACTCGCCCACATGACATGGAGGGTTCATGTTGGGCCAATGTAGCAGATGACTGTGGACTTTAATCTGGACATTTCATCTACCAGCACTTCCAACTCAACTGTGAACTTTGGATCCCAAAACCAATGTACAGCACCTACCATCCTGTGCACTTCCCTCACACATGTTTGAAAATAAACTCACCAGTACACCATACTTGCCTCTGTTGTGATTCCAACTTGTCATGTGTCAGGAAGATGTCGATCTGCTACACAACACAGTGCATGCCAAATACTGCAACAATGTGACCAACGTAAGGCGAGTCATGGTGATGTGACACATGTGAGGGAGACACACTACTATGGCACCACAACACATACTCACCATGGCCATGTTACTCATCCCACACAATGATGTTGACCTGAAACACATTCGCATGCACAGACACAACACGAACCCAGTCAGTGGTAACAAGTCCACAGGTGAGGTAAGCAGATGTCAGTCAGATGTGGGAAGACAGAAAACGCACATAACAAAGCGTAGCACAGGTTCATTACACATCAGCAACACGTTTATTCCACAATAGTTGCACGGTAATTCTATGTAACAGTGGACACACTCTCACAAAGTTTTGGAGAATTTAAGTCCCGGGATGTGTGGTACGTTGATGGGAATTGACAACTTCAACACTGGTGTTGGATTCTGGGTGTTGGGGGTCAGTGTTGAACAAACACAGGCAAAGTACCCTGTGAAGGACAGACACAAGAAACAGTCAAAAGCACAGCAGAACAGTAGAGAAATGCACTACACATGCACAAAACATGTCGCAAGAAACCTACACAAAAACAAGTTAGCAGTACTACCCTATTGCGGAGTACACACCACATGAATGGACACATCAATGCACGCATCCAGTCAAGTGGCACACAGACAGACTCAGACAGCAACAGAGCTGCCACAACACATTCCAGGCTACCTCCATACATTGACATAACAACCCTTGAAACTCACATTCAGGTGAAGAAGTTGTTGATGAGCTGTGAGCAGACGTCACCCTCATACTCATCATCACTGGCATCTTGGCCCAGGCCGGGATCCTCCACAGGTGCCGGAGGTTGGTCATCGTCATCGTCATCCTGGATGAGTGGCACATCCTTCCGCACTGCCATGTTGTGTAGCATGCAGCAGACAAGGATTATTTTGCACACCTTTGCAGGCTCATATGGGAGGGCCCCTCCGGTCTTGTCCAGGCAGTGAAATCGGCTTTTCAGGAGGCCGAATGTCCGCTCAATGACCCTCCTGCTCCGACCATGTGCCTCATTGTAGCACAGCTCGGCTGGTTTCACAGGGTTCCGGAGGGGTGTCAACAACCACGGCATGTTGGGGTGTCCGGAGTCACCTACACACACAAAAATTAACAAGTAGCTGAGTTTTTGTAGGAGTGCGGAATACAACATTGACAAACACACCCAATGAGAAACAGTCAGTACACACCGACAAGCCAGACATGCTGAGCTGGCATCTGTGACATCAGCGTTGCAATGCGACTACTCCTCATAATGTAGGCATCATGAGCAGAACCAGGGAACCGTGCACACACATGTGTGATAGACATGTCAGCAAGATGGAGTGGTAGTGCTTCCTGTTCCGGTATGCCTGCTCATGTGCCTGTGGTGGTATCAGGGCCACATGTGTCCCATCAATAGATCCGATGAAGTTCAGCATCCTCCCCAGTGTATAAAGGGCATCCGTTATTTCAGAGAGTTCATCTGAGCTAGGGAACTTTATGTACAGGTCTAGGAAATGCAACATCCCCTCCAAGACATCGCGTAGCACCCGACTAAACATCGTTTGCGACATACCACCAGCAGTAGCCACAGTGTACTGGAAGGTATCAGTAGCAAACAAGTGCAGGGCTGCCATCACCTTCACCTCTGGGGTCAGTGCTGTAGGGTATGTCCGGCCAGGTAGCAGATGTGGCACCAACTGCTCCGCCAACTCCTCAATCAGTGGCCGGGTGAAGCGGTACCGTCTGATGCAGCCGCGTTCCTGCATTGTTGCAAGGTCTGGGAACAGTCTATGGACAGCTGGTGCCCTGCAGTACAGAGATGCACAAAGGAAGATTGTCAGTTCATCCACCCATGTGGCCATGACCACGATCAATATCACATGCTAGTTCATGACATTACACAATGTACTGAGGTGTGTGCTGTTGGTCATGGACACATATGTCACCTACATGACCACCACCACCTCACTAGGGGTGGGCGGAATTTGCGTAATCGCGTTACGCAAATCTCCGCGAAACGGTAAAAACTCTCCGCGAACACGCAGAAATTCCGCGAACACGCGGAATTGCTTGTTCGCGATGCTTTTTTCCTGTTCACAATCGCTGTTTGCGTGCTCGGGGAGAAACATCTCGCGAACACGCATTTTGAGAACGCGAACAAGCAGAAAATTTCGCGAAGTCGCGGAAAGCAGAATTTTGGGCAATTTTGCGTTCTCCGCGGAACGCGAAATTACCCAAATTCCGCAAATTCCGCGAGCGGAACCAAATTTACCACCCAGGCCTACACCTCACATCTCAATTCCACATGTGCACATGAGTCCCATGAAGTGCAATGGCCAATCATCTGGCTGTGTCACCCAACCTATGTACTGCTGCGATATTCCAAACACACACCACAGTGACAAGTGAGGCCTGATGTCTCCCAGGCATCACAGATCTTTGCCATGCAGAAACCCAGGGACCCTGTATTGCCACAGCGACACTGGCATGGACATAGCGTATCACGTTCACACCGCAAGGCAGGCGTAAGTCCCACAGGTAGTGGCCACTGTTGTTCCTGCCGGCCCTACATGTATGTCTCTTAGACACACACACCATCAAGGTTGATGCATATACCACATGGATGTGGAGACTGTCACCCATTGGGCACATTTGATCAGACACATCTGAGACACAACATGCACACAGACTGTGGTTGCACATCAGTATTGTGGCTACAGGTCTCACTGTGACGTACATGCCATCACCCCCTGGACTCAGGGTGTATGTGACATGCCCAAAACATATCCAACATGAAACTGTGTCCGTGACTCATGCCCATTACCGTACAATTGCACATCACAGTGGTAATGTGCACAACACACAAAGCATTCTGCCCCCATGTACACATGCACAGCCTGGGAGTGGCTGCACAAAAGTGCCACCCAAAAAACCAGATGTGCCCCCCCAAACACCCAGGGAATGCAGCCTTACATGCCATGGGACACTGTGTGGGCAATGCTGAAGTGTGGTAGGTGTGCACAGGTGTCCCTGGCTGGTAAATGTGTGTTGAATCCGTAGAATAGTCACACCAATGAGGTCCGACGCAGGTGACAATCCGTACGCATTTCACGGTTCATGACAGAGCCGTGCGTACACTTTGTCATTGAATGCAATGGGGTGCGACGCGGGTGACAATGCGTAGGCATTGCACGGTTCATGACCGAGCCGTGCGTACGCTTTGTCATTGAATGCAATGGGGTGCGACGCGGGTGACAGTGCATACGCATTGCACAGTTCATGACCGAGCCGTGCGTACGCTTTGTCATTGAATGCAATGGGGTGCGACGCGGGTGACAATGCGTACATATTGCACGGTTCATGACTGAGCCGTGCGTACGCTTTGTCATTGAATGCAATGGGGTCCGACGCGGGTGACAATGCGTTGATTGCACGGTTCATGACCGAGCCGTGTGTACGCTTTGTCATTGAATGCAATGGGGTCTGACACGGGTGACTATCATGCATATGCATCAAGCAGGCATGGTCCGAGACAGGCATACGCCTTAGCCTTTGAATCGTATGGAGACGGGTGCATGTGTATTTTCAAAATACGTGTTGTACAGTCAGTTGCCCGAGCCGAGCGCACCCATTGGCTCCGGACTGTCATGGAGACGGATGCGGATTCAAAACTTGTACGAGTTGTGCACTGGAAATTCAGTTGGATGCCTTCAACAATGTTGCAATTTCAAGTGTTTCATGAAGGTGAAGATTTGAATGATGCGGACGGCGTGTTCGAGTCGTACATTTAAATGGTTTGGCCAGATTCATAGAATGCAACCGTGTCGGACCTATCACTTGGGATACATGGCACAGATTCTGCCTCTGCAACACAGATATAAGGCTGGCTAGACCCCAGGGAGCTCACTTGCCTGCACTACATGCTACTGGACCACATCCCTGCTACCACTGCTGCTGTCTCTGCATCCTCTGGCTCCTGCTATGGCACGTACTCTGGAGAGGGCCCCAGCCTTCACTGAGGAGGAGAACCAGGCCCTGCTGGACAGGCTCCTTCCACAGTACAGCAAGCTCTATGGGAAACCAGGGGAGCAGGTGAGTGTGCAGTCCACTGCCTTACTAATTATGCATGTTGTCTGACTAGCAGTACTAGCAGTGTGTACACCAGTGGCAACCATTCTCACTGAGTGCTTTCATCCCCCAAAGTGTGTAGGTACATGTAATGAACAGGTGTCCTGCTGCTAAAGTGCATTTGTGCAAGCTTAAACTATCCAGGCATTGTTAACATGTCAGACATGCAGGTGATTTGTCCTTCCCCATGGTTTCACTACCTGTGTAACTCATTTCCCTTTGTGATGATGACATGTATATCCAAATGTATGCTGCACAAATATGTGGCATGTGTGTTAATGTACTTTTCACTTTGTCATCCTCACAGGTTGATGCCCACCAGAAGCAGGAGATCTGGCTGACCATCGCCCGGGCTGTTCGTTCGGTGGGGGTCTACAAGCGCCGGATCCGCAACTGCCAGAAGAGGTGGCACGACCTTCGGGGCTGGACCAGGAGGATAACTAGAGTCCAGCTGAAGCTGTCACCTCCGCGCAGGAGGGGCGGACACCGGACCCTGACCCCCTCCATGCTCCGGATGCTGGCGGTGGTCTTCCCGGACCTGGATAGGCAGCTGGAAGGGGGTAAGTCCATGCCTAATATGTGTACTATGTCTGACATGCTAATTGCAGTCTTTTGGCCTGGTCACACTTCCACATTACGTAGGTCTTGTAGTCCCTCAATTGTGTGATGCACCCTCCTCATCTGTTCCACAGGTGTGGCCCCTACAGTCTGTTGCTTGTGTCACTAGGGCACTGTGTCCCTGGACTCAGCTATGCTTCAGCTAACGGACAGCATCTGTTCCCGTGACTCTGTTGTGTGTTTCATGGGTGGGTCAATTGTTTGCACAATGCCTGAGATCTGACATGTGATCTGTGTGTGCCCTTGAGATGTGTTCCAATTGCTGGTCTGACTCGCCACATGTGGCTGGGGAATTCCAAACAAACCCATGCAGCAGGGGACTCCAATTTTGGGGCCTCAGGAGTATGTATATCAAGTATGTCACACTTGCTTAGCCACCTGACTACTGTCCAGGGCCAAACACTTTTTCAAGTAGACCTGGCCAGTCATGCCTCCTCGAGGGCATTTAGAAACACTCTGTAATCCCACTCCTGTGTATAAAATTACAGGTTGTGCTTAGTGACATGTGCCCTCAGGTGTCTGCCTGTGTCATTAAGGTGTGTCTTGTTGTTACGTACAACTGGGGTGTCCATGATTCAGAGAGTCAGCATGACATCTGAGATGTGACTGTGAGAGACAAGACCTGTGTGACATATAGGTGTGTGATCATCTGACAGCTCACAATGGTGTATGCAACTGTGTCCTTCATGCAGCTGGGTTACATGCATGGCAGACTGTGAGGTGTTAATGTACAGTGAGTTGTGTTTGCAGAGACTCATATGTCTGATTTGCATGATATGGGGTCTTCTGGGTCCTCTATATGTTGTTTGCAGGGGATGGGCAAGTGGTCCGGTCATCTGCAGAGTTAGCTTTACCCCTGAGCTAGGATTGTGAATCAGTGCATATTGTTGTTGTCTGGATGCCCTGCCCCTGTGACAGGAGACAGTGTTGACTAACTTTCCAGGCATCCCAGTGCCATGGCATTTACCTTGCTATGAGTGATCCAGCATTGTGTTCAAGTGTGCACCATGCACCCCATTGTGGCATTGCCCATCAGGACATGAGAACATCATAGTGTGTGCTGCTGGCATGCATCACAAGCATGTGAAATGAGTCTCTGCCCATCCCTTCACCCGGACACCTGTACTGAGTCAGTAGCAAGAGATGTGCTGTGTTTATAGTGACATACTCCTACATGTTCACTTGCATGTCCAAATGAGGTGTGGGTGGTGCATGTCGGCACATTGGGGTATTAGCATCCAACATGCAACAGACATATGTGTGCAAGTCAAGGAGGGATATGTGTGCCATGGTTGAAGTTGAGAATGACTATTGGCTTATTCTAAACAGTGTCGGCACTTTGAGCTGTGTTCAGCTGATGATGCCAGGGCTTGCCCTGTGATGTGATGTACTCACTGTGGTGTGTGCAGTCGGTGCAGGTGACTGATGTTGTTCTCTTACTTCCTATTCCTATCCAGATACATCCACGGCCACAGGAGGGGGCAACTCCACGGACCAGGAGGTGCCACAAAGCCTGACAGGGACAGAAGGAGAGGAGTCGGGGGGACCCAGTGGCACAGAGGGCGAGTGGAGCCACACAGAGGAGTCGTCAGCACCATCACCCCCAGCTGAGGGCCAAAGCAGCTCTGAGGATGACTCCCTTGTGGAGGTGAGTGTCAGCAGCCACCAAACCCCAGCTAGTGAGGCTGTCCCTGCCCCCGCCACCACCACCCTCCCATCGGCTCCCATCCCAGAGATCCCTGTAGGCTCCTGTGTTCGTGAGCATGTCTCCTTTGTGCCAGGCACCGCACCCCCTGCCCCTGTGTCCCCTGCTGCCCTGAGTGAGGAGTCTGTGGACTTACTTAGACAGATCCATGTGGGCAGACGTCGATGGTGAAGGTCCTCCATGCACACACAAGTCTGTTGACACAACTGGTGTCGTTCATGGAGGGCATTTCCTCAGTCCTTGGCCTCCTCCCTGACGGCAGCAGTGTCCCTTCTCCAACAGTCCCGCACCCCTCCTACCCCTGCACCACCCACGATTCCTAGCAGCCTACCTGTCCCAAGCACACAAACACCCAAACCAAGGGCTAGACGTGCACACAAGCAAGCGCAGGGGACTGATACCACACTCACAGGGGCCGGTTTCCAAACACACACACAGTCATCTACAACCACTCTGCAGTCCTCCGAGACCTCTCCCTCCCAGCCCCCTTCCCTTGCATCACCTGCAACCCCATCTCCCCAGAAGCTCTTCCTCTGTGACCTTGGCCTCTTCCCCACCGACCCAGCAGATCCTGATTACAAGGGGAGGAGGAAGTCCCCACACACAGAGGGGAGTGCTCCTCACACCCGGACACCCTCACCCGGTGCAGTCAGACTGAGACCCACACCCGCAAGTCCCCCCGGAGTCAGAAGAGCAAGACCCCCCCCCCCGCCACCACACAGCTCCAAGGCAAAGTCTCTGTCCTCCATCCCCGAGACCACCACTCCAGAGATTCACCCACCACTCCCTGCCCCGGGTTCCCCCACCCACAGATACACCATTCCCAAAATGCTAATGCCCTCCCCCCTACCACTTGCTCCTCCACACCTGGTCAGACGGTTAGTGCCACTGATGTGGGGAGCGTTTCTCCCCCGTCCTGCCAACCTCACCTGCCCCCCATTCCTCTCCCATATATATAGGCACTGCAGTGGAGTCCACAACCACTCCGTCTGACTTGGGCACTGCATTGGGGACCCAATCCACTCCATCTGACCTGCCCATTGGAGTTGTGCCGGCACCCACCCCATCTGACTTGTGCCCCACGGTTGTGACAGCACCCACCACTTCAGTCAGCTTCACTGCAGTTGCAAGTGTCTCTCCTGCATCCACCACCTCTTCACTGCCTCCTTCTGCTGCGCCCTGATCCTGTCCCTGTGGTGCCTGGCCTGCCCCCATGTATGCCCCTCCGAGGGGGTGACCCCGGTCCTTAGCAGTGCAGGCAAGCAAGGTGTGACAGTTGTCACTCTAGTTCACTCCTTGGCATTTGGACATGGACTGGCCATTGACCTTTTGTTTGAACGGACGTTTATCTTTTAATATGCTGGATAAAGCTTTTTTCTTTATCCCTGTGAACATGATTTAGCTGTACATTATGTTGATGATGTTTAAGATGCCCTTGCACCTGTAATGCTTGGTTTCCAATGTTGAATACTGATGTGTTGCTGTGAGGTACTCCATGTGGTCCATGAGATATGTATCCTCTTCTGGTGGGTATCCATGTCATCCTTTGAAGCTACCTGGGTGTGTCATGATCTACTATTTATGGACATCTCTGTGACCATTTCATTTGCATGGTTACATCTCTGGCTTGCACTCATGCACATATGATGTGCTTCCCATTGTCCAATTTGTCTATTCCACAGACGTTGTGCGCATCACCACTGGACCTACAGGTCTGGGCATCATTGGTATAGGAGCAACTGGGTCCTCTGTGCAACTTGCTAGACATATGTTTTGAGTATGTGCAGATGACTTAGGGAAGACACACGTTCCCAGGCTGTTGTGACCAGAGCCTTCATTGTGTGGTAACTGATGGCTGACTGCCCAAGTGTTCTGCATACATGAGTGAGACGTGATGTGCATATGTTTGGCACAGCTGGGCTTCCACAGGAGTTGGGTCCCGCCAAGTAAGTGTGTTGTCCCGTGACATAGCCTGGGCCCATGGTGTGTGTTGTATGAGCATGTGTGTGTGTCCACATCCCTGTTCATACACAGGCAGTGTTCCCTTGATAAGTTCCTGTTGTTGATGCTTGCTGAGTGTTACTGTGTTCATCCCACAACTTTGCCATGGGCTACCAGATGTGTGGGTGCATGACACACTACTGTTAATTGGCGTATCATCATTGGGATTTGTCAGTTCTGAGTGGTGATGATGTTGTCAGACACAGATGGGACACAGTCAGGGTTCCCCAAGGCACTTGTTTATTTGCAAAATCATGTAGTTGTCCCTAGGTGGTACCTTTCAGGGATTGAGACATTTGTATGTGTGTGTGACTGCTCCCACTTGTCGGGTTCATGGCTGCAATGTTGGCAGGTGTCAGCATGTGTGCCTTGTGGTTCTCCTTGGCTTCTGCATTGTCATGGGACTGTGGCAGGGATTCTGAAGGTTACTTGAGCTTTGACGTCATGGCCATGTACCGCATACTGTGCCGTATGTCTGTCATTCCCCAGGGTTGTAAACTGTCCTTGTGTGATATGTCTGTGCAACTTAGTCCCTCCCAACATTCCTTTGTTTGTCATGGGTGCATGTGCGATGTCACCTGTCCATGTGGGCTACACAGATGCACATTGTTGCAGTTCAGGGTGTGTGTTGTTGAGGCTTGACTGGTGTAAATGTTTGCATAGAGGGTCCCCTAGCTCCCGTTTTCCATGGATGAGGGGCCATGTTGAGTGATTTGTGCTTGTGTATGTGTGATGTACGTTTGTGGGACAGGACACATGTCTGGGTTTCCCAGCTTGTACGACATCTGCCTTTGTCATCACAGTGGAGGTGTCATGCATGCTTGTGTCACCCCAATGGTTGGTCCCTGGGGGTAGTGCTGTAGTGTGTCAGTCTCTTGCTGTGTTAGTTGATGTTCATTCAAGCTTGTGTCACATGTGTCTCTTGTGCTCCCTCTCATCTCACAATGCCTGATTGCCCACTAAGGGTGTCCCAATGATGGTTTAGTTTCGAATGGCACTGTGTCCACATCTGTGTCACTGTGGTTCATCCTTCCTCATGTGTTGTGTAGTTGCCTGGGATACTGAGACACACACACACACATGCTGTGTCAGATGTGCAGTGTGAGGTTGCCTTTTTGTGTTTGTGCATCTGCACCAGTGCATTGGTATTGCTGTTGTGGGCCTTTGTCTGGATGCTGTTTCTGTGATTTTCCCCGCTGTCCCTGTGAGTCATATCACATCATTGTGCACATTCATCCTGGTTGTTAGGTGCCATTGCTGGCATGGAATCGGAGTTTGTGAGCTGACACCTACAGTCTACACAGGTTGTTTTGATTAAGAGATGTGTGTATGCTTGGTGATGGTCACTTCTGCTCTTGTGTCATTGTACACTGTATGGATTGTCAGCCCCCCATGTGTGGTGCTTGTCTGCACATGGCCGAGAGTGTGTTAGGATTTCACAGCACTGTTAGCCTCACCACATCTCTGTGGGAATGGGACACAACCACTAGTTTGCCCCAGAAGTGTTTAATGTGTTGGGAGCAGGGATCATACATGCTGTTTATTATTTGCAGCTTTGCCCATGATGACACTTAGCTTTTGGTCACTGTGATGAGGGGGGTTTAGACCCCATCACCACAATGCTCAACATCTGCTGCAGTTTGGAAGCCCACACTTAACTTTTGTTCTACACAGTGAGGGGGTGTTCTTTTTACATTGACACAGTGCTATAGTGATGCTTGCCTTGTGTAGGGCACACTCATTTGCTGGTCACACATGTGCTGTTAGTTACATTGTATGTTCGAAGTCATAATCACTGTTGTGGGCATTTGTCACAGACTACACACTGTTGTCATGATGTTAGGGGGATGTATTTTGCTGACATGCCTAATGTTGCAGTATGAAGGATGTGTGGCGCATCACCCATCCTATGAGTGGGGGTGGCAGGGGTGATGGGCAACAGGTCCCCTATGGCTGGGGTGGCAGGAGTGCTGGGGAACATAAGCCCTATGGGTGGGGGTGGCAGGGGTGATGGGCAACAGGTCCCCTATGGCTGGGGGTGGTAGGGGTGATGGGCAACAGGTCCCCTATGGCTGGGGGTGGCAGGAGTGCTGGGGAACATAAGCCCTATGGGTGGGGGTGGCAGGGGTGATGGGCAACAGGTCCCCTATGGCTGTGGGTGTCAGGAGTGCTGGGGAACATAAGCCCTACGAGTGGGGGTGGCAGTAGTGATGGGCAACAGGTCCCCTATGGCTGGGGGTGGCAGGAGTGCTGGGGAACATAAGCCCTATGGCTGGGGGTGGCAGGAGTGCTGGGGAACATAAGGCCTATGGGTGGGGGTGGCAGGGGTGATGGGCAACAGGTCCCCTATGGCTGGGGGTGGCAGGAGTGCTGGAGAACATACGCCCTATGAGTGGGGGTGGACGGGTGATGGGCAACAGGTCCCCTATGGCTGGGGGTGGCAGGAGTGCTGGGGAACATTAGCTGTATGAGTGGGGGTGGCAGTAGTGATGGGCAACAGGTCCCCTATGGCTGGGGGTGGCAGGAGTGCTGGGGAACATAAGCTCTATGGGTGGGACTCAAAGTCCCTCATATTTAATTCTGATAGAAACACCAATTAAATGAGCTTACCCACAAGCAAATAATAAGTCAGAATCAGCAGAGTTAGTTAAATGTCCAATCTTAGTATTCCATACAAGCTTCGAATGAATGGCTTCCAAACCTAAATTTAGATTAAATCAGGTTTAATAAAGTATTGGCAAACTCTGCAACATTAAAATATATAGGAATTGATCTTCCTTAGCTGAGGGAGACTGATTATCTTAACAAGATTGGGTCAGTAGGACAAGTCAATTGTGTATCATACAAACCCTTAGGAGGGTTTACTGTGTTCGAAATGACCAGTTTCCGTTAATTTAAGACAGGATAGCTGTCTCTGTGCATCACTGCAGCGTTAAATGCCACAGCTGTATGATGCCACAGCTGTAAATGCACAGCCGATAAGATTCCAATACGCTAGCATACCACCCTGCAGCAGATTGCAGTATTTCGTCACAGTTCACGTTGTTCCTGGAAGACCAAATTGTCAGTCTCTGCTCCGCAAGATGGGTAAGGAACCTCTCAATCAGTTCCAAAATCATAGTAATTATACTCTATCAATTCCAGGTTTATACCCCTTGACATCACCAAATTTGTCAGACCACTCTGTCCCATTGGTCGTTTTTGATAGGGTGAGATGATGTAGTAGGTAAAAAGTGTATGAATCCTGAAGAATTAAGGAATGCATTACTCGTGTTCCTTAGAATCATTGTAAATTTAGTCATATGAACAATGTGACACTAAGAAAGTAGACGACTTAATGTTCTCATCCTTTGTCTGTCAGTTCTCAAGTATTTGCTCTAACATGTAACAGAGTTTGTTGCAAGTCTAATCACCTGTGCTACAAATGTCAAAGGAAGCAAATGATAGAACACATGTGGTAACGAAAAGTTCCCATAGGGTTCAGACTACTCAATTCATAAGTTCATATTACTAAAAGAAGCACAGTTGAGGCCTTCATGAAATAAGCTCATGCACAATGAAATTGAGTAAAATATGAATCTCACATTACAAAGAATAATGTATTAATCTTTCAATTAAACATATTAATATCACTTCAATAAGATGCAATTAATTCATGTAAGCATAGGGTGCTCATAAAATGTTTGAAATGTCACTCACTCACATATCATTTTGTAAGTTTCTTTTGCACACCATGTTATTAAAGCATACATGTTTAAAGGCACAATCAAAGGAAAGATTTACTAAATGCAAATTTTAGCTTAATTTGTGTAGCACTTACTTTTCTTTTGTCATTTTCAGTGCACACATTACACATTTTTTTTTTTGACAACAAACTTTATTTGCATTTTTAAGGACACCGGGGAACTCGCCCCTATACAAGGTACCAATACGGATAGAAGAACAGTGAGAATTAGCATCCCTGTTCAGCCCCCCCCTGGTCTGCAGAACATCAGACCCACCAACCCTCCCCCCCTCCCGCACAGCACACCAACCCACAGTCCAGCATAAATAAGCAACATTTCCTATCAGCGTTTGCTCCACATTCTGGTTACCCTCCCTCAGCTCACAGGTCATGGGGTCTCGGAGGGGAAGCCACCGGGGCTCTAATCAGTCTCTCTATTGGGTCCAATGTCGCTGCGCCCTCCTGTACGGACAATGCGATGCCCCGATATCGCGCCCATCTCTTCCAGACTTTACCATGCTTGTTCGGACAACCCCTTGCCAAGAATACCGCCTCTTCCAAGGACATGCAGCGATCTAACGCCTTCTTCCAGGCCAGAACCGGGGGCGGGGCAGAGGACTTCCAATGTTGGGCAATATCTCGTTTGGCCAGCGTCAAACCCAGGAACAGGAGGTGTCGCTTATAGATATTGCCCCCTATCTCCTCGGTACAGTGTAACAGTGTTAAGCGGGGATCGGGGGGTAGCTCCCAACCCAGCACCCCCCCCAAACATGACAGAACCGCCTCCCAGAACGGGCGCAGCCGCCCACAATCCCACACCGTGTGTATGAACGTTCCGTCACCGTCGCCGCATCGGAGACACGTGGGGGGCTCAATTAAGTGCATGCGCCAGAGGCGGTGCCGAGTGTAATATGCCCTATGCAAATATTTGAATTGTATAAATCGGTATTTGGTGGCCACCGCCGCATATCGCGGACCCACGATAGCTTCCGCCCAATCATCCTCCGTGAGTGTGGGGATATCTCACTGCCACGCCTCCTTGGTATTATCTAGGGTGGTGCTCATAAATGTTGTCAGCGTCTGATAAATCTTCCGAATTTTGTGATCCCCGAGGTCCCCCATTAAAAGTCTGCCTTCTAGTGGGTGGAACTCTGGCAGAGTGTCTAGATGTTGGATGCTAGGTGTGAGGGCGTGTCGCAATTGAAGGTATCTGTGAAATTGGGATTTATGTAGCTCAAAGTCAGCCTGCAACATCTGGAATGATTTGAGCGACACCCCCTTCATGACGTCCCCCAGCGTGGAAATCCCTATCATGTCCCAATAACGAAAGCCCTCCAAACTTGCCGTCTCCTTGAGCAGGGTACCCTGCCACAATGGCGTGGCCCGCGTAAGCCTGCCGCGCCATCCGATGGAGTTGACCGATTGCCGCCAAGTCCGGACCACCGTGGCACACGCAGGAGGCAGCCGTCCCAGCGGGGAACGGCTATAGAGGAAATGCAGCAGAGGCGTCTCCGCCAATGCGGCCCGGTCCAATGCGTAGGCTGGGTCCGTGGGGGAGGCGTACCACCAGTCGTTTATAACTAGGAGATGCGCGGCCCTGTAATATGCCTGAACATCCGCCACCGCTATGCCCCCGCAGTAGGTAGATTGCACACACGTCGCCAAGGCGACCCTCACCGGCCCGCCATGCCATAAGAACCCATTCAAAAGTGCATTAAGCTGACGGAACCACGCCTGGGGCACCTGAAATGGGTAATGTTGAAGATGGTACAAGAGGCGCGGTAATGTCACCATCTTGAAGATGGCCGATCGGCCGTAGAGGGAGAGTGGAAGGTGTGACCACACCATCGTTTCATTGCGGACTTGGGTCAGCAGGGCGCGATGTTCAAAGACCATGCGAGATCCGGTGTACGAGTGACCTTCACCCCTAGGTATTTGATGTGATCTTGGGCCAGCACTAACTGGGAGGCCCAAGCCTGGCTTCTCTGGTCTCCATACAGGGGAAAGAAAGTGGACTTAGCCGGGTTAGCCAAGAGGCCCGAAGTCTCGCCGAACACCCGCAGAATCTGAAGCACCTGGGGCCCGGAGGCCCAAGGGTCCGTAAGGAAGAAGATGACATCATCGGCATTTAACGCGATGCGATCGGAGTGGCCCGAGGGCCAGTCCATACCCCGAATAACCGGATCGGAGCGGGACCACGCCGCCAAGGGCTCGATCGCCAACGCGAACAGCAGAGGGGACAGCGGACATCCCTGCCGCGTCCCCCGCTTGATCGGAAAAGAAGGGGAACAGGCGCCCGTCACCCGAACGGAGGCCGATATGTCAGTGTACAGCAATCTCGTATATGCCAGGAAACGGGGCCCCAAGTTCACCGCCCCAAGCAATTTGAACAGGTAGGTCCAGCTAAGGGAGTCAAAAGCTTTATCAATATCAGCTTGGATCAGAGCAGTGGGCCGATCCAGTTGCCGGGCCTCAGGTGATGACATTGTGAAGCCGGTGTATGTTATGTCTGGTCGATCTATTGGGCATGAACCCGGATTGATCGGGTTGGACTAGGGTAGATATACATGTCCGCAGCCGTTCCGCCAGGACCTTCCCTAGCAGTTTCGGCTCAACGTTTAATAACGAGATAGGCCGGTAGGAGCCTGGATCGTCCGGGGGCCTACCAGGTTTCAGAAACACCACTATCTCGGCGTGTCGCCAGTCGAGGGGGAGAATGTTATGGTCCACTGCGTCTTCCAGAGCCGCAAGGAGTTGCGGGCCCAGTACCGCTGCACGGGGCCCGAAGAAATCTCCCGGAAAGCCGTTGGGTCCAGGGGCTCAGCCCGGACGCAGATTTGTCATTGCGGTGCGAAGCTCGTCTAGCGTAATGGGACACATTACACATTTTAATGTACTATTTATCTCATATACGTGAAATGTGAAATTTTCACATATGACTTTTTCAGTTATCATCGCACTAGTTGTTAACAAGATCAAATCACTAAAAGTGTTAACATGCCCATCTATTTAGTAAATATAAAATGTAACATACATTTATTTCAAACATTCTGCATGCTTTTATGTTGCAGTATCTATATCTGAACTACGTTTTGTAATTTCTTAAAACGTTGAGCTTAACACACGGTTTGTCATTTCCATGTAAAGTAATGTCACAAATCATTTTTTGTATTAACGGCCGTAAATTAATGAGAGGAAAACTTCTGCTCCATCAAAGGTGAGGTTTTGTGTTGAACCAGACACCAAGATTGTTTTTCCGTTAGTGTAGGTGTTCGGGATTCCACAAACTCTTGAGTCCTCCTAAATGTCTGGATGTCCTTTGTGCTTCCTGACACACAAATCTCAGGTAGGCACAATAGTAATTCATTCATCCAGAGTGCATTTGCCTTACATACTCAAGGTCTTATTCACAAAGGCAAACTTACACACTGTATACGTTTACTATATTTTTGGTATTCACAAACTACAAGTTAATAGTAATTTTACAACTGTGGAGACTCTGCAGTCAAGATGGAGAACTCCGCACATGAAGGATAGACCTGGGTGATATTATCAGTGATGCCATAGAACGTCATGAGTGATGTAATATGTGAGGTCATAAGCAGTGCATAGTGAGGATGTGTGAGTTATAGTTATTTTGAGATATCTATAATTGTTGAATTTCAGAGGTTTTGTTCTGTTAAAACAGTATGCTTTAACTGGCATTTTCACGTAACTATAACGTCCCTTCAACCTCTGTTATTTTCAGTGAATTTCTAAGGCTTTTTTTAAATGTAAAGTAAAATATTAGTACAATTCCTAACTACAATGTCACTTTAACCTTTGTTATTCAAGTGAATTTCTATGTTTTTTAATGTAAAGTAAGATGTTCATCACAGTGCAGGGTATGGGTTGGGTGCAGTGGGGTTGAGTTCCAGAGGGGGGTTGGGCTCAGGTCCTGGACCAACCCCAGCTGGCATCAAACTCCTCACTGAACAGGCCTTCAGCCGTGTGTGGCATGGGGTTGGACCAGGCCCTCCACCCAAACCCCCGGAGGTGGTGTACCCCACTGCAGGTGCCCTACCCCCAAAGTGCACGCCTTTGACCGTGCACAGCATGATGTTGATCGCTGGGCCTCGCCAGGCCAGCAGCCTGGCCCTACGCCCAATCTCTCCAGTGGTAGCCAATACCCTGTCTTGCACAGTAAGTGGTCAGGCACCGGGCCTGGATATGACTGACTATGTGTAACATTACACTGGGTCTCTTTTTAAGTAAGGTAGACCTACTTGCTTTGTCAAAGGGTCAAAATACAAAAGCAGTGGTCCTTTTGTCTTTATCACAGGGTCAACAGTGGGCCAGTTGGCTTTATTAAGGGGTTAACACATCAAGGTATATAAAGCAAACCTAATTGTTTTGTTTAAAAGTCACCAACAACCATAATGGAATGTGTATTTCATACATTTACACATTGCAATGTGTAATACTAATAATTGTCTTAAATTAAAACATGTGTTTGTCAAGCCACCACTAGGAGACTCTTCACTCCAGCTGAAGAACATACAGCTCCATCTTAAAGTACATTAATAAACATATAGTAAGCTCGCAAGTGGTCATGAATTCAATGACCCAGGAAACTTACTGTTTTTTTTATGTTGCTAGGAGGCTGCTGCACTCCCATCAGCCCCCCACTAAATTAAAAAGGTTGGTGGAACCTCTGCCCCTTATAGAAGCACCACCAGCAAGAAAATACATATTTTTAAACAAGCCCTAGGGCTTTATGGGGTGCTCCTTGCCAGAGCAGTGAATAACAATTGAGCGTCTGGAGCATCCACATGCACATTAACATTGGGGGCCACAGGGAAAGCCCAAGGACCCCTTGCAGCCTCTGCCATCTGCACCCAAGGGAAGCAGCTCTTGCTTTATTGGTGGGTGCCCCATAGTCCCTCTGGGGCACCCACAATGTCTATTTTATTGAGGGCAGCGGGAGGCGCCCCTTGGCTCCCGTGGCCCCAACCACAACTGGATAGTTTATATCATGATATATATATGTGCAGGCTGTAGCCGTGTCTAAAGTTTTCTATGGAAATTAACAAGAATGAGAAGCATCGAGAACACTACAGCGCTGGAGGCGCGTGATCTGCTGATGTTAGACGCCAGATTCAGCAATTCAGTATAGGAGCGGAGGAGAGCGAAGGGAGTGAGCGGCCGTGCCATGCCTTGCTTTGCCTTGTGCCCTCCCCCATTCCCCAATTCTGTGCTCTCAAGCCCTCATGTCCTCATGTCCTCGGGCCTCTGGTTTCAAGCCTCTGAGCCCCTGACCCTCCCAAGTCGCACAGACCTTCCCTTGTGCTCCGAGAGTCAGAGCTACTCTCATTTGGCTCATAGAGGGGGTCGGCTGGGACTCTGTTGTGGTGGCCTTCGCACAGGCAGCTGGACAGCTGCAGAGAGGAGTGGAAAGCTAGTGGATGGCATAGCACCGCTATAGTGGCTTGACTGGGCATTGACAGCCTTGTCTGGCCTTCCTAGGTCCTAGGTTCAAGAAAACCTGGTAACTGGCTTCTGTTTGGACAGATGTGCCTGAAGCGCCTGTTCTTTTGCTGCTGCGCCTGTACCTGCCAGCATGCGGACCATGCCCATACCTGCACCTGCATGCCCAACACTGCCTTTTATCCAACCCAAACTTGCTTGAGCAGTGATACATTTTTAAGACCTGGATTAGAGACAAGCAGTGGCTGGCACTAGTCCTTGGTCCCCCTGGTAGTACGGCGGACGTTGCCATCGATAGGCTGGTGTGTCTTGCTCCAAGGCTATGGGTAGTATGCCCACGTAATAGTGACTGACTTCTTTCTTTACCTCCTCCTAGTGACCTAGGAAATTTGGAAAATTATATATATATATTTTCATCTGAATGGGTATGCATTCGGTGTGCTCTGGGTAAGCAACCAGTGTACTCTTGCCCCCTGTAAAGTGTGCCATGTTACATGACGTGTTCAGGTAGGCGGCACTAGGGCACAAGGAATATGGATTAAGAAATGCCTCTACTCCATTGATGCCATTTCATTAAATATGAGGTGTGAGGGGTAAGCTCCTTGGTCATATAAAGACTCTGCTTAAGGCTTTGTGATCCCATCCGATGTATTCTGCCTTCCTTGGATGTACTGATGCTTTGATCTGTGTGTGAGGAGGCACTGACCTCTACTTGTTGCTGCTATATTTAAATTGCTGTGCCCTAAGGGAAGGCATTATAAAATATTAAGAGGTCTGGGCACCTACTTGGGTCTTTACAGTCGCAACAAAGGAGGAAGATTGTTATGGAAGCCCTAGAGGCCATACCAACTGGCAAAGAGATGGATTCTGATGATTTGCTGGTGCGATTTGTGGAGTCACCAAGGATGGAACATGCTAAGACTGTTTCCAGACAAGCAACTAAGACTGTAAATAATAACTGGACTCAGCTTTCTCAGTCCTATATTGTGGACTATATTAAATGGACAGATAACGTTCAACGTGAGGGTGGTTTGTCTTTACCTATATCAGCACCAGCAGCTCTATGTCCATCAGCGATAGTTATGGTAGTGTGTGATGGTATGTTATGTCAGGGCGCTGTGATGGATGATTGTCTGTTGCAGCCCAATGATGATGATTCCTCTTTAAAAATTGCCGTTCCATCTAAAGGAGAGGAGTCACATTTAATAGTAGTTAAGGCCCAAGTACATTCGGACCCTGAGCTCTGTGCCTCATTTGTATCCCCTGAAATGCATCGCCAGGGCAATCAGTGAGGCCTGTACAACAGACCTGTCTTTTAAAGGAGGAAGATGTAGCTCAGGTTGGGGTAAACCGGAACAGTGTTCTTAGTGACTGTGATATTTCTGTCATATGTTTGGATGATGCCTGTTAGACCTGTCTGCTTCTGAGAGTCCCCTCACACCATGATTTATTTTGTTCCCCCGTGCCTCCTAAAATTTGTCGCTTTATATTTGTCTACCAGGACCTTTTTGTGTGTTGTCCCATGGGGCTAGATGCTCCTTGACGCTCAGTTGCTCACCAAGTTCCTGGCACCTATGTACAAGGCGCCTGACGGAACCGGTGGCATTACACACTGAGGTTGTCAACCCTAAAATTGTGGACACCATTGTACCCTATGAGAGTACTCCCTTCTGACCTCTGACCCTTTGGAGGTTTTGGCGCACTCTGTGTAACCTGCAAACCTGACAGGAATCCCCTCAGAAGTTACAAGTACACAAAATGGCTGCCTTAGGAAGCCCAGTATGGTGGCTCCTAATGACCAAAAAGACACCTTGGAAGGGCCATGTCATTGACACAGCCAGGGAAGGTTCTAGAACCTTCTGGCTCGTGCTGGCACCCCAGGGCACTGGCTATAAAAGGCCCAGTCCCTGGCGGCCATGATGAGAAAAAGTGGAGAAGAGAAGAAACATAGAAGAGGACTTGACACCAGATTGACACCTGCCCTGTTCCCCCCCCCTGAGGCAGCTGATAGCGCAGGCAGAAGTACAGCCGAGGTTGTTGGCGTGGACCCTGACTGGCGTTCCAGTCAGAAGCGCGAGCAGTGACCTCTCGCCTTCAGCGCCTGGCCAGCGAGTGCCCAATTGCCCCTCAGAGACTTTGGCCATAGTTAGAGCCTCCCCGCCTCCCCCAGTGGTGAGATCGCGACTGCGACCCTTGACAGGGCCCCTTCAACTTAAGTGCCTCCTGGCGGGCGTTCGGACGTCTCCGAACCCACCGCCGTCGAAGCGCTGATCGTGGACAGAAGGTGAGGTGCTGCGCTGGGGCGGGGAAAGGCTGGCCTTCATTTGGGCGAGAGTACCGTCTCTGCCCTGCCCGAGTGACTTGGGGACTGTTGTTGTGGGCGGGAGCCCCCCCGTGAGTGAGATCGGAGGGAGGATCGCGGAGCCCCTGGAACCCCCCTTCGCCCTTGGGAGAAGGGCCATACTGACTGGAGCGCTTACTGGCGCAGCTAAAGTGAGGTGGGACCGTCTCTTCCCCTGAAGTTGCCGCATTGTTCCGGGACTGAGGTGCGGCTCCAATTTTGAACTGTGCGCGCAGGTAGTTTGACCCCTCCAGCAGCCCGTTCGACGGTCTGAGGACTCGTGAACTGAAGCCGCCTTCGGAGACCCCGCCTGCGTTGACAGAAGCGCACAGACTCCTCCGGCCGCAGTAGTATTAAACTGGCTGGCCGCGGAGTGTAATTGCCGTAGTCATTGTATGTCTTTATCTTCCAGATACACGCGCAATATGCTTTAAGTGCAACTAAAGGATTATCACGAGTATCTTGTGCCCAGAGAGCCCGAACCCGTGAACACTTCAAAAACTGTAAGAGCGCGCATTCCGCATTAAATGGCAATCTAAATGTGTTTACCCTGAAAGTGATTAATTGGTGGCAGTGATACCAGTATGACCCTGAGATATTTATGTGAAACGATCGGTATCTAACTTGCTATGCAACTGTGATGTTTTGCTGATATTTATTCCAGTCATTGCTGATATTTATTCCAAATGTATTGAATCCTGATATTTATCCAGTATATTTATTTATTAGAGTCCAACCATTTATTCCTACGCAACCAGTACACAGCTAATCAAACCCATGTAAAAGGTGAATGTGATTAACTAATTGAACTTCTTGCAACCCAGAGAACTTTTACATAAACGAAACATATTTTTCTATAACAGTGGTGTGGTGTCCTTCTTTTTATGTGGTGTGCAGGGAGTTATTATTTGGTCATAGCCGGCTTAACACAACAGCCTTCTACTGCCTTGTCACTCGAGCCAAGCTACCCTCCTTTGTGCTGGGCTTGCCCATCGCAGGTCCAACATAAAATTGGTGGCAGCGGTTGGGATTACGAGCCGTGCTGTTGTGAACCTCATAATAATTCAGTGTGCATCACAGGTACACACCCGGAGTATTCTCCCAGCGGCCTTCTAATTCTGTGATTTTGTTTTTTTAAATTCTTTCCTGGAGGTGGGTGGAGGTGATCCTCAGAGAAAGTTCCTATCTTCATAACCTACTTCGGGGTGGTGGTCCACCCTTTCAACTGACAAAAATGGAATTCAAAATGTCAGAGCTGGAGACCTATACTGTGGCACAGCTCAGGGAGTTCTGTCAGGAAAGGGGAGTGTTCGTTAGGCGAGGAGCCAAGAGAGAGGAGCTCCGTACTAGTCTGCGAGCCTGGGTGGAAGCACACACGGAGGGAACGGTAGAGGAGGAGGAATCAGACAGGGAAACTGTCAGGGAGATGATTACAGAATGTCCCCTGGGGGTGGGTGCAATGTCTATCAGCCCCAAGGTAGCCTCACGGGAGGGCAGTAGTGTGTCATCAAGAGGGTTATCAGAAACCGAGTTAGCCGACAGGAGAGAGGAAAGACAGTTAAGGTGGGAGTTGGCCAAGCTGGAGATGGAAGGGAGGAGGATGGAACATGAGTTCAAGTTACGAGAACTCGACCTCAAGACTATTAACAATACTCCGGGGGGTGTCGAGTCCAAGGAAATTGCCAGGGAGCCCAGGCCCCATTTACCAAAGGACGTAGTCACCAGTTATTCCGCTGGGGACGACATAGCCAAGTGGCTGGCAGCCTATGAGGTCTCCTTAAGAGCCCATGGGATCCATGAGAAGCACTGGGGTGGTGGATTATACCGGTACATGCCTCCGACAGGAAGGGATGCCCTATTGGCCCTAGACCGGGAGGAACAGGTAGACTACCCCGCCATGAAGGTGGCGCTCATTAGGAAGTTTGGGTTGACCCCGGAGAAATACCGGCAAAGGTTTAGGGGTAGCCACAAGCTGAGCTCACAAAATTGGGTTGACTTCCTGGATTTTGCCAAGAAAGCCCTGGAAGGGTGAGTCCAAGGTAGTGAGGTGGAGGACTATCAAGGGTTGTATGACTTAATCCTCAAGGAGCCTCTACTCGAGAAATGCCTTCCCGAGCTGAGGCAACACCTGGTAGACAGCAAACTTACTTGCCCCCGTAAGCTTGCTGAGGAGGCGGACATTTGGGCAAGTACCCGAGTGTCCACGAAGGGGACTGGAGGAGATTCTCAGAAGTCCGGACAGGGTGCTCCCCTAAGGAAAGAGGGGGGAGATAACAAGAAACAGGAGTTCTCCAAAGGCCCCCAAAATAACTTTAAGGGGAAAAACACCTTTTCCAACTCTAAGGCTAACCCGCAGAAGAACCCTAACTCTGGCTAGAGTCAGCAGCCAAGGGTTGTCCATTGCTTTGAGTGCGGTGGTATTGGACATTACAAAGGAGACCCGAAATGCCCAAAGAGACCACCCCCTCCCGCTGGAGGAAAGGCCCCGGGAGTCGCTAGTGTAGCGCTCGGGGAGGAGATGCCCTTAAGTGAGGGAAGGGAGTGGGCGGGAGTCACCTTAGTGTCCCTGGGTGATCGGGAGATGGTTCCAAAGATCCAGGTGCCCTCGAATACTACCAAGTATGGGCAGTGGGTCACCATCAATGGCCATAGAGGGGAAGCTCTGAGAGATACAGGAGCCAGTATGACTATGGTAAGGAGTCAACTGGTGTCCTCGGAGCAGGTGGTTCCGGGCGTACTTCATCCAGCCGCACTGGCTGATGGCAGAATGGGCCACTATCCTGTGGCCGAGGTTCCCTTTGAGTGGGGAGGGGTTGCAGGTCCACTTCGAGTCGCCGTAAGCCCCGCCGTGCCAGTCGATTGTTTGCTGGGCAATGATATGGAGCACAATGCTTGGAAGGAGGTGGAATACCGGACTCATTCTGAGATGCTGGGTACACCTGATTGGGCCTGTGTGAGTACCAGGTCTGCAACTGCTCGGGAGGAGAAGTCGCAGGGGTCGGAGTCTGGAACAATCGCCCACCCCGTAGCTGCTGATGAGGGAGCATGCCGAGGACAGGAGGAGTCTGCCTCGACGTCCGTGCCCCTTGAGACGGATAGGCCACCTACGGAGGTGGACCCGGAGTCCACGGAGGAGGACATGGGTCCGTTGGAGAACTTACCTATCCCTGCTGATTGGCGAGTGGAGGGAGGTCCGTCCAGGGAGGAACTGAGCAGGGGACAAAGGGAATGTCCCACCCTCAAGGGTCTGAGGCAACAGGCTGAAGCCCAAGCAGCGGGTAACGAGTCTGGGAACTATTGTATTTACTGGGAGGATGGCCTCCTCTACAGTGAACCCAGGGCGCCAGTGCACGGATTGTCACGGGCCCTGGTAGTCCCACAGTGTTACCGAGCCTTCCTGTTAGAGTTGGCTCATGAGATTCCCTTGGCAGGACACTTGGGTCAGGACAAGACCTTTGCCAGGCTTGTCCCCCACTTTTATTGGCCTCGAATGAGGGTGGCGTCCGACGCATATTGTCGGTCGTGTGTGTCATGCCAAGCCAGTGGGAAAACAGGGACGAAGCTGAAGGCTCCCCTGGAACCACTTCCCGTCGTTGGCACCCCCTTTGAAAGGGTGGGCATCGACATTGCTGGGCCCTTAGATCCACCGACAACATCCGGTCACAGGTTTATCCTGGTACTGGTGGATCATGCCACAAGGTATCCAGAGGCAATTCCTCTGAGAACCATCACTGCACCGGTGGTGGCAAAGGCCCTGATGGGGATCTTTACCCGAGTGGGTTTCCCCAAGGAAGTTGTGTCTGATAGGGGGACCAACTTCATGTCAGCATACATGCGGGCAATGTGGAAGGAGTGTGGAGTGACCTACCGGTTCACCACTCCTTATCACCCACAGGCCAATGGCCTTGTGGAAAGGTTCAACAAGACATTGAAGGGTATGATCAGAAGTCTACCCGAAAGCCTGCGGAGGAAATGGGACGTCCTCCTACCCTGCTTACTTTTTTCCTACAGGGAAGTGCCACAGAAGGGAGTGGGCTTTAGCCCCTTCGAGCTTCTGTATGGGCACCCTGTACGTGGACCTCTCAGCCTGGTGAGAGACTCATGGGAAAAGTCTCCCCGGAAAGTTCCCCAGGACGTGGTGAGCTATATGCCGGCCTTCCGGAACCAAATGGCTAAGTTGTGGAAGCAAGCTTCTGACAACTTGGAAGCCAGCCAGGCAGTGATGAAAGCATGGTATGACCACAACGCTCACCCAGTGGAGCTGGAGCCTGGACAGAAGGTGTGGGTGATGGAACCGGGAGAGCTAAGCGATCTTCAGGACCGTTGGACAGGCCCATATGAGGTATTGGAAAAGATGGGCAAGTCTACCTAACTGGTGGACGTCAAGACCCCACGGCATCCACGTCGGGTGCTGCATGCCAATCGCCTCAAGCCCCACTATGAGAGGCCCGAAGTCATGTTGATCCTGGTGACTGATGGATCGGAGGAAGAGGACACTGAGCCTCTCCCCGACCTGTTGGCGTCTCAAGAAAAGGATGGGTCATTGGAGGGAGTGAAACTCTCACCATCCCTAACTCCGGAGCAGCAGGAGGAATGCCGCCAGGTCCTGGGGCCATTCTCTCCTCTGTTCTCCCTTGTCCCGGGTAAGACCCATCTGTGTGTTCATGACGTGGACACCGGCGACAGCCCACCTGTGAAGTCTAAGTCTTACCAGCTGTCGGACAAGGTGAAGGCCAGCATCCGAAGTGAAGTAGCTAAGATGCTGGAGCTCGGAGTTATTGAACCTTCAAATAGCCCTTGGTCTAGCCCGGTGGTTTTAGTTCCTAAAGCTGCACCACCTGGCACCACGCCAGAATTGCGATTCTGCGTGGACTATCGAGGACTTAATTCAGTCACGAAGACCGATGCTCATCCGATCCCTCGGGCGGATGAACTAATTGACCGGTTGGGAGCTGCCCAATATCTGAGTACCATTGACCTCACAGCAGGGTACTGGCAGATTCCTATGACTGGTGGAGCGAGGGAAAGGTCAGCCTTCTCCACACCTGATGGACACTACCAGTTCTGTGTGATGCCCTTTGGGCTCAAGAACGCTCCTGCAACCTTCCAGCGGCTGGTGAACATGATCCTCACTGGGAAGGAATCCTTCTCTGCTGCTCACCTTGACGACATTGCTGTCTTCAGTAGAAGTTGGGAGGATCACTTGCAGCACCTGCAAGACGTTCTCCAGGCCCTGGAACAAGCTGGTCTGACGATCAAGGCCAGCAAGTGTCAGATTGGGCAGGGGTCGGTGGTGTACTTAGGTCACTTGGTGGGCCGGGGAACGGTGCAACCCCTTCAGGCAAAGATTGAGGCAATCGTGGCCTGGGAACCCCCCAAGACCCAGACTGAGGTCCGAGCCTTCCTGGGCCTCACAGGTTACTACAGACGGTTCGTGAAGGGGTATGGCACTATCGTGGCTCCCCTTACTGAACTCACGGCCAAGAAGCAACCCAGGAGAGTCATCTGGACCGAGGCTTGCCAACGAGCCTTCGACACTCTGAAACAGGCATTGTGCAACGCTCCAGTTTTGAAGGCTCCAGACTTCTCGAAGGAATTCATTGTCCAGACAGATGCATCCGACATTGGCATTGGGGCGGTGCTATCGCAACTCAATGAAGAGGGTCTGGATCAGCCCGTGATCTTCCTGTCACGGAGACTACTTCCCCGGGAACAGAGATGGAGTACCATTGAGCGGGAAGCCTTTGCGGTGGTCTGGGCACTGAAGAAGCTGCGACCATACCTGTTTGGTTCGCACTTCCTGGTTCAGACAGACCACCGACCCCTTCGTTGGCTCATGCAGATGAAGGGGGAAAACCCAAAACTGTTGAGGTGGTCTATCTCCCTACAGGGAATGGACTTTCGGGTGGAACATCGGCCCGGAGCTGACCACGCCAATGCAGACGGTCTCTCCAGGTATTTCCGCCTTAGTGTTGAGGACTCCCAAGGGGTTGGGTAGCTCTCCCCACTTTCAGCTGGGGGGGACGCGTGTTAGACCTGTCTGCTTCTGAGAGTCCCCTCACACCATGATTTATTTTGTTCCCCCGTTCCTCCTAAAATTTGTCGCTTTTTATTTGTCTACCAGGACCTTTTTGTGTGTTGTCCCATGGGGCTAGATGCTCCTTGACGCTCAGTTGCTCACCAAGTTCCTGGCACCTATGTACAAGGCGCCTGACGGAACCGGTGGCATTACACACTGAGGTTGTCAACCCTAAAATGGTGGACACCATTGTCCCCTATGAGAGTGACTCCCATTGGAGTCCTTCTGACCTCTGACCCTTTGGAGGTTTTGGCGCACTCTGTGTAACCTGCAAACCTGACAGGAATCCCCTCAGAAGTTACAAGTACACAAAATGGCTGCCTTAGGAAGCCCAGTATGGTGGCTCCTAATGACCAAAAAGACACCTTGGAAGGGCCATGTCATTGACACAGCCAGGGAAGGTTCTAGAACCTTCTGGCTCGTGCTGGCACCCCAGGGCACTGGCTATAAAAGGCCCAGTCCCTGGCGGCCATGATGAGAAAAAGTGGAGAAGAGAAGAAACATAGAAGAGGACTTGACACCAGATTGACACCTGCCCTGTTCCCCCCCCCGAGGCAGCTGATAGCGCAGGCAGAAGTACAGCCGAGGTTGTTGGCGTGGACCCTGACTGGCGTTCCAGTCAGAAGCGCGAGCAGTGACCTCTCGCCTTCAGCGCCTGGCCAGCGAGTGCCCAATTGCCCCTCAGAGACTTTGGCCATAGTTAGAGCCTCCCCGCCTCCCCCAGTGGTGAGATCGCGACTGCGACCCTTGACAGGGCCCCTTCAACTTAAGTGCCTCCTGGCGGGCGTTCGGACGTCTCCGAACCCACCGCCGTCAAAGCGCTGATCGTGGACAGAAGGTGAGGTGCTGCGCTGGGGCGGGGAAAGGCTGGCCTTCATTTGGGCGAGAGTACCGTCTCTGCCCTGCCCGAGTGACTTGGGGACTGTTGTTGTGGGCGGGAGCCCCCCCGTGAGTGAGATCGGAGGGAGGATCGCGGAGCCCCTGGAACCCCCCTTCGCCCTTGGGAGAAGGGCCATACTGACTGGAGCGCTTACTGGCGCAGATAAAGTGAGGTGGGACCGTCTCTTCCCCTGAAGTTGCCGCATTGTTCCGGGACTGAGGTGCGGCTCCAATTTTGAACTGTGCGCGCAGGTAGTTTGACCCCTCCGGCAGCCCGTTCGACGGTCTGAGGACTCGTGAACTGAAGCCGCCTTCGGAGACCCCGCCTGCGTTGACAGAAGCGCACAGACTCCTCCGGCCGCAGTAGTATTAAACCGGCTGGCCGCGGAGTGTAATTGCCGTAGTCATTGTATGTCTTTATCTTCCAGATACACGCGCAATATGCTTTAAGTGCAACTAAAGGATTATCACGAGTATCTTGTGCCCAGAGAGCCCGAACCCGTGAACACTTCAAAAACTGTAAGAGCGCGCATTCCGCATTAAATGGCAATCTAAATGTGTTTACCCTGAAAGTGATTAATTGGTGGCAGCGATACCAGTATGACCCTGAGATATTTATGTGAAACGATCGGTATCTAACTTGCTATGCAACTGTGATGTTTTGCTGATATTTATTCCAGTCATTGCTGATATTTATTCCAAATGTATTGAATCCTGATATTTATCCAGTATATTTATTTATTAGAGTCCAACCATTTATTCCTACGCAACCAGTACACAGCTAATCAAACCCATGTAAGAAAGGTGAATGTGATTAACTAATTGAACTTCTTCCAACCCAGAGAACTTTTACATAAACGAAATGTATTTTTCTATAACAGTGGTGTGGTGTCCTTCTTTTTATGTGGTGTGCAGGGAGTTATTATTTGGTCATAGCCGGCTTAACACAACAGCCTTCTACCGCCTTGTCACTCGAGCCAAGCTACCCCCCTTTGTGCTGGGCTTGCCCATCGCAGGTCCAACAATGCCCAATTAAATCAAGGTTTTCCGTAGCCATCGATGCCTATTAAGAATTTAGGGGCCTGTGATAGACACCATTGAAATCTGAGTTCAGGAGAGTCTATTAACCAGCCATTAAATTAATAACTAATTGAAATGAATTGGTATATATCCGTTTAGCCCTGTATCTTAGGAGATTGGTCAATATTCTGATTCACAACCAACTTTAACTCCTCAAAAAACTAGTGTGTCAGGCCAGGGGCTTAAGATGGTTGATCAAATAAATAACTCATTAAATTCTGCACACTTCTCGTTCCTGGATAAATATGATGTACCTATGTCAGTGAGAGTAAGATCTCCCAAACATCAAAATTCATTAGCTATCGGAGTATGGCGATATCAATAACAACAGTGTTAAGCTCTCACTCTAATAAACTTGATATCCAGATGCAGATATTAAACACCCTATAAATGTGGCTGGGATAGACACTAAGCTGCATAACCTAACTAACTTGGTGGTGAGAGCCCAGTCTGATATTACCAACCAACTAATTAAATGTAGTGTTAACATATTTTAAGCAATGTTATAGAACTTCCATATATTGTAGTATCTCTTATTGATGAAGTTAAAAAACCTGGTCACTCAACCAAAGGCAGATTCACCTATGCCACCCCATTTGGGCTAAGGGGTGAGGGCTGCCAGTGAAAGCACAAAACTACAAAAGGCTCACTGTGATACCCCTTCATGCACTTCTAAGATTCCACCTGGGGATCCTAGGAAGCTAGAAGAAGATCTGGGACTAGAAATAGAAAAAGATGAAAGTCCCATTCTAATAGAAAATACTGCGGGTGGTCAAGTCCTAAATTTCCCCACCCTATGTGAGGGTTCCATGGGTCAGCCTCCCTTAACAAAAAGGGCTAAAAAAGGTTGCAGAAGGCCTGGAATAAAGCTAAGAAAGCTTCAGATATATTGTATAAATCAGTGCAGCAACTCAGGGATTGTTATCCTATTTTTGAACCAAGTGGTCAGACCTTACAAACAGCAGGATCAAACTTTAATGGGTATAGATAACCCCCCTGCATATAATCAAACAACCAATTTAAATTCTCAGCCCAGTTCTCAGGTATTGAGTCTCTTAAAAGTTGGTAATAAAGAGGTGGCAAGCAACAGCGATGTTTGTCATTTACAAATGTTGACTGAACCAACTATAAATAATGGGGTATTGCCTTTGTCACAGGGTAGTGCTATTCAGAGAAAGCCTGGGTCTACATTGTTTAATGGAAATAGGTCTGAAGCTATTCAGAGACCATTTTCTCCATAAGGACATCAGAATAGGTTTTTACCTGGTGGACCATCCTCTGGTACCGAACCCGGCCTAGCTATATCTACAAGAGTCAATGCTGAAAATCAATCTTCTAATCCCTTGAAACTAGTATTTCACCCTGGATATAAATCTAGGGATATACATGATAGTTTGAATTGGGGTAAAATTCTAAAACTTATCTCATCAATTTCTGAATTATCATTCATTAAGTCTTTGGACCTTTTATTTGTTCAATTTAAACAAGTTCAACCACATTTAGTCTGTGAATCCACTGTTACAGCCTAGTCTACCAATGAAATAGCAAACAAAATTCTTGAATCCAGTTTGTATTTTTTGGAGTGGGGCATTGAGATTAAGAAACGTACCACTTCAAAATATCCCTCTATATTGGAAGTAGTAATTCCGAAAATCAAAAAAGTCAACTCCATTTCTTAGAGGGGCGATTGGGCCACTGAATAACCCAGTTAACATTACATGCCTTTTAGTTACAAATACGGTAAAAGGAGTTCATACCTGTGAAATGTTAACTAAAAATAAAATGTCACATGAAAATTGGACGTGGTCCTAGTAACTCTTACAAATGCCTTTTCTGGTGGTGGGGACTGAACTGCTTACCACTAGTGGAAATAATAAACAGTTGAGAATATGTTTCTGGAATGTCCATGGTTTAGCTCATTTTTTTACCAACTGTGACACACTTTCTTATTTAAATGCTTTTGAAATTCTAATGTTTCAGGACACATGGAGAGAACAAGATTCTCCATTGCTTGGTTTTAATGAATTTGATCTCGCAGCAATGCACACTAATAATCAAGGTCACGCAAAGGGCGTTCTTTTATTTTATATTATGACAGAATTGAGTGTAAAGACAGAATTAATTGACTTGCAGTTGGCATGGATACAAAGTGTTTCATTTCAGTTTGAGTTTTATATTATGATAATTCTGAATGTCTACATAAGTACGAGGAAAAGTAATAAGATGACTCAGTTGTTTACCTTGTGGGATTTAATCAAAACTTTAGCACTCCAATATTTATTGGCCGGTTTAATCATCTCTGGCGATTTTAATGTACATTTGATTGCATTAAAATCCTTAGACTCGCCAAGTAATGGTCCTGCTAAAATGTGCTGTGATAATCTGCAGCAGCTTGGTTTAATTATGCTACATGAATCATCTTTGTGTAAATCAAGGGAAGTTCCAACTTTTAAACTGTCGAAATGTGGTTCAATTATCGATTATACTTTTGTTACAGGTAAGCTGGGCCCAACAATTGTTGAATACAAGGTGATTCCATTAGTCGAAAGTGATCCAATCCTCAGAAATTAACTTTGTATCTGCCAATAAACTGTAATCCTAAAGCCAATGTGCTTCAATATACTGCCCATTTATCATATAATTTGAAAAAACTGGTGTAGCACTCAAAAAACCAAACAGAAAAACTGAAGTCTGCCGAACATTTGATCAACCACAGTGATCTAGGATCATTGGGAGGGAGAATGATGATGGCCAAGTGGAATTATGTCACTTCATCAATGGTGGAGAAATTTACAGCACGGAATCCAGCAAAAGTGAATCCCTTGTAATCCACCATTAATAAGTGGTATTCATCTAAGTTATTTAAATTGAAACAGTCACTTAATAGGGCTTCAGGGGAATTTTGCAACCATCTTATCATTCTCTGAAAGATAAACTGAGGTCACAGAGAAGGTCATATAGAGATATAGACAGGAAGTCTGGTTAGCGAAGTCACTTTATCAAGCAGTGCTATGGCATATATTATTAAGTGCTACTAAGTTCAATAAGGCTAAAACATTTTGGGATGTCAATAATGAATTGAAAAGAGGAGGTAACAGGGCCTATAGTGTCAACAATATAGAGGATGTATGAGTGAGGTTTATTACTAACATGTATGGCCCTAGTGTTGCTAACACAAGTTGATCAGACCTGAGTCACTATTAGATGAAATGTAATAAGTCACCTGCAGAGATAGGGAGCAGCCCAAATCCTTAGTCATATTTGGGATTTTTGAGTAATATAGAAATAGCTAACCTTTTGCGTCAGATTAGATCGAATGGGGCTCCTGGCCCAAATGAGCTCCCTAATGCTATAATCCGTGCCAATGTTGATATGTGGGCCGATGTTTTGACTTCTGTGTTCAATGAATTATTAGCATTGAACATCTTCCAGAGTCATGGCAGGAAAGTATTGTACAGCCAATTTTTTAAAGCAGCTCAGCAGATAATCCTTCAAATTACTGGTTAATTGCTTTAACTGATATAGAAGCTAAGGTTTTTGCTTCCCGATTATTGATTGATTTGGAAAATTGGGGAACATCACAGGAAAATAATCTCAAATAGCCAGTCGGGATTTCAGAAGGGCCAATCTACAATTACTAATTTATAATATATATTTGTTTTAGAGACTTGAAAGCTGCATTAAATTCAGTTCCCTAATCATTATTATGGAAAAAACTTGTATGCTGGGGTATTCCCCCAAAGTTGCTTGATGCTATAATACTCCTGTATACAAATACTTGGGTTCAGGTTAAGATAGGTGATGGTTTTTGTTTGTCCTGGAAAATTGAAACTTGTAATGGTCTTAAATAAGGCTGTGTACTTGGCCCCTGCCTTTCTAATCTTTTTATGTCAGATTTGCGGCCACATTTTGAATCTGTTAATGCCCACGCTCCTAAACTTGCTAATGTCTGTCTAAAATGTCTTCAATATGCTGATGATACTATTTTGTTAAGCCAAATTCCAATAGGTCTACAAAGATTAATTGCTGTGTTTGATGATTACATTTTAGCTAATGGCTTGGAGCTGAATGCTAAGAAAATCACAATTTTGGAATATGGCCCAGTGAAGTTTAAGACTTGATCCTGGAGAGCGAGAGGTGGGCCAGTTGAGGCTGTGAAGACATTTAATGTTTTAGCATTTTATTTGATAGCAAAGTCTGTTTTAAAAGCCCATTTAATGTCTTAAGGGCAAAAACCTCTTTAATCTATGCTTTTAAATATCTAATTAATTCACTGAGATGTCAGTCATAGAAACACCTTCTTGAAGTTTTAGGAGCCAAGCTACAGCCAACATTATATATGGCTGGCTCATCACCAGGGGAAAAGATGCTAAATTATTGGTTTATTAGTAATTAAGGCTTGTAAATTAGACTTTGGAATTCCTAGGTCAATTGGCCAAGCCAAAATTTGCTTGGAATTTGGTGTCCAAAGGCAGCCCATGGTGCTGCGGGGTCATTTTTTAAATGTATGTATTCTCTGTATGTATCTGACCCTGATTCCCTAGCAAATATCTGCTGGTGTGAAATAAATCACTCTGTTTATACTGGCACTTGGAGAGCCTGCATTTTAACATGTTTCCAGAGTTTTGATTTGCAGTCAGGGTTCTCGGAAATGACAAAGCTTCGTTTTAAACAGTTTTTAACCAAAAAGATTAAAACAAACTCATTTATTGCGGATAAAGAGGACTTAGCGGCAAAAGAACATGCTTGGTCAGTGATTAATTCTCATCAGACATGGCAAATCCAGCCCTATTTGACTACTTATTTTCCGGCCCATATGAGAGATATATTTTTAAAATTAAGGCTCTGTAGGTACCCCACTAAGGAGGGCACACAGATTTGGATACAACACTGGCCAACCTGTGAATGTAGACTGTGCGGGTGGTCACATGAAACTTTACTGCATATAGTGTGTGCCTGTCCAAAACTGCTTAATGTATGCTGAATATTATTAAAACCAGTCAGGCTCTCATTGTATGCTTATCTGGTGCTGAGATTCCATTGATTTGTCAGATGATAACGTTTCTAGCAATTGCGTGTATCTGTAACTTAGATCTGTTTGCCTATGTTCTTCTGAAGGGGTTTTTATAGGATCAGATTATAGAAGGTCACTTGTTTTTAAGCACTTGGCACTTTGAAATATTATAGTATCTGTAGGCTGTTCAAATTTAATGCACTGAATTCTTTCTTACTTGGATATTTTAGTTTAATATTTGTATGTTTTGTCCCAAATGATATATTTTATCGAATGTATATGATTATGTGAATTGTATGGGCATACTTTTATGTACATGTGTATTTAACATGTGTTTTTCATGTATTGTAAGTGCTATTTTGTGATGATTTTTATTAATCAGACAATAAATCTACTTATCCAAGTATGTAGCCTTCAACTCCTTACACCTGGGAGTTATCAGATAGCATCTTATGTTGGATATCCAAAAATACTTTCTTGTTAAACGTAAAAATCGTGAAGTGGACAAAACCCATGGTGAGGACATGTGTAGCCATGTGGTTGTATGCAAGACACTGAAGACATTTTGATCATATGTGGATCAGTGAGAGTTCTGTCAATGTGAATCGTAGTTTCATGAAGATGACATTAAAGATAATTGTGATGTCTTTGTGCATCGTTATTGATTGGAGTAGGTATTTGCAAAGGATGAGCGAGTGTGGTCAGTTTAGGCACCAAAACATATTTGGGTGGGTGTTATTTGTAGGTAGCAACATGACTCCTTTTCAAGGACTTGGTGTTTCAGAGGGTTTTCACATGTCATTCTATTGATTTGTGGATGTTGTGTTCATAGTTTACTTCATTCTAAGCAATGCTATTTCATAGACTGAGCTATTATTTTTATGGAGCATACACGTGGAGTGGGATCTGAATCCTTGATGAAATGTATTTTTCTGGTGCAGCATGTAAATACGTAGAAAAGCACTATAACAAACCCATTTCTGCAAAACCAAGTAATTGATACATTGTACTCCAACATGCTTTCTTCTGAAAATTTCAATAATGTGTTTTCATTTGTGTATTATACTTTATAATAGGCATCCCAGTCAAATATACTAAATGGCGCCATGCTCATCGAGACCAGGTAGTTCACATTATTGTTCAGGCATTCAACACAAAATTGTAGTATCTGTTCTTTCCTTTTTACTTCAAAATGTAGGCCTCTTCATATGGGTATGGAAGGTGCAATAAAATAAAGCCAGACCTACAGAATACGCAAGCGTGTGATCAATAACTAATGACACTTTTTAGGAAACACTGTGGGCCAGATTTACCACGTACTCATGCAGCGCAGTGCAGCAGCCCCAAATTCTGCGCTGCGTGAAAAGGAGGAGGAGAACGCCATATTTACAGCAATATGGCACTCTCCTCTGCTCTCCCTAGCACTGGCACTGAAATCAGCTGCTGTGCGCCACAGAGACACCTTTGCGCCAGTACAAAATACTATGCATAGACTGACTTTAACCCTTTTCCCTCTTTCTATGTGTGCTGTAAAGCGCAGCACACATACAAAGTCAGAAAAGGTTGGGGAAAGGAAAGCATTTCTGTTTTGTTGTACCTACTTCAAAAGTGCACAGATTTCTGACGCTAATCCCTGTCTGCTTTACGTAGTAAAAAGGATTTAGCATCAAAAACCTTGTGTGGTTGCATGGGAATGCCCATGCTCTACCCATGGTATGCTCCCTTGATGTTAAGTAATGCAAAGCAGCGCTATGCACTGCTTTGCGTTACTTTCACGTTATTTCCAGCGCTAAACACCATTAACCCTGGGAAAGTTAAATCTTAGTAAATCTTCCCCTAAGTGTTCTGGGAGATCCTCCACCTGTTCCCAGGGATAAAGTTTGACATTCGAAATAAAGGATTGATACTGCCATTCAGGTCATTCCATCTCTTGAGTATATAATCCTGTGTGTGCTATATTGTGAAAACAGTATTCACCAGGTCCACAGTTCTGGTCTTCATTGTCCTTTCCTGACTCTGGCTCATATTCTGTACCTCGGCACGAAATAGGTGTGGCTCCACCCTCGCAATCTCAGCGACCATTACCTCCAGTTCACTGTCACTGAACTGGGGAGCTATTGGCTTTACATTTACTGCACAGGTAGCAGGAGTAGGGGTTCCAGGTTCTTTTTGCAACAAGAGCTGTGTTTGGTGGCTGTGCAGGTGAAGCTCATTACTTGATGTTGTGCAGTTGTACTCTGGCCGTCATATACTATGATGTTCACTACAATGTTTTTCTGGTCAGATGGTTCCTCGTCCATAACATGGCGGCAGGTAATTCTGAATTTGGTGGATCTTTGTTTGCAGTGGCGGCTCGCAGAGGTAACGCTGTGGGGCAGTGATGCGGGGCTGGGTGGGGTGGTAGTGGAGTTCGACATACGATGGCAAAGGTGAATGTAAATAAATAAATAAATACCTGCCATAGCATGTTGGACTCCACTGTGCCCCCACCCACCCCCGCCCCGCCTCACTGCCCCACAGCGTTACCTCGGCGAGCCACCACTGTTTGTTTGCCACACCAGAATTGTCAGGTGAGAGAAGCCTGTTTTTAGAGGTTTTAGACTCCATGGCAGTCTGTAAATCAAAAGACAGGACCTCCACATGGTGGCTGAAGTGCCATAAAGGCAGACCCTTACATCGACAGAATGTCACCTGCGTTATTAAAGGTGATGCTCATTCCACCGTGGTGTTAGGGCAGAGCCTGTATGTAAAACTATACATTTTTTCCTAACTCCCTATAAACAGTGCTAAATTATGCAACAGGTGGCAAAGGGGCAGCATTGAAGCAGCCTTGAGAGTAACAAATTTCGAGTTTTCCCATCACTGAGGTTTTGATGCTAAACCTAAAGGTTTTATTGAGACCGTAAATTTCAATGTATTTTGCCCACACAAAGCCCAATTCAACCACAGCATCCTCTCTTGCCACACTAACTAATATTGACTACCTTTTGAGAGACCAATTCTGAAAGTAACATTATTGACCCCAGTGGACCACTAGGTTGTACCTAATCTCTTCTCCGTTTTCTTTGGACACTTTTTGCTTTTCCTTTGAAATTCCTAACTCTTGATCCCCCTTAACCAAATATTGTTATTTTTATGTCATTACCATTACATTTTATTCCTTTTTAGGTCTGGTGTTAGCTAAAACCTTTTGATTTTACAAAAAATATACCTACAACATTGTTAGCTATAGGGCTGGGGACTCCAACATTTTGTGTAATAAGAGCTACTTATGTTAAACAAAAATCATCATGAGCTACTGATATTATTAGTGCTGGAACAGTGACCACATCAGACAAGATTGCAATAGTGACCACCATGTCAAATTTTGCCAGCAGTGATTACCTCAGTGCATCAGGAAGGTTGCTAGCAGTAATGTAAAGAAGACTTTGTCAATTTGGAAAGCCTTTACATAGGTAGTACATGCCAGACACAGCGCCCTGGTGTAAAAGTAAATGTATAAGTAAAACATCTCGCACTTGATTTATCACTCAAAATCACCTTCGTTACTGGGGACCGAGAGTCAGACGTACACTCACGTCACCGAAACTAAGATTGTTAAAGTCAGATACGGAAGCCGCTATTCACCTATATCATATATACCACTTATGCTCTTTGAAACTGATTCATCGTAATTCCTATTCTAGTGGCCAGGACAGATATATAACTGGTCCCAAGCCCTGATGAAGTCGCGGGCACTCCCGGGCGACGAAACATGTGTTGGCTGGACCAACGAAAGGGAAAATAAAGAGAAGATACAATCAAATGAAAAAATCATGAAATTGTTGTGTATTTGCTGAAAACACAGTAGTGTGTGATATGATAGTTGTGCTCGGGTTCTGAAATAAAACCATATGAATTGACCTCTGTAAGACTCTGGTACAAGAAAATTGGATCTACCCAGCTGCGGCCCATGCAGGTAAAAGTGGTGTGGGGGGGAACGAGGGGGGGGGAAAGGATTTCGACAGACAAAGAGGGAATATTATTTTTTTTTTTAATTTTCCCCTGTGGTCGTCTGTCGAATCCCCCTTCCAACCTGGCCCCATCGCTCTTACCTGCACGGGCCGCGGCTGGATGTACCTGGTTCAGGCTCCTGCCAAATAAAAATGATGAAAAGAGAAGTTTGCCTCAAAAAACACAACAGTTGACACAAGCCATGCTCTTCGTTGAGTGCTGCCCAGCACTTGCCACTGACTGCGTCCTGCTATCTCGCAGCTTTAAGGGATAAGCTATATGAAAAACCCAAGATCCAAGTGCAACCTAAACTCTCACATAGCACTAGACTGTCAAGCAACCAAGGAACTGGAATATGCTTCTGCCATTGGCATAGGAGGCAAGTGAACTGTGACGTAAGCAAAGCTGTCATCGGTTAAGTGGGCCAATTGCTCTAGGGGTGAAAAGCTGGTCGTGTTCTGGTATCAACAAGTCACTCAGTCCCCGATTCTCTATGTGCAGATGTACGGTCAGTTAACATATGCAGAAAGTCTGTTTGATGGGCGTAAATCCACTAGAGATTCACAAAAATAAAATTGGTTTTACACTGAAAGCATTTGCTTACATGTAGAGTTTCATGTGCGTAACCACCCTTTAACGAGCAGAGAGTCAGTGTTCCACAGGAGGAATGGTACAGAAATGTGGGAACCCCCCAGAAACATATTTGCCTGTGGACATTCACAAACATTTTCTCAACTCACTATCACTCCAGAAATAGTCAATAGCAAATAGTTAATCTTCGGATGGTAACGACGAACGAAAGACAAGTTTACTGGATAGCGAAAACTATTTTTATAATGAGGATAGCACTAAATAAAAGTGCAACTATACCAACACAATGGCATGTTCATATGTTTTCCATGAGTACCCTTGGAACCCTTGTGAATGCCATCAAATTCTAAGCCTAGAACAAAATTGATGAATACATTTCCAGGTATAGATTTACGTTTTAAAAGCATAAGTGCCATCAGAGAGTAATATTCTTGCCTGTATGATGCTATGTAATAGTAAGTGGCTATCTATACTATAATATAATATTGTTTATGCACTTCTTTATTCCAAATGCCTGCAGTTTATAAGAACAGCATACAACAGGTGGTACTATTACCCAATTTAATGATATAAAACATGTTGACCTAGGAAGAGTGGAATGCTGAGTATGTGTAACCTAAATTTGTACTCATGACTTTCAGGTCACAGCAGGTGTCAGCAGATAATGCCTAACTCACTGAACCATCTTTCTAGCTACTGAGCCATCTTATTGTTTATAACCGGCTTATAAATGTATCTTTCATCAAGCCTCAAAGGGGAGAAATGGGATTAGAGATTCTGAGCCTTGTTTAGAACCTGTCAGACACAAAACATGCCAGATACCCCATTTGCCATATTGCAAGTGACATAGGCTATAATGCACTTGTAGAACAGCTGACAGGGCATGCTTTACATTTGTGACAGAATATCCTGTCTACCAAACTCTAGCAAAGACATAGGTTCTCAAATCTGTGGCATTTGTGGGAGACTCTTTTTATCCTTGCAATCCCTTGTCATCTAAATTCATTTCAATAGGCGCTGAATTTCACACAAACTCGAGTTTCCCGTTCCCTTTTATGTGTGCCTCGCCTATAGAACACATGGGAGGTGTGTCCTATTTTGATTGCATTCTGCAACAGCTGTTCCATAAGTGATTTTCAGGGCTATAAAGATGCAAATTGATAGTGAAATCGAAGCTCCACCGAACTAAGTATAGCATTTGTCAAAGTTATTGCATTAACTTGGAAGTTTCATCTTTCTGAGAAAATGCGAAATGCGTTGCGCTTTGAGCCGAAGCAGTTTGTAGAACACTTACAGACAAAGATATATAAATAGGTGTACAATCGCGAATGAGGAGTGTACCTCCCCAAGTAATATTTGCCTGGTTTGAAACATAGAGTTGTAGAGCCAGGGATAAAGACAACTTCTAGGCAGCCAGCAGTAATGAGCACCCAGGACTGATTTCAGTGCTGACAGGTGCTGAAATGAAGCATCACAAATTTACATCCACCAGGGTTGGAAATGAGCAGCAATTAAGCAGCATTTCAGAATGAACTTTCATTATCCAGACTCAGCCTGTGGAAACATGGCTGTTCCCTGACTCTAAACAGAGAGGCGTGCGACAAATGTGGCAGACAGGGTACTCTGCCTTACTTGCAGCAGACTGCCTTATCTGCCACATTCTAAATAAGCCCCTATGATCCTTGTATATTTGTTTTATGATTCACAGTTTTTTTTTAATAACGGCAACTGACACAGCAGGGTATTAGAGTGCTTTACACAGGAGAGGATGTTGTGGATCCCAAATTTGTAAGGCACGACTTATCACCGCTAAGGGTATCTAGGCACAGAGGGCCCTCGTGGAGATTAAGTGAGCTATTGGCCAGAGTCACATGGTGCTGAGCTGAGCTGCCGCTGGCATCGGGATCGAACTGTGAGCCACGCGCTCCGGAGTCAGCTGCTCTGGCTGCTGCGCCACACCTCTCTATGAAGGAGAACACTATGGAACACACAGGCATTAAACATCAAAACGAAATATCAGGTAACAAAATCAAGGATCACCTGTGCAGTCAAGAGTTATAAATGAAAATGTAGTATTTCAAATTAATTTAATACAGTCGGGCCTTGTTGCCTAATGACAAACTGGTACCTTAATGTAGAACACAATATTCCCAACCAAATTCGTTTTCATTATCTCATTTTTCAAATGCTGGCATGCCACTTGTGTAGTTCCCATAGATCTTGTGCCAATTTGGTCGTCAGTGGGCCCTGGGTGGTGGACCTGAGCGTTCTGGTTTATGTGGTAAGGTGTGAACACTTTTACAAGAGAAATAGTGTTTGAACCTTATGTATGACGCACAATATTTTAATATTTTAAATCTTTTACTGGGTGCCATTGCCAGGGGAGGCATTTCAGGGTTGGTGTGATGTGATTGGCTGGTATCAGACTGAACAGCAGGCTATGCAGCAGTGCCACCCTTCACTGTCTTTGATGTAAAGGGACTTGTTATAGTTATTTCACAGTCTCGTCGTGTCAGAACTGGAGCATTTTCAATATTATATACAACGAGGCTGTAGTTGTTGCTTATTTATCTTAGGTAACTAACAACCACTGGCACAGCCAACAATCCTGACTTCTTGTAGGTGTAAAGTTACTTGTTGTATCCTATATCTGGATGCAGTAACGGAAGCAGCAACATACCAGTAGGGTGGCACACTTGCTAAGCACAGATGTTTCGCTGTTGTGTTTTTAAGCCATGCCCTTTATTACAGCGGGCACGCCCCTTTGAGAGACCCCCCTCCCCAGTTTTTTCATCCCAATTAAAGCCCTGCCAGCGAGAGCATTAGGAAATCATTTTAAGGACAGAGTGGATTGTTTAGCATGTGGTGGAATGATCTTTTGGACATTGTGTTGACTTCCATATAAATATCTTGGACAAACAGTGCTCTCAAATTAGGAGCTTTTTTCTTTGAGATTGGAAGGGTCTGAGTGCGAGAGCCCAGGAGTAGGATTTCAGTTTTATCTCGTTTTCAACAGTGCCAGTTATTCTGCATCCAACATGGAAGTTGTGAAAGGCAATAGGAAGGATTGAAAGAGTAGCCAGACGCACTCCCAAGCTTGAAGTGGAAGTGACTGCTTTCGCATGCATATGAAAACCAGCCTTTTAGCAGTCAAAGACTTCAGCATGTAGCAAGTGAGTGTTAAATAGTGTTGATGGGCCTGGCCTTGAGCTACATTGTATTTGATTTCAGGATTACTGAACAGGGTCTGGTTTGACTTAATTGGAGTGGTTTGTAGGCCTTAGAAATGCATGTCACCAGACTCGATTCAGGTGGAAGACTCCCGACTTTTAAAGCGAAAAATGCCTTTATTTTAGCTGTCTCTCACCTAAAATTGTCTCTGTTTCAATAATAGTCGATAGGGAAATCAAATTACCTCAGTTGTTTTTACACTTCCTCCATCTTTCCTGTTTCCAAATGTTGGGATGGATGATTGGACAAACCAACTAAGGGTGATTCCTCTGGTGCTAGCCAGTGAGGAAGTCTATTATGCACCTGGTGGCCAATGGTGTCAAAAGTAACCCCTCGGTGGATAACACTCGTGTTACCAACTTGGACTCCATTAGTAAAAAAAAACCTCAGTTATCCCCATTTATCTATTTTATTTCTATATGTTTCGAATAGATGTTACTCATGACAAGACAAAGCGTCTTCATGTGCAGAGAAAAATGACAGACAAGTGGCATGGTTTTATGGACGTGCGATATGAATCCCATATTTAAAACCACCCTTCTTTTTTCTTCTTTGTCCGGTTCATCACAACAAAATGACACATATGCACAAGAAACGCTAGTGGCAACGACGTGACAGAATTCTATTTGCAGCGAGCAATAAGCAATATTTATGTTCAATCTCCAAATACCTTCCATAGAGTATAAGCAATTTAAAGATGGCTCCTGACTTCGCAAATTACCATTTATATGGGTGTCTGAACATCACTGCAGTTGCCTGGTGATAAATGGCGGACTCTGTGAAAATCACAGTGACGGTTCTGATTAATGTTTTAGGAGTTAGGTTATTCTTACACCTCGGAGCTATGAATTTTGTTGGGGAGAGTCTTCGAAAGCCCTAGTGCGATGAAGCGAGACAGAAGTCACTTCAGCTGTACCCAGCGGACCTTCTTGTTGGCTCTGAGTGGGACAGCGTAATGCAAAGGTTCCTGTAACCCCTGCAATGATTGAAATATGAAAGCCTGTGCATGCATCTGAGAGGAGCGATTGGAAAATGTATGAGGATGAAGAATATGTACAGATGCCATATCTGATCCTCAGCTGTGGGGTTTTGATGAATAGAAGCCCATGGCCTCTTTCAAACAGGAGGCCGCGTTTATTCCTTCAGGTGCTGTTCATTCTCTGCCTCTGCAACTCGACAAACACCCCTTTTAAATGAACTTGTGATCATGTCTCCTTCCGAAGCACAGTTCTTTCTAGTTACTCATAATGTCCAGATGGAGAATAAAGGATTAGTGTGCAGCAGAGGATTTCAAGTTGCTGGTTGCACTTTTCCTACAGGGATTCTCTGTAACAAAACATTTCAGACGTTTGCACTGTGTAAATGCCTCGATAACTTGGTCTCTATGCTTAAGATTTCTGATTACAATAAAAATTAATAGTTTTACCAGTTCCCTCCAGATGGGTCGGATGTTTGGCAAGCCAGCAGTCTAATGTGGGAGCCTCCGTTTCAAGTTTGTGCAACTTGCCACAATGATTCAGCTTTGCCTTCTTCCCCAGTATGAATAACCGAGTCCTATATTTACATACGAAATCAACTTCGATTATTTATTGTTAAAGCGAAAGGTGTTCCAAACTAGGCTCGTGGGTACCTACTAGTCCTTTGCGAGTGTAAAAAGAAAAAAAACAGTTGTTTAAGCAAGCATTAGCATAAACAGTATGCCTGGCTATGTTCTAAGTGAACGCCATTGATTTGAACGTTTGTGGTTGTGTGGATGTATGTGAGAATACTGCATACTTTGAATGATGAATGAGCGAATGAATGCGGGGTAATTAATGTGTGAGTTCGGGTATGGATGGGTGGTCAACTGGGTGAATGCCTGGTCGAATGGTTGAAAAAGTGGGAGCATGGATAGATGGATGGATGGCAGGGTGAATCGCTAAGGATTGTATGAATGGATGCAAGACAGATTCAAACAGCTTCGAATTAATTCGCAATGCTATTATATTGGCAGAAATGTACAGCATTATGCCGTGCTAGCATTACATTTGGGCTGGACACAAACATGTTAACAATGTGCACAGTATATAAAGATTTTCCTCCATTTTAACTGCGCTAGTACTACAGTGAGTGGGGATAGTCATGTCATGGGGGCCAACAGTATGTCAGCAGGTACCAACATCATCCCATGACCAGTTTTGTTCTTGTTTTTGACATAAACAGATCATGGATGCCTATATTCTCTCAAGAATTGCTATCATTATGCCGAGAATTAGTCACAATGTTATGAGAAACAATATTATGACTGACATGGATATCATCCAGTAAGATGTCCACAGTATGCAGTGAACTATCACAAACATGCCACGGCCCTCAGCATACAATGGGTAGCTCCATCATGCCACAAACATCCAGTTTACACCACAAATGGCCTGCTCATACACCTTTATTACTTGTTACATTAAACTACACATGCTTGCAAAGAATAATGTGTACCGAATCAAAAACACATAAAGCACACACCACCATAAAATCAACGTTGTATATCAAACACAAGCATACACATTGACAGCAGTCCCCTTCTTAAACACTCAATGCAACTTAAATATTTAAATAGAGTCATTGCTTTATTATTACTTTAAACTTGCAGGAATTCTTGATGGGTCTCTCAACTGCACAGTAACACAACAAAGCGAAACACAGCAAAGTACAACAAAGCAAGACAACAGCACATAACTATATCAGCACACCACAACAGCACAGAAAAGACATGTCAACACAATAACAACACACCACAAATTTGCAATGTTGCACCTTTAATCTGTTGCAGTGTTGTGTTGGTGTTTTGTTGTGTTACCATTGTGTGGCATTGGTCTTTTGCACTTGTGTTGGTACTGCTTTTCTTTTTCAGTAGTTGTGTTTTGTGTTGCTATGTTGAGGTGTTGTGTACTGTTGGTGCGCTTGGGTTGTTATTATGTTATGATATTTATTCTTATAATATTGTTACATTTGGATTTTGTGTGTAATGTTAACATGTTGTTTATTATCGCTATTGATTTGCTTTTATATTGATTATGTGGTTTGGTTTTATGTTATTCATTGTTACTGTGTTTTACAGTAGTGTGTTTTTGTTAGGTATGGGTTTGGATTGTCATTGTGTATTGTCATGTTTTGCAGTATTGTGCTGTCGTAATTGGGTTGTTCAAGTGTTGCTTTGTTTGCTGTTGTGTTATTGTTATTATGTGCTTGTGTGCAGTGTTTATGTGTTTGTTGTTACAATGTCCTGTGTTCTTCTATGTTCTGTTAATGTGTGTTTCGTGGTGTGCTTTATTTGTGGTGAGACATGATTGCAACTCCATGAAATCCCCTAGAGTCAATGAGTTTACCAGGAATTTCACTCTGTTAAAGTCAATGGGGCCACTGAGTTTGCTCCCAATGCGTCTTCATACATGTCAGTGGGACCACTAAGTTTAAGTCGGATGTGACCCCACTGAAGTTAGTCTGGTTACTGAGATGCCAAACAATGCGCCTCAGCTAAAGTCACTGATGTTATTAAGTTAACCCAGAATGTGACTCCATTAAAATCAGTGGGTCCTTGAGTTGGCCAGGAAGGCAACTCCATTAAAGTCAAAAAGTTAATTAACCTAACATGCTCCATTATTAATTGGCATCATCATTGAATTGACCTTGAATGTGGGACGCTTTGTATTGGACCTACCTGCTGCCCTGTTGATCCATCCGCCGTGAGGGGAACGGCCAGTCCTGCGGGGATATTCCTCGTGCTATCGCCCTGCTTGCGGACGCCTCCGCTATCGCCGTGAGGGGAACGGCGCACCAAAACTACATTTTCCGGCACCACTGGCGAGCGGCGCTCGCGGTGACGACACCTGGCAGCGCCGGACCACTACATAGGCCGCCAGGTGTCACGGCAGCGCGGGACGCTTTGTATTGGACCTACCTGCTGCCCTGTTGATCCATCCGCCGTGAGGGGAATGGCCAGTCCTGCGGGGATATTCCTCGTGCTATCGCCCTGCTTGCGGACGCCTCCGCTATCGCCGTGAGGGGAACGGCGCACCGAAACTACATTTCCCGGCACCACTGGCGAGCGGCGCTCGCGGTGACGACACCTGGCAGCGCCGGACCACTACATAGGCCGCCAGGTGTCACCGCAGCGCGGGACGCGCCCGGGCCAAGGGCGGGCCCGTTTGAGCCCGTTGGAGACCGTGTAAGGCCGGGCCGGGCCCTCCCTCGTCGATCTTCATCAAAAGGTCTGTTACTGATAGATATTCGTAAGGTGTTTGCTGACATTTACCTTGATTATAGTGGGCTTAGCCCCCAATGGGCTATATACATAAAATCTGATTCGGTGCTCAGAGTATTCGGTGGCCAATTGTGACCGTATGCAAGGAGTCAATTAACCATCCTTGAAAGATGACTACCGCTCCAGTAACAGGTCGGAAGTCCCTTGTCGGTACACTTGACCAATTTTTGGTAAGAGCTTCCTCTATTCTAGACAGGGAGATTGATGTCACTGAGAAGCGACTGTCGCTGGGTTCTCTGAATAACAAACGCTCCTCGCTGGGCTATCTGTCACAAATACGCTCCCCTGTTCATAATATGGAACCGGGAACTGATACCGGTGACGTAAGCCTTGTGCTGGATGCCTCTGGAACTAACTCCCCTTGCCATAATTCACCAGTGAACTGTATTCCGGTCTCTGAGGGAGCTAATCTTAATACTAGATCAAAAAAGGGCTCCTCGAATCAACCTCAAATTATTGTTGTGTCGGAAAGTGTAAAGACTAGGTCTGCCACGAACTTAAAGGCTAAAGCACCTATTTCGATAAGTAAAGAAGGCCCGAAAACCCTGAAACCAAAGAGAAAGCGGAATGAACCGCAAAATGCCGGACACACTGGGAAGTCCAGAAGAATTAGCTTCAGGGCAACACATGCGAACATTCCTGATCCCAATGGAGTAACTTCAGCCAGTGGGAATGAGAGTGTCCCAACGTTGCCCTCTTTGATTCCGTCTAAGGACTTGCAAATTGCAGGTGGAGATTTTTGGGGGAAATTGGAGACAATCTTTTATAAAACTTGTAAACCAATTTATGATAGGTTGGATAGTATAGAAAATAGACTGACTTGTTTGGAGCTGATGTGTTCTTCATCGCAGTCCCGGCAGAAATATGCTACTAATGGCCGGGGGTGCGAAAAATCTACTGAGAAACCTCCAAACGAAAATGTCCCAACCATTGACACTGCACCCACTCTTAACCCAATTACTGCTAAAACCAATTCGTTTGATAAGATAACTGGGAACACAATGCATATCCCTTATGTAGGTAACCCAGAGAGCGGGGGGAATTCACAAGCGATAACTATTAGTAGTCAGGTCACAAAAGAAGCAGAAAGGGAAACTAATAGCCTTCTAGCAACAAGGAAACATCCAAACATACACCTCCCCCCTGAGTCAAGCCCCTATGTGATAATATTGGCAGGAGTCAAGCCCTTGGGTTTACACTCTAGGGAGGACCATAGGGATCTGAAGAATAAGTGTGTGTATTGGTTAAATTGCAATCGCCTCTTACCCCAGAATGTATCAACAGAAATCCTCTTTGTGCGCCGAGTCAACTGGGTGGGCCCCAAAAAGAAAAATATAGAAGGAGATTGTGTAATTATCAACTTTAGAGACCCAAGGGCAGTTGAGCATATCTGCCACTGGCCGAACTCAAACCTTTGTTTTCCTATTCTCTCCTTGCCTTTGTCCTTCTTTTATGGTAATCAACAACAGCTCAACTTTGGGGGTTCCGGCCACAGAGATATTGGTACATGGCCTAGAAATAACAGAGGCCTAAATGCACAGTCTGATGGTACTAGGTCCTCTGGCCTGGAAGACTGCGATTGACGACCAAACTCTTCTAGGTCAAGAAAACATCTATGCAAAGTAGATGTAATTTTTGTAGAAAAACGGGCAGCTAGTTTTATTACAACTGAGGACGATAATGCTGGCACAGACATTACTAATCAAACATCACCGGTCTTGTGCCAGCTGGGGGAAATTTACCGGTCACCATCTGGGATTGGACTTATAGCCCCATTGAGCTGTGTTACAGCGGCAGTTGGTGCATCTGGTATTGTCGAGCTTGATATTCCTATTAATGTGAGTACTAGTAGTACTAACAAATTGATTCCTCTAGCAAAGGAAAGCTCTAGTCAAACACAAGGGATCCCAAGACCTTATAAGGATGGACTATCAGCAAGCGGACAATTGTTAATAATGTCCTGGAATATAGCAGGCCTAGGCCAAAAAATAGTAGATCCAGAATGGCTGGGCTTTATATCAAAATTTGATATGTGTCTCTTCCAAGAGACTTGGCTGACTGATCCCCTGTTATGCAGTGGGTTTCTTAACTATTATATCCCAGCCTCAAAAAAAAGTAGAGGCCGTCCTTCAGGGGGACTAACTATATGGATCAAACAAAACCTAGGATGCCGAGTCACTCAAAGTTCTATCATTAGCGAAGACATTTTATCTGTAAAGATTGCTTCAAAGGGCGGGGTAAACCTCGAGATCTTTAATGTTTATGCACGAGGTCAGCCGCGGGGGAAAAAGTCCCCAGTAGTACAATTACTGGAAGAATTAATTGACTCCTTGCCCTCTAACTACTTACCCATCATAGCAGGCGATTTTAACGCCTCGTTTGAGCCCCTGGACCATGACATATCTCAGCTTACTGCCGAAGAAGACGCAAGCTGGGGAATCCCACCCCTTGAGATTGCCCCAGTAAAAAGATGGTCCGAGGCAGCAATCCAACTAAGCGGATTATGTCTAGGGAGTCATCTGAGAGCAGTTAATGGCAGGAGCCCGTCTGATAAATGTGGCTCAAATACATTCGATAACGGTCGTAGGGCTAGCAGAATCGATTATTTATTGATTCATGCTAAACTCTGGCCTTATTTTATTGATATGGAGGTAGTCAATAGAATCGAGAGTGACCATCACCCGTTAGTCTCATTATTTAACTCATCCTTACTTGGCGCTACTGAAAAGCTGCAAATAACACATGAGCCAGAGCACCATCTGTCTAATGATATGCGCCACTTAAAATGGGACCGGGTTGCCGACGACCCAGAGGTTGTACTAGCGATAAAAGAAGAAGTCACTACCGCACTAGAAGATCCGGGTTCACTGGCCGATGGTCAGGACTCCCACCAACGCATAGTGGAAATTCACGTAAGGCTTTTTGCGGTCCTGCGGAAATATTTCCTTAAACCCGCCCCTATAGGGAGTTCCAAGCCACAAAGAAAAGTGGGCTGGTATAATAACAAGTGTAGGAAAGCCCGGGAATAACTAGGTAGAGCGCTAAAACAGAAAGATCCAACATCTGTAAGATTTGCCAGATCTATTTATGGGAAATCTCTCATAGAGGCAAAGGTAACCTGGGAAAATGAAATTTGGAAGGATCTCCTAGAGGCCTCAAAAAGCAAGAATAGTAAAGTGTTCTGGGACACATATAAATGGGATAGGGGTGGTATAGCTGAGCGACCACAAAATAGTGTACCGCAGAACGCCTGGTTAGAGCATTTTAAACCCCAATATGCCGCCCCCACCCAAAATACCCCTGTTGACACCTTTCCCTATGTATTTTATAAAAAGGCCATATTTACACTTAAGGATGTGAATAGAGCATTAGACGGAGTTGTCCGGGGTAAAGCACCGGGAATGGATTGTATCCCTGCTGACGTGTTCACTGACGACAGAAGCCTCTGGTCTAGCTATATTATGCGTCTTGCCAACACAATTGCCCAGGGAGCGGAAATTCCGCCCTCATGGAAGGGCGCTGAAATTGTCCCTGTATTTAAAAAGGAGACAAATCAATCCCAAGTAACTACAGACCAATCAGTCTGATTGATTCGGTCCAAAAGATCGTAGGCCGTATGCTCCTTTATACAATTCAAACTTGGATGGACGACAATGACATCTTGAGTCCAATCCAGGCAGGGTTCCGCTCCCGGATAAGTACAATCGACCAAGTCTTCCGCTTTGTTAATTTATACTGGAAGACGGTGGTCTTGGGGAAAGGCGCCCTTTATGTGGTCTTTGTGGACCTAAAAGCTGCATTTGATTTGGTCCCAAGAAGCAAGCTTTGGCAGGTCCTGAAGGAATTGGGAATTGCACCTGAACTTCTCACCGTGATCATCCGCTTGCATGAGGGAAACGTTGCTAGGGTGCGCTGGGGTGGTCCGGGGGAGGTGACTGGCGACTTCCCGGTTGACAGGGGAGTGAGGCAGGGGTGCGTTTTGGCGCCGACCCTGTTCTCGCTCTTCGTCAATGGGGTGGCCGGTTGGCTCTCGCGGACCCCCACCGATGCGCCGATTTTGGCAGGAGTACGTATCCCTATCCTCATGTTTGCGGATGACACGCTGATAGTTTCTAAGACCCCTAGCGGTTTGCAGAAGGCTGTTGGGCGTTTTGAAGAATTTTGCATCGAGAGGGGCCTGGAGGTAAATACGGGGAAGACGAAGTTCATGTCTTTTAACGGTTCAAAAACCTTCAGAGGGAAAATATACATGAACACGCTGCCCCTGGAGGAAGTGACATCATTCACTTACCTAGGGATAACACTGCAAAAAGACATGCGATGGGGTTGTCAACTAGATTGTGCTGGCTTACAACACAAACAAAAAGCAGGGGCTTTGCTGACTAGATTCAAAACCTCACTCACCAAGCCAATCTCCCCAGTTCTAGAAATCTATGGAACTAAGGTCCTGGGCTCATGCCTCTATGGGGCTGAGCTCTGGGGCCTTAATAACCTGAATAGCTTGAAAGCTTTAGAAAATGCTTTTTTGCGTAAAGTCACAAACCTTCCTTCCAGTACACCACTGCGGCCGCTATTATTGGACTTGGGCAAAAAGCCCCTGGAATATCTGGTGAGGCTACGTCCAATATTATACTGGGGTCGCCTCTGGTGTACTGACGAACTAATTCATTATAGGAGTGGCTTTATGGACATTATAGAAGCCGACAGGTCCCAAAAAATACCATGGTTGTTAGGAATAAAATCTCTTTTGGGAAGCTTAGGCTTGGTAGATCTTAGGAAAAACCCTTCAAACACTGTCTTTCCATCTAAAGAAAACCTGAAAAATACGTATTGGGAATGGGTCTACAAGCTGGAATTTACGCAAGGCCTTTCTTCCCATTTAACAGCCCGTTTTCTTGATCTAAAAGTTCTTCCCCACCTTGAGGATTATTGGGATATCATTGAAAAAACTTCTGACCGTAAATTATATTTCCAGCTGCGGGTGGGTACACTACCCATAGCAGAATTCACCTCTAGATGGGGGAAGCTAGGCAGTGAAAATGATAAGTGTTACAGATGTGCTGAATTATGTGAAAATATTGGACATGTCCTATTTTTCTGCCCTATGTATGTGGTACCTCGTAAAAGATGGATACAACCAATCTGTAAGCTTTTGGGTACCAGAAGATATGCCATAGCTCTTCGCATTCTGTGCACCGATCCTACTCCCCCAACATGTATAGCAGTGGCAAAATTCTTAGGGACTGCCTGGAGTATAAGAACAAAAGCCCTGAGGCTACCTGCTAGCTCCTTTCTTTTGAACTAGCATTGATCTTGCAATTTTCCCACGGAGAAATACCTCAAAGTCGAGAGTTGGAGAGCTGGGGTGCGAATGTAGTGTTTAGCTACTTCCCGTATACTACAATTCGACATGTTTACCTTTTAAACTTTTATATTTTATAATCCAAGCTCGTCGGCCATTTATAAATTTAATTGCAATTTTAACTTTTTAGGTAATTTATATGTATTTATATGTAATGTTTGCAAATGTGCTTTTATGACTTAATTGCCGAATAAAGCTAATTGATTGATTTCATCGATGTCAGTGAGGCCATTATTTTACCTTGGAATATGAATAATTTTAATGCAATGGAGCCTTTGAGCAGTGGAGGCTGGTGCATAGGGGCGAGATGGGCGTCGCCCTCCCACCCTGGGGGACAAAAAAAATGCCTGATGAAAAACACTGAGCAGCTAGCAATAAATTGTGCTGGCTGCTAGTGCTCAGTGAACAAACACGTGAAAATGTGGGGTTTTCTTTAGGGGGGATGGCCCTTGCTCTGCACATGCTTTTGGCTGGGCGAAGATTTCTTCGACCTGGAGCCAGAAAGCAGGGTAGTGACGACACACTGGTGGGTGCAGCCTGTGTCTCATTTGCAGAATAGCATTTCGATTTTGGGCGTTATTCTCTTGGCCCAGGGAGGAGTTGGAGACACTCCATTCATTCCAATGGCTGGGGGCGGGGCTGTCTGGCAAGCTTAGAGTTTGTGGGGGTGTGGCAGTGGCCTTTGCCTCTTCCCCCAGACCCAGCAACAGTTGTTGTTGCTTTCAAGTGATTGGTTTGCTGGGGTCTGGGGGAGGAGTCCAAAGACAAAATCCAGTTTTATTCTAGTTTCTGGCTTTGCTTCGTCGTGACTTGTGAGACCTGCGTGCTTTCATACCAATTCCACGCTGTGAACTGCAGACCCGAGTAGCCTGGCTTAGATGGTCTGAGAGACTGAACAAGGCCTGGAGTCCTGGACCGAACAACATCGAGGTGAAGGAAGGTCATCATCACATCGGAACATCGGTAAGTAAAGTAAATGGAGTCCGATAATTTATTACTTCACTTTGACGCCTGGGGGCTCAGCCGGCAGGCAGGGTGACTTCGATTATGTGGCGGTGCCTGTATTGGAATAAATAAGGTGCATTCATTCGCTTTCCAATTCCCTGTATCACAGCACATCAAGGGGATTTGCTGCGCTGCGTTGTGATACTTTTTTTTAAATATGTGTATAACTTTTATCTTTCGCTTTTTTTGTTAAACACACGCGCCCTCTCTCTAAATCTCACACCGAGAGCCACACAAGTTTGTGTCCCAGGCCCTCGGGCTCACTCCCGGCTGAGAGTCAGGGCAGGACAGGGCAGGGTCTCGTTCCCACAGCAACGAGAGACACCGCCCCGAGACACCTGCTTCCCGCCTCGGATCCCGGGCAGAGGGAGGGAGGGAGGGAGCTCCGGAGAGGGCGCACACGAGAGAGTGTGCAGAGCACCCTCCCAGAAGAGACAGAGCCTCCCGGGGGAGAGAGAGCAGAAACCCCGAGAAGAAAGGAGTACACACACAGACCGAGCCCCTGAGAGGAGAGAGACAGAGACCTTGAGGGGAGAGAGAGCAGAGACAGAGCCCTCGAGTGGGGAGAGAGCAGAGACGGAGCCCTGAGAGAAGAGAGGGCAGTGACCCAGAGAGGAGAGAGAGCAGAGAGACAGCCCCCAGAGAGAAGAGAGACTGACCCCTGAGAGGAAAGAGACTGTGCCCTTGGCCCCTTGAGGAGAGAAAGAGAGCAGAGACAGAGCGGTGCGACCGGTGCCACCGCATCGGGTACTGGCTTCCTGGGGGCGCCGTGTTTCAAAGTTTATTAAGTTTTTGAAGCACCTGCTGCAGCGTTTCTTTCCCTCTGCAATTACCAGGCCTCACATAAATGTCAAGAAAACTCGTGTGATTAATTATCTTCCTGGAGAGAGATCAGTGTTTTGTAAAGTTGAGGTTTTCACTCATGTGAAGTTAGTGCAGAGGGTTAAAGTGCCTGCTGCAAAGAGCGTGTGCCAAGTAGATTACAGAGTGCACACAATGTTAACAGATCAGCAGGTTACTGCTTTCAAAAGAGACATCCTTTTGTTACTTGCAATTTATAACTTAAAGTCCTAATATAGAATAGTGAGCTATTAACTTTCATCCTAGAACTGCATACACACTGCAAAGTATACATTATTAGAACATTGATTAATGTTGCAAAAAGGGTTAATTTGGCTAGAAATCGATTCTTATTACTAGAGAAAACTCCCAACTATGCTGTTTCTTTTTCGACTCTGCGTTTGTGCTTCTCCATACCAAGCACTCTTGAACTATACTGCCTACCAGTATGGGTGACATGTGACTCCTACACTTTCAGTCCTTTGGCTTAAGTAACATTTCCTATACACTGATTTACACACGTATGATTGATTGTCTCTGCGTAGTGTGTGTGTGATGCAAAGTGCTCGGACACCCTACCCTGGTATGAGTGGCGCTATATAACTAATTCAATGCATCTGAGAGGGTGTGGTTATGGTGACTTGGTCACTGTTAAAGGGTGCTAGTGAGAGAATCCGTGGTGGAGGTGGTCATTGGGGGGGGGGCGCCAACAAACATTATCGCACAGGGCACCACCAGCACTAAAGCCAGCCCTGTCTCTTACAGAAAACCGAGATTTCAAGACGGGGTTTTCACACTCTTTCCTCTCCTTCCTTTTATTTGCTCCCCTGTGAAATGGATCCAAAAAAGAATTTTTTTTTTGCTGTAAATGTCGTATTTTAATTCCAAAGTGCAGCATCTGGAATAAAAGGTTAAAAATAGGAAAAATAACGAAATAAAGTAAGACAGAGTGGTAGCAAACTGACCAGATTGATTTTATTCACACCCAAACACATCAGCGCCACTTTTACAGAGTTTGCCAGTGAAGCGCTATTTTTGTTTTCTTGACTTTGTTTTCCCTGGGCTTGCAAGTAGTGCACCAGTCCTGGAGGTACTGCAAAGTGTGGATTGGAAAACAAAATGTGTACTGCGGGCTCTGCGTTCAGGGATGTGGTCTTTTTACCATACTGCTTATGTTTTCTAAGGATATAAGCAATGGACATTGAAATGGGTCCATTCAGGGCCCTGTAGTCATGTCCTTAACTTTTCAGGTAAAACCACTCGCTGATTTCTGAATAGTGAGTGAGAGATCGTTAAGGTAACCATGTTGTTTCTGCTTACATTTCACATGCTTTACTTAATCTAGCATTCCCTTTGAGTGTTTGCTTTTACTTTTTTTTTTTAGGCAGCATATTACTCTTATCAAGTGCATAATTTGAATTGAGCCACATCCAAGTGTTTATAGCGGGCACAATTAGGTTGTAGCTGAAGGCAGTGCGAGTTTCTCTCAGTGGGACAGTATGGTGTTCAGTGGGGGAGAGGATGGGGCACTATGGCCAGAGCTGTCGAATTTGGAACTGGGGAACTGGGTTCAGCCTTCATGACCAGTCCACTCTACTGAGGGAGCATATTCCCATGCTAGACCTTAGAAGGCCCCACTAGACCTTAGAAGGCTTGATGTCTTAGCAGAAGCAGGTGTACCCTAGTGGTGTCAATTGTGAGTTAACCTTGAACGACTGTCCACCACAATCCATACTGAAGTTCACCTCCAGTCTTGCGGACAGGCCTATGAAGCAGCACACCCTAGAGCAACAGTGATCCAGTCACTGAGATTCTGTCACTGAAGTCACATGAACCTTGAGCAGGTTAGGGCGGTGCAAACTGTGTGACCACACTGGGTACCTATTTCAGGTGGGTGCGTAGTGTTTGTAAGTATATTATGCTTTAAAAAAAATGTCATGATAACTTCGGTGATTAATGTTCTTCCTAGAGAGAGATCCGAGTTTTGTCTAGTGGAAGGGTTGACTCCTGGAAAGGTAGCACAGAGGATTAATATGCCTGCTGCAAAGAACATGTACCATGCAGATCACAAAGTGCACTGCTTTAATGGGGGGACCATGATGAATGGTCATTTAATGTCAGCTGTAGATGATGGATCCCTGAACAGTGTCATGTATTTGCATGTTTGCATTGTGCTGAGGGGATTATCAGGTAATTGTTCACACAGTTCTCTGATGGATGTCACATGCGGTTTTTCTGAGTCCCCAGATAGATCATGCAGTCTGTGTATTCTCTTGTGTACTGCCAGTCACTGCCAATCACCGGTGTATTCAACTGTGTAGCCTTGGACCGTGTCATGTATGTGCATGTAACTTGCATGATCGAGATAACTATTAGCGGCGATAGTATGTGTCTCTTGGTCCTCTTTCAAGTGCTTGCCGTCCTTTTTCCCCAGCAACCCCTACCCCCCCCAGGGGCGGCAATCTGAGGGATAGCCCTGGGCGCCATAAGCTCTAGCTATGCCTCTGATGGGGTCTATGCTGTTAACGATCAGGCAAGATTTCCATATTTGTGCACACTTTATTTGTGCGTGAGGTATGTTCTTAGGCATGGGTTGCAAGCAGCATTTTTCCAAGGGCTATAAAGTCTGGTCTTTGACCTCATACTAAAACATCCGTGCAGAACTTCTGAAGACTGTTTAAAATGAAACACAACACTTAAACAGTTAAACTGTTTATGTGTGGTTTTTCATTTTGTCACTGCTGCAATAATTTATTTTACTGACGCCTTTTGGGGCCCGGCCGGCAGGGTGACTTTGATTCCATGATGGGTAGTTGCGGGGGTGGGGTGGTGGTGCGGGGGTGGAGGGTGGCTTTGAGGCCTGCTGCCTTGCCCTGGTGGTGTACGTACATTGTGCAATTTGTTGGTAACTTTTGGTTTCGTTAGTTGGATAGCAGACATTTTGAGGCCCTGTGCGCCTTTGTGTGCCATTTTTAACCATTCCATTCATAAAAATACAAGGACGACTTAACAACTTCAAACGATGGCACTCTAATACCAACTCAAACCCTGCAATTGTGGCACTGTGATATGAAAAACGGGTTGCGATTGTAGGTTTGAATACAGCAAACCGTGCTAAGTTAAATAGTTAATATTAAGGAGGTGGTGGTATACGGCTCGGAAATTCCGAGTATAGCCCAATAAACGCAGATAAGGTGTCTTTTCAGTGTTCACACACTCCCAATGCCATTCCTCTGGTCTAATTCTTACAGAGTATGGAACACATCATTTTTTATGAGAATGACTCACATCAGGCAGGCCATTCAAATCAAAACCATTTAGAACATAGTTGATACCCATATGGTAACAAATCCAACCAGATGGTCATTTGACTCCATCAATTAATCAGTGTTAGAGCCCAGTTATGAGCAATGTGCAGCAGCAGCTGACTGTCCAAAATTCATGTAAATCTCCCCAAAAAATATTGCAATTGATATGTAATAATAATTCCTAAGACAGAGGCTCGTGACGTCTGTCCACTTCATGTCCTGTGTCTGATGCCATATCTCAGAGTAGGTGAATGTGAGGAGGCCAGAAGTCGAATGCATTACATTTATTTTGCTCAAATGTGCAGCATCGCAGAGAAGGAGACTGGGCTTGCCCATAGCTTTAAGTGGGCAGAGTCTGAACCCCTGCAGTTTTTTAATGGGGGCCTCGAAACAGGTCTCTAATCGGGCTCTGTTTTGTGCCCTGGCACAGGCAGCCGGCCTGTTTCGTTTTTTACCAGACTGCAGTGACAACACATCATTCACGTAGGGTTCCTTTATGTGATCAGACGGTTATACTCTGTAGTGCAGGGAGGGAGAAATTGGTAATCTGAAGCAGCACCAAAAATTTACAGAGGTACAACGCGGAGAAATCTCTTTATTTCGCCTCTTTTTTTCTTTTTTCTATGCATAGTGCCTTCTGCAGCACTCAGGGAAAGAGGAAAACGCCTCTTGTAATTGCCCGCTATGCAGGCACCAGTGCACCATGGTGCAACAGTGCCTGCATTGGCGCACAGCAGCTTATTGTGTGCCGGTGCATGGGGAAAGGACACAAATGCGCCGTATCTGTTGATAGATACGGTACATTTGTGCCCTTTTCTTTTGCTGTAGGGCAGGGCAGCAGGAAGGCCTACTGTTCTGCCCTACAGCAAAACCTCATAAATGAGGCCCTAAATGCAAACTACTATCTTCACTGATTTCAATTTTTTTTCTTGTAATGCTCTACATTTATATGTTTTATTATTTATGTTTCAATTTAAAAGTTAAATTTCTTGTGTTAACTCCTTTGAAACAATTTATAAACCATATCTGTCTTTTTCAGCATATCTTTGCTTTCCACCCAAAATCTTGTCGTCAGGTTTGTATGCTTTGCACCTCAATTTCTGTTATGTGGACTTTCTGTCAGTGTACGTTTATAGTATATAAATGCTATATTTCGCAAAATAAACACAGTTTGCTGGAATATAATTTCTGTTTGTCTGGCTAATCTTACAAAAATCAAGGATGAACTGCAATCCTTGGATGGATCTCTTTCTCCATCTAATTTTCAAAGTATTTGCAATGTACGGTCTTACCAATGGTGTGAGCCTTGATGACTTCATTAACCAATACAGTAAAGAGGAAGAGATGTGTTACAGGTAGAAAACACTGAGAGGGCCTCTTCCCATTGGCTGTGTGTGCTTGGCTTGGGGGTCGTTTTGCAAGCAGACCAGTTAGAGGATTGGGCACATTTTTAAAATATTTTCTTCACACTTGTGCTTTAAAATGCTATATTTGGATCCCGTTTTTGCCAAAATTTACAGTAAATATGTGGTGTAAAACCCACCATTTGAATACATTTTTTGCAAAATTTTCTTGCGGGGGGAATCCCCCCCGCACCCTCCTTTTTCAGTTCGGGCTCGCTCGCTTTGCTCGCTCGCGCGCGCATTCTACATGGGTACACATTTTCCGCCCCACCAGTTTAGAAATCCACCAGCCGCCCCTGCCTTTGAGTTGACATGAACTGTGACTCCATTAAAGACAGTGCATCATCTGAGATGAACAAAATGTGATTCTTTTAAAGTCAATGGCAGAATTCTGTTGAAGTAGAATGTGACTCCATTTGAGCATTGAGTGTCCCTGGAAATGTTACTGCCCGTAAAGAGAATAGAGCTAATATGTTGAAGTGGACTGCAACACCATCAAAGTCAATGAGATTATTGAGCTGACCCTAAACAATGCAAAAAGCAGCCACTTGTGTTCCTTTCGTTCTCATTGCTCCACTACTCCAGAGGGTGGATTTTTGCCCAAACACAATCTAAATGATGCAGCGTGGCATAATGGCATAATTCTGGGCATTTTGAATAACAACCATAACTTGAAATGCCTTGGATTAAGCAAGATGGTGCTGGTGGAAACAAAAGTTTGCCATGTGGTACTATTAAGGTGAAGAAGAATACTCTATTAAAGTCAGGGGAAGCACTGAGTTGACCAGTAATATGACTTGATTAAAGTTAATGGTGTCATTGGATTGATCTGTAAACTGACTCCATTAAAGTTAGTGGGGCCACTAACTTGACCAGGAATGTTACTCCACTAAAATCATTGTGTCAAATGAGTAGACCTGGGAAGAGATTCCATTAAATACACTGGTGCTATTGACTTGACCTGGAATGGGACTCAATGAAATCATGGGTCCACTAAGTAGGGCTGGGTAGTGATTCCATTATAGTCACTGACACTGCTGAATTGACCAGGAATATGGGCCCATTTCAGTCAATGAGATAATCCAGTTGAGCAGGAATGTGACTCCATTAGAGACATTGAGTCCACTTGTCAGGAACCTGGTGAGTGCCCTTACCATAGGGCAGTGTTATCCCAAAAGACATAGAGTAGTAATTAAACCGGCTACTGTAAATTATTGGTTTAATGTTAACCCGGTGAAAAAGACCCTTTCAAGATGGCCGCCGCGTTGCCCGCGAAGCATCAGAGGCTCCGAAAGAGACGTTCTAGTCTTGAAGGCTTTTCGGAATGATGCGGCTCGCGAGCGCGCTCAACTGCGCACTTCAATTTGAATCTGAGGTAGAGAAGTTCGAATTCGAAGCACGCTTCCTTTTAAGCAATTAGTGGAAGCGGCGCTTATTCAAAGACATAATTTCACAGAGGGAATTATTTCCCATTCAAGTGTTCAGTATTCGAGTGTCCAATTCATATTTGGGACATTACTAATTCGCATTGTGAGAGGCCAGTTGTTGAAGCCTTCCAGGAGTTTCGAGAGTACTAAGCTGGTGAGCCCGAGAACCTTCACAGTCAAGTAAGCCAAGAATTTATCCTGCTACAGCGTTAAGGAGACTGCAACTTTGGAGAAGCGCGTTAGCCACTGTACCCTTCCTTCCTAGCGTTCTTCCCTTTCCTTTCCTTCCACTCTATCCTTCCTTGATCCTTCTTGCGCGTACCTCCCTGAAGCCATTTACCTTCACTAATTCAACGAGAACTGTTCCAGACTTCAGGAAGAGAGACTTCATGTGAGACTTCATTCAATAGACAAATATCCCGAACCTTTTATGAGAAACCTAAGAGATAGGTCAAGCTACCAGTTAGGTAGGAGACGTCCATTTCCCAGTTAATAGAAGAATGGTAGAAAGTAGTATTGTGATTCTAATGTAGTGTCTTCCATGTGTGCTAGGAAGCTACAGTTCCAGGCCAGTAGGAACTGAGAGACCTCATTACAGAAGAGGAGCCTATACTCCAGCCATACCTGGTAGGACAGATAAGAAGTGTTTAGATAAGTGATGAGCAGAACTGTTATGTGTATTTGAATGCTTCTTTCCCCTTATGTGCATTAGAATCCCAGAAGACAGGAAAACAGAAGACAAGGGAATTCAGGTCCAGCTCGAGTGTCTTTCTCTTCTCTGTCCACTCCCCTTTCCCCCTGCTTAGAGCAGCTGCTTAACGCAGTGTGTTCTGAGAGGAAGGAATTGGGAATAAGCATCTTCTGCCTCTGTGGAGAATCGACGGCCTTGACAGATTGAAGTGCCCACGACTTCACTCCACCCAGGCAGAATGGCAGAGGGTTTTAGTTTGAAGGCGTTAGGGGACATGTTAGAGAGAATTCAGCAGGATGTGGGACATCTTAGCGCTGAGAATAAGAGTCTTAAACAAGAAATGGTAGCTTCACGACAGGAAACAATGATGCTATCCCAAAGAGTTAGTGATATGATGTCCTCAGACTCTCCTCCTTCCGTAGCAGATTTAAAGGGTTCCTTGCCAGAAACTAACCCCCGAACAGTGGCCCAAGTTGTTCATTCGGTTTCCCCCCTTATTCCTTTAGCACCACCCGAAAGGTTTAGCGGGGATCCTCAAAAGGCCCAATTGTTCCTCACACAATGTTCCCTTCATTTCATGTGTCGCTCAACCCTATTTCCAGATGCTCAATCCCGGGTGGCTTTCATTTTGTCTTATCTTAGTGGGGATGCCCCCAATTGGGCTATGCCTCTGGTTTCCCGAGATGATCCTTTTTTATATGATTTTGAACGCTTCAAGACAGAGTTTCTTCGTATTTTTGACAGGAGAAGAATTTCCCAGGCCACTGACAATGAACTTTTGGAACTGCGTCAAGGATCCAAAGATCTCCTCACGTACTTAACGCAATTTAACAAACTGTTAATGGAAACTAATTGGCCACCAGAGAAGAGGGCTGCACTGTTTTTTAGAGGCTTACGGGATGAGATAAAGGACACGCTTAAACAGATTTAGTAGATTTAGTGTTAGAAATCGACTTTCGCTGTACGGAGAGAAAAGGAGAAAAGAAGTCTAGAGATTTTAAATGGAATTTTTCACGTTTTGACAGACCTAGAGTTGAAGGGAGTAAAACTAATGGATCCACATCAGAGAGTGAACCAATGCAGATAGGAACAGTGAGGGGTCCCTTAAGTAAAGAGGAAAAGGAGTCGAGGAGAGCAAAGAAGTTATGTATGTACTGTGGAGCAGCAGGACATTTTGTGAAAGAGTGCCCAAAGAGACCTAAACCTGTTGTGTCGGGAAACTCTCAAAACCATCTGTAGGAGGAGCCGCTCAGATGGCGAAATGTGAAAAGAAGGTTCCAGAATCCCATTGCATAATGAACACCCTTCAAACTCAAGCACCACATTTGATCCTACAGATGACGTTGAAGTTCCGTGAACAAGAAATCACAGGAGTAGCCATCATGATTGACTCCGGAGCTACGGGGAACTTCTGTGACATCAAGTACGCGAAGAGGATGGGAATCCAAGCGAGGTTAAAGGAAAAGAAGGAGTTGGTTCGAGCCGTAGATGGGACCAATCTTTCATCGGGTCCCATCACCCATCACACTGAGTTGTTAGAATTGGTCCAATCAAATGGACATCGAGAATATCTTCAGTTTAATTTGATTGATGCCCCACAGTTTCAGATCATTCTGGGTATTCCGTGGCTCACCACACACAATCCGACTATTGACTGGGAGAATCGGACTGTTGAGATGACTTCTTTGTTTTGTTCTGAACATTGTTTCTCCTCAGACGAGAAGAATCTAGAACCTTCCACAGCCACCTTGTTGTCTTACGGGGGAGATTCCATTGGGGTTGTCGAGTCTATACTTGTTCCGGATGAATACAAGGAATTTGGAGATGTGTTCAGTGAATGTGAAGCGGAACGATTGCCCCCCCATCGCTCTTACGATTGCGCCATTGACCTTGAACCAGGGGCCGTATTGCCCTGCAGTCGGATTTATGCATTAACGGAGGCCGAGAATCTGTATTTGAAGGATTATTTGGATCGTTATTTAGCTAACGGGTTCATTAGACCATCCCAGTCTCCGGTCTCCTCACCATTGTTTTTCATTCCAAAGAAAGAAGGGTCTTTGAGGACTTGCATCGATTATCGAGCAATCAACAGAGCAACGATTAAAAACCGCTATCCGTTACCTTTGATTTCCGTCCTTTTGGATCAGATCAAAGAGGCTCAGATATTCACGAAATTAGATCTTCGGGGAGCTTACCATCTTATCCGAATGAAGGAGGGTCATGAGTGGAAGACGGCCTTCAGAACCAAGTACGGGCTCTTCGAATATCAGGTGATGCCCTTCGGGCTGTGCAATGCTCCCGCAGCCTTTCAACATTTTATTAATGATGCCATGGGAGATTTGTTGGATAAGGTAGCGGTGATCTATTTGGACGACATTTTGATTTTTTCTAAGAACCCACAAGAACATGTGAGGCATGTGAAGTTGGTCCTCGAAAGACTTCGACAACATCAGCTCTATGTGAAATTAGAGAAGTGTGCGTTCAGTGTTCGCACTGTTGAGTTTTTGGGGTTTGTACTGTCACCAGACGGAATTACCATGGACACCAGGAAGGTGCAGGCTGTGGTCGAATGGCCATCTCCCACAGATGTCAAGGAGGTACAGCGATTTTTGGGGTTTGCCAATTTCTATCGTCGATTCATTCAAGGTTTTTCCCAAAAGATTCTCCCCATCACAAGATTGTTAAAAAAAGGGGAAAGATTTCAATGGACAGTAGAGGCTGAACAGGCCTTTGTCTATCTCAAGACCAGTTTTACATCGGCCCCAATTCTCCTTCATGCAGATCCTTCTGAACCTTTCTTTGTAGAAGCGGATGCCTCAGACCAAGCCATAGGTGGAATCCTGTCTCAGCGACACCGATCTACGGGACAACTACACCCAGTAGCTTTCAGGTCTAGAAAGTTGAATGCAGCAGAGCAGAATTACACTATTGCGGAGAAAGAGCTGCTGGCAGTAAAGGATGCTTTTGTGGAATGGAGGCATTATTTATTAGGAGCCCAGCATACAGTCACAGTTTTCACGGATCATAAAAACCTTCAGTTTTTGAAATCAGCCAGAACCTTGACTCCTCGTCAACTACGCTGGTCCCTTTACTTTGCCGACTTTGATTTCGTGATTACTTATCGCCCAGGCAGTAAGAATGGCAAAGCGGACGCTCTGTCCCGAATTCAAACAGAGGCCTCAGAACATCCAGTGGAATCACGCCCAATTATTCCTGAATCCAAGATTGTATGCACTCTTAGTTTCACGAACTATAAGGAAGAAATTGGAAGACAAATGACTATTGAGGAAATGTCAGAATGGGCAAATCAAGAAACAGACCGAGAGATTGTCAACTCCTTGCCTTACCATCGAGGTGCGTTATATTTGCCAACCAGAGCAATCCAAGAACAAGCTTTGAAAGACTGTCATGATCAACCATTAGCAGGGCATAAAGGCATGGCCAAGACTCTTGACTTAGTCCAGCGATACTTCTGGTGGCCGGATATGAAAGCTCATGTAAAACGTTATGTGGAATCTTGTCACATCTGTGCTCGAGGGAAAACCAGTAGGCAAGCGCCCCAAGGATTTTTACAACCCCTACCTACTCCCACAGAACCCTGGCACACAGTCACATTAGATTTAATCGTAGACCTTCCCGTAAGCAGGGGGTATGATACCGTTTTAGTTGTAGTGGACACCTTTACAAAAATGAGTCACTTCATTCCTATAAAAGGGGTTCTCACAGCTAGAGAAATAGCCAAACTTTTCAGTGAACACATAGTTAAGATTCATGGGGTGCCTAAGATCTTGATTTCTGACAGAGGTCCTCAGTTTGTCTCTCGATTCTGGAAGGCCTTCATGCTGGGATTAGGGGTAGAAGTCAGGCATTCTACCAGTTATCATCCCGAGACAGATGGTCAAATGGAACGAGTAAATCAAGAGTTGGAACAATACCTTCGCCTGTTCCTTTTGGCTCGGGATGGTGAGTGGTCAGACCTGCTGTGGATGGCAGAATTCGCTCACAACAATGCGAAGAATGTCTCCACTGGGTTCACTCCATTTTACCTCAATTTTGGAAGACATCCGAATCCCTTCAGTTGTGGAGAAGAGTTTGGGGTTCCGGCAGCTGATCAGTATTTGAAAGAACTATCCCGAGCTCACAAATCTGCAGAGTCCAATATTCTAAAGGCTAAGGAGAGTTATAAGCGACAAGCAGATAAACACAAAAAGAAGGCCCCTCAGTATCAGGTGGGAGATTCAGTGTGGTTATCCTCTCGTCACCTGAGATTGAAGGGGAATAGAAAATTTCAACCACGGTATATTGGTCCCTTCCCAATAGAACAGGTGTTAGGGCCAGTGACAGTTAAGCTAAAATTGCCTTCACAATTAAAGATTCACCGTGTATTCCATGTATCCCTCCTTAAGCCAGCAGTCTCCCATCTTCGTAAGGGTACCCCTCCCCCTCCAGTAAGAATCAAAGGACAAACAGAATATGAAGTCAAAGAAATCTTAGATTCAAGAAGGATTCGAGGGAAACTATATTATTTGGTGGACTGGAAGGGGTATGGACCTGAAGAGAGATCTTGGGAACCGGCCTTAAACGTGCATGCTTCCCAATTAATTAAACGCTTTCATTTGCAAAATCCTCTCAAACCTAGACCGATAAATCGGTCATTGAGAGGGGGTACTGTCAGGAACCTGGTGAGTGCCCTTACCATAGGGCAGTGTTATCCCAAAAGACATAGAGTAGTAATTAAACCGGCTACTGTAAATTATTGGTTTAATGTTAACCCGGTGAAAAAGACCCTTTCAAGATGGCCGCCGCGTTGCCCGCGAAGCATCAGAGGCTCCGAAAGAGACGTTCTAGTCTTGAAGGCTTTTCGGAATGATGCGGCTCGCGAGCGCGCTCAACTGCGCACTTCAATTTGAATCTGAGGTAGAGAAGTTCGAATTCGAAGCGCGCTTCCTTTTAAGCAATTAGTGGAAGCGGCGCTTATTCAAAGACATAATTTCACAGAGGGAATTATTTCCCATTCAAGTGTTCAGTATTCGAGTGTCCAATTCATATTTGGGACATTACTAATTCGCATTGTGAGAGGCCAGTTGTTGAAGCCTTCCAGGAGTTTCGAGAGTACTAAGCTGGTGAGCCTGAGAACCTTCACAGTCAAGTAAGCCAAGTATCCTGCTACAGCGTTAAGGAGACTGCAACTTTGGAGAAGCGCGTTAGCCACTGTACCCTTCCTTCCTAGCGTTCTTCCCTTTCCTTTCCTTCCACTCTATCCTTCCTTGATCCTTCTTGCGCGTACCTCCCTGAAGCCATTTACCTTCACTAATTCAACGAGAACTGTTCCAGACTTCAGGAAGAGAGACTTCATGTGAGACTTCATTCAATAGACAAATATCCCGAACCTTTTATGAGAAACCTAAGAGATAGGTCAAGCTACCAGTTAGGTAGGAGACGTCCATTTCCCAGTTAATAGAAGAATGGTAGAAAGTAGTATTGTGATTCTAATGTAGTGTCTTCCATGTGTGCTAGGAAGCTACAGTTCCAGGCCAGTAGGAACTGAGAGACCTCATTACAGAAGAGGAGCCTATACTCCAGCCATACCTGGTAGGACAGATAAGAAGTGTTTAGATAAGTGATGAGCAGAACTGTTATGTGTATTTGAATGCTTCTTTCCCCTTATGTGCATTAGAATCCCAGAAGACAGGAAAACAGAAGACAAGGGAATTCAGGTCCAGCTCGAGTGTCTTTCTCTTCTCTGTCCACTCCCCTTTCCCCCTGCTTAGAGCAGCTGCTTAACGCAGTGTGTTCTGAGAGGAAGGAATTGGGAATAAGCATCTTCTGCCTCTGTGGAGAATCGACGGCCTTGACACCACTCAATTGACAATAAAAAAAGTTGCACCACTCAGTTGACCTTGTCTGTGATCTCGTTAGAATCAATGTCACCATTTAGATAACCTTGAAAGTGACTCCATTAAAGTCCTTAACACAATTGAGATTCATTGGACTATCATTCCATTAAAGTAGGTAGTGCCACTAAGTTGACATGGAATGTGACTCAATAAAATCATGGATCCACTAAGTAGGCTTGGGTGGCTAAAACATGACGTGTTGAAGTCAACGGGTCTACTGAAATGACCAGGAATGTGACTCAATTAAAATCAATGGCACCATTGACTTGATCAGCTTTGTAACTCCTTGTAAATCAGTGAAATCATTGGATTGACTGACAAATTAGGAAGCAAAAGAAAAAGTAAGTACTGACTAGAGTAGGGGTCTCCAACCTTTTCTGTAATATTAGCTAATTATGATCAGTAAAAATCACCTGGAGCTACTGCTTTGATGAGTGGTGCAATAGTCAATATTCCACCCCTCATGATAGCAGATACAATTATGTTAGTGGCCACCCTATGTCATATTGTGAAATAACCCCTAGTGACCACCTCAGTGCATCAAGCTTGAATGCCTTTACATGGATAATACATAACAGCCATGGCTGAAATGCCCCTGGCACTAAGATAATAATATTAATAATAAACCTCCGAAATGCCACATGACTTATCACCAAATATCAACTTTCAATAGATATAGAAAATTCAAACATCAGCTTATCAGTTTTGAAAATACACAAATGTTTTTGTCTCTACAAGACACTTTTCAATGTCATGGAAAAGCTTCTAATTTAGAAGGCTGGGTTGGACACAGGAGAGTTACGTACAGATAGCCAGAGAGCTACCATTAAATCGCAAAATACTTGTTGGGAAAGCCTGGACTACACACATGTACACTCCACAGAAAAAATTCACACTTCATTAAGCAACATGCAATGGCACTTTATAAGGAGTATGTATGTGATCAAAATTAACAGGCAGTTAATTTACGTGCCACACATTGCCTTACTTTCCTTTGCACAGGTGATTCCTAGGATTAAAAATGAACTAAAGCATAATAGAACATTGCAAGGCAAAAAAATGAACACTATTTTGAAATACTACTTCACATCTTTTGAACATTAAAAAAGTAATCTAGTCAGCTATTACCAAATCAGTAATACACCCTGATGAGAAAATGTTCAGTAATTACTAGCTGAGAAAGCTCTTTGAAAAAAGATATGTCTCAAAATATTGAATATTCAAGAATACGTAGAGTTCAATCCAAACGAGAGACTGGAGGCATTTGATTGCCAATCACAAAGTTAATTCCTTCTTTTAAAAGACATAATGTCATTAAAAAAAGAAGTTCATGGCCACTAAGGCAACAATAAATGACAGCTCTTTGATACCAAGAATTCAAGATACCCTAAATTTGACCAATACGAATTATGAGCCCAATTTACAAATGGAAATCTGTGGCTGGAGATCCCCACATGCAAATGGAGATCAGCATTTGTAATTAATTGCTTTATATAGGTGATGTACCCTAAATAAACCACAAAATATAGTATAACCAACAATGCATTGGTCCAATTTTTGTGGAAAATTCTTTGGTATACATAGTGTCATATAGTAGACAAAGGATTTCAGGTGTTTTGTAATTTCATCGCCAACTGTCTGAGCAGTTACATTTGCTTGGATAAAGTCCCCTACGACTCTGTTACCAATTACACACTTTCCACCCCTGCAGCAATTAAATATAACTTCTTTAAAGGTTCATCTGTGGAAAGTAACAGGAGTAATACAATCTGTAATTAATTGCTTTATATAGGTGATGTACCCTAAATAAACCACAAAATATAGTATAACCAACAATGCATTGGTCCAATTTTTGTGGAAAATTCTTTGGTATACATAGTGTCATATAGTAGCCAAAGGATTTCAGGTGTTTTGTAATTTCATCGCCAACTGTCTGAGCAGTTACATTTGCTTGGATAAAGTCCCCTACGACTCTGTTACCAATTACACACTTTCCACCCCTGCAGCAATTAAATATAACTTCTTTAAAGGTTCATCTGTGGAAAGTAACAGGAGTAATACAATCTGTAGCTGTTAGTGGAGAGGTGCCGACTTCATGGAATCAGACACAGATTGTGTTCTTTTTAAAAAAAGGATAAACCACCAACTGAATGTGGGTCATACCAGCCAATTTCTCTTATTAATGCAGATGCAAAGATATTTTCAAAGATCTTGGCAACCCGTTTAGCTCCGCTTATGCCGGATCTAGTTTCTGAAAGACAACACGGATTCATACTAGGGAGGGATACCACTGCTCACGTGAATATGGCTATTGGAGCATTCGACTACGCAGAGCAAAGGAAAATAGATTTTGGAATGGTTTTATTAGACGCTGAAAAAGCGTTCGACCGTGTAAGGTGGGAGTTTTTATGGGCAGTGCTATCTAAGATTGGTATAGGTACGCAGTTTCAATCTTGCATACAGGCTTTATATTATAACCCACAAGCCAATCTCTCCTAAATGGGATCCCGATCAGCATCGTTTAGGATTTTATGTGGGACTAGACAGGTTGCCCTTTGTCTCCACTACTTTTTGCCTTATACATAGAGCCATTTTTACGTACCTTACAATCTTGTGCACACATTAATCCGCTGGAATCGGGTACTTTCAAACTTAAACTCACGGCATATGCTGACGATATAGCGGTCTATGCAACTAATCCAAGTGAGGCTGTGATGAGGATCAAGCAAGAAGCTGAGAAATATGGTAATGTTTCAGGCTATAAACTGAATGTTAACAAAACTCAAGTGCTTACTACAGCCGGGATCCACAAATCTATTTCTGGGGCATATACAACCGTGACCTATCTAGGGGTAAAGATAACAGCTAAAGTTAATCAGATTATTGATCTTAATTATGTACCACTCTTACAGGCGACTACTAAGTTGTTCAAAGTCTGGCATAGGCTTCCCTTGGGACTGCTTGGCAGATGTAACTTAATTAAAATGAAAATACTTCCTAAATTTTTATATCTATTTCGTTCAATTCCTTTGAAAATTCCTAATACTTTTTTTTTAAAACTTGAGGGTATCTGTAGTAGCTTTATATGGGGCTATAAGAAACCTAGGAGGGCAATTGAGCTACTTAAATCCTCATATGAACAAGGCGGACTAGGTTTCCCGGACTTCAAAATGTATTTATGGGCCTCATTTACCGGACGTTTTCGTTGTTTGTTGGGTTTGGACCAGACAGATTCATTCTTTAAGCTTATTTTAGGTAATCAACGGGATATGTTTTTGTATGGAATAAATGACCCTAACTACTTCAAAAGAGTTAAGTTTAAGACTGTGAGGGACACTGTGTATATTTGGAGAGATATGTCTTCTAAGTGTAAACTATCAATATTTCACAACAAATGTCCATTGTGGGGGAATCCTCTTTTTCCCGAGGTTTTTCAGGATCAGGCTGGTAAATCTTGGGCGAAGTATGGAATTACATGCTTGGGTGAGATTTATAATGAGAAAGGAATCAAATCATTTGAAAATTTGTGTCTAATTTATAACTTACCATCACATTTTAAAAAAAAATATTTGCAAGTAAGAGACTACTTGACTTCAAGTCTTGGGACAACTGAGTTTATGCAGTCAAACGTTTGGGATTGTATGTATGGAAGAAAGACCAAATCTTTAATAGGGCTGATGTATACACATTTACATGGTTTTAAATTAGATGGTAGCAAAAAATTAGCCGAATGTTGGAGTCAAACTTTGGGCATAGCGGTCTCACCCAGCATGATCAAACAAGCATTAGGGAATTTGAAAGAGTCGGTTCATTCTGTTAATCTGCAACTTCAGCAATTACGTACTGTTTGTATGTTGTATTATACGCCGGCTAAAATAGCTAAATGGGCCCAAGGAAATGTGATGGGTGATAAAAAATATTGCCCTAAATGTGGATTATATGCTGCTAATTTACTACACATGTTTATATCATGCCCAGCATTGACGTTTTTTTGGCAGAAAATGGAACAATTATTACAGTCTAAACTTGGGTTGGATCAACCACTTACTGACTTAGAAATTATGTTGGGATATAGGGAGAATAATCCAGCTATAGCACTTTTTTTTCAATTTTGATGGCTTCTGCTAGATTAACTATAGCCAGGTTATGGATTTCTCCCACACCTCCGTTGGTTGAGGATTGTTGGGTCATAATTAAAGAAACTTATGGTTTAGAGGTTGCCCTAGCAAAGGCAAGGGGAACTCGTTCTTTAGTCAAATTAGAAGTATTATGGCGACCTATGTCTTTTTGATTATATAACTCTATATTACTCAAGTATTATATGAAACTTTGTTTATATTGTCCTCTTTGACTAATTTATGATTGTTGCTCTCCTTCTCCTTGTAATTCTCTTTGTTCTTTTGATCTATTATTAAGGCAATGTAAAATTCTTTCTTTTTTTATGTTTTTGTATTATAGTACTTATGTGTCACTTGTGATGATGAAAAAAAAAAAAAAAGGAAAGTAACAGGAGTAACTTTTACCCAAGAACCTAATTATAATAAAATAGGTACATTAAAAATATTACCCCGCATTTCTTATCTACAGCAACATTTTCAGCTGTATGTAAGACCTTGTCACTGTTATAGTTAACATGTAAAGGGCATCTATACCTTGGGTGACCATGAGCTATATAAATTTGTGAAATAAATAAATAAAATAATACAAATATAATAAAATAACCATGTGATCTCAACTGCTCCTCACACAAGCACATTAGAGGCAGGATGCTTGAGTGATCCTCAACATTCTACCTACTGTCTTGTAATAAAATCCTACGGATGTCACTCTAAAGATAAAGTGATTCACCTATATGAATAGGTATCGGCAAAAGAAAACCTGTTGTGACCCATTTTAAACAGCCAAATGAAAGCACCGGGAAACAGCCTGTACATCAGGCATTGAACAACGATGTGCCTTGAGAACATGGCCTGAACCATGAATGCATCTTTACAACGCATTCTTTTAACACGCAAGTCGTTGTAGAGATTTGCCCTAAGGAAGGCGTTGTTGGGCTGATGTTGGACTTGAAGTCCAACACTTTCCCTCCTGTTGTGCAGACTGGAGTTGGAATATTAAAATATACTATTCCTAAGCCCAGCGCTATCACTATGGCAAGTTGTTTTAGCAACTTGTCTGGTAAAGGATTGCACTGTAAAGATGAATTTGTGGTTTGGACTGCATTGTTAAGGCAGGCGTGGTCAATGTCTGTGTGGTTCGGACATACTACTGAAAGCACCAGGAGACCTTTGGAAAATGCAGGAGTACTCATTCTTCAATACTCAAAAAATTCCAACTTATGCTCAGCACTGATGCTGTAAGTGATTCACTGGCTAAAGAGCTGCATCAATAACATTAAGATGTGTATACCTGCTAATATCCTAAGTCACATCTCCTTCGCATACAGATTCTCACTTTGCTTCACTCCCATCCTCACATGCTCCATTATCCATCAAAACTGGACCCCCCTCTTAAAATGACAGCAGCCTCTGGTTTTTATGAGTGCCACATCTTAGGCTTCTCATCGCGTGTGTCAACATCGAAGCTTGCATCAATAAAACCTATTACTTCTGCCTTTTCCAACATCACCAACATCACCTCCCAAGACACTTTAAACCTATTTTTCCCATTTCCAAATCTGGTTCCACATTCGAGTACAAGATAAGGGGCAGATATGGCTTTGTGAACTCCTTCCTGAGTGACACTCTCTAACTTTCACCTTACACAAAGACATTTACTTATAATTCAAGATCCATGAAAGATTTGTACAGCCTGCTCTGGTTTCCTATCACAACTCACAATACTTTCAAGCTATCATATGTTTCATCTAAAGCAAATAATTGCAAATATTGGCCCTCCTCGTCTCAAAACTCTCAATATCAGGTGAATATAATCAGACCAGGAGAAAACTCTCTTTAAGTAGGCAACCAATAAAACAAGTCATTTCCTATGCTAATTGAACAACAAACCAGTAAAAACATGGTATCCACTGGATTGAGAGGTAGGGAAATAAGGAAGGGAAGGATTCGCCCATTAGGGCATCTTGACGAGAAATTTACGAAAGGAACCAAGGGCCTGATCTACTATTGTATGTTTTACCAAGTCATAATTTTTTACTCTTGAAGGCATTTTGCATTTTTGCAATTGCAATGCACTATTGCTTAAATGTTCTGAATATCAATTTCTTAGGAATTGCTTTCCTTAGATACAGAATCGTTAAAAGTGAATGGTGCCCAGAAACACACTGATGATATCACAATCAGGAAGCACGTTGTTGCACTGCCGTTCTGAACAACAGAAGCTTGCAGTGATGACCTGTTTCTTATTCACACCTACATTGTTGTACCAAAATGGCAAGTCAGGAAGGGCAGGCAGAGGACTCTTTCAGAAAGAGAAAAAAAAGTTATAGGATGAAGAGATTGCTATACTGCTGGAGGAGTGTAGAGCAAACAATGATCAGCTTTTGGTAACACCTCCCGAACTGTCCCTGAAGCCACCAAGAAGTGAATATGGTGTTGTACACAAAAGAAGATAAATACTGTTGGGGTAACTATATCCAATATTGCCAAAATACGACAGAGGTGGTGGGACACACCGTTTACAATGCTGCCATTACATCACGCTCCTTTTACAACGCGGTCATTGCAACAACCGCGTTGTTAGAATGCGATGCCTTTACATCGCAAGTCATTAGATTGACTTGCTGTAGGGGGCGCTCTAACCTAAGGAATAGTATAATTTACTATTCCAACACCTTTCCTACTGTTGCGCAGGCTGGAGTTGGAATAGTAAATTATACTATTCCTAAGCTCCCCCTACAGCAAGTCCATCTATTGACTTGTGATGTAAAGGTATTGGGTTCTAACAATGCAGTCATTGTAACAACTGCGCTATAATAGAATGCGATGTAATAGCATGTGATTTAACATGCTATATTCGAGGTGGTACAACCTTTGCTCACCCACAAAGGAAAAACTGGCCAGTAGGAAGAAGGAAACTACAGGCACTGCAGATGGACCTTCTGCCTAGCCACCAACCACAGCAATAAATGAGATCATCAAGAGCACGATCACTATTGAATCTCTATTTGGCCTAACAAATATTGACACCTCAGAGCCTTCTCAGCAGCACACAGGTTGGAGTTAAAAAATATAAATACTTTAGTTTAAAATATGTTTATTATAACTGTAATTTAATTATATCAAAACAAATTACATTCGTTTTGGGCTCATTTAACATGTCATTGGATTAACCTTTATTATGTTCAACAAAATGCATTATGGGATTTGCTGTCCAAACAAAGTGTTCCAGGTTGAATGAGTAAAAAGGAATGCGCAGTGTACTTTTACATCGAAGTGAAGGATTTTTCAAAGTAGAATAAGTTTAAACTTTAGTAGCAGGATTTGGGAAATAAAATAAAAACAAGTGTCACACTAAAAATAAAACATTAAATGTAAATCAAATCCAATTTTATATGCAGAGATAGAAGATAGAAGACAACAGAGGAACATAATAATCACAATGCAGGTGATGTAGTGGATCAGGAGTAGAACAACAAAGGGGGATATTCTCAAGAACAGGTGATAATCATCGCAAAATTAGCTTAACGCAACTTTGCACATCGCAGTCTATCGCGGTAAAATAACACCGTGGTAACGTGGTATTTTCAGGCCGGCGGTACCATGCGATAGGCTCACAATAACGCGTCAAATGTCCGCAATAAAGTCAACGCGACGCCGCAAAAATGCAAAACAGGATGAGGCCAATCGCGATACAAAAATCAGCGAAAACCAGCGACAGGCCTGCAATTCCCATGTGTCATGCAGGAAAATGTACTATAAAAGCAACAAAAAAAGGGAGAAAAAAAAAACTGTGTAGCACCATGGATGCACCCGGACTGAGTGCAGAGGCCAACGTGAACCCCACAAGCCCCACAGACCACCAGCAAGGAACCTCGTGGTGGGGGAAGGCCAAAGAGAAGAGGAAGAGGCAGATGGGGTGCAGTCTGCAGGAAAACCAGATCAGCGTCATGGAGGTGACAGAACACTACCATCCACTGAACGTTAAAATGACAAACGTGAATGCAGTCGGAGTGTCAAGGAGGTCCATGGAGGAGGACAAGAGGTGATGGCATGATGTAAAAATCCAAACCAAGCACAAACCCTCTGCCAACAGGAAGGCAGCAACGGCGACTGGAGGTGGGAGTCCTGCGCCACAGGAGGAGCAGGAGCAAATGGAGGCCACAGTCATCAGGGTGGAGACGGCGCAAGGAGTTGGGAGTCCGACACAGCTTGTTAGGACCTGACACAACATCAACAGGGTGAGTAACGACCAGGGAATGGGGGACGGGGATGATGGCTTAATGGCACACATGCACAATGACGTGTAGCACACCACATACCCACAATGACCCCAGATCATGTCCTTGATCCCCGAGGCACACTGCAGCACACACACATAGCAATCACAGCACATCCCACGACAATGTGGTACAAAGTGCAACACTGACACTGCAGAACAAAGGACACAACTGGGTCTGCCCATGCACAGAAACTGGCCAATCACATCTAACATAGCAGGAAACTGTTAGATTGAAATGTACATGTACAAGCTCACATCCATCATGTAGTCCAAATGTCCACTGTCCTGCCTCAAATTTCAGCACCTCACAAACAGTCACAGTGTACATTGTCATACAGTCTGCATGTAAACTAGAACAATGCACCAACATACATGTCAACATGCACCTCCCCTTCACGTTGTAGAGGGACTAATAACACCTCCAGCAGAGCAGACCAGACAACTCATCAGTGATGCTGGAGAGGACCACCACACTTTCGACACCGACGCCCTACAACATCCCATGGACATCTTAGGCAACCCACCAACAGGAGCAGGGCAGCTAAGCTACATAGAGGAGACCCCAGCCCCTGCACAGACCACACAGCAGGAAGCACCCGCCACCACAGCTGGCTCCCAACACTCCACCGAGGCACACATCGCATTCCAAAGGAGACCCACACCTCAACAGAGACGCATGCATGTGCACATGTCCTGCAATGAACCATGTCCAGCGCCCCAGAATTATCATTCACACACCCACGCCAGAACTTCGTACGATGGCCCAGTCCACTCATCTTCCGTATTGAGTGGGTGACGACAAAGCTGCATGTCCAAGGTCTCACCCGCTGCCAGCGGGGACATGGTTGCGTCCGCTGTACACAGCACAATGTAATGTTGTAGGTCCCGGGGCCCTCATGCATACATCATGACCACACGGACACACACAGATAATTTGTGGTACTGGCTACGACCACGTGCGCCCCGCCCCTTTATTGGCAGGGTCACATGTACAGTGCCACCTGTGCTGGATGTGTGTGGGCTGAGTGTAAGCCAGCCCGCAAGGAGTGGTTGGTGCTAGCAACAACTACAACAGTGAACACCATTAAAACAGAAACAGAAAGCACCAGCATTACAGAGACAACTGCGGAGCATCACGGTGGTAGCCGGAGCAAGTACAAGGTCACCCAATGAGCAAACAGAAGTGTCCATGAGCTGTGGTGCACTGAGTTAGGGGCACCTGTAGTGCCAAGCAGGGTATCAGGCAGATGATGGCATCCACGACAGGTGTGAGTGACTTGGATGGGGCTGGCTGTGAGACTCATCCGACTTTGGCGGTTGTTGGTTGGGAGGTCCCAGAGACCAACAGGTGCATCACAGCCAGCAGCTGTGTCTGAGGTGGGATGTTGGTTGTCCGCTTTGTTGGTACCATCAGCCTGTGGGCAATGATGGTCAGGATGCGGAGGATGGTTGTCCTTTTGAGCCTGTAGTGGGCAATGACATTGTCTGGTGTTAGGTCTGTGAGGCTGGTGCGTTTCCTGAGGGTCCGCTGTCTTTGTCCGAGCTGCCTCTGTGGTGGTCCTGGGGGGCGGTCCTGGAGGTGGTGACGGTGGATGTTGTGGCCATGTTGGGGCTCCAAACTGCATGATCAGTTGCTCCATGGCATCTGTTGGTCTTCAGGTGTGGCTGTGGTCTGGGCTTCCTTGTCTGGTGCCTCTTGTCGTCCGACTTTGCACCAGGTCAGAGCAGGTGTTAATTTCCTGCTGCTAACATGCCTTATCGCAAGTTTTGTGATCTTATCTCCGATCTGGCTTGCCGTTGAGAATTTTGAGGTGTGGTGTTGTCGTGGCTTTTTGCTCGGGAACGCCCACTCTGCATCTCTTTAGCGATAGTTGCCGGGGTCATCCGTGGCAATGTTTTTTGAGGATGCTATCGCCGTAAAACTGGTGATATCGGCTGTTTGCACCAGCTCGTGAATGGGCGATACATTTATCGCCAATTTGGCTGCGATACAGTGCCGATAACTCGGCGATAGGTCCTTGAGAATATGCCCCAAAGATTCTTACTACTACAACCATGGCTTCCAACGAGACCTTATGATAAAGGTGCATTTTCATCTAGATTGGAATTTGTCTAAATTGAGAAACAGTGCAAGACATTCAAACACAACAAAGGGGTGCAATGAACATGCTAGCACTAATACATGGATAAAGGCATGTCTGCTATGATTAATAGCATTGAATATCTGAATAAAACAATTAACTCACTATGTGATTCGATTATTGAGGAGACACTGTAACAAAATAAAAGACATCAACAGTTTGTTTTTTAAATGCAATATTTTTTTTAAAAGCATTGGAAAACTGGCAACTGCAACAGGATACTCAGTTGTCGCACCATACAGATCCAGTACACTGTAGCAAAGACGTTGCAAAAAGTTTGCCCCCAGGTTACATAATGTCTGTAATTTTTGTAAAGTATGCAAACATGTTCTAGTGGTCAGGCTGCCCATGTTCTTGAAACAGTAGTACGTCTATGTCTGATATAAGATCTAGGCGTAAAAACAATTAAGCTGCTGATTTTGAAATGGATATGTTGGAAACTAATTTAGAGAAGCCCACTACCAGCCAACAAAGCGAGAAACATTGAATGTGTGTGTTCTGGAACCCAAAATATATATATTTTTTTTTACAATTCTGTGCATTTCTAAATATTGTTGTAAGTCTTCACATTTCCTGTGCATAAACATGGAAATACAGATCACATTAATACATTTTGACTGTGACTCCTTCTTTATACATTAAATATGTTTTATTTGAATACTTTTATTGTAAATATAGTTGTAGGTAATGTAAAAGCATCTCTCTCTTCCATGTGATTCTCTAAAGGCATATTGGGATTAGATTGGGGATAGGAGGTCTTCTTCTTCATAACAGTTGTCCTGCTCAGGCTGCATTGGAAGTCCCTTCCTTTTAGATATAATGTGCAGCATAGCACACACTGCGACAATCCTGCAGGTCACTGAAGGTGAATATTGGAGAGCCCGCCCACTCTTGTGAAGGTAGCGAAATCTCAATTTATGCAGCCCAAAAGTGCACTCTATGGCAGCCCTTATTTGCTTGTGCGCACTTTGAGAAACTCCTCCTGCTGTGGAAACAATCCTTAGAAATCTTGCTGGGGCTAAAAGGTAAAGTCAGCAAAGTACAAGAATGTGGCTTGGTATTTAAATACTCCTGTGAGTGTCCCTACAAAACACAGGGTCTAATTCAGCAATTAAATTCAAAATGAAACTGCTGGTGAGCCTATAATTGTTAATGTTATCCTCTTCAGTATGCTAAAATAAAGTCATTCTAGCTCAGAAAATACACGCCTGTTTTATGTCTTCTCCTGTGCTGGTGTAGAGTAAACAGCCTGATCCTTCACACCATAACATGTCTAAGCGGCCTCTGTGGAAAAACAACTTTTCATCCCTTCTATAGTTTGCATTTGATTACCACCTGCTTCCACTTCATGCTAATTTGTGAGTGCGAAAACCTGTTTTTGCAACAATTCACAATTTGCAATCCAATTACCATCTTCAAGAAGGCCACTTCACAGCCTGGCAGCAGTGTTCCAGATGAATCACTTTGGGATTTTCAGTTACCAGCCATTACCTAGGAGGCAACCGATGTTTGGTCTGCCTATGCAACATTCCCTTCCACAACCTTAACTAACAGGCACCTCTGTAAAATCTCCTACACACTTCTCCCACAAAGGTACATCTCTGGATTTCTCTCAGTCATTTAACACCCCTGGTCCCTCTCCATGATGAACATCCAGATGGCCATGGCAGGCAGCCATGTATGTATGGGTGTGGCTGTCATGATCTAATGCTGTTTAGTGGGAGGCTCAGTTTTACCAACAGTAATCTATAGTGCAAAAGGATAGTCATGCAACGGGGGTAATTCTCGGTGAGAAAAAGACCTCCCTCTAAGGACTCCATCATATGATCACAGGCCGACCAATGCCTAGGAAAACATTGTGAAACGTTACCAAGACATGACACAGATGCACCAAGAATATCTTAAAACTTTTAGGGAAGAGAATGCAAGGCAACATGCCTGGGCCGTGAAGATGATACAGGCAATAGGCAAAAAATGCCAATTTCAATCTCACAGTCAAGTCGTGCAGGAGATTCTACAGAGGCACTTCAACATAGGACGAACAGCTACCAACCTCTGCCAAAACCAGCTGCACCATCTTAACATCCAACACCACCAACTGAAACCACCCACACCACAAGTACAGTCACAATCAATTTCACCACCCACATTGCATAGAAAGAGTAGTGTGAAAAATAACAATGTCATCTCTGTCTTAGTCTCTGAAACCAATCTTGATTGATAACAATCTGTGTACATTATTTTTTAAAACAAACCTATGTCTAACTATCATCTATGTGGAATGTTTGATATTGCATTTCCAACATAAAAACGTGTTATATATCTTCTGTTCTTTGATTACTCTAAAACTGTAACTTAAGAATTTAAAGAAAATTGTCCTAATGTAGAAAGCATCTTCTAACTACCTAAACATTTATTTTGTTTGACGTACAATGCATTATCCTGTAAATGTTGAAACAGCAAGAAATACATTAATATTTGAGATTTAAATGTTGATATTTATTCAAAGCAAAAGGGTTTGCCAAAAGGAAAAACTGTCCTTGGAAAAGGTCAATCTGAGATAACTTGGAGGGAGGGGGGAAGGTATTGGCAAATATTAAAGACCCAACAGGAAACTTCAAGGGAAGCAGTCTACATACAAAAGGGAAATTAGCCTCTCTAAGATAATTTTCGGAATCTCCAATGAAGTAACAGGCCCAGCAAGGGCCTTCCTTTTCTATGCCATACTTTTAGCCAGGAGGGAAATTTGTCGAAAATGGGTGGATTGTTCACCTCCCCCACACTCTGACTGGCTGGCCTCTGTTATCTCGACATATAAGCAAGATTTGAGAGGGACCCTGTCTAAGAGGAAGAACGCCCTTTGGAACTCTCTACTGAGATGGCTGAACACAGAGGGAAGTGAAAACTGATTAGAGCCCGGCCTTTTTGCCTGTTTTATAATACTTTGCCCTATGATTATACCTCTCTGGTTCTCTCTAGACTGCGATGGGCCCCTCTCGCTCCCTCACTGCCATCTCTAGCAGTCGCCGGTACATACCGGACCAAATCTGAGAGTGACCCTACCCGTCTGTGACTGTATCCTTCCAGCACCCATTCATACCTGTAGGGGGCCGAAACCCCAACCCTGCTTCTAAGGCACGTCAGGTACAGGCTGCTGGGTTCGCTTTCGTGGTCTGAGGTGAATAAGGACACAAAAAAAGGGGAAATTAGTCTAAAACAATTCATTCCGTCAAGCAAGAGGGGGTGTTCAGGTCATGATCTTGGCTTGGTGTCAAAAGTCCCATGTCATCTTTATTCTTGGTATTAACCAATGTTGGATATTGGGTTACTGGTTGAGGGGGGTGAAACCTTACTCAAGCTGCAACCATGATCTCTATCATGGTGAATGCCAGCAAACTCAAAATGAACCTCTGCTTAACCCACTGGTAGCTTGGCATAAAGCAGTTAGGCTTAACTTAGAAGAGATGTATAAAGATTTATGCAGTGCTTGAAACACTAATAAAGTAAAAACACAACACAAGAATCCCACACCAATTTAGAAACATAGAGTAAAACATAATAAATCATGTGAGCCCAAAATGACAAACATCCCATCAGTAGAACCAAAGATATACAATTTCAAGGTTTTAAGTAAAAAATAATGCCTAGACAGAGGGTTGGTCTGACTGGCCAGGGTGTAGGAAAGGGGTGCTGTGGAGCTTCTGTGCCCACCGGAGGCCTCATAGTCATTCATCCTGCAAGTTGGCACGTTTTGAGCCTTGCATTCAATTGGGCTGCCCCTGGGACATTGAGGGCCACTTGTGGAGCCAGAGAGTGATCATGTCTGGCTTTTGGGGGTGTCCTTCATCGAGCCTGTCAGTGAAGCTGGGTGCCCAAGATGGTGACCGCCTGACAGTAAGGAGCAGCCTGAGTTGGACAGGGGCTGTGCTAGGCATATCTGGACCCCGTTGGGTCCTGGAGGTGAGTCGCACCCAGCAGTCGTGAGCGGTGCTGCGGCGTGACCAGGGTGGTGATGACTCCCCCCCTTTTTGCATGACAGAGGAGCTGGGAAGTCTAGATGGCAACTGTCCAGCAGTAATGAAGCAACCTGAGTACGCAGGAGGTTACAGAAGGCCGACGGAGTGTGTCAGATACCGGCTGGTGGACTGCTCACCACTGCGGAAAGCATGGCCAAGCCCCACTGGGCTAAAAAAGTGAGTCACAGCCCTGCGGCCCAAGTGGCAGCGCGGCGTGGTCTGCATTGAGGTGAGAGATCTCACTCAGGAGTGATGGAGTGGCTGGTGATTGGACCTGTGACCCGACCTGGGAGACTATAGAACCCACTGCTTGTTGCACTGAGGGAGGATTGGTGGTGCATGTGCATAGTATTACTGTGATTGGGGTGCGTGCCCCCCCACCACTGCCGCTACTCCCCCGGACTGCGAAATAAATGAGCAGCTGCTGAGCATCTCTTAAGGAAATCCAGAAAGTGTACAGAGGGACCTGCGGGTGCTTGTGGAAGTCAAACAAGGCGTTGAGTACTTGCAGAGGCCAGAATACAGAGCACAATGGTGTAGTCAGGCCGCCTTGGGCAACTGGAAAACGTTTGTGGCCCTGGAGTCACAGAGTGACTGAGGGATGGCTAAAACGTGGGTCAGAGAAAGCAATAGACCTCTGGGCATGGCTAATCATTGACCCAAGAAGCCATCTTTGCAACTGCTGAGTACATAGTGAGATGGCTGCCATCACGATCCTGGTGGGGCCTATGAAGCAGGGAAGGTGCAGACACCATCTATTGAGTCTTGGAGGGGATCTCCACCACATTTCCCCCTCACCCCTAGACAGATGATTGGGGATGCATTCTGTGAGTGTGGGGGCACAGTGCTGTGTTTGGAGCCTGGACTTGGCCCTCCCATGCCGGTTGAGACTCCAGGTGGACACGCAGACAGACTGATGGTGAAGCCCAGTAACATGAATAGGGGAGCCCGCGACTCACGGGCAGTCACTACAAGGAATGGCCATGCAACAACGGAGGAGGGGAGTGCATCTTTGGCTGCACATATGGTGACCATCTTAGAGGCCATAAGAGACATGAAAGTATAATTGTAAATGAAGATCTCCGCGGTTGTGAACAAAGTGGGACTCTTGCATGAGGACCATAAAAAACTGGTGGATTGTGTTGAAGAAACGGAGGACCAATTGGGTACTAGTCTGCCAGATATAAAGGAGCATAATTGAAATGTTACGCTAGGAAAAAGGAGGTAAAGATGCTGGCAGACTGACCGGAAGATGCATAGAGTAGGTCTCGCCGTCATAGTGTGCAACTGGTTAGGGTACCGAAAAAGCAAATGGGCCTAACAGGGAGAATTTGTGGAGGAATGGTTGGAACTAACTGTTCTCCAGAGCCATCCATCATGGCTCTATTCTGTAGAATGTGCGCATAGAATACCGGCGTACCCTCCGACGCAAGGGGTGAGCCTGTGCCCAATCATAGCCCGTCTGCTGAATTTCAATCGCAGGGATGCTACCCTGATGGCAGCGTGGAAACATGGCCCTTGGCCAATAGAAGGACAAGAGGTTAACCTGTATCCGGACTATACTAACCTGGTCCAGAGGCAGAGAGGGGCATTTGTGCTGGTCAGCAGGGGGAACAACCTTTACAACGCAACTTTTACAACGCACTGCCATTACAACGAAACTGTTACAATGCAAATGCATTGACAACGCAAGTCTTTACATAGACTTGCACTAGATGGCGTGCTAACATTAAAAATAGTGTAGTTTACTATCCAAACACCTTCCCTACTGTTACGTGGACTGGAGTTAGAATAGTAAATTACACTTTTTTAATGTTAGCACGCCATCTAGTGCAAGTCGATGTAAAGACTTGCGTTGTAAAGACTTGCATTGTCACTGCATTTGCGTTGTAAAAATTTCGTTGTAACAGCATGCGTTGTAAAAGCATGCGTTGTAACATCATACATCCGTCAGCAGGGTATTACACCAGCTAAATCTAAATTACGCACTCATTTTCACAGCAAAACTAGGGATTAAATATGTGACAGGACCCATTTCATGTCCACAGCACAGGAGGTCTGGGCATGGCTGGAATGCCAGGGTCTATGGTCAGGCTTGGCGCCCTAAGTGTAGAGAACACTAGCTGGTGTAAGGTGCCTTCACGGTGCAGGAATTACAAATGTACTTCAGTCTCACCAACAACAGAGCAAATGAAGGAAGATCAAGCAAAAACTGTGCAGGAAGTTGAAAACTGTAGTGACATTCTTTGTAATAATAAATGGGGGGTGTTAGCTTCTGAGGAGGAGGCCTGTGGTTTATACTGAACAGAGACAGAACAGGATACGGAAGAAGAGCAACTACCGAAGGTCACACTCATGATGGCTGAACACCTGGGTTAGGGGATGTACATGGTCCTGGACTTTTAAAAGAAGTCGACTATGAGCAATGGTAAGAAAAGGATTTACTCTCGGGCACCAGTGGTAGTGGAGGGCATTGGAGTCAACGCAGAATACAGAGACTGCTTGATGAGAGGCACTGGTCTAAATTTAGACTTCATGCTTAAAATTAAAAAATTTAGATCTAAACATACACTTCAGGCCTAAAGTTAGATTTCAGGTCTGAGTTTACCTTTGTGAATTGGTCCCATATTGTTTAAATTGGTGCTATTTTTCAATGTTGGGGGCAAAGTAAATGTTGTTGTATTATTTTGAATATATGAATGTGATTAATTATTTTGGGTCTTTCCTAGAAATAATGGAACTATTCATTAATGAATTTGTAGTAAATACAATGATGAACTGAAGAAAGTTATCCTTTTGATTAATGATTCAGTGTTTGGCCTTAGAGGAGTTGTGGTTGTGTACCCTTTTAAGTGCAGCAATTTTTTAAGCCTGTATAGGTAACTTTGGCTTTCTAACTACCAACTATATTTTTAGGTACAAGCAGAAAATTATTTCTTATTCTCTTTCACCCTGTTATTGAACTTTCTGAAACTGTGCAAAATGTTTATGCACCAATACAGTTGACATATTAATAAACAATTTTCCTTTTAGCAGGATTCGTTTTGTTTATCACGGCAGGTCAGGTATAGTTGGAACTTGTCAACAGACTTCAACTACTGCAGAGGTTGAGAGCAAATAAAATTGGGTCATAGGCACTAAACAGTGTAGTAAGTACTAGTAATTGTAGTAGTTGTAGTAACACACCTGTTTCCTAACTTTTAAGTCTAAAAGTCCATTTGAAGTTGCATTCGTCTGCATATCTCTGGATACACTGAGGGGAATATTTACAAGGCTATTCCACCACCGGAGTGTCACTTTTTATGATGCTCCTGCAGCGCAATGCCCCCTCCAGATTTACAATGCGGCTCTAAACCACTTTGCTTAGCTTAATGCCACCACTCGTGCCCTTTCACACAATTTTTATGCATTAAAGGAGTGTGCAATGGGTGTTGCTGTGGGTGCCCCTCCACAACACCCATTGTTTTTTGACACTGCCCTAGGTTTAAAAGGAGCTGAGGCCATTAGAAAGCAAGCATTAGAGTGGCGCAACGAGGAGACATACATCCTTTAATGTTTGCTTATGTGCCGGGAGGCGATCCTTCCTGCACATAAACAATCATCCCTGCAATGCAGGCACCCTTGCACCATGGCACAAGGGTATCTGTGTTGGCGCTAAGCAGCTTTTTTAGCTCTAGTGTAAAGGAAAACACAGAGGTGTGTCATATTCTTGTGAATACAGTGCATCCCTTCATTTTACAAATGACGCAGCCTGGCACTACCAAATTGTTTGCAGCGCCGGACTGTGCATTTCTTTGTAAATATGCCCTTATACATTTATTTTTGTGTGATTAAGGTGCATTGAGTGTGCTTATGGCACCCTGCCACTGCCCTTGAGAAGTAAACATGATATTACAAGTTGTACTTTATTATTTTGGTGTTACATTTCTAGACCCAATGGTAGAAGTTTGATTTCTGGAAATGCAGGAAAATGTGTGTTCCACCCTCTGTGTTTTTATCAATGATAGTATTCCTGTAGTGTTAGCTGTAGGAAAGTGGAATATTAAGTGGAATAGCTGGGTAGCCTTAGCACGTAATACTATCACAAACACCACAGATGGTCCTTGGATTCACACTAATAAATTAGCTCAGTCCTGGGAGAGTGCTTACTAAAAAACATGTTAAGCATTGCAGTGTAACAACATGGACAATAAGTAATTGACATGCTTAAAGTGAAATCGGACACTAATTTAAAAAAGGAGTGTATTTTTATCTTAATTTAGACACCAAAACATTTGGAATAGCATACATGTAATCAGAGTTATAGATTTTGAAGCAGCATTAAATCAGTGCAGTAAAATATATAGACAAGATAACATTGCGGCCAATGGTAAGAAGACACTAGTGACAATTGGTCACTTGCAGGTTGGAGTTAAGTGGAACCTTTACTGTGTTGGGGTCAAGTGGACCCCGGGACCAGGCCACAACAGTCAGATAAGTTTTACCTAGCCCGTGGAGTTCGGGTGCAAAGTTGTTCTGGCTGTCCTTGGTGCTGAACGGAAACCACAGGTGGTGCTGATTTTATCACTTACACAGTGCTGCAAGAAACAGAATGCAAAAACACAACAGATACACAGCTGCTAATGCTGTATGATGGCTGCATGGTGTTCCCTGTAGATGCAGCATAGGAGTGTGGGGGTCGGTTACCAAATTGGTGACCAACAAGCCTTGTCAGTTGTAAGCAGAGCGAGAAGCTTCAAGAATTTCAGTGAGTCCGGGGTGAATTACATAACGGCCTGAAACTTCGAGGCAGTCAAGACTACAAATCCTGCAATGCATTGGACCACCTGGAACTGGGCAATCCCACAGAGGGTCCAATGGCCAGCCATTATTGGGATCCGGCAAATATTTTTACCTGCAATTTTCATGGGACTAGTGTCTCTAGTCCAGGGGAGACTGAGGGTGCTTCTGGTTTCCACAAGGGTCCCTCTCTTCGAGAGTTTCGAGTTTTAGCCAAGAATGGGGCTGTACACCCGGTTCCAAGTCTGTTGCCTCAGAGACAAAGTATCCCTCTTTTGCTTTGGCGCTGTGGGCAAATTCCTGTTGTCAACGACATGGGTCTCCTCTTGGTTCTTTCTTGAAGTAAGTTGTACAGATCTGAGGTTCTACTATCCCTTAAATCCTAGATGTAGGGGAGTTAGGGTGTGGAAGCTAGGAGCCAATGGGCAGCTAGTCCCTATATCAAATCTTCCCCTTAGGTGACCACATCTGGGGTTGTAGGTCACATTTCCTACCCAGAACCTACTATTTCTGCCTTCCTAAAGATGGCAGAATTCTATTTTAGGTGTACTGATCAGATTTCCGACCCCAGAGGTGTGGCAAGCCTTCCAGGAGGGGTACACCTCCTGCAGAATTAATTTCCTTCCATTACCTGGCTGCAAGCACCGCTGAGGCAAGGGGAGGTCTGTGTTCTCCTCAGGGGGACAGCTCAGATGCATATTGGAGGTGGTGCAGCCTTTGAAGCTCACCACCTTGATGTGCCAATTCACTAGTCTGCTTGGGAGGAGAGAGATGTGACCTCCTTCCTGCCTAAGCCTTTGTTCCTGACTCCTTGGAGGTCAGAATATTGTCTTGGTGGCAGCTGGCATGGAAAAGCGTGGGCTGATCAGCCAGAACACAGAGAAGCTGGGGCAATCATGTGGGCAACCTCTAAGGACACCCCTGGGTGCATGCTACGTCACCCAGGGTGCATGATTTCTGTCAAGGGTGAGAAGGCATGTTGTTTGATGCCAAACATGACAACATTTATTGGTACCATAATAGAGCTGTCAATCTCGAGAGTGCTTGGTTGGCAGCCCATGTTATCCGATGGACCAATAAACTTATAGTAGTTTCCAATGGGGAGCACCACTATAGCTACATATAGGCTTACACTTATATGTCCACACCTTTAATATAATGCACCCCGCCTCCTGGGCAAGGGAGGCCTCCCTTAGGAGTGCCATAGTCATATTAAAGATAGTACTTTGACTGTGCCCCATATCGTGAGGGCACAGTCCAGTTTGAGACATTTGCACTGCTCTTGCTATGGCAGGCCTTCTATCAGTAGTTTGCTTGGGCCACCAGGGTCGCACAAAACCGTCCTGCAGCCCTGTGGGTCCCTTCACGACGTGTGCCCTGTGTACCCCTGGTACCATGTAGTAGGGGCTTATAAGAGGGTAAATTATTTGCCAATTTGGAATTACCATGCCAAACATAACAGTTTTGGGAGAGAGGAGAGTGTACCGGCACTGGGGTCTGGGCAAAAGACTCGAATGCACTATCAGTCATAACCAAAAGCATTTGTAGCAAAAGTTGGTGGGTGACCCTCAACAAAGGGTGACGTTCCCACATTACAATGAAGCCATATATTGTTTAAACCTCTTCAACTCTCTCTTTAAATATACACTTATAAAACATGACTTCTTGGACTTAATGGCAACATACTGTAAGGTATTTCTTCCTGCGCAAAAACAACCCTGCCTGTAACACAGACACCCTTGCAGCATGGGGATAGTGCAAACACAAGTAGATGATGGACGGAATGATGAAACTTTTCAGACACTCATCCCCAGTCACAGATCTGATTTGAATCCATCATCTTTTTTTTTGCTCACTTCGCCACCCCTGTTCACACACAGCTATATGCAAATCAGTTTTAACCCTGTGACTCATGAGAACAGTCCTGGCAAACTTGAATCCAGTGGCAAAGTGAGGAAGGGACCCACATATGGGCATGCCCTGCCAACTTAGGGCGAACAAAGCAAACACAAAGAGTTCATGGACGGAGCGCTGAAACGTTTCAGACAGTCACCCCCAGTTACAGATCTGGGTTTAATCCATCATCGTTCTTTAGCTCACTTTGCCACCCCAGTTCAGACACAGCTATATGCAAATCAATCTTGACCCTGTGCCTCATGGGAACAGTCCAGCCCAAACTGCCATGCCATGTCTTCCCTGGACCAGAAACAAGCATCCTGGGACTGGTTTTGGGCTAACAGCCCTCATCAGCCAGGCTAATTTGAATCCAGTGGCAAAGTGAGCAAGGGACCCACATCTGGGCATACCCTGCCAACTTAGAGTGAACAAAGGAAACACAGGGAGATGATGGACGGAGCGTTGAAACTATGCAGACACTCACCCCCAGCCACAGATGTGGGTTGAATCTATCATCGCTCTGAAAGCTCACTTCGCCACCCCAGTTCGGACACAGGTATATGCATATGAATCCTGACCCTGTGCCTCATCGGAACAGTCCAGCCCGAACTGCCAAGCCATTTGTTCCCTGGACTGGAAACAAACATCCTGGAACCTGTTTTGGGCTAACAGCCCTCATCAGCCAGGCTAGCTTGAATCCAGTGGCAAAGTGAGCAAGGGACCCACGACTGGGCATACCCTGCCAACTTAGGGTGAACAAAGCAAACACAAGGAGTTTATGGACGGAGCGCTGAAACTATTCAGACACTCACCCCCAGTCACAGTTCTGGTTAGAATCCATCATCGTTCTTTTACTCACTTTGCCACCCCAGTTCAGACACAGCTATATGCAAATCAGTCTTGACCCTGTGCCTCATGGGAACAGTCCAGCCCGAATTGCCAAGCCATGTCTTCCCTGGACCAGAAACAAGTATCCTGGGACCTGTTTCGGGCTAACAGCCCTCATCAGCCATGCTAACTTGAATCCAGTGGCAAAGTGAGCAAGGGACCCACATCTGGGCATTCCCTGCCAACTTAGGGTGAACATAGCAAACAAACACAAGAAGAAGATGGACGGAGCGCTGAAACTATTCGGACACTCACTCCCAGTCACAGATTTGGGTTGAATACATCATCGTTCTGTAGCTCACTTCGCCACCCCAGTTCAAACACAGTTATATGCAAATCAGTCCGGACTCTGTGCCGCATGGGAACAGTCCAGCCCGAACTGCCAAGCCAGGTCTTTCCTGGACCGGAAAAAAGCATCTTGGGACCGGTTTCAGACTAACAGCCCTCATCAGCCAGGCTAGCTTTAATCCTGTGGCAAGGTGAGCAAGGGACCCAAGTCTGGACCTGAGTATGATCTGCACAGATCTGCACAGTACTTGGACAATTCTAAAATCACCTGTGAGTTTACCTGTACTGCTTGGTAAAATCACCCCAGTACTGTTCAATTATGCGTTGAGCATCAAAGAAAGGGGAATTATCACATGGGACAAATTTTTCTAGTTGCAAAACCACAAAATGTGTGCAATTCCATGTGGTTTTACCACATTCATTTATGACCTGCTCTGAGTAGGCAGTAAAGGAATGTGGGGGCCTATATAAAGAAAATCCCCCAAACCTTCTTCTGATTTAGGAGCCTGCACTCATAGTTGTGGGTATTTCTCCCGTTTATTGCATCATTTGCAGCTGACACAGGTTGGAACACAAGAGAGACGCGTTTGGGCAGTCAGGCTGCCTTTCCGGACCTAACATGCGCCATATTGGAAGCTTCCTTTTAAAGCCTCAATACAATCGCAATAAAAGATGCACCCCACTTAATAGTTATTGGCAAGACACGGGCTCGTGGGCAGGTTAACAACATATCTCCTTGCACAAACAGGTTTGCATATAATGACAACACAACAGAGTAAGCCCTTTTCAAATTACATTCCTTGACAGTATCTTACTAACTGTGTTCTTTAAATTTATGCTTTACAGTTCGTTTTAGTGCAAAAAAGCCCCATTATGCCTTGTAATGTTATGTCTAAAACCAGGGCTGGATTAAAGCTAGCTTTTTTCTCTGCAGAGGTATCACAATAATGTTTAGTTAAAAATCCAGAGTTACGCATGTTTGCCAGTTTGTATAACATTTTAGCAGGCACAGTCGGTGGTGTTGTGGGACCCTACTACTGTTTGCTGGGACTGCTTTGCATCAGACACAGGAATTGGATTTTTAAGGACATCAAGTCGCCACTGTGAGTTTTAACCTCCTTTTGAACTTGGATAATTGTGTCCCTGAAATGAGTTGTTTTTGAGTAGCGAGCCAGCTGCCTTCAGAACATGTGTGCTTACAAGGAGTGCTTTGCATAAGGAATTGGTAGACAATTAGAATCTAAATACATAATCAGACTCTGCGGACCCACCTGACGGAGCGTTACCCACGGACAAGCGCAACTAATAATTTCCCTACTTTGCTGATTTTGAGATATTATATAAATGACGGATGAACGTGTACCATCACGTTTGCGTTTTGATATCTTGGATTCTGACACTACTTTGTCCTAGTTGACTGAATGTATTGCCTTGATGAAGTCTGCTGTCACTGATGCAGCTCTAGATGAAACACGTGTTGGCATAAGGGCATCTCTAAAGATGATGGAATAAAAAGACTTCTGAAACCGCGACCTCAGTCTGAAATTCTGTGTGCTTGGAGAACCTGTGATTATGAAAATGATTGTTTCCTTTTCACTACATCATTGCCAGTAGTAGTCCTGCCACTTTCATACTTAATTCGAGTTACCTTTGCTGTAGGTCACTCAGTTTTGTGGACCATGTACACTTTTATCCCACTGGTTATCTTAGTGGATGTCTGTGAGATTCAAAATGGAAGATTAGAAAATCTCTTACTGCATATTAGGTCAATTGTTTTATTTTATTCTAATAGAACATGCTATTGTGAACTTGTCATAGTTCCTAAGGGAGAGTTATATGTCCTCATAGGAGAGGATGACATTAGTACATATACTAGAAAACAAGTAAGTGATCTATCATCTATTATTGAGATCCTTGTAATACAAAAACTCAGTTAACACATATGCAACTGGTTTTCCATTTTTCATTTTTGTCGCATGATCTGTTTTGATTGTGGCCAATTGCAATTAGTTTCAGGACATTTGTCAAACTTTGCCTATTTTTTAAATGGTGGGGGTGAGATAAGAAACTCCACCTAATGGGTGGGTAAGGAGTAATGAAGTTATAATAGGAATCTGTTGCGAGGTTGCTTCTGTGGGGAGGAGAGGAATATTTATTTTCCAGCAACTAAGACGGCAGATGCCCAATTCACTGGTAGAGTAGGATTTGTACTAAATATTTTACAAAAGGTACTTCTAAAAATTCACTGTAAGAAATTGGGTTATTAGTTAAGGGGGTGAATAACACTAAGCTCAACCCCCGATAGCTATGGCATAGAGCAAACAGGCTTAACTTAGAGACAATGTGTAAATAGTTATGCAGTACTAAAACAGTAATAAAGTCAAAATGCAAAACAATACAAATCCCATAATGAATTAGAAAAATAGAGCAACATTTAATAGGCAAAATGATTCTAAAATTACAAAAATCCAATCAGGGGAACCAGCGATTTGAATTTTACAGATATTTAAGTAGGAATAGTGCCAACAAGCACAATGGGCAACAATAGTCAATGGTAGCATTAGAACAGAACCTACGCACAATTTGATGCTGACTGTGATGCAGCGCAGGTCAGATATCACAAACACATTTGTTCAGGTCAAAGATTTTTCCTCCTGACTTTAGTCTTTTATGATCCAGTCCACCACAGGAGTATACTTCTAAAGCCTCCCAGGACTTCTGGGATGGGTATGGAGTCTGACAGGATGGCAGGCAGAGTACCACTCGGGTCCAGTTGCCACTGATTATCCGGGCAGTTGCAGGAAAGATTATTGTATCCCTGTAGCTTAAAGAAGAGGTGAGTCTATTGACCCTTGGAGTCCACTTCTTTGTCTTATGTACAACAGAGTAAGCAGGTGCAGTCCTCAAGGGCTCTTCTCTGCTTGCAGAGAGCAAGATCAGTACTCTTCTGATCGTCCACAGGTCCAAGAGTGTTCTGAAGTGGGTGCCTGGAGGTGCCAAATTTATGTCTGGCATGAGCCAGTTGGTGGAAATGAACTAACCAATGGGAGTAAAGGATACAGGGGCTACTACCTCTTCCCACTTTGGGCATTTTCAAGCTGGTGAAGACTTCAGCCACACTAAACTTGGACTCTGAGGTTAGAGGTGTATGTGAGGAGTACACTATGGTAATCCTAGTGTTCTCCCACATCTAACCCTGAAGTCCAGCTTTAGACTGTCCCTGTGCACCAACAAACTTTAGAGACAGAAGTCTGGTAATACCAAAGCTGAGCTTTCAGCAACCACACAGTAGATACATATAAAGTGCTTTGGCATTCTATTTTGCTCCTTTGAAGTGTGCTCTAAATCTTATATGTACAACGTCAGCAAACCAGTCAAGCACAATGTGACATTCAAGCAGGATTTAACACTCTAGTGTCAAAGAGGATGCGCACAGCCCCACCCTGGTGGTCACCCTAAAGCAGCTGTAGGACAGCTCTGTTTCTCACTGATGTTGGTGCCTGGCTGACTAGAAGGACAAAAGGGTAGGCAGGCACAGGCTTGCGCTACATCTGCCTGTGGCACTGGAGGCCACTTTGAAGTGCACCAAGGGTCTGGGCACAGCCTCAGGCCATCTTGCCAGAGGAGGACAGCACCTCCTCACAACCAAGGTTCATTGCCCCTATTCTGGGAGCCATTCACACCTTACCACAGGGGAGCCATCATCTGCCGGGTGACAATTGCATACTTACAGAAAGGCCTCCAGAGGTTTCAGGCAGGGAAAATGTAACTTTTCTAAAGTACCTTTGCTGTATTAGATGAAATTCGACTTTACGAATAACTTGGATTTTGTTTGACTATTAAAAAGGTTCCTTCAAATATTTCTACAGCTTTTCCAAATCCAAAATTAGCATTCTAAGGTGTTATAATGTACTCCAGTGTTTCCCTATGGAAGCAGCAAGCCTTGCAACAGTGAAAATAGCTTGTATGCTTTTTCACTGTAAGGACATGCGGAATAATAAACTTCCATGTGTCCTAATTTTACATACCATGCACCCTACCCTATGAGCAATAAGGCCTGCTTTAGGGTGGCATATTATTTTTTTAAACGAAGGTTTAGGCCTGTCGAAAGAGCTCATTTTTACATGTTGAATTGGCAGTTTAAAACTACACAGCCAGGCTACAGTGGCAAGCCTGCAGTCATGTTTGCATTGTGACAAAGTGGATTGCACCATGAGTGCTATAGTCCACTGGTGACATTTACCTTACATGCTGTGAGTACCCTGTGGGTACCAATTACTAGTTACTTATAAGTAAGTTTAATACGTCAATCAGGTGTATACATATTTGATCATGTTGAAAGAAGTAGCAAACGTACTTTACCAGTGGTTAGCAGGGGTAAGTTGAACAGAATTCTATAGATAGAAAAAGTTGTGTTCAGCAGAAAGGTAAACACATTTTTAGTGACACTGCAGAAAGGGCAAATTTCCAACAGTCACCTTTTACTTTCCTAAAGCCTCTAAAAGCCATTGGTGTGAGCTTCCAACTGTCACCCACAAGCTAAATAGCCCCTTTGGTGAGGATGTGAACTTGCTCCCAGAGCTGAGACAAAGGCCTTGAATGTGGGAAAGTGTCCTGTTCCTTTGAGAGGATGACAATCTGGGCAAAGCCCAGGAACTTAATCAACTTCAAGGAGGCCTACAATGTTACAGGAAGATGTAGCTAACACCTGGGCCTGTTTTATTTGTCATTCTAGTTAGCCAGGCACGATTATTAGTGGGAGCGGAGATGCCCACAGAACTTACTTTGAGCAACCACAGATGATGGGTTGCTCATTTCCATCGGATACACCTCTAAGATGGACACAGGATCTTTGCACAGGAGAATAAATGTTCTGCCATGCTGGATTTAGGTAGGACGAGCCGCAGTGGGATTGTTTGCAGTTTAGCACATGGGAACTGCTGCAAAATTGGGTAGGTTTAACCCTGGGACCATCTTCCTTATCAGATAGGGAGTAGCCCCACCACAGGCTAGTGCCAGACATAGATATGGCATCCTTGGGCACTCTTTCCAAAACACTACTGAACCTGTGGAAGACACTAGAAGGACTGCACATGCTGTTGATACCTGCGAGGAGTCCTGAATGGCTGGACCAGATTCACTTGTACCCAAAACAAAGAAGTGGACTTCAAGGGTCAGTTGGCTGTCTTCCTTTTAAGCTGCAGGTATACAACAAGCTGCTAGATGTCCTTTTCTGAAGAGCCGAGCTGACCAGTTCCAATTGGACTTGCCGTGGACCCTGCTGGTGGCTTCTGTTGTACTAAGTATTGACCCCCAAGTGCTGTTTCTATGATTGATTTAGGAACCTTAGCTGTGTCAAAGTGTATTCCTCTAACATCCTGAGACACCTGCGACTTAGAAACATTTTAGCTCCAAAGACCTCTGGAGGACCAGGACAAACCTGCTAAGTCAATACGCCGAATGTGCACTCCAGCTGGGTAAAATATTCACTTTCCTCCCACTCTGAGATTTTCTGCAGCAGCAAATCCTGTTCAGCTGGACACTACGGAGGAGGTATGCTACCTCTTGGAACCTTATTCACCTGGTTTCAGCAAGGTGTCAAACTAGAGTAAAAAATGTACACCAATTTCAAATGTTCAGGACCCAACGCACTAAATCCACATCTTATGAGACTTCTGGATGTGGCATATTTCTTTAGATCAGCTCATAATCATATTACAGTCCTCTGTCCCCTTCTACTGTGCCAACCTAATTAATGTGCTCCCCATCAGAGGTAATAAAGTACTCCCTACACAAAAAAAGTAATTTGATACAGGCGAATGGGCTATTAATAGTGCGGAATGCGACGGCGCCTACCAAAGTCACGCAAAATGTATCAGTTACAAAAATCAAAGTGGTGCTACAAGGAAAGGGAAAGCCCTCAACCATTAACAAGGGAATAAAAAGACCCACAATAGATACTCTTATGTGCCTGTGCACACACATTCTTGAATAGAGACGTATAGTACTGTCCAGTTATATCAACATAAGAGTGAAAAAATGTTCATGACACTCCAACTTCCAACATAAGATAAAACATATGGCACACTCCAGATTGTTCATATTCGTTAGTTAAAAAAGTAATTATCAGTGATTGACTCAGCTTCTGGGAATTGAAGGGGTGAGGAGGAAATCTGCATTTGATAACACGCTTGCCACACTGCATATGGCCTGTGACAGCCCAGGCCCACTAAAACCCAGGGGAGGGACAGACCTCCTGAGCCAACACAGTAGGGGCTCACCTTTGATGTTTTGGTGGAAGGGATCTGGCAATAATATCAGATAGAGGCTGGGGCATTCAGAAGAGCAATTTCTGGGGAAAGCAATGAACCACTCGGATGGATTATCCCAGAATTCTGTGCAGGAGGTTTGGGACGGGGAGGAGGGATCATGTGGCATCGTAGGAGTGGCCAAGGTTGCGTGGTATCTAGAACTTCTCACCCCACCTGCACAAGAATGAGAAGACTATGGACCCGGGATGCAACAGTGGTGAAAATGATGCACAGCTGGAAAGAGAAGCCACCTGATGTTATGAAAGCTGCACTCAAGACTTTATCACCTGCTGACCTCCAGGCCTAGGAGGGGCCTCTCCAGGTCCAGCAGTGCTGGCCCCCTTATTCCCACTGAGGTCCACATAGGGGAAGTCCTGGCTTCCACTGCCCTCTCACAGGTGCTTTGCAGAACAGCCAGGAGAATCTGTGGCCTGGGGTGTGCAGGAAGGAAGGTGCTCTTCTGGCTGGTGTGAAAGGGCTGTGAAAGATGACCCCAACAGCATTAGAGGAGAACTAGAAGCCAGGCAGACAAGAAGGCTGAAGTAAATAGTGTTCCCTTTTATTTTAAGGGTGATGCACTGGTGATTCATAACATGCGGTCACTCTTATTAATGTGGCACCCTGAAAAAGCCAGTAGGTCAGCCTTATATATATGAATGTGGTGACTCCTTGACAAAGCCACTAGTCCTACCTTGTTTAACATGACACCTCATTATATTGTGATTTTGCATATGGTATAGGTGGGGGTGTATTGTGATCATGAGGTTCAGGACCCACTAGGGGTGTAATTTAATATGAAGGTGTCAGCAAAGGTATTTTCATCTACCTGATGTATATGTTTGTAAATTAATGCATAGTATTTAGTGGTGTATGTGTAATAAACTGTTTCTCCAATTCAAAATAAAAAGCAATGTCTGGACAGCAATTTATTGAGTGTTGTTGCGTGCCAGCAAATTTGGATACCTACCCCACACCACCTCCCCTGCGTAGGCCTTGGACTGCTCTGCTTCGCTACCTTGAGAGAGTTAAGTGCTATAATGAGGTACTTGGTTCCCAGCAAAAAGACAACTGCAGACTTGTTACTTGCATAGGAATTCACAACTAATAACCCAATTTCTTACAGCAACTTTGCATACAAATCCGTTTCCTCCTCCCTCTCTTCTTAGAGATTTTTTCTGTCCTGACAGAGGTTCCAATTAAGCACTCCCTATGTGCTGTCTCCCTGCATCCATCATCAGTAGAAGGATCTCCTTCTCTCTACCTTGCTAAGAGAGTGAAATGCCTATAGCCATCAGCTATAAGAAATCCCTGCTGATTGTAAATACTGCTGTGCAATTACCGTGGACAGTAAAAACATACAGCTTGCAGAACTCATGCTGGAAGTGGTTATCTCCCTTAGTGACCTGAAGAAACCTCTGGGAGGACCAGTGAATCAGAGTGTGCACATATGTGTCTTGCAATATTACTGTCGACATAACATTCCCTTGTGAAGCATGAGGGATAATAGTCTGCAGGGACACATGTTCAAATTTACAACAGGGATGAGCCATGAACTCGTTTCATGTCCAGAATTGGGCACTCACCCCCAGCAGGCATCAGTGCCATAAAGGGTCTGGAAAAAAGTCCAGTACACCATTGATGGTTTAATAGCCAGACCAGAGCCGTCTTTTCCACAAGAGAGAGGATGCCTGGAGCAGAGCAAAGCACTTTTCTTTCTTTATTGGCTCAGTAAATGCATTTTACTAGAGATCTATAGACAGTGGCAACAGGTAAGGTACAGGGGTGGCGAAGTGGTTGAATAAAAAAAAAAAAGCAATCTCTTCCCTCTTCTCACAGCGTCTCTCCTCTGTCTCTCCCGTGTTGAGTGAGTCTCTTCCAGGAAGCACTCAGGCTCCCCACAGCCAATTACAACACTGCAATGCAGCATTGTAATTGGTAAGCACCCAGGCTTCCCTGAGCCAACCACAATGCTGCAATGCAGCGTTCTAATTGGTCTGAGTTCGGCGCTCAGCCTGGGAATGGGGGCCTGGGCATGTTCTCCATGCAGGCTGTAATGCAGCCCGCATGGAGAACATGCGAAGTGCGCAGACTGTTTGGCCTGCCCAAGAGTGACGGTCAAACATTCATGCGCACTTTACAGAGAGCACAACCACTCCTCCTTCCCGATGTCATGGGAGCCAAGCCCCGCCCACCCTAGTCTGATGATACGAAAAATAAAATGATAATAACTTCAGTTATGATCATTTAATTTTTTTGTTTACACTGCACCATGGGAAGCCACGGCATAATTTGACATTTGCCATTTTCTCTGTTGTCTAAATGTAGGTCAACCAGCAAATTTATTTACTTGAATATTTTTTGATTATTCCTGTTGAAAATTACTTAAATACGTTTCTCATATAGAGATGTTGGCACCTTCTGTCACAAATGGACATATCTCAGCAGATTGCCAGCACAAATGTAAATTTTTTTTACCGAAAACTATTTTCTACTCTACTTCACAGTTTTATTTCGCAGCAATGATGCTTAACATTTCTAGATCCATTTCAGTTTTATAGCTCGTTATGTTTTATAGCTCTAAACAGGCTGTAATGAAAATATTTTTATTTACATTCTGGAAGAGTAAACTCTAAAGCGCTTGCAATTACTTGTGCGCTGTGTCTGAACAGTTTTATGCTGTATCTGCATTTTTTCATTTCCCGATCTAATTTTGCCTCTCTTCCATTTAGTTTTAAGTGAAAGCAAAATGTATCCTGGTATTGACTTGTGTAGATGGCATTTATTTTTTTATTGATTTATTTGTTCGTCATTTTATATAGTGCGAACGTGTCCGATTGGCATTTGCCCTCGTGCATTTGTTATATCTTTATAAGTTGCCCATTCAATCAATCATGGGCATTACAGCACTTGACAAGAGAGCTGGTAGTCATACATATCAGAGATCGTTCCATAAAAATAACAGTTGCGATTCCAGGAAAAGGGATTCGACATTCCTTGAACCCCGTTGGGTGGCAAGATTTTCAGCTTTCTAGCCAGACCGGGGCACCCAAGTTGTGAGGAGCTTTGTGCTAGGTTGTGATGCGTGCCGTCTCAAATTGAGGTCTTGCTTCGATGAGGAGTCTTTGTAGGGAGTGCAGGACAAGGATGATGTCATGAAACTTCCTGTGGCCTGTGGCAACCGGGCAGCTTCATGAAGTACTGTTCTCAGGGGTGTTGAAATAGCTTTTGGTGACAGCAGAGTAGTAACTTTCCGTGCTCCAGTCTGGAAAGGACTAGCGCTTGGACTAGGGGCTTGAATCCTGCTCTGGAATAACTTGTCAAAGGCTCATAATCATTTTAGCTGTGGCGGGTGTTCATGGACGTGGTTAAAATTTGTTTCAGAAGGTTCCAGGGGGCGCAAAGAAAAATCCCAGAGATTTAGCAGTATCCAAAACAGCATGTTTGCAGTCTAAGGGAGAATAAGATTCTAGCCGTTCTTAGATGGGAAGATTACATTTTTTTGTGTGAAATCAGTAAGAACTCCGGGGCATATCATCAAGGACCGGCGATAATTATCGCTAAGCGCACTTAGCGCTAGGATAATTATCGCCGGCTAACGTGGAATTTTATCCCTGAGATAGTGTGCTATTAGCAACGCTTATCTCAAAAGCGATAAAATTCCAAGCGCTAACTGCCAAATGTGAGATTAACGCTGGAAATCCAGCGATAATCTCACAAAGTTTGGCGATAGCTTGATGATAGGGCAAGGCATACTTAGCCATGATATCCACCTTACATAGGAAATCATGGCTAAGTCAGTCTTGAAGCAGGCGTAAGGAAAGTAGCGATAACAGAGGTTATCGCTACTTTGCTTGTCGCTCTGCAGGTTAGCGTGCCCATTGATAATTGGAGAAAGGTCGCTTAGCGACATTTCTCCAGTTACGTCAGGGCAGGAATGCCCACTTTGCATCTCATTAGAGATGCAAAGATGGGCGTTCAGAAAACAGGCACTAATGCAAGTTTTCACGCGATAGCGTGACCTTGCTGATTAAGCGATAAAATTATCGCCGCTTTTCGTCCGAAAACGGATGCAAAAGCGGCGATAATTTTTTATCGCCTCGTTGATGATATGCCCCTCTGTCTTTGAGTGATAGTTTGCCATCCATTTGGGGACTATGTCCATAGTTTTTCCCAGTAGGATGATGTTATTTGGGGAAAAAGTCTTCACATATACTAGGGTATCATCTGCATATTGGTGAGACAGAATTCCTGAGCTTCTCAGAATCTTTTCAAGAGGTTCTAGATACAGATTGAACAGGGTTGTATGTAGGATCTAACCCAGAGAGACTCATTGTTCAAGGTAGATTATGTTAGAAACAGAGCTACCTATTTTCACTATTTGCAATCGGTTTGACAAGCAAGAAGTAAACTAGTTCAGAACTGCACCATCTAGTCCCATCGGTTCTCCTAAAATGTAAATCAGCATACAGGGTAGACTATATTGGAGCAACCAAAAGGTCCAATAAATCAAGAAGACAGGAGTTGCCTGCCGAAAGGAGGAGGGAATTGTCGACAATTTGCAGTAGAGCAGTTCCTGAGCTACATCCCTGCCTGAATCCTGAATGGTGTAGTGTATCAATGGGGGGGGGGGAAAGAAGCAGTGGTCCACTCAGCTTCCAAAGGTTAGTACAACAATATCAGGGTAGGGGGAATGGACCACTTGTCCTGTGCACCAGGGTCTTTTAGTTTACGTGGTTGGTCATCCTTAAAAAACCCTCATATACGTACACTGGCGTTAGGCGGTATATCTTGATTCTCCGCCGTCGTGTATCGTAATAGCATGATCATTGGGCTTTTTTTTGTCCAAATGCTAACCTCCCCATGGAGGAAGACCAACTGGTTGTGCAGTAGTGGTCAGAAATATCAGAACGAGGGTGTGCTCGTGCTCAGTGAACTGTGATGTTTAAAATTCCTAATGTCAAATCCCGTGTCCTTTATTCTTGAGATACATGACAGAGGGATATTAAAAAATGGTGGTCGTGCATGTGAATAAACTTGATTATTAGTTTAATGCACTGGTAAGGGTCTAATGTGATCTGGTCAACATGTTTCAGCCTCATGCAGGGTCTAGAGGCTTTCGTCAGGACCAAAATGGATATGAGGGAGCAATTTTTGGCTCTCCACAGGTATTCTAGAGGTGGATATTCGTACTCACCACCTTCTTTTTCGGGGAGTCAGACCGATTGTATCTGTTCCTGTAAAGACAATCATGAATTTTATGACAGCCTAACATAATACTGGTATATGTACCGTGCTAAAACGATATTCAAGTGCTATTTACTCCGTTTACACCAAAATCATTAGTAGATTGTCGTGCACAACATTCGCGCCTTTATTTACTCAGCACAGGGTGCATGTTTAAATTAAAATAGCTAAATACGGAAGGGTTTAGTAAACGTTATCTCGGTTCTCTTAGTGGCATGATGCATATTTGTCGGGGTGTGTTAAAAAAGCCGCTGTGGTAGTGCGGTTAGTCTATCATTATTTCTCTCATGAATGCTCGTCGTCTGATGATAAAGCGAGCCGTTATGGTTGAATGATTGATCTATCGTAATTTCTCTCATAAACGGCTCGTCGTGTGATGATAAAAAGCTTAAATTGTAGTGAATGGGAAGGTAATTACGTAAACCCGCGTGGACTTACAGCGTCGCCGTTTGTTTATACAGCGTTAAAAATCAGAACTTAAAAAACAAAGTGGGGTAGTCAGTTACCTTGTTTCACAAGTTGGACATCTTCCTTCAGGGTATCTGTCAGTTAGGTGAAAGCCATTTGCTGCAGGAAAGGGGAAATAGTTAGGTTACTTTACTCACTGGTTACCGCGACGTGGAGACTTGCCTCGGCGTCGCTTACCGGCTACTCCGGCAGAATCGCTTGTTCTGACTCTGACGTTTTCCCTGGGTTAACGTGCTCCCGGTTGGGCTCACGTTACATAGACCGGCTCTCTTGAGATCAAAGTAGGACTAATCGGTCCTGGTTGGCCTTCGTGATGGTACTCGTGGTTGGCATGGTTGCTTGTTAGGGATAAATATATGGGAGATATACGCGTGTGAAGATTGGAATTATTAAAATTACTTTATCTTCATGTCATATTTAATAGCGCCAACAGAATAGAAATTTCTCGGTCATGGTTAGCATGGTCAGTGGCACTGATGGTAGGCAACGTAGTTTTTGGCAATTTGTATGCTGGTAGCCAGTTTAAGCGTCGATGGTGCACTACGACCAGTATGTGCAGTTGTTGAAGCTGACACTTTCTGCATCTTGATTACCATATTCATGGTGCTTCAAAAATGATTCTTGTTGGTACTGAGTGTGATGATGTCATCATATGTATTGTTATGTTCGGAGTCTAGGGGTTGTCAAGGACCTTTTCATTGGGTCTTCTGTATTCGATGATTCTTACCACATGAGTGTATTCCTGATGAGTAGTCGTCACTGTCACTTATTAAGGGCGTGCCAAGGTATGGAATCATTCAGACCTTCTTTGTCTGTCTTGAGACGATGGACCCAGCGTTGTTCCTTTTCAAAAAGTACGCGCTCAACATTGTGGCCTTTAAACATTTGGGTCTCTATGATTACCCAGTGTAGGTCTTCTGCGGTATGATTGGCTTCAATATAGTGTTTACTCATTTGCGTTGTTGCTCTATTGCATGTGATGTTACTTCGATGCTCGATGATCCGCTGTTTGACCTTCCTGCACGTCATACCTATGTATCTAAAGCCACATGGGCAGACAATCATGTACACCACATGGGTGGTGTTACAGTTCGTATGGTGACGTAGTTCCCATTTTAGGTTAGGGAGTAGTTGTAGGGTCTTGGTCACTTTTGTGAGCTTACATACTGAACATGTGCCGCAAGGGTAGTGTCCCACTATTGGACTCAAATTCCATACTGTTGTTAAGGTTTCCCTTGAGATGATGTTTCTAGGTCTTGTGTGGACCAAAATGTCTTTGATATTTTTGGTTCTCCTATGGGCAAATCTCGGTTTAGGCCATTTCAATGTGTTCGAAGTCAAGATTCTCCAGTTTTTGTTAATGATTTTCTTCACTGCGTTTGATTCGGTGTTGTAAGTTGTAACACACGTGAGGAGATCTTTTGGTTCTTCTCTCTGCACAGTAGAAAGTAGATTCTCTCTGGGCTGATTGCGGGCTCTTTTCTGACATCTTTTTATAGTCTTGATTGGATAATCCCTCTTCTTGAGTTGATCCTCTAGACCTCTTGCTTGTTGTTTATAGTCATCTAGGTTACAAAACACATTTGGTCCACACAAGACCTGGAAACATCATCTCAAGGGAAACCTTAACAACAGTATGGAATTTGAGTCCAATAGTGGGACACTACCCTTGCGGCACATGTTCAGTATGTAAGCTCACAAAAGTGACCAAGACCCTACAACTACTCCCTAACCTAAAATGGGAACTACGTCACCATACGAACTGTAACACCACCCATGTGGTGTACATGATTGTCTGCCCATGTGGCTTGAGATACATAGGTATGACGTGCAGGAAGATCAAACAGTGGATCATCGAGCTTCGAAGTAACATCACATGCAATAGAGCAACAACGCAAATGAGTAAACACTATATTGAAGCCAATCATACCGCAGAAGACCTACACTGGGTAATCATAGAGACCCAAATGTTTAAAGGCCACAATGTTGAGCGCGTACTTTTTGAAAAGGAACAACGCTGGGTCCATCGTCTCAAGACAGACAAAGAAGGTCTGAATGATTCCATACCTTGGCACGCCCTTAATAAGTGACAGTGACGACTACTCATCAGGAATACACTCATGTGGTAAGAATCATCGAATACAGAAGACCCAATGAAAAGGTCCTTGACAACCCCTAGACTCCGAACATAACAATACATATGATGACATCATCACACTCAGTACCAACAAGAATCATTTTTGAAGCACCATGAATATGGTAATCAAGATGCAGAAAGTGTCAGCTTCAACAACTGCACATACTGGTCGTAGTGCACCATCGACGCTTAAACTGGCTACCAGCATACAAATTGCCAAAAACTACGTTGCCTACCATCAGTGCCACTGACCATGCTAACTATGACCGAGAAATTTCTATTCTGTTGGCGCTATTAAATATGACATGAAGATAAAGTAATTTTAATAATTCCAATCTTCACACGCGTATATCTCCCATATATTTATCCCTAACAAGCAACCATGCCAACCACGAGTACCATCTCGAAGGCCAACCAGGACCGATTAGTCCTACTTTGATCTCAAGAGAGCCGGTCTATGTAACGTGAGCCCAACCGAGAGCACGTTAACCCAGGGAAAACGTCAGAGTCAGAACAAGCGATTCTGCCGGAGTAGCCGGTAAGCGACGCCGAGGCAAGTCTCCACGTCGCGGTAACCAGTGAGTAAAGTAACCTAACTATTTCCCCTTTCCTGCAGCAAATGGCTTTCACCTAACTGACAGATACCCTGAAGGAAGATGTCCAACTTGTGAAACAAGGTAACTGACTACCCCACTTTGTTTTTTAAGTTCTGATTTTAAACGCTGTATAATCAAACGGCGACGCTGTAAGTCCACACGGGTTTACGTAATTACCTTCCCATTCACTCCAATTTAAGCTTTTTATCATCACACGACGAGCCGTTTATGAGAGAAATTACGATAGATCAATCATTCAACCATAACGGCTCGCTTTATCATCAGACGACGAGCATTCATGAGAGAAATAACGATAGACTAACCGCACTACCACAGCGGCTTTTTTAACACACCCCGACAAATATGCATCATGCCACTAAGAGAACCGAGATAACGTTTACTAAACCCTTCCGTATTTAGCTATTTTAATTTAAACATGCACCCTGTGCTGAGTAAATAAAGGCGCGAATGTTGCGCACGACAATCTACTAATGATTTTGGTGTAAACGGGGTAAATAGCACTTGAATATCGTTTTAGCACGGTACATATACCAGTATTATGTTAGGCTGTCATAAAATTCATGATTGTCTTTACAGGAACAGATACAATCGGTCTGACTCCCCGAAAACGAAGGTGGTGAGTACGAATATCCACCTCTAGAATACCTGTGGAGAGCCAAAAATTGCTCCCTCATATCCATTTTGGTCCTGACGAAAGCCTCTAGACCCTGCATGAGGCTGAAACATGTTGACCAGATCACATTAGACCCTTACCAGTGCATTAAACTAATAATCAAGTTTATTCACATGCACGACCACCATTTTTTAATATCCCTCTGTCATGTATCTCAAGAATAAAGGACACGGGATTTGACATTAGGAATTTTAAACATCACAGTTCACTGAGCACGAGCACACCCTCGTTCTGATATTTCTGACCACTACTGCACAACCAGTTGGTCTTCCTCCATGGGGAGGTTAGCATTTGGACAAAAAAAAGCCCAATGATCATGCTATTACGATACACAGCGGCGGAGAATCAAGATATACCGCCTAACGCCAGTGTACGTATATGAGGGTTTTTTAAGGATGACCAACCACGTAAACTAAAAGACCCTGGTGCACAGGACAAGTGGTCCATTCCCCCTACCCTGATATTGTTGAATCCTGAATGGACCAGGTCCAAGAGGTTATTTTTCTGGACATGGAGTACCAGTTGTGAGGCCACACAGCTTTCAAGCACCTCTGGTAGGAGTGGAAGTGAAACTGTAGGGCAGAAATTGTTCAGGCCACTAGTGCCAGTGGAAGGTTTGTTTAAAAGGGAAGCAACCTGACTGATCTTCAAGATCTTCATGAAAATACCTTGCTCCAGTGATACATTCACCAGAGAAGTCCAGTAAGGTAACAGCATTTCCTTGCTGACAGAACCAGGCAGTGCTTCCGAGAGGTGATTAGATGGTTTGACCTTTATTATAGTATTGAGTAAGTGTTATTCAAAATTGTATCAAAGTTACTAAGTCCATTGGGCTTTGCAGGTCAACTCAGTGTCAACAGAGAACTCTGATTTTGGAATAAGAGATTGTTCAACTGGCTTTACTTTCTCTGGGAAGAGGTTGGCAAATTCCTCACATTTGGTTTCTGGTGCAGGGGCCATGGTGATGACATAATAATTGTTTGCCTCTTCAAGAATGTCAAACAGAATTTTTGAGCATTTTTAGAAGCATCTAGAAGAGATTTGATGTAAGAGGATTTTGCTCTGAAAATATTCAATTTGGAATTTCTTTTATCATTAGATTGGGAGGGTGATTGTGTCTAAATTTTCTCAATAAGTCTTAGTGGTTTTCTTTCTTTTATTAAAATGCATTTGATATTCTGCCAGTTATAAATGTTTCACTATCATTATCTGCAGTACAATATTGGTGCTTCTAATGTATAAACCACGTTCTAGAATCATGTCTATGAGCTCTCAGTATCAAACCAAATTCAAGTTGATGTGAACAATTTCTCTTATGTCATCTTCAATGCTATTCAAAAATAGTTTCAAAGTATTCTATTTAAATATAAAAGTCTAACTTGACAAACATATCTGTCAATATTAAAGTGTTTGATCCCAGACAATGATCAAATGGATTTTGTCTTCCAAACAGAGAGATGACATAAACTCTGGGGGCCTATTAACAAAACGTAGGATGCATCTTTTTTATGTACATTTGGAGCATCATTATTGTGCAGGTGAATATTTACTGGAATCAGGTTCTTATTTACAGATGCAACCTGCCTATAGGACAATAATGAGGGTGGTAGCGCAGGTGTTAGAGATGTTCTTGCAGTCCTGTTTTTAATTAATACTAAGGCAGTGGGGATATTTTACTGCTTTAGTATTAACCGACATCCATGAGAAGAGTAAAGGGACAGATAGGGGCCTGCTTATGTTAGTGGGCCGGATGCAAGAGGCACGTGGACAACATTTCCTTGGATGTGCCCCTATGGAGAGGTGTGGGGGTGAAATAAACCCAGTACTTAGGGTAGCCTCCTTCTTCCAGGCCATTACAGACAGTATTTTAGTCCAGAACTTTCATGTGATTCTCTAATGCATTCTAGGTGTTGTAGTCTTAAGACACCTGAAAACAATGATTTGTGTGTGAATGGGTCTAGGCTGGAGACAGTGTCATTGATGGCCTAGAGTGAAGAGGTCACGCTACCTGTACATAAACCTCAGGCCCTTAATGCAGGCCTGCCAACTCACAAGTGATTCAAATAATTTATATTAGGTTTTTAGGTTGTACAATGCTGTGTTACATAGTAAAACATTTCAACAAGCATTTTTTTCACTGTAAACTTTAGGAGAAGTCTCAGTAGAATGATATTAAATGACTTCTAATATATGATGTCCATTTTTATCAACCAGTGAATAGCTTTGAGTCATAAATATTTGGCTGAGCCAGGTTTATACTTCATTTTTTGCTTATGGTACTCTATCAGCAAAGTTGTGTGATCTAAATTCGATTAGGTACTGCTGAATTTTTCAGACCTCCATCATTGGACAAGAGAAGGTTGGTAAACTTAGGAGACTGCAAGGTGCCATTGTGGGTCCTATAATATTGCAGATATTTTCACTATCGCTCAGTGAAGAGACCACATCACATGGTGAACACTGGATGAGCTGGAAACTCTTGCCCTGAGTGGCTTTCAAGCTCACGTGTGAAGTGTCTACCCTGCATATAACTGATCGACTAAAGCTTCTAAACCAGCCTCCCACATCCACAGACCGATGAGGCTGCTTCGGATGTTTTTGTTAGTGTTTTGGGAGCTGGCTGGTTATCAGTGGGTGCAAAGGTTGTGTCCAGCACAAAGGTCTCCCCTTTTGCTGGCTCCACCACTACCAAAGCTATTTAGGCTGTGATGGACCATGGTCAGTGACCATTTCTCCTCACCCACCCCTTCCACTGACACTCTTCTACACTCTCTCATACAGAAATGTAATCACATTTTGGCATGTCTGTGCAGTTCTACTGTTGTGCAGGTTTTAAAATGTAGACAAGAAACACAGGAGTCATCTGACTGCATTGTCTCTGCACATGTCCTCAACTTGGTGGGGACTCAAACGAGAGAAGGGTGTTCCAGGAGGACACAGATTGTTTCCCAGCTCTAGATCCACCCAAGGACACACATTTTGGATTGAGCAAAATATCGGTGCGGAATTCAATGTGAATACATGCAATGCATTGTACGCATGTGGAAGTATGCACGCACACATTTTGCTTGTTTCCCAATCTTCAAGCACACAGATTAGACAAAACGTGAATCTGATACTGTGTGCTCAGTTTTAATTCACCTAAACGTATCTGCTTTCTTGGTTACATTCCTGTCACGACTCATCCTCTACATTTGGTCAGTTATTGACTTTCATTTGGTAATTTAATATTTCTGGACCCTGATGTTCTGGCTTTGTTATTTGCAAGATGGCATATATTCTCATAGTTACTTTTAATACTAGAATATGATCCGTTAAGAACAAATCCTATTACTAGTTAAGTAGAATTCACTTTTAAATTCTTTTATACAATGTTCATCAAATATTGCCTTTTGTCGTGAAAATTTCCACTATGCTGTTTACAATTCTTAATGTAAACAGTTCTTAATGTAAACCACAGACATGCACGGCATCTGGGCTTTCACCTCACTTTCCAGCTGCAGTGCACTCATCTACATTCAAGTGTATTCCATCACATGCCTCTGTAGCTAGAAACACATTTTTTCTGTAGCATGCATGATGTATAAGCAACAGAATCATGAATAAAACAAAATATAAAGTTACTTGTCACCTCTTTCCAATAACTTAAGAAACTTCGGTTTTGTTGCAATATTTACATTTTGATGCTAGTTGGGATTACGCCAGAAAATACAGGTATTCAGAATGTTCCCCAAAAGCAGGTCTGTGCAGATAATAATCACATAGAAAGTAACCAGGTCACCTTTCAGTGCTCTCAAACATATACACTTGAAATCACTTTTCATCAATGATGCAAAGGGGCCCTGTCTTTCATTCCAGTGTAATCCAGAAAAGAGTATAGTTAAGTGGAAATGTATAATTGAAAACACAAATCAGAGAAATAAATGTCATCAGAGGTAGGAAAATAAAGCAAAGAATGCTGACAGTATTAGGGTTAAGGACAGAATTTGGGTCGGATGTAGACGCAGAGTAAATATTACACTCATTTTTAGTGCTTGATTAGTGTCATTGTAAGGGGTAGGCTGAAAAACTGAGACGGGTAGGTTAAGGGGATAGATAGGGTCACGGTAAGATCAGTGTAAAGATAAGTGTAAACATCCAGGTTAAGATTGTGGTCAGATTTAGGGTTAGGTTAATGTGGGAGTGATAATTAGGGGCAATGCTAGGGTCAGAGTCAGGAATAGTGTAAGGATAAGAACAAGGTTTGACCAATATCGTAGTTTTATGATTCGCTGTAAAATCCAAAGTCATGTTATCGGATGTGGTTAGCAGTACTGATAGGATTCAAGGTATTTTTAAAACATATTTGAAAGAGTATAAAAGAACATGTTGCAAAAGAACGATGGATTTCACAAAAGACAAATACAATTTTTCAATGAAACGGTTTCAACCAAGTGATAATCACTAAAATGTTCATTTCAAGTTTAGCAAAATCTGACTTTTTCTTTGAAACGGTGTGCCATGTAAATACATCTCTGAACACGCTTTAAAGACTCTCTTGAATATGGTAAAGGAGGAAGTAACCCAAGACTTGTCAAGTTGACCACGCAGATTGAACAATTAAGGGGGCATATTATCAAGAAACGGCGTTAAAATTATCCCCTCTTTAGCAGCAGAAAACTGCCGCTAAAGCGTTGATAATGGGCTTGATGATATGCCCTTAAGAATTCCCATAGAAGCCCATGTTCACACCAGAACATGGGCTTCTGCAGCATATTATCAAGCCCATTACCTCCGCTTTAGCTGCAGTTTTCTGCCGCTAAAGCGGCGATAATATTAACGCCGTTCTTGATAATATGCCCCCAGATTCGTAAGAAGAGCAGGTGTTGTTAGGCATGACTAGAAGGAGGTGGTTGTTTGATTGAAAGGTTTTAGGGAGTAGTAGTGGGCTCTGTTGTGAGACACTTGATGAGGTGCTGTGCTGTGAGTGGTCCTGAGGGTCATGGTAAGTTGTCTGTTTACACCGCAGTCTTCATGTCAACTGCAAGTAACCGAACTCCATCAATGACTAAATTAAATGACTGACAGAGTAAAACCGGTTTCTCTAAGAAGTCGCTTGGTTCACCCTTCATACCTTAGCCTAAGCAGCAAGGTGTACTCAAAGATGTAAAAGTGTTAACGCCTGAAGCTTAAATACAGTTCTTAAGCAGGATTGTTCTTTGAGAGTGAGGTTGTATCGATTGATTGACATGTGAGCTCTGGCTAAATGTCTGACAAGAAGCTTTGGACACAGATAGATATACCATCATTCAGCAATGTAAAGACACCCCACGGTTCAGTTCTCAGGCAAGACAAAAATTTGTGTATTCATTGTCCTTGTAACAACTCCTTCTTGGGGGTTGTATGATGGAACCACAAATGCCTAAATCACTACCATGACTGTGTCATTACCACACATTCCTTTAGTACGCATGTCATTACAACGACTTGCCTTAGGGGGGCAGTGGACGTTGAAATTGTATAATTTACTTTTCCAAATCCATTTGGTGTATCAGTAGGGAAGGTGGTGGGCTTCAAATCCAACACCAGTGCAACTCCGTGTCCGCTGAAGCAAGTCCTTGTAACGACTTGTGTGCTAAAGGAATACATTGTAACAATGCATTCAATATAGTGCCCGAGTTGTAAAGGCACTACGTGGTTTAGACTGCGTGCTAATGGGTGTTACCCCTTCCTGGTATGTTTGGTAACATTTGTAAAATTATGCATTCTTTCTACTGTAGACAAAACTATGAAAAACACTTGCTAATGCCAGAACACAAATATCATGACTTAAACTCCCTATGGCCCGACTCCATCTTAGCTCATGGAGGCCGCCATCTTCTTTAGCTTAGACAATGGACATTTTAATATTCTTTGAATTAGGCAGCAACATCGTCATGTCTGCCTTTAGATACACATGTCACAAGACTGTATCTTTCTATGAACTGTAATATCATCAACTTCTTCAACTAATAACATCGGTACAACATATAAGGCAACATTTGTCTGAGTCAAATGTCTACTCCTCAACATGTCAAGGTTAAATATGAACACAAACAGAAATATAACCAAAATGATATAGTCTTAATTGTTTTTGCCTTATATGTTCATAGGGAAACATCTGAGAATCAAACCTTGATGCACATAATCTATATCAGACATTCCTAAACTTATGTCAGAAGTTCCAATTTCTGATAAGATTTAGGATATAAGGACTGCCACTTGACCACTTGTCAAAAGAGGTCTTTCACCCAGATTATCACCCGAGATTCTGCCAGAGATGGTCTCACCTGCTCCCAGTGCACTTCACACTTTGCAGATGATACATCTCGCCTGAGGCAGATAAAGCCAAGTCCTGCAGGAAGACAGACGGACTGCTGCCGCCGTTGGGGTTTGCCCTTCTCGGTAAACACTTTCTTTATGCCTCCGCTGACAAAGACAGCCTTTGCAATCTACAAGGTATGCAGTGCGTCTCTTCTCCCTAAGAAACGCTACACTGCAATTTAGCCTGCCTTTTATGCTGTCATAGTATAGCACATAGAACTAGATGTTATGGTGTTAGGTCCTGGATAACACTTTAAATGACATTTTAGCAATGCTAGAAATGTTCATTATATTTTTGTTATTTATATCGTGTTTTACTGCTGCTTTTATATTATTCTCTGTGTCCTCTTGATGTTTTTATAATATTCTAGATAATTGTTTTAGATGTACAAATTGTTCCTGTAGTAATAACTATTTTTAATTTAAAAGTGTTTATTCTTCTTGGTACACAGTGTGTGATTCTGTGACTAACAAAATAAGTTTTGTTGCTGTGTCCATGGGAACCGTGATCCCTTTATGGGATTGCTAGTAACCCAAAAGCAATAGTACTATGTCAAATACACAATGAATAATGTTTTGCAGGTCTAAAATATTTTGCCTTTCACATTCATGTCTGGTGCATTGAAACAAGTTCACCCTTGTCATCCATGGATGAGAAAGCATCCCTTGTAGAGTTATGCTACAGACGTAACTTATGCAACAGTTGATGCCCAACCTGGAGCTCGTATGCTATGTTACACCTTGAGTAATTTACACTTATCACACACATTTGTACCATTATTGTCATTACGGAGATGTCCATAGTACTCATGGTTACCTCCTATAGGAAATAAGCGTGAGGAAGATGGCCCTGATCTCCTGCAATTACCTGTAATAGCAAGGTCGGATTCGCTTTCCGACAGCTGGAACGCAGATTGCTCCTACAAAAGAAACAGAAAGGAGATAAACATTACATATCCCACAGTAACCCAAGCCTATCCCGTGTCGCAACAGGCAGGTGGAGACCCAAGAGGAGAGAACCAATCACGGGGGTGCAAGGGAGGAGAAGCAGGATGGAGACCAGGAAGTTGAGAGAGCTTGAAAGCAAAGAAGGGCTAAGCAGGAGGGAACCAAGAACTCGGCCAGAAACACGGAGCGACAGGAGTATTCCGCCGAAGCCCCAAAAGCCAGTCGGACTAGTCCTGTGCCGTTGGAGAAGGTGGAAGAAGACACCAAGGCAGAGGAAGCCCCTTAGAAGTGGAGCGAGGAATGGTGGAGCCCACTGGAGGATGCTGAAGAGGGGCCGCAACTCTGGAGAGTTGGAGCAGAGCAGGTAAGTCAGTGCGGGATGGGTGGGCGACTTATTGGGGCAGAAGGGAGGTAGAGGTAGGGCAGAAGTTGGGAAGCACAGACCAGTTTCAAAGAAGAAAAGACTTTTCCTGTATTGAGGCACTTCACCCTATTGGAAAACCATCTCCAAGGAGAGAGAAGTAACAGAGAGAGGAAACGCTGAAGCCTAGTTTCCAAAGAAAATAAGATGCAAATATCTAGTTCACTCTACGTGGAAAGAACGTAGAGACCACCCGTATTTAGGGAATTTGCTGGTCCTAAATTTTGTTGTTATGTTTGACTTTTCATAAAAGAGAAAGAATAACCTCTGTGTTTATTTGAGCACTCCTGTCCCTTACCTCACCTCCTCCAAACCTCCCATAACCATAAACCAAACGAGCAATGACTCTGGAAGTAGGTGTGGTGGTGGGTGTGTTAAAGACCTCTGAAGATTATAAAAGTTGTTTTTGCTGCTGTTTGCCTCTCCTTCTGTGAGCCTCCAGGAGGTGTTATCCATAAGAAGGGGAACCTTGAAGAAAAATAGAACATTACCTCATAGTGAATTTGTACTGAACCATCCTGACCATCAATTAATGTTTATTTCAAAACTTCATTAAAGACATCCCCGTCAAGAGATATATTCGGCCTCCAGGTCTGTTTATCCACCCAGCCCTCCCAAAATAAGGAAGCACTGATTTCCATATGTTCTTCAAAACAGACTCATAAAAGGCTATTCCACAATCTGTGGGTTTTCTACTTCTTTGATTCCAATTACATATTGAATTCATTCATCATGTCAACACCTATCCTTATAGAGGCCAATCACAGGGAAGTAGTTACTCAACACTTTAAAGCTCGAGGTGTCTCCTATGCGGGGGGTGGTTACTTTTGTAATAACTGCACATCGGGGTACGCCTGTGAGACTTTTTATTCTTGGGTGGAGTTTGAGCTTATTGATGCTGTCTCAGGTCAGTTTCATGAATACTCTCAAACTATGGCCACTAGGAGAAGGGATCTTCTCCAGGGCCGGAAGGGCGGAGAGGGGCTCCTGGTGTGGATACGTCCTCCCAACTCAAGTACAACTCCAACACACGTATACCACTTAGATCAGAGGCAGTTGGGCATTAATCAAAACCTCCCAGGGTACCAACCGCTCAAGCGTGGGAAAGGAAGCAATTCCTTTTTGTTTCATGAATATACAGTGGTACATCCGTCTGCGCACAATAGGGCTTAACAAGATTTGGAAGTCCGTTTAACTCACCAAGATAACCAAAATAGATTTTGTGGCAACTTCCAACATGCACAGTGTTAGACCTGGCATTTTTGGCATGGTTTTCCTCTGTCTTTTTTGCTTCTGACCTCCTGTTGATGACTGTGTGCTGCATGTTTTTTCTCCTGGTTTTAGAACTCTGGACACTCTACCATTGCTGATCAGTGCTCAAGTGCAGGTTCTCCCTGTGTAAATTGTGATTGGTCTTTGATGATTAGCATATTACATTTACTAGTAAGTCTCTAGTAAAGTGCCCAGGGCCCCTAAATCAAATGCTACTAGTGGGCCAGTAGCACTGATTGTGCCACCCAAACTGCAGTGTCTGTGTGTGCAGTTTTGAACTGCAACTGCTTGCCAGGCCCAAACCTTCCCTATTTATACATGTAAGGCACCCCTCAGGCAGGCCCAAGGTAGCCCCATGTGCAGGGTGCAGTGTATGTGAAAGGTAGGACATGTACTGGTGTGTTTTACATGTCCTGATAGTGAAATTCTGTCAATGTTGATTTTCACTATTGGAAGGACTATCTCTCCTATAGGTTATCATTGGAGCTACCGTGTAGCCTCTTACAAGTGTAACTTCCAGTTGGGAAGAGATCCAGATTTAGAGTTTGGGGTCCCTGAACTCACAATTTAAAAATATATCTTGTAATGAAGTTGGATTTTAAATTGCGTGTTTGAAAATGCCACTTTTAGAAATTGGGCATTTTCTTGCTTTACCATTCTGTACTTCTGCCTGCCTGTGCAATCTACATCTGGTTTAGACTGACAGTTGGGTTGTTTGTGCATTCACTCTAGACAGTCACACAAAGGAAGTTGATGTGTGCCCTGCATATCCTGAAGGCCCATCACCAAGCTGATGGGTCTTCCTGAGTGGTGGGAGAAGTTCTGAATAGGGATGTGCCTGAACTCACACAAAGCTGTCTTCACCAGCTGTAGTGTATCTAGAGCCAGGTCAGGGAAAGGCAGCATCTTGCGCACTACAAGAACTTTCCTTTGAAGTTTGCCTACTTCAGAGGCAGAAACCGGTAGAAGTACTGGTGCTATGACACCATAACGTCAGAACACCTCTAGACTGAGAGGAGATTCTGCAAAGAAGAAGAGCTGGAGAAACTGTAGTAGGTGAACTGCCACTCTGTTTGTTGTTGTTTTGTGCTTGCCTACTGCATGCTGCTTTTGTCTTGGGCAGTGAAAAGATTGGACTTTTGTTTATGTATCCTGCTTGCCAAGGTGCTCTGAGGGCTTGTGTGTGCATACCTCCGTTTAAGAAGTGTCAGCGCTATAATAGATTTAATCTGCAACCCCTAAACTCCTCTGCTGGGAGTTTTGACCTGCCAAATTGTGCGAGTTCTGGGCCCTTGTAGGTGGTTTTGCTGCGAATGATTGAAGAAAATCCATGCATCAACCTCCAGCACCTGTTCTTCCTGGCGCAGCACCACCATGCAGTTAGAAAAATCAAAGAATAGCTGTGGTGCGGTGAAGCATTGACGCAGCGCCTCCTGTGTGGTTGAAGGATCTCCACAGCCCGTATCCTGAGCTCCGTATCTCCAACGTCTAAGGCAATCACTCCGACTCCGACACAGGCTTTGCTGTATGAAATCAATGCTTCTCCTGCTTTGCAGCTGGAAAATCAATGTAACCCCTGATTTGCTGCCACCGCATTGACCAAGCACGTCTGGATTTTAGATGCATCTTACCTGTACTCCAAGTTATTTATTGACGTTGTGCAGCAGTAAGGAACTGAGGCTGTGTGTCCAGAAACCGATGCATTACATCCCCTTACAGTAAGGAACCAATGTATCACCTCCCCTCGCAGTAATGAACTGAAGCATCACCTCTCCTGCGCTGCACTAAGAAACCAACTCATCATCTCCCCTGGCAATAAGGAACTGAAGCATCACCTCCCTTGGAGTAAGGAACCGATGCATCGCTTTGCTTTTCAGACACCTCACCTACCCTATGCCTGCTTTCATCTTTGATTTTGATGCATCACAGGTACTTTGTGATAAAAGTGATGTATCCATAGTTTCCTATGGGCTGAACAATTTTAAAAGTGATTTCTTTGCATGTGTATGTTAGATTTTTGTTGTTTTGGTCTTGCTTTATTCTTATAAATATTGGTTATTTTCCTAATCTGGTGTGGTGTCCTTATGCAGCATTGTCACTGTGTTACTGTGTGTGTTTGTCCAAATACTTTATATAATGCCTCTGAGGTAAGCCTGACTGCTCGTGCCAAGCTACCAAGGGGGTAAGCTGGGGATATTTTGGGTGTGTAACTCCCTTACCATGCCTAGAATAAGGGTCCCTAAGTGGACAGGGTGCAAGCCACTGCCAACTGGAGCCCCCATTTCTAACACACAGACATGCTCATTTGGGTCATCTGAGTAATGACCAGGCTACGTGGTCAGTCTTGGCTGGTTACACACCAATTTCTCATCCTAAAACTCTATCCCAAGTGGAGGTAGTAGGGGTATTAAATTGCACAGTCACCTTATACAGGAGACTTTCAACGTACTTTGAGCTCTAGAACTGCTGTTACAGCAGGATCTGCATCTCCTGCACAAATACAAAGTATTAGTCCACACACTATTCACAATATCATGAGAAAAGCACCTGTGAAGCATGATGAAATGGCTTTCTGGATTGCTTGCAAGACCAACCAGTTAGAAGCAGTGTATCCAGACACTAGACTCACCCCCAAGAAAAACAAGAAGTACTGGCTATGTGTCTTCTTCTTGAGATGATGCCTCCAGTAGAGGAGTGTAACTCATGGGTAGCCTCTTTACATGCATTTAGACCAGTATGCATGATATGCCTTCATTGGTAGTCTTCCCTGATGTACTTATGAGCAGATAGCTACCCCAGCTCTGGATTTAGAAATGACGCTAATGGGAGACTTCTCTACAGCTTCATCTATCATTCTAAGCAAAATAAAGGAGAGGCTTTAGTTATGGCTATACGTCAGACTCTGAAAACAATTCAGGGTCAAGGCCGTGCACTAGAACTACCAAAAATAATTGACCAAGTTTACACATCTGTAGGTAGAGATACCTCAGGTACTTGACCTACTAAGCTACACTTAAAACCTAAATAATTACACAGAGGGTCCCATTAAGGAAAAATCTGCAAAGGAAGGGAAGAAAAATCAAAAAGAAAAAGATAAAAGACGGAATGGATCACCTACTTCTCGGGAACCCAGCAGGGGTGGGTATAACTTAAGAGACCACACAAATGTTAAAAAGCCTGAATGGTATCAGTATTCTGTTAGCTGCTCTTCAAGTTCTTTTCAAGACTCAGAAGGTAAAACAGCCGAAAGGGGGAGCCGACCCAAGTACTGAAGAAAAGAGTAGTACCGTAGGAAAAGGGAAGGAGAACGTAAGACTGGTGTCAGCATAAAGAGGGAAGAGGAAGGATAGGATTCTAAACCCCAATAAAAAGAAGAAAGTGGCAGGACTTTCTAAAAAACATGCCGATACATCTATGAGTCCTGAGAACCAGGATATGGGCAAGAAGTCACAAGAGTACATCAGTGCTTTAAAAGTTTCTGGATGCAAATTCAGCTGATGGCTTTTTACAGATCGATACTCCAGGTCAGCATTTAAATCCTCCTGATAGGGTTTATAACCTAAAACTGCAAATTGAAGGGGACATACCACGCATTATCAAAGCAATCTTCAGGACCCAACCATCCATGTGAGTGTTTGTGATTGCTGAGTTTTCCTTCCACTATTCCTTTTGCTGCTAGACTTCTTTGCGCTTTGCACACATTGCTGCTTTGTTTGAAGCCTCCTTTGAACTTTTAAGTGGATTTTAATAACTGTGATAAATAGTTTTAAATTTCAAGTATTACCTGCTGCTCCCACCCCGCGTTCACATTCGCCATACTTCCAGCTCGGCCCTGGCAGTACCCAGAAGTTTGGCGGGATCCGCACTGCACCAGGGTTGACGTGCTAGTTGTTGCCCCTCAAACACAATTTAACGCACGCTGGAGAGTCCGCGCGCAGTGTAAGTGTGAGTGTTTGTGACTGCTGAGTTTTCCTTCCACTATTCCTTTTGCTGCTAGACTTCTTCGCTCCTTGCACACATTGCTGCTTTGCTTGAAGCCTCCTTTTAACTTTTATGAGGATTTTAATGACTGTGATAAAAAGTTTTACATTTCAAGTATTACCTGCTGCTCCCACCCCGCGTTTATATTCGCCATACTTCCCGCTCGGCCCTGGCGGTACCCAGAAGTTAGGCGGGTCCGCACTGCCCCAGGGTTGACGCGCTAGATGTTGCCCCTCAAACATCATTTAAGGCACGCTGAGGCGTCTGTGCGCGGTGTAAGTGTGAATGTTTGTGACTGCTGAGTTTTCCTTCCACTATTCCTTTTGCTGCAAGACTTCTCCGTGCTTTGCACACATTGCTGCTTTGTTTAAAGCCTCCTTTTAACTTTTATGAGGATTTTAATAACTGTGATAAATAATTTTAAGTTTCTAGTATTACCTGCTGCTCCCACCCCGCGTTTACATTCGCCATACTTCCCGCTCGGCCCTGGCGGTACCCGGAAGTTAGGCGGGTCTGCACTGCACCAGGGTTGACGCGCTAGTTGTTGCCCCTCAAACACCATTTAAGGCACGCTGGGGTGTCCGCGCGCAGTGTAAGTGTGAGTGTTTGTGGCTGCTGAGTTTTCCTTCCACTATTCCTTTTGCTGCTAGACTTCTTCGTGCTTTGCACACATTGCTGCTTTGTTTGAAGCCTCCTTTTAAATTTTATGAGGATTTTAATAACTGTGATAAATAGTTTTAAGTTTCAAGTATTACCTGCTGCTCCCACCCTGCGTTTACATTCGCCATACTTCCCGCTTGGCCCTGGCGGTACCCGGAAGTTAGGTGGGTTCGCACTGCACCAGTGTTGACGTGCTAGTTGTTGCCCCTCAAACACCATTTAAGGCACACTGGGGCTTAAATTAGGATTAGGAGAGTAAGATGGGGTGGAAGAACCTTTTCAAACTGTGCAGCAAAGTTGTGGAATAATTTGCCAACAGCCATGAGATTTCAGCCAAACCAACAATCTTTTAGGAAAGATCTGAAGACCTGGCTGTTTGCTTCAATATAGCTCTTGTAATGTAGATTGCACCACTTCCACACTCACCAGCGCCAAGACGCCATGGCAATCGAGCGTTTTATAAACTTATATCCTATCCTATCCTATCCTATCCTATCTGATGATTATGTCATCATCCTAGCAGATGAAGTCTGGCTTCCAGGGCAGATGCACAAACACTTCCTATTTTACTAAAGAAATAATGCAAATCCAGAACATTTGTCTGATGCTCATTAGAACATTAGGCTGTAGGGAAACAGGATTTGTTACTGTGTTAAATGACATTAGACTCATTCTAGACACCCTTCTGGGTGATTATTTGGACCACATTGGTCTCCTAAATTTAGCTAACCAATATAAGTACATTTTGGTAGCTATTGATTCATGTTCTTGATTCCTGTGGATTTGGCCACAGAGACATGCAAAGCCTTCAGCAGTTATAAAAGATTTTTAGTGCCTAGTGTCAATGAAGTCAGTTCATTCATGTGTTTGCCTCCAAGGCTTGCAGGGATTCAATGTCTCTGCTGGGAGTTTGTCTGCAATTCAGCAAACCATTCAAAGCTGAATCAAATGGGTTGTAGAGTGGGCCAATGGCATAATTAAACATGCTTTGTCTGCTAGGGTGTTCAGTTCAGGTCCTTGCTTATACCATAGTCTGTATGGAGTTCAGAGAGCATCAAATAGCTTGCCTAGACAAGTATTGAGAGGATGCACTCCATACAAGATTTTCTTTGGAGTTCCTATGTATGGGTCTGGCTTAGATCATTCTGGTAAGGTGGTGGAAGAAGATACATTTGACTTTAGGAAACATTTAAAAAAAATTACAGAGTATCCAAGAAATCAGAGACAAGCTGTCTAACACAAACCACTCTGACACCGCCACGTGTGAAGAGAATGTTTTTACTTCTGCAGACGGGTGGGTTCGGTTCCGAAAGATAGGGACCTAGTTTGCAAGAAATTCCATGATAAGCATGCTTTTAAATCATCCTACAAACCACCCATCACTGTTCTTGGAGTAAAAGGCATCAGAACGTTTGTACTGCCTCCTCTACCTGGATCAAGAGGATACCGACAGGTGTCATTGGCCATGCTAAAGAACACTATGTGGCCAGTCCTCAATAGCCAGCTGGCACAGACAAAAATAAAGATTCAGAGTAGTGCCCCCCAGACTCTTCCTACTCTCAATACCCTACCCCCAGGACAAATCAGTAACATTCATAACTTGAGTTCCCAGCCGGGGATATTCGAGATTAAAACTCTACGCAGAACACTGAGTGCAACAGACATAGCTGATGTTACTGATCTGACAATGTCTACTGTGCAAAGTAATTCCATGGTCTACTATGAAATCCCACCAGATACTACATCATTTAAACTGGTACCCTTTCAAGAGTTCCGAGAGACCAACAATGCTGAAAATGACTCTGTATATTTTTCAGCTTCTTTCACAGTCACTCATAGCCAGAGACTGCTGCACACTGGTCAGTCATTTCATGACAAGTATAAGATTCCTCTGTGGTCCAATGCCTAGATCACTGCAGGAACTGTTCTTCTCATCATGTTGTCAATGTTATTTGTCATTATACTGCTACTCAATGAACACTTTATCCATGCAACAGCAATTGCATCCCATGTGGTTAGAGAACTACAGCCTCATTCTTCATCCCACAGACCCTGAAGAACTTTGCATGCTGCAAACATTACAGCTTATCCTGTGCCAGTGGGCATAGCCGGGGAAAAGGTTCCATATTAGATTATGGGACCCACTGAGACATTGCAGTTGCATTATGAGATAAATGTTTCATTGACTGATGTTATAATACCCAGTTCTATTTCAGACATTGAGACTGTTTGCAGGCATATGCTAATTATGAATAATGAAGATCCTTATTTGAATTCAGAAAACTATAGAGTAAAGTATTGTTATCATCACTATGCATATTACTTCTTACACAGGACTAGCTATCCTAAAAAATATGCAATTGCGCAAAATGGGACATGCTAATGCCAATGGGTAAAATGTTCAAAATGTTCAAAAATATTATTGTAAAAATATACAAAATGATCAAGGAATTCAGTGGAAAGAAACATAGTTCAAAGTCATTTCAATGTCTCAAGTGTGCATTTTGAATCAAACCACAATATCACAGTTCATAGGCAGGCAGCACTTGAGCTCCATATTTGAGGGTCAATAAATGGATTTGCAGGTGTCAACTTGCTTTGAGAGAAACAATGAACAACAACAGATTGTTGTGGTCAAGTTTCTGGCTCAAAGCATGATGTGATGGTGTAGTTGCTCAAGCAACACAGTTTTAAATGATGAAAGACTATATATATTTGAGAGTGGTTAAACCCAGATATCAGGATTCAAATTGTTAAGGCTCTATCCCATGGGGATCAGATGTCACCAAATAGGGACACGTACCTCTTTAACCAGTCGTTCAATGCTACAATGCTAGCATGATTGGAAGGGTATGACTTAAAAGATGGCTGGATGTGGAAGCGCCTAGTGGCTCCTGACCTAAATTTTTGGAAATATGCACAAACTCCCCAGTGTGACTTTTTCATCTGAATCCAGTCTTGTTGCTCAGCCTCGCCAAGCAGAAGCTGTCCTCCTAGATTTTCCTCACCATCACTCAAATGCCCAGTAGTAATTCCTTCAGCACACAGGAAGGTCTTAGGAGAGAGGGACCCAGCATGTCTCTGTGAAGTCCCAGGGCAAGGAGTGGCTATCTAAGTCCCGAGTATGAGACATGGAGGCAGAGAGTCAAGTCAAAGCTGACTCCAACTCGTTTCACAGATGCAGTCGAAGTTAGTTATTTTTTTTTAGGAAACCAGGAAAGTCTTCTTTTTGCTTCAGCCCCCATTTAATTTTGACTTTGATGTGTCTCAGGCAGGATATTTCAAAATGTAGATCTACTTTACTATGGTGGAGCAAAAACTGTACCCCAATATATGAGGCACCCTGAAATTCACAAAATCCATAATTTTACCACAAATGGTTCTCCCACTAAAAGTAATTGCAAAAAAAGGCACCCTTAATTTAGCAGAGTAAGGGAAATAAGCAATTGTGGCCACTCAATAATTGAGTTCTAGGTCAGGAACTGCTAAAGGGTTTCATTACAAAAATCAGAAATCAAAAGCTCTAGAATAATTGCTAGGTACGTGTCAATGCAAAGTCAAACTCAGAAATAATTCTAAGCCCCCGTGAGTAGGAAAATCGAATAGGAATTGGGCAGTATCTCTAGGAGAACAGGAAAGTCTTCTGGCACCACAAAATCAAGTGGTTTTTATCCACAATTCTTGCAAATGAGTAACACAGCAGAATCATTATGGTGTGAAAAGAACATCAACTCTTTAGCAATCAGAATAACCAACTTAATTACCATAACACATAAATACTATCTCATTTAAGAAATCATTCAGTATCTTCAGTGCTACTGCTATGCAGAGGTGTTCGACCAAAACATGAAACAAAAGTCTTTGAATTTTCAAAATGTTAGGAGCACAAAATAATCAGCAGCAGTTTTATATTCACAGCTGTGTAAACAAACCGTTACATCAACTTGATTTTGCTCTGCAGAGCTTGTGGGGAGAAAAGATGCGTAGAGGGACTGGAAGGGAGGGGGAAGGAAAAGAGTGAGTGACAAAACTACATCCATCTTGTCCAATATTGCATTTTCACATAAAAGTGGCCTGAATGAATTTCATTAATAAACACACTTCTATACATCATATTGAACTTGTTTCAACTGTAATCATATAGACTCACCATATGCATATTAGATCCAATATAAAACATATAATTCATATTTATTGCATACAAATATATACTTATAAGAAGGCTACTGCAACTGTTGGTTTAGATGCCTAAATGAATCCGCATGAAGCACTTTATCTTCCATCTCTCATATTTGAGTCAGCATGATGCACTTCATGCTTTGAAAAGGGGTATCAGTCAAGTGTCGCTCTTCTCTGTCTCCCAACTGTGCTCATGTACCTTCCAGTTTAGTCTCCTGAAGTACAACAAAAACACCATTTCCGCCACCCTCAGCTACCACCTCACCAAGGGGCATATCAGCAACAACCTGCGTTAATTATCGCTAAGCGCACTGAGCGCTAGGATAATTATCGCCGGCTAATGTGGATTTTTATCGCTGAGATAGCGTGCTATTAGCAACGCTTATGTCAAAAGCGATAAAAATCCTAGCGCTAACTTCCTAACGTGAGATTATCGCTGGAAAGTGTGGTGTTAGCTTGCTGATAGAGACTCACAAACTTAGCCATGATATCCACCTTCCATAGCTTTCATGGCTAGTCAGTCCTGAAGCAGGTGTAAGGAAAGTAGTGATAACAGGGGTTATCGCTACTTTTCCTGCCGCTATGCTTCATAGCGTGGGTCTTGATGATAGGAGAAATGTCGCTTAGCGACATTTCTCCTGTCATGTCAGGTCAGGAACGTCCACTTTGCATCTCATTAGAGATGCAAAGCTGGGCGTTAGGAATCTCAACGCTTATGCAAGGTTTCACGCGTTAGCGTGACCTTGCTAATTAGGCGATAAAATTATCGTCGCTTTTCAGCATCGTGTTTATAAAGTGCTATCTGCTGAGGAATCCAGCCAGAAATGAGAAACCATTTCAATGCTCTCTGACTGAATACAAGCATATTTTATCAAATATCCTGATAATGCAAAAAGCAAGCATTATTATCGGTTTCTAGCTTCACCTATAGTCATTAAGGCAAATATAGATCTGATCATGTTTATATTTCAAACATTACTGATTATTAATAATATTGCACGTAGCAATATTTTCAGCATGGCTCATAATCATAAGCCACCTATAAACAAGGGCTGCTATTTTTAGAAGTGGCTGGTTTATGCTTCCCGTATCTTTGTCCCTGCAGCTACAAATGTGCCCTGCATACAGACAACGGTCCTAAGAGAGTTATGGCTTTGGCTGTTTGGTAAACAAAAATGTATGCACATTAACAAAGCACAGGTGGCTCGGTGTAGTCAATGGACTGCGCCTGCAGCATTATTCAGTGGATTGCATCTGCAGCAGATGACAAACACCAGAAGCCAAGATGAAACAACCTGGGTGAGTGTGTCAGACAATATAGAGTTCAGAGGCATGGTTGGACTGACAGCCATACAGCTCTTTATCTGTTGAGGGAACAGGGTGTTTTGAATTAGAAATTGAAGAGAACTGACTTTGAAGAGAATTTGCAATGAGGGGGCTCTTCTGTGAGCCCCTAGGCTCGCTCTCTAAATACGAACACATGAATAAACAGTCAGGTATTGTTCCTCCTGCTCACAGTGTTTTAGAAGTACTACACCACTGTGCAAACACAAACTGTGTGATGTCTCTGCTGGTGGGACAGTTATTTATCAGCTGATTGTATGAAGGAATTGGTGTATGGCTCAGCTGCAAACTCTGGACTCTGTTGCAGATCAGAATATGAGTAAAAGAAATAAAAAGGCCTTTGATGGGTAGGTTTGGGGGATGGTCCTCAGTCATAGAACCGTTAATGCTCTTGACCCTAAAAAAATGAACATTTATATTATGCTATGTACTGTGGCTCAGAAATTACACCATTCAGAGCACACACAATTCCCATACAATTTCTCGTAATGCAGCAACAAGCACTCACCCACTCACAGTTAAGGTGGATGCCTCTTGATATAGGGCCATAAAGAACTTTTCCATGATCGTCTCTAGACACCACTCTCATTCTTGGGGGCACAAATAAAAAAAGATTAGAGAGTTCGCATTTAAAGCCAGCTGCCACTAACTGTGAGTGTCATTGCCACTTTATTCTATGATTCAGGTTAAACTTTTGGTTTATTCTCACTGCAGCTGACTCTTGCATTCTGCTGGTGAAGTAACAAAATAATGGAGCAGATCTGTCTGAAGATGTCCTTATAGGGTCTGTCAGGTACTCGTTGAAGGTTGGAGAGCACTTCTATGGAGAGGCCTAAATACAAGGCATTACAGAGGTCCTGGTATGTTTAAATCATGGACCTGGAGCACTGGCATATGAGTGTGTCTGGGGAGGAAAGTAAGTATTATATACAGTAGCCTCAGATGTAGAAAGCAGCCTGCTGCCACTGAGTTAACTTGTTTGTTCATGCGAAGATCTGAGTCTATGATAACGCCCTATTTTCTTTCCCACAGGAGCTAGGATAGTGCTCTCTCCCAGAGGTCTTGGCTACCAACCCCGGAGAGCGTGAAATTAATAAATGGCCTAAGCCTAACAGTTCAGTTTTTTCGTCAATCAGTTTAAATGCATTTCTGCACGCCCACTGCATCACTGCCTGATGTGATCACGCAAATTGCTACCTTTGATTCCTGGCACCACTATCTGCCTATCATGGGAACATGACACCAATGAGACCCCAAAATTCTGAACTTAGAGAAACCAGCGGAGAGACATAAAGGTTAAAAATGTTGATCTCATGATGGAACCTTGAGGAACTCAACTTGTTAAGATTCTCATTTTGGAGGGAAAAAGAGGCCAACCTGCCAATTTGAGTGTAGTTTTAAAAAATGAGTCAAGCAAATCTATGACGTCACCCCTTAATTCAAAAGCTCAGTCAGTTCAAGGAGTACTAATGTAGCACTCTGGCCCTTGTCTAGAATGTGTCTAATGTCATCTAACACAGTAACAAGTCCTGTTACCCCACAGTGTAATGTCCTAATGAGCATTAGACAAATGTTCTGGATCTGCATTACTTTTTTTAGCAAAATAGGGAGTGTTTGTGCATCTTTTCAAGATGGAGGACCGGTGACTGTGGAGTTTGGCAGATTATCACCCTTATGCATCAAGCCAAAATCCAGTCGGTAAAATACCGATTCGTTAATAGCTCCCGGTATTGTGTGAAAAATACCCAATCCCAATGCATCAACCCAAAACCCGCGCAAATAACGAATCGCTAAATAAATAACCTCGAACATACCGAATCGCTAATACCCAAAATGCTAATTTACCGAATCGCTAAATACCGAATTCGCAATTACCGAAATCACTATTAGCTCCCGGAAATTGCCAATAGCAAATAACGAATCGCACCCCAATGCAACAAAACTCGCTAATAACGAAAATCCCAAAAATCGCTATTTTGCCAGAGCTAAATAAGGGGAATCAAAACCTGGAGGTAAAGTCACAAAAAAAAAAAAAAAAAAAAAATTAAAAAAAAAATTCTTCCTACATGTGCAAATGATTGAGGCAATCACTAAACCCTTAAATGTGGCCCAGGAGACCCTGTTGGCTCCCACAAAATGGCTGCCCTCTACGTGCTTGCAAGGAGGATGCGGATCAATGCAGCAGGACAGCGCAGGAGAAGGGTCCAGGAGCGAGTGTTCAGACTGCGCATAACCTTGCTCGGCCAGAATGAGGACGAGGTGTACCAGAAGTATCGCCTCAATCGCGCTATGATCATGCGCCTGATTGCAGACCTGGAACCATTACTGCAGCACCAGACACACAGGACAAATGCTATCCCTGCGCACGTTCAGGTCTTATGCAGCCTGCACCTACTGGCCTCAGGGAGTTTCCAGGGGGTAATTGCGGTTGCCGGAGGTGTTTCGCAAAGCGCACTGTCACGCTTCTTCAAGAAATTCCTAGATGCCATGCTGACAATGCTACACACACACATCAGCTTCCCCACAACCCCACAGCAGTTGGACCGCACCAAACAGGCATTCTACCAGGTGGCACAATTTCCACATGTGATTGGATGCATCGACTGCACGCATATCCCCATATGTCCTCCGTCAGCAAATGAGTACCTTTTCAGGAACCGCAAGTCATACCACTCGATCAATGTGCAGGTTGTGTGCGATGCCAACAACATCATAACGGACCTAGTGGCACAATTCCCAGGGAGCACACACGACTCATACATCTTCCGCAACAGTGGAATGCACAGGCGACTACTCAATGGAGAATTTGGAGAGGGAGTCCTGTTAGGTACGTAGAACTACGCTTCCCCACACCAACACCACACATGTATGTACATCACCAATGCTAAGTCTCTGCTTCTATCTTCTAGGTGACAGTGCTTACGCCCTGCGGGAATACATACTCACCCCATACCTAAATCCAGCAACCCCGCAGGAACATCGCTACAACGCTGCACACATCAGCACGAGGAATGTGATAGAGCGGACTTTTGGGATTCTCAAGAGCCGCTTCCGTATCCTCCGCAAGACTGGCGGCGCCATGCTATACCAACCAGACACATGCTGTCGAATAATTGCTGTATGTGCAATGCTGCACAACATTGCCACCAGAAGGGGGATACCCATGGAGGTGGACAGGGATGACGACCCCCAGGCTGACCAACCACCCGCCCAACGACGACCGGCACACATCCCAAACACAGCAGAGGGCCATAGGAGGCGGACAGACATAATGCAAAATCATTTTTGACCCTGGGTAAAATGAGACATTACAAGTTGGTGTTGGGTGCAACTGTTTAATGCACAGTAGCACTGAGGATTGTGCAACAGAACTAGCATTGTGAATCATGCTCCGATTGCATAAATGTAAATAAAAGGTTCCTTAAAGTCAGGCCTGTGCAAACATAATAATTGGATGGCCATGGTTGCTCCACCATGGACCTGCAGCATGTCCAAATTTCTAGTGGCGCTTGCCACGTACACCAAGCCTCCGCTCAGGTGCATCCAAAGCCTCACCACGGCCTGTCCCCGTGGAGGCACGCGAACTTCGGCGCCTGGTGCTGGCCTCTGCCAGTGACACGCTGCTGACACTGGAGGCAGCCTCACTGGTGTCATCCCCTCCCAATGCTGCAGCACTGCATGTGCTGCTCTGAAGTTGTTCCACAGCAGTGGTGATGTGTCCCAGTGACTTGGCCACATCCCCGCAGAAGTGCCCAAGGTCCACCTGCAGGGAGACTGTGCGGCGTGCCAACACAGCGGTGCAGTTGCTGTGCCGTTGTATGGCCTTGGTAGCGGCGGCAGAACGCGACATTAGCTGCCGGTTACTCCTCCTCTGGGACTCATGGCCCTCCCTGATGGCATGGGTGAGCTCACGTACCTCCTCCCTGAGCTGAGCATTGCCATCAGCAACCGCAGTGGTCTGGTCCCTGACCGCCGTGCCCATGTCCCTGACCGCGGAGCCCATGTCGGTGACTGCTGCAGTCATGGCGCGCATCTCCCTCGCTAGGCGCACGATATTGCAGCTGATGCTAGCCACATGTCTTCCCTGCAGGTTCTGTGTACGCAGCATCCTCTCCTCGATTGCAGAGGTTGTTGGGACATCCTGGTCTGCTGAGGAGACGGAACTGCGACGGGCCCTGTGACGCCGTGCGTGTCTTGAGCCTCCAGGTGGTGCAGCAGGTGGTGTGGATGTGCGCTGCGTGGGTGCCAATTGCGGGGGGGGGTTGCCATCTCCTGCAAGGGCGCAACTTGGTGCCTGTGCCTCTGCGGTATTGTGGCTGTACTAGCTGCAGGCTGTCTTGCTGGTGCCGTTGCATGTGGCGCAGGTGCTGGTGCCTTGGCTTGTGGCACTGGTGCTGGTGCCGTTGATTGTGGCGCTGGTGGAGGTGGTGCTGGTGGGGTGGCAGGTGTTGGCGGTGCGTGCGCATCCTGCGCAGTCTCCTGGTCTGACTCCACGGGTGTCTCCGAAATGATCAGCTGGTCGCTGTCGTCAGAGTCCCCAGGTGATGCATCTGTGTGTGAAACAGTGCATGATTAGTGGGATGATTACACCTACATAGTGTTGTACCCATTAATGTCCCTCTGTGGTCCAACAAATGAACAATCTACAGCCATGTACAAAATATGTGGTGTGTGCTCAGAGGATTTACGCCTGTACCTGCACTCTGGGCTGACTAGACTACAACTCCCAAGATGCAGTAGTGTCATGTGTGGAGCTGTCTGTGCCAGAGCTGCTGACACAGTGAGATTGGGCTGGGGGCATGGGTATGGATTTACGCTATGCTGGGTGTGGCACAGGCATGCATCTTACCTTGGGCACTTGTGGCTGCGCCGGACGTGTCCATCTGGATCACCCCCACGACGGCTTCCCGCTCTATGGTCCCTTCCACAAGGTCCTCCAGGGCTGTGTTGGATGGTGCAGTGGTTGTTCCGCCTCCAGTCCTTCTTGCCTCCCGGAGCCTCTCAGCAATCCTCTCTTTTGCGCGCTTCCGCAGGTCATACCAGCGTTTTTTAAGGTCGTCAATGCTGCGGCTAGTGACGCCAACCGCATTGACCCTCTCACGGATGCGCTGCCAGATGCGCCGCTTCTCGGTCTCAGGCACCTTGAGGGACAGCTTGCCGAAGAGGCGGTCGTGTTTGCTGGACACTCCCTCGATGAGGTACTCCAGCTCCCTGTCCGAAAACTTCTTCTTGCGCTTGCGTGCAGATTCTGCGCTGGATGGCACTTCCTGCGACATGATGGATGTGTGATGTGAATGGCAGGATCTGTGTGGCCTCACTCTGCACAGCCTGTCCTTCTTTCCAGCTCCTGTCTGCTCCTCTGTCGAGGCTATGTGGGTGGGGCAGCAGTATTTCCTGGTTGGTGATGTCATCAGCCTGTTCCCGGAGCGACGCGGCAATTTGCGATTTCGCTATTACCGATTCGGTAATAGCTAATTCGGTATTACCGAACTCGCTATTAGCCAAATCGGTATTACCGAACTCGCTATTTGCTAGTGAGGCCGTTTGCGTGCCCCGCTATTAAGGAATCGGTAAATTTAGCGATTTTTAAGGAATCGCTAAATTTCACCGAATCTGTTGATGCATGCCAATTACCGATTCCTTAATGGCGATTCCTTATTTTTCGCTATTAAGGAATCGGTATTAGTTTGGTTGATGCATATGCCCCTTAATTACTCCTTAATAGCAAGAGCTAACACATCTGCTCCCAAGTGACAATAGAATGGTGGACAGGGATTTAATTGAGAACCTGATTTAATTGTCATCATCAAAGACTGCACTGTCTCCTGGTTCAATAAGTCAAAATCTGTTCGTATTGATACTAACCTAGGCTGTGTTAAGTTCCCTTCACTATCCACAGTGTCTGACACTTAAAAACTTTGGTTACATTTCTCTATTTTTCCTGAACAAACAGTTGCAAACGGTTCACACTTGGAGAAGATTTTGAGAGTTCAGATTGAGTAAAAGCACAAGCTTTTTATAACCTTAAAAACTTCCCTCCTGGGATTAGTACCATTGAAGAAGTTAATTAGATTCAGATGCAGATTAGTTAGAATAACAGCCGCATATGCAATGCTCAACGAAAAATTTAAAAAAGAAATGAAACAAAGTTTAAACATGTAAACTGCTCCAGGCAGATATAGTTATTCGTATAGGCCGCAGAAATGCTTAAATGTAAGTTTTGTTTCAATTAGAAATGAGCTCAGCAATGTTGAAATGTACACAATGGAATGTAGATACCTGACCTTAATCTGACAGGCTTAGAAATATTTTCCAAAACTGCAGAATGTTCCAGCATAACAAATATATCACATTTTGCTAAGAAACATCTGATTGTGATAACTAATCTTTCTATTTACCCTATATTTCACATAATGCTCGGGTAGAATAGTTGTTCCTTTTAAAACATTATTTTGCAAGTTGGCTTTTCTCTTCTTTAGCATAGTTCAATGTTTACAAAATGAAACATTAACATTAGAAGGTTAAACTGTGTACTATGCCTGTATGAACGGAGGTCTATGAATCAGGAAGCTACACATGTAAGATGTTTGCAATAAACTATGTGATAAAACTTTTCAAGCTGAAAACTTTGCAAGCTGCATTTTATTTCGTGGGAAAGGAAGAGCTAAACTCACTCTCAGGCGAATGCTGTTTCCTAATTGGATCTAAGGAGTAGAGACCTGCTACACATTTTGCAACATTATTTTTGCCTTGTATATGATTGAGCGTTCCTAGTGTAGAGCAATGCTTTTTCCACACAGCTATTTCCAGAGACTCATTTCCCTAGGCCCTTTTTGACAGTTGTGGCTGCTGCTGTTCTTCTTTTGGCTTAAACTTGATGCTCGATTTTGACAGATTGCTACTGAAGCTGTAAGCTATTTACTCGAATAATTGAGACTCAGCTGAGTTTCATGAACTATCCTTAATGGGAAGTTTGACTGCATTAATTGGATTTTGAGTTTTATGCTCTCTTTATCTCACTCTTTTCTTGTGCATTTAAACTTTTCATGAGTTCTACTAACTAACTCCAACTTCGAGTCCTGTTCTTTAGAATAGGGAACGAGCCTGATGCACTATTTGATGAGTTGTTCTAACCATATGTTTCTGAGATTTCTGTAAACTTACTTGAATTCGTTGACCAATCTGAATAAAAAGAATACAAAAGAATCTTACTAAAATCTTAGTGAGAAATAACCTTTTAAAACTAATTTAAACTCTCATCATTGACTGAACATTAGGACTGTCATTGTGATTCAACTTATGATGATAAAATAGCTGCCAGTTTAAAATACTGTGGCAAAGATCTGTCACTTGAAGTGTGTGGTTCTTAGAAGCCAGTGCGGGAATGGGGCTTAACCCTGAAATTGATTGTAAGAAAAGGTTGAGCCATAATATTTAGATTTTGCACCAACTCTGCGCTATCACCAGTTAAAATGTTATCCTCAAAATGTCTTTGTTTCCCCAATTAACATCATTTTTTGTAAATGTTTAGCTCTATTTTATACCTGGGTCTATCTTCCTCAGAATATATACTTTCCTCCATATCCTTTCAAATATTTTACAATTTCTCTTTGCAACTACCAGCTCTTGTGAGTTCCAAGGGGCCGATGACATTTTTCTCTTGGTGCTTTTCTTTTTTAAGGGGGCAATTGAGCCTTGGTGACTTAATCATCCACTTGTTTAGTTGCATCACTATTGTGGGTGTGTGTAGATGGAATGTGTTGCTCATGGGGCGGTATCAAAGATTCTCTCTATATTTTTGTCTTGGAGTGATTAACTGATTGTCTTACTTTAATATTTTTATGGTGCTCTGCTTATTATTTTTAGTGTAAATCGAATGGCAAAATTATTTCACTATGCCATTTCTGTAGTTTCTCCCATTCACAGAATTTCATTCATAGTAAATATTAGATTGATCAAGCAGCCTTTCTCATGTGTGGGGGCACCTACTTGTCGCATGTTTAGTGAGGACATTTAATGTAGCATCTCTACTGTTTCACTATTATTTTTATCATTCCACCCTACGTTAATATCACATAATGCTCTAAGGTTATTACATAATAAAAAAATTGGCACTATAGGATTTGCTAATGAGGAGGCGTGGCTTGAGAAGTCAAAATGGTGGCCGCTCTCTAGCAGAGCTCTGAGCTGTAACTCCTTTATCCGGCCTTCCTCCTCCAGCTCGCTTGCCATCCAGCGATCTGCCTGCGTGGGGTACCCTGCTAAATATTGGCAGCCTGGATGGGCCATTTAGGAGACTTCTAAACCGACTGTGGTGCCAGAGGTAACTACAACTTGCGCCCACCCCATGCACAGTTTTCTCATAAATAACTGTATTGCAAATGTTGCGGTGATATTATCGATGATGTCATACAAGATGTCACGACTGACGTGATATGTGGGGTAATTAGTAGTGCATGGCGAGGGCAAAAGTTATAGTTAACTTAAGGCATGAGTAATACTTTCTAGAGAAACGTATAACTATAACTGCTGAATTTTCATGGTTTTGTGTGTGTAAAACCTGAACCTAACTATAAAGTTGCTGTAACCTTTATTTTTTGGAGAATTTCTACATTTTAAAAAAACCTCTATTTCCTAACGATAACTTTATAGCTAGGGTTACCAGAGATAGGAATTCCTTGAAATTTTGGTTGTTAATAGCTTTGTGCATGTTTGCCGAATTTCCACAAAACATTGCAGACCTATTCCTTTTTCTACATTGCCAGATGATGCAAAGTTTCATGGAGCCTTGTCCAGGGGATGCAAAGAAAAAAGGATGGTCCCAAAATGCGTTTTGTGACCAATGCATTTTCTATAGACTTTTTACTCATGCGTAGCTCAAAAACAACTTAACGGATTTAAATGAAATTTGTGAGAAATATAGGTTATGGTGTGTAGATGATACTTTTTGTTAGTGCAGGTAAGTACGGTAAGAATGCTTTAACTTATAAGGTATTTCAACGTAGTGATATCTATTGTTGTGGTAATTTCAGGGTATTTTGAGAAAGTACCGCTGTAGCTAGTGATGACAAGGCATTATGGGCCTGATTACAAGTATGGTGGTCTTACCACCATACCACCATAGCGGTGGTCCTAACTGCACTGCCTATTCAGCAGTCTCTCACCCACCATATTATGATGTTTCTGCTGGCCCAGCAGCGGAGTTTCTGATGGTGGGGAATATTTTCCTATATGTGTTGATGCAGGTGTATACATTTTGACTGCAAAGTGTTAAATGTACACATTGCTTGATACATGTGTAAAAATATCTAGTACGTGTACTTTGCCATTACTGAGGTTTAGACCATATGTGCCAGTCCAGTCAATGAGCGATAAGTGCGAAACTGATTCACCTGGATTTCGGCACTGAAAGGGTTGTTTTCTTGGGGGGTCAAGCTGCTGCCATGTAGGGGGGTCCTGAAAAGGGTCCACGTGGAACACTGAATGAAAAAAAGTAAATTGGTGAGTTTCCACCCCATTTCCTTTAATTTCGCTGACTCGAAGCAGGCAGTCTCATCGCCACAGTCGGCTCTACAGAAAGGCAACTCATAATCTGGACGATGGTAACCTTGTATATACCACACTCTGACAGCTTCTTTCCTCCTGCCACCATTGCTGTGGTCTGTGAAAGTCTGATGGCATCAATGGTCTTTCCTCCAGTAACCCCAACAACATCATAATTAATGAGGCAGACCACCAGCTAAGCGGGTGGGGAATCAAATACCAGCACAATGGTGAAACCATCATTGCCAAACTCGTAATCGGGCACTATTTGATTAGCTAATGACTGCCTTTACAAAAGTTAAAGCCAGCAATGTTGGTTTTAAAGCCACCTTCTCTCTGTGTTCTGACTTAGACATAGGTAAATATTAGGTTTTATCATTTTCCCCTACCTATTACAAATTAACTAAAGTGGTAATGGGTAGGGAAAAATTATAGATAGTTTCTACATATTTTTAGAAAATGTTGCAGTACTTCTAAGGAGGTACCACAGTACTTAAAATGTATTTGTTAATAATATACTCATATAATTTTAAAAAAAACACTTTAATACACTATATTTAACAAATGTAGCGTGATATAGTGTATAGTTTTTTTTTATATTTAAATCTATCTTAAAAAGTGTATGGAGTACTGAGGAAATACCCCAAAAATTACTGTGCAACTTAAAAACAATTAAAAAACAATACATTTCCTAAGAAAAACTGGTAATTCCTAGGTTCTAGCACGGTAGTCTGTAATCTTTTACAAAATGTATAAAAAAATGTACATTAATTTCCCTACCCATTAACACTTTAAAAAAGTGGTAATAGGTAGGGAATTATAAAAAAAACTACTACTTGCATATAATTAAGGCCCTCACCCAAAACACAGGTATAGTGTATTGGAAATAATGTGCCTGCCCTTACATTTTGTAAAAGCAGCAATTAGCCAATTAAATACTGCCTTGTAATCAGCATGTGCCGTTGTATACTGAAAAGGTATCACAGTATACCGAGGCACAATATTTAACTAAGGGTCAGATCTTTTATTTGTATTGCATTACCTTTGGTCTCTCATGGGCAACACAAAACGTAAGTAATGTTTACAAAGCAACACAAGGCCATCATGCTTGGACCTGCATTGCTTAATAAATCTAGAGAAATGCAAGGTTGTGCAAATCGTTGCTTTATGTTAATCTGCACACCATATTTTAGATTCCTAACAAATGTAATCTACATCTGTATACCACTCCACTCTGTGCTACTCAACTCTACACTACTTCAGTCTATGACACTCCACTGCAAGCCACTACACTCTGGGCTCCACTATGGTAGTCCACTTTATGTTACTCAACTGAACACCACTCTACTCTCCGGTATTCCACTGTATGCCACTCCAGTGTATGCCGCTCTACTCTACTCTACACTATTCCACTCTACACTACTTTACTCTATGCCACTGCACTCTGACCATTCAACTGTATGCCGCTATAATCTATGCTATTCCACTGAACACTACTCCGGTCTACGCCACTCCACGCTTTTTGACTGTGTGCAACTACACTGGATGCAACTCCACTCTATGCTAATTCACTCTACTCCCCTCCACTGTACACTAATACACTGTGTGCCAATCCACTCTGCGCTATTTCACTGTATGCAACTCCACCCTACACCACTCCACTCCATGCTATTCCACTCTACTGCACTCTATTGTAAGCCACTCCACTGTAAGCTAATGAACTCTATGCTTTTCCACTCTGTGCCACGCCTTTATACTCTTCACTATTCCACTGGATGCCAGTCCACTCTATGCCACTCCACTCTAAGTTATTCAACTGTATGCAACTCCACTGTACGCTACTAAACTCCATGACACTCCACTCTATGGTATTCCACTTACCCCACTCCACTGTATGCCACAACAGTCTAAGCCACTCCATTATATGCCGTTGCACTGCCCTTTCACTGTATGCTACTACAATCTACGCTATTCCACTCTATGCCATTTCACTGTACGCCATGCCACTCTGCGCTATTCCAGTGTATGCCACTATATTGTACGCCACTCCATTCTATGATATTCCAATGTATGCCACTCCACTGTACTCTACTCCAGTGTGTGTCACTCTATTGTTCACCACTCCACTCTATGCTACTCCACTCCATGCTATTCCATGTTACATCACTCCACTGGACAATACTCCCTGTAAGCTATTCCACTATATGCCAATCCACTGTATGGCACTCCACTATACGCCACTCCACTCTATGCTATTCCACTGTACTTCCCTCCATGCTATGCCACTCCACTGTACACTACTCTACTCTGCACCAATCTACTCTCTGATATTCCACTGTATGCAACTCCACTCTACACTATTTCACTTGACTTTACGCCACTATATGCCACTCATTCTATCCCACTACACTGTATGCAACTCCACTCTACGGTACTCCACTCTATGCTATTTCTCAGTACACCACTGCATTGTACACCACTGCAATCTAAGCTTTTCCACTGTATGCCACTCCACTCTACTCTATGCTATTCCACTGTATGGCACTCAACTGTACGCTAGTCAACTGCACCCCACTCCACTATATGATTTTCCACTCAACCTCATGCCTAAGCTTCTGCAAACCCATCCCAGACATCATCGTCCCCATCGACATTGACTCCGAACACAACATCTTCTTAGGGGAATTCAAGTTCCACCTCAAAGACCCCAACGACTCCAATACTACCAACCTCCTGGAAAGCATGAGAAGCTCCGGCCTCAAGCAAATGGTCACTGACCTGACCCATATCGCAGGACCCAACTCAACCCCATCTTATGTCTAGTCAAAAACAACCATGTCCTTCAGATCACTTGAACCAACCGCTACAGTGCCCATTTCACAATCTCAGGACACACTGTCACCAGCACCACCACCCCCAACATCGCCGTAGGAACTGGAAGAATATATCAGAAGACCAGTGGAAATCTCCCTCAACTCCAACAGCCCTGACACAACAGCCAACCCAGACCACGCAGCAATATCCCTCTCCGAGTGGATCACAGATTGCGCCAGCACAGTCGCCCCCGCCAAACCATCCAAATCCAAAGGACAGGCAAAAGTTCCAGCTGGTTCATCACTGAGCTCAAATCTACAAAAAGCAGCTGTCGACAACTAGCAAAGAAGTGGCGCACCAGCAAGGAAACAAAGGACTACACCGCCTTCAAAACAACCCTCAAACAGTACCATCCCCTCCTGAAAGAAACAAAGAACAGCACCCTAGCATACCACATAGAGGCCAACACAAACTGCAGAAAGGAACTCTTCACCATCCTAAAAGAGTTTTCCAACCCCCCAGCTGCAGAGAATGGCATCACCCCTTCTCAGGAACTCTGCGGCTCATTGGCAGACTTCCTCCACAAAAAGATCTCAGCCATCTATGAAAATTTCAAACCCCAACCCCCCACCACTGACAGCTTTGGCCTACGTACACCCACAAACATTAAACCTGACCACTTGCTCAGCCAGTGGGACCCACTCACAACTCAAGCCACTATCTCCATCAGGAACTCAATTCACTAGGGGGGAACCACAGACAGCAGTCCCGACCATGTTTTGAACCTAGGGATCAAGTACACAGGCAACAAACTTAGGAAAGTCCTGAACACCTCCGTCGCCACAGCCTCCTTTCCCTAGAATCTGGAAACACGCTGAAGTGAGGCCCCTCCTGAAAAATCCTTCAGCTGACCAAACAAAATCTAATAACTACAAGCCCTGCTCCCCTTTCCAGCAAAAGTGCTTGAAGAATCTATTAACCAACAGATCACCACACACCTGGAACATACAAACCTCCTGGACTCCTCAGCCTATTTCAAAACACTACACATTCTCCTCAAAAGCTTTAGGTGGTTCCCTGTCAGCACCAGAAATACCATCATGTAGGCCTGTGTCACAAGTAGGTTGGACCATGGGAACACGGTCTACATAGGTATCACCGGATGTCTCCTAAAGAGACTCCAGACAATGCAAAACTCAGCAGCAAGACCCATCCTTGACCTCCCTAGATGGACACGCATCGCACCTCACCTCAAAAAACTGCCCTGTCTCCCAATTTAGAAGAGGTGCCAGTTCAAGTTGCTGACCCATGCATACAACGACTTTCACAACACAGGGCCCACATACATCAACAAACGCATTACTTTCCACCAACCTACTAGACTTTTACACTCAACCTCCCTCTCCCTCACTGACACCCCCGTAACCGGTGAAGCAAAAGCAGAGGACGCTACTTCTCCCACCAAGCTGCCAAGGCTTGGCACAACCTCCCCCTGCACCTCAAGACCACCTCATTGCTCCGGGAGTTCAGAAAAAGACTCAAAACCTGGCTGTTTGAATGAGCAGTTTACCACCATGCAACCAGCAACCTCAGAGCCTTGAAACCCTCAAAGGTGATTTGTTGCACTATTGTAATAAATGAGATATGATATGATGTACTGTGCACCACTCTATTCTAGGACACTCCAGTATACACAATTACACTGTATATCACTCCACTCTATGCTATTACACTGTACAGTACTTCGCTGTATGCCACTCCACTCTATGCTATTCCACTATCTGCCACTCCACTGTACTTCATTCCCCTGTATGCCGTTCAACTGTATGCCACTCCACTATATGCTATTCCAGTGTATGTCACTCCACTCTGCACCACTCCATTCTACACCACTCTACTGTACGCCACACCATGCTTCGCCACAACACTCTGTGCCATGACACTGTATGCCACAATACTCTATGATACAGCATTCTATGACACAAAACTGTACGACACTGCCTCTATACCACTCCAATCTTTGCCAATTAAGTCTACTCTCCTCTAGTAACCTCTGCTCCACTAAACAACACTCTCTGCCCCTCCACTCTACTCCACTCCCTACTACACCCTTTACTCCAGTCTATGTCACTATACAACTCTATAGTCCACTGTACCAGACTGTACTCCACTATATGACCCTCCACGCAACTCTCTCTATGACACTCTACCAGAATTTAGTCCACTCTACTCTCTAACACACTACTCCACTCTATTCCACTCCTCTTAATGGCAATGTATCTCACTCAACTCTACAATACTCTATGACACTCCACTGTACCACGCTCTACCACACTCTATTCTACTCTATTTCACTCCACTCAACAACACTGTTCTACACTCCATGCCACTTCACACTACGTTATAACAGTTTCTCACATTCTCTGGCAGAGCAGATCACTCCACTGTGCTCTCCACACCACTCCATTCTGTTACTTTACTCCAGACTATCCTATGTCACTATGCCATACTTCACTACACGTCACTACATGTCACTGCATGTCGCTGTACAATACAGAGGCCACTCTCCTATCTGACTCTTTAGTCCACACTTTGCTATGCCATTCCACACAACTCTGCTGTACGACAGTTTACTCTTCTCTTCGCCGGTGTACAACACTCCAATGTACACCACTCCGCTCTTGAACATTCTACTCTATAAAAGTGTACTCAAAAACAATCTACTACTCCCTATGCCACTGTACGACACTGTACTACACTGTATGTTCCTACACTCCACAGTACAACACCCTAACACCCTACTCTGCTCTATGCCACTTTGCAACACTCTACTAAACTCTATGCCACTCTAATACACTCTACTCCACTCTAAGACACACCATGCAGCTCTCTCTATACCACTCCACCACACTTTACTTCACTGTACTCTATGACACACTACTCCATTCTACTCCACTGTACTCTACTACTCGATTGAACAACACACTACTCCATATGGCTCTATAACACTCTAGTCTATACCACTGCAGTGTACTTCACTCTACAAGACTGTACTGTATGCCACTCCACTGTACAATATTCTACTCCACTTTATGCCACTTTATGCCGCTTTATAACACTCTATAGCACTGCAGTGTACTTCACTCTACAAGATGCCACTCCACTGTGCAATATTCTACTCCACTTTATGCCACACCACTGTACTCTACTCAACGACTTTTTCCAACACTGTACGACTACCACTTCACTCTACTGTGCCAGGCACACTTTCCCTATGACCCTTTACTACACTGGCTGATATGCCAGGCCACTCTATTCCTCTCCATGCCACTCTAATGTACAACATAACACTCACTCCACTGTATTACAGTTTATTACTGTATCCTACACAACTCCACTGAGCTCCCCTCCACTCTACTTCACTGTACGATACTTTAGCCCACTTTACGCTACTGTTTGACACTCCCATCTATTATTATTATTATTAATTTTTATTATAGAGCACACGGCTACCCATCGGTTTTCCAGGCTCTAAGCATAGGCAAAAAGGTGCTTAAGTCACTAGACTTACAATAGCCATGTTTTTAAGAGTTTGCGTAACAGCAATAGAGAGGTGCAGTGTCTTAGGAACTGAGGTAGGGCATTCCAAAGCTTAGGACCTAGGTATGCAAAAGAGCATCCTCCAGAACCAGCCCGGTGGACTCTAGCCACACCTTAAAAGTCCTTTCTCACTGATCTCAGTTACCGGGAGGGTTGGTAGGGGGAGATCAGGTCCTGCACATATCTAGGGTTGAGTCCAGTCCTAGCTTTAAACATGAAACAAAGAGCTTTGAATTGCACTCTCTTTCCAATTGGCAGCCAATGTAACTCACAGAGAATAGGAGGGACCGGGGCATGTCTCGAGAGCCGAGCAAGAATTCTAGCAGAGGAATTCTGCATGACCTGAAGGTGGCGGACACAGGCCTGGTCAGCTCCCAGATACAGAATGTTACTGTAATCCATTCTTGAGATAATAAGAGTTCTCTGTGCTGAATGGGGAATAATCCAGATGATTTTCCTCACCCATTTCATTATGGCAAAACAGGTGATTAGAGTTTAGCAGCTTGTGGACGTATAGATAGAGTTTCATCTAACCAGAAATCTAAGTTTTAAATTTGGGGGATATAGGTGGCAGGGTCACCAATGATACAGGCCAGTGCTGTGGGTTCTTGCCCAGAACCATAACCTTGGTTTTATCACCGTTAAGTTTGAGCGAGTTGCCTACCATCTAGGAGGTAATACGTCTGAGACTGGAGTTAATAGACTCTGGATGATTCCCCTGTGGAGATGACAGGGGATCATTTGAATGGTGCCTGCATAGGAAAAAAGCATCAGACCACAGCTCTCCACCACATCTGCCAGAGTGCGCACGTAAAGATTAAACAACAAAGGGCTCAGCCCAGAGCCCTGGGGTACACCTGAGATCAGGGTGCAAGTTTCAGACCTAATGTCTATGCCGGCCCACTGTGCAACACCATACCCTACTCTCTGCAACTATACTCTACAAGACTGTACTACACTCTATGCCACTATATAACACTTTTCTCCACTCTATACCCATCCACTCTACGCCACTGTGTATTACACTGTATGCCACTCTAGCATATGCCACTCCACTCATCTCTATGACACACCACTTGACAATATGACACAGCACACCACCTTATGACACTCTCCTACACTATACAACACTGTACCATTGTCCACTGTGTGGCACAACACTCTACAACACTTCGGTGTATGAAGGTACACTGTACAATAGTCTCCTCCATTCTACGGAATGACACTCAACTCTACAACACTGAACTGTACCACACTTTACAGTACTGTACTCCACTCAATGTTACTCTGTGCCACTGTACAACACTATACTCGACGACACTCCACTGCACAACCCTTTACGACATTCCACTCCACTGTACAACATGACACTCCACTCTATGATACTTCACTCCACTATACGGCACACCACGGCACTTCACTGTATAACACTTTACTGCACTATATACACCACCACTCCACTCCACGATATTTCTCTCCTTAAACTAGACTCTATGACACTGCACTGTTGACACTGTCCTTCACTGTACTCCGCAAAACTATACTACACAACACTCAATTAAATGCCACTCTACACACTTTACGAAATAAAAAACATTTCAGTTCAATTAAACAAAGGTTAAGGATAAATTATAGATAGGAAAACACTATATATTCTTCCTATAAAACCCCACAGTAAACTATACAAGCTTTAGATATTCTAAAGTTATAGTTATAACTTACATTTCTAATGTATGTACCACCTTCCATTTACTACAAGTTGCAAACCTCCTACACAATCTTGTCACCTCACTCGTCACACTACATTAACTATAACTCGTTTCTTCTCCATGCATTTCTTATACCCTTGCGTATTACATGACTTATAGCATTCATAACACCACTTATGACACCTGCAATTACATCATTTCAGAGAATACAATGCATGGTAGTGGGCTCCCTGGGACAGAGTAATGGAACCAGCCCTGGGGGATGGGGTCCCCAGGGGCATTTTAAGGCTCAGGGAGAAGGGCTGTGCAGCCCCAGTCCCTATTAATGTAAGTTTGGCCCCGGCGGATGGGGTTCCTGGGGCCTAGAGTCACTTGGGGAAAGGGGCGACAGCCCCATTCCCCTTTTTAGTGCATTTCAGCCCAGAGGTATGGGGTCCCGGTGCCTTTTAGAGTCATGGGAAGGGGGGCCATGCCATCTGACCCCTTCCCTAAGATCACCTATGCGCCACCCATTCGGGCCCTGGCCCAAAAAGAGTGAAGAGTCTTTTTTTGCCTCTCAATTTGCAGCTTGATTTACAAAAAAGCATTTTTGGTCCCATGGGGGGATTATCTGAGACCTCAACACCAGGCTCAGGAGGTCAAGGTATCCCTAGCCTGGCCAAAGTCTTTTTTGTTGTTGCTATTTTATTTAGGAATCAGGACTGAGTCCTGAGTCCTAAGATGGCTGCCACCACTTCCTGGTTGATGTGGTAGCAACCAATCAGATCTCAGCAGGAGATCTGTCGGGTCTGTGTGGCCTCAAAGGCATGACATATTCAATGTTTTTGAGCATTTATTGCTCAAAAACTACTGAAAAGATTTACATCAAATCACAAATTTGGTGTAAATCCATTTGGCGGTTTGGGCTATAGCTGTGTCTAAAGTTCCTACAGAAAAACAAATGAAGATAACATGTTTAGGGACCCCTCTTTTTTTCTCAGCCCATGCTTAACAGATCACCTCAAAACTTTCCATGTGCAAACTAATCAGAAAGTAGCCTTTTTCTGGAAAGTTTTGTTGAGATTTGTCGAATGGCACTAAATTTATTATCAATACAATAGAGGCATTTCCTATGGAACCAAGTTCACAACTATTGCTGTGCTAGTTCAGTTCATGTGTCCTAATAAAGTTTAAAAAATAGGCTATGAGGGAGCAGAGTAGGGATAGCCTGTCCCCCTGGCACTTGTGGGGGGACCTAGAAGGATCCCACAGGACCAAAATTAAAAAAAAAATTGGTGCAGCGGATACTATTGTACTCTCACCGGACCCCGTGTGGCCCTCCTATGAGGTACTGTTGTACTCCTCCAGGGAACTGTTGCACAGACCTTATCCTCATAGTACCACAGTACCACTCAGCCTGCTCTGACGAAGCTTGCGTGGAACCATGGTACCATGTGTGTGCCAGGGTGCTTGTTTCCAGTCCAGGGAGGAGCTGGCTTGGCAGTTTGGGCTGGACTGTTCCCATGAGGATCAGGGTCAAGACTGATTTGTATACGACTGGGTCCAAACTGGTGTGATGTTGTGAACAAAAACATGATGGAATAAACCTAAATCCTTGACTGGGGATGGATGTTTGCATTGTTAAGTATTCTGACCATCATCTATCCTTTTTGTTTTGTCAAAACGTGTGTGCACCTTGAGTGATGGGTACCACATGAGTATTGTGGAAACTGCAAATTATTTTTTTAAGCTATATGTGGGTTGGGCAACTGTGGAGGAGTAGATTTCCATGGGAGATTGGGCACAGGGCTGCCCCCAAACCATTCCTGTGTACGACAGTGGCTGGGCACAGCGGTGCCTTGGCATACCAAGGGGTGTTGGGCACAGGCCCTGACCTCAGGCCATGCCCTTTGGCTAAACCCCCACTACATGCAGTCAAATGCCATATGCAGTGGGGATTGGATGCCCACAGAGGGTGGAATACTAGGCCTGATGACTAAACCCAAGCTGGGCTCACCCAAACACCATGTGCAGCAGATGGTTTAGTTTGTGCAGGGTGTTGGACTCATGCCCTGTAGCTAATCCCCCACTACAAACAGCAGTAGGTCTAGCATTGCAGGGAGTTGGTCTCCTGTGGTGGGACGGGGTGCAGCCAGACTCTGTAGCTAACTCCCACTGCACACAACCAAATGCTGTTTATAGCATTGGTTTGGCTGCCTACAGGGGTTTGGCAGCAGGGCCGACCCGAAGTCCAGGCACTTCAGTCATCCCACCATGGCTGCTCATTGCAATGTTAGTCAGCCATGGGGGGGTTGGCCAGCCACTGGAGACTGCATGCAGGGCCTTGCTGAGGGCCAGGCCCTATGTCCGACCCCTCACAGTGCACGACTGTGCATAGTAGTGGAGTTGGCTGAATATGACAAAAAATACTGGAATTCACTGGAAAAAACAAAGGTCATAGTGAGTTTATAGTTAGGAATTATAATAAGAGCTTTGCTTATGGTAACAAAAGCTAAAAATCCACAGAACAAATCAAAGGTTAAAGTGTTGAAGTAAGATAAAACGAATATTTTTTAAAAAACACTGAAATTCACCCCACAGTGAGCTTATATATTACACCACCAATGACATGCTAACTGCAATAATTGATAATATGACTGATAGCATCTGAAATGACATCATTGATGACATCACTGATGATATTTAAAAAAACACAGTGTCAAGGATTTATAGCGGTTTTGGACTTGAAGTAAGTTTAACATGTAACACCCGATGCCAATTCTCTATTCACCTTGAATGGGATTACCTGGCTAAAAAATTCACATGACTCACAATTTTAAGTGAAGAGGTTGACATGTATGCATTTCCCAAAAAGATGCTTTCTGCCAGGCCCTCTGGACAACCCTCAGTAGTTTAGTAAACCACAGTGTACTCTTTTCTGAGATGGACACAGTGGCATACGGCATCACAGCCATGCTTACAATGCAAATACAAACAACTCCAAATGGTACACCGCTAAACCCTACATTATTCAACAATCTGCAATGCCTCAAAATCTTCAGCAGAGGTCTGGAAATATACATCCACACCATATAAGTGTCCTTGCCATATACAATGTGTCTATAGTACTGCATCACACTATTTAACATGGGCACATGCCAGATATCCTGTGGTAGATTATCTATTGTCAACAGAAGATGTGGCCTTTCTCACAGATTTTGTGGTGTAGTCTTAAGCTCTAAGCCTCAACCTACTTCCAAACATACTTCTGCAAACCACATCAGATGTGCTCAGCATTTACCTTGTTTAACATGAAGTAATACATGCAATGAAACATTTAATGATTTGTTTATGGTGCACCATATGTGCCTTGAAGATTTACACTATTTCTAAGTTCAGGGTGCATACATGTTTACAGAGTAAACCATATGCTGTATATGGCAATAGTGTTATCAGTGCTGTCATCAATGATGTATTTTGAGATATCATCTGTGATGTCATCATTAATGTCATTTAACACGATATGAGTGATGTAAAATGTGAAGTCATAAGCAGTGCATGGCGGGAGCACGGGTTATAGTTCACTAAGAAAACTATAAATTAAGGATGTCAGTGATTTGTGTTATAACAATAGTTTTTGTCTTATTTCAACACTATGATGTTACACCAACCTTTTTAAAGTTTTTTTTAACACAGGCAGGCATATAGGCAGACAGACAGACAGACGGATAGATAGATAGATAGATAGATAGATAGATAGATAGATAGATAGATAGATAGATAGATAGATAGATAGATAGATAGATAGATAGATAGATAGATAGATAGATAGATAGATAGATAGATAGATAGATAGATAGATAGATAGATAGATAGATAGATAGATAGATAGATGTATCTCATTCTCTCTCTTTCTCTCGACACCCCACCCTCCTTTTTCTTTATCTCTTCCAGCCAGGTCTCTCTCTGTCTCTGTGGTTCCATGCGTAGTGTTTGTACCCCCATTGTTGCTATATTCAGAAGATATTTCTTTGTCACAGCTTGCTGCTAAGTTTAGGTGACTTGCAGTGGTAGACAGATCTCATCCTTTCCAGTGTCTTTTTTTGGTGCGCCCAGTTACAGTAACGTACACTGTTAAGTTGCAGAATCAAACAGATAACATTGGCAGTACCTCTCCACGATTACTGCCCATTCAGCTAGCCTGCGTCACTGCACACAGGGGTAGTGCAGGAGCTACGTATGAATGGAGGCTCTGAAGACCAAGGACTGCTCTGAAGAAAGGGAAGCAAACCATTCCCTGCTGCCTAAATGCGCCCGCCACGCTAGACCACACAACAGCTCGGCAGGCCCTCAGGGAGTGCATTCAGAATCTCCACGTGAAGGTGCTGACGAAATGAGTCATACATTTTGGAGGTAGCGAAAACATCTTTTTGTGTTTCGAAAAGCTGAGATGAAATTATTGGTTCCTGGAATCCTGAGAAGCCTGCTGAGGTTTGCAGATAGTGGATCGATAGTTGTGGCTCTATCCTTGAAATCCTTCAAACCAGTATTACCAGTCAACTAGATATAATGCAAAATGTGAAAGTGAATGCACACACATCTGTATTGTACAGCCAATTAATTAATCCTCTTGTAAACTAATACATATATTCACATCGTTAAATTCAGACACGTATCTCTTGAGCTCAGGTTTAGTGCTACATGCACAAATTACTTTTTCAAATTGGGTCTTTGTACCTGAGACATCTTGTGTTCTGGTATATATCCAAACAATTTCTTCGTTCAAGCCATCTGGACATGGGAGTGGTTTCAGGCAGTGCCGTCTTAAAGGCATGGGTACGCTGGGCTGTTGCCTGGGGGCCCCACATGGGCCCTACATGCATAGGGGCAGGGCTGATGCAAACCATAATTTTCCGTTAAACATCTTTAGATCTAGCCTGGGCAGTGCATGCGCTGCTCTGCGAAGCATGCTGTATTGAAGTTGGGACTTAAATCTCCACCCACTCACCGCCCACATTTTTCATTGGCTTGTTTCATTGCCCGCTGTAAACTGTGGCTACTCAGTGGTGAAATGGCTTAGTGGTCCCTCCGTAGTACCTCCTTGTCTCATTTTGTAACCTCCCATGGCGACACCCCCTGTTACAAGTGTTGTTGCTTGTAGGCTTTAATTACAGCTTCCAAGCACTATTTTCTCAAATAGCTTTGTCCTGCCAGCTGTTGCAGGCAGGACACGCTCTCTCCTAATGCTTTTTCATATAGCACACATTTGTGATAGTTTAAGCTAGAAGCATTGCAAAGGCATTGTCATTTACAATGCTACTAGCTTAAACTATCACAAATGTGTGCTATAAAAAGTTTAAATGACAATGCCTTTTATTGATCTGTTTTAAAAACAATACATAAGTAAAAGGCTCAAACTCTCATAAATGCGAGACCTATTGCATTGCAAATGCTTGCTATTCCTGCGAGTGGTTGTGTAGGCAGGGCCCAGTGCACTGCTTTCCCCGGGGGCCTATCATGCTGTGAAGAGGACCCTGGTTTCCAAGAGTTAGGAAAACTCGTCAAGGTGGCAGGGCCTCTGCATTTTGCTTTGTTTCTATTGACCTAATTAGGCTAATTGACCTAAAATCAGTGATTTGTATGTGAAACGTTGAGGTTTGGAGACAGTATCTGTAATGACTAGGAGTGAAGTCTTCACCCTAGCTGTGCAATTAAATGCACCCAATTTGCTTCAAATAATTTTTTATTTCATAGTGGTTTTTGAGCGAACTAGGATCGAAATTCAAGCAGATCAGAGCTTGAAAGGCAAAGATGATTTACTGTTCATTCTCAATAGAGAGGTAATTTGAAATCAGGTGGGTCTTCAAAGGAAAATCGTTCCAATGACCGGCCTCTAGAAAGGAAGAAATGTGGCTGCCTTGGTAATTGTGTTTGATTTGAGGAATGTCCCACGAGCCAAGAGAGGTGGAAAGAAGCATTCAAGTGAGAATGGAAGGTGCTAATGGGTCACGACCTGGATACCCAAGAATGCCTTACCAGAGATAGGTTACCTAGATCAGTACCTGGGAAGTACCTGTGACTTGAGCAGCTGGTGGGTGACTTTCCATGCACCACAAAGGAACACCCACTTCTCTGAGTCAACCGCCACAGTTGGATTTGATGTCTTTATAGGTCGCCCAGTAGAGCGGTGTACTCACTGGATACAGCGATGTGGTTTTAACCCACATTCGCAAAGGCAGGACTGAAACTTCTGCCCCTATCATACGGTTGGACAGTTGTTTGATTTAGAGCCACATATGTAATTTGCCAAAATCCTTGCAACTTATGATTTGCCAGGCAGGCAATTCTAGGTACATGCAGCCCTTTGGGGAGTAGTCAGTGCCACATGGGGTTGGATGTAGTACCTGAGACAGATGCTGCATAACACACTACCGGTGTAGGATTCTCAATGGTATACAATTACAAATGCATATCAGGCAATTACAAAGGAGCCAGAGACGCATCTGTTACAAATTGGGTTTCTGGTTGGCAGAGGTATACACCCTGTCCAAGCAGGAAACTGAATCCTAGTCAGGGAAAGTCAGATACACATTATAAATTAATCTGTGCTCACCCACTGGTAGCTTGGTACAGAGCAGGCAAGCTTAACTTAAGAGGAAATGTGTAAAGTATTTGTGCAACACCTTATACAGTAACACAGTGAAAACACCACAACAAGGCTCCACACCAGTTAGGAAAAATAGATTTTGATTTTATAAATAAAACAAGATGAAAATGACACAAATACAATAAGCAGAAGTCGAGATATGATTATTTAAAGATTAAAAGTAAAGACTAGTGATTAGAAGCAATAAGCACCTATGAGGGTATCTGGTTGTGCTGGACTAGGGCAAAGTCAATAGTTCTGGCTACCGCGATGCAGTGTGAGCCGGATACAGGAGACATGCAAGGCCACTGAACAAAAGTACCTTGGTACTGGTCGCAACAGAGAGATGTGCAGTTCAGCTGAGCGATGCGTCGGTGTTGATACCGCAGTTGTGGTGATGCATCGATTTTCTCCACACAATGATAGCAATGTTTCAGTTCCAAAGATAAGGCACCAGTTTCAAGAAGCTTTGGTAATGAGTCTGATGTGCTGGGTTTCTCCAAGCACTCAAGGGGATGTGTTAATGGTCTCTCTGCAGTGAAAGTGATGCATTGGTTCAATGCGTCAGTTCCGATGGCATTGAGCTGGTTCCAAGTGCGAAGCGCCGGTTCTGTTCCTGCAACAGCGGAGATGTGTCTATTCTGCTCACACAGCAGAGGATGCATTGGTTCTACTGGAGCAAGCACCTGGATCCACTTACAATGGATCAGGCACAGGAGCAGGGAGTTAGACTTTTATATCCCTGAGTCTTAGAACAGAAGGCAAGCCAAGCCAGCATGTCCTTGGATATCACTCTGGGTTCAAGTAAGTTAGTCCAGTTCTTACTCAGCAGGGCAGAGGGTAGCAGGCGGCAGGGCAGCACAGCAGTAAAGCAGTTCGACCAGAGCAACAGTCCAGCAGAGTGGCAGTCCTTGTAGCAGCACAGCAGTCCTTATTTTTGGTAGAGTTCTTCACAGGTCCTGTAGTGTCTGATTTGGTAGCATCAGAGACCCAGTACTTATACCCAGTTATGCCTTTGAAGTGGAGATGACTTTGGCTGTTTCAATAGTGTAGTTAGTAAAATTTTGACTGTTTTGTGATTCTTGTGAAGATTTTATTTGTCTACATGTGGTTATTTTCTTCTCTTATTTAGTATAGGTTATCGATGTTTTCCCTGTGTATTGATACGTTTGTACAAATAATGTTTGTGAATTGAGTATTGAAATTATTTCCCCGCAAAAAGGCATATATAAAAAGAAAAAGAAACAGAAAATGCCTAGGACCTACCTTAGGAGTGAACTATATGTAATAAAAGAAGAGTTTAAGGCTTGGCAAGGGTTTTTAAATGCCAGGGCAACATTGCACTAAACCTGCACATACAGGTTCTGCAGTGGCAGGCCTGAGACATGTTTAAAGTGCTATTTGTGTGAGTGGTACAATCAGTGCTGCAGACCCACTAGTAGCATTTTATTTGCAGGCCCTTGTCACATGTAGTGCACTGTACTAGGGAATTATAGCTACATTAATTGTGCCAATTGTGGATAAGTCACTCAGATCATGTTTAGGGGAGAAGCACATGCACTTAAGCACTGGTTGGCAGTGGTAAAGTGCTTAGAGTCCAAAGGCCAACAAAAAAATACAGCAACATTGGAGGCAATCAGGCAAAACGTTTGGGAGAAGACCACCCTAAGGCTGTAAGGTCTAGCAACATCTAATAGCTCTTGGGTTTAAATGGAGCCAAGATCTTGTTGTTGAGGTCACTGATTGGTACTAGTTCACAATTCTTCATCATATACCCAATGTCTCCATGAATGCATGCCTCAAACTACTGTAGTTCCGTTATGTGCACAGCACGTACCTTACTGTAGCCCGACAGAGAAGCCATAGTTGTGGTAGGAACAAAGCAGATTTTTATCACATGAGTTGTGTATGCAGTGCCCTTTAACCTTTCTGTAATTATATTTTTGAACTGCTCACTCAGCTGACAGGCAGACAATGCATTTTCATGCTGAGCACATACCTTCTAGGTTTAATGCTGGTCTAAATCGGACTGGGTTGAAGTACTTTTATCTGCCTCATGTTAACTGTTGAAAAATGTGTCATTCCAATTAATTGGCAATCATGCTTCACTTTATCCATTGTAAACTGGAGATCAGGTGGGTAAGTTGAGCAAAGGTTGAAGATAATGCTATCACATATCTGAAACCCAAGGCTGGGAAACCTGTGACAATGACAGGGTGTCATACTAATCTTCTGGTATAGTCCCCAAATTGGAAGCAGTATCTCCGTAGGCTGGCCCATGTTAGATTGGCGACACAGCCAGAAGTCTATTCACACGCTCCATACAATTGTGTTTGCATCCATATGTTGCCCTTGCCTCCCCGATCGGTCTGAATGGTGTCCGTGCACTTTGCTCCCCAGATAAGCCTGCGGCTAGCCCATTGTGCCCAACTAGTTTATCGGTTGTTTCCTTTTCTTGATCTCGTATAGACATCATACTCCTCCACTGTCATTCTCCTGCATTACATACTGTCCATGAGCATCAATGTACTGTTATCCATTGTCTAATGTATATGTATACACCGCAATAAGAGCAATTAAAAAAATTTGGAGTGGAGGGAATTAGACATCTATCAAAATACAAAGAATCCAAATCATAAATGGTCTGATGAACAATATAGGAAGTCTTAAAAGTGATTCTTTTTGAGAATGGAAACCAACAAAATTTAGCGAGATGAGTTGATATATAGTCAGATACGAACAGACCAAGGAGTGGATGGGCGGCTGCATTTTGTATGAGTTTATTAGTTGAAAACAGTTAATAAGAGGGTATGTCCATAGTCCAAGTGTGATGAAATGTCAACTTGGATGGAAAACTTTCAGTCTTCAAAGTCAATAAACTGGTGAATTTCCAGAGAGTAATGATGGTGGCAAAGACTCTCATGATTTGGTGGATGAAGGAAATAGCAGAGTCAAATAGTACAGTCATAATAGTTGCAAGCAAAAGACAAAGGCAAAGTGCCAATGTGGGCACCCTGCCTGTTTTTTCAAAACTGAATTTTGTTTTACTGGCTACCATCAATTCTACAACTTAGCTTAGGAACAAATAAAAAGCATTTGCAGTTTCCGCTTTTGTGTCACCCAGATCTATGTGGCTTTGGGTGTAATTGACATAAGCATAGAGTGAAGAAATGAATGCCCTAATGAACCACACAAACATTAAAAAGAGTCAGACTTCAAACCTATAAAAAAACTCTTATTCGCACATAGATGGTAATGTAGATCCATCAACTTTCAAGAGTAAAAAGGAGAATACACTGGTATAATTTCCTTGAACATTCTATCTCCTTAGAGTTGACTTCTGTTCTGTACGAGAATTTAGCACTTTACCATCCTACTGAAATTCAAGATATTATTAAGCTGCATTAAATGTTTCATGGGTTAAAGTATTGACTACCACTCTCTCCTTATATCTTGGCCTACAGGTATCATTAGCTGTCTGTTGTCGAAGGCATTTTATCTGCAATACAATATACATAGAGTGGGTTTTATATCAGCACATTGGTCATGATTGGGTGGCTTTTATGTCTATGTCTGTTTCCACTTACTTATTTGATGACTTACCTTCCTATTCTGGGCCCTATACCTGGAGCATAACTTCCTTGCCATGTTTCTATTTGGATGACTTGCGTCTTTTCACGGCTGAGGGCAGAACTACATTTTGTTTTGATTGCAGCACTTCATACGAGTGCACTACCTTTCTGATTGATTTCATATTAATCATTATTGAGAGTTGCCATCTATTCAGAGATATGGAGGTGTCTAGAAAAGGCAAAACTGGCCATGAAACCCTCTTTTTTAACATTGGACTCTTCACATTTTGTAACCAAAGTTTTGTAAGTGTTCTCTTTTCTTCAATCCTCAGCCAATGATATAATGTTGAATGTTTGATCTACGCTAAAAAGGGAAGCAATAAAACTAATTTTCTGCGCCAGACATGCATTGGCCACTTTTTCGTTAAATCTATTTTGTTTTTAACAAAAGTACTGAAAATGCTAACTTACTCTCTGCATATTTCTTTGAGCTACCTAGACATACCTTTTGTGATGAAGCCACAGAAAACACACAAAAGCAATGTACATCAGATAGGGGCATGGTTCTAAAAATAGTGTGCTAATAAAGGCATAGGTTCTTTAGATAGTAAAGAATGAAGCAAACCTGTTTTACATCAAAACAATTGTGAAGACGCCTATGGTGAAATGATTAACTGAAATTGTAATAAGTCAAAATGTAATTATTAACAGATTTAATACTTTTTACTTCAATACTTATCACCCACTCTGTGATTAAAACTTATACCACAAACTAAATCCAAATATACAATTTTACTCCAAAGGTTTATTCAATGACGTTGGATGTTCATCAATGAAGTATTGATAAATCGTCAGTCAACATGTGTTTTGGACTCACTCTTACTTTTTCAAGGCTACCAAGACTGTTGGGGTATATCAGTCATAGTTTGTCAGACCAATTTTTCAAGAGCAGCCTTTACAGTTCAGAAACGAGTGTTGGGCAGACACATTGATACTGACATCTAACACAGTCCAGAAACAAGGATACAAGAAACCAGGCACAAATGTCCCAAGCAAAATTATACCTCACTTTTGTGCCTAAAGCCAAGTCAGCCTAAAAACGTATAAAACAATTGTGCTTAACAACTCGCTATGATATCCCCTCAATCTCAAATATTTTTGGGTCCTTCCCTGTCACAGGCACTTGGCCCCCTTACACAAGTGAGGTATCATCTTACTCAAGAAAACAAAGGGAATGCTGGGTGGTAGGAAATTTGTGTGGATGCAGTAATACCACACAGAAATGTGAGGAAAATTTAATATTGTAGCTACATTTAAGTTTTGCAGGGGATTCTGGGTAGGGAAACGTTAGGGGATCCACACAAACAACACCTCCCTGGACTTCCCCAACTGCCTAGTTTTCAGAAATGTCTGGCTTTGGTAGGTTTCCCTAGATGGCCGCTGGGCCGGAGAACAAAAACGCCAGTGACTCCTTTGCAAAACCAGTTTGTTTTGTCATAGATAATTTGGATGTCACCACCGTACATTTTGGACCCTTCCCTGTCACAGGAACTTGGCCCATCCACACAAGTGAAGTACCATTTTTGTGAGGAGGCTTGGGGAAATGCTGGGTGGGAGGACATTTTTGTCGGCCCGGTAATCCTACAACTTCCCCACACAGAAATGTGAGGAAAATGTGATTTATTTGCTAAATTTGAGCTTTGCAGGATTTTCTGGGAGGCAAAAAATGGAGGATCCACACAAACCACACCTCACTGGACTCCCTCTGGGGTCTAGTTTTCAGAAATGTCTGGGTTTGGAAGGGTTCCATAGATGGACGCTGAGCCCAGGACCAAAAACACAGGTAACTCCCTTGCAAAACCAGGTTGTTTTGTGATTGATAGTTTTAATGTCTCGACAATAAATTTTGGGCCCTTTCCTGTCGCAGGCACTTGGCCCACCCACACAAATGAGGCACCATTTTTATCAGGATACCTGGGGAAAAGCTGAGTGGTAGGAAATGTGTCGGCCTCGTGGTCCACAACTTTCCCACACAGAAATGTGAAGTAAATATGATTCTATTAGCAAAATGTGAGGTTTGCAGCGGATACTGGGTTAGAAACATTTGGGGGATCCAAGCAAACCACACCTCTCTAGATTCCCTGGGGTATCAAGTGAGGTAGCATTTTTATCAGCAGACCTGGGGGAATACTGGGTATTGGGAATTTGTGGCTTCCTTCTGGTTCTGGAAGAATATGGCACAGTAATGCAAGGAAAATGTGTGACTTTAGTCATATTCTGAGGTTTGTAGGGCGTTGTGAGTAAGAAAACTTGTTGGGATACATGACAGGCATGCCACATTGTACTCCCCTGGGTTTTTAGCTCACGAAAATATCTAGAATTGGAAGATTTTCCCTAGAGACAATGTAAATATTGGCAGAGAGATACAGAAAAGACAACTATTACTGCCCATACATCTATTCCTCAAGTACACACACACATACTGTTTGGATTTGGAATGAGAGTGAGTGAAAGGTCCAAACTGTATATTTTATTAGCAAGTGATTTCACAAAAATTAAATCCACTGGTAATAACTGAAAGGTCAAAAACCTGGAACAATGACTCACAGCTCGTGAGCTGTAAAGCCCCTGCAAGGCACCAACCTATTTACAGGCTATTCACACACCTTTCATACATGACACACACAACAACATTCACACCCCCAGACATGGGCCCAGCACATTACAACACTCACATCAACAGCCAATATAGAGACACTGTACACCTTGGCAGAGAAAGAAAGAAACAACAAATATTACTTCACAACCATCTATTCCTCAAGTACCACACATACTGGTTGGATTTGGCACGCGAGTGAGTGAAGGTTCCAAACGTAAAATTTTATTAACAAGAGATTTCACAAAAATGAAAAGCACCTTTAATAATTGAAAGATCAAAAACCTGAACCAATGACTCACAGTTCGTGAGCCGTAAAGCCGCTTCAAGGCACCAACCGCTTTACAGGCCATTCACGCCCTTTCATACCTGACACACACAAGACCATTCGAACTGCCATCTGCGGGCCCAGCACATTACAAAACTCACATCAACAGCCAATGTAGAGACACTCCACACCTTGGCAGAGTAAGACAGAAACAACAAATATTACTTCACAACCATCTCTTCCTCAACCACAAAGACATACTGGTTTTATTTGGCATGCGGGTGAGTGAAGATTCAGAGCGTAAAATTGTATTAAGAAGAGATTACACAAAAATGAAATGCACGGTTAATAATAGAAAGGTCAAAACCTAAATCAATGACTCACAGTTTGTGAGCTGTAAAGGCATGGCAGGGCACCAACCTCTTTACAGGCCATTCACAAACTTTTCATATGTGACACACACAAAACCATTCACAGGCCCAGCACATTACAACACTCACATCAACAGACAGTGCCATTCAAGGGCCTATAACTTTCATATGCCCACATGACTGGCACAGCAATCACACAGGCTGGGGGTTGACGGAGTGTATGCACTGCCATTTATCTAGCAGTGTGTCCAGTGTCTAGCAGCAAGTCACTAATCACACACCGCCAGTCAAAAGCCAGTCCACACACATCACGAGCCAGGCACCCGTCCACCAACACCGCCAGCCAAATGCCAGTCCACACACACCACCTGCCAAGCGCCAGTTCACGGACATTCCCAGCCAAGCACCAGTCCACACATACCACCAGCCAAACACCGGTCCACACATACCGCCAGCCAAACGACAGTCAACTCTTATCACCAGCCAAAAGACAGTCCATGCCACCGCCAGCCAAAAGCCAGTCCTCTCTCACAGCCATCACATTTATTTATACAAAAAAGAAAACACAAACCTATTGGGGATACAAAACTCTAACTACAAACACAAAAGGTCCATCTAAATACATCACACTAATGTCAACCGTGAAATCTGAACAAAAAATATGAAATAATATGGATCAGTCAGTTTACATTAATGCTAATGGTTGCACCCAAAAACTCTGCTGCACAACCTAAAACACGTGGGCACACACTGTCCAGGCTTAGAAGGACAGTCAGGGCAGTACATACAACTCTCCTTCCAGATAACTCTTGGGGCACAGACTTTATACTTCTTAGAGGGAATTTTTCTTTTTGACAGTAGAAGGAATGTGATAAGAAAGTGTTGATCTTTCAATCTAGCCACATACTCCTCCACTGCTTCTCTAGGAACTCTTGCCTGTTCCACTACAACAAGGCTGCCTAGCAGAGACTGCTGAAACTGATTAAATGTCATCTTTGACTCTGGAGAACAATCCTTGAATACAACAAAAGCATTGAAGGTTGCTAGATGGAATAAATTGATAGCCAACTTCTTATACCAAACGTATGCTTTATGAACAGCAGTGTAAGGTTTCAACCTCTGATCTACTCTATCTATACCACCCATGTGCTTATTGTAGTCTAAAATGCACAAAGGTTTGCACACTTCAGCAACCTGACCCCAAAAAGTCACAGGTGAAATATTTTCATCATGGATGGTAGTCAGCATATAGACATCTCTCCTGTCAGAAAAAATCACAGCTAGACGTTCATCGCTACGCAAGGCACAGCACCGCCCCTTCTCAAGTTTTTCAAAAAAGCTTTTTTGGGTAATCTTTACGGTTAGAACAGATAACAATCCCCTGAACAATTGCACACTAATGTAAATGTTATCAACGTATAAATGGTGACCTTTGTTAAAAGGTCCTCTACCAAGTTCCACACAATTTTCTCAGTAACTCTAAAAGTGGATGGACAAGTGTTAGAAATGGGTGTCTCTACTAGTTGGCAAGGGCTTGCACCTTTGTCCAAATAGGGACCCTGCTTCCTAGTCAGGATAAGGGAGTTACACTCCTAAAATAACCCCTGCTAACCCCCACTGCAGGCCAACACAGCAAAGCACACAGCAACGTGGTAGTTCTCCCTCACAGCTTCTCCAGCTCTTCTTCTTGGCAGTCTTCTTGGTCCCAAAAGAGTTCTAAAGTTCTGGGGTTTGGGCCCCAATATTTATACCACCAAATCGTTTGTTCTCTGAAGGCAGAGAGTCTTGTACCTAGTCCAAACCAGTTCTGGGTGCATTCTGCCATTGTACACCTTCTTCCTTTGTCAGTGTGGGCCAGGGTCCTCAGACGTACCACAGGAGGTGGAGCCAGCATTGTGGAAGGGAGGCACAGCCCTATTCAGACCCAGGTGCTACTTCTCCCACCACTCTACATGCAGATAGGTCTATTCAGCCCTGTGCTGACTCACCCTGTCTCCTGGAGTCTCCCCAGCCCCCGTCACTCACAAACTAGACAGACAATACACAAGCAAGCAGCGGCAGGCTGGACGGTTAGGGAAGAAAATACCTACTTTCTAAAAGTGGTATTTTCAAACACAGAATAATAAAACCAACTTCACTAAAAGATGCATTTCATCATTCTGAGTTCAGGCATACTAAATTCGTTTTTCTACCATGTTCCTTGGGTCAGTTAGGATTATAAGATGTTATAATCAAACTGCCCATTCTAGCCTATGGGAACAGGTAGCCTTGCAATAGTAAATCACAAAATTGGCTGTAATTCACTAGCAGGACATGCCACACACACCAGGGCATGTCCTACCTTTCAAATACAATGCACCCTGCCCACAGGGGAACCTTGGGCCTACCTTAGGGGTGACTAACATGTAGAAAAGGGAAGGTTTAGGGACTGGCAAGTGGGTGCACTTGCCAAGTCGACATGGCAGTCCCAGACTGCACACATGCTCTGCAAAGGCGGGCCAGAATTACACTTTACGGGCTGTTTGCTTGGGTGGCACAATCCAGTGCTGCCGCCCACCAACAGCTTTGATTTATGGGCCCTGGCACGCGCAGTGCACTTTAATATGGACTGACACATAAATCAAATAGGCAAATCATGGAAACACCAATCCATAATGCATTTTACTACGGGAGCACTTGCACTTTACCACTGGTCAGCAGTGAGAAAAGTGCGCAGAATCATTACACCAGCAAAAATAGAGTCAAAACCGGTAGGTCAGAAAGCAAAAAACTCAGGGGAAACACGCCAAAAGATGCCAAGTCTAACAATGGGCAGCTCTAGAGTGGGGCTTATGTCTGGCACTGTTGTCCCACAAATACTGTCCAGCATACAAATTAGTATGCTCAACAATCTCATCCAAAAATACATTGTCCAGAAACAACTGAAAGAACTTAATAGGAAAAAGGTTTTCAGTATTCACTTTACCCCCTGCAACACCACTAAAGGAAGGCAACACTGGCTGCACCATATTTTGGGCAACCCAGAGTCCAGCAATTCCAATAGGGAGCCTGTCAGCACCAAGCTGCAATCCAGACGCCTCTTGCTGCACTATTGGCACATCAGTGTCTCCCTCTAAAAGTGGCACTTTACCCGTACTGAGAGTGGCTTCATCATCAGATGATCCCTCTAGGACTGAAAATTCACTTTCAGAATCTGTGCCTTCCTCCTCCACCTCAGATGCAGAGTCAGTCTCATAATCATGGTTTGATGAAAACTCAAAAAGCATACCAAAAACCTGTTAAGCGGTAATCTGGCAGCTAGCCATAATCCTTACTAAAACACGTAACTTGACAAACACATCAACAATACCCAACACTGTGTAAAAATAAGTAATAAATTAAGTGTTTCTTTATCAAACAAAAAGTAAACCTACTGGCATATAGTAATTACAAGGTAAAGTCGATCAAATCAATGCACACAAAGACCTATACACTGTAAATAATACTCACTTGCCAGAGACGGCTAGACTCACCAGCACCTACTCTGCATCGACACAGCAAACCCCAACAATATCCCACAATATCACACACATCCAAACAGAAGCTCCAGAAGCTGCTATTTTTATAGCATTTCCAAAAAACATACTCATGCAGGTCATTGATACTCATTTGGAGTAAACAGTACAAAAAAAATGTTTTCTTACCAAACACTTACAACTACACATACTGCAGATCTACCAGTGCTGAAACCACAAGCATGAGTAACACCTAAGAAAAACAAAAGCTTTGCACTAGAATAAAAAGGAGAAATAAAACATTGCGATCACAAACGATGACAAGAATAAAATAGTTTACATAATAAAACAGAATTAAATCTTCCAATCACCATTCAAATGTAAGCCACACACATAATCAGTCAAGCAGCACTTCAAACACATCACCAGCTAAACGCCACTTCACACACACTGCCAGCCAAGCACTAGCCAACACACACAAAGTGCACCCAGGCCATCAGCCCAACTCCAGTTCACACACACACACCAAAACCATCCCTGGTGTCTAATGGTTTTCTACTCCCTATGGGGCAGATGGGCCTAGAAATATGGCCGATCTGCCCCCCCAGGGTGGAAAAAACAGACAAAATATATAGTCCCTCAAGGGGAGCGATTCTTGGCCAAAGGGCCGCTCCCCAAAACATTATGCACCATATATAATAAAATCCTTGGTGGTCTAGGGGCTTCTAACCCCCTTGGGGGCAGATGGACCTAAACAGACACGGCCGATCATCCCCCAACGATGGGCAGAAATGGCCAAAATATTCACCCCAAAAGGAGAGTGACCTTTGCCCGAAAGTGCCGCTTTTCAAAACATTATGCACCACATAAAAAAATGCCTGGTGGTCTAGGGCTTCTGCCCCCTTGGGGGAAGATGGACCTAAAAACTTAAGGCTGATCTGCTCTGGGCAGAAATAGCCAAATATTAACCCCAAAAGGAGGAGAGACCCTTGCCCAAGGGATCACTCCCAGCAATCATTATATGCATACAATCCCTGGCTTCTAGTGGATTTCAACCCCCCTCAGGGGAAAGATTGCCCAAACAAAGGCTGATCTAACCCCAGGGGGGGCTGAAACACAGAAAAACATGTTGCCCCCGGGCAGCAACACTTGCCCAAGGTAGGTTTCTCCCTTTAAAATGCACCAAAAGTTGGTTTCAACCCCCCTAGCAGACAGATCGGACAAGAAAATGGCCAATTTAGCCCCCATGGGTGCAGGAACATAATACAAAATGCCCTACAGGGAGCTAATCTTGCCTAAGGGTTCCCTCCACTAAACACACAAAGAAAAATCCATGGTGCTCCAGTGGACCTCTTCCGCGATCGTGGAGCAGGAATCTATTCAAAACAGGCACAGAGGGAAAGGAAAAACTCTTTTCTTTTCCTTGTCTATTTTCCCCCCACCAACACCCCTCCCCCAGGAGAAGGACGTCCTCACTTGCGACACGCTGGATGCAAATGGCTTCCAGTACATAGCCTGCAGCATAGTATAGCATTGATGCGTGATGAGCATGCAAAAATCATCAGATCGTAATGGTGGGCTAGGGGGTGGCAGCAGAAGGGGGGTCCCTCAATTAGCGGTCTCAGTGCTTCCGTTGAGGGTGGGTGCCTGGACGTAATGGTTACGTCCTTGGCACAGGAGCACCGCAGCCGAGGACATAACCATAATGTCCATGGCAGAAGGAGTTAAGCGGGTTTGTGTTTTGTTTTGTCAACTGCAATTTTGTAGATATTTTTTTATTCTATAAATACATGCCTGACGGCTGCCAGCTTATATGCACTTCAGTATGCCTGTACTGTATACAGTCTCAGGCCATTGTAAGGCTAGAGGCATTACAGGTTCCCTGAGAAAAGTTCAGATTCAATAGGTGTGATCTGTTTATAATTTAATGTTAAGGGCAAAGAAAGCAGGTGGTTGTTCTTCCACTATTCTACAGCCTGTTGGCATGTATTTTGTTCTTGGAATCTTGCCTTGCAGATTACCATTGCAGGCAAGGATTTTGATGTTGATTACTCACCTGTACATACCATGGGGATAGACTTTGCATTATGGTAATCCTTATTCAATTCTATTAGCAGGAATTTTACCTCATTTTTACAACTGTAAATGTATTACAGTATACCCGGTAGTTGCCTTTTGAGAAGGCCTATGACCAGCTTAGTAGATCCGAGTTGGTTATTGTGGCAGGCCAATGAAATAGGTTATAGGTCTGATTGTTTATAATTAGAAGGTATGATAAAGGCAGTATTTTGTTACATGGAATCTTGCAGTTTACCATAGAAGGCAAGGGCTTTCTTTCTGGTTACCCTCTCTGACAAACCGTGAGTGAAGAAGATTTGCACTGCCAGAATCCTTGGGTTGTACTTTACTTTGCAAACTGTCAGTTTGTATAGGATTTAAATTTATGACTATATGCCTGGTGGTCTGCTTGTGGGAAAGCTTAAGTTCAGACAGGAGGCCTCAGTTGGTTATGGTGATAAGCCAATGATAACAGATAGAGGCATGAACTATTTCCAATGTCATAGGTTAAAGTTGATAGACATTTAAGAGTGAATTATTATGCATCTGTATTAAAGCCAAAAGATAGGTAGTTTTTTACACAAAATGTTACAGATTACCTTTCTAAGGAAGGATGTTGGTGTAGTTTACCACATCTGATTTACCAAAGGTAGACATGATTAGCACTGTAATAATTATTGCTAGGATCTCTTCTTAGCTGTCTATCAGACCCTTGTAATAAAAAATTATTAAATAATACATGTATCTATAATTATAAACACATACCAATATACCTACATAGAGGGTCTTTGGATCAGCTCTGTTTTGCCATTGGTCTGGATGTCATTAGCCCTGTGCTTTAATCCATGACAGCGTATTGCACATGGTAATGGTTCAATCCACATCAGTATTGGCTCTCTTGCTCTGTGAATGATGGCATTTCCTTTTTTTTTTTTTTTTTTTTATTCCTCATATACCACCAGACGGGGAAGGGCAGTCCGAATAAGGAAACACCCTCCCCTCAACCCCCACTAGAAAAAGTACGATTCCGATTTTAGGACCCTGGGGGGAGAGGGGGAGGGGTCTAACCTCTCTGGCATTTTACTGTTTGCTCTGTCCACTCCAACGTTTACTCACTGAGAGGCCCATTGATGATGTTAGAGATTGAGCCCCAACAGTGCCCAGGTGAAATCATCGGAATACTTCCATCATCTATTCCGCCAGGCCATTAAGGGTGCCCATACCTTTGCTTCACTAGAGGGATCGCAGGCAATATCTGACTCACAGGTGAACATAATATGTTTCAAGCAATCTGAGAAGATAAGTGCCTTCTCGTTTTTCCACGCCCTACATATTTCTCGCCTTGCTAACAACATAATATAAAAAATAAGTTTAGAATCAGTGGCACATATTTGATAATCGTTAACTAACCCAAACAAAATTGTCTCTGGATTTATGGTAAGTTGTACATTTAATACTGCTGCAGTGAATTCACCTAATCTAGCCCAATATTGCGCCAAAGAAGGACAATCCACAAACATATGTATGTCATCAGCGGCGAGCAATCTACAACGAGGGCACCGATGTTCCAGATTGGTGAATCTTACAAGTTTCTTGGGTGAGATATATACTCTATACAGGGTGAACAGATGGTTCCTTTTAAGTGCAGCTGGCTTAACCACATTATGTAGCATAGCAAAGGAATCCTCCCACAGCTCCTTAAGATTATTATAATCCAAATCAACCTGTTCGCCCCATATTTTTAACAGTTCAATCTCCGGAATTTCTTCTGCTCCCATCATGGCCCAATACCAAAATGCCAACTCTCTTTTCCAGGTCCCTTTCTTGCTTACCAGGTCAAAGCTTGAATTAGATGTACAAGACACCGGCGCGAGAGTAGCCCACCAACCTGATAGTTGATAATATTTGAACCTGGTGAGAGAACCCTCCGTCAGGGTATAGAGAGAATCCCAATCAATGAGGTGTGTATCCTTTAGAAGATCTCCCCAATGTGTAATACCGGCCAACCTCAAAGGGCGAGCTAGCTGATCTTTCAAACACTCTGGGGTCCCTGGTGAGTCCCATATCGGGGCCTGGGGAGCATAATAGGGGATTCCCAACTTTTTCCTGAAAAAGACCCAGTTCTTTAGGGCAGCTAACAGAATCTTCAATCTGACTTTTTTTTAAAACCTGGGATCACCAAATTTGAACAGAAAGTATTCCTGACCCTGGGGTAGATTGTGTAACAAAGCCTGAAATAGGGAGCCTAAAACAGTAGTGTCTGCCTTATCTGCCAATCGTCTGAAGTTTTTAAATTGGAACGAATGACAGTAGATAAGTAAATCTGGAAGGGCAAGGCCCCCAACTTTTAATTTTCTCGTCAATTTTACATCTTACATTTCAGGCCATCGCTGTCATAGATGTAGCGACTAATGAAAAGTCTCCCCTAACTATTGTGGCCATTGATGCCGCAAAGGCTTTCGACCAAGTTAGTTGGCCTTATCTCTGGGAAACATTAGCTGCATTCGGTATGCCATTGAACTTTATAGCCTCGATTCGATCCTTATATTCTAGTCCCAAAGCAAAAATTTTAGTAAATGGTTTTCTCACTGAGTGGGTACACATATTCCGTGGCACTAGACAGGGATGTCCCCTTTCCCCTCTTTTGTTTAATTTGTATATCGAGCCTTTAGTTAAGTTGAGATCTGACTCGACTTTCAAACCTTTTATTATCGCGAGTTTGGAGTTGAAGTTTGCTCTCTATGCGGACGATCTCTTAATGTTCACACCAAACCCAGAAGAGGCCGTCCCTAGACTTTTTGGATGGGCAGAAGACTTTGGGGCAATCTCTGGTTATAAAATAAACAGAGATAAAACCGAGCTTATGCAGTGGAATTCGGTAGAGGAACATTTGGCTGTTAAATCTAAGATGAGATATCTGGGAATATATCTAGTTCAAGATATAAATCAGACAACTAAAATAAATTTCGATAGAGTTTATAAGGAAATCTGTCATCTCCTTCAACGTTGGTCTGGGCTTCCGCTTAACATATTTGGCAGAGTGAACCTTGTGAAAATGACTATTTTGCCTAAAATTACCTTTTTATTTAACTCTATTCCGTTATCTTTTGATCCAAAAAACATAGCTAAATTGCAGGGAAAAATAGGTTCATTTATTTGGAACTCTAAACTGCCGAGAATATCTTGGAAAAAATTGACGAGAAAATGATGGCATTTCCTGATCACATGTGTACATCCACCTGAAAATGAGTGTGCTTCAGTGTCACACTGGTTGGCCAATCCTTTAGTGTTAAATTTCAACTTTTAAAGTTTCCCTTTAATTTCTTTCCGTCACCTGTTTTTTAATTTTAATGTTTCTTAAGTGTATTCTTCAACTCGTCAGGCAATACTAATGGGTTGCTTGCTTGCCGCTCATTTCATCTGTAGTGCACAGCATCCCGCGTGGCCACTTCCACTACACAAGGAGAGCATTATGAAATGCTGTGGTCCACAGTGTATCATTGTTTCACCATTCCAAGATGGCCAGCACATTGATCTAAATGCGGCAGCCACGCAGGAATAATGATAGACTATTTATAATACCTCTGCAAGACGGACACCCACTGCTTTGTTTAGGTTTGTAGTTGCAAGCATATGCCCACTAAGTTTGGATGGCAGCATGTTTTCCTTTTTTCTACTTGTATTTTTTCACTTTATATTGCACACGTTGGTGAGTTTGTGTGTGTTTTGTTGCAGCTGTGTCAGATGGTGAATGTAAGAATGAGTGAGTGGATGGATGAATGGATGCATGAGTGTTAGAGTGAATGTACGATGAGTTACTGAGAAGCCACTTTCATTCATAAGCCAGATCTACTGGCATTACCAGTGCCAATTTTTTCACACCAACCCTTGAAAGAATTTGCAAAACTCACACTCTTCAGAAAAGCGTAAGTCATCAAATAATCTTCAGCCATTTATGCAGGGAGTTTGTTCTTGAATTTATGATTATGAAAACCAAACTTGCCAGTATTTTATAGTTTAATAATGTCTATGACGTGTTTTACAGACACACAAAGAGAAACACACCGACATCCAAGGGACATACATATGCATAAGAAACAGAGACAGATACATAGACAGGCACACTTTTCAGCATGTGTGCTCACACAGACACATAAGCATTCCCACAACAAAGACAAGCTAACAAACCAGATACCAGCAGAGGCACAAATCCATTGCTTTGTATTCAGGGTTACTCTCGCCTACTCCTTTCAACAGGAGAGGGTGGAGGAGGTTTGAACATCCAACCAGCAAACAAAGGAACACTGCTTACAGTTTTAGTAATAGAGTGAAAAACATTCCCGTGAATGAAAGACCCTGCTTTCTCCTGACTTCATGCCGTTTGTTTTCAGCCTCATGATGTTTTTGTTGCTGAAGGCAATATGTGAGAACAGTGCCAGACTGGCGCAAGCTCGTCTTTTTGTTTGTCGTTGTAATTAGCAATCAGCACATCGTTTGGAGCCTCGCTGCATTGTCACCAATATAGAAAAAATGACACAGAAAGATTCGACATTCAATGCTTGTATGAGCTAGTGTGATGACTCACTGCATTCTTCAGATGAAAATGAGTCCCTCATTTATTATAATGAAGCCATCCTTGAGAGGTAGAATGCACCAGGCAGACAAAAGCACGGACTTAGACACAAATACTCCACAGGGGAGGAGCCAAGACTCAAAGTATATCTCTGTTTCAGTACTCGTAACAATTGGCTTAGTAGAAACGCAGGAAATAAAGTTAGTTCAATAAATGCTTTGCAGAGAATAGTTGGGGAAATTATTTTGAATTGGTTAGATGTCTGATTGGGTGAATATCTGTCCTTTTCCGGGTTCGAACTGGACAATCTGCCACTCTGGTTTTTGCCCAATGAATTGCAGGCTACGCCTCTACGGGACTGCATTTGCACCTGGATGGGCTGTCATGAATCAACCATTCAACCATCCCAGCCCCGGTTGTCCCAATCTAGTCACTGTCTCCTTCAATGTAATCCTGGTGTGCACATTTGTCCAGGGCCGATTTTGGTTTCCAGTGGGGCACTTCCCTTCTCACAACATCAATGCAGCCTTAGCAAAAGATCAGACCATCGGCTAGGTTTTTAGATATAATGTAGTTGTAAAATAGTCATTCCTTCTTAAGGTACCCCTATATTTTGCCTTCAGGGACTTAAAGGCAGCAGCTGGGAGTGTTCCAAGATCAGCTTCCTGGGGAATCATTCGTGAGTTGGGAGTTCTGAACAAACATCTTGTCAATGATCAGGTTTCATAAGGGCACTTTGCCAAGTTTAGATTGAAGTCATAGGGGAAACCACTCTTTACCATCTCCAAGGGAGTATAACAGAGTGGTGTAATTGGTTTTATTGTTCATTGATGGGGTGGTCAAATGTCTTAAAATAATGGCACTCAATTGGTTTTGGAACAAGTTTCAACCTTATTGGGTGCTAATGACAGCATTTCATTGCCTAGATCAGTTGTCCTCAAACTACGGCGGCCCTGGGGATGCTTGCGGCCCTCTTGAACTTTATATGCGGCCCCCCTGGTGAACACCAGCATGACCTGCTGTGTACTTGCTGAGCAATAATATTCAGAAAAAAATGTGAAATAAATAGGCAAACATTTATTTGCAGGTTCAATGAAGTTATAAAGTAACTGAAGTGATGTTCGCGACCACTTAACTTTAGTCAACGTGCAAATAAATGCTTGCTCATTTATTTAACATTTTTTTTAGACCTAATTACACAATCCCTGATCCACTTAGATCCCCTACAGCCACCCTTCTGGCATTAGTGCGGCCCTCTGTCACACCAAAGACCATACATTGTGGTCCCTGGGCAAATGTTTGTGAGTACCCATGGTCTAGATCTTGGATGAGGCTGCAAAACCTTCTCAATTTCTTCACTACTTTTTGCACTAGAAGGGGTTTAACTATCCGTACATTAAAATATAAATGCATGGTATAAAATACTCACCATAAATATTGAGGTGTGCAGAGGGGTAATGATGCAAGAAGGGCAGGTCAGATTTGGAAAATCGGTCATTTACCCACCTACAGGGCAGGAGCAACCATGCCTCTATTTTCCAAATGTAAATAGAATGCTGCGCGACTCTTTAGAAATATATAACGCGTAGTTTAATTTGGCTGCCATTTTTTGCTCAGACCTTGTGCGAAGCACTTATTGCAATCCATGATCCCCAAGATCTTTTTCTAAAAAAGCTTCCTGAAATGTTTCTCCGATTCTGTAATTTGTAGAACTTAGACCTAGATTTATCAAAGTATTGCATTTCCTTTGTGTCACGCAGGGTCACACGGGGCAACGCAATCATTAAATCTCATTGACCAAGTCACACCAAGCCACCTCGTGGCTTGGTAAATCTGAAGTAAAACTTGGCAGCGCAAGTCCCTGCCTTTACACTACTCTGCGCTGGAAGGCGTTAAATGGGTGGAGAGCTGTTTTTCCCACACATCCAACCATGTATTTTGGTGCATTCTCAAATTTACCAAGATTAGTAGACCTGGGAATGCATCAGAATTGTATGACTTCCCCATGCTTGTATGTGAGTTCATAGAAAAGCGATTGAATACAATTACAGAGAAACCATTTATTCTAAACTTCAGAATGAATGGCATTTACCTTTTCGCAGAAACCAGTTCATAGGATATCTTTTTGGTCGAAATTGGCCTTTGAATGCTTATTTTTTAAATGTAAAAGCAATGGTTACAGGTCTTACATTGAGAAACAGTTTTCATGGAGATATTTATTTCAGTTCTTTAGTTCAGGGTGTAGTGTAGTTCCTATATTCCCGATAGGCTCTGCGCATTGGAATAATATACAATATAGTTTTGACATAGGACTGAGGTCAGTATGTCTCTATCGAGTACATTAAACTTAATTACATTGTAAAATACATAAAAACTGTTGAGACGCATAAAAATGCATTGGTGCTGTACATATTAAAGCTATGTTTCATTCTAAGCATATATTTACATTGAATGCTAAATGAATGAACATACATATATATACACATATGAAATGGCTAGTAAATACAGAAGAAAAAAGGCCAAAACCATTTCATGTCAAGTTACAGAAATCAATTGTTATTGACAAGGTGACATATTGTCTCAAAGAAATCTGTTCTCTATGAATAGTTCTACTATAAGCAGACTACTGTGCCATAAAAAGAAAAATTCAAATTTGGTGAACAAAAAAAAATTAATCAGAGGAAAAAGTTCCTAGTTCAGTCTTTGTTTTGAAAAAATGAAGGCCAAATTCAGAGTCTTCCCGGTACACTGTGTGCTGAATCAAAAGTCAGTGTATGAGGATGGAGAAAACATGAAATCATCTAACCCCGTAGACAAAAAGTCGTCTACCGTTGTAGGTGAAAGTTGGATTACCTTGTTTAAAAGATTAACCGCACATAGATGAGAAGCATCGCCTTCAGCATTGGTCGCATCAGCAATGTTCATATCGGATGTTACATGCGTGCCTGTTGTTTCCTCTCGTGCCTCAGCAGTAGCAATTTGCGTCTGTGAAATCTCAATGAATGCCGTCATCAGGATTGGTAGCCGCTGTGGACAACACACAGCATGTGCCGTTACTGGGTCCAGCAGATTATCGATATCCGTAGGGATCCATGGTGAAACCAGATAAGTCTTTTACAGGAGATTAAAAAAGTCTTTTGCTTGTTCTTTGAAAGCTCTTTGTGCTGGCGTCGTTTCAGGTTCGCTGGGATCCTCAGAAAATGTCTCAAAGTTAATGAAATAGCCAGAGGCAGTTATGTCAATGTTTGGAATTGCATCAGGATTTGTTGAATTAGCTGGAACCGGTTGATCACTTGTTACTTCGTTGTAGACATGTGTATCAATACGAACTGTTATTTGGGTCTCAAGAGGGACGAGTTCCATAGCTTTGTTGCTTAGTCCTTTATTTCTCACTGTAGAATCTTCGAGGTGATGAGTCTCTCAGTTTGAACCTCTTGGATTGTAGCTAGCGGAGTGCGCCTGCTACATTGTCGGAGTCCACTTGGCCTACTGCTTAGTATCGGCCACATAGTGTGGTTTGTTCAGGTCGATGGAAACAAATCTTTTCTCTTTTTTACCAGCAAGGGGCGGCAGTAGTCCTGTTCTTGATCTGTGGATTGCTAGGACAGGTACTGGTTGTCTGTAAGAAGGCCCAAATTCCTTCTTATCCGTGATCTTTTCTCTGACTAGATCACCAAGCTTTGGGATTCGGACAGGCCTTGCTGGGATGGTTGTTTTTTCCCCAGTGGTGGTTGGCTTCAGGAACACGTTGCTTTGTTTCAATCTTAATTCATTTAAGTCCTGTAAAACAGCCAAACGATCTTTGATATAAAACCTTTTATTTGCCACCTCTGTGCCTTTCATGTCAAGGTCCAGAATTAACATTCTAGTTCCAAATAGGACTTCATATGGAGTGACACCCCCTAGAGAACTTCTTGGCAAATTGTTTAATGAGCGTTGGACCCCATAAAGATGTTTGACCCACCCATCACCCAAACCTAACACCCTAGCTGTTATAGACTGCTTTATGTCCCGGTTTTTTCTTTCCACAACAGAATTTCCCTCAGGATGGAATGGAGAAGTATACTGCAATGCTACGCCAAAACTGGCCATTGCTTCTTCATAAGCTCGAGAGCTAAACGCAGGACCCTGATCCGAATGTAGTGTGCCAATTGCGTATGTGCCGATAAAGACTCACAAATCTTTTATAACAGTTTGAGCATCAGCCGAGCGCTGAGGCCACATCTAAAGGAACCTTAAACACGAATCCACTGTGACCATGATATATTTGTAGTTACCATCCCTTTGTAAGGGACCGTAGTGGTCCAGGTAAACACATGCTAATGGTTTATCTGAAACTAACAGGGGCGTCTGCGCAGGACGTTTCACAGTTGAGACTTTCATCTTTTGGCATATTTCACAGTCAAAAACATAATTCCTGGTCTGTTTCCTAATGCCTGAACATCAGTATCTCTGTTTTAATAACGATACTGTGGCAGAAACGCATGCATGGGCAGAGGCGATCCCATCATGTGCTGCTAGGATTAGTCCGAATCTATGTTCCATGTTTGGTATTACCCTATCCCCCACACCAGGGATTCGAGCAAACGGAACATTGTTTGCATCAATTATATACAAGTATTTGAGTGGAAACTTTTTAGGTAACGCTGCACCGCTGCCTTTGCTTGACGCATTGACAGCCAGTATTATTTCACTGTCTATTTTTGTTTTTGAACGAGTGATTGCAGCAACGGAATCCGTTTGCACAGCCCCTTTCGCGGCTTTATCAGCCAATGAATTCCCTTCAACGTGAACGCCATCACATTGATGACTCAGCGTGTGTATCATGTGAGTGTTTTGTAGTCCATTTTGCAACTGAACTACTGGTTCCCAAAGCGTTTTATGCTTGATTGTGCCACCCTTTGCATCTTTGAAACCATTTTGAAGCCAATTCTGTAAATAATCATTGTATGATTGAACACAATAAAAAGAATCACACACTATGAGTGTGGGAAATTCGTGATCTGTATTTTCAAGTGCCATTTTAAATGCTTGTAATTCAGCTCGCTAAGCTGTACAATCTCCTAGAGATTGCGTTTGTGTGACCATTGGTCTAAATTTGCCATCTTGCATATGACCTTTAACGATCGCGCATGCTGCACTATAAGCTTGCTTACCCCCCGTAGCGGGTTGTGCAGATCCGTCAGTATAAATTATAAATTCGTACTGGTCAAGAGGGGGAATTTCAGTAGGCAGAGGAAATTCGTGTTCGTATTGCAGGAATGCTTGTGTTTTTAAATAAAGATCAAAAACATATTCAACATCAGTTGCAGCAAGAGAATTAACCCATTGTATCCATCTTGGATGTAAAGCTTTTGCATTCGGAATATTCGCTTTTGCTACAGCGGTTTAAACTGCTGTCAGAATTTTTTCTGTTGATGTAAATTTCATTACTGCTTGCGTATCCAAATGTGATTTGTATGCAATTGGTACTTTTTTACCTTCGTTAAAAGTTAAGTAGGTGAATCCGCATTGACCCGGAATGATTCGGATCACTAAGTTGAGACTTTACGAGTGTTTGTAAGTGTTTTGTTGCTAACATGTCAGCTTGAAGTGAACGCAGGTTATCTGTGTGTTCCTGTGTCCAAATCAGGTTTGAATAATTCGTAGAGAGGTTTAACCATTTCTGCGTAGTTTAGAATGTAGATTCTTCCAAAATTTAGGAAACCGAGAATCAACTGTAAGTTTTTCATTGTCTTTGGAGGGTGAAGCAGCGCACACTTTTCTAAAAAGTTGGCTGCCAGGCTTTTGCCTTCACTTGATAGTTCATATCCTAGGAAAAGGACGTTGAGATGGGCAATTCTTGATTTTTTTAAATTGAATTTATAACCCTCAGAGGTGAAGCCCAGTTTAATGGTATTCACCCTGTTCAAGTGCCTGTTCAGGCCATTGTCTGTCAGATAGATATCATCGACATATGACAATGCCTCGTCATCATAAATTTGTAGTAACTCTGTTACCCTTGCTGAGAATAACCCTGGATTATTCTTGAATCCCTGAGGGAGATGACAGAATTGACGCTGGGTCCCCATTATTGAGAAAGCTGTCAAATACATACTTTCAGGTGCTATTTTTTGACAAAAGAAACCGTTAGAAATATCTAATGTGGTTTTATATTTTTCCGCACAATGTTATTCATTAATGCTGTACTATGTGCATTTTCCACTGCAAATGTTTTACAACAAGAGTTGAGGTGTCTGTAATCCAAAACTAGACGATATGAATTGTCTGGTTTTGGAAACAGGAAAGAAAGGATTGTTCATTGATGAGGTGCATGTTTAAATCACCCCTTGGTATTCAAGTTGATCTAAGAGCTCCCTGACCTGTTTTTTAGCTTCTTGCTTAATTGGATACTGCCTTTGTGCAGTTGGTTGATTTTTTAACTGGATATTATGGTATGGTGAGTCCTCATCCCATCCTACATGATTTTTGGATAATGCTGGGGCTTGGGCCACTGCCCATTTCCTGGCATAAGTGTTTTTTAAATGTACTAGAACATGGTTAGAGAAGGCTGGCATAATGATGTCTTTGCCACGTTGGCACTCTCTGACAAATTCTGCTAGAAGTATATCATAACCCCTTGAAAGAAGCTCCCAAAAGAGTGCTTTCACTTTTCTTGGTATGTCTCCCTCCACCCGGAGTGAATGAATGAATGAATGAAATTACTTTATTCGGCTTTTATCATTGTAACAAACCATAAAAGCAGTCACATAAAAATACATCACTTATTTATACAAATATATATACTAATATAGCAGCTATTTCATAAAAAGACATTTAAAAAGATAAAATTAAGTTAAAAGAAAGGAACTTCTATGGAACTGAAACATTGTGTAGTTATTATAGATTCATTCGATGTCGAAAGATATATTTCAGAAACTTCACTATTGACCTTGCTATCCAATCCTCATCCAGTTGCTGTAAAGCCAGTAATGCTGGACCGCACCTTCTAATTCCGATGAGTCTTAAAAGCGGTATTAGCGATTTTTCCTGTACTCTCTGTAGAATTGGCAAAAGAAAACAGTATGAATTGTTGCCTGTTTGGAAATATTATCGCAAGGACAACATGATAAAACCTTATCCCAGTTATTATTTGTTGGGAAGGCAACCAAACGATGTAACAAATTCAGCCTAAATCTGACCAAAAGAAATCTTTCAAAGGTGGTAAAATCAAAGGTTAGGTAAGGCTGAATATTAGGAGTAATTTGGAGGGCCATACTTTGTTGTACAGTTGGTTTTGACCCTTCATTAGCAATCCGGAGTTCTTCAAGATGGCTAAGAGACTCCTTTTTTAATGTTTTTCTAGATACCGCTATGATTGAGGTTGGAACTAGGTAGTACTTTTCCATACCTAAATCAGTTAAAAAGGTTCTTATGTAAGTTAGCCATCAAATTTTAGTTACGGAATCCAGCTCCATGCAGTCTCGGATTATTAATTGTGTGAAAGTATTCTTATCCGATGACCAGATGCGGTGCCAGAGTAAAAGGGATTGAATTCTGGCAGATCTGAAATGTAAGGAATGCCTAGTTCCATGTGACATACAAAGGTCGATGCACTCGTAGGAAGAGATAAACGGTATTTCAGAAAGGCATTCTCGATCACTTGGAGTGAATGTGTATCTACGTAACCCCACAGTCGTGCCCCATATAGTTCTACAGATTGACATTTAGCAATGTATATTTTTAGTAGTTACACAGGAGGTCTCTTGCCCAATTTTTGGGCAAAATTAACAATGGCCTTTGTAGTACGTACGAGCTGAAGCTTTCTAGATTCAAGTGCTGCTTTCCATTGTAATTTACGGTCAATAGGAATTCCCAGATAGGGATATTGGGCTGTGGTGGCAATTTTCTCTTGATTCAAATAGATTTCCTTCTTGATTTTTTTACTGGGGCCGGAGGACATAACAAAAGTTTTTTTTATATTTATCCGTAAGTCTAAGGAGCCCATAAAATCAGAGTATCTATTCAGAGCCCTTTGTAACTCGATTGGGGTTCTTGCCAAAATCACCCCGTCATTGGCGTATAGTAAGGCCGGAATCTGATGATCCTTTACACGTGGGAGGTCCTGACTCCCCTTCAACATGGCTCTCTCCAAGCCATTAGTATAGAGGGTAAAAAGAAAGGGGGCCAGGACACACCCCTGTCTCACTCCTCTCTCCACACTGAATGAGGCGGTTAGTTCTCCATTAACCCCAAACCTTACCCTAGCTGAAGCATTAGAATACAGTTCGCGTAAAAAATTTAGTAGTGCTGTGTCTACTCCCATATCCCGTAATGTGGACCATAATTTCGAGTGGCTGACACAATCGAAGGCCGCAGACAAGTCTACGTAGACCATATAGACATTGCCTCCTTTAGCAGATATGTATTTTCCCAGTAATAATGACAGGTTTAGGGCCTGGTCAACTGTCCCTAACCCCTCCCGGAACCCGAACTGAATATCCGATAGAATTTTGGAATCCTCGGCCCAGTCCTGGAGGCGTTCTAATATAATCCTCCCCACCATTTTGCCCACCGAATCTAATAGTGAAATTGGTCGGTAACAAGTGACATCTTGATGATCTCCTTTCTTAAAGATAGGGATCATGATTGATTTAGACCATGAACCTAGTAATCCCACCCCGCACGCCGCATTAAGGACCCTTGTTAGAATTGGGGCCCGGAGTTCTAGATTTGATTTATATAGGTCTATGGGAACCACGTCCGGGCCCGGGGCCTTTCCATTTTTGCTAGCTTTTAGTGCTAATATCACTTCTTCCATGGTTATATCAATATTTAGGGGATAGGATGTTCCTGAAGATGTTAAGACTACCGGGTCTTGAGTGTCCCCTTCCGTGGAGTTATTTGCAAAGATCTTTGAAAAGTGCTCTACCCAGGCCCCCGCATCAATTGCCACCTCAATAGTTGGAGAATCGTTAGTGTTACTAAAAAAAGGAGATTTGACTATGGTCCAGAAAACAGAACAATTTTTATTTTTAATGCTTTTCTGAAGTTGCGCCCATAGATCCGACTTGAGTTCAGATTTTCTGTCTTTTAGGGCTGAATTATATTCTCTTCTCAAGATTATTATTTCCTGGGGCACCCTGTCTTTTTTTTGCAAAGCTTTTTTAAGTTTGGAATGAGCAACTGTGCATCTGTGGTTAAACCAACCTAGTTTTTTCAAATGGGTTAGTTTTTTTGATTTCACAAACAAAGCATTATTAGTTGCTTTCAGGATCTCCCCAAAGTGGGCCAAAAGTTCGGATTCCGTGGTGTGCAAATCTAGGCATTTTACAATGTCATTAGAGACCTCTTTCATTATTCTGCTTAATATTTCTACTGGGTCCACCTTTTCCCATTTCAGAGCATAACCGTTAAGCTTATCCAAGTAAAGGGAGTTTTGTCTCAATATACTAGATAAGGTTTGAATTCGGGATTCATATAATGGTAAAAATGTTTTGGTCAAGGCACAGTGGTCACTTATTACAGTGATATGTGTGCCAAAATCCTTCATCCTGCTTTCCACTGAATTCGAAATTAAAATAAAGTCAATAATAGAGTGACTTTCTCTACCTATAAAAGTCGACTCCGGCCAATCGGTTTCAGGATTCCTACTATTAGCAATTACAAGGTCCATATCGATTAGTATTTCATTTAAGGTAGGACCTGCGCCGGTATGCGAGAAATGGAGAGTTGGTTCCTCTTGTTCATCTATTAGCCCTCACAATATACCTTTGTTAATTTTACACAAATGTAAATTAAAATCATCTCCCCAGATAATGGTTGCGCTCATGTGGGATGCTTTGATCAATGTTGTTAAATGAAAGGAGATCTGTCGGAGAACTACCTGTAATTCATACTCCTTTAAGTTGTTGTAAAAATTAACAAGGAGATCCAGTTCCCCTTTAGCAAAGCGAATGCTCAGTATTTGAAAATGGACATCTGGAATAACTGGAATAATTTGGACATTTCCTAGCAAGTTAGTGATATAGATAATTAAACCGCCCTTTGCTCTGCCGGAGGATGTAGAGACAGCAGATGAAAAGTAGGTTTTGTAGCCTACGATATGTATTGCATCTGTAGTCCATGTCTCCTGTAGGCAGATAATATTTGAATTTTCAAAAAGTGTAGGGCCCTGACAATTTTCAAATTTAGGGGATAAACCTACTATGTTCCAAAAAAGCAGTGTTATTGGTAGTCCTTGTTTATGTAAAGTTGTCTCCGACTGAGTTTTAAGCTGTTTTGATGTTAAAGATTCCATAGGTCTAGAAGAAATGGAATTATTTCCAAGGATATTGGGTGTTATCGATTCTGTTAAATCTAGACTTTTATGGGGCAGTTCGGGACGGATTAACAAATCTTTCAAGGGTGTTAATAAAATTGGGTGATTGCTGCCCAACTGAACTATAGGGCTTTTATCATTATTATATGAGCGTGTTGCTATTTTGTGCGATTGTAGTTTTTCAGCTTGTATTTCCCCGGGGACCTGGATGGAGCGTCAGTCCACTGCTTCCATTCCCTAAAGCGCGGAGTATTGATTAAAAATAGGCACACTATAGCTAGGTAGTTCTCTGATGTGACCAAGTCGGGGACAGGCTCTGTCAAATTTGGGCAACATAGATTGGGGATAGAAATAAGTTAAATCTCGAGTGGAGATTGCGTCTCCTCCATTCTCCCTCGGCCAGTCACCCATGTGTCTAACCACATTTCTATCTCTAAAATAGCTAATGATGAGGTCGCCTCTAATATCCTTGGGTCTGTGTCCCAACCACCATAGTCTCCTTACATTGAGAATTTCTCCATCAATGTGGGCCGGCAAGGGTCTATTACAGTCTAACCAATGAATCACTTTGTTCTTAAGTTCCTGCTGCCCCTCAATCCTTGGTCCCTTTAATTCCGGAACCCCTGTCAGTACCACCACATAAGGAGCTGCTTCCGGGGGGAGGTCTATTATTTGTTGTTTACCCCTTATCATGTCATTAGTTGGGAGAGGTCTACTCATAAGTTTATATTGTTTCTCCTGTTCATTGGAAATCTTGTCATTACCCGCCTCTCGATCTACACTAGGTCTAATACTAGGGTTATTATGAGCACGGGGAGTCGTTGGTAACGCTTCGTTCCCTACTAGAGAATGTTGAATGGGTGATTTATCACCCGATCGTTCTTGGGGAGGTTTAGGGACCATTGTATTTGGGTCTGTAACTTTAGTAGAAGCCCTGATCACTTCAGTGTTGGTTTTAATAGTTTGTTCCATAGACTCAAGTTGAACAGACATTCTTTTTACTCTCTCTATAAGTGGCAGTATCAGTGCTTTCACTAGTAGTTCCATAGAGCCTATTAGTTATTTTAATGATTTAGGCGATGTAGGGGAACTTTCTGTAATGATATTCTCCGTTCTTTGATTAGAGTTAACTAGGGAGGTATTTTTCCTCTTAGATACTTTAACGGACCGCCTAGGCTGAGTGATCCCATTTTTATTCTTTTTATTTTTCTGTGCTGAATGCACCCGTGTTTTCTGGGATATTGGACCGTTAGGGTCATCTATAGATATAATTGAAACCTGATCGACACTAATAGCTTCGGGAGTAGAGGTAGAATGCAAATCTTCTACATTCCTGTGATTTGAAGTAATTGAATCTTGTGACTCCATAGGTATAATGTGGTCATGTATTTGATCTATTTTGTTCCTTTTATTAGGGGGAGGTGTGATAGCCCTTTGGATGTTACCCAGTGAGGAACGTTTCTTATACAGAGGTTCAGAAGATAGACGTCGTTCTGTGATAGCTATTTCGTGCTCCAGCGCTGAGGCTGCTCTAGTTATGAAGAGATCCAAGGTCCCCCTCACTGAGCCGCCCACCGTTGATTTTATGGGCTTAGTAATACGTGAGGTCATGATCCCCGATCACAAAAACAGTGGTAACACAGAAATAAAGTCAAAGTTTTGGTATTTTGCAGTACAGAATGTCCAGTTATAAGTAGATCACCTGTGAACAGGCAGTGCGGAAGCACTCTCAGCAGATCAAGGTCACAATCAGCCTCTCAACCAGGGTGAGAACGGGGTAATTTAGTGGAATGGCCCAGCCCAGCCACGGCCTTCCCCGGACGGCCACAGACAGCCCGCTCTTTGCCTGTGCGCGGTCCTGTGACGCGGGGGGTAGAGTTGTTTTTAAAGCGCCTCCAGGCGCGGATGTTGGTGTGACAGCTTCCGGTAGTGGGGAGCCGGGGAGCCTGGGAGTTGTAGTCTCCCTCCGCACAGCGGCCGCGGGGATAGCAGACGCGGCGGTGGGAGGGAGACTCGGGCAGCAACAGAGACGTCGAGGTGAAGGAAATCAAAGAGGTAGGCGCAAGGTTTCCGCTTCAGCCCAAGACACTTGCCAGCACCACAATGGCTTATGAACCTTTGGAATATGTCCTCGGTCTTGGGCCCACCCAATGGCCTCCGTTGTGGCAATCCTCAAATCCCAGTCGGAAACAACGGATGCAGTGGAATAACGCTCCACCCCAGGATGCCCCCTCCGGTGGTGACTGGAATGTCCCTCCGCTACATGCACTTCTACTGAGGACCAGCTACCCCACGCACTTATAGAGCAGAACCTATGCTGGGCTTCGTTGTGCCAAACACCCTGCGCCGGATCAGTCGTGCAGTCCTCCTGCAGCACTTGAGAGTGGCCCAGACGCCTTCCTTCAAAGTCCCCGGTGCCCACCCAACTCAAGGGTCAGGGTAATGCTCCAGACACCTGCCTCACTCACCAGAGCATGTAGATCCCCAGGATCGCGGACCATGGCCCAAGTCACCTTCAGGACCTCCAATCCTGCAACGCTCCTTCTGGCACGCCAGGTGTCTCCAGGGAGCCGCTTGTACCTCGGCCCCACGTTAGTACCGTCGGCCCCACGTTACTGAATCAGGCGCCACCGTCGTGAGGCCTCAGCTTCCCGCTGCGGTCCAGTAACTGCAGGAGGAGCCGACCCCGATTCTCCGGCCCCCGCGGCGAGAACGCCCCTTCGGCTGCACCACCAAATTGTGCGACAACACGCCTGCAGCTCCGGGTGTCCAAACCAGTACCGGGCCATGTAGGTCTCCGTTAGCACCAACGCCGCAGTTCCAAAATGGTGCTCCGGTGTTCCCGAGGCCTCAGCTGTACATACTCAGCGCTTGTACCGGTCTCGAAGTATTCCGAAACCCGAAAGTTTAGACCGCGCCCATCCGGAGTGTTACTTCATATAACCTATGTGGAGAGCTAACCCTAGTATCTACAGTTTCAACTTGAATGTCCTCATTCAAGTCCACTGTCTCCAGAAGTTCCTTCAGGTTCTGGCGAGCTATTGTTACTTCTGCTGCACTGTCCAACATTGTCTGAGCCCATTCTCCGTTCTTGAGTTGTGTTCTCAGAATCCTCGGCATGCCTGATCTTCAGACCTGCTGCTTTCTTCTTGGAGAATTGAGGTTTTGGTTTGTTTTTCTGTACGTGTTGATCGTCTTTGGACTTCACGCGTTCTTCTTTTTGATCTGACTGTCTTCTTCTTTCGGAAGTCTGTGACGATATCTGAACGGTACGAGAGGAACGCGTATAAGTATCTTGATACCTGTCAGGTTTTCTCAAATTATCCCTATTCCTCAGGTTCTACCTCCTTTCTGAGGACTCCTTTTGAGGAGACCTACCTTGGGATTGAGAATCTTTCTCTTTTGAATGTTGTTTGTTAGTTTCCCACTTCTTTTTAGAAGAGGTAGGATTGTTTTTAGAAAAGGCCTTTTCAGGACTTTCAGACAGTTGCGGTTTAACTGATTTCCCTCCCAAACTGTCTCGGCCTCATTCTTCATAGGATTTTTCAATTATTCTGGCTAGTTCTTGTGGTTGTTCTGCTATATCAAGTTCCCTTAATTTCTGGCGGATTGCCACTGATGCTGCTTCTCCTTTAATATTAGATAATATTATTGTTGAGACCTGGTCGAAATTTTTCAGTAACTTCATACCTAAATTCAGAGCAGGCTCTGCCTCATATTCGTTTTGAATTTGTTTCAGGACATCAGGTTTCACCGCCATAGACGGAACACCAAGGTGCCGATCACAATCCGGTAAAAAATGTCCCCGTACGACTCGTATCGGGTCTTTTTACCGTACGAATCGTACAAGTGCCGTACGAACTGGCAATCACGATTCGCATGGTAAAAAGTCCATACGAACCGCACTGGGAATATTTCCCCACACGTCCTCGGGTCGGAAAATGTGTCCGACACGTCCTCGTACGATTCACCGTACAAGCGTGAAAGGTGAACTCCGACCGGGGAATCACGATCCATCCCGGGCGTCCGAATGTACAACCGTATGGTGAAAAGACCGTCCGCACCGAACTCCCATAACAACCATGGAGACGTCCAAACAGGTGCCCGGTACGTGCCGTACCCCCCCCAGCCCCCGTAGGTACGGGCTGACCCCCCCCCAGCCCCCGTAGGTACGCGCCGACCCCCCCCAGCCCCCGTAGGTACGGGCCGACCCCCCCCCAGCCCCTGTAGGTACGCGCCGACCCCCCCCCAGCCCCTGTAGGTACGGGCCGACCCCCCCCCCAGCCCCCGTAGGTACGCGCCGACCCCCCCTGTGTGTACACCCGTGTACGGTGCGTACCCCCCGTGTACGTTCGAGTCGTACCCCCACCCGTGTATGTACGGTGCGTACCCCCCGTGTACGCTCGAGTCGAACCCCCCGTGTACGCTCGAGTCGAACACCCCCGTGTACGCTCGAGTCGAACCCCCCCGTGTACGCTCGAGTCGTACCCCCACCCGTGTATGTACGGTGCGTACCCCCCCGTGTACGCTCGAGTCGAACCCCCCCATGTACGCTCGAGTCGAACCCCCCCGTGTACGCTCGAGTCGGACCCCCCCGTGTACGCTCGAGTCGAACCCCCCCGTGTACGCTCGAGTCGGACCCCCCCGTGTACGCTCGAGCGTACACGGGGGGTTCGACTCGAGCGTACACGGGGGGGTTCGACTCGAGCGTACACGGGGGGTCCGACTCGAGCGTACACGGGGGGGTCTGACTCGAGCGTACACGGGGGGGTTCGACTCGAGCGTACACGGGGGGGTACGCACCGTACATACACGGGTGGGGGTACGACTCGAGCGTACACGGGGGGGTCCGACTCGAGCATACACGGGGGGGTTCGACTCGAGCGTACACGGGGGGGTTCGACTCGAGCGTACACGGGGGGGTACGCACCGTACATACACGGGTGGGGGTACGACTCGAGCGTACACGGGGGGGTCCGACTCGAGCGTACATGGGGGGGTTCGACTCGAGCGTACACGGGGGGGTTCGACTCGAGCGTACACGGGGGGTACGCACCGTACACGGGTGTACACACGGGGGGGTCGGCGCGTACCTACGGGGGCTGGGGGGGGTCGGCGCATACCTACGGGGGCTGGGGGGGGTCGGCGCGTACCTACGGGGGCTGGGGGGGGGTCGGCGCGTACCTACGGGGGCTGGGGGGGGGTCAGCGCGTACCTACGGGGGCTGGGGGGGTCGGCGCGTACCTACGGGGGCTGGGGGGGGGTCGGCGCGTACCTACGGGGGCTGGGGGGAGGGTCGGCGCGTACCTACGGGGGCTGGGGGGGGGTCGGCGCGTACCTACGGGGGCTGGGGGGGGGTCGGCGCGTACCTACGGGGGCTGGGGGGGGGGTCGGCGCGTACCTACGGGGGCTGGGGGGGGTCGGCGCGTACCTACGGGGGCTGGGGGGGGGTCGGCGCGTACCTACGGGGGCTGGGGGGGGGGTCGGCGCGTACCTACGGGGGCTGGGGGTGGGTCGGCGCGTACCGGGCCACCTACTCTGGTCGATTCGCGCCGTACTTCGCTTTTGCGGCACTTTTTGGGTGCCGTGAAAATATTGCCGTCCGGACTGCTGTCGGTTCGAATCGTAATTCCTGGTTCGTGAAACGCTGCCTGAAAGCGTCCCGACGTCACGTCGCAGCATTCCCGGATCACATTCGTATGTATATTTTCGTCGGTCGGTGTTTTTTACGATTCGTACGGAAATGGTGTTTCCGTGCGAATCGTAATTCCATGTTTGTAAAGTTTTACAACCGGGTACGAGTCGGACGGGGAATTCGCTCCGACCGACGGTTCGTACGCGGTTTTTAACGGATCGTAATCGGCACCCATGTGTTTTAGTGTAGATAGCAGCAAAGACTGTGCCCCAAGTGGTGCAGTCTTCCAAATGTGGTGTTATCCCCATTGGTAAACAGATTGTTAGAATCCTATGTTTCTCATAAGGGCTGGTATTTGGAAATACTGCTTCGATTTGAGTAATTTTTTGAGCTATCCAGAATGGAATTTGTTCATGTTTTGTGGGCATTTTACCCATGACTGTGTGTAACATCTGTGGAGTAATTTTTTGTGTATTCCCCTGATGAGGGGCTGGGTTTTGAATGGTTAATGGCGGTTGGACTGTGAAAGTCCGCATGACATATTGAACTAATTGTCAGTAGATTTTTATTAACTCTTTAAGTTGGGTAAGTAATTCTACGTCTGACATTTCTTCAATGTCAGGATTAGGCCTGGGCGGTAAATTCCGTTCCGTTCGCGGAATTTGCGGAATTTGGGTAATTTCGCGTTCCGCGGAGAAGGCGAAATTGCCCAAAAATCTGCGTTCCGCGACTTCGCGAAATTTTTTGCTTGTTCGCGTTCTCAATATGCGTGTTCGCGAGATATTTCACCCCGAGCATGCAAACAGCGATCGCGAACAGGAAAAAAGTATCGCGAACAAGCAATTCCGCGTGTTCGCGGAATTTCTGCTTGTTCGCGGAGATTTTTTACCGTTTCGCGGAGATTTGCGTAACGCGACTACGCGAATTCCGCCCACCCCTAGTCAGGATGAGGTGTGTAGCTGGCTAAAATTGGCCTTGTTGCTCCTGGTCTACCTAGTGGACCGAGCCTGGTAATGTGATTGTAATGTTTTAGGGCACCTTTAAACCAGAGATCATCCTCCTGCTATGTGAGTGGAATTTCAATACCCTCGAAAGGAATATATTCCTCAGGTGGTTCACCTTCTTTACAGAAGTGAAACGTTTTAGTTACTGGATTTGATTCTGGGAATACTATCCATGAATAGAATACCTCTGTCTGGAGAGATTCATGTGCCTCTATCACAAAACCTGCTCTACCACCTCTTGGTGTTAGGCCATGTTTTATAGGTTTTAGAGTCATGGCTCTCCTTAAATTTGAAGCGATGATTTTGCATTTTCATCGGTTTCATTAAAACCTGTATAATCAAAAGCTGCTGCGATTACATCGGATACAGCTCCACCGGTTCCGGTGTTATTATCCTCGTTTTGGGACATTGTTTAATGAAAATTGCAGAGCAAGTTTCAAGCGATCAAAGATAAGGTGCACAATATTTTGGAACACTGTATCCTTCAACGTTGAACAAACCAAACAGCTAATACATAGGATTTTTTTCCTACTCAGCTATGGCGGATATTATCCCTACCCACTCCAGACGTCTTATGGAGTATTATAAGTAGGGGTCTCTGAGAAAAGCACAACTGAGTTACTTCAGTATCTAGTGTTAAATGAGTGCCTTACCAAACCGTTGGGCGCCATCTAGGTTCTAGTCCGCTCCATACCTTAGAATGAGTGAGGTTGGAATCTCTTTCCGAGTCTCGATCTCTAACACCCCGCAAGGGGAGTCAGAAACACTGGAGTTGGATTCTCTGTGAGGAGGATGACAGCGTCTGGTCAGTACGTCAGGCGGGGACTTGACTTCCTTCCGAACTTACCGTGGCGAGCCGCGTCGTGCAAGTAGGCAGCCGAACCGTGGTTTGCCATGGTAAGTGAAGGTATATTTATACCTTGAAGGTGTTTAGGAATGCCAGTATTGATGTGAAAGTCAGGCAGAAGAACGTCATGAATGAATCCCTAAGGAATAGATGTTCATGCATAATAAATGAGTTCTTGGAAAAATCAATATCCAAGCAAGGGGAAGTCCTAAAGGCTTAAGAGCCTGGTTTTCCAAGAACTCGTTGTGACGTAGATGAACGGATGTAGGTGGCCATGCCTGTATTTGGGTAGCATGGATAATGCCTAAATAAGGATAGGATTTCTATGCCTAAATATGGGCAATGCGAATTGTGCCTATATAAGGACATAAATCGGGAAACCTATATACGGTATCCAAATCAACACACAACAAGGGGATATTATTTCATATTTATGTTTTTACATCACCAAACAATTACTTGGGTTGCTTTAAATTTGTTGACCCATCACTCCCCATTAAGCACCATCTATTGGTGACTCCTCACACCCCTAAACACCATCAATCCCAGCCCCCTAAAGCCCCTGACCACACCTAAACTACACTCATCCCTGAAGCCTAAAAACCCTTTTTACCCCCAAAAACCACAATCCCTGAGCCTTAAAATCTCTAACTAACCCTAACTCCATCAATTCCATAACCCTAAAAAACCCTTTCTACGCCTGAACCCAACCATCCCCTACCCCTTAAAACACCTCAGCACAGCCAAACTCCACCCATCCATGAACCCTAAAAACCTTCAATGCTCTTAAACACTACCCATCCATGACCCATAAGAACACCCCAAAGTACTCATCTCTGAACCCTAAAATCCCCTTTCTAAATCTAAATTCTACCCATCCCATAATCCTGAAAACCCTCACCACCTGAAACTCCTCCCCATCTTGAAACCTAGAAACTCTTCACCACCCAAGCCACTTACCATAACTGAACCTTAAAAATGTGAACCTTAAAACCCCACACCAGTCCTAAATCCATGAACCTTAAAACATCTCTACACCCTTACACTCCACCCATCCCTGAAACCTAAAAATACCTCACACACCTAAACACCACTGATCCATGAACCCTAAAAACCCCTACATCCACACTTCTTGGGACCCTAAAATCCCCTTTCTATGCCAAAAAGAGTGCTATTCCTGACCCCTAAAAACACATTACCACTATAAACATTACCCATCCCTGAACCCAAAAAACTCACAGTAGTCCTAAACTCCACCCAAGTTTAAAGAAATTTGGGATTTTTCCTTCAAAATATATTTTCTTTAAAATGTTTCCTTGAATTATCATTTTTTTTGTATTTCTTTACAAGGATCTTTCTTTAAAATTGGTTTTCCATGACTTAGTTTCCTCCAATATGGTTTCTCAGTTTTCGTTTTCCATTAATTCACACACAGCACTTCTCGATAGGGGCACATCAAGAAGAACTATCTATAATTGTACTCATTGTTTCCTGTTTCTCAGTGTGCAAGCATTGTGTATGAAAGGTGCAAGGGGTTTTAACCAGTTTTGGCACATTGATAGTGCACCGTCTATTATGGGGTTCACCAGTTTTTGGGAAACCTAAAGCAGGCCAGGCTTAATGTGATCCCTGATTTGAAGAAGACTCATCTATTATGTGCAATGGCCTAGCTGTTTGAAACTTCGGCCCTTAATCATTGACGGTCACCTTAAAAAGTGGGCTTCGGTTCAAGATTAATCTTGATGACATGAAAACCCCTTCAGCCTAAGGGTTACTAGCCAAATTTCTGGATGAATTACTTTCTCTGGTCTCATTTACTACTGCTTGCAAATCATCTACTCATACACCTCTGTATTGCCCCAGTTGTGTTAACAGTGAGAAATCACTGGCTCTCTTCACTTTCCTTCCCTCACTTTATTCTCGCCAATGCCAAACCTGGATTGCTTCCCTCACGAGAGCCATGAACATAAGGAAATACCTGCTTGCAAATGTATATACCAGCTGTATTTCAAATCTTATTATGGATGTTATTGTGAGAAGTTGGCCTAGTATATGCTGTCCACTAATTAAAGTGAAATACACACAATTGATGGACGGAACGCAGAACAAATCAACAAATTCACCCCCTGTCAATAGATCTGGGTTAAATCCATCATTCTTTTGCTCACCATGCCACCCCAGTTTAGACCTGGCCATATGCAAATCAGTCTTGAACCTGTGCCTCATGGAAACAGACCAGCCCGAACTGCCAAGCCAGGTCCTCCCTGGACTGGAAACAAGCATCCTAGGACCTGTTTCGGGGTTTCACCCCTCTTCAGCCAGGGTAGCTTGATTCCAGTGACACAGTGAGCCCAAGACTCACGTCTCGGCATACCTGGCACACTTAGGGCGAGAAAGCAAAAGACACACAATTGATGGGCGGAATGCAGAACAAATCAAAACATTCAACCCAGTCAATAGATCAGGGTTAAATCAATCATTCTTTTGCTCACCATGCCAGCCCAGTTTAGACTGGAAACAAGAATCCTAGGACCCGTTTCGGGGTTTCACTCCTCTTCAGCCAGGATAGCTTAATTCCAGTGGCACAGTGAGCCCAGGACCCATGTCTGGGCATACCTGGCGCTCTTAGGGCGAGAAAGCAAAAGACACAAAATTGATGGTCGGAATGCGGAACAAATCAAAACATTCACCCCCAGTCAATAGATCTGGGTTAAATCCATCATTCTTTTGCTCACCATGCCACCCCCGTTTAGACCTGGCCATATGCAAATCAGTCTTGACCCTGTGCCTCATGGGAACAGTCCAGCCCGAACTGCCAAGCCAATATATAAACTTTGCGAGAAGGCGCTTGGTTAATCCTGCCGCATCTCCAAAGCAAAGGGCGCGTCGTCTTGTCGGACCAACCCAGCAAGGTCCGTAATGAATTGCCAATATTCCTTAATAAGGAGTGACGACGCCGTGTCTTGTGCTCCAAAATAGATTTATTTGTCAGCTGCTGGACGCGTTTCGCCTGACCTGCAGGCTTGCTCACCAACATTTTAAATAAAGTTTTTTCGCCATTTTAAATGTGCCAGAACTTAAACTGAGGTCACATGGTGAACTACATACACAGTGTGCTGGAAAGAAGACTCGTAGTTTTTTATCTGCTATCGTTATAAATGAATTCACATTTCTTTTCTGCAATTGTAATACATCAAAAAATATATCAGTCAATTGTGTAAGTACACCTCAGATAAATTTGTTCTCATAATTAATCATTGAATAATAATGCTAAATACACTTATTATACGCAAAACCAAGCGTGTTCGTCTCTGCACATCGTGCTCTAACCATTCTAGCCCCAGTGGGCAACAAATGATAGAATTGTCAATCATAATATCCTACAACGGCTCAAAAATATCAACTTGTTTTTATACGGCTAGTGCCTATAGATCAACACTTGGTAAATGCAAACATGATACATCATATTCCGACTGATAAATATATATTATTTAAAAAATTTCTTGCAGCTAGTATGGCCCAAGTGGGCAATAATTGATACAATTATCTACAGTCTTTTTGTGACTCTAGTGGTATGTGACTCCCTCATAACACCTACTAAAATTAAATGTGCCTAATGTGAAAAATGGTAAAAAATGGTAAAAGGAGTAGCTTATTTTTCAGAATCCTATTTTATTTACAAATGTGTATAAAGATCTTCTTCTACATTTAAACCTGCAGGAATTTTGCAGTTTAATTTTATTATATACATCGACTCCAATCTTCTCAACTGCTTCTCACGGTTTCCCCCTCTCTCATTTGGTCTTACTGCATCTATCACATAATAGGATAAACCCGTTATGTTTTTCTGGTGATGTCGTTCAAAGTGGCGTGCCACTGGGTACGTTTTGTCTCCATTTTTAATTGCTCTTAGGTGTTGCAACACTCTCTTGTGGACTGCGTGCTGCTGAGCAGAGTTTTTGGCTCTAGCACTGGTTCTTTTACAAATTAAGCACTGAGGCAGACCACATTGTTCACCGAGCCATTGTTTATTTTCCCTTAACACGCCTTCTCAGTTTAAAGATATAGTTTCAGATATAGTAGGTGAGTGTAAGAAGTTGTTTTATTTTTGTACGTAATATTTAGTTGATGGATTATTTAGTACACAACCTTTTCACTCCCACTGCACAATTAGTTAATTTTAATTTTGTATATGGTTGTGCTTTCCAGACCACATGGCTAAAAAAAAGAAAAAACTAAAAATATCAATGAAGTAGTTGTAGTTGTTATGCTTCTGCTAAATACATCCTTATAAAGGAGAATTAAATTAACCATTTGTTTTCCCACCTCATTGTGTTTCTTCAGGGCTTGCTGTTTCATTCATGGACTGCAAGTGTTGTTCCAAAAACAAAGCTAAAACCAAGCTTGGATGAGACACTACCTTACATCATGGTTCTAAAAGCATTTACATCATCTTGAAAAAGAGGCATATGTTGAAAAGTTAGATGCCAATATAAAGCATTTACACATCAATCTTTTTAAGCAGCTGCCAATACCAAATCTTTTCATTGTCATACCGAATAGCACAATGATCTTAGTGCAACTGCAGATGTCTAAGTGAACCTTTCAGGTCACAGGGCAACCTTTTATAACTATCCAAGGAAGAGAAAATAATCATTGTTGAATGGTGTGTATTTGGGTTACGTGGGTCTTTGGGACATTTTACTTCTCTGGCACCTAGCCTCAAGCCCACTGAGTTATCACGTCTTCTTTTCCAAGCAATGAGTAATTAGAGCAGAGGCCATGTTAAAATATATATATATATCTATATATATATATATATATATATATATTCACTGAAAAAAACATAGGTTTCAGGGGTGTTATAGTTAGCTGGACTTTTCACTTGTACAAAACCATTGAAATTCCCCAGTTATAGTTAGTTCAGCTAACTATAACTCGCGCGCCCGCAATGCACTGCTGATGACGTCACATATTACATCACTCATGACATGGTCGGTGACATCACTCATGAAGTCACTGATGACATCTCAAATGACATCACTGATGACATCACTGATGACATCATCCAGTGAATGTGTGTTTTTCTGAAAATTAAATATGTTTTATATATGTATATCTCAAGGTTGATGGAAGAATAAATGGGTATATAAGTGTCTAAATGGATGATTTGTTTTTGAAAAATTGATTGTGTAACTGACTGATTAAGTGTATCATAGTGAATACATGGCTTAGTGAGTAATGTTTAAATATGTAAATATCTGTATCAGTCTCTCACTTTGTGTATAAGTGGCTGCATGGGTTGGTGAGTAGCTACATGGGTGTCTATATAGGTTATTAGTTGGTTTTTTGAGTATCAGTCTGAGTGTCTGCATGGTAAGGTGGGGGGTATTACGTAGTGCATAGGTGCATGAATGAGTGACTCACTGTTTGTATGTGTTGAAGACAGCATGTGTGCAGGACTGTATGGGTGGATGAGTGTGTGTATGGGTGTGTTAGTGAGTGAATGACTGTCTCAATAGTGTCTTTATGCGTAACTACATATGTTTTAAACTAGTATATGTGACTATTGGTGTATATAAGTGAGTATATGTGAGAGTGAGAGATTGAAAGAGTATGTGTAAGTTTCCGTAGAAGTAAGTGTGGTGGTGTGTGTATAACTGTATATGCAAGTAAATGTATGTTTGATTCTTTATTAGCATGAGTGACTATGTGTGTGAGTAACTCTATGGATGAGTGGCATTGTGTAACAGGATGTATAGGTGTATCAGTACATATGATGAGTGAGTACATGTATGAGTGACTGTATAGGACTGTTGGTGAATGAGTGTATGTGTATGTGGATCTTAGAATTACTGAAGAGGTTGTTGTAACTGGTATTGGTATGTCCATTTTTTGAAAATTTTAGTCTCTATTTTTGAATGTGTGTATCAAAGGTTATATTAGGGTGAGAGGAGGTCTGCCACTCTATCACAAGGATGATGTCATCAGTGATGTCATCAGTGATGTCATTTGAGATGTCATCAGTGATGTCATGAGTGATGTCACTGACCATGTCATGAGTGATGTAATATGTGACGTCATCAGCAGTGCATTGCAGGCGCGCGAGTTATAGTTAGCTGAACTAACTATAACGAGGGAATTTCAATGGTTTTGTACAAGTAAAAAGTCCAGCTAACTATAACACCCCTGAAACCTATGTTTTTTTCAGTGAATTTCCAGAGGTTTTTTAAATGCTAATTCCTAACTATAACGTGCCTGAAACCTATGGTTTTTTCTGTGAATTTCAAAGGTTTTTTAGATGCTAATTTCTAACTATGCCTACAGAGATAGGACATGTGAAGAAAGAAGAAAAAATGCACAGAAAGAAAAAAAAGAAGTGCAGAAAGAAGCAACAGAAGTCCTCAAAGACGAAGAAAAGTGCAGGAAGAAGGATAACGTGCAGAAAGAAAAAAAAGAAGAGCAGAAAGAATCCTTGTTGCAAAATCATCCTGTACCCTCAACTTTTTCAGACGGATACTGGTGGTAACTGAGTCTGACTAACCAGTCCTAGAGCCAGTGTTATGTTAAAAGACACTTAGAATACAGTGAAAACACCTACATACACTAGGGAACATTATTTTTTTTGAATTTTAAAATATTTATACAGCGCACGTACACCCAAAGGTTTCATGGCGCTACAGTAGGCAGAGTCTCTGAGGTCATGGAGCGGGGAGAGAAAATGAGGAGAATTTATGAGGGGAATGCTTTGGAAAAAAGAAAGGTTTTTAAGGCCTTTCGAAAGGGCTGGTATTGATTGGAAGTTCTGAGTTGCATCGGAAGGGAGTTCCAGAACACAGGGGCGAGGGTGGAGAATTTAGACCCTCCCCATTTGTTACGACGGAAGCGAGGAACTGTGAGTAGGTGGTGAGAAGAGGAGCGAAGTTCCCTGGGGGGGACATAAGGTATGATCTCCGAGGAAATAAAAACAGGGGACCTGCCTAGCTGGGCCTGAAAGGCGAGACAGCCCACCTTAAAAAGGGAGCGTTCGCGCACAGGGAGCCAGTGCAGGGATTTCAAAAGGGGAGTGGCGTGATGGGATTTCGTCAGGTTGTATACCAGGCGGGCCGCTTGGTTTTGGACCAGCTGGAGACGACGTACGCTATAGGCTGGCATGCCATGGTAAAGAGCGTTGGCATAATCCAAGCGGGAGATGACCATGGCCAGTACAATAAGTTTCAGGGCTGTGAAGGAGAAGAAGCGGGAGACTTTACGGATAGTGCGGAGGGATAGAAAAGAGGAGGAAACCACCGAGCTCACCTGGGAGTGCATAGTGAGTTGATCATTGATTTTTATGCCCAGGGTTTTGACGGAGGAAGTAGGGGGTGGGGGAGGACCAAGTGAGGAGGGCCAGAAGAGGGGGGACCAGGGACTGGAGCAACCACCTGTCAGAACAAGCTCTGTCTTATCTGGATTTAGTTTCAGGTGGTTGTGATTCATCCAGTCCCGGATGAAAAGCATGGTGGATTGGAATTTGGATTTGGAGTCAGGGGAGTGAGACAGAGAAAAAATGAGCTGGAGGTCATCCGCATAATTGTATACGGAGACCTCCATCTGTTGAAGAGCAAAGATGATGGGGGCTATATACAAATTAAACAGTAGGGGGGAAAGGGAAGAGCCCTGGGGGACCCCGCACGCTACCTTCCGTGGTTCAGCCCAGAAATCCCCCAGGCGAACTGCCTGGGTGCGTCCGCTTAGAAAGGAGGACAGCCAGACCAAGGCGGTGCCTCCGATCCCCGCCGCTCCGACACGGGAGAGTAAGATGGAGTGATCTACCGTGTCGAAGGCGGCCGAGAGATCGAGTAGCACCAGGGCCTGGGGGATGCCAGTGTCCATTCCCTCTCTAAGGTTGTCCAGTACAGAAAGCACGACCGACTCGGTGGAGTGAGCCGGTCGAAAGCCGGCCTGACGGGGCGCCAGGATTCGGTTTGCTTCCACGTAGGAAGATAGTGCTTTGGTGACATGCCACTCCAGGACTTTCCCTAGGAAGGGGAGGAGGGAGATGGGGCGGTAGTTAGCAGGGACGGAAAGATCTGATCCAGGTTTTTTTAGAATGGGCAGGATTATGGCAGATTTGAGAGCGGGGGTGACCACGCCTTGGGCCAAGGAACTGTTAAGAAAGGTGAGGGGGGTAGCGGACAGTTGGTGAAGACATGAGCAAGAATATGAGCAGGACAAGGGTCGTGAGGGGAGCCAGATTTGACCAGAGGGAGGAGGGAAAGGAAAGAATCTTCTGTTAAAGGAGGGAATGAGTGAAGGCGGGCGTCTATCGGGGGACAAGGAGGGACTCGGAAAGAGGGGAAAGGGGGAGGAATATTGGCCCTGATTGTCGCAATTTTGTCCAAAAAGTAGGAGTTCAGGGTATCACAAAGAGGTTGAGAGGGGGAGGGTGTAAGGGTGGTTCGATCAGAGTATGCGAGTTTCTTAATGATGGCAAAAATTTCTCTGGATTTGTTCTCCGCAACTAGGATTTTGGAGGAGAAATACTCTTTTTTGGTGGACAGTATGGATTTCTTATCTTTCTGCAAAAGGGAAGTGTAGTGTGATTTAAGCTGAGGGCAGTACTGTCTTCTCCATGCTCGTTCTGCGTGGCGGACCGCTAGTTTTTGTGCCTTCAGATCATTATTGAACCACTGGTTGGAATCATTAGTCCGTTTGGAGGAAATGCGCCTCAGGGGAGCGATGGAATCGCAGGCTAAGAGTAGCCACGAGTTGATGGAATTAGCTTGATCCGCTGAGGGCAGGCCGGACAGATCGGGGCAGGAGGAGGAGAGAGAGGAGGCTAAGGCAGCCAGGTCTACCCGCCCCCAGGAACGGGCCCAGATGTTTTTGGGGTGCGAGGACTTGATAGGCGGTCCGAGTTGAGAGGAGAAAGAGATCAATGAGTGATCAGACCAGGGGCAGGGAGAGATGGACAGAGAAGAAATAGGGCAGTTCAGAGACCAGATTTGGTCGAGCGTGTGTCCATGAATATGGGTCGGGGTATTGATATGCGAGATGAAATTAAGAGAGCGTAAGGTTTCAGAAAATTCCTTGGAAGTGGAGCATTCGGCTGGGTCGGAAGGCCAGAAATTAAAATCACCCAGGAGCAGGACGGATTAATTGTTTACAGCTAGGGAGGCCACCAGTTCTTGAAATCCGTCCAAGAAGGTAGGCGACGGTTGAGGAGGGCGGTACATAAGAAGGCAGGTGAGGGGAGTATGGTAGCAAAGAGAGCGAGCGACTAAGAAGTCGGCCGTGCCTATCGAGGGAAAACTGATAGGTTGGAATGGTAGATCCTTTCTGGCGATCAGGGCGACACCCCCTCCGGATTTACCCATTGGGCGGTCAGCCCGGAGGGCATAGTAGGTGGCTGGAAGGGAGGCAAGGAGATTAGGGAGGGAGCTGTCGCGGAACCAGGTCTCCGTGAGGAATAGGAGGTCTGGTTTATGGATATCAAGCAAAACTGACAGTTCGTGGCAATGCTTAACCGCGGACCGCGTGTTGAGGTAGAATATGGTAAGTGGGACCTGACTGGGGCCGGCTGGGGGATTAGGACGGGGAGGAGAGGGCAGGGGGGGAGGGAGGGGCGGAGTGAGAGGGGCGATCGGAGTTGCTGCGGCTGTGATGCCCAGATTCTTGATATGGATGGTCAGGGAGGCTTCAATGGGCCTGCTGGCTTGAAGAGCGAGTAGCTGTGCCGATGAATATTGTAATGGGCCAGGCAGGAGAAGGGGCCTAGGCCCTAGGCGCGTTTGGACGCGGACGGGCGCAGACGGGCTTGCCTTAAGCGCGCCTTCAGCGCGCCATCGGCGCGCCCGCTGCGCTCGTCCGCTGCGCGTCCGGTAATGGCACATGATTTATGGGAGTTGAGGGAAGGGGAACATGGGCGTGGCCTCCGAGAGGGGGCGTGGCCTCGGCGCTCGCCAAAGTGGCGTGAAGTATTGTCCAAAGGTCGGTGACCTCCCGCCGCAGCGATGAATCGGCTGCGCGGGGAACCGGAAATGAGCAGGTAAAGTAGGTTTTATTAAAAGCAAGTACACGAGTAAAATACACACAATTCTCTCTATTAATCAAGGTAAAATTGCTAAAGGTCTGCTCCCGGCTTCCGCCTCAGGAGGACTCGCAAGACTGGGCAGGACGCTCGTGAACAGCGTCTATTTAAATGCGCTGAAAGTGGGCGTGGCCTCCGAGAGGGGGCGTGGCCTCGGCGCTCGCCAAAGTGGCGTGAAGTATTGTCCAAAGGTCGGTGACCTCCCGCCGCAGCGATAAATCGGCTGCGTGGGGAACCGGAAATGAGCAGGTAAAGTAGGTTTTATTAAAAGCAAGTACACGAGTAAAATACACACAATTCTCTCTATTAATCAAGGTAAAATTGCTAAAGGTCTGCTCCCGGCTTCCGCCTCAGGAGGACTCGCAAGATTATGCGTTGGGGTCCCCCTGTGATTAGCATGACCTCCTCTGTAAGCCCCTAGTATATAATAGGGCAGGGGGATTAAAACTACCTCTTAAAACAGGCCACAGGGCGTTTTTGCACACGTTAACTCAGGCCCCGTCCCCTCCCTTCACCACTGTGTAAACACGCCCTGTGTCGGTTTTTAGTTGGGAGATTAAGTTCATTTGAATCCTGAGGGTCCCTAGGGTCCAACTAGCCCACTAGGTACCTCCAGTAAGTGCCACAGAGCTGCGTTGCAGAGAGGTGTAAAAAGTGGCACGGCCTGGACCACCTCTCTGCAATGCAGCTCAGTGGCGCTTACTGGAAGCACTTGGTGGGCTACTTAGCCCCCAGGGGCCCTCAGTATTGAAGGGAAATTATATCCCCAATTTAAAACGTGCCATAGTGCGTGTTTGCACACGTCACCTCAGGCACCGACCCCTCTCTTCGCCACTGTGTAAAAGCGCCCTGTGGCTGTTCTAAGTTGAGAAATTAAGTCCCCTTGAATCCTAAGGGTCCCTAGGGTCAAACTAGACCACTAGGTACCTCCAGTAAGCGCCACAGAGCTGCGTTGCAGAGAGGTGTAAAAAGGGGCTTGGCCTCAGAACAACTGTCTGCAGCTCAGCTCCCTGGCGCATACTGGAGATGCCTGTTGGGCTAGTTGGCCCTCAGGGACCCTCAGTATTGAAGAGGAATTCATTCCCCAACTTACAACTCGCCAGGGGGCGCGTTTGCAGAGTGCTGCAAGGAGGGGGCGTGGTCTCCGGCACGATGCCAGTCTTTTATTTATTTTAATTTTTTAAGAAGGGTGGCTGTGTGGTTCCCCTTCTTATTCTAATTTATTGGCCCTGATGACCCCATCCCCCAGGGCCTGTCTCCTAATTATATTTTTTTGACCCCAATCCCCAGGGCCGGCCACTGTTTTTTATTATTTTTAAAAAAATACATATTTATAGACACACCTAGGACATGCTGGACAAACCGTACGTACCTATCACCATGACGATTTGCGTGATATTCATTAAAAGGCGACTATGCATACAATGAATCCACGTGGAATGTATTTACACCACTAGTGAAGCTCTGACATGTCTGATGCCCTACCGTGCCTAATCCCGGTAGACACCCTTGTCGTTTATTTATACAAACATGGGTAGCTATTGACGGGCAAATTTAATACACATGCACACCAAGCCATTCAAAGGGCATTCGACAAAAATTCGACGAAAACTATGCAAGAAACCCCCCTCACGGTTAATAAAACACACATCCACTGCCGGATTTGTAATACTGTTTATTTTTCTCTCTGGAAAGGGGACGAACATCACTTGAGAGTCACAGCGCGCTCCTGGCAGAGCCCAATGCTGTGTTACACCCACCATTGCCTGCTGAGTGCCACACACCTCTGTGTTGTATTCCACTGGCTAGTGCATATGCTATGACACTCTCTAGCCCATGTGCACTGTAACACCACCCCGTGAATATGTCATGCCACACTTGGCTTCGCATGGGTTATATTGCCCCATTTAACGTGCCTTCCTCGATGCCTATGTTATAACGCACAGTGCTATGCCATACATATTACAATCTGGGATCCATATCTTTGTCACAGTGCATATGCAACGTTACACTCCCCAGCACATATTTTATATTACAACTTTAGAGACTAGTTAGGTTACACAACACTGCCCTGTGCATATTACACTCCAAGGCGCATATCGCATAGCACGCGCTAGTGCCTGTGCTATCTCGCGCTCTCCAATGAATCTGTCATTGCGCACAATGTATTGCATATTATATTTCACGCCCGGTTCATCTTATATCACACTTTTTAAGGCATAGTTTATACCATACACTATATCTAGTTTTCATTTTCAATCGTGCTCTCAGGACTATGTTCTATATAACACTGTGTTCACCTACCCTTTTCACGGGCATTACATTTTGCGATAGGGGGTGGAGGGTCAGGGGGTGTTTCTGCCAAGTGAGCCCGGAGTCACAGTCACAAACGTCCTCTACTTCCTGAATAAAAGTGAGATTATGCTGCATACTTGTTCATATTTTAAGTAGTTCGCACAGACACACGTTTTAAAAACAATAATGTTCCTAATACCCGCCTTCTCTGAACAGTTAGCTTGCTGCTCCATCCCCCTCCTCCCTATCCTCTGTTGTGTGAATCCATGGACTAGCCTCCTCCCTCCTGCCATGCATGGTCTGATGTGCTGCCACTGCCCTCAATTTAATATGATGTACCAGTCCACTCCTCCTGCCCTCCATTGCCCAATTCTATGCCCCATCATTGACCTCCTGCTTAAACTCTGTGCTTAGCTTGCTGCCCCTATTCTCCTTCCCCCTGCCCGCCGATGTCTTTGTGCATGCCCTTGCTCCATCCTTTTTGCCCACCATGTTCCATGGACCTGCCACTCCTATCTACTCTGAGTGTTCTGTTGAGCTGCCACTCCCCTCCCACCTGCCTAGCATTGTCAGATGACTGTAACCTGCCCCTGCCACCTCCACCCTGCCTGTCCACATGCCATGCCCCTATCCTCTTCCTCCTGTCCTACATGGTCCATTGTACTGCCACACCCTTCTGCCCTCCCTGGTCTGTTGTGCTGCAACTGCTCCTCCTGCCTGCCCCGTGCGGTCTGTTGTGAGGCCCCTTCCCCTGAACTTTCTTGTCTGTGCACAGGTCCTGACCCTCCCTTCTATCCTCCATTGTCCTTTGTGCATGCCCCTGCACCCTCCTTCTTGCCCATCATAGCCATTGTGCTGCCACTAACCCTCCCACTTGCCATGCATTGTCTTCTGTGCTGCCATGGCCCCTCCCACCTTCCCTGTGTGGTCAGTTAGCTGCCCCTGACCCCCTCCCACCTTCCCTCCATGGTCTGTGTGTATGCTATCACAGTCTCACTGTTGCTCTTTATGGTGTGTCTTGCTTCTAGTGCCCATCCTGCCTGACCTCCATGGCTATCTTTCTGCTCCTGCCCTGCCCCCTTGCCCCGAACCCTCTGTTTACATGTGCAGGACCCTACTCCCTCCCTCCTGGCTTGTCTGTTCCATTGTACTGCCCCTGATCCGTCCCTCCTGCCCTTTATGGTCTGTTATGCTGCAGCTTTCTCTCCTGTCTGTCCATTATGGTCAGCTAGCTACCATTGCCTCTTGCCCCTCTGGTCTCTGTTGTCCATGTGCATGGTCCTGTCCCCTCCCTCTTGCTTTCTATGGATTGCTGTGCTGCACTCCCGTCCCGCATGCCCTGTGTGGTGTATTGTGCTGCTGCAAACCCTGATGCCTGCCCTGCAGGGTCAGTTTGGTGCACCTCTCCATGTCCCTCCTGTCCTCTGTTATCCAAGTCCATGTCCCTACCCCATTTCCTTCCATGATCCAATGTACCATACTTGCGAACATTTTGAACTTGGTAATAGGGAGATTTTGAAAAAAAACTGGGGATTGATTTTCCCCTTTGAGTTACATTGAAAAAGAGGAGATTGTAGACAGGAGACAGATCAAATAAAGCCCATTTGAGCTTAAAAACATTGGACGTTTCCTGGCTGAATCGGGTCTGTTGGCATGTATGGTTGTACTACCATTGCCTCCTCCTTCTGCCCACAATGGTCTATTACATTGCCACAACCTCTCTTGCAAGTCCTGTATTGTTGGTTTGTTGCCCCTGCCCCCCTTTCCACTGCCCTCCATAGTCTGTTGTGTTGCCACGGCCCTTCCTGCCTGCTCAGTGTGGTTAAATTATTGCCTTTGCACCCTCCTACCTGCCTTCAATTTTCAGAGTCCGTGCCCCTGGCCTCTGCCTCTCGACAGTATCCTAATGAACAACTAGATTGCTAACATTCTATATTTATTACAAAAGTGTGGAACGCCTGACGTCATCTTGATGTAATCAAAACTGTAATACCTAGAGCATTTCCTTTAGAAATTACATATATGAGAGGGTCTTATTGGCATCAAAATTATGGTTAGTGCTCTAAAAGACAAAAATAAGGACATATTTTCTGAGTTTTCAAATAGCGACAAAGCACTTTTAAATTATTTGTTATCTTCATGTTTTTTTATCCAGTATGTGGTGTTACTTCCAGAACTGCAGACTTTGCAACTGGGGAACCAGGTTGGAGTTTCTGCTTCAGCTCGACATTCTGTGATTCTGGTCAAATCACTTAGTCTCCCCATGTCTACAACCAAAATGAATTTGTTCTTGTGTGATGTAACCGATGCTCATGTAAAGCACTCCAATACCTGACAAGTCTGCACTATATAACACTGCAAAAACACAAAATAATAAGTATTTTGCACACTTCTGTCATTGGGCTATATTTGGGCTACATCTGGGTGATTTTGGGCTACATTTGGGCTCTTTTGTCTCCGGTGGCCATCTTGGGAGATTTATTTGTTATGAAGTTTCCTAATTTCCTCATGTACTGCAGTCTCCTCAGTAGGAAATGCTTTCAGTTTTTTACTTTGATTCCATCATGAAGGTATTCAGATATGTCACACATTTGCCATAAATTCTGAATGTTAGCACTCTAGTTGCTCATTAGATCACTGTAGTAAAACTACTGTTCCCTCCCCTCTGGCTCAGCAGCCGCCCGAGGTACCGACGGAGAGAGCGGTGCCTCCTGACGCCTGAGCAGTTGCCAGGTGAGGCGAGGCGAATACCCAGATTCATTCGGGTAATTTCTTCCACACCTATTCCAGGTGCAGGTCGTATGATTTACCTTTTTTTCACATTCATTATGCAGTAGCTTATAACGGTCCTGACGAAAGCTAGGGTACATCCACCCAAGGCTGAAACATGTCGACCATTTCCATCGCAGTTATTTGTTAAAACTGTCAAAAGCACTGTTTTAATTTGGTACCAAGGTAGCACTTTAATAAATGATTTTCTGTGCCTTGTTCCCAATTTTACTATATCACATTCACCCCAATTGCACTGCATACATCACCCCACACTAATCTCTAGAGTGGTCTTCTCATTGGAACAACCTCGCCATAGGTGCATCCGGGACGAACTCTGAACCCTGCCCCATGTCAACTTGGTGGCATCCGGTTCTCAGATAAGTCGCCGGACTCCCAAATGATGAAGCAAGCCACTGTATGTGGGTGATGGGAACCTTTGATGCATTCTCAGATCTTAAATGCATGCACATATCCAGAGAGATATTTTGGTAGAAACACATTCTTCGTTTAGTAATGATGGTGTAGCTGTATGAAGGTCACCTAGCCCTATAGACTCACAGTTTTCTTTGTATTTAGATGTAAAACTACTGTTCGCCATGGAATCTGCTCCTGGTATTAAAAGTGCATGTTTCAGTCTGCATGTCAGAATTTTTTAATGAAATAGAAGAGGATTTGAGAAGTCACTCAAAATGTGCCCTCATTTTCTTTCTTCAGCATTAATCATAATTTCTATGGCAAAATGAACCCCCTCATTATGTTCCTTTTTAAATTAAATGTTTTAAGTGTTACCAGTTTATTCCAATCAAGATGGCTTCAGGTGTGCCATACTTTTGTCATAATGAAGACAGTAAGCGCTCTAGTTGTTATTCAGAACACTCTGGGACATTCTGTCATTGGGCTATACTTGGGCTACATCTGGGTGATATTTGGGCTACATTTGGGCTCTTTTGTCTCTGGTGGCCATCTTGGGAGACTTATTCGTTATGAAGTTTCCTAATTTCCTCATTTACTGCAGTCTCCTCAGTAGGAAATACTTTAAGTTTTTTACTTTGATTCCATCAAGAAGGCATTCAGATGTGTCACACATTTGCCATAAATTCAGAATGTTAGCACTCTTTTTGCTCATTAGATCACTGTAGTAAAACTACTGCTCACCAGGGAAAACTGCTGCTGGTATTGAAAGTGCATGTTTCAGTCTGCATGTCAGAATTTTTTAATGAAATAGAAGAGGATTTGAGAAGTCACTCAAAATGTGCCCTAATTTTTCTTTCTGCAGCACTAATCATACTTTTTATGGAAAAATGAACCCCCTCATTTTGTTCCTTTTTATATTAAATGTTTTAAGAGTTACCACTTTAATCCAAGCAAGACGGCTTCAGGTGTGCCATACGTTTATCATAAGTAGGACTGTTAGCTCTCTAGTTGTTCTTTGGAACACTCTGGGAAGCTGCAGTAGAACACAAAGGAATCAACTGACAGTCTCTGCCCTTGTTGGATGTACATGTTTTACTGAGAATGTCAGACTTCATTCTTACATGACTGAGAAAGATAATGTGAATTTACAGAAAATAAGCTCTCAGTTTAGCTTATAGATCACCTTCCAAACCTCTGTGGGAAAAGCATGAGAAAATATTTTACTCTCAATCATGATATCCCAGCAGAAGGCTTTTTCACATGGTGAAATCACCTTAGAACATACCACAATTCCTCAATTTTTCTTTCTTCAGCATTAATCATAATTTCTATGGCAAAATGAACCCCCTCATTGTGTTCCTTTTTAAATTAAATGTTTTAAGTGTTACCAGTTTATTCCAATCAAGATGGCTTCAGGTGTGCCATACTTTTGTCATAATGAAGACAGTAAGCACTCTAGTTGTTTTTAAGAACACTCTGGGACATTCTGTCATTGGGCTATACTTGGGCTACATCTGGGTGATATTTGGGCTACATTTGGGCTCTTTTGTCTCTGGTGGCCATCTTGGGAGACTTATTTGTTATGAAGTTTCCTAATTTCCTCATTTACTGCAGTCTCCTCAGTAGTAAATACTTTCAGCTTTTTAGTTTGATTCCATCAAGAAGGCATTCAGATGTGTCACACATTCGCCATAAATTCAGAATGTTAGCACTCTTTTTGCTCATTAGATCACTGTAGTAAAGCTACTGCTCACCAGGGAAAACTGCTGCTGGTATTGAAAGTGCATGTTTCAGTCTGCATGTCAGAATTTTTTAATGCAATAAAAGAGGATTTCAGAAGTCAAAATATGCCCTAGTTTTTCTCAGTAAAACATGTACATCCAACAAGGGCAGAGACTGTCAGTTGATTCCTTTGTGTTCTACTGCAGCTTCCCAGAGTGTTCCAAAGAACAACTAGAGCGCTAACAGTCCTACTTATGATAAACGTATGGCACACCTGAAGCCATCTTGCTTGGATTAAAGTGGTAACTCTTAAAACATTTAATTTAAAAAGGATCAAAATGAGGGGGTTCATTTTTCCATAACAAGTATGATTAGTGCTGCAGAAAGAAAAACTAGGGCATATTTTGACTTCTGAAATCCTCTTTTATTGCATTAAAAAATTCTGACATGCAGACTGAAACATGCACTTTCAATACCAGCAGCAGTTTTCCCTGGTGAGCAGTAGCTTTACTACAGTGATCTAATGAGCAAAAAGAGTGCTAACATTCTGAATTTATGGCAAATGTGTGACACATCTGAATGCCTTCTTGATGGAATCAAACTAAAAAGCTGAAAGTATTTCCTACTGAGGAGACTGCAGTAAATGAGGAAATTAGGAAACTTCATAACAAATAAGTCTCCCAAGATGGCCACCAGAGACAAAAGAGCCCAAATGTAGCCCAAATATCACCCAGATGTAGCCCAAGTATAGCCCAATGACAGAATGTCCCAGAGTGTTCTTAAAAACAACTAGAGTGCTTACTGTCTTCATTATGACAAAAGTATGGCACACCTGAAGCCATCTTGATTGGAATAAACTGGTAACACTTAAAACATTTAATTTAAAAAGGAACACAATGAGGGGGTTCATTTTGCCATAGAAATTATGATTAATGCTGAAGAAAGAAAATGAGGGCACATTTTGAGTGACTTCTCAAATCCTCTTCTATTTCATTAAAAAATTCTGACATGCAGACTGAAACATGCACTTTTAATACCAGGAGCAGACTTCCATGGTGAACAGTAGTTTTACTACAGTGATCTAATGAGCAACTAGAGTGCTAACTTTCAGAATTTATGGCAAATGTGTGACATATCTGAATACCTTCATGATGGAATCAAAGTAAAAAACTGAAAGCATTTCCTACTGAGGAGACTGCAGTACATAAGGAAATTAGGAAACTTCATAACAAATAAATCTCCCAGATGGCCACCGGAGACAAAAGAGCCCAAATGTAGCCCAAAATCACCCACATGTAGCCCAAATATAGCCCAATGACAGAAGTGTGCAAAACACTTCCTATTTTGTGTTTTTGCAGTGTTATATAGTGCAGACTTGTCAGGTATTGGAGTGCTTTACATGAGCATCGGTTACATCACACAAGAACAAATTCATTTTGGTTGTAGACATGGGGAGACTAAGTGATTTGACCAGAATCACAGAATGTCGAGCTGAAGCAGAAACTCCAACCTGGTTCCCCAGTTGCAAAGTCTGCAGTTCTGGAAGTAACACCACGTCCTCTCCCCTTAGTGCAACATTTAATCAAGTGGTCAACTGGATAAAAAAACATGAAGATAACAAATAATTTAAAAGTGCTTTGTCGCTATTTGAAAACTCAGAAAATATGTCCTTATTTTAGTCTTTTAGAGCACTAACCATAATTTTGATGCCACTCATATATGTAATTTCTAAAGGAAATGCTCTAGGTATTACAGTTTTGATTACATCAAGATGACGTCAGGCGTTCCACACTTTTGTAATAAATATAGAATGTTGAGAGGCAGAGGCCAGGGGCACGGACCAGGAAAATTGAATGCAGGTAGGAGGGTGCAAAGGCAACAATTTAACCACACTGAGCAGGCAGGAAGGGCCGTGGCAGCACAACAGACTATGGAGGGCAGTGGAAAGGGGGGCAGGGGCAACAAACCAACAATACAGGACTTGCAAGAGAGGCTGTGGCAATGTAATAGACTATTGTGTAAAGAAGGAAGAGGCAATGGTAGTACAACCATACATGCCAACAGACCCGATTCAGCCAGGAAACGTCCAATGTTTTTAAGCTCAAATGGGCTTTATTTGATCTGTCTCCTGTCTACAATCTCCTCTTTTTCAATGTAACTCAAAGGGGAAAATCAATACCCCAGTTTTTTTTCAAAATCTCCCTCTTACCAAGTTCAAAATGTTCGCAAGTATGGTACATTGGATCATGGAAGGAAATGGGGTAGGGACATGGACTTCGATAACAGAGGACAGGAGGGACATGGAGAGGTGCACCAAACTGACCCTGCAGGGCAGGCATCAGGGTTTGCAGCAGCACAATACACCACACAGGGCATGCGGGACGGGAGTGCAGCACAACAATCCATAGAAAGCAAGAGGGAGGGGACAGGACCATGCACATGGACAACAGAGAACAGAGGGGCAAGAGGCAATGGTATGCAGCTGACCATAATGGACAGACAGGAGAGAAAGCTGCAGCATAACAGACCATAAAGGGCAGGAGGGACGGATCAGGGGCATTACAATGGAACAGACAAGCCAGGAGGGAGAGAGTAGGGGTCTGCACATGTAAACAGAGGGCACGGGGGCAGGGCAGGAGCAGCAAGATAGCCATGGAGGTCAGGCTGGATGGGCACTAGAAGCAAGACACACCATGAAGAGCAACAGTGAGACTGTGATGGCATACACACAGACCATGGAGGGAAGGTGGGAGGGGGTCAGGGGCAGCTAACTGACCACACAGGGAAGGTGGGAGGGGCCATGGCAGCACAGAAGACCATGCATGGCAAGTGGGAGGGTTAGTGGCAGCACAATGGCTATGATAGGCAAGAAGGAGGGTGCAGGGGCATGCACAAAGGACGATGGAGGATAGAAGGGAGGGTCAGGACCTGTGCACAGACAAGAAAGTTCAGGGGAAGGGGCCTCACAACAGACCGCACGGGGCAGGCAGGAGGAGCAGTTGCAGCACAACAGACCAGGGAGGGCAGAAGGGTGTGGCAGCATAATGGACCATGTAGGACAGGAGGAAGAGGATAGGGGCATGGCATGTGGACAGGCAGGGTGGAGGTGGCAGGGACAGGTTACAGTCATCTGACAATGCTAGGCAGTTGGGAGGGGAGTGGCAGCTCAACAGAACACTCAGAGTAGATAGGAGTGGCAGGTCCATGGAACATGGTGGGCAAAAAGGATGGAGCAGGGGCATGCACAAAGACATCGGAGGGCAGGGGGAAGGAGAATAGGGGCAGCAAGCTAAGCACAGAGTTTAAGCAGGAGGTCAATGATGGGGCATAGAATTGGGCAATGGAGGCCAGGAGGAGGGGACTGGTACATCATACTAAATTGAGGGCAGTGGCAGCACATCAGACCATGCATGGCAGGAGGGAGGAGGCTAGTCCATGGATTCACACAACAGAGGATAGGGAGGAGGGGGATGGGGCAGCAAGCTAACTGTTCAGAGAAGGCAGGTATTAGGAACATTATTATTTTTAAAATGTGTGTCTGTGCGAACTACTTAAAATATGAACAAGTATGTAGCATAATCTTACTTTTATTCAGGAAGAAGAGGACGTTTGTGACTGTGACTCCGGGCTCACTTGGCAGAAACACCCCCTGACCCTCCACCCCCTATCCCAAAATGTAATGCCCATGAAAAGGGTAGGTGAACACAGTGTTATATAGAACATAGTCCTGAGAGTACGATTGAAAATGAAAACTAGATATAGTGTATGGTATAAACTATGCACCAAAAAGTGTGATATAAGATGAACCGGGCGTGAAATATAATATGCAATACATTGTGCGCAATGACAGATTCATTGGAGAGCGCGAGATAGCACAGGCACTAGCGCCTGCTATGCGATGTGCGCCTTGGAGTGTAATATGCACAGGGCAGTGTTGTGTAACCTAACTAGTCTGTAAAGTTGTAATATAAAATATGTGCTGGGGAGTGTTACGTTGCATATGCACTGTGACAAAGATATGGATCCCAGATTGTAATATGTATGGCATAGCACTGTGCGTTATAACATAGGCATCGAGGATGGCACGTTAGATGGGGCAATATAACCCGTGCGAAGACAAGTGTGGCGTGACATATTCACGGGGTGGTGCTACAGTGCACATGGGCTAGAGAGTGTCATAGCATATGCACTAGCTGGTGGAATACAACACAGAGGTGTGTGGCACTCGGCAGGCAATGGTGGGTGTAACACAGCATTGGGCTCTGCCAGGAGTGCGCTGTGACTCTCAAGTGATGTTCGTCCCCTTTCCAGAGAGTAAAATAAAATGTATTACACATCCGGAAGTGGATGTGTGTTTTATTAACCGTGAGGGGGGTTTCTTACATAGTTTTGGTCGAATTTTTGTCGAGTCCCCTTTGAATGGCTTGGTGTGCATGTGTATTAAATGTGCCCGTCAATAGCTACCCATGTTTGTATAAATAAACGACAAGGGTGTCAACCGGGATTAGGCACAGTAGGGCATCAGACATGTCAGAGCTTCACTAGTGGTGTAAATACATTCCACGTGGATTCATTGTATGCATAGTCGCCTTTTAATGAATATCACTCAAATCATCATGGTGATAGGTACGTACGGTTTGTCCAGCATGTCCTAGGTGTGTTTATAAATATATATTTTTTAAAAATAATAAAAAACAGTGGCCGGCCCTGGGGATTGGGGTAAAAAATTATAATTAGGAGACAGGCCCTGGGGGATGGGATCATCAGGGCCAATAAATTAGAATAAGAAGGGGAACCACACAGCCCCCCTTCTTAAAAAATTAAAATAAATAAAAGACTGGCATCGTGCCGGAGGCCACGCCCCCTCCTTGCATCACTCTGCAAACGCGCCCCCTGGCGAGTTGTAAGTTAGGGAATTAATTCCTCTTCAACACTGAGGGTCAACTAGCCCAAAAGTCATCTCCAGTATGCTCCAGGGAGCTGCGCTGCAGACAGGTGTTCTGAGGCCAAGCCCCTTTTTACACCTCTCAGCAACGCAGCTCTGTGGCGCTTACTGGAGGTACCTAGTGGTATAATTTGACCCTAGGGACCCTTAGGATTCAAGGGGACTTAATCTCTCAACTTAGAACAGCCACAGGGCGCGTTTACACAGTGGTGAAGGGAGGGGACGAGGCCCTAGGTGACGTGTGCAAACACGCACTATGGCACGTTTTAAATTGGGGATATAATTTCCCTTCAATACTGAGGGCCCCTGGGGGCTAACTAGCCCACCAAGTGCTTCCAGTAAGCGCCATTGAGCTGCATTGCAGAGAGGTGGTCCAGGCTGTGCCACTTTTTACTCCTCTCTGCAACGTAGCTCTGTGGCACTTACTGGAGGTACCTAGTGGGCTAGTTGGACCCTAGGGACCCTCAGGATTCAAATGAACTTAATCTCCCAACTAAAATCGGACACAGGGCGTGTTTACACAGTGGTGAAGGGAGGGGACGGGGCCTGAGTTAACGTGTGCAAAAACGCCCTGTGGCCTGTTTTAAGAGGTAGTTTTAATCCCCCTGCACTATTATATACTAGGGGCTTACAGAGGAGGTCATGCTAATCACAGGGGGACCCCAACGCATAATGTTCCCTAGTGTATGTAGGTGTTTTCACTGTATTCTAAGTGTCTTTTAACATAGCACTGGCTCTAGGACTGGTTAGTCAGACTCAGTTACCACCAGTATCCGTCTGAAAAAGTTGAGGGTACAGGATGATTTTGCAACAAGGATTCTTTCTGCTCTTCTTTTTGTTATTTCTGCACGTTATCCTTCTTCCTGCACTTTTCTTCGTCTTTGAGGACTTCTGTTGCTTCTTTCTGCACTTCTTTTTTTTCTTTCTGTGCATTTTTTCTTCTTTCTTCACATGTCCTATCTCTGTAGGCATAGTTAGAAATTAGCATTTAAAAAACCTTTGAAATTCACAGAAAAAACCATAGGTTTCAGGCACGTTATAGTTAGGAATTAGCATTTAAAAAACCTCAGAAATTCACTGAAAAAATCATAGGTTTCTGGGGTGTTATAGTTAGCTGGACTTTTCACTTGTACAAAACCATTGAAATTCCCCCGTTATAGTTAGTTCAGCTAACTATAACTCGCGCGCCCGCAATGCACTGCTGATGACGTCACATATTACATCACTCATGACATGGTCAGTGACATCACTCATGACATCACTGATGACATCTCAAATGACATCACTGATGACATCACTGATGACATCATCCTTGTGATAGAGTGGCATACTCCCTCTCACCCTAATGTAACCTTTGATACACACATTCAAAAATAGAGACTAAAATTTTCAAAAAATGGACATACCAATACCAGTTACAACAACCTCTTCAGTAATTCTAAGATCCACATACACATCCACTCATTCACCAACAGTCCTATACAGTCACTCATACATGTACTCACTCATCATATGTACTCATACACCTATACATCCTGTTACACAATGCCACTCATCCATAGAGTTACTCACACACATAGTCACTCATGCTAATAAAGAATCAAACATACATTTACTTGCATATACAGTTATACACACACCACCACACTTACTTCTATGGAAACTTACACATACTTAGTCTTTTAAACAATCACTTATAGAAACACATACTTATTCATACAGGAACTCTTTCAATCTCTCACTCTCACATATACTCACTTATATACACCAATAGTCACATATACTAGTTTAAAACATATGTAGTTACTCATAAAGACACTATTGAGACAGTCATTCACTCACTAACACACCCATACACACACTCATCCACCCATACAGTCCTGCACACATGCTGTCTTCAACACATACAAACAGTGAGTCACTTATTCATGCACCTATGCACTACGTAATACCCCCCACCGAACCATGCAGACACTCAGACTGATACTCAAAAAACCAACTAATAACCTATATAGACACCCATGTAGCTACTCACCAACCCATGCAGCCACTTATACACAAAGTGAGAGACTGATACAGATATTTACATATTTAAACATTACTCACTAAGCCATGTCTCATTCGGAGGCTCAATATGGAGCTGCACCATCGGGTCTTTTGATTTAAACAGGAGCAACTAACCCACTGGAGGGTCAGGAAGTGCTAAATTAAACTGCAGGTTCCAGCAGGCAGCGGGAGAGTGAATAAATTAAGTGGCACACCGGAGGCTGATAATTATCACTGAAGCAACATGCAGGGAACAGTGCAGGCGCATGTAATGAAGCTGCTCGTGTTTGGCCTCTGATGAAAGGGAATGTTTTCCCTGAAACGCGTAAGTCTATAAGACAATCACGGAATGGGAAGCAGTCTGTTTTTCAAATAAAAAGGTTGTTACCTTCCTGAACACGGAGTACGGCTCCATCTCTGAGCAACTCTTTGAAAAAATGGACACACGTGGCTCCAGGCCGTGGGAGCGACGCACCGCCCTTGGACTAATTGGGGTTTGCGTGGGGGACATGGTTTCCCTTACGATCGGCGTGGACAGGAAATTCATTGCAAACAAACTGAGTCTCATTCGGAGGCTCAATATGGAGCTGCACCATCGGGTCTTTTGATTTAAACAGGAGCAACTAACCCACTGGAGGGTCAGAAAGTGCTAAATTAAACTGCAAGTTCCAGCAGGCAGCGGGAGAGTGAATAAATTAAGTGGCACACCGGAGGCTGATAATTATCACTGAAGCAACATGCAGGGAACAGTGCAGGCGCATGTAATGAAGCTGCTCGTGTTTGGCCTCTGATGAAAGGGAATGTTTTCCCTGAAACGCGTAAGGCTATAAGACAATCACGGAATGGGAAGCAGTTTGTTTTTCAAATAAAAAGGTTGTTACCTACCTGAACACGGAGTGCGGCTCCATCTCTGAGCAACTCTTTGAAAAAATGGACACACGGTGGCTCCAGGCCGTGGCAGCGACGCACCGCCCTTGGACTAATTGGGGTTTGCGTGGGGGACAAGGTTTCCCTTACGATCGGCGTGGACAGGAAATTAATTGCAAACAAACTGAGTCTCATTCGGAGGCTCAATATGGAGCTGCACCATCGGGTCTTTTGATTTAAACAGGAGCAACTAACCCACTGGAGGGTCAGAAAGTGCTAAATTAAACTGCAGGTTCCAGCAGGCAGCGGGAGAGTGAATAAATTAAGTGGCACACCGGAGGCGGATAATTATCACTGAAGCAACATGCAGGGAACAGTGCAGGCGCATGTAATGAAGCTGCTCGTGTTTGGCCTCTGATGAAAGGGAATGTTTTCCCTGAAACGCGTAAGGCTACAAGACAATCACGGAATGGGAAGCAGTTTGTTTTTCAAATAAAACGGTTGTTACCTACCTGAACACGGAGTGCGGCTCCATCTCCGAGCAACACACATATATATATCTCCAGCAGGTAGTTATAGTTAGACCAAAGTTTCCATAGGAAATGGTTTCTTTTTTTGCCAATAACTTTGGCGCTGCTTGACAAACCTTCACAAACTTTTGAAAAAACATCCTCTTTTTGGTTCAGCTGCTGTGTTGAAAGTTTCAGGGTGATCTCTCAAGCAGGAGCTGAGAAAAAAGGGGGCTCACAAAATGCATTTTCCCCAATGGTATCTCTAAGGGGATTTTTCATTTTTGAACATGACTACAGCCCGAACCGCTGAATGGAATTACACAAAATTTAGCAGAAAGCTAGCTGTTGGTCCAGAAAGCGTGCTTTGTGTTGTTTGGTGTTAATCCGTTCAGTAGTTTCAGAGATATTTATGTTTAAAAAATACAGATATCTGGGAGCCAAAAATCCTACTAAAATTTGAGTGGCTGCCAGCACTTCAACCAGGAAGTGTTGGCAGCCATCTTGGGACTCAGCCTCAAGACGAATTCCTCAAAAAATGTAAAACAAAAAGGAAAAGGGGCAGGGTAGATATACCCTGACCACCTAGTCCTCTTTGGGGGTCCCACACGGATCCTGCCAAAAATGTAAAACTAATGAAGGCCCGCTTCCAAGTTTTATTTCTAATCGGTTCCTGGGTGGGCCAGGTCCTGCGGCATTTGTGTCATAAGTGAGGAGGGGCACACGTCCCCCCTCCTGGGGCCTATTATTGCCTCAGGGGACCACCACCTGGGGCTTACTATTGCCTCAGGGGACCACCACCTCCCCAGGGCTTATTGAACTAAAAATGGAGGGGCCTCCTGCCCCCCCAGTCCCCCAGGGATCACCACCTCCCCCGGGCCACATGCCAAATATAAATAGGTGAGCCTCTTGTGCCCCCCGTGCACCACGGACCACCACCTCCTTGAGGCTCATGTCTTTACACAATGCGGCTGGTCATATGGACCCCTACGCAGTCCCATAGCCGCAACCTCCTGGGGATTTAATTTAAAATAATGCGGAGCCACACAGACCCCCACATCCTCATGGACTGCCACCTCTCCTTGCCGTTTGCTAAATTCAATGCGGGAGGGGCCATGCAGCCCCCCTCTTGGAGCCATAGATGGCCCTTGGGACCACCATCTCCACAGGGTTGGCTCCTGCTATGTCCAAGTGTGTCCACCCCCGGGACATAGCTGTTTAATATGGCTCAGCGGAGCTTCAGCGCTACTGCCAAGCCTGAGCAAATGCTACTCCGCTTTCAGCAAGACAGAGCATTAAAAATGCTCTCGCTAGCTGAAAGTGGAGCGGGATTGCTTTTGGAAAGAGGGAGCTGCATGCTCAGCAGCTCCCTCTCTCCAGAAGCAATGCTGGTTCCTGTAGGACACGGGGAGTCGGCAGGGACGGCGGGGCTTTGAGGCTCCCCCCATGTCCCAATGGTGAGTGGGTGTCCTGTTGGCACCCACTTTAAATGGCTAAGCCCCGGGGGCCCAATTCAGCCCCTTCCTCATCTGTAAATGGCTGAGCCCTGGGGGATGAGGTCCCTTGGGCCATAATTGGCCCAGTTTGGGGTGGCGCACGGCCACCCTCCACCATTCAAAATAGCCTGGCCCTTCGGAATGGGGTCCAATATCAGCCCACTAAGTCCCACAGAGTGCAATTGTTGAGAAGACTTCGGAGACCACGCCCCCTTTCTCCACCACTCTGCAAACAATCCTCCTTGTGCACTTCTGGTTGGGGGATGAAGTCCCCTTGGTCCTAGAGAGTCCTTGGGGCCAACAAACCCTCCTATTACCTCCAGTAATTAATTCTCACAGAGTGTGAATGCAGATGTAACTTTGAAGGCCACATCCCCTTTCTCCCCCACAATGCACTACTTATGACCTCATATATTACATCACTTATGACATGGTCTGTGACTTCACTGATGGCATCTTCCAGTGATTGTGAGTGTTTTTAAAACCTTTACGAGTGTTAAATATATATATACCAAGGTGCATTGGTGAATCAGTGGGTGTATGAATGCCTGTATGAATGATTCAGTGGGTGCATGACTGACTGTATAAGTAACTGATTAGGTGTATCAGTGAACGTATGGGTGAGTGATTGGTCGTCTGAGTACCTGTATGGTTGTCTGAGTGTCTATGTGGGTGGGTGAGAAGTGTGTGACTGCCTATATGGATGAGTGAGTGAGTGAGTCAGTGGTTGTATAGGTTAGTAAGTGCATGTGTGAGGAGCTGTATATGTGAGCAAGTATGTGTATGGCTGTATGGTTGAGTGAGTGGATGTTTCAGTGGTATATGGGTGAGTAACTGGATATGTGAAAGGCAGTATAGGTGAGTGATAGGGTACATGAGAGGCTGTACAGGTGAGGAGTGAGGGAATGTGAGAGTGGCTGTTTGGGTGAGTGTGTGCTTGTGTCAGTGACTGTACAGGTGAGTGAGTATGTGTTAGTATCTGTATGAGTAAGTGAGTAGATGAGTGTGTGTGTATCTGTATGAATAATTTGCTGTGTGATTGACTGTATGGGCGAGAGACTGGTCTGTATAGGCCTGTCATGGGCCTCGAAGTGGCTGTATGGGTGAGTGATTGGTTGTCTGAGTACCTGTATGGTTGTCTGAGCGTCTGTGTGGGTGGGTGAGGGATGTGTGACTGCCTGCCTGGATGAGTCAGTGGCTGTATGGGTTAGAGCATGTGTGAGGGGCTGTATGAGTGAGTATGTGTATGGCTGTGTGGTTGAGTGAGTGGATGTGTCAGTGGTATATGGGTGATTAACTGGGTATATGAAAGGCAGTATAGTTGAGTGATGGGGTATATGAATGACTGTATGGGTGAGTGAGTGAATGTGAGACTGGCTGTATGGGTGAGTGGGTGCTAGTGTCAGTGACTGTATGGGTGAGTGAGTATATTAGTATCTGTATGAGTAAGTGAGTGTGTATCTGCATGGGTGAGTAAGTGGCTGTGTGATTGACTGTATGGGTAAGTGACTGGTTGTGTGAGTAGCTCTATGGTTGACTGACTTAGTGTGTGAGTGGCTGTATGGCATGTTTACGTGGCATTGTTCATATCCAATGTGTAAATGACATCTCTCTCCATACATGGAAACAAGCACGTCAAACTCACACACATGGTTGTACTGTCCCCAGTGCTCCTCTACACACTTCTGACTACTTAAGGATACGCCACTGCACTCTGCTCAACTTGCTTGGCTGCATTACCAGTAGGCCTGGGCGGTAATACTCATGGAATTTGGGTAATTTGGGTAATTTTGCGTTCCGCGAAGAACGCAGAATTGCCAAAAAGTCTGCGATCCGCGGCTTGGCGGAATTTTTTGCTTGTTCACGCTTTCAAAATGAGTGTTTGTGAGATGTTTCCCCCCCCCCCCCTCCGAGCACACAAACAGCATTCGAGAACAGGAAAAAAGCATCGCGAACGGGCGGAACAAGCGATTCCGTGTGTTCGGATTTTTTACCGTTTCGCGGAGCTTTGCGTAGCGCGACTACGAAAATTCCGCCCATCCCTAATTACCAGTACCTCCAATGCACATTATGCGAGTGCTGGTCCAGTGACACCAGCTTGAGCACATAATAATGGCTTGACTTGCTTCGGCAGATATGGCATGTAGTCATGGATGCTGAGGAGTCCTTGTGAGCTGACCTCAACCCTTCAAAATCAGTGTCTCATTGCATAGTACAATACCACTCTCCTCTCTACCCAATGGAGCTTCTGTACGGCGGAATAGCTCTACATGCCCCAGGTGTTTTTTTGACTTGCTTATAACTTTGGCGCTGTTTGACAAATCCTCACAAATGTATTTTTCAAAAGTGGCCCAGTTTGTCTAGTTTTGTATGGAACGTTTTGGATTGATCCATCAAGCAGGGGCCAAGAAATGGCAGGGGCAAAAAATGAGGGTTTCCCATGCAATTTCCCATTGGGATTCTGAACATGACTAAAGCCCGACCTGCTGGACAGAATTACACTAAATTATTACTAAGAGGTAGCTCTTGGTCCACAAAGAGCCTTTTTGTTATTTGGTGTAAATCCATTCAGTACTTGTGGAGTTATTAAAGAAAAAACAAAATTGTATATTTAGGGTTGCATACCCTCCACAGATCCCCCACAGTTGATCTGCAAAGTCATGTGCCACCAGAAATGCTGTGATTGGCTAACCACAACCTGACCTGGATGTTGCAGCTGCCATTTTATTTTTCGGGAAACAGTTCTGGGGTGTTAAAATATATCTGCAAAATTATTAAAGGGGTCAGGGTAAACATACCCTGACCCCATGGATGTGTTAGAGGAGTGTCAGAAGAAACTATATTGGGTGCAAAATTGAGTTATATCCTTCTTTTCCACTTCGGGAATCCGCAGATCCCCCGTGAAGCTCAATACAGCCCCCTGTGTAAATCTTTGTTGGATCTTGCTGAACTTTGAAAAACGCACTTTCAGAGCCACTCAGACACCCACACTGGTACTCTTACGCCCATTTACAGACCTGCACAGGCAGTCAGGCACCCGCTTGTAGACCTACACATGCATTCACACACCTACTCACAGAGCAATGCAGGCACTCTCAGATCTACTCACAGACCCACATAGGCACTCACACACCCACTCACAGACCTATCCAGGCATTAACACATCCACTCACAGACCTCTGCAGGTACTCACAGATCCAATTCAAACTACTTTATTCAGCTAACCAAAGCCATAAAAGTACACCAACACTGAACAATACATAAAAAAACTGTTTAAAAAACATATTTATACATTGGAATTCTTTAATATACCACGTACAAACAATAAAATAACACCAATAAAAACATATGACTTATAGTTCATTAATCATGCAATAAAAGCAATTATATCTATGTATAAAAACAATCAGCGCTTTAAAATATCTAGCCCTCTTTCTTCCTATATCTGCCTGCCGCCACCAAGAAATTCGCATCATTAAAAATCTCCCATGGGTTGTTTAACATCTGCAGATATAGTAGGGCTGATCTGACTTGCACAAATCCCTTCCCCTTTAAAATGGGTCTTAAAAACGTTCTCCTCATAGGGCTAAAGTACTCACAAAACATTGTAAAGTGCATGGTGTCCTGCAAAGAAAAATTATCACATGTACAGGGACCTAGGTCTTTTACCCTGCTCCAGGCCTGTACATCTGCTAGAAGACAATGCATACGATTAAAACTGAACTTAATTAGAAGAAAACAATTAAAAGGTTTTGTAACGATTAACAAATATGGTACAATCCGTGGGACTGTCTTTAACAGCAAAGTGCTCTCACCGTGGGTTTAACAATCTCCAATGCCTCTCTCTTAACAGACACCATATTTAAGAATTGGGCTTTAACCCATGCCACATCCTCTTTCACTATCTTTTCCGGAGTAGCAAAGAGTTCCGGTTGCCCCAATTTTCCAAGCATTGACTTAACGTATTGTAACCATTGGATTTTACCCACGTTGTCCAACGCTAAGCATTCCCTAAGGATTTCTCTGTTCAGTCCCATTTCGGTATTAATCCATGTCTTTAGCCAACAAATTATAGGACCCATGCCAATTTGATCATCAACAAACCACTGCCCAGCTCTTGGTGAATAGCAAAAGTAGAGGTAGATTTGGGGACCGGAAGGAGATATCTTATACATTTATTTTCAACTTGCTGAAGTACCATTGCGGGTTTATATTCCCAAATCGCAGACCCATACGATGCTATTGCAATGCTTTTAGAGCCATACATTTTAAGCAAGGCTTCCAAAGGCTTTGCTCCCAATTGTGAAGCAAAACCTTGAATGGCAGCTATGGACCTCGACATAACAAGTTTTTTTGCCCTTTACTCACGGACCCACTCACAGACCCAAACAGCCACTCACGGACCCACTCACAGTTCTATTCTGGCACTTGAGAGTCCCACACAGGCAGTCACACACCCACTCACAGACCCATGCAGCTAATTCTAGACCCACTCACAGACCCATGCTGGCATTTGCACAGCTACTGTCAGACCCACACAGCAGCTCACACACCCACTCACAGACCCACACAAGCACTCTTACACCCACCTACTCACAGACCCATACAGCCACTCACACACCCACTTACAGATCCACAAAGGCAGCCTCCCACACACTCACAGATCCACACAGCCACTCACATACAGGCACGCACTGACAGACCCATCCACAGGCCAACAAAGGCACTCACAGACCCAGTCACATACCCACTCAGGCATTATCACAACCAGTGACAGACCCACACAGAAACTTATATACCCTGCCAAAGACCCACACAGGCACTTACACATCCACTCACATACCCACAAAGGCACTCACACACCCACTCACACACTCACACACCCACTTACATACCCATACAACCCCTCACACGCCTACTCACATACCCATTATGCCAATCACACACCCACTCACAGTTCTATGCTGGCACTTGCATAACCATTCAGAGTCCCACACAAGCAGTCACATACCCACTCACAGACCCATGCAGCTACTCATAGATCCACTCATAGACCCATGTTGGCATTTGCACAGCCTCTGACAGACCCACACAGCTGCCCACACACCCACTCACAGACCCAGGCACTCTTACACCCACTTACTCACAGACCCATACAGCCACTCACTCACCTACTTACAGATCCACAAAAGCAGTCTCTCACCCACTTATAGATCCACAGAGCCACTAACATACATACAGGCACTGACAGACCCATTCACAGGCCAACAAAGGCACTCACAGACCCAGTCTCAGACCCACTCAGGCATTATCACAACCTGTGACAGACCCATACAGGCACTCACACACCTACTCACACACCCACTCACACACTCGCACATCCACTTATACACCCATACAACCCCTCACACACCTACTCACATACCCATACAGCCACTCACACACCCACTCACAGACCCATGAAACCACTTACACACCTACTCACAGACCCACACGCTGCACTTTGTTGTTCTTTTTGAAAATCTTTTTTAAAATGGGTTCTATTTTGTGCAGCCAGTGCTCAATTTGAGCGGGTGGTTGAAGGTGGGGCCCATAAGCACTCATTTGTGGGGACCGGCACTTATTTGTCTTCAAAAGAGTTTGATCCCATTTAAGAAAGAGAAAAGCTACACAAGAAAAGGAGGAAGAGAAAGACTGAAAAACAGCAACAAAAGGAGAAAGCTGGAATGAAGAAGAACCTGAACGAGTGACATTAAAAGGGAGTATCTTGCGATGGATTAAAGAGGCAACAGGTGGACTCAAGACTACCCAGCCTTGGTATTTGGCACACCCACCTTCAATAGCGCCGGTCATGGGCTTCGTAGCAAAGCCTTGGGTCATGGCTACTATTCTTTATCATATTAAGTGCTGGGTGTAACACAGGCGCAGACGGCACAGGTAACAGTGGTGGGGCGTTGGGGCAGGGGCGTGCCTTGGGGGGTGTGGAGAGATGTCAGGATAGGAAAAGTAAAATAAAAAAATAAATAAAACCACTTAGCTCAGAAGTGGCAAGCGCAAGATAAGTGTTTTTATTTATTTATTTATGTTACTTTCCCTATCCCTATCCTGTCATCTGTCCACCCCCCACCCGCTCAGCCCGACTGCTGTTACCTGTGCTGGCCACGCCTAGGGTAACAAGGTCATTAAAAATATAGAAAGCTCATTCCACTTCCTTAAGAAGTCCATCATTTGATAAGTGATGCTTCTACATCAAATATGCACTATCACTTGTAAGTACTCTGACACCACACCATATTTGCATTGTGTACCATTGCTACCCTTCTGAACATCTTGCTTGAGAGAGCACTTTGGAAAAATTAAGCGAGATTAATATACCCATGCAAGACCTGTTTAGTCCAGTTGTAGGTTAATGATTCCTTTTATCCAGGGATAAGTAAGCCCAACTCGTGTAAATGAAAAAGCTGTAAGAATCGAGCTCTTGTAGTTGAAGTAGTCCAAGAGGAAATACTATAGGGCAAGTCTGGAGCTGCAATTCAACAAAGCATGTCACGAATAGCACAACGCCAGCTTTCTGCACCTGCACCAACACGGTAATTGATTAAAAAACAATCCAACTAAAAAAAGTCAAAGATGATGAGCAGGTTGTAAAGAAGATGTAGCCATCCACTATCTGGGACAAGTCTAATGAAATACAATATGATAGCAAAGTGTGCTTAGTCGCCATTCGCAACAGGAAAGCAAAACTCGCACAAACACTATAAAAATAATTGGACAGCGCTGTGAACAGATGCCGACATTGCAAACGAGGAGAAGGAACACCTATTGTCGAGGTCCATAAAGAGGGACAACACGGGTGATTTTCTGACAGAATGTTTTTCACTGCCACACGGGTAGCCAATTTAGGAGAGAAATCACTTGGCTTGGTTGCAAAGTGAAAGGTAGCTTTATGTGTCACAGCTCTTAAGTAGGGAACACATGAGTCATTCACATACTAGTACAGAGAGATTACAATTTACGAAATCGGTGATTGTAAAACGAAATGTGCCGTCTTTACTCCAGTGTGTTTTTGTGGCATATGTTCGCCCGCCTATGAGACCTTTAAAGGAGAGACTCGCAGTGTGTGAACGACGAAAACTAAACCGAAACTAGGATTAATGACATAGTTAACAGGGAGGCTTTTGTGTCGGAGCATGATGTGGACAGCAAGGGGGAGGAGGAAGGCAACACAAGGACTTTGTGGTGGCGGTGTGGATGTCAGAAGGCTCAGCAGGACTTTACTTCCTTTGAGGAATGCTCATAGTTTAGGAGTTTTTTCGCCAAGTGGTGCTAGATTTTCTTTCCCTTTTACCCCCACTCCCCGTTTAGCTCCTCTTGCCAGCTGAAACATCTCCTGTTGCTGCACAGGATTGCCGAAGAAGTCACTTCTCTCTTTTGAAAAGCTTTGCAAACTTTGTTAGAGAATAAATGTTGCAACGTTGCACACCGGCAGGGTTTCATCTGTAAGCATGCTGTGCATTGCTAGCTCTATCTGGAAACTTGATAAATTGTAAAACTGGAGAAAAGAAAGTTTTGGGCACGATGTATGTTGGTTTCCTCCAAGAAAAACGTAGATGAAAGTAAAACCTTAACAGTTTTATCATTATGACAATTAAATGTATATGTATACATGGAGAATTTTCAGACCGAGATAGTAGAACCTTTGTAAAAAAAATGTACAGGGCACTTAGAAGATGACTGCATTATGGGCCTACAATAGTATTGAGAGGTTATAAACCAAGAGTCAGAAGTTCCAATGGTTTGTAAATGTCTAGACCCCAGTGACGGCTGTGTAGGTTCATTGGTGCATAATGCACTTCACCTGTAGTTTTACATGGCATGATTATTTTGGTGAAGTTAGCATGAAAAATGTCTGTTTTGTAAATAAAATACAGAGATGTGTATAGGAAGCAGTAAGTGAAAGACTAGAATCTACTATTTGGTTGTCTGCAGGACAAAGAAGAGAAAAACGGTAATTATGTGCTTCAGAGGGTAAGATTTTAGAAAATACATGTTTTTGTTTGTTAGAAAAAATCCCTGTGAGTTCAAGTGCGAGGGTTTTGAAGCGACTCTCTGCAAGGTGCAACTGACAAGATCCATAATTGCGATTAGAATTTTCTTTTTATTCAGTGCTGATCATCTGCTCATACAATGCTCGTGATGAGCTTACTGATCCAACCTCAGATGGGGCACCCGTCCCTTGTGGGAGCATCGCTGTCTGTATCGCCACCAGGACAAGGACAAGCAGGGCAAGGGTGCCTTCCGAAGACAAAGCCTTATATTCATACAGTCCCTCCAATCTCGGACAGAAAAGTGAATAATCATTCAACAAAGTTTGCAGATTTTGGCCATGCCATTCTCTTATTTGTTGCCAGAACTGAGTTATTTTTTCAATAAAACACGAATAGCCTTGAGTATCAGTTCTCATTATCATATAAACCCTGGGGCAGATGTACTAGAAAGTGCAGCAGCACGGCATCGCAAGCCCTTTGGCTGTGCCACGCTGTGGCACTTTCAGAGCCCAGGAATGCGACGTATCCACAAAGATATGTCGCATTCCTGCGCTCTCCCCAGCGCTGGCGCACACACAGCTGCCATGCGCACACACCCTTGCACCATGGTGCAAGGATGCCTGCGCCATGGGGAGATTATTTTTGTTCAGGAAGGGGGACCTTCCTGCACAAAAACAACAATCACTACAGGCATTTTCCTCTTTCAATTCATGCTGTAGAATGCAGCACCCATTGAAAGAGGAAAAAACGAGGAGAAAGGAAAACATTTCTCCTCGTTGCACCTGGCTACGCAAACTGGCGCTTTTCCAGGTTTACGATTTCTTGTAGATCTGGAAATGTGTCTGGTTCCATGGGTGTTTTTTGGGAACACCCACAGCAACACCCATGGAATGCCCCTTTCATGCAAAGTGCTGGGTGTAAAGGGGCCATATTTACAAGGACAGGAAAAGCCACGCAGGGTGACTTTTCCTGTCCTTGTAAATATGGGGCAAAGAAATGCGCTGCCAGTGCGTCACAAAAAGTGACGTACTAGCAGCGCAAGGGGCTTGTAAATCTGCTCCTCTTCTTTTACTAATGAGGGTAAAGGGAGTGGGGAGTTGGATATACCCATTTCATGCACATTGTGTATCTAGCTACCAGGACTAGGTTAAAAATTATTTTAATTTCATTCAGGTCCAACCATTCCTAAATTCAGGTAGAAACACTGTGAGAAATGGAGTTGTTGGTTGAGTGGGGTGAGTACATTTTAATAAAATATTTGACACCAAAAAAACAAAATTCAATCAATGGAACCAGGTTAATGAATTTTGAAAGTTTAAAGTGAAGTCTAGTGCCTAAAAGATCAAGGACCAACCATGGACATCTAGTTGCGCAAGACCGGGTCATAATTGAACATTATGGTTAACTGTGATGGAATGCGGTTCGATTGCAAGAAGAGGGTTGGGCCCAGTCTTTGCTTACCTTCGTACTTAAGGGAAATTCTGCAGAAAACTGTCTGAGAAGTTAAATTGCTGTTCAGGGTCCATTTATTGATTTTTAGGTTTCCTGATATCCCAAAGCAATACATTCTCCTCTTCTCTTTTGCTCCTAATTTGCCTAGCAGCCCACTTGGTAATGATACTTCTGAAATATGCGTTATAACCATCCCCAACAATACTACTTGGCAGTGTAACCTCCATCCCATAGTTCATCGTGGACCCAAGTGCCTTCCTTAAATGCCCAAAAACCACAGAGGCATGATCAGAAAGAAATGACAGATTATAGGTGGCCTGCACTTCCTAGGTCTTTAACGCTATGATCTACAAGCCAATAGTCCATCCTGGAACTGTGTCCATACTTGTTGATGAAAATGAGTATACTCTTTGATGGCATTTTTGTTGGTCTCTATATATCGACTAACTCCAGATCCTCCATAATACTCTTTATACAGCTTATCATCCTGGGAGAGTTATAATGAGGCCTAATAGTTGAGCAGTCCATGTTATCATTTAGTAATGAATTAATCTGGAGGCGGAGCTTGTCTGGCTCCAAGATGGCCACGAGCTAAGGGAGTTCCGTCATTCGCCACTATTGATCCGTCATAATCCTGATGCCTGAAGTATTATCATCCCCCCTGAAGTGGGCTATTGCCACATAAACACCTAAAGATCCCAAAGGTTTCGGCGTTTGGGACTTTTCACCGGTCTGTCGGGCCTAATTAACCTGATCGTTCGAGGCCGTGGTGTTGACGTGTGCACCCCGTGGGGTCCTGGCACTGACGCGAAGGGGAAGCGCGGTGGAGTGGGTGCCCCTGGAGCTAGTGAGGGGTGACCGGACGGCCAGGAGAAGTCACTGCAGTCCCGCTGTCATAAAGAGGGCCACCCGGCAGGAACAGAAGCTGAGTTAACTTTGGTGGCTGGGGAACCTTGCAGCCAGAGGCTCGACTTGCGGCCCTCGCCCAGGCGATCTGAAGCCCAGCATGACAGAAGGCGTTGGGCCTTCCTTTGTATCAGAAAACAGGTGTGATGTGCAGCGGGCCCATACCAACGCTGAGAAACAGCAGGTACCATGTGTTGGGAGCAGGGGTTACACGAAGGGACATTTTGGCCCCAGCTGCAACGAGTTTGCAAGGGATTAGGTAATTGGAGACTCCCCCTGTGGTGCTGACAATCTGAGACCGCTGAATGGACTTGTGCTACCAGTAGCACTGCGAGAGGCCAGCTAGGGATGAGAGTTTGATAGGTGATTGCGGACAGGGCCGCGGAAGGCCATACAGGACGAAGCTCCCTTCGACGGGTTACAACAAGGGCATCTTTTGCCGTAGTGCTTGGGAGACAAGTGCCAGCGCAATCTGCCGTAATCCAGCATTAAGAGACATATCCCCTTGCGCATATGAGGGCACGAGTAGGTGGAGTGGTGCAACTGTGTGGGTCGTAGTGCTTCCTGGTCTGGGGCATACCCTACTGAGCAAGACCCAAGATGCATTGAACTCCTACTGATCTGCAGCACTGAGGTCCCATCCCAATTGGCACTTCTAAAACAGAAACTCGAGTTGGGCAGCCAGTGCCAGGCTACAGGATGGGCAAAACAGATAAAGTCCAGTCTAAGCTGTAATTCTAATAATGCAAAACTCCTAGTCACGTCGGACGATCAAGAGGCGCCTGCACGATGTGGACCTAAAGCAAATATTATGCACAATGCAGCAGGGCCTATCCAAAATTGACAGAAAGATCGATGCTTTGTCGTTCCGTATAGAAAGAATGTCTGACCCCTAGATAAGCGTGGAGATTGCCTTAATGCTACGGAGCAGAGGATATCAGATGTAGTAGATATTGTGAAGGCAGACTCGGAGGCAGATAAATCCAGGGATAAAATTCTGCAGGTGCTCCAATCAAAGGCGAAAGACCTTGAAGCGAGATCAAGGCGGAATAACATCTGCATTTTAAGGGTTGCAGAGTCTTCCAAAATAGGGAATATGGAGCAACACGTTGATGCACTTCTCATTATTCTTCTGAGCAGAGAAACCTTCTCAAAGCTATTTGTGGTGGAGCGAGTGCATCGTTCCTTGGCGCCCAGGCCGGTCCCGGGTGCGTCCCCACATCCAATAACAGCTAGAGTTCTCAATTGTAGAGACCGGGATGCCGCCCTCTGGAGAGCACGAGAGTCGGGCACACTGTGGCACAAGGGCTCAGATATATCACTATTCCCAGGCTTCACGCTGCAAGTTCAGGAGACGAGGCTTTTGTTTATTCCTACAAAAAAATGATTCAGAGAACTGAACCTGGAATATAGTCCGCAATATCCAGCCAAGCTGAGAGTTAAAGCAGATGGAAAAGTGCAGTGCTTCACAGACCCCAAGGCAGTTCTACGTTTCCTGAAGGATAAGGAGCAAGCTATGAGGAGGCATGGATCCCCTGGGGGTTCCTCCCCGAGCCCTGATGCAGTCCCAGACTCCCAGGAGTGACGAAGGGAGTGAGGCGCACAGTGGAAAGAATCAAGCTATGGATATAATCAGACATATCGAGACAAGGGGAGTTGCACGGAAGGCAGCTCTGTACTATTTTTGGGACTGCTGAACAATGCTACAACATGGATAAGTAGTAATTTCTCCTTCTATTAACAGCAAGGGAGTCATGGGAGAACTGCTGCAGGGGGACACAGCTTACTATCCACTGACTTACCTTGCAAAGCCATTAATGTGTTTGTTAAGGGAGGTTTCACTGAAGAGGGGAAAGAGGTGATCGCTTAACGTTGAACCTATGCAGAGACATTGGTGCATCATAATACATATCGTGTGTAAATGAAGTGGCATCAAAATTTCTGCCCCCAAGTGTATCACACTGTTATGTATAATTTGGTTGAGGTTGTTTAGTAAATTGGGGATCTTGGGTAGGGGGAGGGGCTTTTCGTTGCTATGGAAGTTGGGGATTCCCATAGCGTGAGAGGGTGCTGTTCTGTAGACTGCATTATTTGGTTTAAATGTCAAAATTTAATACAGCAGCTGTGTACCAGATTAACGACATGTACAATGATCCGTGATTTAATTTTGAGATGCACAACAAATGACACCTGAAGGCAGTGAACAGTGAATCTTGAGTCTTGTGACCTGGAATATTAGAAGATTGAATGACAGTAGAAAAGTTCGGAAAGTTGTAGCACAGTTAAAGAGGCACTGAATTGATATTGTGGTTTTACATGAAACACACCTGAATGTGGAGCGTAGTAGAGCAATATATCGTAGAATGCAGGGCATCTGTTACGCAGCTGATTACACCTCACATGCTAGAGGGTATTGTTATGGGTAGATAAACGATCGGGGGTTGACATAACAGAACTTTTCAGGGGCCCAAATAGTCAATTCGTGGCTGCCCTTTGCAGCAGGGGTGATCTTAGGTTTGTCTTGGTGGGGGTATACGGCCCAAATCATGACGATCCCCACTTTTATACCACACTAGAGGCGACACTATCGCAATGGGCTGGAATCCCACAGTTGTGGGGAGGTGATTTTAATTGCATACTTGACCCACACATGGATAGATCTCTGGGTCAGCCCAGGTGCCTGGCAGCGGCGGTGTTCACCATTGTGGACATCATGAGCGGAGGGAGTCTACTAGACATCTGGAGGCATTGTTATCCACCAGGCAGAGGCTACACACACTATTCTTCAGTCTATGAAACAAACACTCGCATTGACTACTGGCTAGTGTCCGGGAGCTTGAGCGCAAGGATGGGAGTTTGCACACACCTTCCTAGAACATATTCTGATCACTCACTGGTGCTATTATCATTGGAATATAACTCTCCCAAAGTTCCTGCATTTATCTGGTGATTCCCCCCATACTCACTACTGGATGCGGTTTTTTAGAGCAGAGCTAGCGAAGTCAATCAAAGAGTTTTTCACAAATAATATAGGCTCTGTTGATGCATTTACCACGGTATGGGAAGCCTTTAAGGTATACGTTAGATGGGTAGTGATAGCTTCACACGCGAGAGTCCTTCGATCCATACGAGGTAGGTTAGGGACTCTAGAAAAAGAGCTTAGGGATATAGAAAGGGCGCTCTCGACAGATTCTGGAACCCACACTGCAGCAGACCTCAAGGAGAAACTAGAGGAATTCCATAACACTGCAAACGATGAAATTTAGCACATAGGCAAGTACGCCATGGCTCGCTGCTATGGTGAGCAGGAGAGACCAGGTGCTACATTAGCAAAGATCCTGCGATCTCCAAGAGATTTAGGCACCTTAAAGATCTGAAAGATGACGAGGGGCTCACGTTGCACACGGCAGAGGTAATTGCCTAATAATTCTTTACTTACTATCAGGCAATATACACATAACAAATCCCACTGACCAAAACACGCTGGATGATTACTTGTCGTACATAAAAATGCTGTGGCTAGTAACGAAACATAGGGAACACTTGATGGCCCCATTGGAAACAGACAAAATAAGGGAAGCGTTGCTTAGCATGGCGGCCGGTAAAGCCCATGGTGCAGACGGACTGACAGTAGCATTTAATAAAGAGTTTAAGGATTTGTTGATCCCCCATCTCAAAACTTTATATGAGGAAATAGCAGAGATAGGGTGATGCCTGACGACCATGCGAGAGGCCATGATAGTGACACTATTGAAGCTGGGTAAGCAACCAACTCATTGTTCATCGTACAGACCATTATCTCTGTTGAACGTAAATACTAAAATCTAGGCCAAAATATTGGCTAACAGGTTGGCACTTCTACTGTCAGGGAATATTCGCAAAGAGCAAGCAGGTTTTGCTCCTGGTCGGAATCTCACGCAAAACCTGAGAACATTATTTGGGGTTGTTCAAAAACTGAATCCAGAGGTTAAAGCGGCTGCGGAGTTCCTCGATGCTTAGAAGGCCTTTGATTCCGTGGTAGGGGGGGTTTATGTATGCTGTCCTGCTTAAAATTGGGGTTGGAGACTTTGTTTGCGCTCAATTTCTATCCTCTATACACTACCCACAGCCAAGGTTAGAATTGAGGATGCTGTCTCTAAACGGTTAAAATCGTGCGTGGTACAAGAAAGGGGTGCCCATTGTGAACAGGGGGAGGGGAAGTAGGGTGGCACTTTGCAGCTCTAATCCACCTTGCTGAGAGGGTTCAGTGACAGAATATCAAAACCATAAATATTGTGCTACCAAAAATTTGTGGGTGGGTAAATGAAAGATACTACATCTCCCAGAGTGCTCAGTAAATGACGTTTTTTCCATCGTGAAGGCACACCTGAGGCCCAGTGATTAATAAAGACTCAAGCGGGAGAATGCTGTCCTCTTTAAAAGGGTTGCTGCACGGGCCTCTGATGAGAATCAAAAGGATTCGAAATGTTTAAGGCCAAGGACGGCATGTAGGGATGGGAAGCGGCATGTCTTTTGAATAATAAAGTGGAAACTTACCTGATGTGGAGTGTGGTCCTGAAACTTGGGAAACTTGTGGAGAACATATATATATTTACATAGAGCAACTCCCACCTAATGTAACTTTATTCTGTCAGGTTGACATTTCCCAGTCTGCTTATTTTGAATGTCAATATTTCATTGTTTATTACATGCAGGAGAAAGGGGATGCCATCACCAGAAAATGTAAGCTTTAGTAATTTTTGCACGTTTTGTTCTGTGATTATTGATTATTTTTCTGCAATGTGTCACAAACAGCAATTTAAACATACACCGGCTCAATATGATTTTCATTGTACTATTCTCCCACATTTCATGTCAATGGTTACAAAATGGCTGCACATTTTTAATGGTTTCAGTGTGCCTATTTAACCCAGGACGTCTTTTATGTTTTGCACCCTGGTACATTTGGTGCGGGGTGAAACTCAGTGCTGGACCCACCCGTGTGTGATGCTGAAACTCATTGGGTTTTTCTCCTGTGGCTACTATGCAAGAAATAAAATAAAAAATAACTTTTGACAGCGAGATTGCAGGCTTGAGGTTTTCTTGGAGTGCGGGTCTCCATGCTATGTATTCAGAGTGGGTTGCTGCTTGGATAAAGGCTCGCCCCACAAACCCCTACAGAAGCTGGAGGGTCCCAGCTAGAGGAATGGCAATTCTACATATATATGTACATACAAATACAAATTTAAAATAAAAGCTTACCAAATAAAGTAGAAAACACTTTAAAAACATTACAATGTAATTAAACATAAAAAGTAAACAATAGGAAAAAATAAGTATTACTAAAAATATCTTTAATATTTCAGAAATGTCCTTATATAAAAAATAAAATAAATACACAAACAAATAATAATAAGATATTAAATAATACTAACAAAACTATTACATTCGATAAATAATTAATATACTATTCCCACTCCAGTCGATGCAACAGTAGGGAAAGCGTTGGGATCAGGAGGGGTGGAATTTACTATTCCCACTCCAATCTGTGCAACATTAGAGAAAGCATTACACTGCGGAGGGGTAAAATGTACTATTCCTACTCCACTCTACGTAACAGTAGGGAAAACGTTGGACTAAGGAGGAGTCAAATTTAGTATTCCCACTCCAGTCTGTCCAACAGTAGGGAAAGCGTTTGAAGCAGGAGGGGTACAATTTGCTATACCCACTCCAGTCTGTGCAACAGTAAGGAAAGCATTGGACTGCAGAGGGTTAAAGTTTACTATTCTCACTCAAGTCGGTGCAAACGTAGGGAAAACTTTAGACTCAGGAGGGGTAAAATGTCCTATTTCCACTCCATTCAGTGCAACTGTAGGGAAAGCATTGGACTCAGGAGGGGTAAAACTTCTTATTCCCACTCCAGACGCTGCAACAATAGGGAAAGCGTTGGACTCAAGAGTGATGACATTTACTATTCCCACTTCAATTGGTGCAGTAGTAGGGAAATAGTTAGATTCAGGAGGGATAAAATGTACTATTCCCACTCCAGTCAGTGCAACAGTTGGGATAGCGAAGGACTCAGGAGTGGTAACATTTACTATTCTCTCTCCAGTCGGTGCAACAGTTGGGATAGCATTGGATTCAGGAGGGGTAAAATTCACTGTTCCCACTCCACTCAGTGCAACAGTAGGGAAAGCATTCGACTCAGAAGGGGTCAAATATACTATTCCCACTCCAGTTGGTGAAACAGTAGGCAAATCGTTGGATTCAGGAGGAGTAGAATTTACTATTCCCACTCCAATATGTGCACCAGTAGGGAAAGCATTAGATTGCAGAGGGATGAAATATACTATTCCCACTGAAGTCTGTGCAACAGTAAGGAAAGCGTTAGATTGCGGGGGTTAACATTTACTATTTACACTCCAGTCAGTGCAACAGTAGGGAAAGCATTGGACTTAAGAGGGGTAAAAGTTACTATTCACACTCCAGTCTGTGCAGCGGTAGGGAAAGTACTTTATATCAAAATATGTATTAATTGAACGAAAATAAAAACTATTATCGTAAAAAGAAGATATATATTTATACATACATACTTTTACAATTAAACAATGTGCATAATTATAATTTTTTTTAATAATTATCAAATAAAAAATGCCATTATTTGATTATTTAATTAAATTCTCACACTATACTCCCACGTACCTAGCAGCCAAATATAAAATATATTTAAAATACAAAATTATAATATAATTAACATATTAAGTAATAAATAAAGTAATATTAAGTGAACTAACATTTGTTAGTTATTACTTAAATATCGGTCCACCCTTTCCCCCTCAAAATACAACAATACACACCTAATATATAAGATAAGAAATATAAGTATTAAATAATTTACAGATTTATAAATACATTACACATTTGAATTTAAATAATTAATTCAGTGAAATGTAATATTGCTTAGTTAAATTCTCACTTAATACCCCTACAAACCCAACAACTGGCACATAAACATATAACTTACAAAATATAATGATTACAAAATTTACATAATTAATTATGAATTAAATAATTAATTATTATTTATTAATTAATACTTAATTGACTGCCCACCATATACGCCTACAAACAAAACAACCTGCACCTAAAACTCAACCCCCCCAAAAATATGTACCCAATTTACATAATTAATTATCAATTAAAATAGCAATCATTAATTAATCAATTATTCCTTCATTAACTACCTATCTATACCACTACAAACCCAACAACCAGCACCAGAAACATAACTAAAAAAAATAATTACACGTTTTACATAATTAATAAGCAAGTAAATAATTAAGAATTAATCAATAATTCATAAATTATTACCTAATTACCTGCCCACCTCATACCATTACAAAGCTAACAACCCACACCTAAAACATAACTTTAAAAACAATAATCAATATAACAATTAATAATTAAATATAGTTCATTTACTTCCCACCCTGTACCCCTATAATACTCGCAAACTGCTATGACACTATAAATTACTATCAAAAATTAAATTAAAATTATAAATAACTTAAAATTACAAACTAAATTCAAAACATTAACAGCAATTATACAAACAATACATAACATATACAATTAGAATATTATTTAACACATAAAGATAATTACAAAATATGTTTTGTGCAACAATATTATTGTAAACGATATTAACAACAGTGATATTCTTGTAAAAGATATTACGTACCTTAATAAATCAATATTTTTGTCAACAATATTCCTGCCTCAATATATTTCTCTGACACGATTTGAAAAACTCGATATTGGTGTCACACTTTATTTATAACTCGATATTTTGTCCGGATGCGACTGAGAGACCATACCTGTACCCCTTTCTAATAACAATAAGTCATTGTAGCCCTAAAAAATGATTTCAGTTGTGGCGTAGGGTTGAGCGCTTTCCTTAGCTTTCCTTAGGGCCTCTGCGCACCCATACATCAAACGTTTCCTCTGACTATGTTTTATTTGCTTTGTTTGTTTTACTGACCTCAAGGCTCTTAGCTGGTATTTTAGTTTTACCCAAAAACCCTTCAGGGTTCTCTACAGACCCTATTCCAGCCTCAAGTGATCATAGGTGACATCTATTGGGTGTGTCCTACTGCAACCAGGACACTTACCAGCGGCTTTAAATCTAGCCTCTGAAACCAACACTGAGCTTACTGCTGCTCTATGTTTAAAAATCAGACTTACTTGCAGTGCTTGAGTGGAAGGCAAATCCGCTGACTTGACTTGAATTGTGTCCTGGATTGATGGGACCAGGACTTCAGTTAGCCAGCAAAAGCAGCCGTGCGCCCTCAATCGGCTCCTCATCCGGCTCCTCTGATATTTCTCGCTGCTCTCCCAGGGCTCCAGGTGAGGCTTCAAGCTTCACAGTTATGTCCACCTCCACACAGCCCCCACTACTGTCACTGTTGCTTCCCTCCTAAATTGACAGCCTCCTTTTTGCTCCTGGGTGAGGGCAACAGCCAGAGACATTTTAATGCATGGTCAATGTGGGCCCTTGCCCAGGGCCCCCACTTTTCAAGGGGGCCTCTGGTAAAGTGTTTTTTCTACGACTCTATCAGACCTATCTCTTCTTCTGACTTTCAACACCGGTTGTCATCTTTTTTGGATTTTTGTTGTCCCAGGAAAGACTTTCAGCTGTTTTGTGCGAAATTTAAAGTATGATTCATTACTCTGTGGCATCAGTTAGGCTTGAATTAGCAGAAAATAGTTAATAAAATTCTAATTTCATCCTAACAAGTGGCCCCAAAATATTTCTTGCCCGGGGCCTCGAAAATTCTTAAAATGACCCTGGCAGCAACAGCATGGAACCCAGGAGCAGACGCTGCCCAAGTGGGACAGCCTGATTGCGAGCACACCATGGATCAAAATGATAAGAATAACACAGTAGTTCAAAGGTATGGTATTACATGGGGCCATATATGCGAGCCGTACTGCGTCACAGGGAGAGGGTAGGAATGTGCCATTTTATCCAATAGGGCACATTCCTGTCCTCTCCCCTTGTGTTGGCGCCATTTTGCCATCTTAGCACCAATGCAGACACCATAGCGCAAGGGTGCCTGTGTTGTAAGCAGGATTGTTTTTTGTGCAGGAAGGGGCATTGTTTTTGTGCAGGAAGGGGCAGCTTCCTTCACAAAAAAGTACCTGAGAGGCTTTTTCCTCTTTAGCAAGAGCAAAAAACTAGGGGTGAGTGAAGAATTCCGCTCTGCCGGCAGGGTTCACACAGTTTTGCCCAATCCGCGTTCCATGCAGAGTGCGGAGTTCCGAAAAACTCTGCGGAGTGATGCGGAGTGGAGTTTTTTTTGTCTTGAGTGCCTTGCCAATGGTAAGTTGGCGAGCGCTTGCAAGAAAAAAATCACACGCCAGACCGCCCGGTGAGATTTCTCATCACAGGCAGTCGCGGCTGGTTGCGACAGATCGCATTGAGAAAACTGCTGTTTGCTTTGAGGGTATAATGTCTACTTGAGCTGCAGAAAGCAGCAGCACCCTTTGGCGCGATGCGTAGTGTCATTTGCACTGATTTTGCAGCATGGGACAAACTCCAGGAGCTAAAAAACAGTGCGAGCAGTGCATCTTTGGAGACTCTTCGCAGAGTTCCGCTGAGTAAAGCTCTGCAAACTGCATGCAGGCCTACAAAAAAAAGGAGAAATTAACATATTTCTCCTTTTTATGTCTCACCTAGGGAGACATAACTTTATGGCATATTCCAAGGTTTACAATATCTTCTAAATCTGGGAATGTGTCAAAAACCATGGAATTTGTTTGGGAATAGCCATGGAACGCCTACCCAGGGCAGAGTAACGCAACACAGTGATTTGCACTGCGTTGTGTTACTCCACATTTTTGGACCCATGCAAAGTGGCTTTGCATGGCTTCAAAAGTATGGCTTGAGATTTGCGTCAGTCTTGCACCACCTTGAGTGGTGCTGGAGCTACGCAAACCGGGTCACATCTTAGCATCAGGGTGGGACCACCGTGGGGTGATAGACACCAGCAACAGAGCATCTGCCTGCCACCATGATCCCCCCAGCAAATTGTGTTTTCGCAATTAGTATGTTTTGACTTTTGTTTAACTTTCACAAAGAAAAAGCTAATTAAAGAAATGCTAACATTAAAACTGAGCAGAATGTCATTTTCTAAACGAGTTGCAAAGCTTGGAGACTAATTAAAAGGAGGGTAGGAAATCAGACTGGGATTCTGCCTCCCATGAAATCCACATTTTACAGGAATGATGCAGTGCTAACATCATCCCTGTAAAACAAGAGTTTTCAAATCAGTTGTGAATGTTGACGGTGGTCAAGGACGCCCAGACGTTTCCAATTGACTAAATTTGATCCAATTAAAATTTTGCAATAAAAAATTAAATGCAAAATGGATGGTCCACGCATTCAGGTTTCATTAGCTTTGACTTGTGAACAATTCCTTATGGTTGGTAATGTTTTAGTTCTCCACCATATACTTCAACAATATCGCATATGGTAATAGGAGCACAAGGCAAATTAGGGGATTCAGACGTTGCAGAAGTAAGCACAGAAAATCAGAAAGGGGCAGTCAAGTAGCAGCTGTCAGACAGCTTTATTACAGTGAGAAAAGGGCAAGGGAAGCAGATCACATTTCCAACCAGTACTGAGGGTAATCCGGATGTTCCCAGCCAGATGCCAGCGACAGAAGGGCACAAAATAAATGCCTCATACATCGCTGGTCAAAAAAATTAATCATGAGCCGGTTTAAATTGGCTTCATGTTAACTCCTTCCAAATTCCAAGTAATGTGCAGTCACATGGAAAATCAAGTACAATTGTTGGACATGTTACACCACACTGTGCTGCACTGTAGGGAAAAAACTGCAGACTCAGCTCCCAATAGGCATTTAAATACAATTGAAACATCTGTTATATGCCATTTAAACGCCTCCACAGTGCCAAGGCACTTGATGATAATTAGCACCTCACATTGAAAATGTCACCAGCTACATGTACATGTGTCAAGGTCTATTTTGGTTTATGATGAAAGTTCCTGTGCAAAGAAATTTCCCTACTTGAAAGCAAAGCATTCTGCTTGAGTTCACTGGAAGCCTAGCCGTCTACCTTTGCATGTGACATTTCTTTTGCCCGCCACAGAATGTGGGAGAGCTCCGCTAAGTTTGCAAAAAGTTGGTGGAAGAGAGAGAGAAAGAAACGGAAAGAGACATCTTGGGCTTTCAAAGAACCTTCAACTTAAAAGTAAGCCGTTTATAATATGCGTACCTTTTTTCAAAAATTATATGAAGATTTGGGAGCATTCTGTGAATTTACAGAAAATTGAACAAAGTGAGTAAAATATTTAGGCCCAGTATTTCGCATGACTTTTCTAGGTGAGGGCACACTTCCCAATAGAATAGTCACTCGAAATGTTGTAGGAGATTGTTTTGAACAGAACATGTCTCTTAGTGAGATATTTGCTTCTCAAATCATGTGAAATGTCATGTTCAGGGACTACACAGAGTTAAACCTGCGTAATGGAAATTACGCCTTGACTCACTTAAAGACATGTTTGTGAGGGTCTGTCTCTCTCTTTATAAAACTTACGTTTAGTTACAAGGACCCTTATCAGTTCGGACCCCTGTCATGGCATACCCAGTTAAAGTGCATGTGGGGGTTTGAGTGTATTGCGGTTAATGGACTTCCAACATGAGAGGGAAAATAAAATAAATAAATAAAACCACTTACCTTGCTCTCGCCGCATCACCAAGTCAGCGATGCGGCGAGTGTAAGCTAGGTGGTTTCATTTATTTATTTTTCTTATCCTATATCGACTCCCCCAGCCCCTCCTCTGCCCCGCCTAACCGCTCTTACCTGTACAGGCCGCCCCTGCCAAGGCTGTTGTAGTATGATGGTGCAAGTGGAAGCGACCTTTACATATAGACTAGAAGGACAACACTTGGTGAGGAGGGGGTGCTGCAGTACTTCTCCACCCAGACCCTTGCCAGGCAGTAGAAATCATTTAAGTGCATGATGGCATATAAAGCATGTTACAAATGTTTTTGATTGAGGGGGGTTAAAACGCTTCTCAAGCAACAACAACAACTTGTTCAGGTGGAACTACAAAAGTCACTAAATTAACCTGTGATTAACCCTCTTGTAGCTTGGCCCAAAATCAGTTAGGATTATTTGAGAGGCAATGTGTACAGTATTTATGCAACACTTAAACAGTAATAAAGTGAAAATACAACACCAAATAATTTCACATCAATTTAGAAAAATAGAGTAAAATGTAATCAATAATTTGATGCCCAAATGACAAAACTCCAGTCAGTCAAAACTGGAGCTATACATTTCTAAAGTTTTCAATATAAAATAGCACCAAAAAGATCAAACCACCAATCATTGGGAGCTAGTCTAGCAAGACCGGAGCAACGTCTAAATGTGTGTCCTTGGGTAGATTAGTGAGCAGGTAAGTCCCGGTCCTCTCTTGGTTCACTTTTTGCCAGAAAGTCCCTATTTTAGTTTTTGGGCTGTTTGTGGACATCCAACTTCCCTTTCAAGGGCCAAGGACTGGGTGGGCACCACTTGGAGGGTAGGACTCACTTCAGGCTGGGTCTAGGTGCAAGGTCCAAGAAGTTGGCACTTTGTTTGTCCCTGTAGATCAGAACAGGAGGCCAGCCAACTAACCCTTGCAGTCACTCTGGTAATCCTGGGTTCCAGTAGCAAGGCCATCTTCAAGCAGGAGGGCAGTACTCTGAAGGTTCCAGGCAGGCTTCAAGAAACAGGGCAGCCATTGGGAGCAACAGGGCACGTCTCTGAAATACAAACAGGACTCAAACAGCAGCACATTCTTCTGAGTGTCTTCTGCAGGTCCAGGAGAGAACCGAACAGTGGGTCAGAGTGTTCCAAGTTTTGTTTTTTGGCTGTTTGTGCACATTTAACACCACTTCCTAGGGTCCAGGACTGGATGGGTACTACATGGAGGGTAGGACTCACTTCAGGAAGGGTCTAGGTGCAGGTTTCAAGATGTTGGAGCTTTTTGTGTCCCTGTAGCTCTGAACAGGAGGTCAGCCAACTAGCCCTAGGTGTCGCTCTGGTAGGTCTGAGATCCAGCAGCAAGGCAGCCCTCAAGCTGTAGTCCTCTCAAAGTTTAAAGCAGGCTTCAAGCAGCAGAGCAGTCCTCTAAAATGCAAAGCAGGCCTCAAACAGCAGTGAAGTCCTCTGACGCACAATGCAGGCCTTCAGAGTGTGCGTCATAGGTTCAGGAGTGAACTGAAGAGTGGGACTGAAGGTTCTATTATTATTCATGGTGACAGCTTTGAAGTGGTAGAAGAAACGTCTAGAGATTTCCCTCACAGGTAGTTCGGAATTTGCTTCCTCCCTGCCCAGGCTTCAAGAAGTCTGAGAAGAGAAAAGGCTAGTGTGAAATTCTTGTGGGGGGGGGGGTAAGGCAGCTCCTTTGACATGTAAGTGTGGCAAGAAACAGCTCTCCCCCACACAACTGGGCAGGACGGCCCGTCCTACCAACACCTAGTCCCCTTTGTCTCACTGTCCGGGAGGAATAAACAAGGGCCAACTGCCACCCAAATCACAATTATTTGACCAGGACACTCGCTGCAGGCCGAATTGTGACTTAAAATCTGCCTTCACCATTAAAAAAGATTTTAAATTATAATACTTTAAAGACCAAACATGACGTTTCTACCTGTTACCAAACAAAAGGTATCACTTATTAAATGTAATAAGGTAACCCAATGTTAACCTATGGGAGAGATAGGCCTCACTGTCATGGAAAAACTAATTTAGGAGTTTGTCAGTATCAGGACATGTAAAACTTAAAAATACATGTCCAAACTTTAAGTACCATTCACCTTGCATATGGGCTGTTTAGGGCCTCCTTGGTGGTGATATATATATTAAAAAGCGAGGAATAGGCCTGGAATAATAATTATTTTTCTAGGTCGAATTGGTAGTTTAAAACTGCCCAAAGGCTACAATGGTAGGCCTGATGCGTGTTTTAAAGGGCTACGTAAGTGGGTGGCACAATAAGTGCTGCAGGCCCACTAGTACCTTTTCATTTACAGGCCCTAGGTGCACGTTGTACCACTTTACTAGGGACTTATAAGTAATTAATTATGGCAATCAGGTGTAGGGCAATTGTACTATGTTTTAAAGGAGTGACCACAACTACTTTAACACTGGTAACAGTGGTAAAGTGCACACAGTTCTAAAACCAGCAAAAACAAATGTCAGCAAAAACAGGAGGGAAATAGGCAAAGCCTTTGGAGCAAGATCATCATACAGTTGACAGGTTCAACAGTGCATATGTATTCATAAGTTCAGTAGCATATCTTGAATGCTGGTTCAATGCTTATTGTGCAGCATTCTTCCACTGAACTGAAGAAGAAATAAAAACCTTAATTTTCACTAACCTCTACTCATAGAAATGAAGGAATAGACAATATGTAGGTCACCATAAAAGCTTCCCTCATGAACAACAATGAAATATAGACAATAAAATATGTGCCAACTGAGCCTTCTTCATGAAATTTGAGTTTTAGAAGTGTTAATTAAGATTACCGCTGATCGTTGATGTCAAAGGCCTGGCACGTTAAGGCTACAGAATTTGCAACCATTGCGTATAAACAGAAAAAAATAAAATATTGGTTGCCTCCTTGCCCTCCACAGTTAAAAATGTTTTATTATTAGGCAATACCAGAATGGGCCTCCACAGAGGACATAGTAAACCATGCAAAACAGAAATCCTGATTCATATATTCTGGTGTTTCATGCAGAAATCCAACAGCACAGTATGCATGGGGATTACTTGTGCTGTTCCGACCTACTTATGAAGCAATTGAGCACTGTACATGGTTGTACGGATATACATTTTTATTGGGCATCAATAGAGCTCTAGAAGTGGTATCCCATCCTGGGAATTACTTCTTTTGAACCAGGTGTTCCTTGATGAGGTGTGTGTTTGGTTAATTCCTAATGTAGATGTGTGTTAATGCTTGTCAGATTTTCATCTGGATGCTCTTCCAGATCCTTAGTGCACAGCAGAAGAAGGTGCGTCTGATGGTCTTCTTCTTCTTCTACTTGAACTAGCATGGTGGATTCAAGTCTGTGAATGCTGTGTTATTAATCTGAGTCATTGGTTTGTCTTCTGCCATGTAGGTTTTCTTTGACTTATTTTTTTATGTTGTTGAACTTGCCAATGGGATGCTGGTTGACTGGATCAGGTTTAGAGTTATTGTACTACTTGCGGACTTAAGTTGCATTTGCTTGCCTACCACAGACAAATTCAGTAACTTAAAGATGGAATTAAAGACATCTGGGGCTCAAGGGTGTGAATCAGCACACGTTAACCCACCACTCAGCCAGGATGGAACCCTATTAACCTCTGTAAACCACCAGTTGAATTCTGTAGTAACTGCACCCACAGGCGGGTTGCTGTTCAGACAGACTTATGCAGTAGTAATAGTCCACTAGGCCCCAGAGCATACAAGTCCTCAAGCATGAGTCCGGCAGGAAACACCTCCAGAAATCCACCAATGTCAAGAGGATACAACCATGAGCGAGAAAAGTAGTAACAGTCAAGATTGACTTGGAATACCTACGCCGCTCTTTTGAAACTTGAACAGCGGTGGGTGCACCACCTTCAGACACACATCAGGGGTCTGAACTTTGAGAATCCTTGGGCAGAACTCAGAACTCTAGTAGCTACACACTTATCAGGTGTGAGGGCTACTCCATCCCTACCGTTGACTACCTCTACTAACTTCTGGGACTGGTCAGTTCTTGGCCCGCACCCCCTAACTGACTGATACTCCATGAAGAGAGCTTCATGGACTGTGCGCTCACACAGTGTGTTATTTTGTTGTTTTCTGTACACCAACTTATGACTGTCCACACTGACCCATGGACAGTACATCCTCTTACATCCTAGTATATTGTCTCTGCTAACTGTGAGTCCCACCACAACCTAGGCCTTTACACACAATTTAGGCCTTCATTGTCTATGCCTATACATCTATATAAGGTATTTCCAACATGTAGAGTATGGTATTTTAACTGGTTTGACACCCCATTCACAGGCAGGCTACTACTGCGCCTAGAACATGGGTGTTTATTCAGATCCCTTAATTTTTACATTTTCATTTCTCACCATGTCAGAATCATTATCTGACTGGGCCCCTTTTAGAGAGGCCCTTCAACCTTCTCTTTAAAGGACCCCCTGCCTTTCACAACCATATAAACATTAGTTTGGAGTTTTATCAATAACCCCCGTCGGCACCATTCCTTGATGGTACCCGTGCATGGGCAACGATGCTGTAGGACACTCTCCACCTAAAGCCGTGGATGGACCACTCAGATACGGCACCCGTGCATGGGCACAGGCGCTTTTGACCACACCTCTCCGAAAGTCAGGCATCTCAACGATGATGGAACCTCCCTATATAAGGGAGCCCGATGAGCAGCCCAACAATATGCAGGTAGGTGTGTAAGGGGTAGGTGCTGACAGGCTATGCATCCGACAGCAACCGTGAGTACTACTTGGATGGGCAAGCATGTGACCATGACCAGGTCTTGCACACTACCCATTTACTGTTTCGAGTGGCCATTACATTGTTCTCTTCCCTTTTCCCCATGCATTTTTCACTTTCAGCCCGTTGCGGTGTGGGCCAACTTGTGCTAGCCTATGGAGCAACCACACTTCATACTAGGTAAGACCACATGCCGTGTATCTTTCTAACGGCTACCTGCACTTGAGTTTTTAACAAAATGGACCGCAAACTTGTGTGATAAGGGATTTGTAATTGTTTGACACCATTAGACCTCGTACCCACTATGGTACATACGATACTGCTACTTCCGCTTTGGCACAATACCAAGACTCCGTCGACCGATGCAATATCTCTTTCGAGATCAGGACTTTGGTCTATATGGTGTGTATAGTTTATTGGTATCTACATGCCAATTTGTGCCTAGACTCTACACAAGCATAACTGGTACGTTCTGTATTTTGCCCACTGAATCATGTGCTCTGTGTGGTGAAGTGCAATGAATTAACCACTTGCTGATTTTAAGTGAATGTTGTCTGTCTCATCTGTCCTTTCATGTACTGATCATGTGATAACACTACTGGGATGAGATGCAATCTATCATCTCACCACAGAGAGAATCATATTAATTCCCACATTGTGTTTTGTTCTTTTACATTTTTCCCTGTTACTCCTAGGTTGCTACAGGAGCGGTCATTAATTGAGCTGAAGCCCCCTTGCAGTTTTACACAAGGGTGGACTGCTTCCTCTCTCTTTTTTAGTAGGGTTCTATACCCATTCTCGGTTCTTTCACTCACTTCATTGGTCCTGAAGAAGCGCCAGGGATCTTGCAGACTATTTGTAGGGCGCAAAACATGTAGACCGAGAGTTACTGAGGCACATCATTGCTCTATCAGTAACACACAACCTACAGGGTTTTTAGCCTAGCAGGGGAACCCACACATTAAACTAGACTTCTTTTGGTATCCCTTAGCTGGTTTTAACATTCACTCACTCACTCACTAACTCACTCACTCACTCACTCACTCACTCACTCACTAATCTTTTCAAACACTTTATCTCACACCCTCACTCATCTATGGCATTACCAATAAAAGAACTCCACTAAAGAAACCCTTCAGGGGACCCGTAGGGCATTGCAGCGCCGGCCCAACGAGGAGCAATGCCCGATGATGAAGCATGACATCCCTCACGATGTGTGAAGGCATCAAGAGACAAGACTTGCGCTTGCCTCTAGTCTGTGGGGTTTAGACCTAGGTTTTCTTCCTGTTCCCTCTTCTCTTCTCTCATTTTATGTGGATAACTGTTGTGCCCACATTTGGAACAGTCACCCTGTTAGACCTGGCACCTTGGCGTGGGTCTCCCTTCCATTTTTTGCTGTTGCCTCATGTGGTTTTGCTGGTTATAGATGCTTTGGGCACTGTGCCACTGATGTCCAGTGCCACAGTGCAAGTGCTCCCTATGGTAAATTGATGTATGGATTAGTGATTCCATGATTGGCTTGTTTGGTTTACTTGTCAGACCCTAGTACAGTGCACCAGGGGTGTCCAGGGTTTGTAAACCAAATGCTGCTAGTGGGCTTGCAGCACTGGTTGTGCCACCCACAGAAGCAGCCTGTAAAGTGTGTCTCAGGTCTGCCATTGCAGAGCCTGTGTGCAGTCTGGTACTGCCATGCTGACTGGGCAAGTGCACCCACTTGCCAGTCCCTAAACCTTCCCTTTTCTGCATATTAGTCACCCCTATGGTAGGCCCAAGGGCAGGGTGCATTGTAGGAAAAAAGTAGGACATGCCTTGATGTGTGTGGCATGTCCTAGTAGTGAATTACATTACATCATCGGCCAGAATGGGCAGTTTGATTATTACATCTTATAATCCTAACTGACTCAGGGAACTAGGTAGAAATTCGAGTTTAGTATGCCTGAACTCCGAATGATAAAATGCATCTTTTAGTGAAGTTGATTTTAATATTCTGTGTTTAAAAATATCACTTTTAGAAAGTAGGTATTTTCTTGTCTAACCATCCAAGCCTGCCTCTGCTAGGTTGTGTATTTCTTGTCTGGAGTTTGAGTGGCAGGGGCTGGGGGATTCCAGGAGACAGGGTGAGTCAGCACAGGGCTCAATAGAGAGATCTGCATGTAGATGGGTGGGAGGAGTTGCACCTGGGACCTGAATAGGGCTGAGCCTTCCCTCTACAATGCTGGCTCCACCTCCTGTGGTGCGTCTGATGTTCCTGCCCTGCATTGTGAAAGGAAAGAAGGAGTCTTGTCAACAAAGTGCTCCAGGACTGACCAGAACTGGTTTGGACTAGGCAAAGGCCTCTCTGACTTCAGAGAATAAAGAGAAACTGTGTATACAAAGGGGAACGCAGACCCCAGAACTTCAGATCACTTTTGGGAAACAAGAAGAAACCTTTGCTGAGGAGAGAAACGAGAGAGACTGAGGAGAGACTATCCCTACGCTTGAGGGATTGGCCTGGAGTGGTTGCCTAACTGCCAAAGAGAGGAGAGAGGAACTTTGTGTGTACTATCATCAACTTGCGAAGGATCTCCAAGGACTTGAGAAAGAGCTTGCCCCCTGCTGAAGTCTCAGGGACAACAGACTTCACCCATCAGCTCCCTAAGAGTCTTTTGGAAGTGCCTGCTGCTGTGGGTGGCTTTCTGAGGGAATGCGTGTCTCAAGGAGCTGGAAGCGCGATGCATGAAAAAGAAGCATGTTGCCGAACTGCCGCTGCCGCTTCACAACGCGAAAGCGCCTCGCAACACCAGAGAAGAGGATCGACATCGCACCAGACGCCACCGCATTATTGGAGAAGCGTGTCACAGCCGCAGCTGCTGTTGTCGCATCGCTGGGAAAGCATGTCGCCTCTGCAGTTGTCACATTGTTGCCGAAGTGCCTTGCATCGCCGGAGAAGAGGATCGACGACGCAACAGACGCCGCCACATCACCGGGAAGCATGTCGCAGGGCCTGTCGGGGCTCAGAAGAATCGTTGAGTCGCCGCACGGCCATCGGGTGTGCACGCATTGTGTCACATCAAGAAGAAGACGCCATCTTTGTTGCATTGTACCGGATCTATATCGCATCACGGTGTTGCGAGCCGCATCGCCACGGAAGCACAGTAAGAAACCGGTGCATCACCGCCGGTCGCAGAGAAGACCCGACGCATCCCCTACGCATCAGTAGGGACCCGATGCATCACTGTTCTTGCGTGTTAGGAATCGACGCATCACCTTCCCTGCAACACTTTCGTTGTATAGCGTTACGCATCCTAAGGTACATTGAACTCAAAGTGTTGCATTTTAACATCTAAAGAGGACTAAGCTAATTCTACCATTTTTTAAGTACAGTATTGTGGATTTTTGTCATTTATGGTCTTGTGTTTAAACTATATAAAGAATACTTATTTTTAACATACAACTTATGTTGTGTTCATCTGTAGTGTTGTCACTGAGTTACTGTATGTGTTCACGAATGCTTTACACACTGCCTCTGAGATAAGTCTGTCTGCTCATGCCAAGCTACCAAGGGGGTGAGCAGGGTTTATTTTAGGATTGTACCCCCTTACCCTGACTAGACACAAGGGCCCCTATTTGGTCAAAGGTACCTACGGCTGCCAATTAGAGACCCCCAAATCTAACATACCCCCTGTTTGATCTGAGATTATTACATAGAGCATAGGTACTTGACCACAACAAGAGCCTAGTCCCCCCCTCGTTTTTTGATACGAAGAACTGAGTACCCCTTGCGTGTCACATCCTACAGAGACTATATGGCTTCCTCCCTTTTGAACTTACAGGTGTCTGACCTGATGGCTCTCTCATGTTCAGGGAATGTTTTTAAAAGGATTATAAATAAGCACATTTGCTTGATCTCCATGCTAGAGGATAAAAGTGACTTAACCAAGCATGCACATTCCTGGCACATTATTAACAGCTATCGGTTTTTCAGTCCCCCAATCTTTCTTACCTGTCTGTTATTCTCAGCTTTTAAAAAGTTTGTTTTTATGCAATAGCTTTGGGTCCCTTCTGACTTTGGGTAGGGGGCGTAGCGTCGGGGGGGGGGGGGTGTTTGGGATGTTGCATCCCGCTAATAAAATTATTTTGTGATAAATAGTTGGGTACAAGTGTCTAGTTTAATACTATGCGATGATAAGAGTTTTTGTTTTAGGTTAAAACATGTGCAGTCATGTCATGCAATGTAGAGTCTAAGGGCCATATGTATCAAACTCCCCTTTTAGGATTCCCAATTAGCGATTTTTCGCGAATCGCAAATTGAGAATCGCAAAACGGTATGTAAATGAAAAATCGCAAAAAATTAGTGATTCCGTAAAAAGCGCTATTTCCATTTCGACATTTCAAATAGCGATTCCTTATTCCAAAAAATCGCAATTTTCTGAAATTCGCAAATTAGAGAATCGGAAACTCAGGTGCAGCTTGATGACATCACAACCAGGAAGTGTGACTACCCATGCTGCACCTGAGTTTCTGAAGCACAGTGAGAGAGTAGGAGTGGAGGTGTGGTGAGGGAACTCTGCAGTGCAACAAACAATGGCAGACACTGGAGACATGGCCAGCCAGGACAAACAGCAGCAGGGGGAAACACAGAGAAAAAGAAAACAAAGGTTTTCTGAAACTGAGCTGGAGGTCCTGATCCAGGAAATGGTTGTAAGCCACGAGCACCTCTTCGGAAAGATGTCCCTGCGGGTGCCTGAGAAACGCAAGAGGAGGATTTAGGCTGATATCCAGCGCAAAGTAAACGCAGTTGGCGTCACCCACCGAAGCGTGGAAGATCTCAGGAAGTGCTGGTACGATATGCGCCAGCGCTCCAAGGAGAAGATCTCTGCCAAGTTGGGGCAGGCCAGGAAGACTGGTGGTGGGACCTCTACTGCCACTGACTCCACACCACTAGATGGAATGTTTGAGGAGACCCTGCTTCCAGAGAGTGTAATGGGCATGGCAGACCTGGACAGCTCCAACCCCCCGGTACCAAGACAAGGTAAGAAGCATGCCATCATACCCCTGATACCCCCACACACCCAGGAGAGACCCAGGGGCAGAACAAAACTAAAAGTCCAGTGCAGGTACACAAGCACACACAGCAATGCACTATGGGAGATGTAGTCACATGCACATTACAGTGGTGTATTTACACCCCGCCAGTCCCTAACAGTATGTGCGCATCAGGAAAGGCAAAATACAGACAGACCTATGTAACTCCAAACAGTGAAATGTAATGCATGACAAGTGCAAGTCAGGACAGAAAATGAATGTGTGCATTTACTTCCACAGCACCATCAGAGACACAGGGAACAGTCAGTGGAGGAGAGGATGAATTCCGTAACCCAGAGGCAACAGGGCAAGAGGAGGAAACGGAGGAGGAGGGCAGCCCAGTAATCCCTCCAAAACGCAGCAGGCGTAATGTAGTGCCACCACTGCCCCCACTGGAGGATGAAGGCCAGGACACCGATGGCGATGTCCAACCAGTCCCGGGACAGCCAGAGCCACAACACCGTGCTCGAGCACGTGCTGATCCAATCCCGCCAATTCCATCCAGGCACAGGGCACGTGCATCCACCAGTGCAGAAGTCCCAGGAGAGGACACAGTCTTCAGCGGGCTGGAGGGTCACATGTTGGAAGTACAGCGCCTGCAGGCGAAAAACATCAAATCATTACAGAGGTAAATCAGGGTTGGCTTCATGGGCATGACGGGTGCCCTGGAGGCTCTGTGCGGAACTAAAAGCGGATCGTGCTGCTAGGCGCAGGGTCTAGACCTCTACACCCGGGCAGTCAACTGCCTTTCCTCAGCAACCAAAGTGCTGTCAAGGCGCAGCATCTGTATGCAGCGTGAGGTGGCACACAACAGCCAGGACATGGCAAGGGCCCTGGTACCGGTGACATCTGCTGTGGATGAGCTGCAGGCAGCTCGCACTACTGGCCCAGGAGTCCTCACTCCAACAGACGAGGATGCCCAATCTGGCAGGAGCAGCACTACACACCCGCCCCCCCCGGATAGGCGCCGTAGTGGGCGTCACAGTAGGGCTTCTGGGACAGGTGAGGAGGGCACTGTGCACCCCCAGCCAGGGGCTACGGGCCGACAGCGGCACAATTGAGGTGCACAAACTTGGACAAGGAGATGGGTGCATCAACCCAGTGTACATGGACACTTGCTCCTGATTGTTCAATCGCACTGTGATCCTAACATGTGCTGGGAATTGGACGATACATTGTGTGCTACATAGGCTGTGTGCTGGCATTAATCCTGACGTAAAGGAAATAAAACACAGTCTCATAACTGATATTTAGCATTGTGTCATATTTTCTCACCTAGAAATAGTTCTGTGTAATCTCATCTCACCTCTGGCGCCCAGCAGCTGCACCAATTACAGCAGCTGGCATGCGTCCTAGTGCTGGCCCCTCCTCATCTGATGAATCCGATTCACTGAGCTCCACTGGTATGCCTTTCCTGGTGGTGATGTTGTGCAGCATGGCACATGCTACCACTATCTTGTAACATTTCTGGGGGCTGTATTATAGTGCCCCTCCACTCTTATGTAGGCATCTGAATCTGCTCTTGAGTATCCCGAAGGTCCGCTCAATGGTACATCTGGTTGCTATGTGGGCACTGTTGTACCTCCGCTCCACAGCGTTGGCAGGATTCAGGTAGGGAGTCAGTATGAAATCACGGAGCCCATATGCACGGGGTGGGAGGAATATGGTTAAACAGTGTCCTGCCAATGTTGTCCTTTACTAGTGTGTCCTTTGTACAAATGCAATTATCTAGTAGGTATCCCTCACCAAACTCCCCACTTGTGAGTCGACGGTGTATCCCACTGTGGCGGTTAATGAAAGCGTTGTGCGTGCTGCCTGAGTATTTTGCGACAATGTCGGTGATGATGTGCTTGGCATTACACACCACCTGTATGTTCAGGGAATGGCAGGATTTGTGATTCCTGAACACATTCTCGTTCTGGGAGGGGGGTGATATGGCGATATGTGTCCCATCTATGCATCCAATGGCGTGGGGAAATTGTGCAATTTGATTAAACTCCTGCTTCGTCTGGTCTAGTGCCTGTGGTGTGCTGGGGATGTGGATGTGGTGATGCAGCCTCTGTACCATGGCATCAAGGAACGTGTGGAAAATGCGCAACAATGCACTCTGTGAGACCCCTCCTGCTGTGGCAATCACCCCCTGGAAGCTACCTGATGCCAAGAGGTGCAGTGAGCACAGGACCTGGATGTGGGTGGGGATGGTGTGTGTCCTGCGTGTGGGGTGTTCAAGTATAGGTTTGAGCTCCTCAATTAATTCAAGGATGCTCTCTTCATCCAGCCTGTTGTTTGTATGGATCTCCTCCTCAGTCAGCTGGAACAGGGTTATGCGTGCACGAACGATCCTTTCCTGGCATCTCCTTACCTGTGCAGCAGCTCTGAGTCGCAGCCTCCTGGCTATCACATACAGCCCAGCCATTGTGGAAAAAATCTGTTGCGTTGTGGGCCTCCTTAAATAGTTTGCACCTGGTTACCACCTGCTCAGACTTGGTGGTAATTGCGATTCTCAAAATTGCGAATTTCGTGAAATCGCAAATTGCGATATTTTCATGCATTCCGTTTTGCGGATTCGCAAATTGCGTGCTCAAGAATTGCAATATTCGCTATTGTTGAGCCACCTTTTGCGAATTCGCAGAAAAATCGCTAAGTAGTATGAATCGCAAATGTGCTGATCGCTGATTTTGCGATTAGCAATGTTGCGTACAGAATGTGTCTGATCGCAAACACCGTTTTTTGCTATTCGCAGTGTTGGCGATCACAAAAGAGCTTCATACAAATGGCCCTAAATCACTTGCTGTTTGCACCGTTCATTGGCACATTATAACTCACATTTTGCACAGCACACTAGACACGTAATTATCAGAAGAAGAATCAGCTTAATTTATGAGTGTGACTGTTGACTAGATCAAATTGGACTTTTAAAGATTTTAACCTTCTGCCTGTTTGCACTGCACGTTTGCACTTTATAGCTTGCATCTTGGACCGCATTACAAGAATTTTTGCACCTGGGGTTGGCATTAGACAACATGATACTTCTAGCTGCTTAGCAACTTCTTGTTTGCGGCGTTTGAAACTGGTGTTGTATGACAGGCATATCATAGCATGGCATGTAAAAGTTAACATGATTTTTAGGAACAGTGATACCGTGGACACTCGGGGCATATTTACAACAAGGTGGCGTGGCGGTTCAAGCAATTTAGCTGCGCCATGCTGTGTCATTTCAAAAACGCTTGGATGTGCTGTATTTACGAGAATACAGTGCACCCCTGTCTTTTTCCTTGCATCTGTGCTAAAAAAGCTGCCTAACGCCAGGGCAGGAACCCTTGCACTCTTGTGCAAGGGTACCTATGTTGCAGGAACGACTGTGTTTGTGCAGGAAGGGACACCTTTCTGCACAAAAACAATAATTAATTAAGTTTTGCTCTTTCTCTGTGTGCTGCAGAATGCAGCACTCATAGAAGGAGCAAAAAACAAGGAGAAGAAAAAGCATTTCTTCTTGCTGTACCGCTCTAACGCCTCCTTTTGAAAGGCGCTGCCTCAGATTTACAGATCCTTGTAAATCTGGGGCAGCGTCAAAAAGCAATGGGTGTTGTGTGGAAACACCCACAGCAACACCCATTGCACGCCCCTTAGCTGCAGAAAACTGTGGCGATGAGGGCCATATTTAAAAGGGGGCGTTAAGCCATGCAAAAGTTGCTTAGCACCACCTTTTAAATATGGAGCAGGGTATTGCACCACCGGAGCACCAGAAAAAGTGGCGCTCCAGTGGCGCAATGCCCTTGTAAAAATACCCCAAGGTGTCTTAATCACTTTGGAGTTCCTAGCCTGAATCAATTATGCATGTGTGGGGAGTATTTCCGTTGCACCTAGCAGCGTGTTTGCCTGTTTTAGCCCTGGAGTTTTTAGTTTTGAATGATTTACGCATGAGCCCAGGTGTACCAAATGTTGAATTCAATAAGATAACTGTTTATTTTAACTTGACTGATCTTTGTCATGTAATGATTTTAATTACCTGTGCATGGTAAATTAATAAAATTGAAAGAAAAAACAGGAACGTCCTCCGTCTAAATTTAGGAATAAGTGATGGTTCGGGGGGGGGGGGGGAAGCATGGGCCATCTACCACCCACATACCTTACAAGTGCATTGAAAGATGTTTCTGCACATGCAAATATATTTAACCCTGTAAAGAAAATATGACATTAAAAAAAATGCACAGTAACCCTAAGCCATCTCAATGTTCACCAGCAGACAACCTGCCTGGCGTAAGATCTGAGTAAAGGGGAGGCATGCTATGATAAGTCTCCATGACGTACACATTTACAGTAAGTATGCCTCTAGCCATTGTGAAACAGAGCGTGAAAGACCTAGCAGGAGTGGGCATAAGTCCAGAAAATGAAGTGCAGAAAGCTCCAGTATAAAATTTCCTCTTGCGCCATATAAAGGACAAGTATCATGATAAGCAGGATTATGGTTCCCGTTGATGGGAAAACAAGAAGCAGTACCATATGAATACCCTACTTGCTTCTCCTGCTAGATTATAAATCAGGCATGCGTCAATCATGTTAGAAAACTGACCGGCTACTGTCCGGCTACTTCCATAATAGGGTTTACACAGCCATCGTCCATTGGATGGCGTGGTCTACTGCGGCATAGTTTAGTAAGGGACAACGGGAGGGTTATGACAGGTAAATCTATTAGAAAGTTTTACTGTGTAACCATCAATCTTGTTTAATATAGAGTGATTGAAGCAGTCAGAAAATTGATGTGGTTTCTTGAGAGATAAAACGAGAGGGGTTCTAGCTACATGAAGTGTTAGAGTGATGATTTTAAACTGTGAAAAGGGAAATGACTGTAGGATGCTGCCAGGATCAGTACACTCTTTGGAATTACCTGAACATAGAGGGGAGAAGGGAAGGGATGCCCTTTTGCTGATACAACCAAAATCTGCAACAGACCCTACAGACCCTACAACCCCAAAGTCAGTTAAACAAGCATTTGCAATGCAATAGGTCTCGCATTTATAAGAGTTTGAGCTATTGGCATTGTAAAATTACAATGCCTTTTATTTATGTTTTGGTTTTAAAACAAATAAAAGGCATTGTCATTAAGAATGTCAGTAGCATAAACTCGCATAAAAGCAGTGTGTGGAGTGCAGCAGTGTGCGGCATGCAGCAGTGTGAGGCGTGCAGCAGTGTGCGACATGCAGCAGTGTGCGGCCTGCAGCAGTGTGCGGCGTGCAGCAGTGTGCGGCGTGCAGCAGTGTTTCGTGTAGCAGTGTGAGGCATACAGCACTGTGATGTGCAGCGGCGTGCAGCAGTGTGCGGCTTGCAGCAGTGTGCTGTGTATGCAGCAGTGTGCGACGTGCAGCAGTGTTTCGTGTAGCAGTGTGAGGCATGCAACACTGTGGCGTGCAGCCGCGTGCAGCAGTGTGCGGCATGCAGCAGTTCTGCATGCAGCAGTGTGCTGCGTGCAGCATGCAGCAGTGAGTAATGCAGCAGTGTGCAGCAGTGTGTGGCGTGCAGCAGTGTGCCAGTTGCATCAGTGTGTGCCGTGCAGCAGTGTGTGGCGTGCAGCAATGTTTCGTGTAGCAGTGTGTGGCGTGCAGCAGTGTGTGGCGTGCAGAAGTGTGCGGCATGCAGCAGTGTGCGGCGTGCAGCAGTGTGTGGCAGTGTGTGGCGTGCAGCAGTGTGAGGCGTGCAGCAGTGTGTGGCGTGCAGCGGCATGCAGCAGTGTGTGGCGTGCAGCAGTGTGAGGCGTGCAGCAGTGTGAGGCGTGCAGCAGTGTGAGGCGTGCAGCAGTGTGAGGCGTGCAGCAGTGTTTGGCGTGCAGCAGTGTGAGGCGTGCAGCAGAGACGCGTGGAGGGTGAGGAGAGACACGTGGAGGGTGAGGAGAGACACGTGTAGGGTGAGGAGAGACCCGTGTGGAGGGTGAGGAGAGACACGTGTGGAGGGTGAGGAAAGACACATGTGGAGCATGAGGAGGAGACACCTGTGGAGGGTGAGGAGGAGACACATGTGAAGGGTGAGGAGGAGACACATGTGGAGGGTGAGGCGGAGCGTGAAGAGACACGTGTGGAGGGTGAGGAGAGACACGTGTGGAGGGTGAGGAGAGACGTGTGGAGGGTGAGGAGAGACACGTGGAGGGTGAGGAGAGACACGTGGAGGGTGAGGAGAGACATGGAGGGTGAGGAGAGACACGTGGAGGGTGAGGAGAGACACGTGGAGGGTGAGGAGAGACACGGAGGGTGAGGAGAGACACGTGTGGAGGGTGAGGTGGAGGGTGAGAAGAGAGACGTGTGGAGGGTGAGGAGAGACATGTGGAGGGTGAGGAGAGACATGTGGAGGGTGAGGAGAGACGTGTGGAGGGTGAGGAGAGACACGTGGAGGGTGAGCAGAGACACATGTGGAGGGTGAGCAGAGACACGTGTGGAGGGTGAGCAGAGACACGTGTGGAGGGTGAGGAGAGACACGTGTGGAGGGTGAGGAGAGACACATGTGGAGGGTGAGGAGAGACATGTGTGGAGGGTGAGGAGAGACGTGTGGAGGGTGAGGATAGATGTGTGGAGGGTGAGGAGAGACATGTGGAGGGTGAGGAGAGACACGTGTGGAGGGTGAGGAGAGACACATGGAGGGTGAGGAGAGACACGTGGAGGGTGAGGAGGGTGAGGTGGAGGGTGAGGAGAAACAGAGTTGGAGGGTGAGGAGAGTAAGAGGGTGAGGGTGAGGAGAGACGGAGGTGGAGGGTGAGGAGAGACGGAGGTGGAGGGTGAGGAGAGACGGAGGTGGAGGGTGAGGAGAGACAGAGGTGGAGGGTGAGGAGAGACCGAGGTGGAGAGTGAGGAGAGATGGAGGGTGAGGAGAGACCGAGGTGGAGGGTAAGGAGAGACCGAGGTGGAGGGTAAGGAGAGACCGAGGTGGAGGGTAAGGAGAGACCGATTTGGAAGGGAATCAGAAGTGGAGGAGAGAGAGGTGGAGGGTGAGGAGAGACAGTGGTGGAGTGGGGGGGAGGGGAGGATATCACTTTTACTCCCTCTCCTAGTGTAAGGTAACGCCCCCACCCCACAGGCCCTGCCGGGGCCGAGAGCAGATCACTGTTCGCATCAGCCGTCACCCGAGACCGCTCCGTACTTGTTGGTAAATAGAGGTTCACTATCTGTTGATAATGGGATTCACTTGGGGGGCTGACTTACCTCCTCCACCCCCAGGGCCAACACTGAGAAGGCATCAGAGACCTGGTGCTGCCTATGCTGCAGTACTGCGAGAGAGAGGGATGGGGTGGTGGGCAGAGGAAGAGGAGTGGGGTTAGAGAAGGGACAGGTGGGGAGAGAAAGAGGAGAGAAGGGACAGAGACAGAAAAGGAGCAAAAAAAGAATTAGAGAGAGTAAAGAGGAGAGTTGGGGAAAATGAAAACATTACGAGAGAACATGTAGCAAAGAGGTGGAGAGAGAAGATGGGAGAGAGTAAGGGCGCAGCCAAGAGATAGGGCAGAGACAAAAAGAATCGAAACAATACAAAAGTATTTTCCAAACTCGTAAATAACCACGGGCCAAACAACTGATCTGCAATGAAGCATCCAAATCCGGTATATCATGACGTTAACCATGCAATAAAAAATAAATTAAAAAAAAAAAAAAAACACCCAAAAACACGTATACACCATGTTGACCCTTTTCCATGCAACGTATTCTAAAACGCCATTCTCATTCATACATTCACAGCAAACCTGTTCACAAGAGTGACAGAAAATGTGGTATTAGTGTTACATTTTTGTTTACATCCATACCCGCTCACTTATGCAATTAAAGGATTCATGACCACACGGTTAAACAAAACGTACTGATTGGCCTTGCCGTGAAGGAGAAACACGTGTTGACACACACTCCCGATCTGTGAAACGTTCACCCCACTTTCTCGAAATTGAAACCAGTGCATGTGTCCGACGAACTTCCTGCCGCTTATCTGAATGTACCAGTGGCAGAAGATAGTCACCATCTTGCAACAACACAATTAAAGGGAGGCATGTCTGTCTCTCCCCACCGCCACATGTCTCTGAGTCTTACTGTCTCATGCGAGATCTCCCTCTAGGAGACAGCTGACACCGACTCTTCCCCTGAGACAGTACGGGAGATGCGTGTGTGTGCATAGTGTGTGTGTCTATATGTATATATCTGTGTGTGTATGCATGTGTTTGTGTTTGTATGTGTATATGTTTGTGTATGCATGTGTGTGTTGGTGTGCAAGTATGGGTGTGTCATTGTGTTCATTTGTCTTCATGGATGTGTACACATATGTTTGTGTGTATACCTATGTCTGTGTATGCATGTTTGTGTGTATGTATATGTGTTTGAGTATGTTGGTGTGCGTGCTTGTTTATATGTGTATGTGGGGTTGGTGTGTTGGTGTGCATGTATATGCATATGTTAATGCATGTCTGTGGGATTGTATATGTTCATATGTGTGTGTAAATGCATGTGTGTGTTTGTATGTGTGCATAGTTGTGTATGCATGTGATCAGAGGGAAGAGTGCACTTGAGGGCAAAGAGGAAAACATACAGGGAAGAGTATGTGAGGGCAGAGAGAAAAATACAGAGGGAAAAGCACGTGAGGGCAGAGAGAAAAATAGAGAGGGAAGAGTCCATGTGAGGGAGGAGAGAAAAATAGAGAGGGAAGAGCTCATGTGAGAGCAAAGCGAAAAATACAGAGGGTAGGGCGCATGTTAGACCGGAGATAAAAACATAGAGGGAAGAGAGCATGTGAGAGCAGAGAGAAAAATATAGAGAGAAGAACACATGCGAGGGCAGCGAAAAAATACAGAGCGAAGAGCACATGTGAGAGCATAGAGAAAAAATGCAGAGGGAAGAGTATATGTGAGGGAAGAGAGACAAATACAGAGGGAATAGCATGTGTGAGGAAAGAGAGAAAAATGGAGAGGGAAAAGCACCTGTGAGGGCAGAGTGAAAATACAGAGGGAATAGCACATGTGAGACCAGAGAGAAAAACATAGAGGGAAGAGCATATGTGAGGACAAAGAGAACAAGTACAGGCTATGCCAAGCGGAAGTGATCGCGTTTGCGATCAAACATCAAAGCGGCGAAAGTGAAAGTAATCGAGCAGAGCATCAAAGGGCTGGGTGAGAAGGGAGGGGGGAATGCAAGGGTCAAAGCGGCTAAAGTGAAAGTAATCAAGCAGAGCATCAAAGGGCTGGGTGAGAAGGGAGGGGGAATGCAAGGAGCAGAGGAGCAGCTGTGCACGTGCACGCCATCGTGCACTCAAGCCCTAGGCCAGCAAAACCATGTGGGTAGCACTTTTGAAAGCCCAGTTACAAAATGTCTCAAAGAGACAGCTTTCGCTGTCTCAGCGAGACCTAAAAAGGAAGTGGAATCTAAGGAGACATAAATAATGACAAAATAATCAACTAAGATTTAATGCAGTCAGTCCTTGATTTTATAAAGCCTTCCTTTGTATTAGACAGCAATTTTGATATACACTATGCAATTAACTTACCCACATTAATTAGCTTGCGGATTTAAACATCTATAATATAGTACCACAGAAAAGCAAAGTATATCTGTTATAGCAGGTACTACAGATCTTGCAAATTTCCATTCAGTAACTAATTATGTCTGCAGTTGGTCTGAAAATTAAATTATTTAAGCATCAATAACTTTAGAAGACAAGAGACTGCTATGAGAAGACTTTTTGCTTAATTGATGGCTATTTAAAATCATTCTTGGTTAAATCTTCTTCCGGCTTTCAGACATGACGTCTTAATTCAACTGTGCAGGGTAACGCCAGATTAGTCACGAGGGTACATTTTTGCCCTCCTTGCATTTTTTACAAGTCCATCATATTACCGTGACACGTCTATTTTGCATACCATAATTGCTTGTCTATCTTGTTTAACCATCTTCATTAATTGATATTGTTATATTTGTAGAAGACGAAAACCATTAAGGCAGACAGAATGATGCACATCATAGTAAGGTATGAGTTATTAGTATTCGTCGGTGATGTAATTAATTCTGCTTTTTGTAGTGGATGGAAATGTTTCCCAGGTGGCATTTCCTGTTGAAAAGTAAATGCGTTTGTAGTTGAGGGCTAGAAGATTAGTCTTATAACTAGTGATAAAAGGTGAACAGGCAGATGAGGAGCTGATGCCTCTCTATATTGCACAAGTGCAGCTAGTGGTGCCAACCTGCTGAATCTGAGACTCTCTCCTATGTACGAAAAGTGGCTCAAAACCTCAGCTTTACTAGAAGTCCTGAAGGGAAACACGTGGAGTATTTCAATATTTAAGGGGCTGCAACAGTACTCAGGCAATATTTTTCAGTAGCAGCAAATTGTGTATATATCCATCAGGAAAATATTTGATCTCTTTTAGAAACACTATATGCTAAGAAGACACCATGCTGTACTAGAGATGAGCAGTGACGGCTGGCAATACAAAAATATGGAGGGCTCCATGCACCCAACTCACCACAATGATGATACTGCCCTGTGTAGTACTCCCAGCGATGGTAGTGTGACATCCAAGAGCAGCAAAGGGAAGGACTTCCCTTCCTGCCCAGTGGAATGCAACTCCAGACCAATCTTCGAGCTCCTCTCAGCCTGAAAGCAGCTCCAGGATTGGTAGGAGCAGGCTAACCCAGTGCTCATTTTGAGGCTAGGGGCGTAAGTCAGCAATCCCCCAGCTATGAAACAGCAGAGGGATTGCAGTGTGTACAGTGCACATGTCGAGTTGGTCGTAGGTAGCTAGCCGGCCAACCTGACATGCGCACTGAAAGAGGCAGCAGTAATCCTGCAATAGCAGGAGTTAGCCCCACTCCCCTGCCTCATGCTCGTGCTGAACACAGTGCAAGCTGGTGGCAAAATAAAATGGCATTATTATACAATTTTATTTATTAGTGTTTGCCTGCTGCGCTCGCAGAAGGTGGGGCAACTCTCTTCCTCCATTTAGGAGGAGTCACCCCTGGAGGAGGGGCTGCGCCTGGTTTAGTTTGTCCAATATTTTCCCGCCTCTATGAGCCCATCCACTTTGATTTTCTAGAAGAAGATATACCATCTTATTTGTGCTATGGCAGCAATTCCTAAAGTGTCTCATACTGTCGGCAGGTCAAATATAATTTCATTTCAGCACATGTCACTGCCCTGCTATTTTGTGCAAATGTACTTTTTGGGTAGCTCTAATATTTAGGAGATAGTGCTCAAATAATGCAGAGTGCTGCTCTGTTATCCTGTAGTACTGCTTGTGAGATGATCCACAGTGAGCCTCGAATGTTCCAGTGTTGCTTATTGTCACAGGTACTACTGAGGTTGCCAGCTTGTTTGAGTTGCACATCTTAGGATTATTCTTGAATACAAAATACAATGCATGCTATTGTATGTGTTTTTATTTCCAGTTTGCACAGTAAACACAGAAAGCAGATACATCATAAATATTAGCAGCGCAAGCTTCCTTCACACAAAGGACTGACCCCAATTCAAAAGCACACATCGAAGACCTTGGAAGTCTGGGCCTCACCGTAAGAATAAAGGGCCTACCCACATCACTTGACACCTCCCAAACGTTTGTTAACATTTGAGACAACAAGCCCACACCAGTCTCCAGGACAGACAAGCGCTGCTACATCCTCCAGTCCATCACTCCTCTTGCTTCTCTTGGATGGACCTCATCAAGGATTGAAGCATTTCATGTTACAGACCAGCATATCCTACTTATACAAATGTGCAATCCCCCATATTTCCTTATTAAATCACCCAAACATGGTATGTATGATATGTATATGCAAATTACACTTTTCAAAGAGATGCTTAAATGGAAAGTAATACAATATATTTAAATATTTTATATGCAAATGTGACTCTATCCCTCTTACATCTGTCTACTTCACTCCATGCTTAAGTGCAGGAACCAGTTTGCTGCAACATGTTTGGAGCACCTCTCCAGGCCTCATCTAAACACCTTTCACGTAGGCAGTCTATAAACCCACGTATTAGCCACCTACTTGATGAAGTTAATTAAAAGGAACTTCATGTAAGGAATCCAGAAGTGCTTCGGCCATGTAAGGGGTGTCCAATCCTATACGCATGCTAAAATACACTGCAACTATGTTAGACATGTCAGCCTTAGGGTGGTCTTCCCGCAAGCTTTCAGCCTTCCTCCTGTTAGCCTTAGGACTCTAAGCACTTTACTACTGCCAACTAGTGCTAAAGTGCATATGCTCACTCCTTAAAGCATGTAAATATTGGCCAATCCCCAATTGGCATTTTTAAATTACTTATAGGTCCCTAGAAAAGTGATACTACATTTACCTAGGGCCTGTAAAGTAAGTGCTACTAGCAGATCTGCGTAACTGCAACAAATAATGGACAGAATGCTAAATGATTCAAACATTCGCCCCCAGTCAAGAGATCTGGGTTAAATCCATCATTCCATTGCCGACTATGCCACCCCATTTTGAACCCAACCATATGCAAATCAGTCTTGACCCTATTCCTCATGGGAACAGTCCAGCCTGAACTGCTAAGCCAGGCCATCCCTGGACTGGAAACATACATCCTGGGACCGGTTTCGGGATATGTCACCCCTCATCAGCCAGACTAGCTTAGAACCAGGGGCACAATGAGCAAGGGACCAATGTCTGGGCATACCCAAGCACCCACTTTCGCTACCTTTGAGACATCTTCGCCCACGCAAACAACCTTGCCACCTTTCAGAGGAAGAATCCCGAGCTCTCGCACTCTTACAACTCTACCACTGCCACCTCTAATCCTCTAGACCTCACGGGAAACGAAATCCTAGCCATCCTCCAAGACCACAACTCTGTCCAAGCCGTCCCTCGTCCACTAGATACGAGTCCTGAACACTCCATCAGCACGGTCACCATCAACCCCAACAGGCCAGCTACCCTCCATAACAGAAGTGTGGTGAAAAGCAACCTTGCGCCTGTATTCCTGTCCGTCCAGACCCGTGACACGCCCCCAGACCTCCCCCCCATCTGGTCTCTTGATCAATTGCCGATCGGCAGTTAAGCATGCCGCTGATATTGCTGACCTCATCCTGAACAAAAGTTTAGACCTAGCTATACTAACAGAATCTTGTTTCAATGAATACTCTTCCCCTTGCCTGGACTTATTAGTCCCTCCCAACTACAACATTGCTAGACTAGACAGACATTCCAACAGGAAAGGAGGAGGCATCGCCTGCATCTACCGATCCTGCCTCCTTGTCACGGAACTCTTGGCGGACACCACTGACTACTGCGAATACCTCGCACTCTCCTTTTGCAGCAACTCATTACATCTTTGCAACTTGCACATCTTCTACCACCCTCCAGGTTCGAACGACTCTTTCACCGATCACCTCTTGGAAATAATCACAACTAAGATTTCCTCCAATGCCAAAGAGATTTTCCTGGGTGATTTCAACCTGCACTGGAATGACCCTAAAGTTCCCTACGTCAACGCCATCAAAGACCTAACTGATCAAGCCCTGACTCAAGGCCGCTCTCTGCCAACCCACTCAAAAGGAGCCACCCTTGATTGGGTCATTTCTAAGTAATCCTCTGTCAAGCTTATCTCCATAGACCCATGTGACTGGTCTGACCACCACTCCATCTCCTTCGTTTTACCTGGGACCCACAAGACAAAGACACCACAACTGGTGATTCCCAAACGCTGGATCAGAGACACTAAGAACCTTGACCTTATGAAACTGGAGGCTCGCTGCGAATCTGACCTCCCCCCTTGCACATAACCACGGTCAGTGACCTCAATGAACATTACTTGTCCTCTATATCAAACAGACTGGACGACCTTGCCCCTCTAAAACTAAAAAGAACACAAATCAAAGACAGAAACCCCTGGTTCACTGGTTCCCTCAACTTGGAGAGGAGATCCCTACAGCAATCTGAAAGAATCTGGAGACAGCACCCCTCTGCTGCGCATCTAAAACTTCTTCGCCAGGTGAAAATCTCCTACAACAAGCACATCCTCAGTTCAAAAAAAGAATATTTCAGATCGGAATTGGGGAATGCCAAGAATGGACCCCGCAAGCTCTTTGAACTGGTCAAACACCAATCAAATAAACTGGCAAAAACATGGACGGAATGCTGAATGATTCAAACATTCTCCCCCAGTCAAGAGATCTGGGTTAAATCCATTGTTATTTTGCCCACTACGTCACCTCAGTTTGGACCCAGCCATATGCAAATCAGTCTTGACCCTATTCCTCATGGGAAAACTCCAGCCCGACCTGCAAGCCAGGTCCTCCCTGGACCGGACCGGAAACAAGCATCCTAGGACCGGTTCAGGGGTATGTTATGCCTCATCAGCCAGGCTAGCTTGAATCCAGTGGCACAGCGGGCAAGGGACCATGGGACCGTCTGGGCATACCCATCTCACTTAGGGCGAAAATTGTAACTGCAAGACATGATGGATTGAAAGCTGAATGATTCAAACATTCTCTCTGTCAAGATATCTGGGTTAAATCCATTGTTCTTTTGCCCACTACGCCACCCCAGTGACTGGGGTGAATGTTTGCATTGTTCAGCATTCCGTCCATCATTTGTTCCTTTTGCTTTTGCCGCCCTAAGTGGGAAGGGTATGCCCAGACATGGGCACATGCTCTCTGCGCCACTGGATTCAAACTAGCCTGGCTGATGAAGGGTGATGCCATGAAACTGGTCCCAGGATGCTTATTTCCTGCCCATGAAGGACCTGCTTTGGCAGTTCAAACTGAACTGTTCACATGAGAAACAAGGTCAAGACTGATTTGCATATGACTGGGTCCAAACTGGGGTGGCGTGGTGAGGAAAATAATGATAGATTAAACCCAGATCTTTGTGACTTGGGTGAATGTTTGCATTTTTTAGCATTCTGTCCATCATTTGTTCCTTTTGCACTAGTAGATCTGCAGCCCTGATTGTGCAATCCTCTTAGGTAGCCCTTTAAACATGTCTTAGGCATACCATTGCAGTTTTAAACTGCCATTACCACCTGGCAAAATAACCCTTTTGCCACACCCAAACCTTCCTTTTTAATTCATATAAGTCACGTCCTAGGTTAGACCCTCGACAGCCCAGAGGGCAGGGTGCAATGTGTTTAAAACTGGCATGTACTTTTAAGCTTTACATGTCTTAATAGCGAAAAGCTCTTAAATTTGTTGTTCACTACTGCAAGGCCTATCTCTCCCATAGGATAACATTGGAGTTGCCCTATTGCATTTTATATGTGTAATTTCCAATTGGGAAGAGATAACCAGTTTATGTTTGGTGTCTCTGAAATCACAATTTAAAATCCTAATTCATGGTAAAGTCGGATTTTAAACTGCAATTGTGATAATGTCACTTTTAGAAAGTTGGCATTTTCCTGCCTTATCCATTTAGGGGCATATGCATCAACATTAGCATTTGCGATTCCTTATTAGCGAAAAATAAGGAATCGCTAATAAGGAATAGCAAAAGGCTATGCATGTAGGAATCGCTATTCAAATAGCGATTCCTTAACATTCCTTATTACCGAATCGGTAATACCGAATCGGTAATAAGGAATACCTACCCATTCATTCCTATGGGCTTGGAGGCCCATAGGAATGAATGTAAAGCCATTCTGTATTAGCGATTCGGTATTACCGAATCGCTAATAGCTGGAGCACTTTCAAGGGTGCCAGGGTGTCAAAAGGACACCCTGTTGCACCCCTGAAAATGATATGTGCACATATGTTGCACACACACATGCTCTAAGGGCATGTGTGTGCGCAACATGACACTTTGAAAAATGCACAAAAGTGCATTTTTCAAAGTTTTTGCAAATTACCATGCAGTTCATCTTCATGGTAATTTGCTCCCCTTATTAGCGAAATCGCTAATTTTTTAACTTTGATGCATTGCATTTAAGGAATCTCACTTTGGGATTCCTTAAATGCAAGAGCTATTTAAGGAATCGGTATTTAAGGAATCCCTATTTAAAGAATCGCTATTTAAGGATTCCTTAAATACCGATTTCTGCTTTTGGGTTGATGCATTGGGATTGGGTATTTTCTACTTAATACCGGGAGCTAATAAGGAATCGGTATTTTACCGACTGGATTTTGGCTTGATGCATAAGGGTGTTAGTGCCTGTACCTGTCTCTGGTCACATGACTGGATGTAGCGGTCAGTGGGCTGTCTGTATTCCTCCTAAACAGCCGCAGCAAATTAGGGAGCTTAGGCGTGCCTGGATGGGCTGTCACTGACAGGACAGGAGGGAGGAGCTGGGCACAGCCCTACTTACACCTGAATAGACTGTGTCCTACCTACAAACAAAGGGATGCATACCCCTTGTAGTTAGTCTGGAGCAGGGGCAGCAGGATGCCCAGGGACTACAATGGGAAACCTCTAGAAGCTTCACCCTCCATTTCGAAGGCACAAGTGGGTATAAATACAGGATCTCAGACACCATCACTTCAGCACACTTCTGGACCTGTAGATACTCTGTCAGGAAGAAGAACTGATGTGCTGCTGAAGTATTGCCACTCTCCCGGACTGCACTCTGCTGGTCTCCTGCTTTCCTGTGCTGACCTGCTGCCCTCTTGGATGGGTGAGAAAGACTGGATCTGCATCTCTTGAACCCAGACTGACTCCAAGCGCTAGTTGGCTGGTCTCTTGATCTGAAGTCTCAAGGACATAACAGGCTATCAATACCATTGCATCTGCACCTGGACTCCACCATCTGGGAGTCCACCCTGTCAAGTGGTACCACCCCAGTCCTGGAGCCCTGGAAGTGGTGTTTAGGGTGCTTTGCCAACCTCTGTGGATCCAGGAGAACTGATGCATCACTTCCGCCACTTGGCACAACCCCGAGCAGAACCCACGCATCTCCCCTGCTGCGTGGTTTGAACCCATCACAAAGACTCGAATCATGGCCACGGCCCACATCACCTTTGGAACTGCCACTGGATGACAATTCCTCGGTGCAGCCCCTCGCATCTCTCTATCGCAGCCTTGACGAAGATGCCAGACTCTGCATCACATCCTCGCTGCTCCTCGAAACCAACACATCGCACCAACTACATGTTGCATCCCTGATACCGGACTTCGCATCCCAAAGCCCCGTCAATGGGATCTTAAATGTCTAAGCAAATAGGGCCTCGCACCGCAACCTTGCTGTATCTTCGGCACAGACCCATGCAACGCTCTGTAACCCAGGATTTAAGGTATTCTGTTCAGCAGGCTTAACTGGGTCCCTGTAGCCAGCGTGTGCTCCATTGCAGTCAGCCTGAACTTGCGACTTTGTATCGGTCTGAAGAGACCAGATATCGACAGTGGTCAATTCAAAAATTTTTGGCGCTATTTTCAAAACGTTGAAATTCAATATCTCGGGTTCTACTAATTAGCTTTTTTTCATTTTGACCTTGTTATATTTATTTAAAATCACTCTATTTTTCTAATACTTTTGTGGGCACCTTTTGTGGTGTGTTTTCACTTTGTTACTGTTTGAAGTATCGCACACATACTTTACGCATTGCCTCTGAGTTAAGCTCCCCCATTTGTTGAGCACAGGATGATTTAGGGTTTGCTTTGGACTTCACCCAGAAAAGAATTCTGGTTGCTGCTTGAGTAGGGTTTCACCCCCTTCAACCAGTAACCCATTTTTTTACAAATGGATACGCTTCTTGATAAATGGGCAATCTTAAAACAATGAACTATCCTCTTTCTGATAAACCTGTGTGCACAACATACTTAAAGCTTGAGGGCTTCATTTATGAAAAGAAATGCATCGCTGCATGAAAACAGCGATGCTTCACTTTCCATTGCTCCCTCCTTGCGACAAGCTAGATGCATCATATTTAAAATATGACGCATCATGTTGTAAGGAGTTACAGATACGTCAGTATTTCTGACGTATCTGTAGGCGCAAAAATGTCGCTTTGCTGGAGTGTGTCACAAAAGTGACGCAACTTCAGCAATAAGTCATTTAACATGGGCAAGTCCCATTTCAATGTGCCTGCGTTAGTCTTACGCCTGCTGTGAGGCAGGCGTAAGATATTTACGCATTTGCGTCCTAGAAGTGGCGAAGTGAAATCTCATAGATTTCACTGCGTCACTTTTTACGAAGCGTACTTACGTCAGAACGCCCACCCCGCATACATTGTACCTGGCGCAAGTATAATGTGGCGCTGGGGTTTACAAAGTGACGCATCTACCTAGATGCGTCACTTTGTAAATATGAAGCAACATGGCGCATTTTTTACGCTGCTGGTGCGACACAAAATCTGACACACCAGTGGCGCAAAAGTGACGCAAGGGCTCATAAATAAGTCCCTGAATACTTTCGTACTACATGGGCAAGAAACAAAACAATTTACACTAATGTTAGATTGGACAAGAAAAGTACAGTTAGTCCAAATTATGTAGTGATTATGAAATATTCTTTTTCTTTCCCCAAGTATATTCCTTCTTGGTGATGTGATTCGCCTAAGAATAGGAACAAGAGAATGTGCGCCACTCCTTCAGTATACTTATCATTACTTTCTTCATTGAACTAGATCATGAAGGACGTTTTTAGCATTTTTATTTTCATCAGAGAAGCAGTGATAGGGCTGTGTTAAAAAAATGGTCATGTATTACCAAGAAATTAATAGGTTGGCCCAGATTTAATCTGCATGGAACAGTGTCTATGCCTTCCTGTCTGATTTCTGAATTCATTTTGAATGTATAATCAGCTCACAAGCCTGGCGGAGAAAAGGAAAAAAGTTTAATGTGCAAATGCATAGTTCTCCAGCTCTAACCTACAGGGACTGTCCACCCTGTAGGGCAGCTGCAGCATGTTGACTTATCAAAATGCCAGTCAGGGAACCATTAGGGTACGCTTTTCATTCAGCCCCAGCGCGATTACAAGGTCTGTGAAAACTCTGTGGATATGTGGTGTTTCACCCATAAATTCCAAGCAGGCGGAGTCTGGCTCTGGGTGAGACTCTGGGGAAAGAGGAGGCAATAAGAGAAGAACTGGGATCAGAAGAACTGCGTCCATGCTTCTAAGAGAACCCTCACAGTAATGTATAACTGTTACCCCCAACCATGCCCCCGGGATTTCAGCCGTCCACAATATCATTAACTCCAGCAGGGGAGAGATAACGGGGCTCTTGTAAAGAGACCCTCAGTGGAGAACTTTCCATGTGATTGCCAGATCTGGGAGCAGAGGAACAGTAGTTAGCATAGGGGTCTGTCTATGTTCTGCATGGATTCCTTGTGCACTGCTGTGAAAGTTGAAAATCTAAACTTGTGTCTACAATTCATGCATTATATAATCGGTAAAAAAGATTTTAAATGCATCCCTAAATCACCCCAGTGAAAGAATTTTGATTTTTTTTTTTAAAGCATATTGCTTTTTGATCTGGCATCAAGAAACTGTTTTTTTGGCAGGCACACAAAACGCTCTCTCTGTGGGATTCTCATGGCCAGTTAGAAATGCGTAAGTGATTTTGTAAGCTGTCGTGCTGACTGCCGAATGCCCTGACTTGTGTAAACATTGCCAAATATACTATAATACATGAACATTATGGCCCACATGATTAAACAATTCTAACTCTTACATTGGTAACTATGATGATGCACTGAAGTTTGTTTTATTTTATATTTTGGCAACTAACATGATTTTCTCCCTCAGTAGCGTCAGTCATATTCTTGGAAAAGCTAGTAATCATGCAATTGAGGAAAAGCTAAGATTCTTTTACTTCCAAACTCAGGGCCAGCTTTAAGGCAGGGCAACTGGTGCGGCCGCACTGGGCGCTGACCTGTGGAGGGGGCGCCAAACTCATGGGGGGAGGGGCACAGTGTTTAGCAATAACTTATGTTTGGAGGGATGAGGGGAACTTCTGCCTGGTGGTAGTGAGGGAATCCGAAGAGGCGGTCCTGGGGTATGGGGCGCCGGGAATGATCCTCCCACCGGGCGCCACCAGCTCTAAAGCCGGCCCTGACCAAACTCAAACGGAAAATGTTCCATTGTTTACCTGAATGTAATTGAAATTACTGCTCTCTGTGTCCGTCACATAAAACTCCCTCGTTTCTATACACATCTAAATCTACACCAAAAGCATCGTAAAATAAAACTGGGATAAGATTTGCCTACTCAAATCAATACTCCGAATCCGGGCTTCACAATCAGTTTTTCTAAATTAACCCATCCTCGCAAGGGGAACCCGTTATGTTACAGTACACCTTATATCATCCACCAAATGCATTATCTGAAATTTCTTCTTTATTGATCTGCACACTGCAATTGCCTATCAATATTTGAGATGACAATGATTGAGCCAACTCTTCCCACCGCCTGCCCTCAACCACCATCATTTTTCCTCTCTTATCCATAATAAATAAATGATTTTATGTTATATTGTGTCGTGTCGAGGTCTGCCGTCCCATGTTGTTTAGTATCATGTCATGTCATGCTACGACGCACTACGATATGTTATGTCATCATCTTATGTTATTTGTTGGTTGGGACATTATCATGTGAAATCTTGGCACGAAATGTACTGACTACATCACACAGGGCCGAAGCTGGGTACAGACATGTTTTAGTGCCCTTCTGAGTGAAAGGTGATCATTAGGGACCCTTTTGTGAATCTGTACTGTCTTTCAGAGGTGATCAGCTTTTCTAGTATTGTGTTGTAGAATGTATATAGTGCTTACTGTCTCTACGTGGCACACAGAAGCACTTGCCTACAAGAGCAACAAGCTATGCAGTGTAGGGTGTGTGCTGAGACATTTTAAGTCATGGGCTAAAGTGGGCGCTGGCCCAGGGCCTCAGCTTTCAGAGACCCCCTGCTAGAGACAGCTCTGTTCTGCACAGAGGCTTGCCCTGATGAACCCGAATAATTATTTAACAAATTGTTTTAAACTGTTTTCCTTTAATTTAATTTCAATGTGGGTGATCTGTGGGAGGCCATCACATACATTTTTCAGAGAAATGTTGTGTTGATGTTTCCTGCAACATCCATATAAAATGGATTGGATCATAAATTCAAACCTGTTCCGAACAGGGTTCCCCAAAATATGTTTGGCCCTAGGCCCCCAAAATCCTTAAAACATCCCTGACTGTGTGGTTGGAAGATTGTTGTCTTTGTTGATTCCATGTGGGAAGTGTTTCCATGTCAGGCTTGGTCACCACTGAGGTGCAATTAGCTTAGCAGTGTGTGGATGAAGAGCTGTGAGAAAGGAAGGCACAGATTATGGTTTTCAGTAGGGCAGCTCTGCAGGTCCCTTTATGGTATTTCGTGTGAACATAGTCTACTTAGGTGGTCCCATGCTCCAACCTGCTATTTTGTTCAAAGAGTATGGTCGTGAGGTGGTGCGGTTAGAGAGAAAAGTCGCGGGGAGACCTGCTGCGTTGGACTTTCCTATTGTCATCCGGTTTCTGAATGTCATTGTGAGATATTAAGAAGCAGTCATAGTATGTAGCTAGTTGAGATTTGCAGTGGTGGACTAAATTAGAATCAAGGCCGGACTAGACTTCCAGGCATTTCGGTGGGCTTGCAGGGTGGGGGCTGATTTCACTTCCCGTGGGGGCCAGATGAATTGCTGTGGACCTGCAAGTCACTTTCTTATTTTCAGCGCTTCTAAATAAACAATAAAAAAACAAATGGTTTTAAAGTACACTTCAAGTGTGCTTTAAATCAATTTTTTTGCATCTGCACTAAAACCCACTCTGAGTCCCACTTAACTACAATTAGATACTATTTTTACTACCTAACCATCGGATGAGAAGCCACTTTTCGGGATTGTTACTGCCTTCACAAGTTCATCCCTACACGTGTACCCTCCTATCAATATACAATCATTTATCCTAGGCAGATATGCTGTTATGCTCGCTGGTTTAATACGATGTGGAGATATGATAAAATTATCTATTTATGGTAAAGTAGTCCAGTAGTTTGAAACCTTGCTGCAAATAAGTGTACATGCCTTGGAGGTCAGAGGTTAGAATCCTAGCAATGACCACTGCATCTTTCATTCATCTCAGGTCAATATATATATATATTTTGATAACGAGTTGATAGATTATTTCATTAAAAAGTGGGTGGCCCGGCTTTAACGATAATTTAACAGCATAATGAATAATGGCAATTGTGGTCCTGGTTCACTTCAGGTGAACTAAAGTATGCATAATGATGGTTTTGCTGATAGTAAATGACTGTTTGTAGCAAAACTCTGAAAAGGACACTTGGTAAAATGTGAAATGCCATCTATGTGTGTCGGAGAAAGGACAAGGCAAGCATCCTGTCAAGCAAAGCCTTGTCTTGTGTGTGTGTCACATCTATGAACTGGTTTCTTTTTTCAGCAGAGTGCTGCGTTCTCAGCTGTTTTGAGACATTTTAATGACTATTGCATTACACAAAAGGGAGACGATACAACGCGATCATTTAGATCGCAGTACATTAGATTGCGTTTTTTACAGTGCAAGTCATTACAATGACTTGTGCTGGATGGCGCTGAACGTAGGAATAGTATGATTTACTATTCCAACTCCAGCCTACTTAAAAGTAGGGACGGTGTTGGAATAGTATATCACACTATTCCTTAGTCTAGAGCGCCATTCAGCGCAAGTCGTTGTAACGACTTGCGTTGTAATGACTGCAGAGTAAATGTATTGCGGTGTTTTGACCGCATTGTAAAGGTCGTTTTTTGCACATGCACACACAAAGGGGAGGGGGGTGCTAGAGAAGGAATACGGTAAACACATTGAAGACTAGGGAACATTTATCTACATAAATACAGAGACTACGAGGCATATTATCAAGCACGGCGTTAAAATTATTGCTGCTTTGGCGGCAGAAAACTGCTGCTAAAGCGGTGATAATGGACTTGATAATATGCCGCAGAGAATTCCCATAGAAGCCCATGTTGACACCAGAACATGGGCTTCTATGGGAATTCTCCAGGGCATATTATCAAGCCCATTATCGCCGCTTTAGCGGCAGTTTTCTGCCGCTAAAGCGCCGATCATTTTAACGCCCTTTCTTGATAATATGCACCCACATCTTTTGCCTCTTTTTCAAATATGTTAATGCAATACATTGCCCTTAAATCTTGAAGGAGGAGCAGCATTTCCCTTGAAAATGCCAGCATCATTGGGAACCAGGGTTTCACTAGGAACATATTCACTCAGATCAGATCCAGCATCAGAAATATTGCTACTGGCATTAAACCTCAAGTAAATTTCAGAGAGATTTTAGGCAAATAATATTGTCTTAAGGATGAAAATTATCATCACTATGTCAATACTAAATAAGAAATATGGGGGTTCAGTTGTACATTTCTTTACACATTCAGGGCCTGATTCACAAAGGAGAGCTCGCACTTTTGTGTAAGTTTCTGATTAAGGGTAGTACCTTTATGACTGCGGAACACCTGAAAATAAAAAAAATAGTGTATATTTTTTTGTGAGGAGACACCGCACTCATAAAGATTCTACCCGTTTAATACATGTGTGAATAGCAAACATTTGTAAACTTACACTAAAGTGTAAGTCTACCTTTGTGAATCCAGCCCATAGTCTTTAACCACAAAGGACGTTTCAAAAACAAAGAAACGTAAAACAACTTCCATTGTGCCACCCATAATGTGAAGAAATAATTCACCCAAGACTCCAGCAGCAAAAATCTGAACTGAATTAATATTTACCCCCGCGCTGACAATCCCAGTACCTCTGATTACACTACATAGCAATAGGCTCCAATAGGATCTAAAATTAAATGAGTCTGATATTGCCATCTCTGTGCATTTATTCCTTTTTACCACTCCTCTTTGGGGCCTTCACGGCTACTTTTTGCACCTACTTCCCTTTAGGTCCTGCGAAGATGAGCAAAAGCTCACCCATTTGTTGTTTCCAGGCTACAAATGTTGGCGTGTAAATCTTGTTTGGGAGTCTTTGTTAATCTCACAAATGTGATACACAAACTCAAAGCTGGAGGCATTTCCAGAGGCTTTACTTCCCCAATTTTTATTGTTTGTTTAAAAAATTCACATGCTATTAACACTTCCCCTAGATAGACTAGTGCAGGTAGTTGAGGTGTCAGACATTTCAAAAGATTAAATTGTGCCATATGCAAAGAATGGTTTTATAGCCATATTTTAGAGCCAATTATATGACCATTATCAGTGCTCTATGTTTAGGTTTGGCTTGACAGCGAAAGTTGTCACCAGACATATTTAGGCCTTGCTTGACAGTGCAGCTGTCGCCAGACATTATGGGGCATATCACGATGTCGAGTGGACTTATGTCTGCCTGACACTATTGTGGTTTGGGAACCGCCCTAATTTAAGTTGGCAGTTCTGACTGCAGTATTTGGATGTGTACGAGCATCCATTTTTCAATGGAGGCAATGCAGCAGGCAGAAAAGTCCCGCAGCACAGGCCTCCATTAAAAAATGTATGTTTTCAAACAACCTTGCACTGTGTGGCAGACACCTCATGGTGCCTGCCACATGGTGCAGGGATGTTTAAGGGGCCACCCCAGGCCCCAAAGCAAAGGGCCAGGAGAGAATGTCACTTTCCAACAGCATGTCGGAAAGGCTGACATGTCATGGCTGTCTGAAACCGACATCATAATCCCGACATCAGAGCTGCTGTCATTAAGGGATTATGAAGTGTTTCAGACGCGAGCAGGTGCTTCCGCCTGCTGCTTCCGACCGTACGCATTGTAATGCATAGGTTAGACCGCAGCAGCAGATGGCAGTCGGACCGCAACCGAAAATCCCTCGGTTGCGGTCCGACTGCCATCCTAATAGGCCTGTATGTGATTAATTTACAAAAAGGCCTTTAGGAAGCACTACCAGGAGAGGGAATTTAACTCCACCCACATGTTGGTAGCCAGGGGTACATATTTGATTGGGCAGGGGGTCTGTGCATCCACAAAAAGTGCTTGCCTTCTAAGCAGCTGTCGTCGTTTTTTAAAAATGTATTCAGCTGTTCCAGTCAGTAGTAGTATGTCAGGGCAGGGATACATTAATCTGCATGGATTTTTGGGTACGACTTTGCAGTGCCACAGTCACCTTTCTTTATGTGATCCACAAAAAAAGCTTTTAGAGTCCTACTGAGAGAGGGGCTTAGGCTTCACTCACATATTGCATACCCTGAACTCAGGAGTTTGATTAGGCTCTGTTAGACCCGTCAGCCTTATGGTGGTCTTCCCCCAAACCTTTTACCTTCTCCCTCCATTTTTTTGCTGATCTTATTCTTGCTGACCATAGGACTCCGCGTACTTTACTATTGCTAACCAATCAATCAATCAATCAATCGATCAGGGAATTGTAAGCACGCTACTCACATGTGAGGGTCTCAAGGCGCTGAGGGGGCGGCGGGGAGGGGGCGCAGATCCGTTCAGCTGAAGAGCCAGGACTTGAGGGTCTTCCTGAAGGTGTTCAGGGAGGGGGCGAGTCTGATGTCTGCCGGTAGCTCGTTCCAGGTTCTGGCTGCAATATGGGAGAATGATCTTCTGCCTGCTCTGACTCTATGGATGCGAGGGGTTTCAGCCAGTGCGAGGTTGGCAGATCGGAGGATTCTTATGGATACTTGAAAGTTTATTCTGTCATTGAGGTATTTGGGTCCATTGCTGTGTAGGCATTTGTAGGCGTGAATGAGGATTTTGAAAGTGATTCTGTTCTCCACGGGGAGCCAGTGGAGTCTCTGCAGGTGTTGGCTGATGTGTTCGTTCCGGGGCATGCCAAGGACGAACCTGGCTGCGGTGTTCTGTATTGTCTGAAGTTTGCGGAGAAGGGACTTGTGCAAAAGTGCTTGTGCTCTCCCTCCTACATATGGCAACATTGGATTTTACCCAATTGGCATCTTTAATTTACTTATATTCCCTAGTAAAGGGGTACGACATGTACCCAGGGCCTGTGAATTAAATGCTATTAGTGGGCCTGCAGCACTAACTGTGCTACCCACTTGGCAGCCTGTGTGCGCAGTTTTAAACTGTCATTTTGGTCTCGCAAAGAAAACATTTTGACAGGCCCAAACCTTCATTTTTAATACCTATGAATTAACCCTAGTGTCGGCCCTGGACAGTCAAGAGGGAGGGGTGCAATGTATTTAAAAAGTAGGACATGTATATTTTAGTTTTACATGTCCTGGTAGAGAAACATTCTTAAATGTGTTTTTCACTGCTGCAAATCCTCCCTCTCCCATAGGATAATATTCAAGTTGCCTTAATGCATTTTATTAGTGTCATGTACAAATGGGAGCAGGAGCCAGTTCATGTTTGGTATCTCTGGAATTGAGATTTCAATTTCTAACTTATGCTAAAGCTAGATATTGAATTGCACATTTGAAAATAGCTTTTTTAGAAAGATCAAACACCTAGAATAAGGTATGGGCCCTTGAACAGTCAGTAAGGCTAGGTCACTCAAAATAAAAAACACCACTCCGATTGTCAATATTGACTCTATTACTAAATACCTTTGTTTTTATTCATGATTACTCTTCTTAATAACAGTGATCTCCATTTACTTTTTCTGTATCAATAATAGCAAAAATGATTTCAATGGTACAGATTGAAAACACAGAAAAATAAATATGGACATATCACAACTATACGTTACAAAACCCCACAAATAACAAATTCAATTACAATCAAAAACATTACAAAACATCATATACATTCTCAAAAACAAATAAGACAGTTCTGAATTTGAATGCCGGAGAGGAAATTTAGAAAGTTGGCATTTTTTTGCCTTAGCCATTTGGTGCCTGCAGTCTGTACCTGGTTCACATGACTGGGTGTAGATGACAGTTCAGCTTTATGTATTCATCCTGGACAGCCACACACAGTATTGAGTGTATGTTTGCCTGGATGGGCTTCACTGTCAGGATGGGATGGAGTAGCATGACACAGCCCTACTTACACTTGAAAAGGCTGTGTCAATCCTCCACACAGAGAGCTGTATACCACCTGTAATTAGTCTAGAGCCAACATAGAGAAAGCAGGATACCTGGGGTCTTCAAAGGGAAACCTCTAGGAGATTCTCCTCCACTTTAAAGGGACAACTGGGTATAAATACTGAACTCCGACACCACCACCTCAGTACACTTCCAGACCTGTGAATACTCTGCCAGGAAGAAGGATTGCTGTGCTGCTGAAGGACTACCACTCTGCTGGACAGCAATTTGCTCGGATATTGCCTTGCTGTGCTGCTGCTTTGCTGTGCTGTCCTGCTGCCCTCCTGCTTGGGTGAGAAGGACTGGACCTACATCTCTTGAACCCAGAACCCCAGAGTAACTCCTAGAGCTAGTTGGCCGGCCTCCTGACTTGAGCCTCAGGGACAGAAATCTCCAACAACCTTGCACTAGGACACTACCATCCTTGAGTCTAGGCTGCCAACTGATGCCACCCCAATTTGGGACCCTTGGAAATGGGCTTAAGGTGCTTTGCCAGCCTCTTTGGACCCAGCGGATATGGTGCATAACCTCTGTTGGTGGCAAAACCATGACCCGAACCAATGTTATTTTTGATATTGCATGTATCAGAACCACCACAAAGACCTGCATCACATCACAGCCTGTCGCCACCTCGAGACTGGTGCTGTGCAATGCACTAATGACTTGTCTCTAAACTAATGCAATACTACTGCGGCAACAAATATAGCTAGAACAAATGCTTAAAACATAATAAATACTTACCCTACTTACATACAGTATGCCGAAGAACCATCAGTGCACCATAATATGTAAACCTTCCAAATTTCGCAAAAATCTGACAGACGGTTTTCGAGCTACACGAAATGCAAAAGTCCATGTAAAATGCATTTGATTTTATGCCTGTTTTGAGACCCTCTTTTTTACTTTGCACACCTTTGAGGAAACTCAGGGGCAGTAGGTCTGCAAAGTTGTGTGAACAGTCAGCAAATGTGTGCAAAGTTATTATGGGACAAAAATGTAAAAAAAAAATTAAAAAATCCCTATCTCTGATCCCCCTAACTATAACTACCACCACTCTGGAATATACATATATATATATATTCACTAAAAAAACCATAGGTTTCACACACGTTATAGTTAGGAATTAGCATTTAAAAAACCTTTGAAATTCACTTAAAAAAACATAGGTTTCACACATGTTATAGTTAGCTGGACATTTCACTCAAAAAAAAACAATGAAATTCCCCCGTTATAGTTAGTTCAGGCAACTATAACTCACGAGACCGCAATCCACTGCTGACGTCAGATATTACATCACTGTATTTAGACACTTATTTACCCATTTATTCTTCCATTTACCTTTAGCTATACATATATTACAAATATTTATTTTACAGAAAGACACATATGTCATCAGTGATGTAATATCTGACGTCATCAGCAGTGGATTGCGGTCGCGTGAGTTATAGTTGCCTGAACTAACTATAACGGGGGAATTTCATTGTTTTTTTTCGAGTGAAATGTCCAGCTAACTATAACATGTGTGAAATCTATGGTTTTTTAAGTGAATTTCAAAGGTTTTTTAAATGCTAATTTATGTATGTTTTTTTTTATGGCATTTTCACCGTGCGCACACAGTGCGCGCACGGTGCGCGAACCTTCGCGATTTAAAAAAAAAAATTAAAATGTTTTTTTCACCCTTGGGGGTCCTTCAGGGACCCCCTGACAAAGGCTAGGGGGTCAGAAACTCTCTACCCTGCCCCCTTTTCACGTTCTTATATGTTTTTTTTTTTAAAGGTTTTTCACCGTGCGCGCACGGTGCGCGCACCACGCGATTTTTTGAAAAAAAAAAAAGTTTTTTTCACCCTTGGGGGTCCTTCTGTGACCCCCTGACAAAGGCTAGGGGGTCAGGAACTATCTTCCCTGCCCCCTTTTCACGTTTTCCACCTTTTTTCCACCTTTCCTTTTCAGTGCGACAGACAAAATGGCGGCCGACACTTCCTGATTTCTTGAGGCTCAGTTGGCGTTAGAGTGCAACTCGCGAAAGGAAATCAAGCCGGAGCACGATGTTTAGGCGGTGTCCTTGCCGCCGAGATTGCACCACCCCAACCACACGGGGCCACGAGGGCCGGTATCCCCCAGCCCTCACTTGTGGGGCGACCAGCAGAGGATTGAGGAAGCCTACAACTGCCGAGGCTCAATTGTGAGCTTAATTCACCAGCAGAGCTATTTTTCGTAATTTTTAAAGGGGACGATTTCCCTTCCAGGACTGCATCTCCCAGCATACAATGCGTTGTCTCATTCAGAGCTGCCCATAGAGGGCGCGCTATAAATAAATGCAGAGCGGTAGATCTTGGACTTACGTTGTTTCCTGTCATCACTGGCCTCTGAGGAAGAATGTTTATTTGAAACGCGTCAGGCAGGAGTGATGTTTGGGCTGTGAAAGGAATCGGCAGATGGATGCTTCCGTACCTATCATGTGAGCGGTGGCTTGAGGCTCAGTTGGCGATAGAGTGCAACTCGCGAAAGGAAATCAAGCCGGAGCACGATGTTTAGGCGGTGTCCTTGCCGCCGAGATTGCACCACCCCCACCTCAAGGGACCACGAGGGCCGGTATCCCCCAGCCCTCACTTGTGGGGCGACCAACAGAGGATTGAGGAAGCCTACAACTGCCGAGGCTCAATTGTGAGCTTAATTCACCAGCAGAACTATTTTTCGTAATTTTTAAAGGGGACGATTTCCCTTCCAGGACTGCATCTCCCAGCATACAATGCGTTGTCTCATTCAGAGCTGCCCATAGAGGGCGCGCTATAAATAAATGCAGAGCGGTAGATCTTGGACTTACGTTGTTTCCTGTCATCACTGGCCTCTGAGGAAGAATGTTCATTTGAAATGCGTCAGGCAAGAGTGATGTCTGGGCTGTGAAAGGAATCGGCAGATGGATGCTTCAGTACCTATCATGTGAGCGGTGGCTTGAGGCTCAGTTGGCGTTAGAGTGCAACTCGCGAAAGGAAATCAAGCCAGAGCACGATGTTTAGGCGGTGTCCTTGCCGCCGAGATTGCACCACCCCAACCACACGGGGCCACGAGGGCCGGTATCCCCCAGCCCTCACTTGTGGGGCGACCAACAGAGGATTGAGGAAGCCTACAACTGCCGAGGCTCAATTGTGAGCTTAATTCACCAGCAGAACTATTTTTCGTAATTTTTAAAGGGGACGATTTCCCTTCCAGGACTGCATCTCCCAGCATACAATGCGTTGTCTCATTCAGAGCTGCCCATAGAGGGCGCGCTATAAATAAATGCAGAGCGGTAGATCTTGGACTTACGTTGTTTCCTGTCATCACTGGCCTCTGAGGAAGAATGTTTATTTGAAACGTGTCAGGCAAGAGTGATGTCTGGGCTGTGAAAGGAATCGGCAGATGGATGCTTCCGTACCTATCATGTGAGCGGTGGCTTGAGGCTCAGTTGGCGTTAGAGTGCAACTCGCGAAAGGAAATCAAGCCGGAGCACGATATATGTATATATATTAGAGAGAGAGAGAGAGAGAGAGAGAGAGAGAGAGAGAGAGAGAGAGAGAGAGAGAGAGAGAGAGAGAGAGAGAGAGAGAGAGAGGGGGCCATTGGGTCAGCTCTGTTCTGCATTGGTCTGTCTGAGTGTCATGTACACTTTACTACCATCCATGGCAGCGAACTGCATGAGATAATGCTTCGGTCCACATCAGCAATTTGCCCTCTCACCTTGTGAATTACACTATTTTTGGATCACATTCATAACCATCTGAAAATATTCAATAACTCTCCCCTGTCTCCAGTTACAGAGAAAGAAAGCAGCAAACAACTGCGGTGTTGTTGATTCTTTATTGTTATTCCACCACACAAACCATCATCTGTCTCCAATTTCGGAGAGATGGCAAATGCATTTCGGCGTTTCCGCCTTCTGCTGGACCATAGAGTCCTTGTGTTGAACCACTCCGTTTTAAATCTCCAGTGTTTGTCCCTCAACAGTGTAGATTTTACACACACACTCAAAATGTTATGACACAAAGTACATTGCCATATTTCTTTTTTACATTATCATTCCTAACTCTTAACATTTTCAGTAGGTTTTTCAATGTTAAAGTACACATGAACTATCAAATCCTTTTTCCATGCAGTGTAACGTACTTATGAAAAGCCTTTTCAAGTTGAAAAGACGATTACTCAAGACAGAAACCCATTTTCTAAAATTTTGCCTGTCTATGATAATTCTGGATTTTGAATTCTATCACTCAAACCAATATAGACAAAGATAATAATATAAAGTATATCAATTTCCAAATAGGAGACATATATTTGTCTATATCATAATAGGACGAGATAGAACAAGGTACATTTATGCTACTTTTCATATCATAGTGTTCTAAATGAAACTGTGTGCTAAAACATCAATCAAGGATGTAAAGTACAAATATTCCTTTAGTAAGAACAGTGTAATTTGTTACATTCTAGCATTCCTCAGCGTAATGAAGTATAACCATATCTAAAACACATTTTCTAAGTAAAGTACATGTCCACCTTAAAATTAGTGCACTTCAGTATCAGGACTGGTTGGCCAGTCCTTTAGTTTTTATTTTAATGTTTCTTTAGAGGATACTACTCCTATTCAGGCAGTGCTAGCTGGGTATATCATTGTTTTACCGTGCCAAGATGGCCAACACGTTGAAGCTAAATGTTGCAACTATGTTTGAAACTTAAAATAATGATAGATCATTTACAATACATTTGCAAGATGGACACCTGCTACTATGTTTATTTTTGCTGTTGCAGTCATATGCCTATCATGTTTGATGATAGCATGTTTTCTTTTTCTACTTGTATTCTTTTAATTTATCTTGTATAATTTGTTGAGTTTGTGTGTATTTTGTTGTAGTTGTGTCAAAGAATGAATGCAAAAATAAGTAAGTGGATGGATGAATGGATGTGTCACTGCAAGGTTAAGGGACAGACTGTACATATAATGACTGATTGAGTGCCTAAACCCAGGCCACAAATGACACTAAATGGATATTCATGCGCATACCAGGCCTATTGCCAATGTTTGCTATTAATAATTCTCCAAACTTTCTTCAACTGTTCTAGTGTCGGATGGAGTAAGTGTCAGGTCCTGGCCTCTTTAGCTAAGTGTAGCATTTTGAAATGGTTCAAGAGGAAGGGCCTTATTTAGAGTTTGTTGAATCGAATACTCCTTCCCAATGTGGTGGATATCCTCACTGCCACATTTCAAGTGCCATGGGCTATAATGAGGAATGGGGCATCCAGGATATTTGCGATAAATTATCCTATCCACCAAGCTCTAAATTAGGCTTATGTTCCTCACACTGGACACCCTCCTTTCTTTTCAGTTGCTTGCACTCTAGTCAATGAACTGAATATTGCAGAATTTGAATCTTGCAGAATTTGGTGGTCCACCGGCATAGCTTTTTATTGGCACTCTAAGGAGACCTTTAAACCTATCTTTGAAGAAAGTATACAGCTTAATGTTTATGTTGTGCTATCTTGCTACCATGTAAGTGTTTGAAACAAATATTATTCTGGACAACAATCAGAGTGGACCCTCAGCTGTATCAAGCCAATGAAAAAAAGAATCTGCGCAGGCAAGACCCCTTTAAATGAGGAGATTGAAACCTGCATTCGATATAGGCAACAATTTACAGAAATTTATATTGCATACAATGGGGCACTGCAAGCCTTGAAGATCTGTTTTTATAATGTCCATTGTCTACTTTGTAGTATCAATCCAAAACTGATGTCTTAGCAGGGATATCACCAAAGTCACAGCATCCCAGACATCAATAGAGAAGAGGAGTTCCATTTAATTCCATCCTGCGTTAAAGCCCACTAGTCTTCCAATCAAATCAAAATAAATCATGTGTTTCCGTCTAAGTATAATATTTTCAACAAATAGCTACAGTTTTCTCCTCTAATAGCCCTAGAGTAGTCTCATGGTATCTGTCTCTTCCCTGAGCAAGTAGAGCTGTGATTCCTGTACAATTGCAAATAGCAGCAGAGTAAGGGAGCACTATTGGTGTTTGCATAACTAAAGGACTATGGGGCATATTATCAACGGCCAGCGATAATTATCGCTGGCCGTTCTTAGTGTGAGAATAGTTATCGCCGGCTAGCGCTGATAATTGTTGCCATGCTAGCGCTGTATTAACAACGCATAGCGCAATGGCGATAATTATTCCAGCGAAAGCGTTGTTTTCCATGGAACATCGCTGGTTTTCCAACGATGTTCCATGGAAAACGTCGATAACCTTGCTGATACGACCCTGTGGTCGTATTGGCATATTTCACGTCCAATATAAAGTATAGGTAAGTCAGCATTTTTGCAGACGTTAGTTTTTGGCGAAAACCGCGGTTTTCGCCAAAAACGAACGTCTGCAAAAATGCCTGGGTTTCCTTGTAAATATTGTGATGTGCACATCAGCGATATTTACAAGGTTGTTCTGCCCAGTGATGCCCACTTTGCATCTTATTAGAGATGCAAAGGGAGGCGTCAGGTAAAAGGGTGCTAACATGCGTAATGCATGTTATCACCCTCTTGCTAATAGGGCGAAAACATTAGCTCCGCTTTTTTGGCTTTCAAAGCCAAAAAAGCAGAGATAAGGCCATTGATAATATGCCCCTATATTTGTGCGAATCAGTGTCATCCTTTCATAGGCAGAAGCATAGAAGACTATTATCCAAGTGGTGGCATGGTCAGTGAAGCTAAATTATTTTAATGTATTTAGGACATATGGCAATTCTACTGTTCCAGAAGCCTGTTTAAAGTGTTTAGGCCATCCAACTTAGAAACATAATGTACTAAATCTAAAATGGGCCAAAGATGGATTTTTTTGGAGCTCAGAAGGTAAACACTTACTAGGTATTTGTGTATTATATTGCATAATTACAATTGGACTCTGGGCATTCAAACAGCCAAGTCTAGTCCTGCTGAAGTCTGAATGCTATAGAAGCAAAATGTTAATGGCAGATGTCTGACTCAAAAATGGCCCTCAATCTACACTTTCATTACATATCCCTGAATACACCGTTAAACCACTAAAATTGGGACTATTCTTATTACACAATTTTGAGAAAATCACATTCATTGGCATATTTCATGAATTCAAATTTTGTTTTCTCAGAGTAAAAGTTAAAATACACTACTCAAATGAGCATTTTAGAAGTCCTTATCCATCTAATTGATGGCCATCTCGAACCAGCTCTTGGGATGCTTCCTTAAACATATGTACCCATTTCACTTCTGGCAACTGCATTGATACCCTTCCCTGGCTTCCCAGGTGACCTTCTTGCCATCCAGTGACAAAGTCTTGAGTAGCATTTGAACTATTTAAAGCTCTTAAATAAATAAATAACTCCAGCAAAACAATATGAGGAGAAGAGCATAAATAAATCTTTTCTTCAAAATGGCTATAGAAAAGCAAAATTGTGATGTATTTTAAATATTTTGTTTTCAAAAGCTTCCTAGGACATTAAATGTACCTTAAGAATTCTGTACTTTTTTGTCTGTATACAGTTGTACTTATATGAAAACTGTTCTAATGTAAAGCACTCTGCCATACTTTGGAGTCTAGTAGGTGTTATTTAAATACTGCAAATTAATGAACAATTAATAAATACATACATACATTTTTTACTTTTAACTATTGTAACAATGGTTTTGATAGTAACTTAACTCCACATTTCCAATATAATTATATGGTTATTTCACACAATAGTGGCTTGCAAGTAACTTAATTAATTGTTTCTGTATATTTAACATGTCTTTCTTCTTCTCTTACAGTTCTAGGAGAAAAACCATTCCCGACATATACATCTGTAACCTTGCGATCGCAGATCTGGTTCATATCATAGGAATGCCTTTTCTTATACATCAATGGGCACGCGGAGGAGAGTGGGTATTCGGCAGCCCTCTATGTACCATCATCACCTCATTAGACACATGCAATCAGTTTGCATGTAGTGCTATTATGACAGCAATGAGCCTGGACAGGTAAGCAAATACTCGTTTTCATCCAACAGGAAGACTGGTTCTACAAATATAGACGAAAAACATCACAGAATACCCATTGGGTTTTAAGAAGATAACAGTGAAACAACAGTCAGGATGAGATTAGAAACATGTCATAAGAAAAGTCATCAGTACAGTGGAAAAGAGTAGTACAACCTGACTCTTAACTTCACTATTATCCTTCAGTAGGAAATATGGCTGCTAGGTTAGCAACCCTGTCCCCGAGACCTAGAGTCCTAATCAATCAATCAATCAATCAAAGAATTTGTAAAGCACGCTACTTACCCGTGAGGGTCTCAAGGCGCTGGGGTGGGAGGGGGGGTGCCGCTACTGCTCGAATAGCCAGGTCTTGGAGTATTCAACAACATTGCATTGCGTTGAAATGTGTGGTGAGAACAATTGTTCCTGCTAGAGGCTGCCCTATCTCTGGCTTGGGTCTCTACAGCTTTATTCAGAAAGTCTTTCACTCTGCTTGGGGCCTCTTGCTAAATTTAAATCTGCCACCCCCCTGTACCTGTCTTAACGAGAAATGGGGAATAAATAATATAATGTCCCAAGCAAGTCTTTATTCAATAATGCTGTTTGACTGAATTTGGACTTACGAACATGGCAAAATCTGTATGGCAACAATGAAGGGTATCTTAAAGTGCCATAAATAACCTTTTTTGGCCTCGCAAAGTTATGTGGAAGGTAAGTTCCACCAACTATGGGAGTGATTTCTATGGGACCCAAGCTATTCCACCCCTCCGATCTAAACTCCATAGTGGGCTTGTTTCCAAGAAAAAAACATGTAGCAAGCTACTTTTCAATCCTTAGCATTTCAGTGTTATGAATTCATGCATTTTATTTGAGTTTGAAAGCTATATGAACTCAGAAGCATCAATCGTTTTGCTAACTTTATATGCAAACTCTTGCTTTGCCCGCTAGTCCTTTATACAAGATGAACCAACAGACAGGTGTGTGAAAAAATGCCAATCAGTAAAAACTATATAACTTACTCATGTGTATTTCTTTGTCCAGCTTACAAGTCCCACAGATTAATATTGGTTTGTTCCAATCTACACCAAAGAACAGTTAGAGATGTAAGGGCAGCACAATTCAATACACGGGATACACTGATCCCTAGATTTGTATAGGCATTCCCCTCATATATCTATAAAGTAAAGTTGATAACAGTCAAAACATTGAGGCATTTGAAAAATAGCTCTCCTTGAAAGTATTGAAAAAGGAGTTAGAACAAGGCGTGAGTCATCTAACTGCACAAGGCCCCTGCCCTGGTCTTTGTTTTTGACTGGATATATTATGACTAACTAACATCCAGGTATGATATTGTAAGTTTAGCGTCAGCTCACAAGTAAATTAACTGGTGGCAAAAAGCATTGGATGGGCCCTGGTCCTATTTAAGGTAGGGCATTGCAAGTATATTTTCATATATTTAAATTCTTGTGTGATCTTATCTGTATTGATTAACCGAACTGTAGACACTGTATTTTATGTATGTTTTGTATTCTAGATTTCTACAATATTTTAAGGGACTGACAATCCAAATGAATAATTTTTTGGCTCTGACAGTATTGCAATGTTTAACGGTATTAACATGCAGTAACACTAAATTAGACTACATAGAACAGCCAAGAAACGCACAGTGGCCCAATCACAAAGCCATTTTGGAGTACGTAATAGTACTCCTGTGGGTGTTTTCAAAATAACATCAAACAAATATCAGTGGCAAAACAATTACCCAAAAAAATTGAGAACACAAATATACATTTGATATATTTTGTATATAGAGTCCAAAATATCAACAACAATATTCTAGGATACAATGGGGCCGATTCCGATCCTGGATAAACCGGGTACGAACCGTCGGATGGAGCGTTTTCTCCGTCCGACTCGTACCCGGTCGAAAAACCTTACAAACATGCAAGTACGATTCGTACGCAAACACCATTTGCGTACGAATCGTAAAAAACACCGACTGAACAAAAAATACCCACAATTCCGATCCGGGACACCGTGGACGTGACGTCCGGACGGAGTCAGGCAGCGTTTCATGAACCAGCAAGTACGATTCGTACCGACGTCACTCCGCACGGACAATATTTTACGGGAGCCAAAAACTGTCGGGAAATCAGGACGACGCGCACAAGGAGCACCTGTACGCGACGGACAGCCATGGACCCAAACCTACGTGTCATCCCGGCCCTCATTGCAGTCCACCTGGTGTACAGGAACCGACGCAGACGCCACAGAAGGTCAGAACAACACCCAGGGTCAAAGGGGAGGGCAGGGGCAGGAAACATAACCCCCACCCAAGTACAAAATCAAACATGCCCTGTACATACCTGACCCCCAGGGCCTGGTCACTTTGGGGGTGGGGGTGTCTCCACCAAGGCCTGCGTCCGCCACAACGGAAGTCAACATGGACGCGAACCGGCATCACAACAATTGTGGTACGCACTGTACCCACGCCTCAAGAGCGTGGGTACGAGTCGTACCACGCCCACCCCTACGTCACCCCAACAATGGCGGTACGGCCCGTACCCATGCCTTAAGAGCGTGGGTACGGGTCGTACCACGCTCACCCCTACGTCACCCCAACAATGGCGGTACGGCCCGTACCCACGCTCCAAAGGCATGGGTACGGGCCGTACCGCCATTGTTGGGGCGACGAAGGGGTGGGCGTGGTACGACCCATACCCACGCTCTTAAGGCGTGGGTACGGGCCGTCCTGCCATTGTTGGGGTGACGTAGGGGTGTCCGTGGTATGACCCGTACCCACGCTCCTAAGGCGTGGGTACGGGCCGTACCGCCATTGTTGGGGTGACGTAGGGGTGGGCGTGGTACGACCCATACCCACGCTCTTAAGGCGTGGGTACGGGCCGTACCGCCATTGTTGGGGTGACGTAGGGGTGTCCGTGGTATGACCCGTACCCACGCTCTCAAGGCTTGGGTACGGGCTGTCCCGCCATTGTTGGGGTGACGTAGGGGTGGGCGTGGTACGACCCGTACCCACGCTCTTAAGGTGTGGGTACGGGCCGTCCCGCCATTGTTGGGGTGACGTAGGGGTGTCTGTGGTACGGCCCGTACCCACGCTCCAAAGGCATGGGTACGGGCCGTACCGCCATTGTTGGGGTGACGTAGGGGTGGGCGTGGTACGACCCGTACCCACGCTCTTAAGGCGTGGGTACAGGCCGTCCTGCCATTGTTGGGGTGACGTAGGGGTGTCCGTGGTACAACCCATACCCACGCTCCTAAGGCGTGGGTACGGGCCGTACCGCCATTGTTGGGGTGACGTAGGGGTGGGCGTGGTACGACCCGTACCCACGCTCTTAAGGCGTGGGTACGGGCCGTCCCGCCATTGTTGGGGTGACGTAGGGGTGTCCGTGGTACGACCCGTACCCACGCTCTCAAGGCTTGGGTACGGGCCGTCCCGCCATTGTTGGGGTGACGTAGGGGTGGGCGTGGTACGACCCGTACCCACGCTCTTAAGGTGTGGGTACGGGCCGTCCCGCCATTGTTGGGGTGACGTAGGGGTGTCTGTGGTACGACCCGTACCCACGCTCCTAAGGCGTGAGTACGGGGCGTACCGCCATTGTTGGGGTGACGTAGGGGTGGGCGTGGTATGACCCGTACCCACGCTCTTAAGGCGTGGGTACGGGCAGTACCGCCATTGTTGGGGTGATGTAGGGGTGTCCGTGGTACGACCCGTACCCACGCTCTCAAGGCTTGGGTACGGGCCATCCCGCCATTGTTGGGGTGCCGTAGGGGTACGGCCCATACCCACGCCTTAAGGGCGTGGGTACGGGTCGTACCACGGACACCCCTAAGTCACCCCAACAATGGCGGGACGGCCCGTACCCATGCCTTGAGAGCGTGGGTACGGGTCGTACCATGCCAGTCGACAGACACATAGGGGTGTGTGGCCATCAGCCCCAGCAGTGCCCAGACATAGGAGGGGTGGGTGCAGAGTCCCCCCAGCAGTGCCCAGACATAGGAGGGGTGGGTGCAGAGTCCCCCCAGCAGTGCCCAGACATAGGAGGGGTGTATGCCTATCACTCCTAGCAGTGCCCAGACATAGGAGGGGTGGGTGCCTATCACTCCCAGCAGTGCCCAGACATATGAGAGGTGGGTGCCTATCACTCCCAGCAGTGCCCAGACATAAGAGGGGTGGGTGCCTATCACTCCCAGCAGTGCCCAGACATAGGAGGGGTGGGTGCAGAGTCCCCCCAGCAGTGCCCAGACATAGGAGGGGTGGGTGCCTATCACACCCAGCAGTGCCCAGACATATGAGGGGTGGGTGCAGAGTCCCCCCAGCAGTGCCCAGACATAGGAGGGGTGGGTGCAGAGTCCCCCCAGCAGTGCCCAGACATAGGAGGGGTGGGTGCCTATCACTCCCAGCAGTGCCCAGACATATGAGGGGTGGGTGCAGAGTCCCCCCAGCAGTGCCCAGACATAGGAGGGGTGGGTGCCTATCACTCCCAGCAGTGCCCAGACATAGGAGGGGTGGGTGCCTATCACTCCCAGCAGTGCCCAGACATAGGAGGGGTGGGTACAGAGTCCCCCCAGCAGTGCCCAGACATAGGAGGGGTGGGTGCCTATCACACCCAGCAGTGCCCAGACATATGAGGGGTGGGTGCAGAGTCCCCCCAGCAGTGCCCAGACATAGGAGGGGTGGGTGCAGAGTCCCCCCAGCAGTGCCCAGACATGGGAGGGGTGGGTGCCTATCACTCCCAGCAGTGCCCAGACATAGGAGGGGTGGGTGCAGAGTCCCCCCAGCAGTGCCCAGATATAGGAGGGGTGGGTGCCTATCACTCCCAGCAGTGCCCAGACATATGAGGGGTGGGTGCAGAGTCCCCCCAGCAGTGCCCAGACATAGGAGGGGTGGGTGCAGAGTCCCCCCAGCAGTGCCCAGACATAGGAGGGGTGGGTGCCTATCACTCCCAGCAGTGCCCAGACATATGAGGGGTGGGTGCAGAGTCCCCCCAGCAGTGCCCAGACATAGGAGGGGTGGGTGCCTATCACTCCCAGCAGTGCCCAGACATAGGAGGGGTGGGTGCCTATCACACCCAGCAGTGCCCAGACATATGAGGGGTGGGTGCAGAGTCCCCCCAGCAGTGCCCAGACATAGGAGGGGTGGGTGCCTATCACTCCCAGCAGTGCCCAGACATATGAGGGGTGGGTGCAGAGTCCCCCAGCAGTGCCCAGACATAGGAGGGGTGGGTGCCTATCACTCCCAGCAGTGCCCAGACATAGGAGGGGTGTGTGCCTATCACTCCCAGCAGTGCCCAGACATAGGAGGGGTGGGTGCAGAGTCCCCCCAGCAGTGCCCAGGCATACGACACATGCATACCCACCCCTGGTGCTGGCAGCACAATACACACAATGAGAGCATGCAACAAGACTGTATACTCATGTGCCACCCTACTAAACTAAGAGACCCAAAGGGAACATACACTGTCACGCACATTCCAGGACTGATAGGAATGTACAGGTGCTGGGGCAGCCAACAAGTTGTTGCCTCCCATGGAAGGAAAAGGGTGGAGTACCCACAGATACAATGCCCACAATTGTCAGTCAGGTGACCAAAGAACCTGCAGAACACGTAACACATGTGTGCGAGGCTGGGAGTACACACATGCATAGGGCGTAAAAGGGAACATGTCCACATGAAGTCATGTCAATATACTCCATACACTAGTACAGTGACCACCAAGGATGCCACAAATGATGCAGGTGGAGACATTGCTGAGCAGGCATGGCCAAAGTTGAAGGGATCCATCACACATCCAGGATATGTAGACACAGCTCAGCACTACAATTGGGAAACAGCCTGCAGGGAAGATGTCAGGGTCCACAGAGGAAGGAATACACCTTGGGACAATATCACCATACAGTAAGAGCTCACGTGAGCAAAGATTATTTGCAGAGCCCTTGTGATGGCACACAGATACCAGGGTCCACCCCATGAGCAGCACACTACAACATTTCTCAGACACCTAACACATTATCACCACCCCAAATCATGGAGCAGCACCAGCAACAGCAAGTCCAGGAAAGCATAAGTGTGCAAAAGAAAAGCAAAAAGCTTTATTCAGCATTCAAAATGAATTGTTTTAAATGTCCACTATTTACAAGGCCCATGGGCCAGGCCATCAGCAAAGTCCTGGGGGGGACACATCGGGACATGTGTCCCCTAGCTTGCCTGCACAGTTCACATGTCCATTTCATCCACAGAAGGGGGGGCATCATGGGGGGGGAAGGACCAGGCACTGCAGGGACAGGAGGGGCAAGGGTAGGTGTTGTGGGTGCAGGGACGGATGACTCCACCACAGGGGGTGGGGCAGCGCCGAAGGTGGATTCCAGCACGGCGCTACACACTACTACCAGGTCGCCCAGCGTCTCCCCTGCACCCGAATGAACCACAGGCCCCAAGGAGGGGGGGGGTCAGAGGGATGGGTTGCAGCGCTCCCGGGGGGTGGTGTGGACAGGGGGGGGACTCTACACCCGCGGGCGGGCACTGCCTCCACCGCTTGCGGGGTGGTGCCACACTGGGGCTGAGGGACACAGTGGCCACCAAGGACTCATTTGGTGACAGTTGGGCAGGAGAGCTAAGGGGAGTGGTTTTGGAGGAAGTGGGTATTGAGGAATGTGGACTCCCACTCTGGCTGCCTGCCTGCTGTTTGCCCCCAGACCCAGTGGGTGTGCCTACTTCCCCCTGTGTGTGCGTGACTGGAGGAGTGTCCTTTGCCTTCCCTGGTGGTGTGCTGCCTGTGACTGGTGGGGTGCGTGCATGGGGACGTCTGGGTGTGCGTGGGACAGGCATGGGAGTAGGAAGTGTGGATGGTGCAGGGGTAGGGGGGACGGAGCGCTGCTGGAGATCCACTGCTGCAGTCAGTGAGGAGTCTATGGACTTCAGCAACATCCGTTGATCAGACATCGCTGCTGACATGCCCTCCATGTACGACAACATCTGTGTCAGCAGTCTGGTGCGCTCATGGAGGACAGTAAGCATCGATGCCTGACCAACCTGCAACTGCCGCTGAATGTCCACAGACTCGGCATTGACGACAGCAGGGGAAACAGGGGCAGGGGGTTCGGTGCCTGGCATGAAGGAGACCTGTTGGCGCCTAGCACGGTGGGAAGGGACCCGAGCAGGTGGGAGGCGGGTGATGGGAATGGAGGGGGCGGCGACAGATGGAGTGCTGCTCTCAGCTCTGGGAGCAGCGTCCGCCCTCTCAGGGAGCTCAGCCTCGGACCCGTCAGCGTCATAGTCGGTGGTGGGACTGGACAAGTCCTCCGCCGCACTCCCCTCCGCCTCCGTGCCACTCGCTGAGACAGACTCGCCAGCACTGGTGGCACCGCTGCTGGATCCCTCCTCAATTTCCGTGCCAGTGTCTCCCTCGGTTTCCCCCGAAGCTGCTGTGGGCAAGGTGAAGAGACAGGAAATAATCAGACACCTGTATACATATGACACATGATTCAAAACTACATAGGTCACAGTACATAGCATGAAAAGCAACATGAGTAACATCTACAATACTACGCACATATGTAGGCCCTGCACCACACAGTTGGTTGACCCACCATGCCAATAATGACGAAAATACATCTGCTCTACTTTCTGAATTCGACTCCATTGAACTCTCTCAACTGGTAAACAAACCGACTCACATAGCTGGCCACACTCTCGATGGACTTTTCACCAACAATAAACACATCTCATTAGGAAATATCCTTCCTTTAACATGGACTGACCATTTTGCAATTCTTTTTAACATTAACACTGAACATAAACCACATAATCAGACCACCTTTCCCTCGCCCGTCAACTTTAAAGCCTGGAACAGCATTTCCTCAGAAAATATTAAAGCACATCTGAAAGCTACGCATCAAGATCTCCCAGACAATCCTGAACACGCAGCCATGCTTTATACACAATGGCTTCGCCTAGCTTTTGACACACTTGTCCCAATAAAAAACACTTCCAAAAACAGGAAAACTCCATCCGCCCCCTGGTTTTCTGAGAAATTAAGGCTAGAAAGACAGAAATGTCGAAATCTGGAGCGCCACTGGCGCAGAAACTACGACAATATATCTAAAATTCAGTACAAGGAAGCACTCTCCAACTACAAAAAACTATTAATAACTGAAAAAAGTAAATTCTACATTAATCAAATCGAATCCTCTCAAGACTCCACGAAACATCTTTACAAAGTGGTTACCAAATTATCAGGTCTAGACACATCTCCGTCCTTAGCACCAACTCAAACCCTCTGTGATAATCTTGCCAGCTTTTTTCAAAACAAAGTCATGAACATTTATTCCAGTTTTTCTGCACAACCCACTATGTCCAACATTGATCCTTCTTCACACAATTGTTCAACATCTCAAAACAACAACCAGAACGTCTCTCCCTCCTTCTCAGAATTTAAAAAAATCACAATCGAACACATAACTGACCTTATCTCCAAATCCAAATCCGGATCTCCCAATGACCCTTGCCCACCTAATATAATAAAAATCATTCCAGAAATTATAGCCCCAGAATTGGCCAAAATTTGCAACTCCATGTTTGAAACAGGAATATACCCCTCCATCTGGAAAGAAACAGTAATCAGACCTCCCCTAAAAAAACCCAACCTTAACCCTTCTGACTGTTGCAATTACAGACCCATAGCAGGTCTCCCTTTTCCAGCAAAAATCATAGAAAAGGTGATGAACACTCAGTTGGCCGAATACATCGAAAACAACAACTGCTTAGATGAAACTCAATTCGGATTCAGGAAAGGACATGGAACAGAGACAGCTCTCATTAAAACAGCAGATGAAATACGAACAACTATGGATAAGGGTGGAGCTGCAGTCTTGGTGCTGCTGGATCTTTCAGCAGCATTTGATACGGTGGACCACTCAATCCTAATTAACCGTATCTCAGCCATTGGGATCAAAGACAGAGCCAAGGCTTTACTAACTTCCTTTCTAGCCAATCGATCACAACAAGTAAAATTGGGCACTTTTCTCTCTCCTCCCTTTTCCCAACCATGCGGTGTCCCCCAGGGCTCTTCACTAAGCCCGACGTTGTTTAATCTTTATGTCGCAGACCTTGCTAGAATCATAAAAGCTCACGACCTGCGACTTTCATCTTATGCTGACGACACCCAGATTGTTATAGAAATATATGAAAATGGAAACTCAATCGCAAACAATTTAAAAAAAGGAATGTTCACCATCTGCACTTGGATGTCAAAAAACTGTCTGAAACTAAACTCCGACAAAACTGAGGTGATGATTTTTGGAAAGCCATACCCCAGCTGGTCGACCTCTTGGTGGCCAGAGGAACTAGGCTCCCCCCCGGTTCCGGTCACTAAGGTCAAAAACCTTGGAGTTTTATTTGACGATAAGTTATCATTCATGCCACACGCCAATTATATCACCTCGTCCTCATTCTACACCATCAGAATGATAAAGAAGCTTCTACCCTTTCTTCCTCCTAGCGCAGGAAAAACTCTTGTTAGTACCCTTGTCATGTCTAAAATAGACTATTGTAATGGACTTTTTATTAATGCACAAGAAAAAGTCCTGCAAAAATTACAAATGGTACAGAATGCTGCAGCTAGGATTCTCTCAGGCACTCCCAAATTCAAACCTATCTCAGGAGTCATACGACAGCTTCACTGGCTACCCATCAAGAGCAGGACTAAATTTAAGGCATTATGTATAGCCTATAAATCAATCCACGGCTCAGGCCCCGAATTCCTTAAGAAAAGCTTTTGCCTGTACAGACCCAGCAGGACCTTACGTTCTAGCTCTAATCAGCTGCTAATGGTACCTAGAACCAAGAAAGCCACCTGGGGCGACAGGAGATTTGTCGTGGCTACATCCAAACTCTGGAACAAACTTCCGCTTCATATCAAAAGTTCCCCTACATTATTATCTTTTCGGAAAAACATAAAAACATGGCTTTTCCAATAATACTCTCCGTCTCTCCTGACTGTTTCGTTTAAGTTGTCCTATAGCCCCGAGACACCCCCGGGTAGTTGCACGCTCAATAAATTGCTTAAATAAATAAAATAAATAAATAAATGAGAAACAATAGAGAGTATGACACAACAGCAAATAACTTGATATCAAATTAGACAGAGGAGCAAGTCTCTGGGGACAGTCGAGTACAGCATCTGGACCACACACCGTAGCCAAAAAAGGGATGAGCAGGAAACATGTCTTGTAACTTTTGGCACATGCTACTTAGCAAATACATAAAACCCTGCCCAACATGACTGGGTCACTGCATGTTGAGTGTATGTCCAGACAATCATCACACACAGGGCAGACCTGGCAAGGACACATACGGTTTGGACATGTAGGCCTTTCCCGCACAAACCCCCCCTACCTGTGACAATGTGAGTGACACAGAGGAAGTACTTACACCTCTTACTCAGGGATTACTAAAATGCCCTTCAATAAGTCCTGAATGTACACGAACTAACCCTTGTGCGCCTGTCCACACATAAAATTGACAAACAACCATCATCAGATAGTTGTACCAAAACACACTGGCACCGGCCACTTTGAGTATGCACAAGCCAAAATGGGTCACCCTGTACAGTGGACACATGTAGCACACTTTACGTATATACACATTAGGCCAGGGTACAATGCCACAGAGCCCAACCTATGCTGAAGACACAGTGAATGTCCACATTGTTGGATGACACACATGATACCTAGGAAAAGGTGTCCCAGGGGACTGTAGTGGCCACACACCTCCATGGTCCCGGATGGATATGACTGCAACAGAAGCAAACGTCCCTGCACTATGCATATCTCCCACTCATGCACATCATGTCTGAGGCCACAACATTGGTCATGCATGCTGTAAGGCAGTACACTTTTCAGACACACTCCTATGTCGGGACTCAGCAGCAGGGCCACCTAACATGGACCCCGCAATGACTGAAATGGCCAGGGCACAGGCAAGCTCACAACACATGTCACAGACCAATCCCACACATGATGCTGCAAGCATTGGGCACTTGGATTGACTGCCAGCCTAGATAACCTTGTGCAAGAGTGACTACCCACAGACCCGGGAACACATGTCAAGGAGGGGAAGGGAGGAAGAACAGCAGGGGTTGACTTAGTGGAACAGGATATGCACTGCACATATAAACCCTGGCAGTGTATCCATGCGACTGGGCACTTCCAAAAGCTGGTGACACACAACAAACACACATGTACCTACCCCCTTCCTGCTGCTGCTTCTCCGCTAAGCGCCTTTCCAAGTCAGGGAAGACCACCGCCAGGACACGCTTCATCTGGTGGGTCAGACGCCGGCGCCCACGGCTCTTATGGCTCTCTGGTGAGTCCCCCAGCAGGACCCAGGTGATCCTCCTCGTCCAGCACCGGATATCCTGCCAGCGTTTCCTCACCTGGGCCAGGCGCCGCTTCTGACCCTCCACCGTCCTCATGGCACTGACGGCTTCCCTCCAAATCACCCCCTTGGCATAGGTGCCTACCTGTGAGGATGAGAAAGTGAGACCACTTAAATATACATGCAACATGTCACAGAGACAGACATTAGAACAATTTGGCTGGTTTGAAGAGGGCATGGTATGCAGCAGAGTCATTGCACCTTTGTCATAGGGACATTCTCCTCTGGGGAAGGCAAAATGCACTACGTGGCATTGAAAGTACACAGGTGGAATGAGGGGTGCGACACAAACAATGATCATGGCTCAAACTGTGCATCACAAGCTACACCACGATTATGTACAGCACCTCAAAGCAGTCACATGCCCCAGGCCACTGACGCAACATCAGCAGGGTACACAGACACACACAGGCACAGGACAATCACCTGCCATTGGCAACTTCGGGTACACACATCACTCTGCACATGTGCCACTAGACTGGGGGGTGTCACAGGTGTGGGGCATGCTCAGCACATCAGACACACAGCACTGCTCCCTGCTCACATCAGATGGGTAGGGTATATGCATCCCTCATGCAGCTGGGGTGCAACACTCCACATAGACACTCACCCACATGACAGGGGACTTACACACACACCAATGTCCAGGGGACGAACACATCATTTGGACACTCTCAGCACAGGTACACTCAACTCACACACATCTGGGGGGACAGTCACACGTCACACTGGGGGGACCACAGAATCACATCAGGACTGTAGAAACAACATTCCCAAGAGGATTAGCCAGGCTGAATGTGGCATGCACCATGCAGTGATTGTCACAGTAAGCACTATGCAAGTGAGGAGTGCAGACATGCACTACAGCATGCTCTGCATGGGAGACATGAGGCATTCCCCCCCCTGGGACCCACTCTAAAGAACATTGCATGTCTGTCACACCTGGACACAATGCCAGAAGTGACAGTCACAAAAAAGGGGCACAGTCTAAGCTAATGGAGTCACCACTCACCTGCACCCCTGGTCTCCCATACAGACTGGGGTACTGTGGGAGGATCACATCCAGCAGGGCCTGGTTCTCCTCCTGGGTGAATGGCTGTGCCCTCTCCACAGACCTGGACATGGTGCCAGAGGTATCATGAGCAGCAGCAGCAGTGGTGTGGAATGAAAGGTTGTGCAGACAAGTGCTCTCTCATGGGGCCTGGCTGCCTTATATTTGCCTTGCTGGGCTGTTACATTTACAGGAGTACAGAGTGATTGGTCAATCTCATTTTCATCCTAAGTTTCCTCCAATCCCTTTAAACCTACCCCAGTGGGTGCCTTTGCATGTTTAAAAAAATGAGCATGATGTCAAGTCAACAACCACTTTGCAACTTTGTATATTGTCTCCAACCGACTTCTGCTGGCCACCTGATGAAAAAATGTGAACTTCAAACTGGGTCTCCATGACAACCAGCATGCATTTTGGCCCTTATACTTGTCCCTCATGTGTCTCCTATGTAATTTCACTATACACACACAGGTACGGTGCGTTCCACGCCCCTAGGTCACCACTACTCCAGTGATACGGTCCGTACAGGCGTCTGTAGGGTCCGTATCACTATGGTTGTGTCGCCGTATGCATACGCCATAGTGATACGGTCCGTACACGCGTGTGTAGGGGCCGTATCACTATGGTTGTGTCGCCGTAGGCGTACGTCCTGGTGATATGGTCCGTCCACGCGTGCGTAGGGGCCGTATCACTATGGTTGTGTCGCCGTAGGCGTACACCATAGTGATACGGTCCGTACACGCGTGTGTAGGGGCTGTATCACTATGGTTGTGTCGCCGTGGGCGTACGCCATGGTGATACGGTCCGTCCACGCGTGTGTAGGGGCCGTATCACTATGGTTGTGTCCCCGTACGCATATGCCATAGTGATACGGTCCGTACACGCGTGTGTAGGGGCTGTATCACTATGGTTGTGTCGCCGTGGGCGTACGCCATGGTGATACGGTCCGTCCACGCGTGTGTACGGACCGTATCACCATGGTGTACGCCTACGGTGACACAACCATATTGATACGGCCCCCACACACGCGTGTACAGACCGTATCACCATGGCGTACGCCTACGGCGACACAACCATAGTGATACGGCCCCTACACACGTGTGGATGGACCGTATCACTATGGCGTATGCCTACGGCGACACATCCATAGTGATACGGCCCCTACACACGCGTGTACGGACCGTATCACTATGGCGTATGCGTACGGCGACACAACCATAGTGATACAGCCCCTACACACGCATGTACGGACTGTATCACCATGGCGTACGCCTACGGCGACACAACCATAGTGATATGGCCCCTACACACGCATGGACGGACCGTATCACTATGGCGTACGCGTACGGCGACACAACCATAGTGATATGGCCCCTGCACACGTGTGTACGGACCGTATCACTATGGCGTACGCATACGGTGACACAACCATAGTGATACGGCCCCTACACACGCGTGTACGGACCGTATCACCATGGCGTACGCCTACGGCGACACAACCATAGTGATAAGGACCCTACACACACCCTCAGAGCGTGTGTACGGTGCATTTCACACCTTACACTGGTGACAGGCAGCACACAGAAAGGAATTGAGCTGTCATACTTGGCCGAGGCTGGACATCAAGTCATTGTCAGTGCAGTCCTACATGTCTTGGGCCTATGTGTGTCAGGCTGTGATGTGGCACAAATCTCCTCATGTTTGAACCCAGTAGATGTGTGATGAGCTGTGTACACATGTCATGTGTCAAGCTGCACTATGTGCCACACATCCCCTTCACACCTTTGACATGTGTGCATGTAGTACAGACTTGTTGAGCACTGCGTCACTGGCATGGCACAGTCGCCAACACCCGCAACTGTCCCCTGATGCCTGGTACACGGATAATAACAGCTGACATGTGACTACCGGCTTTGCACGATGTGAGTATGTCATGTGTGTGTCATGTGTTCCCATAAGCTTGCTGTTGGTGTACCGTCCAATGCATCTGCAGTTGCTGCATCCAACATGTGCATGTGTGTGGATGGGCATGGCACACTATTATGCACACCAGGACACATGTGGAATCAGACGTAACATGTGTATGTATGCATCGAACATGGACTTGCGAGACAAGGACATATCTGCGTAGTATCAATGTATGTGTGATCAGTTTTGACATGTACCCCTTCATGGCAAGGTGTGTGGTCTGTCCTTTTTTAAGGGACATGCCTCTAGTGTTCCGCAACCTGTCTGTATGATATACATCCTTCTCCTGCACACATGTGGATGTCTGTCACTCCTGTAATGCGTCTGCCTGTTCACTTACACTGGCCCACAGCTAGTCTCATGCCATGTCATGTTGAGCATGTGAATCCACGTTTGTAGATGGCCCTTGGTAGGAGTGTCAAGAGCGGAAGACAAAGCCAGCCTTGCCAAAAGAAGTCATGGGTGGATGACTCTTCAATCCTATGCCTTGCTAATCCCACAGCCGTACCTTACTACATTGTTTAGTGCTCGGACGAAACTAAGTTTTTTAAAACTGAGACTGGGAGTCATTAATCTGTTGACACACCGGCCAAAATGGAAAAGAGAACATGGAAAAGTACAGTGCCGACTTTGTGGGTCCCCCAAAGAAGACATTACACACATCATATGCCTGTGTCCTCTACTACTGACAGAGAGACGGGCTTTACTCAAGCATCACTGGAATAGAAACATGATTAGAAGCTGTAGAGCAGCAGTCTTGGCGTGTTTTGATCCTAGGAACACTAAACTAAATTGTGCCCTAGTAAGATTTATGGAGTGTGCTGCAAAAAAACATACTGAGCTGTCCAGAGTCTGCGACCCCCCATTGGAATAATGCTGCCAAATCCTCACTTGCTGCTTCCGGCTCCTTTGAATATGACTTTTTAAACTGAAGTTTTATTGTTATTATCCATACATATCAACTTTTTAATGAAATCATCGTCTTAAACTAACCTTGAATTTTAAATGTTTGTATTTGCAATGGTTTATTTTTTAATCACGCAATAAAGTTTATTATTATTATTATTACTAAAAAAAAAAAAAAAGAGTGTCACCTGCCTGGCATACGTGTCCAGGATATATTGCACAGACCTGACTCTGCATGTAGCATATGTGTATTGGCTGTTCAACATGTGCTCAGTACATTGACAGTGTTGTTGTACTGTACTCACTCTTCGTTGTCCCTTCCAAATTACTGCAGGGCTCCGCCTCTCCCCCGACCAATCCCAGACTTGGCTGCCCTGAGGGAACGTGACTGTATATGCCGCTACCGCTTCACCCAACGGTTGATTCTGAACTTGACAGCAAGGCTGGCACCACACCTCCAACCGCTACACAGGTATCCTACTGCACTGACACCCAAGATGAAGGTGATGGCAGCCCTACATTTCTTTGCCACGGGTACGTTCCAACATACCATTGCTCATGTTGGTGGCATGTCCCAGACCATGTTCAGCCGTGTCCTGCATGATTTTTTAGAGGCCATGTTGGTTCACCTGGATGAGTTTATACATTTCCCAACTCCTGAGCAGTTGACAGGTGTCAAGGGTGAGTTCTATGCCCTGGGAGGGATGCCCCATGTCATTGGGTCTATTGATGGGACACATGTGGCTTTGGTACCACCACAGGCACAGGAGGTAGTCTATAGGAACAGGAAACATTACCACTCCATTAATGCCCTTGTGGTGTGTCTTGCTAACATGGTGCTTTCCCATGTCTGTGCTCGTTTTCCAGGATCAGCACACGATGCCTACATCATGAGGCGTAGCAGGGTGCCTGAAATGATGCTGCAGCTGCGCAACGAACGAGCATGCCTTGTTGGTGGGTATACTCTGTTACTCCTGTATTTAGCGTCATCTTTCTGTCTTACTGCCTCTCCTGAGCCACTTCTGTCCATGATGTTTCCATGTAGGGGACTCTGGCTATCCCAACATGCCATGGCTGATCACACCTCTCCGCAACCCCAGAACGGCTGCCGATCACCGGTACAACAACGCCCATGGGCAGACCAGGCGAGTGATAGAGAGGACCTTTGGCCTCCTGAAGAGCTGCTTCCGGTGCCTCGACAAGACCGGCGGCGCACTCCCATATGTACCGGTGAAGGTCTGCAAAATCTTCCTCGTGTGCTGCATGCTGCACAACATGGCAGTGAAGAAAGCTGTGCCACTCATCCTGGATCCGGATGAGCAGGAACATTCACCCGTGGAGGACGAGGGGCTTGGTGACGAGGCAAGTGATGTAAAGGAGGAGGAGGAAGAGGACATCCGGAGTCGGCTCATACGCAACTTCTTTGCTTAGCGGTGAGTTGCAGTGTCTGAGTGTGCACGCATTGAGCCTTGTGTGGCATGTGTTGCAATGTGTGGGTCCATCTGCATGTCTGGCAAGTGAGTCAGAGGTGTTTATGGATGTGTCACTCGAGTGATGGTGTAATAACAGTATGTCTTACCTGAGACACTATTTTCACCTAGCATGTTGACAACCTTATACGTGTCGAGTACATGCCCATGCATGCGGATGTGCTTCTTTTGGCTCACTTCTTGTGTGTCTCTCATCCCCAGGTATTTGCGCATGCTGTCTGCTGGTGGCATTGTTGTGCTCCTGCTATTCCTTATGAATACAGCAACGTGTGCTGAATCAGCGTAGCATGCACGGACATGTCGAAGAATCACCTTAGGGTAAGGGATGCACCAAGGCTTTTTGGGTGTGCTATGTGTTTGGAATGTGTGTGCACTGCTCCTGTTCATGTTTGGTTACTTAGCATACATGTAGAGTCACCATGGGTCACATGACATGGAGCTGGATTCACCTGAATTGATAGTCACACTTGGTGACAGTCATCTGTAATGTGATTGTGGATTGTGATGAAGGCATCAATGTGTGTAACACTGCCCTCGGAAACATACGGGATGCACCGGGTTGACATAGTGTGGGACATCCCCATTAGTGGTTCAATGGTGAATTGCAGCCTCTCCGTGAGCAGCACGGGGTGTTTGCCTCAAACCTGTCACTTGTGTGCCAGTTCTATGGGTTTCCTGCATCTGTGGTGCAAAGGGAGGTGCCAGTGTAGGTTCCACATGTTCATCCACATGACCTGTGCATCTGTTAATATAGATGCATTTGCCTTCCGGCAAACATGACTAATAAAGGTGTCCCTCAGCCTCCAAGGTGCCTCATCTCTGTCAATGCAGGTCTCTTGCCACTGTGCATGCGGCATGTCTGGCATAGTTGTCACAGATTGTGCATATGAGTCTATGTGTAGAGTAGCAAGATGCAAGCTGTTTGTCAGGGATTATGATATGTATTGTGCATGATGTACATTGCTGTGTAGGTATTTTGCCATCTCAGTCCCCACAACGGCCACTTTGCTGCATGTGCATCCATTGTCTGTGTGTGTGCCATGTTGAACCAGACACTCCTCCCTTCTCATACACCTTTTGCAGTAGTCCTTTCTGACATGCTTGTGTTAGTGTGCAACTTGTGGCATGGTTTCCAGGACATGGCGCCTGCTGCTGCAGGCCCTGCAGCAAGGGCACACAGAGTTTCTAGATTTGCCCTCACACACACGCCTCTAAGACGCACCCCCCCTTCCTCCCTCCACCCATTCATTTTGGTGTAATCTGCTTGTGTGTGACACAGTTGCGGTGGCAAAGGCTGGACCGTCTGCACATGCTACGTGCACATTGCACGTGCCTCATGTCCTTGCATGTGCCACATCACGCTACACCATGATGTTGAGGCCACCCACCAAGCAATGTCCATCCAATACATCTGTTGCATGCACCCAGACATGCACTCATCGCCCACACAACACCTTTGCATAATGAGTGTGCAACTCCAGCTGCCTACACAGCGCTGGCACGCCTTCCAGGCCCTGTCACACCAACCCGGTCATGTCCCTCCTACTCCCCACCGGCTCTGTACCCCAACATGGCCATGTGAGTGGTACTCCAGGCCTCTGCATGTAGTATGGTGTCGTTGTGGGACGCATGGCACAGGTATCATGTCTCAGCGTGTCAGTCTACAATGTGTCCAGGATACCCCTCTACACCATGACATGCGCACTGCATCTCAGCATCATCTGGTGTCCCATTGACAGGCAGGTGCTCCTCACCCTCCCCAAAGACGCAGTCCTTGCCAGTTCCCATATTGAATAATGCATGGTATCCATTGGCAGATGGCTGCACGTTGGCCACCTGATGCTGGACCTGTACACGACTAAGGTGTTCATCTGCGGATTGTCCCCTTACAGCTGGGTCAACTGCTTGTGTCCCACCCGCAAGGGCCCTGCACAGGCACGCAGTGTCCACGCACACGAGCTGGTGTGCATCATAGAATGGCTGCTCACATGTGATATGCTGATCACCGGCATCTGTACCTCAGGCCTCAGAACACTGTGCATTATGCACACGGTCCACTGTTCGATCCACCTCAAGGCAAGACAGACCATCCCCCAGGTCAACTTTGACATCCATGTCCAATCCTACCCTGCACTCTTGGGAGAAGTACCTTCCAACTCCCATGACACTTGTCCACATCCAGGGTGCATCTGCACAGCTCTGCTTCAACATCTGGCAACCCAGCCACATCACCGTCCAACAGGGATAGCGGCAATGGATCACTGTCATCTGCATGATGACCTTCACAATCCACGGCCACACTCAGGATGCAGCCCACGACCACGCCCCCAACATAACCATGTGGCACTGTCATCCAAGACCCCATTGTGCCATCTCCATGCATCCAACCTTGGCCTGGCCACCATTCTCCACATCCACCTGACTCCTGCTTGCAGGACATAGTTCTCCCACCTGGCTACACATACCTGGGACTCCCACCCCAGGACACTCCACATGATCCCTGACCTCTGCGCATGACTGTTGCTCTTCGAAATAGGTCTGTCCGCACAGTTGTGCAGGCACCCCCTCAGCTGGTTGGGCCCATCACGGGTGAGTATGGTGCTCCATGTCTGTATTGGATGATACATTGTGACCCATGTGTGTCCTGTGCTAGACTCAGACCCCAGGGTATGCATGGTTGGAGTTACTTCAAAACTCAGCCATGGTTTGACTTGCCAACACACACATGTAATGGAATAATGCTAAATGATGGCATCATCTCGTGATTTCTAATATATTTATTGGTGGTGGGGTACGTGTTTGGGGGGATGCAATTAGGTGCTGTACCGGGGGTATAGAATCCAAAGTTCACAGGGGGAGATGGTATCCTTGCCATTGGAAGTCATCAGAGTCCATGCCACAGTCTTTGTTAACATTGGCCAGACAGTGACCCGCAAGTCCATGTGACAGAGAATGTCATTTGATGAGGTGCTGCTGTTGCACCAGAGGGCCAGGTGCCAGGCCAGGTGACCTGGGAGATGGTGATGGTCCGCTGACTCTCACGGTCTTTTACGTGGACGACCCACTTTCCTCCGGGGACCCTCAGATACAGGCCTTGATGATGCTAGGGACGCTCCGTCAGATGAATCCTCCTCCTCCTCCTCCCTCCCTGTCTCTGGTGCTGGTCCATGCCTGGTGGCACAGGGAGGGTTTGCCAGGCTTTGGGCGATCTGACGGAGTGATTGGCTCACGTCCCTGTGCACCGCCAGGAGCTCTGCCAGTCTTGCATCCATCCGTCCTTGGTGTTGTTGATGACTGGCATGATGCTCGACCTGCAGGTTCTTAATCTCATCGAGGGTCCCCTGCATCTCGGAGAGTTTCGACACGACCTGGTCCATGCCTCTGGTGTCACGCCGGTATGTGTCCAGGATGTTGCGGACGTGTGACATAACCGGTTCCTCAGCTGGCTGGTCAGGCTCACGCCTCCGCTGTCCTCCACTCCCACTACCCCTGCCCACTTGAGCCTGGCCTGCCCTTGTGGGCACGTCGGGTCTCCGGGACCCCTGAGGGATGGCATTTGCGGGGTCGCCTGCCTCCTCCTGGGTGCCCAGGGTCCCTCGTCCCTCCTGGTCAGATTGGCTGCGTTGTGTGCGAGCAGGGCTCCTGTGTGTATCCTGGGATGTGGCAGAAATGGGGGTGGTGGTTGGCACAGTTGTACCTGATGTAGGTGCTGCAGGTGCTTGGGCACCAGAGGGGCCAGGTTGGTCGGGGTCATCCACGGTGTGGTGAGAGTCGTCGCTGCCAGTGGGATCATCGTCACGCCGAGCCTTGTCCTGTGTGTCTCCCCCCCCAGTGTTGGGGGGGATCGACGATGTTGCCCTGTGTGTGAGAGAGAGACAATGTTAATGGTGTTACATGCGTCATCCATGTTTCATGCATTTTCAAGTTGGCACAGTTGCTCTGGGTAGTTGGATATGTCTAGCATTCCTCTCACAGTGCACTTGTGGATGGGTATGTTGCGGGGGTCAGATTGATATGTACTCCTGGTTATTTGGTCTGTCTAATGAGTGTTGGGATGGTTATTTGGCTATGGATTGGTCTTGTTGTGTCACATATCCATTGTGGGAGTGCCAATTTGCGTTGGCTGCCCCGGGGGTGTGTGCTTGTGTGAGGGGGGGTGTGTGACCGGGCATGCTGTTGGGTGTGGTGTGATTTGTAATTGGGTCTACCAGGTGATGTGTCTATCCCCTCATGGTGCCTGCTGGCATGACAGTGAATGTGAGTTCCTGTGGTAGGTAGGTGGCATGTGGAGTTGGTGTTTGAGTGTACAGTGGTCACAGGTTTGCCTTGTGCTGTCTACAGCAGGGCCAAGTGTCATCTACCTTGTCTGTACTTGGCAAGTCCCTGTGCATTGTGCATGGTGCATGGGTATGTCCCTTGGCCACAGCTGTCAACACTTTTCCTATGTGTGACACACTCTTTGTTGTTGCATCAGTTTTGAACGCAGGGAGCAGTGTAGCAAGCGTGCGTAGCGAGCGCTGCAGAACCAACTTACGTGTTGCACTGTACGCGGCCAAATGTTGCTTTGTCATGTCTATTGGAGAATGCAGGTAGGAAACTTATGCATTTGTGACTGGGTTCTAACAAACACAGTGAGTGGGTATACTGGGTGTGAGGTTAGGTTTGTCCCTGCAGCGAGGATGCACAGTTTGACACATGGGCCAGTGCTTTCCAAACGAATGAGGGGTGTTTCACGCACTGCCAGACCTTGTCAATATGCACACAGTCCACCTGCTGATGTGCGGACATGCCCACACCACCCAAGGGTGATTTTGTCTCCTTCTGTCTCTCTCTCTCCCTCCCTCTGTCACCCTCCTCCCTCCCTCTGTCTGTCTCCCTCTGTCTCCCTCTGTCTCCCTCCCTCTCTCTCCCTCTCCCTCCCTCTCTCTCCCTCTCCCTCCGTCTGTCTGTCACCCTCTATCGCCCTCTGTCGCCCTCTGTCTCCCTCCCTCTCTCTCCCTCCCCCTCCCTCTGTCTGTCACCCTCTGTCGCCCTCTGTCGCCCTCTGTCGCCCTCTGTCTCCCTCCCTCTCCCTCTCCCTCCGTCTGTCTGTCACCCTCTGTCACCTCAGCCCAGCTTCCTGGGCACACACACTTTGCAGGTCTTTCAAAGGCCATTGGCTTGTTCATGTGGCTTTGTATAGAATCTCCCGGCCCCCATTGGGCAGAGTGTCTCTGAGTCTGCGCTGCAGCGGCAGTGTGTGCTGACACTCTTTCACAGTGTTGCCTCTTCATTAACTGCTGTCATGTGCGAATTGGGCCTTCATACCGATGTCATCCTGCGACGCGGCCGCCATTTGCAGGCGATACAGTACAGTGTTGGGACACACTGTTTGTATAGCTCTGCCCTAGGCCATATGGCTGAGAGCACTGGTGTCTGCTTATGAGTTGCACAATGTGATTTTGGAGGCCCCCCCTCCCGGCATCACGGACATCCTGTCTTGTGTTGGTGTTTTGTGTGGCCTGTGACTTGGCATGGCCTTGCTTGGTGCATGGGGCATGGAGCCGATAGTGGCATGTGCGTGTTGTTGGAATGTGGTTGCGTCCGGTGATGGCTTTAGGGTAGTTGCGTGCATTATCGGGAGTTGGGTTGTGGATGCGGTTCCCCCCATGTGGGGTGAATTGTTTGTGTACTCACCAGGCTCGGCGAGTCCTTCTAGGCCGTGTACTCCCACCGGCGGCAGCGTGCGCATCACCTTCTCCTCCCAGGGATGGTATTGTACCGGTCTGCGGGGCGGCCCACCTCCAGTGATGTTCCCCTGGTTGTGTTCATCGGTCATTTTGGGGTGGACCCTCCTCCGCAGATCGTACCACCTGGCTTGACATTCATGCCTGGTCCTTCGGATGAGCGCAACAGCATTCACCCTGTCGATGATCCTCTGCCACATGGCAGATTTTTCTGAGACGCTGGTCTGTCTGACCAATGTTCCAAAGAGCTGTGGCTCGACTCTGATGATTTCGTTGACAAGGATCTCCAGCTCCGCTGTTGAGAACTTTGGATTCCTGTCTGTGGACATGGTGTGGGGTGTGGGTGTGAATGGTTGTGGGTGTGTGGTTGTGGTTGTGAAGGTGTGTGTGTGAATGTGATGAGGGGGTGCTTGTGAAGGTGGTTGTGTGAAGGTGTGCAAGTGTAAGGTGTAGTAAAGGTTCAAGTCTGGTGCTGTGGGTTGTCTGTGGGGTCTGGCAGCAGTGGGTCTGTTGCAAAGGCTCATGGTTTGTGTGTGTGGGCCCTTTTTATTGGTCCATTTGTGGGTGTGGCTGTGTTTGAATTGTGGGAGGGTATGTTATAAGGGGTGGTTGTGTTTTGGGCCTCTGTTTACCTTTTGCTATGGCTTGGTACGACTCGTACATGTGCACGGCTGGGTGAGGGTGCTGGTGTAGGGGCCTCGGGTAGGGTGCGTACAGGCACGGGCAGGGTGTGGGGGACTGGGGGTACATGCCATACATACGTGAACCCAGGGTACGATGTGTACATGGGGGGCTGGGGGTACGGCACCTTCAAACAGCCTCGCGGTAAAAGTTGCTACCGGAAGACGCATTAAATGCGCATGCATTGTCCCGCGATGAAGTTTCACAATGTAACCATGATGGATGCTGGGTACTGTAGTCTTCGAATATTTTCGCAATTACGGAAACTCACAGACTTTTTTTAGTGGAGAGTCGACAGTCCAATTTTATATGTTTGCATAGAAGCGTCATTAATTTGGATGTTCTGGGCGGTGTACTTCATCAAAGATGACACTTTAAAGAAAGATGAAAAGGACGAAACATTAAATTGTCAGGGATACACCTGCTGTAATAGATCTCTATGAGTGCTCATAATTTATAGATTTCAGATAGCTCATTCAAACCCTTGATTGCAGTATTGAATTTTACAATGAGCATCGCTTCACGTTGGATTAATTTTAAATCCATATTGCCTCCTCCCGGGTCTTGCTCAATTTTCGAGATAATTGTCCACTGAATATCCCTTTCTGTGTGGGCTTTTGATTTCCAATGATTGACCAATGATGCTGTTTTGACATTGCGTTTGGTCCTGGACTTATGTTGAGAAATTCTCTGCCGGACTTCCTGATTAGTTTTACCAATGTACAACATTGGACACGGGCACAGTATGCCATACACTACAAATTTCGACTTGCAGTTAGTGAATGTGTCATGTTTCCAGTGAATACCATTGAAAATGAACACTGTTCCTTCAATGGTTTGTTCACAGCAGACACAAGTGCCACATTTTTTATGACCCTTAATGGGCGACAGACCCATAAGTTCTCTTATAGATGGTTTAGATGGTCTTTGTAGTGCAGCACGAACCACATGATTTGAAAGGCTTATCTCTTTTTTGAAAGCAAACAATGGGGAATTTTTTAGCAAAGTATTGGTCAAGATCTTTGATCAAATGCCAATTTTTGTGTATCACTTTCTTTTGTTGATTTAAATTTGGACAGAAGGTTGTAACAAAAATCTGTCTTTGTCTTACTGTGTTTTCTTTCTTAGAGATTAGGGTATCTCCAGGCTCTCTTCATTGCTGATTTGACAAGTTTTTTGGGGTAACCACTATCCAAGAGCCGATTTAATAGATTGTTAGCATGTAGAGTGTATTTGTCCGTATAAAACAATTGCGCCATATTCTTAGGAATTGCCCGTAGGGCAAATTCTCTCTTAGGCTTCTAGGATGGTTACTGACAAACTTCTCCTCATACATGGCCATGAAAAGGACTGCCAATTCTGGAGCGAAAGTAATCTTACTTTTACCGGATCAAAGGAGTGGCAATGGGCTGTCCCTTCGCTCCAGAATTGGTGTCTCATTCAGCGCTATCTCCTCGAGACTCCACTTGTTGAACTTCAGGGTATATTAGGGCATGTGTGCCAAGTGCTCGGCATCTTACATTGGGAATTATGCATTTTCTTTGAAGAGCCAGGTGAGAGCTATGATTTTGATAAAAATATTTGTAGCATGAGGTGAATGGCTGGTGGTTGTCTTCTGAGGCTGAATAACAGAATAGAAATGTTATGATTCAAACCTCTAGTGAGGTTCAAATTTTGCAGCAAAGGAACATCTTTTTTATTTGAGTATTGTGGTACCCTTGTAGGACATGATTTAATTTCCTGACACCTCTTTTTCACCATTGCAAGATATGTGCCTGAGCGTAAAGAACTTTTTATTAAAATAAATCCATTATATGGAACAGATGTGACTAAGACCATTTAAAAAGAGCAGAAGGCTCTTTGCACAATGTTTGGGTTTTGAAAAGATTATTCAAGAAGATCCATATACCAAATTGAACAGAGCAATCTCCCTAGTATCCTCCTTATATCATTTGGAGCAGCATCTCTGGTGTGAACTGATAGCAGGTTTAAACGTTTGAAGATTTCCAAAGAGTTTGTGCATGAAATCTCAGTGGAATGGTTACAGGATTAAGGATAGAGACAAAGAAAGAGAGTGATCACTTCTACATAAGTGGATAATATGTCTTGACAAAGCCATGACCACAAAATGCCTTTAAGGTGCTGACTTAGGATGCGTCACCCATGCAATCTATACAGTTGGGTAGCAGGCTGCTACATAATCTACACTGTATAATTTCAGCCTGTGGAGGAATCTAATCATGACACAAGGAATGAGGAATCACTAAGACATGCAGGCATGTATTGATCAGCAGCTCTTTTCTTCTTCTATGATCTGCTCATGCCCTTTTAATATTCACATAATGAAGAAGCAAGTCTGAACTATGGTCCAGCATAATGTTAATGCCCTATGTAATTGTGCGCTATGTACACATCTTATGTAATAATCATATTAACCTGAGTGCACTATATTCATTAAATAACAATAGCTGGGTCTATATGTTTTAGTAGGAGCCACACATATATTCAAAATATAATCAGAACCTATATTTATATGTTATTTGTACCTGTTTGGCATCCATTTCAAGGCAACGTTACCATAACATGTATCCAGGCCTCAGCATCATGAATTTCATTTTATGAAATGCTTTGCCAGTGTCTTGATTTTTTCTCTCCTCTGCAGATGTTTTCTCATGTGCCTCGCTAAGTTAGAACTGGCTTATTGTTTATTATGTTAGACTGGTAGGTAACTGAACCTTAATTAGGAGTTGGCCTCGGATATGGAGATTGAGACGTTGGGAGAGTTCCTGTGCCAGGCAGACCGGACTGATGTTACTTCCAAGGTCTCACAGATGATTGCTCTTTTTTTGAGAGCTGGGAAATTAGGGTGTCTACCTGCTCCCAGGAAACACTGTCTTTGGATTGGTTCATTTGGTGGAGACTGATATAGAGAAGCCTTCTAGAATCTTATTTCATGCTTTAATTGATTGATCTTCTGAGAAGGAGAGTGGACCCTGTCTTGACTTCACTGAGAGAAGACGTCTTCTCGACACGGCTGATCTCCTTTGCCAAGAGTGTTGAGCTTCATGCTTGAGCACTCATACTTTCCCCTCAAATCTTAACCTTAGTTCCTCTGATGCTGACACCTTCCTCAGGATTTCCCCTTGCCACTTTCAATGGTTTTTAGAATAGGAAAGTTCTTTAATGGAATTTGTTTGCTTGATATTTTTCTTGCTGTATGTGATTCTGTTTTGCATCGTTTTTCCTGATAATATACAAATTCAGATTGCACGCTCTTACAATATTTTTTCTTCAATTTTGATGACTAATTTAAATTGGAACCTGTATTAAATTGCTAGTAAAACTTTTATGGTTTGGACATATTTAAATTGCATTCCCAAGTCTAAATTGGCACAGGATAAAAATATGCCACAAGGTGACAGCACATTACACTGTGCACAATGTTTGGATGGAAGAGGAATACCCCATTTTTTACATTTATGGCACTTTCCTGTCCTCCGCTTGAGCTGGCACACAATGTGCAGCCTTGTGTCAATGCAGGCAGCCTTTCACGTTGATGCCAAGCTGCCTGCGTTGTAGGCAGGATTGTTTTTGTGCACAAAAACAAGGAGAAATAAGCATATTTGTCCGTGTTATGTCTCCTCTGGCAGTTTGATGCATTCCTAGGTCCATCACGTATGGTAAATTTGGGAATCTATGGGTAGATGTGTGGAACCACCCATCCTTCACTTATGCAACGACTTCCTGGTGCAGAGTAATGCAAGGCCGCAACTTGCACTGTTTTGTGTTACTCCAGATTTACTAAGTACCAAAGGGTCACACAAGGTGGCCTTGTGTTGCTTGGTAAATCTGACTTTAGTGTTGCGTTGCCCTTGCGTTACTTTGTGTGACACAAAGGTGATGCAGCACTATGATAAGTTTGACCTTGAATGTTTACAGCCATATATTGAGTCAGTGCTCTCACACAATTGAGGGACTTTAGGTATAAATGGTGACCAGGTGTATTATTTTGTATCCCCAGTAGATAATGGCAGTGTAGGAGTTAGTTCAGCGGCCATTAGTTGAGCGTAATATGCTGACTGAACATTTCACAAAGTGAAAAAATAATATATCAGTGTGAGCAAACATTGCAAAGTTAGGTCTCAAAGAGATGGCCTAGTTTACCTCTTTCAATTTGACTATCACTTTCCCAGGTGGGCATTGTTGTATCCAGGTGGGAGTAGGGAAGGAATGTATGAGAAAGACAGATTTTTGACCTAGTCTCATTTTTTGTGAAGTGGTTTGGTCTGTGTGCAATGTTATCATTGCATTAGGTAGGATGCACTATGTTGGAAAATTTGGGGCTCTGGTTGGCAGAGGTATGCACCCTGTTCAGGTAGGGACCACAATCCTAGTCAGGGTCAGCTGGATACACACTAAAAGATAACCTGTGCTCACCTCTTGTTTTTGCACCTCTGGTAGCTTGGCACGGAGCAGTCAGGCTTATATCAAGAGGCAATGTTTAAATTGTTTGTAAAACACACACACACAGTAACACAAGGAAAAAACAATTCAAAAATACTCCACAATAGAGAATACTTTTATGAATAAAACAACACCAAAATGAAAAAATCCTATAAGCAAGCTGGAGTTATGATTCTTTAAAGAATAATTCAAAAGTAGTGCTTAGAAGTCAGTAGTGCTAAGGGGTTACTTGAGGTCACACTGAACCAGGTCAAATCCAAAGTTCAGGGTGAAAGCGAGAGAGGGCAGGCCAAGTAAATGACTCACACAGGTCCCGCTGAGAAAGTACTTTGGATGGAGAAAGAGTTGCTGTTGAAGACTCAATGCGAGGAGTCCAGGAGGTGCTGCGTCATCGCCGATTCTGTAGCTGGAGGCGAAGCATTGGTGCTGATCCACACAGTCGATGAACACTTCGGTATTGAGCCCCTTTACGATGCAGATGCCGTGCTGTCGTCGAGCCATGCTGTCCGTCATCATCGAGCCACGCAATCTGTCATGGTGATGTCATCGAATGGCTCCTGGATAGGCATCAAAGGGCAATCTGTCGGTTAAGATTGGTGCAAAGTCATCACTGCATTGGTTTTAATGGTTCTGGACAGTAGAAATCCCCTTTCAAGGGCCGTGGACTGAATTGGCACTAGTTGGAAAGGCAGGACTCACAAATGACAAAGTACAGGTTATGTTGCATAGTTTAAGCAAGTGTTTGAAGGCCCTAAGAATTCAGAACGGGGGCCAGCCAGCAAACCCTTGGAGTCACTCTGATTTCGAGTGAGATGGGCCTAGTCTTTGTCCTCAGCAGGGCAGAGATCAGTAGGCATCAGAGCAGCGCAGAAAAGCAGAAAGCAGTTCCTTCAGTGAAACAATCAGACAAGGTGGCAATCCTTGTATTACAGCAGTCCTTACTCTTGGCAGAGTTCTTCACAGATCCAGTAGGGAACTGTCTTGGTAGGGTCAGAGCCAAAGTACTTATAGCAAATTGTACCTTTGAAGTGGGGTAGCTTGAAAGCAGGCCCTGACTATTCAGGTCCCCTTTCATCCCAGCCCTGTCTGCCAGACATTCTGTGGGTGGTAATCAGCCCTTGCTGTTGTAAACAGGACACTACCTAATCAGGTGTAAGCATCAGCTTCCCCTCTCTCTTACTGCCTAGGAAGAGCCACCGTTTTTTTCCCCTGCTTCACTTTGATGTACCTCTCCTTCCTCCGATGAACTTTGAAGGTGATTGTGAGTCCATTTGCACTTCAGAACAATCTTGCAATGGAATTCAGCTATCTGGGCGATTGTTGTCCCCACTTTGTGGCTGCCCAATTATCTGTTGTCTCGCCGTGGCAGACTGAGAACTGTCAGCCATGCTAATCACACTAGCCGTGTCGATTGTGGTAGTCGCGCTATCTACCCCCACCTCTGCCGTTGAACCAACCTGAAAATGAGTCCAACGCAACTCGCTATTAGCCGGCTCTGAAATTTCTTTATGTGATTTATCTGCCCCCTGCTCCGGAACAGTTCTTCCTGAAGGGGTCCCTTCTTCTCTCTGCGCCCCCACAGTTATTTCTATACTTGTTTTCTGACCAGGAATAGCCTCCAACAGAATCCCTGCAATTTCTTGACTACTGGCAGTCTCAGTGGGCATGTTTAACGCAAGTAATTCTGCAGCCCTCTCTGATTGAATTAATTGGAGTATTGGCTTACTGACTTTGGAGCTATCAGCCCAGGATCTCGGTAGCACAATTGCCGCATCAGCGTCTTCAATCTCTTCCACCTCTCCCGTAACAGCAGGAGGTAGTTGCCTGCCTGCACGTGTTGAACGAGCCGGTACCTTCGGTGGAGCCATTATGAATCTGTCGCCCTTATCCCGAGCTAGGGATTTCCAGCTGATTGCCGAGCTCAGAAGGCGGATTAGCCGATGTCCGTGAAGCCGCCTGAAAACGCCGCAGAGTGTAATCGCCAGCATATGTTACAAGTATCCCGAGCTTCAATTAGTTTGTAACCAACTCTTCTTCACTGTTACTATTACTTTGTTTTCACGTAGGTTGGGGTCTTATCTTCACGCTCCATTTCACTGCATTAGTTCAGCAATTCAAACAATTCATCGGGCGGGGTTTACGGGAGCTGCTCCGAGTGCCTGTGTTCCCTGCGGCGTCAGCCCGCCATCTTGCTCCTCCTCCTACTTACAGTAGGTTCCAATAACTAAAATAAAAAGTAGAAATAACGGCTAAAAAAACACCAAAGACTGTGGCTAAGAAAAGAAATATAAAATCTACACATTTAAGGGGCAACAAGAAAACGCCGACTAAACTTGACCAACAAGGTACAGGGACAGGTACAGTTATGCCATGCAATAAAGAGGTACTTAATGATACCTCCCTCCGTCTCTGGGTTCAAACGAAAGGTGGGGTGAAGTCACTGGTTTCTCGACTATCTGGGAGGAGCCCAACAGAAACACTCCAGAATAAAGACGCTGTAATGGGCAACATGGGAAAAAGTATACCAGCACGTTTGAAGGTTTTGAGAGGTGGCCAAACGTATTTCTTTTCAATTATTAATGAAGCAAAAGAAGCTATTAGTAAATGGCAAATTGAGAAGGGTGGGAAGTGATGAAATGAATATTAAGTGAATGATTAGGTAAAGATTGTTAAACTTTTTATAGCTTTGGGTGCGGGGTTTTGGTTGTGGGGGTGTGTTTTGGGTGACCTGTTTTCCTTTAGCTGCCTTTGCAGCAGCTTCTTTAAGGGGGTAGTTCCTCTTCCAAGTTACGGGGTGGGTTGGGGGATGGTTTGGGAGAGGTCAAGGGGGAAAAATATGGAAAATAAAATCAACAAGACAGCTTAAAGCAAAACTGAGTATCAATTTGTTTATAGTAGGGAGGAGGGAAAGCAAATGGAAAAGAATAAATACCATAAGGTGGAAAAAAAATACAATAATAGCAACAGGTTACATGAAGGGAAAAAGACAATTTGATTATGGGTAGAATTAAGTGTATAGTTTGGAATGTCACCGGACTAAATAGTAAACTTTAGAGGCAGTTGGTAAGGGAGGAGTTAAAGATACATAATCCCCAGTTTGTTTTTTTAACAGAAACACATCTTTCTTATAAAGATCGTAAACTTCTATTGCAATTGGGTTATGAAACTTCTCAGTCCTGCTCTATTAGATAAGTGGCAATATTGAAACAGAAGGGCTTTTCTTGTGTGACACAAAAAACCATGACAGATCAGGCTGGGAGATGGGTAATTGCACAGGTTGAAATACGATGTAAAAAATATGTCTTATCTGCTATATACGGTTCTAATGTAGACGAACCATTAATCTTTGACGCTTTAAATATGGAATTACCAAACTGGGAGGGAGAAAAGATAATAATGAGTGATTTCAACTGTATCATGAATTATAATATAGATACAACTAGACAAACGTCTACTTATAGAATGTCTAAAACGAGAGCTGCAATAGTGGAATTGGGTCGCTTACAGCTAGTTAAAGATTTATGGAGATACTTGCATCCTAATATTTCAGATTATACGTATTACTCGTCTCCACATCGTTTATATTCAAGAATAGACATGGCGTGGGTTTCAGATGGGATTCTTGCAACAGCTGACATAACGACATGCCCACGTATCACTTCAGACCACAATCCTCTTATGGTAACATTTATAGCAGGAGATATGCTACACAGACCATTTACTTCTCCAAAATACTTGTTTACGGATGAGACATATATAGAAACTACTAGGAAGCAACTTGAAGTATTTTTTCAGGAAAATATAGGTTCAGCTACTCCTGTTATAATATGGGATACATGGAAAGCAGTTATTCGAGGAATGACCTTGCAGTATATACTAAAGCAAAATAGGAAAAGGCAAGACATAATAGAGGAAAGTATTTAGCTATAAGACAGTCTGAAATAGAGCATATGTAAGGGGTATTAAAGCTTTGATCAAATTAAAATCTATATGGGGACTTATATTCTAATGTATAGATACATGAACTAGGATAGATGGTATTGGAGAACTAATTGTCCTTTGTTTTTTTTCATGTGTGATTAACGAATTGCCTTATTGTTCAGTCTTTATTTTATATGGGATATATGCAATTCTCCCTGCTGTTTGTTGTTTATGCTGACTTGTTGATCAATAAAAATATATATTTTTTTAATTTAAAAAAGAAAGAGCTACCAGAATGTAGATGATATCGCTGTCACACCCACACTTCCTCTGTTTGTGGCTGTCTAGAGGGAATGCACAACGTGTAGCTGTCCCCCATCCCAGACAAGTATTGAACACAGACTGCAGGGCACACAGAGCAGTGAGAGCATAGAAATGTCTGCTTTCTAAAAGTGTCTTTTTTAACATAATAATGTTAAAAGCAACTTTATCAGTAAAGAGGATTTATCATTACCATTCCAAAGATATGAAACATAATGCAGCTACTCCTTTCCATACAGGAATTACAGCTTAAATTCCCAATGATAGCCTATAAGAGGAGCAGGCCTCACGGTAATGAAAAACAAATTTAGCTGTTTGTCACTACCAGGACATGCAAAACCTACAAGTACATGTACTACCTTTTACTTATACAGCACGCTTCCCTTAAGGCTACCTAGGTCCTACTTTAGAGGTGATTTATGTGTCATAAAAGGGGATTTAAAGCTTGGCAAGTGGTTTTCAATGCCAAGTCAAAGTGGCATTAATCTGCCCACATGGGCCTTGCAATGGCAGGCCTGAGACAGTTTTGAAAGACTACTTGAGTGAGTGGCACAACCAGTGCTGCAGGCCCACTAGTAGCATTTAGATTAGAGGTCCTGGGTATATGGTATACCACTTTACAAGCGATGTATAAGTAAGCTCAATATGTCAATAGAGTATCCATCAATCTCACCTTGTTTAGGGGAGAAGCACATGCATCTTAGCAGTGGTTAGCAGTGGCATAGTGCTCAGAGTACTAAAGCCAACAAAAAGAAGGTCAGAAAAAGAGAAGGAGGAAGGCAAAAAGTCTGGAGTGACCCTTCAGAAAGAGCCACTTTCCAACACACTACATACAGAGTATGGTGGTAGGGCTAACTACATTAACAGCTAAGCTATTTGGACAAAGGTATCTTACCATGCAGGGCAGAGAATTATAGGTCAGTGAATTTGAGTGTAGATTTAGCATGAGGGTGTAAATAAGAACGGTAAAGAAACTAGCCTTGCTGATGGCGGGGTTTGTGCTGGAATTGAGGTGTCTCAGCATCTATTTCACTCATTGATAGTGGCATTCATAGAGAACTATGTATGCCTGGGCATTTAGACTTGTAATTCGGTTTTTGTCATCTGCTGTTCTCTGTAGTCTATCAGTTCTTATGTTTAACAAATTAGGCACATTCTGACAGATTGCTACTTAGTACATAATGGCCAGAACTATGTGTTTCTAGTGCTTTTAAACAGAAATTGGGTCATTTTCATGCTCTTTAATTGCCCCTCTCGAGGCTTCATGTTACAGAGGAAAGAGTCAGTAGGAGATTTGTGAAACCAGTAATGCAGATTCATTGTTCATGTAGACCTAACTTGCACAGCGTAATTACCAATAAAATACAAAATAAACCGCAAACTGAAATAAACCTAAAGGTCACACTAAGAAAGGAAAAATAACATATTTCGGTTAAGACAAACAATCAGGAGAAATGCTTTTAAAGTCTGTGACTCAGATTTTCTTGAGACTGTTGGAATGCTTTTCTGATGGTCAGGTTACTGACTCAGAAAGATTGATCCATTTTTCATGCTGGCATCATCATTGAAGCTTTGTTTCATAAACGCCCACCCATTTCTATTTCATCTCAGATGAGAAAATTGGAAGATTTCTGATTTAAGATGTAAGGCCAGACCACAAGTAAACATGTTTAAATAGTGAAACATTCCCCTGTTGATCCTTTTTTATCAAAATTTTATGCTTTAAGGAATACACATGCCTTGATACAAATGCAAAATAAAAGCAAAAGATTTACAATGAATAAGGTATTTTGTCATGTGCTCAAACAGAACTATTCTCCATGCAGCTATAGTGCGTAAACATTGTCACTCATAAATTGTTAATGAGAGCTAATATATACTGTTGTTTAATAAGATTTCCCAAATAAGCGCTTTACAAATACATGTAATAGAACCTGGCCTGGTTCTGGGCTTCAGTCAACATTGACGACTTGAGATGGAATCAAAATGTTTGCCTAAACCATCTTGCAAAGCAGTGTACTCCATCATTATTGTATTGAGGGAAACAACCTTTATAACACAGTCATTACATCGCACTACCTTTACATACCAGTCATTACATCGTAACATCCTTTACATCGCATGTCATTACACCGCAGCCATTACATCTCATGTCACTACAACGCATGTCATTACAACGTATGTCACTACAACACAGGCAGTACATCGCAAGTCATTACAATACATACCATTACAACGCATAGTACCCTTACACTATCCAACACTTACCCTGCTGTTGCACTCACTGGAGTTAGAATAATAATTTTTACCCCTACACTATCCAACACTTACCCTACTGTTGCACTCACTGGAGTTAGAATATAATTATTAACCCTATACTATCCAATACTTCCCTTAAATGCGATGTAATGGTATGCATTGTTTTGTATGTGTTGTAAAGTTATATTGCGATGTAATGGAAAGCGTTGTAAAGGTAGTTTCTGAAAATGCGATGTAATGGCATGCGATGTAAAAGAATGCGTTTTAAAGGATGTTGCGATGTAAAAACTGTTATGTAAAGGCATGCGTTGTAAATGTATGCATTGTAACATCATACATTCTTGTATTGAGCATCTGGAGCTTCTGACTCATCCTCTTCCCAGGTGTGGCTCCTCCTCAATGGGGGACGAGAATTGCCCCACTGGCTCAGAGCCAGCAGGTGAAAAATAAAACAATATTCTATCATCGTTTTATTTTTCACCTGCTGATAGAGGCAGCGTGTGTGTGCAGAGGGCCGGGCGCGGGCCATGGAAGGGAGGAGTGGAGTGCACTTCTATGTGCTCATGTCTGTTTGGCCGGCTGTCTTAGGCCAGACAAACAGACATGCTCAATTAGGTTTCTGCAACCCTGCTGTATTGAACAGCTATGTTGGAGAAACAGCACTGACTTCCTGTCGTGGGTGGAGCATCAAACCAGCCCGCTCAGGCCAATCCCCATGCTGCTCTCATGGTATGAGAGCAGCGCGGGGATTGCATAGGGAGTGTCTGCTGCTCTCCCAGTGTCTGCTGGGACCAGCAAGTGTTTTTTTACTATTAACCATACCCATGCTCTCCCGCTCCCACGTGCACCCTCCAGCCACCCCACCACCTCTTCTTTGTGTCAGCCACCACAGCCTCTTCCTCCATATAGATTAGGTATAATCTTAGGGGTCAGCAGATATATATAAGTCATGAAGTTGGGGACTGCAGACTGGCAATAATGTTGCATTGCTCCTGATGTTACATGCGTCAAGTCTATTAGCCAATCTTATTTTATGTGAGGGAGGGCATTTCCCACACCAGCACATTACTATACTCCTTTTTACCATTAAAAAAGCGATTGCACCCAACCTATGCACCCCGCCGTTGATCCTTGTACACATAAGCAACACTCTTTGTTTAATATATGCTTTATTTCTATTTATTTAAGGTTGGTACTTTTAAAGTGTGAACTTAGCCCCAGTGGGTAGCAAGGCATGGTACATAGCAACAGGGGAGGTAGCCACATGTGTAGTTAGACATGTATGCTGCATTGCAATGCAGGAGTATTATTAAACTATCCTTAAACCTTCGTCCAGGGTTGAAAAAACTGTACAATTTACCGAGACCAGCATAAAAAAGCTGTGCATTTGAAAAGCGGGATTGCTCACCAACCACATAGAAAGAACCCAAAACACACTGTGATAACTCCTATGTTAATCCACATAACATGCGCTTTATTTATGCCAATTTCAGCAGTGTCTGTTGCAACCTTTGACGCTATGTTTCCTCTTGAACCCCCTGCCGCTTACTTTACTAGACCCTCAATTAAAAAGCAAGTCTGCTTTATGCAATTGCTACTGTTAGTAGCTGGGTGTTTGTTCCTGGTACCCATCACTTTTTATGAATGCTCCAAAGTTATATGCCTATAAGAGGTCAAATGCCTGTTATCAAAGGATATTGGCTATCACTTCTTGAGATGTCTTATATTGAAGCAGGATGGGTTTGGAAGAATGTACTCAGAGACATGTCTGTTTTGCTTAATACAATTTTTGCGAAATTCCCCCACTGTGTCTACGTAAACATTTGGCCAATGCATAATTTATATTGTGCCCACCAATTCACAAAATTTGTGAATTTCAAGTTATGCAATTTTGTGTCATTTTTTGCTAACAGGATTCTGGTTGGAGCAGAAAATGTCTCACTAAGAGACATTTTCTGCTTGAGGCTGTCTCCTGCCAGTAGTTTGCACGAATTACCTCCTTCCTGGAGATTTTATGTAAGATACTGACAAAAACCCTGTTTCACACCTTTGCATGATTATTTGTAATTTACCCAAAACTTTGCCAAAAAACCTTAACGTTGCACACTTCAACTAAATACAAACTTGTATCCAGTCTGTTTCCCCTGGACACGGTTCCACTAATATTTACTGTTAGCACTTTGATGAGAAAACAATTACATACAAGTTCTTTGGTAGTAGATAGAAATTTACAACTTTTGCTTGTAAGATGCCAACTCACCATATTATAATATCGCTTATTGGGTTGACAGAAAATAAAGTGCACACAGAGAGCAAAGCCTAAGGTTTCATGATCACCCACAGTCCTTCTGCAAAGGCATTGGTGTAATGCCGTGATGATCAAATGCTGCTTCATTATGCCCTTAAGTACATAAAATGCAGCTTTGCTCATTTGGCTGGTAAATCCAATACCCATAAAATAAAATGTTCACGTTCCATGCAGATTCGATAGCTTCGGCACTAAGGATCAAATAATTGAGAGTACCTTTTCGACCCTTTTATCTAGGAGAAATAAAACAATCATCGAAGCAAAAAAAAGTCAGCCAAGCCTGCAGGTTCAAAGAAAGTCTATCTCATCTGATATGTTATTGTCTTTCACTTGCCACCCAATGTGAATCGTTTTTACTACTACCTTTTAGAAGCTGTAAAGAAGAAGCCCACCTCAGTTTCGAAACCACACATGGTCTCTTTCTTAATAATTTTGTACAATTACTAGTGCACTAACAATCAATTGCCAATAACGAGATACGAGCAGACAACTCACAAGTTTCCCCAGGGAAAGTAAAACCCACCATTGGAGGTCAATTACCACTGTAAAGTAATATATAATTAATAATGACTATGCATAAAGTGACTGATAACCTTTTGGATTAGAGCTCCTTTGCATCCAAGATCGTAAATTCCTCATGTCCAGTTTGAGGTGAGTCAGAGAGCTGACATCAGCCGAATTGCAGAACCTCGTTTGTGATCAGCCTCCTATGCCCAAGGGTCACTTATATGTACATTTTTGCACTGGATTTATTTGCAGCACCAGCACAACGCACTCCTTTGTTTTGTATACCTTTGTTGGCTGAATGTTAAATATTTTACCAATTCAGAACATTTATTATTGTTGTGCTAGTTTTAACTGACTGAACAATAAAATATTTTCTCTTATGGCAGAACAGAAGAAAATTTGAGATCATGAATAATAAATGCCCTGTGACCTTGTACTTGACTGCTGCAATTTAAGAACAAAACATTGCTGGATATTTTGTAGGTAAAGAAGCAGAATAATACTTTAACTGAAGAAATGTATTAGCAAAAACCAGTAAAGGGATGTAGGTTTATGATTGAAGCATTGACTATCATGTGATGCGTTCAACAGACCATGCAACTATAGCATCAATTAGAAAACTGGAATGCTGAAAGTTCCATTGAAGAGAATGAAATGACTCAGGGCTCATACTGGCAGGTATAGACCACCTGCTCCAACTATACAATGGTCATCTTGCTGTTTTCTCTTTGCTGATTGTAGCCGTATAGCCCACTGTGCCTACTGCCGAGGGCTATATTGGTTGTTAAAGACTCTGAGCCCACGTTATAGGCCCATGTTGCAGTCGAGGGCCTGTAACAGGGAAGAGACCCTTTAATGACCGGTATAGAGTAAGTCAGAAGGGCTATAACTATTATAAGCCATTCCACCCACTGAGGGTAGAAAGCTCTAATATAGTCTTATAGCCCGCCGTAGCGGGCTATACCGGCTGTTAATGGCCCGCTGCAGCGTTAAAGGCCCGAGCCGAAGGCGAGGGACTTTAACAACAGCAGCGGGACATTAACAGCGGTATAGCCCTGCTACGGCGGGCTATAAGGCTATTAGAACATTCTGCCACTAGAGGGCAGAATGTTCTACCAAAACAAAGCCCTTCAGGGAGCGCGAGGGGATTGAGATCCCCTCAGGCTCCCTGAAGTCTTTGTTCACAGCCAGAGCTGTGAACAAAGACAATCATTGGAATGTTGGAGCTCCGGGCTTATACCAGCCAGTATTAGCCCGGAGCGCTCCATTGTCTTCAATGGAGCTGCCAACGTTCCAATGTTCTAATCTAAATTAAAAGTGAGTATAAAGAAAGACAAACATTAGAATGATGGAGCAGAAGGCTTCTACCGGCCATCATCAGGCCTCCACTAGTTGATTGTCTTCAATAGAGCTCGCAACAATACAATGTTCTAATTTAGTATATTTTTTCATCAGCGATTGGAATGTTCTAAAAGCCCTATGGCATCTGGCTCTAAGAGTTGGGAAAGCCCTTTCCCTCATTATAGGCCCGCAACTTGGGCTGAAGGCCTTTTACAACCTTTGTAGAAATTGACAGTGGACTATAAAGCCACAGTAATCTTACTGCTAATTGGAGAAAGATTTGGACACATATCCCTGCAGACAATAGTGCAACAATAGAGGGTGCTTGGTGAAAATTAGATCTGAGGGCTGTACTAGTCCTTTTTCCTGTTTGCAGCAACAGTTCAGGACCTTGGAATACATTGGGGTTCAAATTTAAAATGTTTGAGCAAGTATGCAGCATCTGAAGAAGAGACAAAAAAGAAGAAAGTGTGGATAAAGGTGACCATGAATCACATTCTTCAAACACACTAATTTCAAGAACCTTTTCTGAGTGCATATATTCCTGAATTACCAGTCACTGTGTGCTAAAATATGAACAAATACATCCACAATGGTAGTGATATACTAAATTATCATGGGGAATCGCTAGCCATTTACTCTTGAGTATTACATCATTAATTACACTGTCATAGCGCCAAGAGTACTAGTGAGGTCATAGGGTTCTGAATATCTCGAGTGGCAATTGAAAAAGAGCAGGCGAGGGAGCACTCATGTCTTTGCTAGTTTATGACTAAAGCTTCACTTTGATTCTGATTCAGCAATTATGAGGATGGGATTCGAACCCACCCATGCAGCATGTCACATGCTGCTGATTTTAAAGCAGGCTTTTCAACAGACGAGGATTGTCAGAAATGTTGTAAAAGAGGGCACTTGGACAATTCGCAAGAGTGTGCAAAGTTGGATCTATATCTTTTTTAGCATTTGTAGAGGTTGAAGACGTAGTCCTAGAAATCGTATTGAGCATCAAAAACAAGAGAGAAACATGGATGAATTCACCAACAGCAAACTATATAGTGAGTAATGCTTACATAGAACTGATAGTTGATCCAGGGTCAATGTCCATCTTCATTCCAAAGAATATATTTTTAAAAATGGCCACACACCCCATTGTCGCCCAGGGATACACAGCCTAGGGGTGATGGAGGGAAGGTGATAAGAATGTTAGATTTGTAGAATCTACCTTTTCTTTCAAATGTCAGGGATGGTTGGAAAAATGTATGTATCTCACAATCATCCAGCCATACTGGGCTGGGCAGCAGTATGATATTAATATAATTATTGACCACAGATCTGATGAGCAGGTTTGACCTATTCAGGATAGTGAGACTATTGAGGCTGTGTTAGACAAATTATCCAATGGCTTCATTGACAAAAATGGTTCCCTCAAGGACAAGGATTATGTATATGAAATTAATTTAAACAAGAGATTCCTGTTAGACGTAGCTTGAGGAATGGACAGTTTCCCCTTGTTGACTATATCTGAAATTATTTTATTAGTAAGTCAAGCCAAATTGTCACTAGGTTAGACTTGAAACCAGCCTACCATCAAATTAATTTGTACACTAATCTCACTACTTTCACTACTATCAAAGGCAGTTTTCAATTTACCAGACTTCCTTTTAGTTTAGCCTCAGCTTCAAGTGTATTCCAAAGGATGATGAGTTGTTTTTCTAAAAACACAGCTAATGGTAATTTTTTTCAAGCCAACATTCTTATCTTTGGTACCACTGCTGAAGAACATAATGCTGCATTAGTAAAACTTAAAATATTGAAAGAAGCTGGCTTACCACTTCACAATAGAAGTGTCACTCCCTTGTAAGAAATTGAATATCTGGGACACAGACTCCCTTGTTAAGGTATCAAACCAAAGGGAGAGCTGTTAAAATCGATTAGACTGGCTCCAGCTCCTCATAGGAAACATCAATTACACTTGTTCATGGGCCTAAATGAGCATTATACAAAGTTTGAGCACACATTTCTAGAGAAAATTTAAGAATTTAAGAGAATTCTAAAGACATGGTAAGAAGTTTGTTTGGTCAGAGAGACAAAGTGTGGCATTTGAGATCATAAAGAAATAAATTGTCAATTCAAACATTTTGACACCTTTTGATCCAAAGTCAATGAGAATATGGACTGTGGATGACAGTGCTCATTTTATCAGGGTGTGTGTTATCTGAGCTAAAGAGTGAGTGGATAAACCTGTAACTTTGCTTCAAGATCTTAAAATTTAACCAAACGCAAAATATGTGGTCATTAAGCAACAGAAAGTGGCAGCTGCATGGGGAGCTGAGTATTTCCACACATATTTGTGGGATGCGGCATTTACATTATGCACAGACCGCAAACTAATGCTCAAAGTTTTACAGCCATGGGTTTCTGAGAACACATTCACTAGATTAGCTAGATATGTCTCATGTTGGGGGTGTGGCCTGGGCAGCCAAGATGGTGGTCGATCTTTAGACCGGATCCCATCGCAGGCTGGATCCATAACCATCCTGCCTGCCAGGACTATTGCTGTGCTCCCCGAGCCCTACACTCACTCGTTCATGTCCTAGGGCTTTACTTTGGCCCGGCAGCAGCAGTGATGAGGGTGCCAGAGCCCACGGCATGGACTACACAGGAGTAGGCTGGGAACAAGATGGCGACTGAGGGTCAGTTGTGGTGGCGCCTCACTCTTCCCCTTCTGGGTGAAGACTTATGGTGTCCTGTGCTCTGGAGGTTAGCGAGTGAGAGATTTCTCCCCCACCTCCTGGACTGAGTTTTGGTGGGCTGCTGCTGTGCGTGGGTGCCTTATCCTGGACAGTGTTGTAGGGTGGAGAAAGCTGGTGGTGTGCCTTGAGTGGCCCAAGCTACTCTGGATGCCTCCCATCTGGACCAGTGGCATGGGGGCCCTTATGAACTGCGAATGACCATGGAGATGGATCTGGTGTAGCCGGAGGGGAGATAGCAAATTAAGCCAGCACCTGTTCTCCTCTGAGCTGCTGTGGACGGGTGCCCTTGGCGCACCTCTGGCTTGAATGGGGGCTTCAATAGGGAGGTTGAGACCCCTGCCCTTCACCCACATCCTAATTTGTCCTCAAACAGACTTGTGGACTGCTGTGGCTCCTCTCTAGAACAAACCTTGTGATGACTGTTGCTGGCTGCTAGTGCTGCCCTGGGATAAGCGGTCCAGATGGAGTGTGTCTCTGCCCTCCCAGAATGATAGTGGCTTGGCAGGTGGAGATGGGGCATGAGTAGCCCCCTCTGCTGAAACCAGCCCAACCCTAAATGGACCAATACCTCAAACCTACTGTGGATGTTACATGGCCCTTAAGGACATTGTCGACATTGCTAAGTTAGCATGAGCTTTGCTGCCATGATGCTGCTTTTGTGCACGTTCCTACATGACTTTATTTTTGCAAGACTCTGTTTATGCCTTTCACATGGGAACCGTCTCCTTTTCACGTTCTCCGCTGAGTTCTTGGAGTTTAGTCTGAATGCGTTGTACAAGGTCGATAAACAATGCCCCTTTTTTTCTGTTCTGGTCAGTCCCTAGCACCTAGACATAACATGGTAAACACAGCTGCAATGTAGGAAACTCGTGCTTTGATATTACGGGGATGCACGTTAGTTTAACACTCACTTGGAGAAAGCCTTTCCATGAGGAAGAGCTATGCTATTCCTATGATGTAAACCTTACATCCAAGCTTTAAGGTATGGGGTCTGCTGTCATAGCCCAGAGATCTTCTTTTATATAAATAAACTTCTTCCAGTCAAGGGGAGGGTGGTTAGGCCTTATAGTCCTTTTTCCACTGTATATAATGATTTCCTCCTCTGTACTCTATAGAATTGTAACAATGCTAATTGTTTTGAGTGTATGCATTTTGCTGCTGGTAGTGGCTCGTATACTGTACTGAAGAGCACGATAGTTTAAATAAACATTTTGAACTATTACAGGGACTCTGCCAATTCCTATTGTGGACAAGTACGAGTGAGCGAGCGAAAGGGTATGTCTTGCTACCCCGATTCCTGAGAGAGTCAGGAGTGTTGTGTTCTGGGTTGCCTAATCATTTGTAGCTTTGCGATTTTGAAGGAGAACGAATGAGACACTATAGCTAGTCGGTTTTGGGATTTTGGGTACTAAGGTGATAGGTTGGTACACCCCTATACACTGAGGTCCTGTTTTTCTGTACATAGTTCTGTGTAGGTACAGAATCCCCGCAATATGGATACAAGGTGGGCTGCTCAGGCACCCCATCCCGCATTTACTGGTCCGCAGCACACATCCTGGCAGTCATCCTTAAAGCTATTTAGGACTGTAGGGAGGCAGTGGAGACTAAGTTGATGATGTTTGTGTTGATGTCTCCCTCCTGCTCCAGGACCTTCGCAAGGTGGCAGATAGTTTGACAGAGGCCGAGGCTGGGGTCTCCACAGTCGAGGATAAAATGAAGATACTCAAGCACCAGGTTTCCAGGCAGATGCATATGACCGCCACCCTGTACGACTAGGCAGAGGACGCTGAGAGCAGGTCCAGGAGAAACAATCTGCACTTCAGTGGGTTCCAGGAGGGGGTGGAGGCATCTGGGATAAATAGCTTTCTGGAGGAGTGGTTCAGGTCCTAGGTTCTGCTTGATAATCTGTCCCACTGTTTTGTGGAGGAGAGGGCAAATCGAGTTCTAACTAAAAGATCTCCCCCGTGGGCCCCCGCCTCATGATAGCTTGCATCCTTAACCACCAGGATCGGCATGTCATCCTTCAGGAGGCTTGGTATCACCAGGAGCTGCACTACCTCAACACTAAGATCATAATCTTCCTGGATTATATCCAGGTGGTCCAACAGTGCAGACGCACATTCAAAGGCATTAAGCAGAAACTCTAGGCACTTAAGATCCATGATATGCTTTTCTTCCCAGCTGAACTTGTTCACTTATTTCTTTGACACTCCCGAACAAGCTTGGAAATGGGCAACAGAGCAGTAGCTGATCCAGACGTCTGGGACTGGGGAACTGGGGAGTCAGAGGCGGCAGGACAACCCAGGAGCCACCTTGCTCAGGTGTGCCAGAGGAAGAGAACCCACTCCCAGAGGGGTCAATCAAACCAGTGCCGAAGACAAGGATTGCCAAGCCCATCTTGCGTGGGGAGTACAATGAATGTCCTGGACCATGAGGTGCTGCTTTCTGATACCCCGTGCTCTCTTCCAGATTTAGGATGGTGAAACTGGCTCACTCACTTGAAGCCTGTTGGGCTTTGCGATGTGTAATCACTTGGTCATAGTGGGCCGAAATCTGCTGCGGGTACACTTCTCAATAGTGGTGCAGTATTTGTGAGTTTTCTATTGCAGGGGGTTTTCTCGAATTTGTCTGTAATTATGTTGGTTCCTTGCAAGACTCAGATTTTGCTGTCAGGCATCAGAATCCTTCCAATGGTCAACCGGGATCCTCAAATGGATTTCAAACTCCCTTCTTGTTGATTTAGGTTTACTTATTGGTCAACAGATGCTTCAGGGTTGAAAGTATGGGGGTGCGAGGGTTGGGGGAATGGGGTTACTGTTTTGTTTTGTTGTTTCCGGGCACTCACCGCAAACGTCATTCACCACAGACATTCACCTAGACACATTAGGCTCCATAAAGCCACCAAGCTTCTCCTCCCGGTACTGTGGGACCTAGAGCTGATCCACCACTTTCCAGTCCTGTCCCCAAATGGTTAAGGTCATTTCCTGGAATGTGAACGTTCTACCTTACCATATCAAGAGATCAGTGGTGCTGCGCTATAAAGTGGTTTTGTCCGGACATGGTCATGGTCCAGGAAGATGCACCTTTTAGGTTCCTACTTTCACTTTCTTAACTGGTTTGGGCATAATTGAATCTTTCATGCTTCTCCAGAGGTTTAATGGGGGGTTGCAATCTTGCTGCACAAGGGGTTTCCATCAGCAGTGTCCTCTTTCCAAATTGACCCACAGGGAAGATTCATAGAGATTGATGGCCGTCTGGAACCCAGGCACTACAATTTCATACTGTCCTAAGTCCCACAGCAGATGTTAGACTTGACACTGGAGGCATTTTGAGCTCTTGTTGTGGCCCTTCTCCCAATGATCAATCTGAAAGGGGGGAGATTTTAACATGAGACATTTCCAAGGCGGACAGCGCACTCCGCCGAACTAATTTCATGGGAAGACTCCGTGGATTTTGAGCTCTTGTGGTGGACCTTATCCCAGGGATCAATCTGAAAGGGGGGAGATTTTAACGTGAGACATTTCCAAGGGGGACAGCGGACAGCACTTAGAGAATGTGGAACCCTTTGCAGAGGTCCTATATGCATGTTCCTGCAGCACACAAAACAGAGTCCAGAATGGATCAGATTTGACTCCCAGCTGGCGATATCCTTGCACTGCAATCCATACGGATCCTGTCTGTGGCATCTCTGATCACAGGTTCCTCCTCTTTGAATTAGAACGCCATTGGGGTTTAGTTAGGACCTTGTGATGCCTTAATGTATGGCATTTGGTGGACCAGGACTGCGCCAACAATGTAAAGTAGGAACTCCCGGTTTTCTTTAAACTCAATTGTAACTCTGGATCCTCTGCCAGGACCCTGTGGGCTGTGAGTAAACTCACCTTGAGGTGTCTGATCAATGGATATGTGAGGAGGAAGGAAGCATGCCAATTGTCACAAGTAATGGAGCTGGCTGCTCAAAACCTCAATTTGGTGCAGCAGGTCCATGGTCAGACCCCTGGAGAAACTGAGCACCAGCTGACGTTGAGGAGACCTACACTGTGGCAGGCTTCCTTAAAAGAGGCAAGGCAGTGCTGGAGAGCATCTACCCAACAGGTCTCTGAGTATAGGGATAAGTTCAGTAAACTACTCTATTGCCTGGCAACCCACGATGTCTCAAATAGGATGGTGCTGGCCATTCATGACTCCTGCAGGGCCTCCACGAGAGTGTGCCTAAGATTAATCAAATCTTCATGACTTACTATCAAAACCTATCTGTGGCTTTCCTTGTACCCCCACAGGAGGCTGCATCCCCACTGCTACAGGATGGCCCTCTGTCTTCGATCTCTCTTTCCTTAGACTGAGACCTCAACCAACCACTCACTGCGGAGGAGATAGACGTGGTTCTTTCTGATTTCAAATCTGGTAAGACCCCTGACTCGAGTTGCCCATTGAAATCTTTAAACATTATTGCACATAGTTAATACCTCACCTATTGGCCCTCAATACTGAGGCGATGGAGAGTGAGCCCTTCCCCTAAACCTGGACAAGCCACCATTGTTGAGATATCCAAGGCGAACCAGACTACGGACCACTGCTCCTCATACAGGCCTATTTCCTGCATTAATGTCAACCTTGAGGTGTTTGTGAAGGTCCTCATGGCTAGATTGTGTCAGGCATTGAGTAATATGATCCATCCGGACCAGTGCGGATTCATGCCTGACAGAAGTACCCGCCATTGCATAATGAGGGTGCAGCTCTTTCAGTCATGCTTCCTAGAAAGCTCCCTGGCCTTCCTCCTCATTAACTTTGGAACGGCCTTTGACACGGTTGCATTTTTGGAGGTTGTGTTGCAACGAGCTGGCTTTGGACGCTACTTTCGTAGGCTTGTAGGTCTATATAATGCCGCAACAGCCCAGCTCTAGGGGAGCAGAGTCCTATCCCAGCCTTTCCTGATCCGCACGGGCAGCCATGTCTCTGTTATTGTTTGCCCTAGTAATAGAGCCCCCGGCTCGCCTGATCAGATGTGATGTTCGGATTTGGGGATGGCATTGGAAGAGGGGTGGTGAGGAGCGTGGACAATATTTATTGTTGATGAGAGACCCGTAGACTTCGGGCCCCACATACCTTGAAATCTCCACCTGTTCTGGGAAGCCTCTGACCTGCAGATTAATTTGAATATATTACTAATGGTGCCGGTTGAGGATGTTGCAGGAAGTTGCGTCTGGTTCCTTGATGTGCCAATACAGAGTCTCTCCTTCCAATAAGTTGGGATTTATATGTCATGCCTCTCGGACCTGGCAGGGACCCTTAATATTCAACCCCTTATGATGGCCTTAAATAGGGATTCGCTGAAGTGGGCCACCCTATTTCTGAACCCTTTGTGGTGAATAGCCTTATTCAAGATAAACTGCCTTCCTCGTTTCCTATATGTCCAGGCAACTTTCCCCACCCAATGTAAAATGTAAATCCGTATTTTTAAAGCGCGAACTACTCACCCTTACGGGTCACAAGGCGCTGGGGGCGGTCATGAGTGATGTCACTGACCATGTCATGAGTGATGTAATATGTGACGTCATCAGCAGTGCATTGCGGGCGCGCGAGTTATAGTTAGCTGAACTAACTATAACGGGGGAATTTCAATGGTTTTGTACGAGTGAAAAGTCCAGCTAACTATAACGCCCCTGAAACCTATGGTTTTTTCAGTGAATTTTTAAGGTTTTTTAAATGCTAATTCCTAACTATAACGTGCCTGAAACCTATGGTTTTTTCAGTGAATTTCAAAGGTTTTTTAAATGCTAATTTCTAACTATGCCTACAGAGATAGGACATGTGAAGAAAGAAGAAAAAACGCACAGAAAGAAAAAAAAGAAATGTAGAAAGAAGCAACAGAAGTCCTCAAAGACGAAGAAAAGTGCATGAAGAAGGATAACGTGCAGAAAGACCAAACAAAAGAGCAGAAAGAAGCCTTGTTGAAAAATCATCCTGTACCCTCAACTTTTTCAGACGGATACTGGTGGTAACTGAGTCTGACTAACCAGTCCCAGAGCCAGTGCTATGTTAAAAGACACTCAGAATACAGTGAAAACACCTACATACACTAGGGAACACTATGCATTGGGGTCCCCCTGTGATTAGCATGACCTCCTCTGTAAGCCCCTAGTATTTAATAGGGCAGGGGATTAAAACTACCTCTTAAAACTAGCCACAGGGCGTGTTTGCACACGTCACCTCAGGCCCCGTCCCCTCCCTTCCCCACTGTGTAAACACGCCTTGTGGCCGTTTTAAGTTGGGAGATTAAGCCCCTTGAATCCTGAGGGTCCCAGAGTCCAACTAGACCACTAGGTACCTCCAGTAAGCGCCACAGAGCTGCGTTGTAGAGAGATGTAAAAAGGGGCACGGCCTAGACCACCTCTCTGCAACGCAGCGCAGTGGCGCTTACTGGAAGCACCTGGTGGACTAGTTGGCCCCCAGGGTCCCTCAGGATTGAAGGGGAATTATTTCCCCAACTTAAAACGCGCCACAGGGCGTGTTTGCACACGTCACCTCAGGCCCCGTCCCCTCCCTTCATCACTGTGTAAAAACGCCCTGTGGCCGTTTTTAGTTGGGAGATTAAGTTCATTTGAATCCTGAGGGTCCCTAGGGTCCAACTAGCCCACTAAGTACCTCCAGTAAGCGCCACAGAGCTGCGTTGCAGAGAGGTGTAAAAAGTGGCACGGCCTGGACCACCTCTCTGCTACGCAGCTCAGTGGCACTTACTGGAAGCACCTGGTGGGCTAGTTAGCCCCCAGGGGCCCTCAGGATTGAAGGGGAATTATTTCCCCAACTTAAAACGCGCCATAGGCCGTGTTTGCACACGTCACCTCAGGCCCCTTCCCTTCCCTTCCCCACTGTGTAAACACGCCCTGTGGCCGTTTTAAGTTGGGAGATTAAGTCCCCTTGAATCCTGAGGTCCCTAGGGGCAAAATAGCCCACTAGGTACGTCCAGTAAGCGCCATTGCAGAGAGGTGTAAAAAGGGGCACGGCCTGCACCACCTCTCTGCAACACAGATCAGTGGCGCTTACTGGAAGCACCTGGTGGGCTAGTTGACCCCCAGGGTCCCTCAGGATTGAAAGGGAATTATTTCCCCAACTTAAAACTCACCACAGGGCGTGTTTGCACACGTCACCTCAGGCCCAGTCCCCTCCCTTCACCACTGTGTAAAAATGCCCTGTGGCCGTTTTTAGTTGGGAGATTAAGTTCATTTGAATCCTGAGGGTCCCTAGGGTCCAACTAGCCCACTAAGTACCTCCAGTAAGCGCCACAGAGCTGCGTTGCAGAGAGGTGTAAAAAGTGGCACGGCCTGGACCACCTCTCTGCAACGCGGCTCAGTGGCACTTACTGGAAGCACCTGGTGGGATAGTTGACCCCCAGGGTCCCTCAGGATTGAAGGGGAATTATTTTCCCAACTTAAAACGCGCCACAGGGCGTGTTTGCACACGTCACCTCAGGCCCCGTCCCCTCCCTTCACCACTGTGTAAAAACGCCCTGTGGCCGTTTTTAGTTGGGAGATTAAGTTCATTTGAATCCTGAGGGTCCCTAGGGTCCAACTAGCCCACTAAGTACCTCCAGTAAGCGCCACAGAGCTGCGTTGCAGAGAGGTGTAAAACGTGGCACGGCCTTGACCACCTCCCTGCTACGCAGCTCAGTGGCACTTACTGGAAGCACCTGGTGGGCTAGTTAGCCCCCAGGGGCCCTCAGGATTGAAGGGGAATTATTTCCCCAACTTAAAACGCGCCATAGGCCGTGTTTGCACACGTCACCTCAGGCCCCGTCCCCTCCCTGCCCCACTGTGTAAACACGCCCTGTGGCCGTTTTAAGTTGGGAGATTAAGTCCCCTTGAATCCTGTGGTCCCTAGGGGCAAAATAGCCCACTAGGTACGTCCAGTAAGCGCCATTGCAGAGAGGTGTAAAAAGGGGCACGGCCTGCACCACCTCTCTGCAACACAGATCAGTGGCGCTTACTGGAAGCACCTGATGGGCTAGTTGACCCCCAGGGTCCCTCAGGATTGAAAGGGAATTATTTCCCCAACTTAAAACGTGCCAGAGGGCGTGTTTGCACACGTCACCTAAGGCCCAGTCCCCTCCCTTCACCACTGTGTAAAAATGCCCTGTGGCCGTTTGTAGTTGGGAGATTAAGTTCATTTGAATCCTGAGGGTCCCTAGGGTCCAACTAGCCCACTAAGTACTTCCAGTAAGCGCCACAGAGCTGCGTTGCAGAGAGGTGTAGAAAGTGGCACGGCCTGGACCACCTCTCTGCAACGCAGCTCAGTGGCACTTACTGGAAGCACCTGGTGGGATAGTTGACCCCCAGGGTCCCTCAGGATTGAAAGGGAATTATTTCCCCAACTTAAAATGCGCCACAGGGCGTGCTGCACACGTCACCTAAGGCCCCGTCCCCTCCCTTCACCACTGTGTAAACGCGCCCTGTGGCCGTTCTAAGTTGAGAGATTAAGTACCCTTGAATCCTAAGGGTCCCTAGGGTCAAACTAACCCACTAGGTACCTCCAGTAAGCGCCACAGAGCTGCGTTGCATGGAGGTGTAAAAAGGGGCGTGGCCACAGAACACCTGTCTGCAACGCAGCTCCCTGGCGCATACTGGAGATACCTGTTGGGCTAGTTGGCCCTCAGGAACCCTCAGTATTGAAGGGGAATTAATTCCCCAACTTACAACTGGCCAGGGGGCGCGTTTGCAGAGTGCTGCAAGGAGGGGGCGTGGCCTCCGGCGCGATGCCGGTCTTTTATTTATTTTATTTGTTTAAGAAGGAGGGCTGTGTGGCCCCCCTTCTTTTTCTAATTTATTGGCCCTGGGGACCCCATCCCCCAGGGCCTGCACCCTAATTTTTTTTGTTGAAAAAAATTTATTTGGGAGGGGGCTGCGTGGCCCCTCTCCCCAACCCCCGGGTCATGCCCTTTTTTTTTTTATTCTTTAGGAGGGGGGCTGCGTTACCCCCCTCCTCAGGCCGCTTATGGCCTCAGGGACCCCATCCCCCGGGGCCGGCCTTTGTTTTTTAATATTTAAAAAAATATATATATTTATTAAAACACCTAGGACATGCTGGACAAACCTTATGTACCTATCACCATGATGATTTGCGAGATGTACATTAAAAGGCGACTATGCATACAATGAATCCACATGGAATGTATTTACACTGCTAGTGAAGCTCTGACGCCCTACCGTGCCTAATCCCGGCGCCCCCGCCGGTGGGTACTCTCCAAGTAGACACCCTTGTTGTTTATTTATACAAACATGGGTAGCTATTGATGGGCACATTTAATACACACGCACACCAAGCCATTCAAAGGGGAATCGACAAAAATTTGACCAAACTATGCAAGAAACCCCCCTCACGGTTAATAAAACACACATCCACCGCCGGATGTGTAATACTTTTTATTTTGCTCTCTGGAAAGGAGACGAACCTCACTTGAGAGTCACAGCATGCTCCTGGCTGAGCCCAATGCTGTGTTACACCCACCAGTGCCCACCGAGTGCCACACACCTCTGTGTTGTATTCCACCAGCTAGTGCGTATGCTATGACACTCTCTAGCCCATGTGCACTGTAACACCACCCCTCGAATATGTCATGCCACACTTGCCTTCGCACAGGTTATATTTCCCCATCTAACGTGCCTTCCTCGATGCCTATGTTATAACGCACAGCGCTATGCCATACATATTACAATCTGGGATCCATATCTTTGTCACAGTGCACATGCAATGTTACACTCCCCAGCACATATTTTATATTACAACTTTAGAGACTAGTTAGGTTACACAACACTGCCCTGTGCATATTACACTCCAAGGCACATATCGCATAGCACGAGCTAGTGCCTGTGCTATCTCGCGCTCTCCAATGAATCTGTCATTGCGCACAATGTATTGCATATTATATTTCACGCCCCGGTTCATCTTATATCACACTTTTTGGTGCATAGTTTATACCATATACTATATCTAGTTTTCATTTTCAATCGTGCTCTCAGGACTATGTTCTATAAACCACTGCGTCCACCTACCATTTTCACGGGCATTGCATTTTGCGATGGGGGGTGGAGGGTCAGGGGGTGTTCCTGAATAAAATTGAGATTATGCTGCATACTTGTTCATATTTTAAGTAGTTCGCACAGACACACATTTTAAAAACAATAAAGTTCCTAATACCCACCTTCTCTGAACAGTTAGCTTGCTGCCCCATCCACCTCCTCCCTATCCTCTGTTGTCTGAATCCATGGACTAGCCTCCTTCCTCCTGCCATGCATGGTCTGATGTGCTGCCACTGCACTCCATTTAGCATGATGTACCAGTCCACTCCTCCTGCCCTCCATTGCCCAATTCTATGGTTCATCATTGACCTCCTGCTTAGCCTCTGTGCTTAGCTTGCTGCCCCTATTCTCCTTCCCCCTGCTCTCCGATGTCTTTGTGCATGCCCCTGCTCCATCCTTTTTGCCCACCATGTTCCATGGACCTGCCACTCCTATCTACTCTGAGTGTTTTGTTGAGCTGCCACTCCCCTCCTACCTGCCTAGCATTGTCAGATGACTGTAACCTGTCCCTGCCACCTCCACCCTGCCTGTCCACATGCCATGCCCCTATCCCCTTCCTCCTGTCCTCCATGGTCCATTTTACTGCCACACCCTTCTGCCCTCCCTGGTCTGTTGTGCTGCAACTGCTCCTCCTGCCTGCCCCGCGCGGTCTGTTGTGAGGCCCCTTCCCCTGAACTCTCTTGTCTGTGCCCAGGTCCTGACCCTCCCTTCTATCCTCCATGGTCCTTTGTGCATGCCCCTGCACCCTTCTTCTTGCCCATCATAGCCATTGTGCTGCCACTAACCCTCCCGCTTGCCATGCATGGTCTTCTGTGCTGCCATGGCCCCTCCCACCTTCCCTGTGTGGTCAGCTAGCTGCTCCTGACCCCCTCCCACCTTCCCTCCATGGTCTGTGTGTATGCCATCATAGTCTCACTGTTGCTCTCCATGGTGTGTCTTGTTTCTAGTGCCCATCCTGCCTGACCTCCATGGTCATCTTGCTGCTCCTGCCCTGCCCCCTTGCCCCCAGCCCTCTGCTTCCATGTGCAGACCCCTATTCCCTCCCTCCTGGCTTGTCTGTTCCATTGTAATGCCCCTGATCCGTCCCTCCTGCCCTTTATGGTCTGTTATGCTGCAGCTTTTTCTCCTGTCTGTCCATTATGGTCAGCTAGCTACCATTGCCTCTTCCCCTCTGTTCTCTGTTGTCCATGTGCATGATCCTGTCCCCTCCCTATTGCTTTCTATGGATTGTTGTGCTGCACTCCCGTCCGCATGCCCTGTATGGTGTATTGTGCTGCTGTAAACCCTGATGCCTGCCCTGTAGGGTCAGTTTGGTGCACCTCTCCATGTCTCTCCTGCCCTCTGTTATCCGAGTCCATGTCCCTACCCCAATTCCTCCTGCCTACCATGATCCAATGTACCATACTTGCGAACATTTTGAACTTGGTAAGAGGGATATTTTGAAAAAAAATTGGGGTATTGATTTTCCCCTTTGAGTTACATTGAAAAAGAGGAGATTGTAGACAGGAGACAGATCAAATAAAACCCATTTGAGCTTAAAAACATTGGACGTTTCCTGGCTGAAACGGGTCTGTTGGCATGTATGGTTGTACTACCACTGCCTCTTCCTTCTGCCCACAATGGTCTATTATATTGCCACAGCATCTCTTGCCAGTCCTGTATTGTTGGTGTGTTGCCCCTGCCCCCCTTTCCACTGCCCTCCATAGTCTGTTGTGCTGCCACTGCCCTTCCTGCCTGCCCAGGGTGGTCAAATTGTTGACTCTGCACTCTCCTACCTGCCTTCAATTTTCAGAGTCCGTGCCCCTGGCCTCTGCCTCTCAACAGTATCCCAATGAACAACTAGATTGCTAACATTCTATATTTATTACAAAAGTGTGGAACGCCTGACGTCATCTTGATGTAATCAAAACTGTAATACCTAGAGCATTTCCTTTAGAAATTACATATATGAGAGGGTCTTATTTGCATCAAAATTATGGTTAGTGCTCTAAAAAACTAAAATGGGGACATATTTTCTGAGTTTTCAAATAGCGACAAAGAACTTTTAAATTATTTGTAATCTTTATGTTTTTTTATCCAGTTGACCACTTGATTAAATGTTGCACTTAGGGGAGAGGATGTGGTGTTACTTCCAGAGCTGCAGACTTTGCAACTGGGGAACCAGGTTGGAGTTTCTGCTTCAGCTCAACATTCTGTGATTCTGGTCAAATCACTTAATCTCCCCATGTCTACAACCAAAATGAATTTGATCTTGTGTGATGTAACCAATGCTCATGTAAAGCACTCCAATACCTGACAAGTCTGCACTATATAAAACTGCAAATACACAAAAAATAAGTGTTTTGCACACTTCTGTCATTGGGCTACATGTGGGCTACATCTGGGTGATATTTGTGCTGCATTTGGGCTCTTTTGTCTCTGGTGGCCATCTTGGGAGATTTATTTGTTATGAAGTTTCCTCATTTCCTCATTTACTGCATTCTCCTCAGTAGGAAATGCTTTCAATTTTTTACTTTGATTCCATCAAGAAGGTATTTAGATATGTCACACATTTGCCATAAATTCTGAATGTTAGCACTCTAGTTGCTCATTAGATCACTGTAGTAAAGCTACTGCTCACCACGGAAGTCTGCTGCTGGTATTAAAAGTGCATATTTCAGTCTGCATATCAGAATTTTTTAATGAAATAGAAGAGGATTTGAGAAGTCACTCAAAATGTGCCCTAATTTTTCTTTCTTCAGCACTAATCATAATTTCTATGGCAAAATTAACCCCCTCATTGTGTTCCTTTTTAAATTAAATGTTTTAAGTGTTACCAGTTTATTCCAATCAAGATGGCTTCAAGTGTGCCATACTTTTGTCATAAGTAAGACAGTAAGCACTCTAGTTGTTCTTAAGAACACTCTGGGACATTCTGTCATTGGGCTATACTTGGGCTACATCTGGGTGATATTTGGGCTATATTTGGGCTCTTTTGTCTCTGGTGGCCATCTTGGGAGATTTATTTGTTATGAAGTTTCCTAATTTCCTCATTTAGTGCAGAATGCTCAGTAAGAAATACTTTCAGTTTTTTACTTTGGTTCCATCAAGAAGGCATTCAGATGTGTCACACATTTGCCATAAATTCTTAATGTTAGCACTCTAGTTGCTCATTAGATCACTGTAGTAAAGCTACTGCTCACCAGGGAAGTCTGCTGCTGGTATTCAAAGTGCATGTTTCAGTCTGCATGTCAGTTTTTTTTTATGAAATAGAAGAGGATTTGAGAAGTCAAAATGTGCCCTAATTTTTCTTTCTGCAGCACTAATCATAATTTCTATGGCAAAATGAACCCCCTCATTGTGTTCCTTTGTAAATTAAATGTTTTAAGTGTTACCACTTTATTCCAATCAAGATGGCTTCAGGTGTGCCATACTTTTGTCATAAGTAAGACTGTTAGCGCTCTAGTTGTTCGTTAGAACACTCTGGGACATTCTGTCATTGGGCTATACTTGGGCTACATCTGGGTGATATTTGTGCTACATTTGGGCTCTTTTGTCTCTGGTGGCCATCTTGGGAGATTTATTTTGTTATGAAGTTTCTTAATTTCCTCATTTACTGCAGTCTCCTCAGTAGGAAATACCTTTAGTTTTTTACTTTGGCTCCATCAAGAAGACATTCAGATGTGTCACACATTTGCCATAAATTCTTAATGTTAGCACTCTAGTTGCTCATTAGATCACTGTAGTAAAGCTACTGCTCACCAGGGAAGTCTGCTGCTGGTAGTGCATGTTTCAGTCTGCATGTCAGAATTTTTTTATGAAATAGTAGAGGATTTGAGAAGTCACTCAAAATGTGCCCTAATTTTTCTTTCTGCAGCACTAATCATACTTTCTATGGCAAAATGAACCCCCTCATTTTCTTCCTTTTTAAATTAAACGTTTTAAGAGTTACCACTTTATTCAAATCAAGATAGCTTCAGGTGTGCAATACGTTTGTCATAAGTAGGACTGTTAGCGCCCTAGTTGTTCTTTAGAACACTCTGGGAAGCTGCAGTAGAACACAAAGGAATCAACTGACAGTCTCTGCCCTTGTTGGATGTACATGTTTTACTGAGAATGTCAGACTTCATTCTCACATGACTGAGAAAGATAATGTGAATTTACAGAAAATATGCTCTCAGTTTAGCTTATAGATCACCTTCCAAACGATCTGTGGGAAAAGCATGAAAAAATAGTTTTCTCTCAAACATGATTCATGATATCACAGCAGAAGGCTTTTTCACATGGTAAAATCACCTTAGAACACACCACAATTCCTAAATTGAGTATGGTACCATCAACAAATGATTTATAATGTAACTAAAGTCTTAAAACCTTCTATTAACTGCAATGCTTTTTAATGAGGTGCTACCATGTATATTGGTCCCAAGATGGCTGCCAACAGTTCTTGGGTGAAGTGCTGACAGCCAATCAGATCTCACGATGAGATGTGTGGTAAGGCTCCGCCCAGATATATCTATCTTTTTAACTCTAATTTTCTCAGGAACTACTGACCGGATTTACACCATTTAAGCAAAAGGCATGAGTCTGAATTGAGGACTACCTCTTTGCCAAATTTGGTGTAATTCCGTTCAGCAGTTCGGGCTGTAGCTGCGTCAACAGGTCCTATGGGAAAATGCATGGAGAAAACGCGTTTTGGGACCCCCCTTTTTTCTCGGCCCCCGCTTGACTAATTTTCAGGATAGTAGCGGACCGGAGCTGGTCAAAAGTTTGGAAAATTTCGCGAAGATTCGTCAATCGGCGCCAACGTTACTCCAAATAGCATGTTGTGGATTTCCTATGGAAAATAGGTCCTAACTACAACTACCTACTGGCGACTGCCAGTAGGTAATATATATATATATATATATATATATATATATATATATATATATATTACCTACTAGCGGTTGCCAGTAGGTAGTTATAGTTAGGACCTAGTTACTATAGGAAAATGGCAACATTCTATTCGCAATAACTTTGGCGCCGATTGATGTATCTTCGTGAAATTTTAAAAACTAATTCTTTGTTGAGATCAACTCCTATGTTGAAAGTTTGGGGGTGATTCGTAAAGGTGGGCCGAGAAAAAAGGGGGTCCCAAAACGTGGTTTTTCAATGTTAACTTCCATAGGAAACTTTAGACAAGGCTACAGGTCGAACGGGTGAACGGAATTACCCCAAATTTGTCAGGGAGAATGGTCTTGGTCTAGAAATTACGCTTTTGTTTATTTGGTGTAAATCCGTTCAGTAGTTTTTGAGAAATATCGAAATTTACAGATATCGATATTTGGGAATTCTGCCATCTGATTGGCTGAGGCGATACGAGCACGAGCTTGCTGCTGATTGGCTGCGAGCATTTGCAACTAGGAAGTGTTGGCCGCCCTTTTGTGATTCCATTGAAGCGAGTAAGGGGGAAAAAGGGCGAAAAATGTGGGAGAGAGGAGGGTAGGAGCACTGTAACCTTTGTGGGGTGTTTAGGGTGTGCTATAGAGGGGATGCGAAGTGAACTAATAATTCCTACCGGTGTGAAAGTTCTAGGCTACGAAAATTAAGTGAGGTATTCACTAGTGTGTGATGTTTCTAAGGTGAGCTTGTGCGCGATTCGAGGATTAAAGCGTGAGCCCACACTGTGTGTCTTATGCTGTGTAGTCATGTGCCCTGGCCGCTGCAGTACAGTTGTGGAAGTAGGGTCAGCATGTGTTTATACCTACTAGGAATAACTACTGACCCGTAGTGGTGTGAAAGTCCTGGGTATGTAAAATATGTGAGGTATTGTCTAGAGTCTCATGGAAGGAGGAAGTGTTGGCTGCCATTTTGTTATTCCGTTGAAGCGAGTAAGGGGAAACAAGGGCAAAAAAAGTGGGAAATAGGAGGGTAGGAGCACTGTAACCTCTGTGGGGTGTTTAGGGTGTGCTATAGAGGGTGTGCGAAGTGAACTAATCATACCTACCGGTGTGAAAGTGCTAGGCTATGAAAATTAAGTGAGGTATTGCCTAGAGTGTGATGCTGCTAAGGCGAGGTGGTGCGGGACTCGGGGATTAGAGCGTCAGTCTAAATTGTGTGTCTTATGCTGTGAAGTCATGTGCCGTGGCCGCTGCAGTACAGCTGTGGAAGTAGTGTCAGCATGTGTTTATAACTACCAGGACGAACTACTGACCCGTACTGGTCTGAAAGTTCTGAGATACGGAAAATATGTGAGGTAGTGTGCAGAGTCTCATGCTGCTAAGCTAAGCTGCTGCCGGACTCGGGGATGAAAGCATGAGCCCAAACTGTGTGTCATATGCTGTAAAGTCATGTGCTCTGGCCGCTGTGCCACATCTGTGCAAGTAGTGTCAGCATGTAGTTATAGCTACTTGGAGGAACTTTTGTTTCGAACATTGTAACTTGTGTATGGTGCTTAGGGCGTGTTGTATAGGGAGTGAGAAGGTACATTTGTGTGTGTGAAATAAATTTGGTATTTGGAAAGTGGAAAGCACTGACTCCTACGGGTCTGATGGTGCTGGGGGCGTAAGGTGAGGTGCTGCTGTTGTTGGGAATAAAGCTGATGAACTACTGACCCCTATTGTGAACTTTTAACATGCACGTCCCGTTGAATGTTCGATAAAATGTTGCAAAAGTATATCGTTAGGTTAAAAAAAAATGATGAAATTTTAACCTGCAGGTGTCGTAGAAGGTTCCAGAAAGTGTGGTGATAAAATAGGTTGAACTTGTGACCTGTATGTGGCGCAGAATAATAAGTAGCTTTTCAGAAGGAAAATTCAAAATTAACCAATGGAGGTAAGTTTTGGAATGTCGTTGAAGGAATGAAGTATTCTGATTTGTTCTTTACATGTATTTATGTGTGGAGTGACAGAGAAATTGTGCCATTCCTGGTTTCATTCTTGATGAAGTCGGAGCTTTACATGTACTGTGTGAGAAAGAGAGAATTGTATGCGTGTGTCATTTGAAATCTGAATAACAACTACAAAGGTGAGTTAGAAATGAACAAGGTGTGTTATGTGTTTTATAGTATTGATTAAGTATTTGAGGTGATGTTTTTAATTTTGAAAGTATTTTTTATTTCAATGTAATATAGTGTTAGTAAAGTGTGATGTTTTATATTGGTTTTGAAATATGCATAACATCTGAGCTGTTGTTATATAAGTATTTTATATATGTTTAGGAATTTTTCACAGAGATGAAGTGTAGTTTGTTATTTTTATAGGACTGTATTGTTTTGAAAATGAGGTACAGCGTTCATTTGAGTTTGTAATGTATTTGGGGAGATAAAGAAAATGTTGCACGTTTGCAACTGATAATTTTTGTGGAAATAGTGGGGTGGGGGTGGTGGTAGGAGACATATGTGTTATTAAGTTAGAAGCGATAAAACAAAATGCAGACATGTTATGTGGGCAGGTTGTGGTCTTATTTTCGACACTGAGAGTTAGGTTTTAATGTAGGTCAGGGTAGGTTGTTTTACAGTGGGCCATTTACCATGTTTGGAGATTACATGGAGAGGAGATGGAGATAGGAAAAGTGATACGTTCCTTTTATATGCATATATAGTTTGAATCATGTGATCCTAAGTTGTGATAAATATGAATATGCTTTCGGTTTGCATTTGGTTAGAGTGAATAGTTTTTCTAGTTTCTGACTAGTGAATAATAAAAAGGTAGATATACTAAAATATATGGTAGTAAATGTATTAATTATTGTCTGTTCTTATGGAATAGAAGTAGTTGGGGAGTGCTTCTTTAGAAGCGATGTTTTATAAATGTGTGAGAGATAAAAAAAATTAAATGCGTGGTATATTTTCTGTATGAGTTTGTTGACATTAGAGAACTACATGTGATACTATTTGTCAGGCTGTGTCGCTGTGGTGGATATATGTAGGTGTTGAAGTGAATCAAGTTTTACTGATGGTGAGCTTCACTATCCCTTTTGAGACACTCGTCAATTTATTCATTCCATTTAATATCTTTAATATAGATACAGTAAAGGGACTGTATATCAAAAGTTTGGGAATTAGAACTTTGTTAACTCTCCCCATGTCCTGCTTTACACTCTACTGAGTGTTTAAACGACTTTCGTAACATATAGATGTCTAGCTAGTAAAGGTGGTGTAGATCGACTGGGCCCATTTATAAACCGTGCTATGGGATGGCTTATGTTTTACCCGCCAATTTGCATGTTTGAATACTTTTTGCTGATAAGTGTTCCGGCAGATACTTGTTAAAATTAACGTTGTATATGGGTATAGTGGCGCTGCTGGGAATGGTGGTGGTTTCTGTTTGATTTCGTACGGTTGAGCAAGGGTAGGGGTGGGTGTGGGGGAGGTGGTTATGTTGCTGATTGAAACACAGAATATAGTAATGTGCAGATGTTGAGCTACTAAAGGTGATCTAGTACCACTGGGAGCACTTATAAAGTGCCCTATGGCATGGGATATGTTTTAGTCGCAAATTTGCATGTTTTAATACGTTTTGCTGGTGAGCGTTTTTAGGAGACATCTTTTGAAATTAAGCCTCTGTTTGGCTATAGTGGCGCTTCTACGTTTGCTGGGGCTCTTTCTTTTATTGCGTAAAGTTAAGCAAGGGCAGGTGTTGAGGTGGTGTAGTGGTACTGTGACTATTTATAAACCGTCTTATGGTATGGTGTATGTTTGAGTTGAAAAATTGCAGGTTTTAATAGGTTTTGCTGATGAGCGTTCCGGCAGACACCTGTTGACATTAAGTCTATGTATGGCTATAGTGGCGGTAACAGGAGTGCTGGGGCTCGTTGTTTGATTTCGTAAGGTTAAGCAAGGGATGGGTGGGGGAGGTACGTATGTTGCTGATTATAAGAAGGATGTTTGTAATGTGGGCATGTGTAGCTACTAAAGGAAATGTAGTTTCACTAGGCCCATTTATAAACAGTGCTATGGGATGGTTTATGTTTTACCCGCCAATTTGCATGTTTGAATAGTTTTTGCTGATAAGTGTTCCGGTAGATACATGTTCAAATTAAGCCTGTGTATGGGTATAGTGGCGCTACTCGGAATGGGGGGTTTCTGTTTGATTTCATACTGTTAACCAAGGGCGGGGGTGGGTGTGGGGGAGGTAGTTAAGTTGCTGTTTGAAATACAGAATATAGTAACGTGGAGATGTGGAGCTACTAAAGGTAATGTAGTACCACTGGGAGCACATATAAAGCGCCCTATGGCATGATATATGTTTTACCCGCAAATGTGCATGTTTTAATATGGTTTTCTGATTAGCTTTTCAAGAGACATCTGTTGAAGTTAAGGCTGTGTATGGCTATAGTGGTGCTTCTACGTTTGCTTGGGCTCTTTCTTTTATTGCGTAAAGTTAAGCAAGGGTGGGTGTTGAGGTGGTGCAGTAGTACTGTGACTATTTATAAACCGTCTTATGGTATGGTGTATGTTTGAGTTGCAAAATTGTAAGTTTTAATAGCTTTTGCTGATGAGCGTTCCTGCAGACACCTGCTGACATTAAGTCTATCTATGGCTATAGTGGCTATAGTGGCGGTAAAAGGAGTGCAGGGACTCGTTGTTTAAGCATGGGTATGGGTGGGGGTGGGGGATGTGCGTATGTTGCTGATTATAAGACGGACATTTGTAACGTGGGCATGTGTAGTTAGGAAAGGTAATGTAGTTTGAGTGGGCCTATTTATTAACCGTGCTATGGTATTGTTGATATTTTTCCCGCAAATTTGCATCTTTGAATACTTTTTGTTGATAAGTGTTCCGGCACACACCTGTTAAAATTAAGCCTGTGTATGGGTATAGTGGCGCTTCTAGGAATGGTGGGGGTTTCTGGTTGATTTCTTATGGTTAAGGATGGGCAGGGGTGGGTGTGGGGGAGGTGGGTATGTTTCTGATTAAAACACAGAATTTAGTAACGTGCAGATGTCGTGCTGCTGAAGGTGATGTAGTACCACTGGGAGCACTTATAAAGTGCCCTATGGCATGGTATATGTTTTACCCGCAAATGTGTATGTTTTAATACACTTTGTTCATGAGCGTTCCGGTAGGCGGTTGTTGAAATTAAGTTATTGTATTGGTATAGTGTATTTACTAGGTTTGGTGTGGCTCTTTCTTTAATTTTGTGAAGTTGAGGAAGGCTGGGGAAGAGGGTGGTGCAGTGGCAGTGTGCCCATTTATGAATCGCTTTATGGTATAGTATATGTTTTTCTGGCAAATTCCCATGTTTTAATACGTTTTGTCCTGGTGGCCGGTGGATATGTTTCCCCCTTCTGCTGTGGCCTCGGTGGCTGAAAATCTTGGTGTTAAGATGGACAATTGTCTTACTTTTAAACCACAGATTATGAGCCTGGCCGGTCAATGCTTTGGGATTCTAAAAATGTTAAGAAAATTTCTTCCTTTCCTATCCATTGCCCATAGGAAAATTACGGTGCAGGCCATGATAGGATCTAGGCTGGACTATGCCAATATCCTTTATCTGGGTCTTCCAAAGTTCCTTCTCTCACGCCTACAGGTAGTGCAGAACTCGGCAGCTCGGGCAATCTTTGGCCTCGGCCATCGCTCCCATGCTACGGGACTGTTGGAGTCTCTTCACTGGCTGCCAATTCAGAGGCGCATAGAATTCAAGGCGCTCACTGTGGCATTAAGGCCCTGTATGGCACTGGTCCCCTCTATTTGAGGAAGAGGATCGGTTTTCATCTGCCTGCCAGAGCCCTGCGTTCTGCGTCACTGTCTCTCACCACGGTCCCGGCAATTAGGCGTACCCGGGTCGGGGGCGGTCTTTTAAATATCTTGCGCACCGGGCCTGGAATGCCCTCCCACTGTCCTTAAGAAAGAGTGAGAGCTTAATGGCCTTCAGAAAGAAGTAAAAACATGGCTGTTCGGCCAATAGTCTTTTCTTCCCTGGTGGAGCTCTATGGTTATGGGTCCGTTAGCGCCGGGACACTCTGCGTGAGTAGCTGAGCGCTTAACAAAACCCCAGATAACATAACATAACATAACATGAGTGTTCCAGCAGACAGGTACAGAAATTACACAACATTTCTGTGGATAAGACATCTTCGTGCTGATAGACACTCTTGTACTGTGGTAGAAGGCTGATAGCGTTGATGCAAAATTATGAAACTTGGTGCCATTGTAGATTTTAATGGAAGGTTACACTGTTTGTTTGTTACTATGGTGTAGTTAGGGTTTTAAGTGGGAGAAAAAAAATGGGGGTGCTCTAAAAGGGGGGGCAAAGCTCTTAAAGGGGTGTGGGCTATGCAAGTTGGGGCGTGGTCTAAATCAAGATAAGTATTATTGTGTGCTTTAGAAAATCCTCTCCATATGTTCGGAAAAAAACATTGTTTAAAGGATTTCCCTTTCTTCTACAACGTGGGTAAGCTAGCGTGATGTCTCCAGTTCTCAGTAGTGAGCAAAATAAGCATGCGTGCATCGATGTGCATGCTGTCACTGCAGTGTAATAAAAAACAAAAAACTTGACTATCTTTGAGAGGGCCGAAAATAGAGCCTGGTAGAGAGTCGTTTGGAGGCTGCCTGAAAATAAGTGCCGGTCCCCAGACCTGGCCCAATTAAAGAGCAGTATCCATGCATCCTAAGCACTGCGCCATTCAACCATCTTTTAATTGATGGATATATTCCTACTCTTTCAGGAAATTATGGTGGAGGAGATCAATAAAATGTCCATCAACTGCCCTATGTCATCTACAAAAAGGCATAAAACAACAAAAAAACACAATAATAAGAGAAAGATATGGAACCTCACCCTTGATGAACACAACGCATTAAAAGAATTACGCGATGACCAAAATATCATCATCAAAGCCTCGGATAAAGGCGGCAACATCGTTATTCAAAATTGTGAGGGTTATATCAAAGAAGCCACCAGACAACTTAATAATGAGGAACATTATGAGAAACTAACGAAAAATCCAATCAAGAATTGGACAGATGAATACCATACGAAACTTTTGGCTTGGAAAGAGAGAGATCTTATTGATTTGGAAGAATATCTATACCTGAAAACCAATCACCCCATCACGGCAACTATTTATTTCTTACCAAAGATCCATAAATCATTCATCCATCCGCCAGGTAGACCCATTGTTAGCTCCATTGGTTCCTTATTGGAATCCACATCCCGGTTTATCGATATCTTTCTAATGAACTATGTAACAGCCCTTCCATCATACCTGAGGGACACAATGGACTTTTTACAAAAAATTGATCAACTACAGTGGAAAGAAAATTACATCATGGCCTCCATAGATGTTTCTTCTCTCTATACTTCCATTCGCCACTCAGATGGAATAGCAGCAGTAAAAGAGTTCCTCGGCACTAGAGCAATTTGTTTTTTGGAACATTCTGAGATGCTAATTGAAATGCTGACATACTGTTTGACACATAACGTCTTCCTTTTTAGAGGAGAACTGTTCCTGCAAAAACAAGGAACTGCGATGGGGACATATTTTGCCCCAACTTATGCCAATCTCCTCATGGCAACATGGGAAACTGAAGTTTTAAAGGATGAATGTGCAAAGAACATAAAATTCTGGTCTAGATATATCGATGACCTGTTCATCGTCTGGGAAGGCGATATGGAGCCTTTTATGAACTTCCTTGACTCTCTTAACAGCAACAGATACCAACTGACCTTCACCTCTACCACTAGTGTGACCAATATTGTATTTCTGGATGTCGAAGTATACATACTGAATGGTAAATTTTGTACCAAAATGCATAGAAAACCTACGGCTAGCAATAGCATCCTTCATGCAAACAGTGGACATCCAACAAAACTCAAATGGAGTATCCCCTATGGGGAAATGTTAAGAGCTAGAAGGAACTGCTCAGAAGTCTCAGCTTTCAGCCAACAAATAGATGAAATGAGTCAACGTTTTTTACAACGAGGGTATCCTTTGGATGTAATTCTTACTGCAAAAAACAGAGTTAAAAACAAAAACAGAGATGAATTACTCCAACCCAATCTAGCAAGTCATAATAAAGAGGACATTGCTACAACAACGAGACTCATAGTTGATTTCAACAATCAAAGTAATGAATTCCAAAGAACAATATGCAAATACTGGGAAGTACTGCTGCTTGATGAAACCCTTAAGAATATTCTGCCTCCCCGACCGAGAATTACTTACCGTAAAACTGCCTCTCTGGGAGACATTCTAACACACAGCCACTCTGAAATTAAACTGCCAACTACTACATCATGGTTAAACACACCGGGATTCTGGAAGTGTTCAAAATGTAAGGCGTGTGAACAGGGTAAAAACATCACTTCTTATTACTTACAGAATGGCCACAACGAAAAAATCAAAGACCACATCACATGTGAATCCAAATATGTAATTTACAGATTGGAATGCCCATGTCAAAAATTTTACATAGGTAGCACAATCAATAAACTCAAACTCCGCATCCTGCAACATCTGCGTGCCATCAAGAATAAAGACTTCACATATCCCATGGCTAAACACTTTTTTGAATTCCACTCCAGTGACAGTAATCAACTAATATACTCTGGCATTCAAATTGTTAAACAGAAAGAAAGGGGTGGAAACCGAATTCTTGAGTTAAGAAGAGCAGAGTCAAGAATGATTTTACTAATGGGTACTGAAAACCCATTAGGACATAATTTGGATGCCGAATTGTATGTGCACCTTTGAAATACTCGAACTGATCATTCATGATGGGCCTTTTCTGTACATAATCTTCACCGTTGATCTAAATTGTAAATTGTTACTTGTATTCACTGCATCTCTTATCCCCCTCCATTTACCTTTTCACAACTGCTGGCATAGGATATGTGAATTTTTCTTTGTAACAATTGGAATCAGTCTTTAGACAGCATTAGGCCGGAATTATTATTATTTCTTGACAAACTAATTGACTTTGCTATTTAACACTATTCCATAATTTATGAGAATTATTAACTTAGGAAGTCATAAGTTAGTGGTTAAAAACTATCAGATAATCACTAATCCCGTAGATACTCATTATTTAGCAGGATCTTATCATTAACACTTGTTAAATTCTTATTTAATTACTTATTGTCCAAGGTACTTTACCGCCATTTTGACTTATTTCAAATTCCAATTGTTACACATTACATGAAATGATTGTTTAAAATTTCCCTACATTGTCAGCAGCTACCATGGTGGACAAACTATTGTAGTCTTTTTGATCCAAATCTTGTTTTACTTTAAAATGATATAATACGATCATCGTTGCATTTCTCGTCTAGTATGTCTTTACTTTATACTATTTTTTGTAATGTTTCCTTTAAAAGACACTCTGGACACTGAGACTCTATGGTCCAGTTGAAGGCCGAGTGCCGAAACGCGTCGACTGTCTCTTGTGCGTGTTTATTCATGTGTACCTGCAAATAAACACTGATCGAGTGTTCTCTGTGGTGCCGTGCTTTCCTTGATGCGATGAACCCCAGGGCTTGAGGGTGAAGCGAGAGAAAAGTTCTGTTTCATATTCCTACTTATATATAGAAATAGAAACAGTCCTTTCCACTCTTTTTTTCAGCGGAGATAAAGGCACGGACCTACTTATATATATATACATTAATCTGTTCGTCCGCTTATCTTAAGCATCTATGAGCGCACTCGCCTATAGTAAGCACTGTGCCATTCATGCAGCAATACACCTATATATGCATAGATATATCTGTCCCAGAATAAATCCTAACCATTTATCAGCCCACTCGTTTATCGTAAGTACTGGTCTTTGCATTCATTCATCCTTCAATCTATCCATACATTGATACATTGATCTATGTATCTATCCATTGATGCATCTGGCCATGCATCCACTCGCCCTTTATTCAACTATACGTTCTTATTTCCGTGCATCGTCCGCCCCCGATCTTAAATACGACGTATTATACTCATTCAGCTACCCTCTTAAGGCGTTAAAAAGGTTTGTGAAAAGCATTGACAGGCAGATTTTTTAATAAAGAATAACAAAGCTTTGAGTTACTCTTTGTGGAGCATACTTCAACACCCTTCTCTGGTGGTGTTTTAAACAAAGGTACATCTAGAGAAAGAAATGTAAAGGAGCTTTTAAGTGTAAAACGTTAATTTAGAAACATAACGTTTTGTCGAGTTGTTTATAGGTACACTGTTTTAAAGTGGCTGTGACTGACAGATACTGAGGGCCCGATTCACAGAACTAACTTAAGACAAAATCCTAAACTTACTACCATTTTGGTATTCACAGAAGGCACTTACTCATTTTGGTATTCACAGAAGGCACTTACTCATTTCGGTATTCACAGAAGTTAGGAGTCCTAACTTTAGGACTCCTAAATGCCTTCTGTGAATACCGAAAGTCTTAAAATTAGGATTTTTCTCAATTTAGTAGTAGTAAAGTTAGGACTCCTAACTTTAGGACTCCTAAATGCCTTCTGTGAATACCGAAAGCATTAAAATTAGGATTTTTCTCAGTTTAGTAGTAGTATAGTTAGGACTCCTAACTTTAGGACTCCTAAATGCCTTCTGTGAATACCGAAAGTCTTAAAATTAGGATTTTTCTCAATTTAGTAGTAGTAAAGTTAGGACTCCTAACTTTAGGACTCCTAAATGCCTTCTGTGTATACCGAAAGCCTTAAAATTAGGATTTTTCTCAGTTTAGTAGTAGTAAAGTTAGGAGTCCTAACTTTAGGACTCCTAAACTGAGAAAAATCCTAATTTTAAGACTTTCGGTATTCACAGAAGGCATTTAGGAGTCCTAAGGTTAGGACTCCTAACTTCTGTGAATACCGAAGTGAGTAAGTGTATTCTGTGAATACCAAAATGAGTAAGTGCCTTCTGTGAATACGAAAATGGTAGTAAGTTTAGGATTTTGTCTTAAGTTAGTTCTGTGAATCGGGCCCTGAATACCTGTACTTCTTATATTTGAGAAAGTATACCAGAGAGCTAATTTGGTGTGGTGAGAACCTTGAGTTCTATATTTCCATGTGAAGTACAGTATAGGAATATAAAAGTAATTGGAAAGCTTTTTTGTTTATATTAAAGAGGGGATGTGAGAACTTAGTGAGGCAGGCAAAGTGTGTGTTTTTCTAGCACTAAAACAAGACCATGTGTAAGGTGAGAGCAGGTTCGTGCTGGAGTTGCCTCGTTGTGGTCGTTTGCAGAGGCACAACCAGAGGGAAATTTCAGGGGAGCCTAATTCTTTCAGCAATAGGCAGAGTGGGCATGTAGGGGTTGTAAAAAGGGGTGAAAACGAACAGAGTCTCCTTTACAAAAAAAGGATGCTTTGAAGACCGGTGAAGTACTCGGGTGCGGCTCTGTGTGTGCGCCCGGGAAGCTGTATCAAAGAGTCTGGGGCAATGGGCGTTGCGCGCCTGGTGGTCTGTCTGCTAAGCACCCCATGATGATGTTGCTGTTGCGTTGCAAAAAGAGAAGGGAAATACTGAGAGAAAATGGCTCTCTTTAAAGGATTTCCCTTCTCCTACAATGCGAGTCACTTGGCATGATGTCTGCACTTCTAAGTAGTGAGCAATGTGCATGCTCTCATAGTGTAACTGCAGTGCAATAAAGAAAAAAAACGGATTACGTTTGTGAGGTCGGAAAATAGAGCCCTATAAAGACCCGTTTCGAGGTTCACAAAAATAAAGTGCTGGTGGTCACATCCCCACAGACACCCCCTCCCGTTAAAGCCCTGGGTGCAGTGTTATGTTTGCGAAGTTGATGATAAAATTGTTAGGTAATAATGGAAATTTTTATGTGTGCTGTTTGGTTGATAATATCATTCTAAGTACATAGATTAACATTTTTAAAAATACTATTTATAAAGTTGTGTGCGGTGGGTTGCAGAGAAAGTGGTGTGGGGTGGTGGGGTTGGCAGAGAGGTGAAAAGTATGAGGTAGTGCAGTTATATATAAATTGTAAAGGAGTATGTAAATAATTGAATAAATACTTGCTGTATGTTCTATGGCACTACTTGTCATCCTAGTGCTCATCTGTCGTGCTCCATCACGTTGCAGCACTGGGTCTGGAAGTTGTTAGTGGAAGTTTTGCAATTGTATGTTATTATTTTAACATAGTGAAGAAATGTGAAAAATAATTGAATCTATTTTTGGTTTTTCAGAAAATTATTTCATTTGGATTGAAATTTGGAAATGCCTAGAAGAAGTGAAAAAAAAGAGAAGAGAAGAAAAATATATATTTGATGAAAAGGAAAGATCTTGATGTAGAAAAAAATGCGAGTAGTAGAGAAATTGTTTGTTTGAGTAAAAGCAAAAGACAATTTTTGAGAAAAATATTACGAACATTTAATGAGAAAAACATCACACAAAGCAAAAAGAAGAATTTTTCAAGTAAGGTGAAGCAGAGTTCAATTTCAAATACGAGGAAAAGGAAAGATGATAAAGAAATAGTATCTGGTACTCGGAGACAAAAACAATTTCAAGAAATTCGTCAGAGACTTTTTCAATCTAGAGTGATTCAGAATTTATTGAAAACATGCTGCAAATATAAATTCAAAGAGAAGCAGCGGATTGAAAGTATAGTGGATACTGCTTTCAATGTTTAACAGAAGTTGTTCATTTTGATTTTAAAGAGATTGAAAGTATTGGATAAAATAATGAAAGTATTGAAAGACAAAAGTAGAAAAAAAAGACTTGTGAACAGAACCAACTTTTGTAAAATCTTTAGTGGACATTGGAGACATACTTCTAGTACCGAGCCTTTTTTTAATGAGGAAAGTTACTTCCAGGAAAATAGTTTATCATTTGCTGTTGATACTGGAGGTCGTTGCTACGAAGTTGAGGGTGGTGTTCCTCTTCCAAAGGAGTAAATTGTTGGTAAAAGTGCAGAAGAGTTAATAGCTGAAGAAGTTCTAGGGAAACGTCCACGTGATCCTGTGTATAAGTGGAGTTGTAGTAGCATTTGTAGTATTCGACAGGAATCCATTGATAGAATGAGAAATTTGCTACAAGAATATACTCAAAAAAGTATAAAACAGAAGATTAAGTTGCTACAAGGACTAGATCCATGTAATGTAAGAAAATATACTGAGAAGTATGGGCATTCTCTGGCTTGTCTTTCAAGAAAAGTTTGTAAAAGTGTTTTTTATCATTTGAGGATGTTAGCAGTACACCATTTAGAAATGCGGAACTTTGTAAAGAAACGGTACTATGTAAAAAGTCCTGCATTAAGTTTAAGTGAACTGAATGGAAGTCTTTTATATGGTTCTTTATCAGATGTTCAAAAAAAGTGTGATGATATTGAAATGCGATATTTTGGTTCAGAAGAGCAGTTCATAGAAAGTGAAAGTTTGACAATTACAGATGTCGGAGGAGATGAGAAAGTGATTAGCACTGATCAGTTTGAAGAAGAAATTATAAAGTGTAATGTAGTGTGCTCTGAAATACCAAACTATGTTTTTGTTTGTTGTCGACATACTCATTATAAAAGTCAAAAGAGGAATGTTGATTTGTATTTGAAAAGTGAAAAGCAAAACAATGGTAAGTAGGAATAATTTGCAACTTACTTGTTTGTTGAAGTTCGATTTGAGTTAGATAGTGATCAACGTATATGTAAATATTGTTACAACAAATTAGAAGAGAACAAAATGCCTTCTAGAGCAGTGCATATCAAGTTGGAGTTAGTAGCTATTCCGCAGGAACTGGCCAAATTGAATACATATGAGTCCGTTCTAATTCAATCTGTTAATCCTTTTCAAACTATAATTCGGATGGAGCCTAAAACAGGTGAACTGCTACCAACAGACTTGCAAAGAGGGCTGAAAGGAAGAGTGGTGTACTTACCTTTGGATTTTAAGAAAAACATTGAAACTATTGCTGGAGAGAAAGAGGAAGATGAGGCAGTAGTTATTTTACTAAATTGTGCAACCACAAGGAGTCGGAAAATATGGCAAGAATTTGTGGATGTTAATAAAGTTGAAAAGGCTACCTTATATCTTATAGAGAACAATATTTATTACACAAATGTGAATGTGGATGAACAGGTAATACGTTTAGGAGATGATTTTGAAATTTCAAGTGGTCAAATGGAGAAAGTGGACAAGTCAAGGACTGAAGTGATTTATGAACATTATACAATATGTCCTTTGCATTCAAAAGAAGTGATAGGAAGTAGCATTGAGTTATTTCAAATAAAAAAGCACAGGGAACTCCAATGAGGGTATGGGAGAAACGCTTGGAAGCTCGTTGTTTTCCACAGTTGTTTCCTACTGGAGAAGGTGGACGATATGATGACCGACCTGTACGGATTCCAGCTTCAGAATATCGGTCAACAAGATTATATTCTGAAGATCCTAGATCTCAACAGTGCATTCCATAGATACTTCACCTTTTGTTTGAAAGTGATCTGTCTTCTCTCTCGTATGCAGTGAATCATATACTTAAAACTGGAGTTCATGAATCACTTCTTTCTGCGAAAGAATTTGTGGAGAAAGTTCAAGAAACAGATGAAAATTTCGAAGCACAGTTTATCAATTTGATGGCATGTCAACGTGGAACAAATGAGCATTGGTATCGTCGTCATGAAGAACTCAAGTGTATGTTACGGAATTTATGTACACCAACATGGTTTGTCACACTTAGCTGTGCAGAGTATGCAAGGGAAGATTTGCTTGAGTTTTTAAGAGAAGCGAATTCTAATATAAAAAATGTTGAAATAAAGACTCCTGGTGAACTGTGTTCATTGGATCCTGTAAATGTGTGCAGATATTTCAATAATGAGTTTCAAGGTATGATGTCTTTTATCTGTAATAAAAAGAATCCACCTCTTGGAGAAGTTACAGATTTCTTTTGGAGAAAGGAGTACCAAGCAAGAGGTGCACCTCATATACATATGTTACTATGGGTCAAGGATGCACCTAAATTTGGAATTGATTCTGATGAAACAGTATTGTCTTTCATCGAACACAATGTGACATGTGAGATTCCAAGAAAAGGAGGAGATTGAAGCTTGAGATAGCATGTTTTACATTTCTAAAGTCACCGTTGTGGAAAGTACTGCAGAAGAAACTACAAGTCTAAAGGAAAATTTGACACCAAATGTCGGTTTCGTTTTCCCCATCCAGTCATTTGTAAAGGAAGAGTAAATTATTTTTTCTTCTGTGAGGCACACAATAACTCGGAAATCTCCAAAGAATACCTACAATTTAAAAAGAACACAAGTGTCAAAGTATATCAATGTCTACAATCCAGTCATTTTAAAAATGTGGAATGCGAACATGGACATCCAGTATGTTGCGGATAACTCAATTGCTGTTGCATGTTATGTTACATTGTACATAACAAAATTTGAAAAAACAGAGATGAAACAAATGTGGGAAGAAATTGCACAAGTGAATAGTCTTAGCAAAAAGTTGTACAGCTTTAGTTTGAAAATGCTTTCCCACTGAGAAATTGGATCGTATGAATGTTCAGACTGCTTGTGTTCTTCAAGTTTATATTCAAAGTCACGAGAAATCATTTCGGTAAGTTTAGGTCTTGCTTGCAAAATAGAGTGTTGAAATCATTGGAAGAAACTGAACAATTAGCAGCAAATGAGCCAGATAGTACAGACATTCTTAAAACGAATATGTTGGACACATACTATCCGAAAAGGAGTCAACATCTGGAACAGCTATGTCTGTATGAAGTACTTCAACATTACAGCTTCAAAAGAAATGTTAAAGAAAATTTAAAAGAAGGAAAGTTTGCAGTAGTTGGATGTCATGGTTCTTTAGTAAAACATGCAGAGGGTAATCTTATAAACCACAAGTAACTTAGTTGTGCAACTCCAGATAAGCGAGAATTTTACTATTTAGCACTTCTGCAGCTGTTTAAACCATGGCGTAGCGAAAATGAATTACTTGGAGAGTTTGACTGCTACGAAGATTCTTTTAATGCTTGTAAAGATAGCATTCGATGTCCAATTTTCCCTACATATTTAAAAATGTTGAATGATGAAGTTGAACAGGAAAAGACTATTATAGCTGAAATAGCTCATGAAAGTTCTCAAGATAGTCAAAGTAGTGGTCCATGTAGTCAAGATCCTCTTGGACCACCAATGCTGGAAAATGAAGCAGCAATTGCTATGCATGAAGTCGAAATTGCAATGCAACAAGCACACGAGGAGAATATAACATTGGAAAAGTTAGAAGAACAAGTAAATGCTGAACTGAAAGAAATATATGTGCAAGTGAGAGAACAGATAGAACATGGTTTGTTGCATGAAAAAAAAGAATGTCTGTGTTCATCTTTTAACCCTCTTCTGATGTACATCAGTGGTCAAGCTAGGACAGGTAAAAGCTTCTTAATTAAAGTTTTGACCAGTTATCTTAAAAAAACTACTGGTTCTCATATATGTTGTGTGGTAACAGCTCCAACTGGATTAGCTGCACATAATGTTAAAGGAGTTACTTTGCATAGATTATTGATGTTACCAGTGGAGCATGATAATAAATTACAATATCAAAAGTTGTCTGGAGAAGCTTCTTATGAAGTGTCAAGAGTGCTGAAGAAAATGAAACTTTTAATTATTGATGAGGTGAGCATGGTCTCAAACTTAATGCTTGCTTTTATACACTTTAGAATGCAACAGGTATTAAAAACAGATTACGACGTTCTCTTTGGGGGAAAACATTTAATTGTATTTGGAAATCTGCTACACCTAACCCCTGTAAAAGGAGAACCAGTGTTTACAACTCTTCTACATGAAGACACTAAGAAATCTTTGAGAAGTATTGAAAATGTGACTCTGTGGTTACATTTTGAATATAAAGAACTCACTCAGATAAAGCGACAAGCAAGAGATGAAGATTATGGAAATATTCTAAAAGATGTAAGAATTGCTGTTCTAAGCACACATGGTAAACATGCTTTTCAAAGTCGTCTACTAAAGAACTTGTTTACAAATGAAAACACACCAGCAGAAGTAATGTACAAGAAAATGAAAGGAAAAAAGTCTAGAGTTTGCTTAATGCCTACAGTGGAAGAGTGTTATACATTTAATAGAGAGTTTATGAAATTGGAAATTAAAGAAATAGTTCACATTTAAACTATTGATAAAATAGAGCATCAAGGAATAACAATTGTTCTTTCAGAAAAACTACAGACTAAATTGGATTCTTTGGAAAAGTCTGTATCAAAAACTGCTGGTTTAGGGTAATTTTGAAGCGTAATCTGAATGTAGAAGAAGGTTTAGTGAATGGAGCAATGGGGAAAGTTGTTGATTTTGTGAAATATCAAAATAGAAATGGAATTGAATTTTTGAAAGTTAAATTTGATCAGATTGCAGAGGTAAGACAGATTGCACGTTCTGACGCACGTTTTTTGCTTGTAAAAGACTTGTATGTTCGTAGAAAACTGTTTCCCTTTTGTTTAGCATATGCAATAACTATTCACAAATCACAAGGTTTAAGTGTAGATAATGCTTTGGTAAATGTTGGAAAAACTGTGTTTAAAGAGGGAATGGTATATGTTGTATTATCTCGAGTTAGAACGTTGTCTGGTTTGTATTTAATTGATTTTGATGAGAACAAGGTTAGTGCTGATGTTAATTGTGTAAGAGAATATAATCTTTTGAGAAGGCTTCATGCTCCCCATTTAGGTGAATATCCTATTTATGAGAAACGTGCTGTGTGTTCAAAATGCAAATACGTTGAAGAGTTAACTATGGTTGAAAAGCAGAAAGAAAATCAACAGAAAAGAAAAGATGTAAAGAAGCAGAAAATACAAACAAGTTAGGATGTTGTTGGATACCAATTAGAAAATGCTTTTGGTGTCAACTGCTATGGTAATGTCATTCTAAATGTTATATTTTATCTTGAAGATGTTTGTGGTGAAATTATGGAAAGTCAGGAAAAAACTTTATGTTCTGCACTCTACACTTTATTTCAAGAATTGAGAAATAAGATTCATTCTGCTTCTGGTATTCGCCAACTGTTGGATACATGTACTGGTTTTTTAACGTTCAGTGCTAATATACAGCAAGATGCACAAGAATTTCTGATGGTTATGCTTGGAGTACTAGAAGATGAAAGAATTCAGATTGAGAATTTATTTGGAATCAGTTACAAATGGAAACATAAATGTGAAGAGTGTTCGTTAAATTCAAGCACTATAGTTGACAGAAAACGATTTTTATATTTAACAATACATGACTGCAAATCTGTACCATTTTCCAAATTAGTAAAAGAAGCTGATCATGAGATGATGTGTTCTCGTTGTAAATCAAGAATGCTATCTGCATTATGCCTACAAAGATATGGAAAATATTTGATGATAATGCTGCAACGCTGTCGACCAAATGGAAGAAAAGTGGAAACCAAAATTAAAATTTTTGTCCTAATCAAGTATCTATTTCTGGAAGAACTTTTGCAACAGTTGCTATTGTTTTCCATGCTGGAAGTACTACTACAAGTGGACATTATACAGTTTATTTAAAGTGTAATAATGGTTGGAGTCACTGTAATGATACACACTTGGAAATGAAACCGAGATTGCCTTAGGAATTATCCAGCTCATACTTAACTTTTCTGAAACAAAGATTTTAGATACACTATTCGGCTTTAATGGGAAGGTGTATATATCTTTAAGGAATTCATACTGGATGCTTTCAAAGCGAAATTTTTGATACATTATCTGGCGTATTGGGAAAATGTGCAGAGAAACTACGTAAGATCTTTAAGGAATTCATACTGGATGCTTTCAAAGTGACATTTTTGATATATTATCTGGTGTATTGGGAAAATTGTGCAGAGAAACTACGTAAGATCTTTAAGGAATTCATACTGGATGCTTTCAAAGTGAAATGTTTGATACATTATGTGGTGTATTGGAAAAATTGTGCAGAGAAACTACGTAAGATCTTTAAGGAATTCATACTGGATGATTTCAAAGCGAAATGTTTGATATATTATCTGGCGTATTGGGAAAATGTGCAGAGAAACTATGGTGCCAATTCCGATCCGGTAAAAACCGGGTACGAACCGTCGGACGGAGCCCTATCTCCGTCCGACTCGTACCCGGTGCCAAATCCATCCGAAAATGCAAGTACGATTCGCACGGAAACACCATTTCCGGACGAATCGAACAAAACACCGACCGAACAGAAACTAAACACAATTCCGATCCTGAAAGGCGCCGACCTGACGTCGGTACGCATCCAGCCTACGTTTCACGAACCAGGAAGTACGATTCAAACCGACGTCATCCCGCACGGAAAATATTTACCGGCTGCCAAAAACTGCCGGGAAATCAGGACGACACACGCAAGGAGCCGCTGGACGCGACGAACAGACATGGACCCGAACCTACGTGCCATCCCTGCCCTCCTAGCAGTCCACCTGGCGTACAGGAACCGACGCAGACGCCGCAGAAGGTCAGCACAACAACCAGGGGCAAAGGGGGGGGCAGGGGCAGGACACACAACACCAACACATGGTACCAAATCACACATGGCCTGGACATACCTGACCATCAGGGCCTGGTCACTTCCAGGGGGTGGGGGCGAGGCCAGCAACGCAAGCGTCCGCCACAACGGAAGTGGATGGTCACGCGAACCGGTACGTACCCTACCCAGGCCGCAAGAGCGTGGGTACGGAACGTACCACGCGTCCCCCTACGTCACTCCAACAATGGCGGTACGGCCCGTACCCACGTCAGAAAGGCCTTGGTACGGCTCGTACCAGCATTGCTGGGGTCATGTAGGGGTACGCGTGGTACGACCCGTAGCCACGCCCCCAAGGCCTGTGTACGGTGCGGACCCCACGGCACCGCAACAATGGGGGGACGCACCGTACCCACCCACCAAAGGCATGGGTACGGCCCGTACCCAGGCACGCAGAGCGTGGGTAGGGGTATGTATGGACCGTACCCCCACCCGTGGAAGTACGGCCCGTACCCCCACCCGTGCATGTACGCCCCGAACCCCCACCCGTGTATGTACGCACCGAACCACCACCCGTGTATGTACGCCCCGAACCCCCACCCCAGCAGTGTATGTACGCCCCGAACCCCCACCCGTGTATGTACGCACCGAACCCCCACCCCAGCAGTGTATGTACGCCCCGAACCACCACCCGTGTATGTACGCCCCGAACCCCCACCCGTGTATGTACGCACCGAACCCCCACCCGTGTATGTACGCACCGAACCCCCACCCCAGCAGTGTATGTACGCCCCGAACCACCACCCGTGTATGTACGCCCCGAACCCCCACCCGTGTATGTACGCCCCGAACCCCCACCCGTGTATGTACGCACCGAACCCCCCCCAGCCGTGTATGTACGCACCAAACCCCCACCCGTGTATGTACGCCCCGAACCCCCACCCCAGCAGTGTATGTACGCCCCGAACCCCCACCCGTGTATGTACGCACCAAACCCCCACCCCAGCAGTGTATGTATGCCCCGAACCACCACCCGTGTATGTACGCCCCGAACCCCCACCCGTGTATGTACGCCCCGAACCTCCACCCGTGTATGTACGCACCCAACCCCCACCCGTGTATGTACGCACCGAACCCCCACCCCAGCAGTGTATGTACGCCCCGAACCCCCACCCGTGTATGTACGCACCGAACCCCCACCCCAGCAGTGTATGTATGCCCCGAACCACCACCCGTGTATGTACGCCCCGAACCCCCACCCGTGTATGTACGCCCCGAACCCCCACCCGTGTATGTACGCACCGAACCCCCACCCGTGTATGTACGCACCGAACCCCCACCCCAGCAGTGTATGTACGCCCCGAACCACCACCCGTGTATGTACGCCCCGAACCCCCACCCGTGTATGTACGCCCCGAACCCCCACCCGTGTATGTACGCACCGAACCCCCCCCAGCCGTGTATGTACGCACCAAACCCCCACCCGTGTATGTACGCCCCGAACCCCCACCCCAGCAGTGTATGTACGCCCCGAACCCCCACCCGTGTATGTACGCACCAAACCCCCACCCCAGCAGTGTATGTATGCCCCGAACCACCACCCGTGTATGTACGCCCCGAACCCCCACCCGTGTATGTACGCCCCGAACCTCCACCCGTGTATGTACGCACCCAACCCCCACCCGTGTATGTACGCACCGAACCCCCACCCCAGCAGTGTATGTACGCCCCGAACCCCCACCCGTGTATGTACGCACCGAACCCCCACCCCAGCAGTGTATGTATGCCCCGAACCACCACCCGTGTATGTACGCCCCGAACCCCCACCCGTGTATGTACGCCCCGAACCCCCACCCGTGTATGTACGCACCCAACCCCCACCCGTGTATGTACGCACCGAACCCCCACCCCAGCACTGTATGTACGCCCGAACCACCACCCGTGTATGTACGCACCGAACCCCCACCCGTGTATGTACGCAACGAACCTGCAATAAGAATGGTGTGTGCCAAACACCCCCAGCAGTGCCCAGACATAGGAGGGGTGGGTGCAGAGTCCTCCCAGCAGTGCCCAGAGACAGGAGGGGTGGGTGCAGAGTCCTCCCAGCAGTGCCCAGACACAGGAGGGGTGGGTGCAGAGTCCTCCCAGCAGTGCCCAGACATAGGACAAGATACCCCATCAACAAGTTCAGTGACCAACAAGGGTGATACCCCAGATGCAGGCGGAGCCATCGCTGAGCCAGCATGGCTATATTGAACGGCAACCCTCACACATCCAGGAAATGTAGACACAGCACAGCATTTGGGAGACACCCTGCAGGGAAAATGGCCTGCTCCACAGAGGATGGAACACACCTTGGGACAATGTCACCATACAGTGAGAGCAAACATGACCAAATACCATTGGCAGAGACCTTTGTGATGGCACGCAGATGGCAGGGTACACCCCATGAGCAGCACACTCCAACATTTCACAGACCCCTAACACATTATCACCACCCCAACTCAGGGAGCACCAGCACCAACAGCAAGTCCAGGAAAGCATCAGTGTGCAAAACCAAAAGAAAATGCTTTATTCAGCAGGAAAATATCTCTGAGAAAATGTCCACTATGTACAAGGGCCATGGGCCAGGCCAGCAGCAAAGTCCGGGGGGGGTACACATCGGGACGTGTGTCCCCTAGCTTGCCTGCACAGTTCACAAGTCCATTTCATCCACAGAAGAGGGGGCATCAGGGGGGAGGGTGGAAACAGGCACCGCAGGGACAGGAGGGGAAAGGGTAGGTGTTGTGGGTGCAGGGAGGGATGATTCTGCCACAGGGGGGGTGCCAGCGCCAAAGGTGGAGGACAGAATGGCGCTGCACACGTCGGCAAGTTCCCCCAGCGACTCCCCCGCACCCAATCCAACCACAGGCCCCAAGGAGGGGGGGTGGGCAAAGGGATGGGTCGCAGCGCCACTGGGGGAGGGTGTGGACAGGGTGGGGGACTCAACTCCCCTGGCCGGGTCCCGCCTCCACCGCTTGCGTGGTGGTGTCATCCTGGGGCTGGGGGGCACACTCGCAGTGGATGATGCTGTCACCGACTGTTGGCCAGGAGAGCTAAGGGGAGTGGATTTGGAGGGAGTGGGTTGTGTGGACTGCGGACTCCCACTGTGGCTGCGTGTTCTACGTTTCCCCCCCGACCCAGTGGGTGTGGCTTCCTCACCCTGTGTGTGCGTGACAGGAGGTGTGCGCTTCGACTTCCCTGGTGGTGTGGTGCCTGTGTCTGTTGGGGTGCGTGCACGCTGACATCTGGATGTGCGTGGGACAGGCACGGGAGTGGGAATTGTGGATGGGGCAGGGGTAGGGGGGGGTAGGCAGCGCTGCAGGAGATCCAGTGCTGCAGTCAGTGTGGAGTCTATGGACCTCAGCAACCGCCGTTGGTCAGACTGCGCAGCCGACATGCCCTCCATGTATGCCTCCATCTGGGTCAGCACCTGGGTGTGGGCATGGAGGACATTTAGCATCGCAGTCTGACCAACCTGCAACTGCCTCAGGATGTCCACAGACTCCGCACTCACCGCAGCAGTGGTGACAGGGGCAGGGGGTGCGGTGCCTGGCAGGAAGGAGACATGTGGGGACCGAGCACGGAGGGAAGGGCCCCGAGCATGTGGGAGGCCGGTGATGGAACCTGAGGTGGCGGGGGGATGTGGAGGGCTGCCATCAGCTGGGGGGGCAGACTCCGCCACCTCTTGGAGCTCAGCCTCGGACCCGTCTGCGTCATAGTCTGTGTTGGCAGTCGACAGGTCCTCTGCCTCACTCCCTTCGGCCTCCGTGCCACTCCATGTGCCAGACAGGACAGCACTGCTGGCACTGGTGCTCAATCCCTCCTCCCGGTCCGTGCTAGTGTCTCCTTCCGTGTCCCCAGGCGATGCTGTGGGCAAGGTGAAGAGACAGGAGATAATCAGACACCTGTACACATATGTCACATGAGTCAAATATACATAGGTCACATTGCATAGCCTGAAAAGCAACAGGAGTAACACCTACAAAACAATGTACACATGTAGGCCATGGAACACACAGTTTTTCGACCCACCATGCCACTGAGACACAATGGAGAGCATGACACAACAGCAAATCACTGCACCTGAAATTTTACAGAGGAGCCAGCCTCTGGGGACAAATGTGCACAGCACCTGCACCACACTGCGTTGTCAAAAAGGGATGAGCATGAATCATATCCATTTACTCTTGCCGCATGCTGCAAAGGCAATACATGAAACCAGGCCAAACATGACTGGGTCACTGCACCTTGAGCGTATGTCCAGTCAAACATCACACACAGGCTAAACCCAGCAAGGAGGATGAAGCTTCTGACATGTAGGCCTTGTACGCACAAACCACCCACACCTGAGACAATCTCATTGAGACGGAGAAAGTATGTACACCTCTTACTCTGGGATGAAAACACATGGCCTCCACTAATTAATGACTGTACACACACAGCCCCTGGTGGGCATGTCCACACATCATTGACAGGCAAACATCATCAGATTGTCTCAACAACACACACAGGTAATGCCCACTGTGAGTATGCACAAGCAAAATGGGTCCCCCTGTACAGTGGACACATGTAGCAACCTGTAGGTCCTAACAGTTGAGCCCAGGGTACAATGCCACCCTACCCAACCCATGGCGAAGACACAGTGAATGGCCATATTGTTGGATGACGCACATGATACCTAGGAAGAGGTGCCCCAGGGCACAGTAGTGCCCACACTCCTCCATGGTCCAGGATGTACATGACTGCAAATTAAGCAACCGTCCCTGCACTAGCAGGCCTCCCACTCAGGCACATCATGTCAGAGGGCACACAATTGGACATGCATGCTGGAAGGCTGTACATTTTGGAGACACATCCCTATGTCGTGATTCACAATCAGTGCCAAGTGACATGGACACCACAATGACTGAAATTGGCCATGGCACACGCAAGGTCCCCATACCTGTGGCACATCACCCCCACACATGATGCTGATAGCATAGGGCACCTGCATGAACTGCCTGCCTAAATAACCTTGTGCAAGAGTGGCTACAGACAGACCAGGGAACACATGGCAAGGAGGGGAAGGGAGGGAGTGAGAACAGCACTGTGCTACTTTGTGGAGAAGTTGACGCACTGCACAATCAAACCCTGGCAGTGTATCCATGCAACTGCACACTTACATTGGCTGGGGACACACAACTGACACACATGTACCTACCCCCTTCCTGCTGCTGCTTCTCCTGTAGGCGCCTGTCCATATCGGGGAAGACCACCGCCAGCACACGCTTCTGGATGTGGGTCAGACGACGGCGCCCACGGTTCTTACGGCTCACAGGTGAGTCCCCCAGCAGGACCCGTGCAATCCTCCTCGTCCAGCACCGGATGTCCTGCCAGCGTTTCCTCACCTGAGACAGGCTCCGCCTCCGACCCTCTGTACCCCTCACGGCACTGACGGCTTCACTCCAGATCTCCCCCTTGGCAATGGCGCCTACCTGTGAGGATGCAAAAGTGAGAATACATTAATCCACATGAGCAGAGACACAGAGACACACATATAGAACAATCCTCATTATGAACAGGCCATGGTATGCATGCAACTAATTGCACCTTTGTCATAGGGACATTATCCACTGTGGAAGGCCAAATGCACTACGTGCCATTGAAAGTACACGGGTGGCATGAGGGGTACCACACACTCACTGACCAGGGATCACACTGTGCCTCACAGGCTACACCAGGATTATGTACAGCACCTCACAGCAGTCACCTGCCCCAGCACACTGATGCTACCTCAGCAGAGTACACAGACACACACAGGTACAGGACAATCACATGGCATTGCCAACTGCGGGTACACACCTCACTCTGCCCATGTGCCAGTAGACGGGGGTGTCACAGGTGTGGGGCTGGCTCAGCACGGCATGCACACAGCACTGCTCCCTGCTCACATCGGATGGCCAGGCTATATCCATCACTCATGCTGCTTGTGTGCAACACTCCCCATATGCACTCACCCACATGACAGGGGACTTACACACACACCAATGTGCAGGGGACGAACACGGCCTTTGGACACTCACAGCACAGGTACACTGACCAAACACACATCCATGGGTACTGACACCTGTCACACTGGGGGGAACACAGGATCACATCAGGACTGTGGAAACAACATCCCCAGGAGGAGTATGCAGGCAGAATGTGGCATGCACCTTGCATTCATTGTCACAGTAGGCACTATGCAAGTGAGGAGTGCACACAGGAAACACAGCATGCTCTGCATGGGTGACATGAGGCCTTCCACACCCTGGGACCCACTCCAAACAACAGTGCATGTCTGTCACACATGGATACAATGGCAGAAGTCACTGGCACACAAAAGGGGCACAGTCTAAGCTAGTGGAGTCTGCACTCACCTGAACCCCTGGTCGACCATACAGGCTCTGGAACTGTGGGAGGATCACATCTATCAGGGCAAGGTTCTCCTCCTGGGTGAATGGCTGTGACCTCTCCACAGTCCTGGACATGGTGCCAGAGGAATCACTATCAGCAGCAGTGGTCATGGATGAATGGATGTGCAGGCAAGTGCTCTCTCATGGGACCTGGCTGCCTTATATATGCCTGGCTGGCCTGTTCATGTACAGGAGTACAGATTGATTGGTCAGTCACATTTGCATCCTACGTTTCATCCAATCCCTTCAAGCCTACCCCAGTGTGTGCCTTTGCATGGTTTCAGTTTTGATGATGATGTCAAGTCAACATCCACATTGCAACAATGTAGATTCTTTCAAACTGACTTCTGCTGGGCACCTGGTGCTCAAATTCAAAAATCTAACTCAGTCTCCATGGCAACCATCATGCATTTAGGCCCTTATACTTGTCCCTCATGTGTCCCCTATGTGTTTTCATACATATACACACAGGGACGGTGCGTTCCACGCCCTAGGGCACCCCACAAGCAGTGATACGGACCGTACACGCGCTTGTACGGTCCGGATCACAATATGGGCGCTGGCGTATGCGTACGCCACAGTAGTACGAACTGTACAAGCGCTTGTACGGTCCGGATCACAATATGGGCGCTGGCGTATGCGTACGCCACAGTAGTACGAACTGTACACGCGCTTGTACGGTCCGGATCACAATATGGGCGCTGGCGTATGCATACGCCACAGTAGTACGAACTGTACAAGCGCTTGTACGGTCCGTACTACTGTGGCGTACGCATACGCCAGCGCCCATATTGTGATCCGGACCGTACAAGCGCGTGTACAGTTCGTACTACTGTGGCGTACGCATACGCCAGCGCCCATATTGTGATCCGGACGGTACAAGCGCGTGTACAGTTCGTACTACTGTGGCGTACGCATACGCCAGCGCCCATATTGTGATCCGGACCGTACAAGCGCGTGTACAGTTCGTACTACTGTGGCGTACGCATACGCCAGCGCCCATATTGTGATCCGGACCGTACAAGCGCGTGTACAGTTCGTACTACTGTGGCGTACGCATACGCCAGCGCCCATATTGTGATCCGGACCGTACAAGCGCGTGTACAGTTCGTACTACTGTGGCGTACGCATACGCCAGCGGCAATATTGGCCCAGGGACCCTATACACGCACTCAGAGCGTATGTACGGTGCGTTTCACACCTGTCAGTGGTGACAGGCGGCACACAGACAGGAATGGAGCGGTCAGATTTTGCCAAGGGTGGACACCAATGCATTGTCTGTGCAATACCACATGTGTGTGACACTGGTGTGTCAGGATGTGATGTGGCACTTTACCCCTGAGGTGTGGGCAAAGCACATGTACGATGAGCTGTGTACACATGTCGTGTGTGATGGTGCGCATTGTACCACACATCCCCTGCACTCCTTTGACATGTGTGCATGTCGTACACACTAGTGGAGCCATGAGTCACTTGCATGTCCCAGTCACGGACACCCGCACCTGTCCCCTGATGCCAGGTACACGGAATATTACACATGACATGTGTATGGCTGCATTGCACGCTGCAACCATGTCATGTGTGTGGCATGTGTTTCCATGATTTTGCTGTAGGTGTGTGGTCCAATGCATCAGCAGTTGCTGCTGCCAACATGTGTCTGTGTGTAGATGGCCGTGGCACACTGTTCCACACACCAGCCCACATATGTGATTTGCCATGAGGTGTGTATGTATGCAACTACACGGAGTATCAACACAAGTACATATCCACATGCTCTCTATGTATGTTCTGTCTCGACATGTACTCCTCCAAGGCAATGTGTGTGGCCTGTCCTATTCCTATGACATGTGACCAGTGCATATCGCATCCAACAACCTGTCTGTACCATACGCATACTACTTCTGCACATGTGTGGATGTCTGTGAATTCTGTGATGCGTGTGCATGTTCACTTACACTGGCCCACAGCTAGTCTCATGCCATGTCATCGTGATCTTGCCCCACTCCGTTAGTGGCTGTCCCTTGGTAGGAGTGTCACCTGACTGGCGTACGTGTCCAGGAAATGTGGCACAGACCTGACTCAGAATGTGGCATATGTGTATTGGCTGTGTAACATGTGCTCAGTGCATTGACAATGTCGTTGTACAGTGCTCACTCTTCGGTGTTCCTTCCATTTCACTGCAGGGCTCCGCCTCTCCCTCGACGTATGCCAGACATGGCTGCCCTGCATGAACGGGACTGTATACGCCGCTACAGATTCAGCCAACGGTTGATTGATGAGTTGACTGGCCGGCTGGAAGCACAACTCCTCCCGCGCCACAGGTATCCCAGTGCACTGACACCCAAGTTGAAGGTGATGGCAGCCCTACATTTCCTTGCCACGGGTACGTTCCAACATACCATTGCTGATGTCGGGGGCATGTCCCAGACGATGTTCAGCCGTGTTCTGCATGATTTCTTAGAGGCCATGTTGGTTCACCTGGATGAGTACATTAAATTCCCAATTCGTGAGCAGTTGACAGATGTCAAGCGTGAGTTCTATGCCCTGGGAGGGATGCCCCATGTCATTGGGTCCATAGATGGGACACATGTTGCGTTGGTACCACCACAGGCACAGGAGGTGGTGTATAGGAATCGCAAACATTATCACTCCATTAATGCCCTTGTGGTGTGTCTGTCCAACATGGTGATTTCACATGTCTGTGTTCGCTTTCCAGGATCAGCACACGATGCCTTCATCATGAGGCGTAGCAGGCTGCCTGAAATGATGCTGCAGCTGCGGAACGAGCGAGCATGTATTGTTGGTGGGTAGACTCTGGCAGTTCAGTGTTTGGCGTCATCTTCCAATCTCACTGCCTGTGCTGACACACTTCTGTCCATGATGTTTCCTTGTAGGGGACGCTGGCTATCCCAACATGCCATGGCTGATGACGCCTGTCCGCAACCCCAGCACGGCTGCCGAGCACCGCTACAACAACGCACATGGGCGGACCAGGAGAGTCATTGAGAGGACGTTTGGACTTCTGAAGAGCCGATTCCGGTGCCTCCACAAGACCGGCGGAGCACTCCCATATGCCCCGGTGAAGGTGTGCAAGATCATCATCGTCTGCTGCATGCTGCACAACATGGCAGTGGAGGAAGCTGTTCCACTCATACTGGATCAAGATGACCAGGACCATCCACCCGTGGAGGATGAAGGCCTTGGTGACGGGGCAAGTGATGTGGAGGAGGAGGAGGCTGTGGAGGACATGCGGAGTCGGCTCATACGCAACTTCTTTGCTTAGTGGTGAGTTCCAGTGTCTGAGTGTGCACGCATTGGGCCGTGTGTGGCATGTGTTGCAATGTGTGTGTCCATCTGCATGTCTGCCAAGTGAGTCAGTGGTGTGTATTGAAGTGTCACTCGAGTGATGGCGCAATGGAAGGATGTTGTCTGAGGGTCATCATTGTCACCTGTCATGTTGACAACATGATACGTGTTGAGTACATGCTTGTGGATGTGCTCCTTTGGGCTGACTCCTTGTGTGTCTCTCTTCCACAGGTCCATGGGCATGCTGTCTGCTGGTGGCATTGTTGTGCTCCTGCTACTCCTCATGAACACAGCAACATGTGCTGATTCTGCGTCACATGCACGGGCAAGTTTTGAAATCTCCTTAGGGTAAGGGATGCCTCACGGCGTTTTGGGTGTGTGAATTGTTTGTAGTCTGTGTGCACTTCTCCGGTTCATGTGTGTTCCATTTGCATACATGTGGATCCTACATGGGGAACATGACATGGGGCAGGCTTCACCTGGAGCCATGGTCAGACTTGGTGACTGTCATGTGGCAGGGGATTGGGGATTGTGATGAGGCCATCAATGTGTGTGACACTGACCTCGGAAACATACAGGTTGCACCGGGTTGACATGGTGTGTGATTGCCCCATCAGGGCCTCAATGGTGTATAGCAGCCTCTCCGTGGCAGCAGGGGGTGTTTAGCTGTTATCCGTCACTTGTGTGCCAGTTCAATGGAAACCCAGCATCTGTGTTGCAATGGGGGGTGCCAGTGTTGCTCCCACATGTTCATCCACATGACCTGTGTATGTGTTGACAGAGTATCATTGTCATTCCAACACACATGACTAATAAATTTGTCCCTCTGTCTCCAAGGTGCCTCTTCCCTGTCAATGGTGGCCTGTTGCCACTGTGCGTGTGGCATGTCTGGCATAGTTTTCAGAGGTGGTGCATATGTGTCTATGTGTAGAGTGACAAGATGCTAGCGGTTTGTCAGGGAGTGGGAACTGTATTATGCACAAGATGCACAGTTCCATCCACCTCAAGGCAAGAGAGACCATCCCCCAGGGCAACTACAACATCCGTGTCGAATCCTACACTGCAGTCTACGGACATGTGCCTTACGACTCCCATGATACTTGTCCATATCCGGAGTGCATCTGCACAGCTCTGCTACTGCATCGGGCAACCAGGCCACATCAACGTCCAAACGGGATGGGGGGAATGTTTCACAGCCAGCTGCAGGATGACCTTCTCGATCCACGCCCACACTCATGATGCAGCCCACAACCCCAACACAACCATGTGGCACTGTGATCCAAAACTCCATTCTGGCATCTCCATGCATCCAACCTTGGGCTAGCCACCATTCTCAACATCCGCCTGACGCAAGCATGCAGGACATGGTAGGGACACATGTCTAGACATACCTGGGAGCGGCAAGCCAGGTCACTCCACATGATCCCTGACCTCTGCGCATGACTGTTGCTCCCCTGAATGTGTCTGTAGCCACAGTTGTGCGGGAACCACTCAGCTGGTTGGGCCCAGCACAGGTGAGTATGGTACTCCATGTCTGTATCAGATGATACATTGGGACCCATGTGTGTCCTGGGCAAGACTGCGACCCCACGGTTTGGATGGTTGGAGTTAATTCTGAGATCAGGCATGCTTTGACTTTACGACACACACATGTATTGTAATAATGCAGAATCACGGCATCATCTTGTAAGTGTGATTAATTTATTTGTGGTGGGGTACGGGTTTGTGGGGATGACAAGAGGTGCACAGCGGGAGTGTAGAATCCAAAGTTCACTGGGGGAGTTGGTATCCTTGCCGTAGCAAAATGTCAGAGTCCATGCCACAGTCTTCGTCAACATAGGTCAGACAGTGACCAGCAAGTCCATGTGGCAGAGAATGTCATGTGCTGCTATTGGGCCAGAGGGCCAGGTGCCAGGCCAGGTGACCTGGGAGATGGTGATGTTCTGCTGACTCTCACAGTCTTTTTCGTGGACGACCCACCTTCCTGCGGGGACCCTCGGAAGCAGTCCGTGACGATGTCTGTGACGCTCCGTCGGATGAATCCTCCTCCTCCTGATCCCTCCCTGTGTCTGGTAATGGCCTTCGCCTGGTGCCACAGGGAGGGTTGCCCATGTTGTCGGCAATCCAACGGAGTACACCGGTCATTTGGGTTTGCACCGCCACGAGCTCAGCCTGTCTATCCTCCATCCTTCCTTGGTGTTGCAGTTGACAGGCATGTTGCTGGGCCTGCAGGGTCTTCATCTCCTGGAGGGTCCCCTTGATGTCATTGAGGGTGGACGCAATCTGGTCCATGCCCCTGGTGTCACGCCGGTATGTATCCAGGATGTTGCTGACCTGGGACACTACCGGGTCCTGAGCTGCCTGGTCAGGTTCGCGCCTCCGCCATCCTCCACTCCCGCCACCCCTGCCCACGTGCACCTGGCCTGCCGTTGTGGGTGCATCGGGTCTCCGGGACCCCTGAGGGATGGCATCTGCGTTGCCGCCTGCCTCCTCCTGGGTGCCCGGAGGACCGTGTCCCTCCTGGGCAGACTGGCTGGGTGGTCGTGTGCGGGCAGGGCTCCTGGACGTCTCCTGGGATGTGGCAGGAATGGGGGTGGTGGTTGGCACAGTTGTACCTGACGCAGGTGCTGCAGGTGGTTGGACACCAGAGGGGCCAGGTTGGTCTGGGTCATCCACGGAGTGGTGAGAGTCATCGCTGCCGGTGGGGTCCTCATCCCGCGGAGCCTGGTCCTGTGAGACTTCCCCCCCAGTGTTGGGGGGTGTTCATCGACGTTGACCTGTGTGTGAGAGAGACAATGTTAACAGTGTCACATGTGGCATCCATGTTTCATGCATTTCTGATTTGGCACTCTTCCTCTGGGTAGTTGGATCTGTCTTGCATTCCTCTCACAGTGCACTTGTGCATGGGTATGTCCCTTGGCCACAGCTGTCAGGGCTTTACGCATATGTGAGACACAATCTTAGTTGATGCATCTATTTGGGTACACAGTCAGCAGTGTGGTGTGCGGGCGTAGCGAGCCATGCAGAGGCGCCTTACGTGTTGCACTGTACGTGGCCAAATGGTGTTTTGCCAAGGCAATTTGATGTTGCAGGTAGGGGACTGAAGCATATGTGACAGGGTTCTTACCGACACAGTGGGTGGGTATACTGGGTGTGTGGTTAGGTCTGTGCCTGCAGCACGGATGGACTCGTGCACAGATTGACACATGGACCGGTCTTCATCTACGGAAGGGGGGGTTTGAGGCACTGCCAGACCTGGTCTGCATGCACACAGTCCACCGGCTGACGAGTGGACATGGCCACACCACCCAAGGGTGATTTAGTCTCCCTGTGTCTCCCTTCCTCCCTCCCTCTGTCACCCTCCTCCCTCTGTCGGTCTCCCTCTGTCACCCTACTCCCTCCCTCTGTCTGTCTCCCTGTGTCCCCCTCTGTCTCCTTCCCTCTCATTCCCCCTCTCCCTCCCTCTCTTTGTCACTCTCTGTCACCTCAGGCCAGCTTCCTGGGCACACACAGTTAGCCGGTCTTTGAATGGCCATTGGCTTGTTCATGTGAGTTAGTCCCTGTTCTCCGGGCACCCATTGGGCAGTGTGTCTGAGTGTAGGCTGCTGCTGTGGCGGTGTGTGCTGAGACTCTATCAGAGCGATGCATCTTCATTGTCTGCTGTAATGTGCAAATTGTGCCTTCAGACCCATGTCATCCTGCATGGCAGCCACCATTTGCAGGCAAGACAGTACTGTGTGGGTACACACAGTTTGTATGGCTGTGCCCTGGGCCATATGGGCTGAGGGCATTGTTGTGTGCTTGTGAGTTGCTCAATGTTAGTTTTGATGCCCCCACTCCCAGCATCGACCACATCCTGTGTTGTGTTGGTGTTTTGTGTGGCCTGTGACTTGGCATGGCCCTGATTGATGCATGGGGCATGGAGGCGCTAGTGGCATGTGTGTGTTTGTGGAGTGTTGTTGTGTCCGGTGGTGGCTTGGGGGGGGGTGGCATGCATGATTGATTGTGTATGGTATCCCCCCATGTGAGGTGAGTTGTTTGTGTACTCACCAGGGTCTGGGAGTCCTGGCAGTCTATGTAGTCCCTCCACCGCCAGCGTGGAAATCACCTTCTCCTCCCAGGGATGGTATTGTACCGGTCTGGGGGGCGGCCCTCCTCCAGTGATGTTCCCCTGGTTGTGATTGTCAGTCATCTTCCTCTTGACCGTCCTCCGCAGATCGTACCACCTGGATTGGCACTCCTTCTGGTGGTCCCAACAGCATTCACAGAATCGACAATCCTCTGCCACATGGCCGTTTTTTCGGATATGCTGGTCTGTCTGACCAATGTCCCAAAGAGCTGTGGCTCGACTCTGAGGATTTCGTCGACAAGGATCTCCAGCTCCTCCTTTGTGAACTTTGGATTCTTGGTGGTGGACATGGCGTGGGGTGTGGGTGTGGATGGTTGTGGGGGTGTGGGTGTGGATGGTTGTGGGGGTGTGGGTGTGGATGGTTGTGGGTGTGTGGGTGTGGTAGTGGAGGTGTGTGTGTGAATGTGATGAGGGGGTGTTTGTGTAGGTGGTTGTGTGAAGGTATGCAAGTGTGAGGTTCAAGTATGGTGGTGTGGGTCGTCTGTGGGCTCTGGCAGCAGTGGGTCTGTTGCAAAGGCTCATGGTTTGTGTGTGTGGTCCATTTTTATTGGTCCATTTGTGGGTGTGGCTGTGTTTGAAATTTGTGTGGGTGTGTTATGAGGAGTGATTGAGTTTTGGGCCTCTGTTTGGCAGTTTAGCAGTTGCAGGTCAGTGTATGTGATGTTTGTGGGGTTGTTGGGCATGTTTGGTGGTGTGGGGAAACTCTAATTGACTCTCCTTGTGTAAATATGGTTTGTCCTGGTTCAGTACGTGTGTTTTTGGCGTCAGTACGGTCCGTACATGCACTGGTGGGGGTACGGTCCGTACATTCCCTGGTGGGGTGTGGGTACGGCCGTACATACACGGGTGGTGGTTTGGTGCGTACATACAGTGCTGGGGTGGGGGTTTGGTGCGTACATACACGGGTGGGGGTTCGGTGCGTACATACACGGGTGGTGGTTTGGTGCGTACATACAGTGCTGGGGTGGGGGTTTGGTGCGTACATACACGGGTGGGGGTTCGGTGCGTACATACACGGGTGGTGGTTTGGTGCGTACATACAGTGCTGGGGTGGGGGTTCGGTGCGTACATACACGGGTGGTGGTTCGGTGCGTACATACACGGCTGGGGGGGTGTTCGGTGCGTACATACACTGCTGGGGTGGGGGTTCGTGTGTAGATACACTGCTGGGGTGGGGGTTCGGTGCGTACATACACGGGTGGGGGGTGTTCGGTGCGTAGATACACTGCTGGGGTGGGGGTTCGGTGCGTAGATACACTGCTGGGGTGGGGGTTCGGTGCGTACATACACGGGTGGGGGGGGTTCGGTGCGTACATGCACGGCTGGGGGGGGTTCGGGGCGTACATACACGGGTGGGGGTTCGGTGCGTACATACACGGGTGGTGGTTTGGTGCGTACATACAGTGCTGGGGTGGGGGTTTGGTGCATACATACACGGGTGGGGGTTCGGTGCGTACATACACGGGTGGTGGTTTGGTGCGTACATACAGTGCTGGGGTGGGGGTTTGGTGCGTACATACACGGGTGGGGGTTCGGTGCGTACATACACGGGTGGTGGTTTGGTGCGTACATACAGTGCTGGGGTGGGGGTTCGGGGCGTACATACACGGGTGGGGGTTCGGTGCGTACATACACGGCTGGGGGGGGGTTCGGTGCGTACATACACGGCTGGGGGGGTTCGGTCCGTTCATACACGGGTGGGGGTTTGGTGCGTACATACACGGGTGGGGGTTCGGGGGCGCACATACACGGGTGGGGGTTTGGTGCGTACATACACGGGTGGGGGTTCGGGGCGTACATACGCGGGCGGGGGGGTGGTGGGGTGTTCGGCGCGTATGCGGGCACATGTCTCCATGGTTGCTATGGGAGTTCGGTTCGGACGGTGTTTTTTGCGTACGGTTGTGAAATGGGGAGGACGGGAGGGATCGTACTTGCGCTGTCGGACTTTATTTTTCCGTACGGTGGGTTTTTCGACCGGGGACGTGTCGGTGACTTTTCCCGACCCGAGGACGTGTGGGGAAATCTTCCCAATGCGATTCGTATGGACTTTTTTCCGTTCGAATCGTACTTGACAGTTTGTACGCTACTTTGACGATTCGGACGGAAAAAAATCCGGATACGAGTCGGACGGGGAATTTTTTTACCGGATCGGAATTGGCACCTATATAAGAACTTGAAGGAATTCATACTGGATGCTTTCAAAGCGAAATTTTTGATACATTATCTGGCATATTGGGTACATTTGCAGACAATCTACGAAGTAAAGGTAAGCTTTGAACATTTGAAGTACTATTGGATGTGTTATTTGTGTTGATTTTGTATTGTATTTGAGAGAATTTGTTTTTTTTTTTAACTATATAGTTAATTGTTTTTTTCTCCCCTGCTGTTTATGATGAAACTACACTGGCATCACTGTAAATAGTGAAGTTAAGTAGTAGCTGATGACAGCAATAAAAGGGAGAAAAATTGTTATCTGAATGTTAAATTGTTTTTATTATTTAAAAACTCATTGTAATTTGTGAAATGTATTACGTTACATAGTACTTTTGCACTTTATTTTATGTAGTTGAAAAGTTAGAAAAAGTAGTATTAATGACAAATACACAATAGTAGTTTGATATTTAAAAAACCTTTGAAATTCTTTGAAAAAACCATAGGTTTGAGAGACGTTATACTTAGAAATTAGCATTTGAAAAACCTTCGAAATTCACAGAAAAAACCATAGGTTTCAGGCATGTTATAGTTAGAAATTAGCATTTAAAAAACCTTAGAAATTCACTGAAAAAACCATAGGCTTCAGGGACGTTATAGTTAGGATTTAGCATTTAAAAAAACCTTAGAAATTCAATGAAAAAAACCATAGGTTTCAGGGACGTTACAGTTAGTTGGACATTTGACTTATATAAAACCAGAGAAATTCGCCTGTTATAGTTAGTTGAGCTAATTATAACTCGCGCCCCCGCAATGCACTGCTGATGACGTCACATATTACATCACTCATGACATGGTCAGTGACATCACTGATGACATCTCAAATGACATCACTGATGACATCATCCACGTGAAAATCAGATGCACCTGAACAGACCCTAATATAACACTTGATACACCCAGTCTAAAATACAGACTATAATTTTCAAAAACGTGAACACACCAATACCAGTTAGCGCATACCCACTCTCTAATTTGTAGGTCTACACACATCCATTAATTCCCCTATACAGTCACTCATAAATACTGACAGCCATCAATACAGCATTATCATATCCAGTCACATATCTATAGACACTCACACACTGCCTCTCATTCTTAGAGTTATTCACACACCTAGTCAGTAAAGGAAATAATCAATAACACTTTCATTTACTCACCTGTACAGTTATACACACACCACGTCACTTATTTAAACATATACTAACACATACTTACACTCTAATACAATAACTAATGCAAGGACCCACTGATCCATACAGACACTCTCACAATCACTCATTCTCACATATAGTCATTAATATAGTCCAACACTCATATATACTGCCTTTCACCGAAACACTCATACACACACACTCAGCTATACAGACCTTCACAGATACAGACTTGAACACATATATCTAGTGAATTAGCCACTCACACATCTATGCAGAGAGTCACACCCCCCACCCACTCACGCAGATACTCAGGTACTCATACAGGTACTCAGACAAGCAATGAATAGCTCATAGTCACACACCTACTTAATCATCCATCCTGAGTCTTATACAGTCATTCATTCTTCAATACACCTTGGCATATATATTTCTAAAACATATTTAAACTTTACAGAAACACACATTCACTGGATGATGTCATCAGTGATAGCATCAGTGATGTCATTTGAGATGTAATCAGTGATGTCATCAGTGATATTACTGACCATGTCATGAGTGATGTAATATGTGACGTCATCGGCAGTGCATTGCGGGGGCGTGAGTTATAGTTAGATCAACTAACTATAACAGACACATTTCTCTGGTTTTATATAAGTCAAATATCCAACTAACTATAACGTCCCTGAAACCTATGGTTTTTCAGTGGATTTCTAAGGTTTTTTAAATGCTAATTCCTAACTATAACGTGCCTGAAACCTGTAGTTTTTTCAGTGAATTTCTAAGGTTTTTTAAATGCTAATTTCTAACTATAACGTGCCTGAAACCTATGGTTTTTTAATTGAATATATATATATATATATTACTTCTTTTCCAATTCGGTGTATTAGGTTCACCGAACAAAGTAGGACACAGACCCAGAGTAAGTGCTCAAATATCGTTTACTCCTTTCTTCGCCATGACGCGTTTCAGCTCGTCAAAAGCCTTGTTCATGACATGGACATATATATGTATATATATATACACAAATTTGGTACCCCACTAAAAAAGCACTCGAGCCGAAATGAAGGTTACCAGCCTTTAATAACAGGTACGGAAAGGGCAGTATGCCGGCAACTATGAAAACAGCCTTGCGTCGAGCCTGATGCATTTCGAGCATTCTCTTCCTCAAAGGCTTTGGATGAAGGTACGTGCTGTGGCGGTCATTTACACCCATTATTTATTGCCAATTAATGACACGCCCCCAATGGGGCTGCTCCAGTGAGACAATGTTAGGCATTATGGGAGTTGTAGTGACCGTGATTCCATCCACAATTTGGTGCACTACTATTTCTGTTTTTGAAAATGTCAAGCTCGGTTTGAGCCCTAGCAGATGTACAAGTCCTTAATCCTGCATTTTGGCTCCACATTGAGGTCGGTGAATCTGGTCCCCGTGGCCCCCTTGACATCCTGGGGGGAAGGGCCGCCACCTATTGATGCACAAATTTGGTAACCCACTAGAAAAGCACACGAGCCGAAATGAAGGTTACCAGCCTTTAATTACAGGTACGGAAAGTGCAGCATGCCGGCAACAATGAAAACAGCCTTGCGTCGAGCCTGGCGTGTTTCGAGCATTCTCTTCCTCAAAGGCTTTGGACGAAGTTACATGCTGTGGCAGTCATATATATATGAGCTGTAATACTGTGCCTGGAGTGGTACATGGCTTTTGTCATTTTACAGCTCGGCAAGGACAGCACTGTGCTAGTTCTATGCTTAAAGACTTTGCTGTAGAAATGGCAGAAGACTTTGTCCATTTCTATCTCGGCGTGGATAGCACTGTGCTAAACCTATGCTTAAAGACTTTGATAGAAAAGCAGACATTTGAGGTGAGCAGATCTAGAGTGTCACTGGTGTTGAGAGTGCTCTATACAGGAGCTGCTTTCCACCTAAACTTGAGAACTACCCAGAGTTCTCTGCTTCTTTTTTGGATAGTGTATTCGTCACTCTATGCCTGAAAGGGTGTTTTTTTTACTTATAATGGGTGCTCCCTTGTGTATGGACAAAACTATACTTCTCTGAAGAGCTCTGTTGGACTTGACCCTTTTTGCAGGGTCATCCCTGAACTATTTGCTCTTCTGCTATATTTTTTCTGACCTGTTGTTGGCTGTTTTATGACTCTGGGCACTTTACCACTGCTGATCAGTGCTGAAGTGCATATGCTCTCCCTATTGTAAATTCATGTATGAATTAGTGATCCCATGATTGGTTGGTTTGATTTACCTGTCAGACCCCAGTACAGTGCACCAGGAGTGCCCAGGGCTGGTAATCCAAATACTGATGGTGGGCTTGCAGCACTGGTTGTGCCACCCACAGAAGCATCCTGTAAAAGTGTGTCTAATGTCTGCCATTGCAGAGTCTGCATGCATTCTGGTACTGTCATGCTGACTGGGCAAGTGCACCCACTTGCCAGTCCCTAAACCTTCCCTTTTCTTCATATCAGACACCCCTATGGTAGGCCCAAGGGCAGGGTGCATTGTAAGTATAAGGTAAGACATGCCCTGGTGTGTGTGGCAATTTCTAATAGTGAATTACAGCCATTTTCGTTTTTCACTATTGCAAGGCTACCTGTTCTCCATAGGCCAGAATGGGCAGTTTGATTATTACATTTTATAATACTAACTGACTCAGGGAACATGGTAGAAATTCGAATTTAGTATGCCTGAACTCAGAATGATAAAATACATCTTTTAGTGAAGTTGGTTTTAACATTCTGTGTTTGAAAATACCACTTTTAGAAAGTAGGCATTTTCTTGTCTAACCATTCAAATCTGCCTCTGCTAGGCTGTGTATTCCTTGTCTGGAGTTTGAGTGATAGGGGCTGGGGAATTCCAGGGGGCTGGGGAATTCCCGGAGACAGGGTGAGTCAGCACAGGGCTGAATAGAGAGATCTCCATGTAGATGGGAGGGAGGAATTGCACCTGGGACCTGAATAGGGCTGTGCTTTCCCTCCACAATGCTGGCTCCACCTCCTGTGGTGCGTCTGATGTCTCTGCCCTACACTCTGAAAGGAAAGAAGGAGTCATGTAAACAAAGTGCTCCAGGACTGACCAGAACTGGTTTGGACTAGGCAAAGGCCTCTCTACCTTCAGAGAACAAAGAGAATCTTAGTATAAATATTGGGACCCAAACCCAAGAACTTTAGATCACTTTGGGAAACAAGAAGAAACCTCTGCGGAGGAGAGGAACCAAAAAGAAACTGAAGAAAGACTATCCCTGAAACTGGGGAATTGGCCTGCAGGGGTTTCCTACTGCCAAAGAGAGGAGAAAGGAACTTTGTGTGTACTTTTTCTCAACTTGTGAAGGATCTCCAAGGGCTTGGAAAAGAGCTTGCCTCCTACTGAAGTCTCAGGGACAACAGACTTCAACCACCATCTCCCCAGAGTTCTTTGAAAGTGCCTGATGCTGTGTTGGGCCTTGTGACGGACTGCGTGTCGCAAGGAGCTGGAAGCTCAACTCACGGAGAAGAAGAGTTTCGCCGTCGCAGCCGCTGCCGTCGCATCACTGAACAAGGGTGTTGTCGCTGTAGCTCTCGCATTGCACCGCACCACGAGAAGCGCCCCGCAACCCCGAAGAAGCATGTCGCCGTCGCAGCCATCACAGCTGATGCATTGCACTGCATCAAGAGAAGAGTCTTGCATCAAAGAAGAAGCGTGTCGCCGTCGCAGCCGCTGCCGTCGCATCTTGGATGACACCGCTGTAGCTGTCGCATTGCACCGCATCAAGTAAAGCGCCGCGCATCTACGGAGAAGCGTGCCGCCGTCGGAGCTGCTGCCGTCGCATCACTGAACAAGGGTGTCGCCGCTGTAACTGTCGCATCGAGTGGAAGCGTCTCGCATCGCTGGAGAAGCGTGTCGCCGCCAAAGCCGCTGTCGTCGCATCACTAGACAAGGGTGTCGCCGCTGCAGCTGACACATCAAGCCGAGATCTCTCTCAATATTGGAGAAGTGTGCCGCATCAGGAAGATCTTCACGTCTTTATTTCTTTGCACCAAACTTTCATCTCATCAACATCGTTGCAACACTTCCGGTTGCCCTGCGTGTCGCATCTAAAGGTACATTGACTTAAAGTGTCGCATTTAAGAACTAAAGAGAAGTAAGCTAAATTCTATCATTTTAAAGTAATAGTATTGTGGATTTTTGTCGTTTATGGTCTTGTGGTACATCTATATAAAGAATACTTATTTTTGATATAAAACTTGTGTGGTGTCCATCTGTAGTGTTGTCACTTGATTACCGTATGTGTTCACAAATGCTTTACACACTGCCTCTGAGATAAGCCTGTCTGGTCGTGCCAAGCTACCAAGGGGGTGAGAAGGGGTTATTTTAGGAGTGTACCCCCTTACCCTGACTAGAGGCGAGGGTCCCTATTTGTCACAAGTGCATACCTGTGCCAACTAGAGACCCCCAAGTCTAACAAGCTCTAATTAGAGCGAAACACTGTGTCAGGGGTTGCTTTTACTAATTTCAGGTTGGCTTGGTTGGTATTTTACCAATTCAAAGCTGTAATACTGTGCCTGGTGTGGTTAATGGCTTTTGTCATTTTACAGCTGGGCAAGGACAGCACTGTGCTAGTTCTATGCTTAAAGACTTTGCTGTAGAAATGGCAAAAGACTTTGCCCATTTCTATCTCGGCATGGATAGCACTGTGCTAATCCTATATTTAAAGACTTTGATAGAAAAGCAGACATTTGAGGTGAGCAGATCTAGAGTGTCGCTGGTGTTGAGAGTGCTCTATACAGGAGCTTCTTTCCACCTAAACTTGAGAACTACCCGCAGTTCTCTGCTTCTTTTTGGATAATTTATTTGTCACTCTATGCCTGAAAGGGTGTTTTTTTTACTTATATTGGGTGCTCCCTTGTGTCTGGACAAAGCTTTACCTCTCTGAAGAGCTCTAATTAGAGCGAAACACTGTGTCAGGGGTTGCTTTTACTCAATTCAGGTTGGCTTGGTTGCTATTTTACCAATTCAAAGCTGTAATACTGTGCCTGGAGTGGTATATGGCTTTTGTCATTTTACAGCTCGGCAAGGACAGCACTGTGCTAATTCTATGCTTAAAGACTTTGCTGTAGGAATGGCAAAAGACTTTGTCCATTTCTATCCCGACGTGGATAGCACTGTGCTAATCCTATGCTTAAACACTTTGATAGAAAAGCAGACATTTGAGGTGAGCAGATCGAGAGTGTCGCTGGTGTTGAGAGGGCTCTATACAGGAGCTGCTTTCCACCTAAACTTGAGAACTACCCAGAGTTCTCTGCTTCTTTTATATATATATATACACCAAAAACAGATGCCTGCTGTAGAAGACAACTACGCCACAGGAAAATATCAGCCAACGTGCGTTTATTCAATGAGCAGCAGCATGACAGCACTTCAGTCCACTTAAAATGTACGGTCCCATCCCGACGCGTTTCGTAAATGACTTCATCAGGGGATTCGGGCTGGAATAGAGCAGCAGGACAAGATTTGGCGGCACTTTTTCAATTCAATATATATATATGTGTGTGTGTGTGTGTGTGTGTATGTGTATATATAAATATACAAATATGTGTGTGTGTGTATATATATAACATTTAATTTAAAAAGGAACAAAATGAGGGGGTTCATTTTTCCATAAAAAGTATGATTAGTGCTGCAGAAAGAAAAATTAGGGCACATTTTGAGTGACTTCTCAAATCCTCTTCTATTTCATTAAAAAATTCTGACATGCAGACTGAAACATGCACTTTCAATACCAGCAGCAGTTTTCCCTGGTGAGCAGTAGCTTTACTACAGTGATCTAATGAGCAAAAAGAGTGCTAACATTCTGAATTTATGGCAAATGTGTGACACATCTGAATGCCTTCTTGATGGAATCAAAGTAAAAAACTGAAAGTATTTCCTACTGAGGAGACTGCAGTAAATGAGGAAATTAGGAAACTTCATAACAAATAAGTCTCCCAAGATGGCCACCAGAGACAAAAGAGCCCAAATGTAGCCCAAATATCACCCAGATGTAGCCCAAGTATAGCCCAATGACAGAATGTCCCAGAATGTTCTTAAAAACAACTAGAGCGCTTACTGTCTTCATTATGACAAAAGTATGGCACACCTGAAGCCATCTTGATTGGAATAAACTGGTAACACTTAAAACATTTAATTTAAAAAGGAACACAATGAGGAGGTTCATTTTGCCATAGAAATTATGATTAATACTGAAGAAAGAAAATGAGGGCACATTTTGAGTGACTTCTCAAATCCTCTTCTATTTCATTAAAAAATTCTGACATGCAGACTGAAACATGCACTTTTAATACCAGGAGCAGACTTCCATGGTGGAGTAGTTTTACTACAGTGATCTAATGAGCAACTAGAGTGCTAACATTCAGAATTTATGGCAAATGTGTGACATATCTGAATACCTTCATGATGGAATCAAAGTAAAAAACTGAAAGCATTTCCTACTGAGGAGACTGCAGTACATGAGGAAATTAGGAAACTTCATAACAAATAAATCTCCCAAGATGGCCACCGGAGACAAAAGAGCCCAAATGTAGCCCAAAATCAACCAGATGTAGCCCAAATATAGCCCAATGACAGAAGTGTGCAAAACACTTATTATTTTGTGTTTTTGCAGTGTTATATAGTGCAGACTTGTCAGGTATTGGAGTGCTTTACATGAGCATTGGTTACATCACACAAGAACAAATTCATTTTGGTTGTAGACATGGGGAGACTAAGTGATTTGACCAGAATCACAGAATGTCGAACTGAAGCAGAAACTTCAACCTGGTTCCCCAGTTGCAAAGTCTGCAGTTCTGGAAGTAACACCACATCCTCTCCCCTAAGTGCAACATTTAATCAAGTGGTCAACTGGATAAAAAAACATAAAGATAACAAATAATTTAAAAGTGCTTTGTCGCTATTTGAAAACTCAGAAAATATGTCCTTATTTTAGTCTTTTAGAGCACTAACCATAATTTTGATGCCAATAAGACCCTCTCATATATGTAATTTCTAAAGGAAATGCTCTAGGTATTACAGTTTTGATTACATCAAGATGATGTCAGGCGTTCCACACTTTTGTAATAAATATAGAATGTTAGCAATCTAGTTGTTCATTAGGATACTGTTGAGAGGCAGAGGCCAGGGGCACGGACTCTGAAAATTGAAGGCAGGTAGGAGGGTGCAAAGGCAACAATTTAACCACACTGAGCAGGCAGGAAGGGCCGTGGAAGCACAACAGACTATGGAGGGCAGTGGAAAGGGGGGCAGGGGCAACAAACCAACAATACAGGACTTGCAAGAGAGGCTGTTGGAGGGAAGATCTATTACGGGTCAAGGAAGCTAGGGGCGGTCCCCAGATCCCCGGGAGCCACCACAGAACTGAGCAGGAGAGTGAGTCAGGGACAAAAGGGGCACCTTAATTTGAGCCGGGGTGCCTAGGAACGCTTGCTCCAAAAATGAAGAAAACAGACATATGAGACATGGAATTGGAGGCAGAATACAATGGCAGTTTAATGAGAAGATGCAACTTCAAAGAAACCGCAGAATAGAGACATAAAGTACAAAAAACAGAATCCAGATAATCATACAGCTGTCATAATATTCTCTGTATCTCAATTAATGTACTGACAGAGAGAGAGAGAAAACACATCTATAAATGCATCATGAGAAACAAGTTACACCAAGGAAAATGTTACCTAGGAACACTCACGTTTACTCTTAGAGCAAGCATTCCTGCAATTACAATACAAAATCTTTTAAATGCAAAAGTAAAGAGAACAATGGTTAAACATAACATGACATTTCATATAGGTAAAATAGAATAAGATACTTCAAGCAAAGCAGAGCAAGACATTTTAAGCAAAGGAAGACAAGAGCTCCCAGCTCTTGGGGAAAACCTGCACTGCCTGTTAACCTACATACAGACGGCGAGGTAGTCCGTCGATATCTGTGGGTGCTCCCTTTTTATATCATTTTGTGGGCTCCTTTGCACGCTACATCTACCTACGTATGCTACCCAAAAGCTTCGACTGCAGATTTTACCAGACATTTCGTCATTTACCCACTTAATGCTGACAATGGACTGGGTGAAAAGGTCAGTCTCTCAGGCCAATCGCTTATCGTAAGTTCCATAGAGCAAGCAGAAAATAATGGGTATTGTACGGGAATTCAATATATTCATGTATAAAATCTCCTCAGTTCTCCTAACTTGACGCTCTGCGGTTGCCACTTCCTTAAAAGCGGGAAACCTGCCCAGGAAGCAAGTACCAGTCCAGGATGCAGCCTACTGTATGTCGACAGCTTCAGGGGGATGTTGAACTTTGATACCGAGCACGGAGCACTCGGGTAGGGTGGGGGCTACTAGTTTGGATCAGAAGGCCTCGCAGACCTGCCTTCAGACTGCTATACACTAAAATTGCAGAGCTATGGTCAATTTAACAAAGAGGCCTACATATTGAACAGAAGGGCCTACACAGGGGTTTTATGCTGGCTGAGTGGTAAGGATGTCTCAGGATAATTATATAGCAATACAGGACCCGCTGGTCAATTTAATACGGCCTACAAATGCAGCTGGCAGGGCAAGGACAAGGGTCTCATACTTCAGGTGTGGACAGAACGGGCCAGGGGCCCCCTGTGATACAAAATCTACCCTCCTTCAAGGCTGTGGCAATGTAATAGACCATTGTGGGCAGAAGGAAGAGGCAATGGTAGTACAACCATACATGCCAACAGACCCGATTCAGCCAGGAAACGTCCAATGTTTTTAAGCTCAAATGGGCTTTATTTGATCTGTCTCCTGTCTACAATATCCTCTTTTTCAATGTAACTCAAAGGGGAAAATCAATACCCCAGTTTTTTTTCAAAATCTCCCTCTTACCAAGTTCAAAATGTTCGCAAGTATGGTACATTGGATCATGGAAGGAAATGGGATAGGGACATGGACTTGGATAACAGAGGACAGGAGGGACATGGAGAGGTGCACCAAACTGACCCTGCAGGGCAGGCATCAGGGTTTGCAGCAGCACAATACACCACACAGGGCATGCAGGACGGGAGTGCAGCACAACAATCCATAGAAAGCAAGAGGGAGGGGACAGGACCATGCACATGGACAACAGAGAACAGAGGGGCAAGAGGCAATGGTAGCTAGCTGACCATAATGGACAGACAGGAGAGAAAGCTGCAGCATAACAGACCATAAAGGGCAGGAGGGACGGATCAGGGGCATTACAATGGAACAGACAAGCCAGGAGGGAGGGAGTAGGGCTGGGGGCAAGGGGGCAGGGCAGGAGCAGCAAGATAGCCATGGAGGTCAGGCAGGATGGGCACTAGAAGCAAGACACACCATGAAGAGCAACAGTGAGACTGTGATGGCATACACACAGACCATGGAGGGAAGGTGGGAGGGGGTCAGGGGCAGCTAACTGACCACACAGGGAAGGTGGGAGGGGCCATGGCAGCACAGAAGACCATGCATGGCAAGTGGGAGGGTTAGTGGCAGCACAATGGCTATGATGGGCAAGAAGGAGGGTGGAGGGGCATGCACAAAGGACAATGGAGGATAGAAGGGAGGGTCAGGACCTGTGCACAGACAAGAAAGTTCAGGGGAAGGGACCTCACAACAGACCACACGGGGCAGGCAGGAGGAGCAGTTGCAGCACAACAGACCAGGGAGGGCAGAAGGGTGTGGCAGTACAATGGACCATGTAGGACAGGAGGAAGAGGATAGGGGCATGGCATGTGGACAGGCAGGGTGGAGGTGGCAGGGACAGGTTACAGTCATCTGACAATGCTAGGCAGGTGGGAGGGGAGTGGCAGCTCAACAGAACACTCAGAGTAGATAGGAGTGGCAGGTCCATGGGACATGGTGGGCAAAAAGGATGGAGCAGGGGCATGCACAAAGACATCGGAGGGCAGGGGGAAGGAGAATAGGGGCAGCAAGCTAAGCACAGAGTTTAAGCAGGAGGTCAATGATGGGGCATAGAATTGGGCAATGGCGGGCAGGAGGACTGGACTGGTACATCATACTAAATTGAGGGCAGTGGCAGCACATCAGACCATGCATGGCAGGAGGGAGGAGGCTAGTCCATGGATTCACACAACAGAGGATAGGGAGGAAGGGGATGGGGCAGCAAGCTAACTGTTCAGAGAAGGCGGGTATTAGGAACTTTATTGTTTTTAAAACATTGTGTCTGTGCGAACTACTTAAAATATGAACAAGTATGCAGCATAATCTCACTTTTATTCAGGAAGAAGAGGACGTTTGTGACTGTGACTCCGGGCTCACTTGGCAGAAACACCCCCTGACCCTCCACCCCCTATCGCAAAATGTAATGCCCGTGAAAAGGGTAGGTGAACACAGTGTTATATAGAACATAGTCCTGAGAGCACGATTGAAAATGAAAACTAGATATAGTGTATGGTATAAACTATGCACCAAAAAGTGTGATATAAGATGAACCGGGCGTGAAATATAATTTGCAATACATTGTGCGCAATGACATATTCATTGGAGAGCGCGAGATAGCACAGGCACTAGCGCGTGCTATGCGATATGCGCCTTGGAGTGTAATATGCACAGGGCAGTGTTGTGTAACCTAACTAGTCTCTAAAGTTGTAATATAAAATATGTGCTGGGGAGTGTAACGTTGCATATGCACTGTGACAAATATATGGATCCCAGATTGTAATATGTATGGCATAGCACTGTGCGTTATAACATAGGCATCGAGAAAGGCACGTTAGATGGGGCAATATAACCCGTGCGAAGACAAGTGTGGCATGACATATTCACGGGGTGGTGTTACAGTGCACATGGGCTAGAGAGTGTCATAGCATATGCACTAGCTAGTGGAATACAACACAGAGGTGTGTGGCACTCGGCAGGCAATGGTGGGTGTAACACAGCATTGGGCTCTGTCAGGAGCACGCTGTGACTCTCAAGTGATGTTCGTCCCCTTTCCAGAGAGTAAAATAAAAAGTATTACACATCCGGCAGTGGATGTGTGTTTTATTAACCGTGAGGGGGGTTTCTTGCATAGTTTTGGTCGAATTTTTGTCGAATCCCCTTTGAATGGCTTGGTGTGCATGTGTATTAAATGTGCCCGTCAATAGCTACCCATGTTTGTATAAATAAACGACACGGGTGTCTACCAGGATTAGGCACGGTAGGGCATCAGACATGTCAGAGCTTCACTAGTGGTGTAAATACATTCCACGTGGATTCATTGCATGCATAGTCGCCTTTTAATGAATATCACGCAAATCATCATGGTGATAGGTACGTACGGTTTGTCCAGCATGTCCTAGGTGTGTCTATAAATATATATTTTTTAAAAATAAAAAAAAACAGTGGCCGGCCCTGGGGATTGGGGTCAAAAAAATATAATTAGGAGACTGGCCCTGGGGGATGGGGTCATCAGGGCTAATAAATTAGAATAAGAAGGGGAACCAAACAGCCCCCCTTCTTAAAAAACTAAAATAAATAAAAGACTGGCATCGTGCCGGAGGCCATGCCCCCTCCGTGCAGCACTCTGCAAACGCGCCCCCAACAGGCATCTCCAGTATGCGCCAGGGAGCTGCGCTGCAGCCAGGTGTTCTGGGGCCAAGCCCCTTTTTACACCTCTCTGCAACGCAGCTCTGTGGCGCTTACTGGAGGTACCTAGTGGTCTAGTTTGACCCTAGGGACCCTTAGGATTCAGGGGGACTCTCAACTTAGAACAGCCACAGGGCGCGTTTACACAGTGGTGAAGGGAGGGGACGGGGCCTGAGGTGACGTGTGCAAACACGCACTATGGCATGTTTTAAATTGGGGATATAATTTCCCTTCAATACTGAGGGCCCCTGGGGGCTAACTAGCCCACCAAGTGCTTCCAGTAAGCGCCACTGAGCTGCATTGCAGAGAGGTGGTCCAGGCCGTGCCACTTTTTACACCTCTCTGCAACGCAGCTCTGTGGCACTTACTGGAGGTACCTAGTGGGCTAGTTGGACCCTAGGGACCCTCAGGATTCAAATGAACTTAATCTCCCAGATAAAAATGGACACAGGGCGTGTTTACACAGTGGTGAAGGGAGGGGACGGGGCCTGAGTTAATGTGTGCAAAAACGCCCTGTGGCCTGTTTTAAGAGGTAGATTTAATCCCCATGCCCTATTATACACTAGGGGCTTACAGAGGAGGTCATGCTAATCACAGGGGGACCCCAACGCATAATGTTCCCTAGTGTATGTAGGTGTTTTCACTGTATTCTAAGTGTCTTTTAACATAGCACTGGCTCTAGGACTGGTTAGTCAGACTCAGTTACCACCAGTATCCGTCTGAAAAAGTTGAGGGTACAGGATGATTTTGCAACAAGGCTTCTTTCTGCTCTTCTTTTTGTTCTTTCTGCACGTTATCCTTCTTCCTGCACTTATCTTCGTATTTGAGGACTTCTGTTGCTTCTTTCTGCACTTCTTTTGTTTCTTTCTGTGCATTTTTTCTTCTTTCTTCACATGTCCTATCTCTGTAGGCATAGTTAGAAATTAGCATTTAAAAAACCTTTGAAATTCACTGAAAAAACCATGGGTTTCACACACGTTATAGTTAGGAATTAGCATTTAAAAAACCTTAGAAATTCAATGAAAAAACCAAAGGTTTCACACATGTTATAGTTAGCTGGACATTTCACTCGTAAAAAACCATTGAAATTCCCCCGTTATAGTTAGTTCAGCTAACTATAACTCGCGCGCCCGCAATGCACTACTGATGACGTCACATATTACATCACTCATGACATGGTCACTGACATCACTCATGACATCACTGATGACATCTCAAATGACATCACTGATGACATCACTGATGACATCATCCAGTGATTGTGTGTTTTTATGAAAATTATATATTTTTTATATTTATGTATATCTCAAGGTCAAAGGAAGAATAAATGGGTATATAAGTGTCTAAATGGATACTTTTTTTTGGAATTTTTTTTGTGTAACTGACTGTTTAAGTGTATCATAGTGAATACATGGCTTACTGAGTAATCTTTAAATATTTAAATATCTGTATCAGTTTCTTACTTTGTGTATAAGTGGCTGCATGGGTTGGTGAGTAGCTACATGAGTGTCTATATAGGTTATTAGTTGGTTTTTTATCACTATGAGTGTCTGAGTTTCTGTATGGTTCGGTGGGGGGTATTACTTAGTGCATAGGTGCATGAATGAGTGACTCACTGTTTGTATGTGTTGAATACAGCATGTGTGCAGGACTGTATGGGTGGATGAGTGTGTGCATGGGTGTGTTAGTGAGTGAATGACTGTCTCAATAGTGTCTTTATGAGTAACTACATATGTTTTAAACTAGTATATATGACTATTGGTGTATATAAGTGAGTATATGTGAGAGTGAGAGATTGGAAGAGTTCCTGTATGAATAAGTATGTGTTTCTATAAGTCATTGTTTAAAAGAGTAAGTATATGTAAGTTTCTGTAGAAGTAAGTGTGGTGGTGTGTGTATAACTGTATATGCAAGTAAATGGATGATTGATTCTTTATTAGCATGAGTGACTATGTGTGTGAGTTACTCTATGGATGAGTGGCATTGTGTAACGGGATGTACAGGTGTATGAGTACATATGATGAGTGAGTACATGTATGAGTGACTGTAGAGGACTGTTGGTGAATTACTGTATGTGTATGTGGTTCTTAGAATTACTGAATAGGTTGTTGTAACTGATATTGATATGTTCATTATTTTGAACATTTTAGTTTCTATTTTTGAATGTGTGTTTCAATGGTTATATTAGGGGGAGAGGAGGTCTGCCACTCTATCACAAGGATGATGTCATCAGTGATGTCATCAGTGATGTCATTTGAGATGTCATGAGTGATGTCACTGACCATGTCATGAGTGATGTAATATGTGACGTCATCAGCAGTGCATTGCGGGCGCGCGAGTTATAGTTAGCTGAACTAACTATAACGGGGGAATTTCAATGGTTTTGTACAAGTGAAAAGTCCAGCTAACTATAACACCCCTGAAACCTATGGTTTTTTCAGTGAATCTCTGAGGTTTTTTAAATGCTAATTCCTAACTATAACGTGCCTGAAACCTATGGTTTTTTCTGTGAATTTCAAAGGTTTTTTAAATGCTAATTTCTAACTATGCCTACAGAGATAGGACATGTGAAGAAAGAAGAAAAAATGCACAGAAAGAAACAAAAGAAGTGCAGAAAGAAGCAACAGAAGTCCTCAAATACGAAGATAAGTGCAGGAAGAAGGATAATGTGCAGAAAGAACAAAAAGAAGAGCAGAAAGAAGCCTTGTTGCAAAATCATCCTGTACCCTCAACTTTTTCAGACGGATACTGGTGGTAACTGAGTCTGACTAACCAGTCCTAGATCCAGTGCTATGTTAAAAGACACTTAGAATACAGTGAAAACACCTACATACACTAGGGAACATTATGCGTTGGGGTCCCCCTGTGATTAGCCTTACCTCCTCTATAAGCCACTAGTATATAATAGGGCATGGGGATTAAAACTACCTCTTAAAACAGGCCACAGGGCGTTTTTGCACACGTTAACTCAGGCCCCGTCCCCTCCTTTCACCATTGTGTAAACACGCCCTGTGTCCGTTTTTAGTTGGGAGATTAAGTTCATTTGAGTCCTGAGGGTCCCTAGGGTCCAACTAGCCCACTAGGTACCTCCAGTAAGTGCCACAGAGCTGCGTTGCAGAGAGGTGTAAAAAGTGGCACGGCCTGGACCACCTCTCTGCAATGCAGCTCAGTGGCGCTTACTGGAAGAACTTGGTGGGCTAGTTAGCCCCCAGGGGCCCTCAGTATTGAAGGGAAATTATATCCCCAATTTAAAACGTGCCATGGTGCGTGTTTGCACACGTCACCTCAGGCCCCGTCCCCTCCCTTCACCACTGTGTAAACGCGCCCTGTGGCTGTTCTAAGTTGAGAGATTAAGTCCCCTTGAATCCTAAGGGTCCCTAGGGTCACACTAGACCACTAGGTACCTCCAGTAAGCGCCACAGAGCTGCGTTGCAGAGAGGTGTAAAAAGGGGCTTGGCCTCAGAACACCTGTCTGCAGCGCAGCTCCCTGGCGCATACTGGAGATGCCTGTTGGGGGCGCGTTTGCAGAGTGCTGCATGGAGGGGGCATGGCCTCCGGCACGATGCCAGTCTTTTATTTATTTTATTTTTTTAAGAAGGGGGGCTGTGTGGTTCCCCTTCTTATTCTAATTTATTGGCCCTGATGACCCCATCCCCCAGTGCCTGTCTCCTAATTATATTTTTTTGACCCCAATCCCCAGGGCCGGCACCTGTTTTTTATTATTTTTAAAAAATATATATTTATAGACACACCTAGGACATGCTGGACAAACCGTACGTACCTATCACCATGACGATTTGCGTGATATTCATTAAAAGGCGACTATGCATGCAATTAATCCACGTGGAATGTATTTACACCACTAGTGAAGCTCTGACATGTCTGATGCTCTACCGTGCCTAATCCCGGTAGACACCCTTGTCGTTTATTTATACAAACATGGGTAGCTATTGACGGGCACATTTAATACACATGCACACCAAGCCATTCAAAGGGGATTCGACAAAAATTCGACCAAAACTATGCAAGAAACCCCCCTCACAGTTAATAAAACACACATCCACTGCCGGATGTGTAATACTTTTTATTTTACTCTCTGGAAAGGGGACGAACATCACTTGCGAGTCACAGCGCGCTCCTGACAGAGCCCAATGCTGTGTTACACCCACCATTGCCTGCCGAGTGCCACACACCTCTGTATTGTATTCCACTAGCTAGTGCATATGCTATGACACTCTCTAGCCCATGTGCACTGTAACACCACCCCGTGAAAATGTCATGCCACACTTGTCTTCGCACGGGTTATATTGCCCCATCTAACGTGCCTTCCTCGATGCCTATGTTATAACGCACAGTGCTATGCCATACATATTACAATTTGGGATCCATATCTTTGTCACAGTGCATATGCAACGTTACACTCCCCAGCACATATTTTATATTACAACTTTAGAGACTAGTTAGGTTACACAACACTGCCCTGTGCATATTACACTCCAAGGCGCATATCGCATAGCACGCGCTAGTGCCTGTGCTATCTCGCGCTCTCCAACGAATCTGTCATTGCGCACAATGTATTGCATATTATATTTCACGCCTGGTTCATCTTATATCACACTTTTTGGTGCATAGTTTATACCATACACTATATCTAGTTTTCATTTTCAATCGTGCTCTCAGGACTATGTTCTATATAACACTGTGTTCACCTACCCTTTTCACGGGCATTACATTTTGCGATAGGGGGTGGAGGGTCAGGGGGTGTTTTTGCCAAGTGAGCCCGGAGTCACAGTCACTAACGTCTTCTTCTTCCTGAATAAAAGTGAGATTATGCTGCATACTTGTTCATATTTTAAGTAGTTTGCACAGACAAAATGTTTTAAAAACAATAAAGTTTCTAATACCCGCCTTCTCTGAACAGTTAGCTTGCTGCCCCATCCCCCTCCTCCCTATCCTCTGTTGTGTGAATCCATGGACTAGCCTCCTCCCTCCTGCCATGCATGGTCTGATGTGCTGCCACTGCCCTCAATTTAGTATGATGTACCAGTCCACTCCTCCTGCCCTCCATTGCCCAATTCTATGCCCCATCATTGACCTCCTGCTTAAACTCTGTGCTTAGCTTGCTGCCCCTATTCTCCTTCCCCCTGCCCTCCGATGTCTTTGTGCATGCCCCTGCTCCATCCTTTTTGCCCACCATGTCCCATGGACCTGCCACTCCTATCTACTCTGAGTGTTCTGTTGAGCTGCCACTCCCCTCCCACCTGCCTAGCATTGTCAGATGACTGTAACCTGTCCCTGCCACCTCCACCCTGCCTGTCCACATGCCATGCCTCTATCCTCTTCCTCCTGTCCTACATGGCCCATTGTACTGCCACACCCTTCTGCCCTCCCTGGTCTGTTGTGCTGCAACTGCTCCTCCTGCCTGCCCCGTGTGGTCTGTTGTGAGGCCCCTTCCCCTGAACTTTCTTGTCTGTGCACAGGTCCTGACCCTCCCTTCTAACCTCCATCGTCCTTTGTGCATGCCCCTGCACCCTCCTTCTTGCCCATCATAGCCATTGTGCTGCCACTAACCCTCCCACTTGCCATGCATGGTCTTCTGTGCTGCCATGGCCCCTCCCACCTTCCCTGTGTGGTCAGTTAGCTGCCCCTGACCCCCTCCCACCTTCCCTCCATGGTCTGTGTGTATGCCATCACAGTCTCACTGTTGCTCTTCATGTTGTGTCTTGCTTCTAGTGCCCATCCTGCCTGACCTCCATGGCCATCTTGCTGGTCCTGCCCTGCCCCCTTGCCCCCAGCCCACTGTTTACATGTGCAGACCCCTACTCCCTCCCTCCTGGCTTGTCCGTTCCATTGTAATGCCCCTGATCCGTCCCTCCTGCCCTTTATGGTCTGTTATGCTGCAGCCTTCTCTCCTGTCTGTCCATTATGGTCAGCTAGCTACCATTGCCTCTTGCCCCTCTGTTCTCTGTTGTCCATGTGCATGGTCCTGTCCCCTCCCTCTTGCTTTCTATGGATTGTTGTGCTGCACTCCCGTCCTGCATGCCCTGTGTGGTGTATTGTGCTGCTGCAAACCCTGATGCCTGCCCTGCAGGGTCAGTTTGGTGCACCTCTCCATGTCTCTCCTGTCCTCTGTTATCCAAATCCATGTCCCTATCCCATTTCCTTCCATGATCCAATGTACCATACTTGCGAACATTTTGAACTTGGTAAGAGGGAGATTTTGAAAAAAAACTGGGGTATTGATTTTCCCCTTTGAGTTACATTGAAAAAGAGGATATTGTAGACAGGAGACAGATCAAATAAAGCCCATTTGAACTTAAAAACATTGGACGTTTCCTGGCTGAATCGGGTCTGTTGGCATGTATGGTTGTACTACCATTGCCTCTTCCTTCTGCCCACAATGGTCTATTACATTGCCACAGCCTTGAAGGAGGGTAGATTTTGTATCACAGGGGGCCCCTGGCCCGTTCTGTCCACACCTGAAGTATGAGACCCTTGTCCTTGCCCTGCCAGCCGCATTTGTAGGCCGTATTAAATTGACCAGCGGGTCCTGTGTTGCTATATAATTATCTTGAGACATCCTTACCACTCAGCCAGCATAAAACCACTGTGTAGGCCCTTCTGTTCAATATGTAGGCCTCTTTGTTAAATTGACCATAGCTCTGCAATTTTAGTGTATAGCAGTCTGAAGGCAGGTCTACGAGGCCTTCTGCTCCAAACTAGTAGCCCCCACCCTACCCGAGTGCTCCGTGCTCGGTATCAAAGTTCAACATCCCCCTGAAGCTGTCGACATACAGTGGGCTGCATCCTGGACTGGTACTTGCTTCCTGGGCAGGTTTCCCGCTTTTAAGGAAGTGGCAACCGCAGAGCGTCAAGTTAGGAGAACTGAGGAGATTTTATACATGAATATATTGAATTCCTGTACAATACCCATTATTTTCTGCTTGCTCTATGGAACTTACGATAAGCGATTGGCCTGAGAGACTGACCTTTTCACCCAGTCCATTGTCAGCATTAAGTGGGTAAATGACGAAATGTCTGGTAAAATCTGCAGACGAAGCTTTTGGGTAGCATACGTAGGTAGATGTAGCGTGCAAAGGAGCCCACAAAATGATATAAAAAGGGAGCACCCACAGATATCGACGGACAACCTCGCCGTCTGTATGTAGGTTAACAGGCTGTGCAGGTTTTCCCCAAGAACTGGGAGCTCTTGTCTTCCTTTGCTTAAAATGTCTTGCTCTGCTTTGCTTGAAGTATCTTATTCTATTTTACCTATATGAAATGTCATGTTATGTTTAACCATTGTTCTCTTTACTTTTGCATTTAAAAGATGTTGTATTGTAATTGCAGGAATGCTTGCTCTAAGAGTAAATGTGAGTGTCCCTAGGTAACATTTTCCTTGGTGTAACTTGTTTCTCATGATGCATTTATAGATGTGTTTTCTCTCTCTCTCTCTGTCAGTCCATTAATTGAGATACAGAGAATATCATGACAGCTGTATGATTATCTGGATTCTGTATTTTGTACTTTATGTCTCTATTCTGCGGTTTCTTTGAAGTTACATCTTCTCATTAAACTGCCATTGTATTCTGCCTCCAATTCCATGTCTCATATGTCTGTTTTCTTCATTTTTGGAGCAAGCGTTCCTAGGCACCCCGGCTCAAATTAAGGTGCCCCTTTTGTCCCTGACTCACTCTCCTGCTCAGTTCTGTGGTGGCTCCCGGGGCTCTGGGGACCGCCCCTAGCTTCCTTGACCCGTAATAGATCTTCCCTCCAACAGCCTCTCTTGCAAGTCCTGTATTGTTGGTTTGTTGCCCCTGCCCCCCTTTCCACTGCCCTCCATAGTCTGTTGTGCTTCCACGGCCCTTCCTGCCTGCTCAGTGTGGTTAAATTGTTGCCTTTGCACCCTCCTACCTGCCTTCAATTTTCAGAGTCCGTGCCCCTGGCCTCTGACTCTCAACAGTATCCTAATGAACAACTAGATTGCTAACATTCTATATTTATTACAAAAGTGTGGAACGCCTGACATCATCTTGATGTAATCAAAACTGTAATACCTAGAGCATTCCTTTAGAAATTACATATATGAGAGGGTCTTATTGGCATCAAAATTATGGTTAGTGCTCTAAAAGACTAAAATAAGGACATATTTTCTGAGTTTTCAAATAGCGACAAAGCACTTTTAAATTATTTGTTATCTTTATGTTTTTTTATCTAGTTGACAACTTGATTAAATGTTGCACTTAGGGGAAAGGATGTGGTGTTACTTCCAGAACCGCAGACTTTGCAACTGGGGAACCAGGTTGAAGTTTCTGCTTCAGCTCGACATTCTGTGATTCTGGTCAAATCACTTAGTCTCCCCATGTCTGCAACCAAAATGAATTTGTTCTTGTGTGATGTAACCAATGCTCATGTAAAGCACTCCAATACCTGACAAGTCTGCACTATATAACACTGCAAAAACACAAAATAATAAGTGTTTTGCACACTTCTGTCATTGGGCTATATTTGGGCTATATCTGGGTGATTTTGGGCTACATTTGGGCTCTTTTGTCTCCGGTGGCCATCTTGGGAGATTTATTTGTTATGAAGTTTCCTAATTTCCTCATGTACTGCAGTCTCCTCAGTCGGAAATGCTTTCAGTTTTTTACTTTGATTCCATCATGAAGGTATTCAGATATGTCACACATTTGCCATGAATTCTGAATGTTAGCACTCTAGTTGCTCATTAGATCACTGTAGTAAAACTACTGTTCACCATGGAAGTCTGCTCCTGGTATTAAAAGTGCATGTTTCAGTCTGCATGTCAGAATTTTTTAATGAAATAGAAGAGGATTTGAGAAGTCACTCAAAATGTGCCCTCATTTTCTTTCTTCAGCATTAATCATAATTTCTATGGCAAAATGAACCCCCTCATTGTGTTCCTTTTTAAATTAAATGTTTTAAGTGTTACCAGTTTATTCCAATCAAGATGGCTTCAGGTGTGCCATACTTTTGTCATAATGAAGACAGTAAGTGCTCTAGTTGTTTTTAAGAACATTCTTGGACATTCTGTCATTGGGCTATACTTGGGCTACATCTGGGTGATATTTGGGCTACATTTGGGCTCTTTTGTCTCTGGTGGCCATCTTGGGAGACTTATTTGTTATGAAGTTTCCTAATTTCCTCATTTACTGCAGTCTCCTCAGTAGGAAATACTTTCAGTTTTTTACTTTGATTTCATCAAGAAGGCATTCAAATGTGTCACACATTTGCCATAAAATCAGAATGTTAGCACTCTTTTTGCTCATTAGATCACTGTAGTAAAGCTACTGCTCACCAGGGAAAACTGCTGCTGGTATTGAAAGTGCATGTTTCAGTCTGCATGCCAGGATTTGAGAAGTCACTCAAAATGTGCCCTAATTTTTCTTTCTGCAGCACTAATCATACTTTTTATGGAAAAATGAACCCCCTCATTTTGTTCCTTTTTAAATTAAATGTTTTAAGAGTTACCACTTTAATCCAAGCAAGATGGCTTCAGGTGTGCCATACATTTATCATAAGTAGGACGGTTAGCGCTCTAGTAGTTCTTTGGAACACTCTGGAAAGCTGCAGTAGAACACAAAGGAATCAACTGACAGTCTCTGCCCTTGTTGGATGTACATGTTTTACTGAGAATGTCAGACTTCATTCTCACATGACTGAGAAAGATAATGTGAATTTACAGAAAATAAGCTCTCAGTTTAGCTTATAGATCACCTTCCAAACCTCTGTGGTAAAAGCATGAGAAAATATTTTTCTCTCAATCATGATATCCCAGCAGAAGGCTTTTTCACATGGTGAAATCACCTTAGAACATACCACAATTCCTAAAATGAGTATGGTACCTTCAACAAATGATTTATAATGTAACTAAAGTCTTAAAATCTTCTATTAACTGCAATGCTTTTTAATGAGGTGCTATCATGTATATTGGTCCCAAGATGGCTGCCAACACTTCTTGGATGAAGTGCTGACAGCCAATCAGATCTCAGGATGAGATGTGTGGTTAGGCTCCGCCCACATATATATATTGATTTAAATGCTATTGTCTCAGGAACTACTGAACAGATTTACACCAGACCTACAAAAGGCACTTCCTTGACCTGAGGACTACCTCTCTGCCAAATTTCAAGTAACTCTGTTCAGCCGTTCGGGCTGTAGCTGTGTCTAAAGGTCCTATGGAAAAATGCATGGGAAAAACGCGTTTTGGGACCCCCCTTTTTTCTCAGCCCCCGCTTGACGAATCCCCCCGAGACTTTCAGGGTAGGAGCGGAGCGTAGCGCCCCACCTATTTTGAAAATTTCGCGAGGATTCATCGACCGGCGCCTAAGTTATTCCAAATAGAATGTTGCGGATTTCCTATGGAAACAGGGTCCTAACTATAACTATCTACTGGCGACCGCCAGTAGATAATATATATATATATATATTATAAACTTTTCAATGGTAAAGGAGAATATGGGCCATGGACTGAGTGTGGGTGGTCATTCATCTCAATTCTCTCTGTCAATGTGAATCTTCTTTTTTAAATCTTTTACCAGCATCACTAGAGTAATATGTAATTGCTTAACCTTTATGGTATTTCATGTTTATTTGTTATTTTTGTAAAGAAAGGAGATATGTTATATCGAATTAGCATGGGGGAATTCTTAGCCATGCTTTCTAGCATAATACAGCACTAATCACACTTCCACAGCAACAAGAGTTCTAGTGAGGTTATAGGGTTCTGTACGACTCGAGTAGCAGTTAAAATAGAGCAGGCGAAAAAGCTCCTATGTTATTGATGGTTTATGTACAAAGCTACTCTTTTGATAAATTCATGGTTCAGTAATTACTTCAGGCAGCACCCATCTAAAGGAGCAGTAGGAAGACAATTACACTATTTCATACCAAGGGACCTCAACACCCTTACAGGTACCAAACAAGCCATCCCTAAATAAGAGCACACATTGGCAAAGCAAATAGGTCTCGCCTTGGCAAGCTGGAGCAATGGTTACTGTTTTAGTGCAAGCATAGGCCAAACAAATACAAATAAGAAATGAAAACATGTCACAACCTCAATATGGTAGCTGCATGCTTGCAAAAATATGATATAAAAAAAACATGGCATGCAATTTATTGCTATATCAAACAGGTGTGCAATTCCTTCAGTCGGGCACCATATTGTGTGCAGTTCCTTCCATCGGGCACCATATTGTTGCAGCATGGAGCAGGCAGAAGTGGTCTATAATGTATGGCAGGAGCCCCTCCCTGAGAAATACACCTCCCGGCATCTGCTGTGCTCTGCAGTAATAGAGCAGGCACCTGTCGAATGTGGGACCGGGCAATGTGTAAAGTATTTGTACTCAAAACGCACAGTTATACAGTGATAACACCGCAAATAGACACCACACCAGTTTAGAAAAATAAAGTATCTTTATCTAAACTCAACAAGACCAAAACTACAAAATTACAACAAACAAGTATTAAGAATATGACTTTAAAAAGGTTTTAAGCAACTGAGTCCATAGAAAACTAAGGATCAGTGATTTCTCTAAAAGTACCTGTAGTTGCAACAAAATTCACAAAGCCAAACACCCGCAGAGATGGGAAGAGTTGAAAAAACAAAGAGATGTCTCAGTTCCTGAGACCATGGGGAGGCGATGCAACAGTTCTGCTGCACGCAGGAGAAGTGAGGCGTCAAATCCAGTCTGTAGAGGGAAGTGATGAGTTGATTCCGAGATGGTTCTGGTCTGCGGCTGATGTGTCAGGAAATTTTGCCACACAGGTACGATGAGTGGAAATCCATGATGCATTGGCGATCAATGATGCAGCTTCAAGCGACGCTGTGGCAATTTCTTCAACCACGATCCCTTGATGCGGTGCTGTGATGCGTGGCGATTCTTCCCACGCTGCGTTGCTGCGTCAGGTAAAACTGCTGCAAGAAGAGCAATGCATTGATTGTCTTGTAGTTGCGTTGCCTTTCCAGCTCCCAACAGCAGGGACATCCTCCGGAGGCCCAACACAGTCACAGGCACCTCTTGGCTACTGTAGGCCAACCCCAGACAGCACACAGCAAAGGGGCGGTACTCCTTCTCCAGTTTCTCCAGCTTTTCTCCTCGGGAAAAGGTTCCTCTTGATTCCAGAAGTAGTCTAAAGTTCAGGGGGGTTTAGGTCTAATACTTATACCCCAAAATGTCTTTGTTCTCTTTGTGCAAGGTTCTCTGAGCCCAGTCCAAACCAGTTCTGCCCACCCTGGTGCAGTATGACCACTGGTGGTGGAGACAGCATTGTGCAAGGGACACAGACCCTATTCAGGTACAAGGAAATATCCTCCCACTACTAAATTCAGCCAAGCCCCATTTAGCTAGCTCTGAGTCATCCAGGAAGGGCCAGGCACACCTTAACCCCTCCCTCCAGTGGCTGTCTACAGTGAATGTACATCCCCAGCCTCTGGAACTTCAAAGCCAGACAGTCAATACTCAAACAGGCAGAGGCACACAGTATGGTTAAACAAGAAAATGCCTACGTGGGTGCACTTGCCAAGTCGACATGGCAGTTAACAACTGTGCACAGACTGAGATACCTTATCAGGGCTTCGCATGTGGGTGGCACAATCCGTCCTGCTGGCCCACTAGTTGAATTTAATTTACAGACCCTGTCAAACTTCAGTGTACTTTACTAGGGACTTACCAGTAAATCATATATGTCAATCAGGGAGAGCCAATTGTAACAACAATTTACACAGGTAGCACTTGCACATTGATACTGATTGGCAGTGGCAAAGTGCCCAAAGCATTTAAACCAGCAAAACCGAAATCTAGCACAGCATCAAAAATGCAGGAGATAGAGGCAAAAAGTTAGGGGAGACCATGCCAAAGATGCCAAGCCTGACAGAGGGTCACTGGCATGGCCCCAATTTCATGGATAGGTCAAAAGGTGTCGACTTCGAAAGTAGTCAATCATTGTTAGGCAGATGGTGGGAATGTTCTACATGCTCTTTGGGTGAGTGGAGTGTAGTTGGTTATCTGTTCAATTCATTCCATGGAATGTTCTCATTTACCCCACCAATGTGTGATTGGAAAGGCAACAAATCGAGTTTTGTTCTCTTCTAAAGAGCGCATTCTTACTCATGTGTGGATGTGCCTCAGGGATGGTCCACAGTTTGTCATTGTGTGAGTGCCCCTACTTTGTAAAGTGTGTGCATGTTGTGTTCTTTATTTTCTGACATCGAATGTTGCTGCAGTGTTCCGTGATTTGTGTCTTCACCAGTCTGGTGTTCATACTGATATACCTTTTTGTTGCAAGGACATGTTAATGTGTATATGCAGTTACTGGTATTACAGTTAGTGTGTATCTCCTGTATCCAGTTCAATAAAATTGTCAATTGGATTTCCATTGTTGTGTCGGTAAATTCACATACGGTGCAGGACCCGCAAGGTAAATACCCCATCACTGGAGATAGGTCCCAGAGGGATCGCTGGTTAGTCTTGGGTGCTACCAGAGAGCAATGTCTCACAGGTTAATCATAATTGTTTTTGATTAGACAAGTAGACTCACTTATTAACACTTGCTTTAGAGTAATACTTAGTCTGTTTCAGTATCCTGATGTACATTTCACTTCATTACACTCATCTCCCCCTTACTGCCCTACATCCCCAATTCACAGGACGGCTTGAATAAAAGATCACGCGATAAAGAGTCTCTTTACAGGTGCCCGTGAGGCATTGTAGCACCGGCCCGATGAGGAGCAGACCCCATTGATGAAGCCTGATACTCAATTGGGTCTGTGAGGGCCCTAGTTCCTGAAGGAGCGGACCCCTATGCCCTCCTTTGGATATCAGACCGACCAGTCGCATATTTTCTCAATCTGAATCTTTCTGAAGGAACTGCATACCTGTTTGATGTCATTATGATTTATTAAGGAGTTCGTATGCTGGACCTATAAGTGCCCCTGGTCCCCTTCCCTTTGTTGATACATACAATTTATTCTAACACAGGACCCAGGCGATACCTTCCTGGCAAGGCCTCAGTAAACCTAGTGATTATGTGGTACCGTGTGTTCCATTCTAGAGGAGACTGCACCTGACAGTTCTGACGAGGCTATTCTTATTGGAACAGCAGCAAGACTGATTTGCATTTGGCTGGTCTCTGTCTGACGTTGCATAGTGGTTGAACAATGAAGGTCTGGAATAAGGCCCAAGAGATTCTCAGTGGCTGAGGTTGATTTAAGCATTCCTTTCATTACGCTTTGGTTGTCGTATTGGATGCCCAAAGTGCAACATGAATGCCAGGAAATGGTTCCCAGCTCACTGTGCCACAGGAATCAGGCTCTAGCTCACCCATAAAGCCAAATTAGGCAAAACCTGCCTGGGGTTGGTTGTGTTCTTATCTAGTAGGGCGGTCAATCAATTTGGGTTTTGCTAGTAGTGTTGGAGCAGGAACAACACTGATTTGCATATAGTCGGTCTATGTCTGGTGTGGTACAGCGAACAAAAACTGGCGGGCTGGAATACAGTCCGGAGTGATCACCAGTGGCTAAGATTATTTTAAGCACTGATTTCAATACATCAGCTTGATGTTTGCTGCAGACATTGTCCTTAATAATTTAACAGTAGGAGTGCATTTTAGGATGCTGATGCTTGCAGACAAAATAAGCATACATATACATTTTCAACCTTTTTTAAAATTTGATTTCTTAAGGCATGTATAGAGGGTTCTCTTGTGTCGCAGCAAATGTGTGGAACACACTACACCTTTAATTACAAAAAGAACCACAATTTCTTACTTTCATTCACATAAAGACCTGGCTATCCATGTTTTATTACTTTCATTCATTTTCGAATAGTGCGTAATCCCACCATGCTTTTTTGTAGACATTGCCAAGAATCTTTCATGCACTTTCTGTTACACCAGAGACTAACTTAATGCAGTAAAGATCAAGTGAGGTGTGGACATGTGTGGGAAAGAGCTTAGTGTGCATTTTGGAATGTAAGCATGGTGCAAGACATGAAAAGAATGGACACTACAGGGCCCTCTTAGTCTATCACCATGCAACCTGTGATGTCACACATTCTTAGCTCCATTAACCGGAAATAACCCCTCACAGAGTTAGAATTTCCAGGTTAGAATCAAAAACAGTTTGCAGATGGATAAATAATGTCAATTCGCTACATAGTGATTTCATTTCTTAAGTATGTATGGGCCGTGGGCAAAAACAAGCATTTGGGAACCATTCAGGGCTTGATTTAGAGGGGAGTGATTATAGGATAGCTGTCAAAAAAAAAAGTGCACTCACTTGCAATCTCCTGTCCTAATATGACGGCAGAAGACAGACTGTAATTCTGATACCATAGATACAGTGGCACAGCTACACCTTTTGCTGCCCATGGTGGTCCCTGCATTTGCCGCCTGGAACGGCCGCAGGCATGAGTGAGGAGAGGGCTGGCGATCCCTGCGTTTGTTGCCCCAGTACGGCAGCAGGTAAGAGGGGGGCCCAAACTTGTGCCGCCTGGAGCATATCACCCCTTTCCGCCTCCCCCTTGATATCCCACTGCATAGACACTGCCAACTCTTCCATAAGGAATTACATTTTTGTGAAGCAGGCATTGCCAAAAATGTTGAATCACCAACTGCCCAGTTCAGACTCTCTCGTCCAGGACCATGTGTGGCAGCACCTCTGCCATGTGAAACCGCCATGCACACCATGTCATTCACAGCAATATTCTTGAGTGTCCCTCACATTCAGAGAGGAGACTCACAGTTCACCATGGACTTTTGTGTATATTGGAAATACCCTACATTAGGGTTACATTTAAATTACCCACTTATAGTGGGCTCAATTCCATGATGCTGCATGGGCCTGGTTAAATTGTTGCTACAGAGTGTATGCCCCATGATGGCTACCACCAGAGCAGAATAAGCTGTCTTAGTTGCAAAAGGCAGCCATGACTATGAAGAAAAACTTCAGGTTACAAATACCTCAGCCGTTTAATAACAAAATGCCCCTAAAAGTGTACTATGAGGGGCATTTTGTTATCTAATGGCTGAGGTATCTTCCATACTCAGGTCGCAGGCTTGAGTACCTGACAGCAAAATTATCCCAACCACTGCACAGATCTTACAGGCCCCATAAGTTTACCGTAAAGCAGCACCTTAGGTCACAGAGAGGCATATTTACAAGTCCCTATCGCCACAGGAATGTCACTTTTTATCATGTTCTTGTGGCTATAAACTCTTCAGCTTATTTACAAGGCGGTGTTAAGCCACTTAAGGTGTCTTAACGCCGCCATGTAAATAATGGCTCCTTTCACACTACAATTAGCGTGAAAGGAGTGGGCAATGGGTGTTGCGTTGGATGTTCCGCCACACACCCATTGATTTTGGCACTGCTCCCTATTTACAATGGTGGTGGAAATAGGAGGCAGTGCCAAAATTAAGGCCAGCGAGAACATGGTCTTAACATGGCGAAATGAAGAGAAATGCTTAATTTCTTCTCGTTTTTGCTGTTTCTATGCAGCACATATTGAAACAGCAAATCCCAATAAATTATTGTGTATGTGCAGGAATCATTACAAAATGGATGATTTGTAACTTCTATGTGTGCTGCTGCACAATGCAGCACATAGGAGCTTCAAATGGGCATTCTGGATTGTTTATTTCCTGCACATACACAATCATTCCCCCCGACGCAGGCACCCTTGCACTATGGTACACTTTGAGAAGGAGTTCAGATGATGCCACACAAAGGGTCCTGCACCTGAGGGGCACCTTTTTGGGATCAGGACCTCAGACTAGAAGAGGCCAGCAGGGATCAGGCAGGTTGAGTTGCAGGACAAGTTTCAGATCCAGGCAGCAGGTCATCTGGCCAGATGCACGGAGCCTCAGAAGCTTGTTATGTCTCTGTAGCTCAGAACGAGAGGTCAGTCAGCTGACCCTTGGAGTCACATCAGCATGGGATGAAGGATGCCGGTTTATTATTCCTTATCAGCATGCAGGGCAGGCCTCCAGCAACAGGGCAGCAGGGCGTCCTTCTATTTGTAGTATCCACAGGTCCATCCCAGAGTTGGGTCTGAGGGTCCAATATTTATACCTGGTACCAGCTTTGGAGTAGGAGTTGTTTCTAGAGGATTTCACCCACAGAGGTGTTTGGAATTTCCTGCCTCCCTGCCCTGGCCCAATCTTGTCTGGGGGCACATTAGACTGGTGTGAAACCCTTTGTGAGTGTGCTGAAGCAGAGACTTTGTGATGTGTGATAGGTGATAGCTCCTTCCCCATATAGTCAGAGATGGCCCATTCTGACAACACCTATTACCTCATTGTCTCACTGTCTGGTAGCAATACTCAAAGACCAACTGCCAGCTACATCTAGTCATGTGACCCAGTATATAGGCGGCAGGCACCAAATGGTTAGGACAAGAAAAATGCCAACTTTCTTACAATCCAACTTACTGTTAAAGAGGGGTTTAAATTACAATGCTTTAGGCATGATACTCAACTTTCTTACCTGCTCCCAACTAAAAGATATCACTTATTAAATGTAATAAGGTAACCAACCCAATGTTATCATATGGGAGTGGTGGGCCTTGCAGCAGTGAACAATGAATTTAAGAGTTTCTCACTACCAGGACATGTAAAACTTTAAAGTACAAGGCCAACATTTTAAATAAACTTCACCCTGGCCTCTAAACTACTTAAGACCTACCCTACGGGTGACATGCAGTACAAAGCGAGATTAAGACCTGGCAAAAGGTTTATTTTGCCAGATAGAAATAGCAGTAAACTGCACACACAGGGTGCCATGGCAGTCTGAGATGTGGGAAAGGCAACTGAAGTGGCTGGCACAATGAGTGCTGCAGACCCAGTTGTAGCATTTAATTTACAGGCCCGAGTAGATGTAGTACCACTTTACTAGGGACTTACAAGTACATTGAATGTGCCAATTGGGTGTAAGCCAATGTTACCATGTTCTAGGGAGCGAGCACAAGCACGTTAGCACTGGTTAGCAGGGGTAAAGTCAGAAGAGTTTTAAGGCCAGCAAAAACAAAGTCAGAAGGATTAAAGGCAAAAGTTAGATGAAAACCACACCAAGGATATCAGGTCCAACACGTAGGCATGCTCAGTGGATACATAAGCAAACTACTTCCATGTTGTCTGTAAAAGGTGACTACTGGTTATTTGTTCTGCTCCCCTTGTGCTCCACCATTAAAGCTGCTAAATGTGCCAGGAGATGTCACGGGAAAAAACAGATGCAGCACCTTGCAACACATGTTAATTTGTTCAATTACGGTGTTGTTTCCTTAAAATGATTCATTCTGACTCTCTATGTGTATATCATATATAAACATGTACCTTAGTCTTTTTAGTTGGCCTCACTAGTTCATTTGTGGCCTAAAGTGTGCATAGATCCCTAAAAGTCACTTCTAGAGACTCCAGTAAAAGTAACTGTATGGGTGAAATAAACCCGCAGTCCATAAGGGGCAAGCTCCAAAGTTTGTCAGAGCAATCATTTTCCTCACCGTTGCATAGCCAGTTTCCACTTTGCATGTTTATGTGTCAATTGTGTACTTGCCGCAAGTATTTACATAAGCAGGCACCTTTGTACCCCATTCATTGTAGGCTCCAACCAATAAGAATAGGCTGTTGGCCTGGTTGTACTATGGTTCCTACCCCATCAGTGAGGTGGTTGGAAGGAGTTTTAGCTGGTACCTTAACTAGATATGTAATATAGTTCTTCCTTATACCTCCCGACACTGCCATATGTATAATCTGTCCTATGCATCAAAGAAGAAATGGCCTGATTATGAGTTTGGCAGTGTGGGAGCGGGCCGCCACACCAGCACCCCACTCCGACACTCCACTGCCAGCCACCCACCTGATTAGGAGTTGTCTCCTTGTCTGGTTGGCTGTGCTTTGGTGGTCCCAGGCAGTGAGTCTTAGAAAGCTACCACAATGTGAAAACCAAAGCCAGTTCCTGCATGTCATGGACTGTGAAGTCCATGCTATGCAGGAACAGGGGGTACAGGCATACTGGGGAGCACATCTTGTGTCCCCCTGCATGCATACCCTGTCCCTGAGCTAACAGGGGGCCATGTAGGGCTTCCTTTGTTTCCTCACCAACACGGTTTTCATGTTGGGCTCACCGCCATGAAATTGTGGTGGTGAGGAAACTCCTAATATGCCAGGCAGTGTTGCAGCACTGCCAGCATAATAGGGCCTCACACCCCTGGGCCACCACCACGCGATCCATGATCTCAAGCGGTTGTGGCAGGCCTGTGGCTATGGGACCGCTGTACTCGTAATGCAGCCGTTGGACCACCACTACAGCAGTTCCTACCTCACCACCGCGAATTTGGCGGTTCGATGGACCGCCAAACTGGTAAACAGCCCCATAGTCTTATGATGTTGTAATGTAGCACACCATTACATTCAAAAGGAATTAAAAACAAAATGTTTCATGTTTCAAAATAAACCAGCTATTGTAAGAGATGCTAGCTTTTTTTTCTGACACTTAAACAATTATCTTATGTAAAGCTTTTCTCCATTGTTTGAAAGATGATTGCAGTCAAGGAAGGTAACTGGGTCATTTGCAATGCTCTAATTGCTCTCCCGGATGCTTTTAGAATGGTAAATGTATTTTATAATTATACTATTTGAAGCTTCATGCCGAAGCATCCTAAGCAAAGTGTTCAATTGGAGCCGTGATGCTTTCATAGCAAAAGACTTAGGTGTTGACTATACTGTAAGCGTGCCATAAGTTACATGACCGTGAAAGGTGTCAAGAATATATCATTTTCCATTCACTTGTTTTTTGTCTTTGTGACAGTGCATTAATAGTAAGAAGAAACCTGTTTTATTTCTGCAAAAATGGGTTAGTGTAACTATATCTGTTTTCCTAGATATACCCTACGTGTACCTTATGTGATTTGACTTAATAGGTAAACAGGCATCTTCAGGCAGAAGTCCAAAGCCTGGCTGTCTTGCATTAAATTCTTATTAATTCACCTTCCCGGCATCACTTCTTTCTGGAGGTCCAGGAAGTTCAAGTAACCTCCATTTTCAGAAGCTACTGTGTGAGGGTTTGATGATTAGCTTTTCCAAATACAATTTACATGCGATAAGCACCATTTGTGGTGGCTTCTGTCAATCAGAACATTTAGAGTAATTCTGACACACAATTAACTGCTGCCTAGTACATTGCGCATTCTGAGTAATTAAGACCTTGCTCTGCTGTCTCATAGAACATTATGAACCCTGCTAAACTTGCCTTGTTGAAAAAGGGAGATGACTGAATCAATGTAGAAATTGTGGAGAGGAGAATTTTAAAATGTGTTGATGAGGGAGATATAAATAGGGAGAGAGGGAATTATTTAAAGACATGTCCAGTGGTGAAACACAGGGTAAAACATGGGGAAAACCTTAGACTCATTCAAAAAGAATTTAGGGATAGAATAGTATCGGAAGGAACAGAAGCAGAGAGGTGTTGCAGGGATTCTGCTTATACACAGAACTATGCGTAGAACCCCAGGACCTCAGTGAATTGTGGTGTACCAGAAACTCACCTCAGAACCCAGAACCCAGTATCCGGCTAGCATAAGTGTCCCATTCGTTATCCGAGATTTGGCTCGGCGATCCCAATGAAAAGACAACCCAGAACAAGCTACTCAGTGTACTCTCAGGAATGGTGGGAATCGGAAATACCTGTTCGTATATTATTCTCACATCAGTCCACAACAAGAATCAAATGAGACACGGTGAAAATAAAAAGAGTTTATTTTTATAGACCACGTGTCCTAAGATGCAGTACTTTGGCTAATACAAGCAGACAAATGATTATTATCAAAACCATCAGCATCGTTACAATACCATAGCATATAAAAGGAGTGATCATGTTATAAATGACAGTGGATGCTACCACCTTCCCTTTACTAAGAAGCTAATATTATTATTATGCTAATAAAAGGTCTCTTAGGCTTGAAGGGGGGACCCCATACCTCAAAGATCAGCTTAGTGAAATCACATCACAGGAGCATCAGGAGTCTTCTCGCAGGAAGGCTCGTCTTCGGTCTGAATATTAAACATGATGTCTGCAATATTAAAAGCACCAGCTTTCAGGTATTCGCAGCTGCCTGTGTGTTATGGCTAAATAGTGGGTCGATCAACCTAGAGTGGAAAACATGCATTGTCTAACAACCCAGACTGTTTGTTACACCATGTACAGACCAAGGTTGCTGCGCAGAGCTCGGGATGGTAACAACAGATTGCTTTCGTGTGAGGCAAAGCGCGAGTCAGCAGTTTGTTTAAACAATAACATGTAGACGCAGTGTTGTGTGCAAAAGCAGCAAGATGGCTTTCTAACATCTAACGTGGTTATGCTAACTTAACAATGCATGTACGTATTAAGGGAGTCCTTACTACATGCCCCCTTGATCGAAGCACTAACCAGTAGGGAAGAAATGAGAGAACGCAGAGTTCAAAGTCGACAGAGCAGAACAAGGCGTATTCAATTTCGAAACAAGTATCGGTTAAGAGCAAGTTCGAAAGAAAAAAGAAAACTGGAGAAAAAGAAAAAAAATAAAACCTCAAAAAGGGAAAGGAAAAAAATGAAAAAAAAACGTTGTTTTGGCCAGCAATCCAAAGTCATCGGTAATGTTCAGCACATGGCAGAAAAAAGACAGCGGATCATGGTACACTCAATCCATGAACGTGTATGCAGCATACGTGGCAACGGCTTCCAACAGGAAATCGTTTGCAGAGCCACTAAAAGTCTCAGCCATCCAGTTAAGCAAAGAAAAGGAACATACATGTTCTTCAATAAGCGGAGCCTCTAGCACGATCAGAGGGCAACCGACGTGTTCCTCCAGATAGCTCATATCCAAGAAGTCATAGGCAGCCCTTGCGATGTCCCAATTACCCAGGATACCATGCGCCGCACCACAGGCCATAATCCGAACACCAGAACAGGCAAACTCGTGAGACACTAAGGGCCTCATCAGTCGATCATAATCCGGCACCGGAGACACCGTGTTGGTTAAGCACAAATCCAGAGGCCATTCAAAGGGACAATCTAGGCAGTGAAAAACAGGTTGCACGCAGGTGAAGTAGGAATACCGGAAGGATAATCCATACGCCAGGCTCAAAGTCGCCAATGGCAGCGAACCATAATATTCAAGCATCCTGTCACGAAGAAGATGCAGACGGGACAGGTTGTCGTGTGGCACAGAAAGAGCAGCCATTTCGTAGTATGAAAAGTAAAAACAGCACACCTGCCACCAGCGCCAGAATCAGCGGGACACCGCCAAAGACGCTTGAGAAAATAGAATGAAAAAATGCCGGAATCACACCAAAAATAGTTTGGAAGTAGGTCACGAGGCCTGAGCCTACAAGTTTAAAAAAATGAGCCAGGCCAGTCATGGATGAGGCATTGAAAATTGTTTGGATCAAAGCTCCAAAATGCAGGGGGAGGTCAGTATTCAAAAGCGCCTGTACCTCAGTGCGCGTATTTGCTACGTGAAGGACAAATGTTTCTCGGGAGGAAGTTAATGGCACCTCCTTTTGGGACAATAGAGCCCTTATTCTGCTCATCTTGTTGAACTCTGCTTTCAAGGTCGGAATCGAAGGCCAGATGGAAACATCCAGCCGCCCATGCGGGGGTGGAAATAGAACATTATTGCAGCAGACTACTCTCTGCGATACAGTAACTATATATGGGATTCCCACTAACATCCCGCAGCAAGCTTCATTATTCAAAATTAAATAACTACCGTTTGCAAGCAGCGTGAAAGATGGTGTAATCACTGGCACTGGGATTCCTTTGAGGACGCAGGCCAAATTTGGGGCGTGTACATTGCATGCACCGTGTAACTGAATGTGCCTACATACTACAGAATGATCAGGTGTCGAGGTACATTCCTCACCTTTCAAATAAACCTCTGTACCGTCTCTTGTACATCTATACGTAAAAGGGAGGGACCAAACCTCATGTATGAAAGCGGTACCCAGCTGTTCATATCTACCCAGAGCATAGTGTTTCATACAGGACGTAAACTTAAAAAGCGCGAAAGGGAGCGTGATCAACCCATGTACCAACCACACGGCTGAATTTAATTCCGCCACAGAGAAAGGTAACAGCTCCAACTTTTTAATGTGCAACAATGAATATGTAGCATCTTTCATGGACATGAACTGCTGCTTTACAGTAAGGTTGAAGGGAAGGAATAATGATGTTGTATTCAGATAGTCCCAGGGTACCTTTCCTGCCTTTAACATTTGTAATGTCCATGCAAACTGCATAACAGAACGCAACTGGTTTTGACCATGATACAATACAGACATATCATCATGTACAATATCAACAATTGAAGAAACTATATTGTCTAATGCAGTGGTTCCCAAACTGGGGTCCGCGGACCCCCAGGGGTCCGTGACACATTCCTAGGGGGTCCCCAGGCAGCTGTTTTAAAAGCACTGCAAAGTCCCTTGAATAATCAGCAGTATTTGTGTAGCAATAAAAGTGTCAAGATAACTCCGGTGATTAATGTACCTGCTGTAGAGAGATGGAGGTTTTGTCCAGTGGCAGCTTTGACTCATCTTAGGAAGCGCTGGTGGTTAATATGCCTGCTACAAAGAATGTCTACCATGCATTTTTTTTTTAAAACAGTATTTTGTTTTGTGCATAGCTCAGTGGGTTCCTGCTTTTGCCACAGAGATTCATTTGTTATTGTGCAGTTCACAAGTTCCAATCGTGGCCTAGCACAGTGAGCTATGAACTGCCATCAAAGAGCTGCATACAAACTGCACAGTGTAAGTTATGCTTTTTACCAGTCTTTCATTATACCGATGCTGCTAAAAAGGTTTGTTTGGGTAGAAATAAATCCTTATTATTAAAGTCAATGCTAATCCCTGTGTTATATTCTGAATCCTGAGTTTCTGCTTCTCCAGACCAAGCACTCTTAATACCTACCAGTATGGATGACGTGAATCCTACACCTTGTAGTCCCCTTTGCCTTATGTAACATTTTCTATTCACTGATTTACACACATATGATTCATGGTCTCTCTTTGTGTGTGATGTAAAGTGCTATTACACCCTACAGTGGTATGACAGGTGCTATAAAATAAATTAAATACATGTGACAGTGGGGCTATGGAGAGATGAGAGGCACTGTTGGAGGGTAGTAGTGAGGGAATCATTGAAGATTGTAAATCATTGAAGATTGACAAAAGATTGTTGTATCCTGGTGCATAGTAAGGTCATTGTTTACTATGCTTTAAAAGCTAATACAATTTAATATATAATGACAAATGTGTTGTAAAATGCACAATTTTCCCCAAATTTTCTTGGGGGAGAGCTCCCCAAAGCCCTCTTTGTAGTGGCCAGGCTCACTCGCTGCACGTGTGCACTGTACGGGGACTGGTCTGACAACATTTGCCAGAGCAGCTTCAGGTTTCCAGTCCAACCTTGGCAGTAGCCGGAGCCTCGGGCGGCGAAATAAAACCAAACAATGAAAAGTTAGTCGCAAGATACAGCACCAACCTTCCCATTAGGATTTTTCAATTTTTGCAAATATTTCTAATTTAAAAATCTAAAATCTTTAGTAATTCAAGTCAGTCTTTGTTTGATGTACACACGTGTGTGTTTTTTTCTTCGAATTACAGTTTTAATGTTTTTGATTTAAATCATGCAAATTGGTTGGGGGTCCCCGGATTCCAGTAGTGATTCAATGGGGGTCCTCAGGAGTGAAAAGTTTGGGAACCACTGGTCTAATGTATAAATTCTGGAAGAAAGAGTGTTAATGCTGTTATCTATAACGGCTAATACCTTCTCCATATTTGCTTGATCAATAGCTCTCAATCTAGAAGCCGCCTCAATTTGCGACAATTTCCATACTTCGTTGTAAATAGCATACGCCCACCTCTTGGATCTGCCACCCACAGGACCTTTAACAAAATCATGCAAATCTATTTTGTCATGTAATCTTGATAAATGAACTTTGACAGATGCCAAGGTGGAATGTCGCAGCCAGGACTGACATAATTTCCCTACAGAGTAGGTAGTTACTGTATGAGATGACTCAAACCGAGGGTCTACGCGTTGCTGCGTATACCCCGGTTTCAGACCTAGAAAATGACGTTGACAGGTATCGGAACTGCTTTGCCAAATTAACCATCCTTCACTACTAAATTTCGAAATATTGAAAGACGTATTAGAAACCAATGACTGCAAAGCAGGAAGGGACAGATCTGTGTGGTTATCCCAATTTGGGTAAGCACCCAGATCTGGAACAGAAGGGGAATTTCGTTTTTTAGAAGTGGCCAATCCGAAACAGGTGGTCTGGAAGATGGTTGAATTTAAAAACAACATATGATTTGGTACAAGACAGGCACGATGTAAAGCTTCAGTTCCCTGAACCTGCCACGGTTTGGAACCCGAAACCGATTTAAGATCAATAGTAGCCTTCCACAGATCATAACCTTTGATTGACAACTCATCCATAAAGGACTTAGAATAGAGTAATTTGGTGTGTGTCAGTCTAACCTTCGAGGCAGACTCAGGCATCACTTTAAAATAAAAGGATGCCAGGTCGGAAACACTGAAATCAGTAAAATAAGTATACTTATCAACTAATGTAGGTGAACTGCCGAAAGAGGGGGTGGGACAGTGTTCCCATTGGGTAAAATTTACAAAATTACGAAAAGTGTTCGCTTTATGCAGGAAGTGATTGCCATAATGCTGAAAATAATACTGTTCTGCATAGTTAGCCGCATTCTCATATAAATCTTCTGCATCAAAAGCGGCATAATATTTCAAATCAGAAAACAATGCTTCAATGGCATGAACATCCCAATCATCAGAACGAATGTTCTGCTTAACCACATCACCCATAGAAACACGAAATACATTAGGTACATTGATGACCTCTGTAGGACCATGAATTTGGAATTTAACAGTATCCCACGCAATTCCATCCAAAACGGGCCAGGCAGTAATATTCACAGAAGTCTGGTCCCTTTTCATGATGTGGGACGAGGAGTGGGGAGCCAAAGTTCCATTGATAAGTCTAATTGTGGATCTCTCTTTGAGATAGTGGCCATCCACCAGACGGAAAAACACTATTACAAATCCAATGGACATAAACAAAAAAACACTGATAAGCCCCAGACAGATGTGTGTCCAAGGGGGAATCAAAAAATTTCTTTTGAACCAACTAGCAAAAATAGCAATGTTCGAAGGGGAAGTAGAAGGCAATGAGTTAGTGTCAAAGGAGAAACGGGACTGGTTAACCGCCGTAGATTGTAAAACAGGCGAGTGACCATTTGTAGGATAAGCATACTCAGTCTCTTCTGGCAGACCACCAGCCGGCGGTACTAACAAGGGATCAGTAACTGACTGCATCTCGATGGCAACATCAGACAAGGTGTTAGAAGCAGGAACCAATACTGAATTTCTTTGCATCGTCTGGCATGAAACTGCTGGAGTCAGACTAAGAAGTATCAGCCACTCGCTGAAGTTTGACATTGTCAATAGAGATGTACCTGTTTTCTTTGCGACCAGGAAGTGGAGGTAAAATGACTGTTCTTGTACCCTGCACTCCAAGCACTGGAACTGGTGCACGATAAGAGGGGCCGAACTCCTTCTTGTTCTCCACCTTCTCACGGACCAGGTCTCCAACTCGGGGCAGCCAGCCGACTACCGGAATCTGAAGCTCAGCATCAGACGTGGAGGGCAAGTGTTCCTTCGAAAGAGTGTCTCTGGCTTCTTGTAGGGTCTGCAAAACAGCACAGTGATCATCTACGTCAAAGGGTGCGGTCGACGCCGCCATGTCTAGACCATCAAGGTCTGGGACAAACATTCTGATTCCGAAGAGCATCATGTACGGGGTCCGCCCACCCAGAGACCTTCTAGGGAGATTATTAAGTGCACGTTGGGCGTTATACAAATGGGCTAGCCAATTCCGGTCTGTGCCTAAAACACGTGCTGTCAAAGATTGCTTTAAGTCACGGTTCATTCGCTCCACCACACTATTACCCTCAGGTCGGTAGGGGGACGAAAATTTGACTTGGACCCCCAAATTTCTCATAGCCTCCTTGTAAGCCTTAGAGGCGAACGCAGGGCCCTGATCAGAATGGAAGGTACCACACGCAAAAGTTCCCACAAAGACACGCAAATCCCTGATGACAGTCCGCGAATCAGCACTCCTTTGTGGCCATACCCAGAGAAAACGTGTGCACGAATCCACTGCAACCAAGATATACTTGTACGCAGTATCAGAAGAAAAAGGACCGCAGTGATCTAGATAAACACAACCAAATGGTTTATTAGATATGTACAACTGTGTTTGTGGTGGGCGCGCAACAGTGGAAGGTTTAATCTGTTGGCAAATATCACAATCAAGAACAGAAGCGCGCGCTTGTTTATATAAACCAAACCACCAGTAACGTTGTTGTAACAGAGATATAGTAGCGGACACGCCGGCGTGGGCTGACGCCAACCCCTCGTGCGCTGCTAGTATCAGAGCTGGTCTGCAGTCCGCGTTGGGAATAATTCTGTCACCAACGTCGTTAATCCTCACTAACGGGACGTTATCAGGACTTAAGTGATAAAAATAACGAGAAGGAAAACCCTTCGGGTAATCACTTCCCTTCTCTGTAGCAGCAATAGCTGCCAAGATGTCATCATCAATCTTACTTTTGGATCTTGTAACTGCTGCTACTAAGTATGTTGCCACTGCGGTTTTTGCTGCCTCGTCAGCCAAGCTGTTACCGACAACATGGACACCAAGTCGTTGGTGACCAAGAGTGTGAATAACATTCACAGGAGGGAGACGTTCTTTAAAGTCTGCCACTCGAACCCAAAGCAGTTTATGCTTAATTGTGCTACCTTTGGTATCTCGATAATCGTTTTGAGACCAGAAGTGTAAGTTGTCATTGTACGACTGGACACAATAAAAGGAGTCACTTACTATAAGAGTAGTAACTCGGGGATCAGCAAACTCCAGTGCAAGCACCAGAGCCCGGAGCTCCGCCAATTGCGCGGTACAATCACCCAATGACTGCGTATGCACGGCATCAGATTGGAATTCGCCATTTACGAATGTACCCACGACAATTGCGCAAGCCGCAGAATAGGCATGCTTTGATCCAATCGCCGGCTGCGCCGAGCCGTCAGTGTATATGACACAATGGCATTCTTCGAGCGGGCGCAAAGACAGAGGAGCCGGATGAACGAATTCATACTGCAAGTACTCCTGAGTCTGTAAAGAGGCGTCAAAGATATAAGTGACATCTGGTGATGTCAAAGTTGTGGCCCATTGTATCCACCGTGGATGCAAAGCTTTAGAATTTGGTACACTTGCTTTTGTCACTGCCTCTAGGGCAGGATACGGTGTTACAACCAGTATCTGTTTTCCATGCGACAGTGCGTGTTCTTTAAGGATCGCCATCTGTACTGCCGTCAGAACTTTCTCGACAGTGGAAAAACGCAATTCAGCAGAGGTGTACAAGTGTGATTTATACGCAATGGGGACTGTATCGCCCTCATTGAACGTCAAATACGTGAAACCCACCGCGCCTGGTACTATTCTTATTACCAGGTTAGTGCGGTTATCACGTGTCAATAAGTATTGTGAAGCAAGAAGATCAGCCTGTAAACACTGTAGAATAGCAGAATGTTCTAGCTGCCAGCTAGACGTCGAAAAAGAAGGTTGTACCAAGGCGTAAAGAGGCTTGATACGCTGGGCATAATCAGGAATATATGTACGTCCGAAATTCAGAAAGCCCAGCAGAGATTGTAATTTTTTCAGTGTTGTAGGAGCACGCAAGCATGCGCACTTCTCCAGAAAGTGAGGAGCCAATCCCTTACCCTCATTGTTGAGCTCGTAGCCCAAAAACAACACTGTATATTCCGCGATGTGAGACTTCGCAAAATTAAATTTGTAGCCATAGTCTGCAAAACTGACTATAAAATTGTCGACTCGAGACAGATGTGGCATCAGCTCATCATCCGTGAGGTAGATATCGTCAACATAGGAGTATGCGTCGGGGTCTATTCTCTCTAAGAGAGAGACCACGCGAGCGGAAAAGACGCCAGGGCTGTTTTTATAGGCCATGGCTAATCTTGTGAACTGTTTTTGTTTGCCGCCCGAAGTAAACGCCGTCCACTGGCTACTCAGTGTGGACAGGTTATGGCTAAAAAAGCCATTGGAGATGTCAAGTGTCGTTTTAAATCTCTTACGCACGAGACTGTCGACAAGAGCCGAGCTGTGAGTATTCTGTGCCGCGCAGGTCCGGCAATGTGAGTTTAAGTGCCGGTAATCCAAAACTAAACGGTACGACCCGTCGGGCTTCGTCACAGTGAATAAAGGGTTATTCATAGGGGACACACAAGTTTCAATAACACCCTGATATTCCAATTGTTCAAGGATTGCCGCGACGTGCGGTCTAGCTTCACGACGCATGGGATATTGGGGTTGAGGCTGGGGCATAGACCGCAATGGAATCTCATGGCAGGGGGACAACCGGTCCCATCCCACCTGAGTACGATACACCGCCGGCGCAAGCGCCAGCGCCCACTCCTCAGCGTACACTTCAGCCTGGTCCTTAGGCACTGTGTGCGCAAAGGACGGGAAGATTACCTCCTCCCCTCTAGGAGCTTCTAAAATGAAAGCTGGGGGCCAATCTGCCTCCGCTAGGAGGATATCATAGGTGGTAGTCAGATTATCCCCAAAAATCCCCTTTATTATACGTTGTATGTCACCCTCAATCAGTAAGACTATTTCGTAAAGTCTATCAGGGGGAGCCACTCTGGTGTCAGCTGTTTCAACAGTAACCAAAATATCAGTTGCTGTCGCCGCCAGAAATGGACGCAGAGCTTGACGGACTATGGTAATTTCCGCTGCGCTGTCCAGTAGCGTCAGCGCCCATGTCCGGTTCCGAAGCTGTGTCCGCACTATCTGAGGCATACCTTGACGTCAGAGCAGCCACTTTCTTCTTCTGAAACGGGTGTCTTTGTCGTGCAAATTCGTCCTGCTTGCCTTTACCCTCAGTCTGTCGGGGTTGGTCACGTGTTTGTGGAGCACCCGACCTTTGCCACCGCCTCCGCCACCGGACTGTGAAGCCGATGTTTCCTGTGAAGAACGAGGAGAACGTTGTTCAGAAACCTGAAGTCTATCAGGAGACTTAATAGTAGCACGATCACGCAGATCATAAGTGCGTTCACTACCTGACTGAACGGGAGAGGCAGGCCGAGAGCCCTGTTTCTGCTGCTGCTTTCCCTGTTGTTTTGACCGGCAATTCTGTTTTGGAAAGTTTGGACGGTCATCCTTACCAGAGGCTTCCGCCTTACCCTGCTGCTTAATTTCGGGAGTTTTGATCACAGGTTTAACTCCTAAAGAGCTACGACCCAAATCTCTGTACGCTGACGAGATTATTTTCGCAAACTCCCGCGGCTTATCCTCATCAGCAACTTTCTTCAGTTCATTACGAACTTGGAACTGCATAGCATCACCCTTAAGGTTACACATTATCATGGTAGCCACCAGGTCAAACTGTCCGAGGAGCCGCATTCCTAATTCTATCGCAGACTCCGCACCGTGATTATCTTGAACACGCTTAATAACGGAGGGCAGTACCGACATAGACGGAGTGCCAAAGCACTGCGAGTACGTCACTGCAAAGACCTTGCCCCAGTTTACACATCATGTCGGGGACCAAGTCTTTAGGCAAACTAATGGTAAGGATCCTGTGTTTCTCCACAGGAGATGTATTCGGGTATACCGCTTCTATTTGGTCAAACTTTTCAGCAAGCCAAAAAGGGAAATCATCCCTAGTTTGGGGGCGCTTGCCCATAACAGAATTAACCATAACAGGACTAATGACCACCGTGTGGTGGTCAGTAGGCTGTCCCGCAACAGCAGGTGCCCCCGCCTGCACATTGCGTGACACGTACTGCACTAAAGCCCTATATACTGTAATAAGGGCAGTGTGTAGTACACGCAATTCAGCCACCGTCACCGTGAGGTAACGGGGATGAGGCGTAAATCCGGCTAGTACCGGCCAAGTGGCCCCCGCAATTGATAAGGGGCCCATTCTCGGCGGTATAACCGCATGGGGAAGGGCGCCATTAAACCAAATAAGATGCTGCCAAGCAGATATTGGTATTTCCTGTGTCCTATACGGTGTATAGTTCGCTGGCACGGCAGTGGCAGTGTAAGAATGAAAGGAGTTATTCTTCCTCACTCACTGCCGGAAGCGTCACCCAAGAGTAGAACAACTCATAGGGATGAGCCGCATCGGCTCCTACCACAAAAATGACGTTCATACCAGTGTCCGGCACCCCATACTGCGTCAAATGACGTTTCAGAGCTGCACGGCTATGCGCCGCTATGTCTACCGCCATAAGGACAAGCTACACTCGAAGTAATTAGTAGCACAAGGGTTCAATAACCTTTATAATGATCAAGCTTGAAGAAACCTATATCAACAGAAATAGGTAGGTTTAAATCCGTCAGACTTGTTATCCGGAAACAAGAATGAGGGTGTTGTGGACTACTATAAGCACTACTAAGGCGTTTCAACTCATAGACCAAACGTTAGGTGCGCCATGTTGCAGGGATTCTGCTTATACACAGAACTATGCGTAGAACCCCAGGACCTCAGTGAATTTTGGTGTACCAGAAACTCACCTCAGAACCCAGAACCCAGTATCCGGCTAGCATAAGTGTCCCATTCGTTATCCGAGATTTGGCTCGGCGATCCCAATGAAAAGACAACCCAGAACAAGCTACTCAGTGTACTCTCAGGAATGGTGGGAATCGGAAATACCTGTTCGTATATTATTCTCACATCAGTCCACAACAAGAATCAAATGAGACACGGTGAAAATAAAAAGAGTTTATTTTTATAGACCACGTGTCCTAAGATGCAGTACTTTGGCTAATACAAGCAGACAAATGATTATTATCAAAACCATCAGCATCGTTACAATACCATAGAATATAAAAGGAGTGATCATGTTATAAATGACAGTGGATGCTACCACCTTCCCTTTACTAAGAAGCTAATATTATTATTATGCTAATAAAAGGTCTCTTAGGCTTGAAGGGGGGACCCCATACCTCAAAGATCAGCTTAGTGAAATCACATCACAGGAGCATCAGGAGTCTTCTCGCAGGAAGGCTCGTCTTCGGTCTGAATATTAAACATGATGTCTGCAATATTAAAAGCACCAGCTTTCAGGTATTCGCAGCTGCCTGTGTGTTATGGCTAAATAGTGGGTCGATCAACCTAGAGTGGAAAACATGCATTGTCTAACAACCCAGACTGTTTGTTACACCATGTACAGACCAAGGTCGCTGCGCAGAGCTCGGGATGGTAACAACAGATTGCTTTCATGTGAGGCAAAGCGCGAGTCAGCAGTTTGTTTAAACAATAACATGTAGACGCAGTGTCGTGTGCAAAAGCAGCAAGATGGCTTTCTAACATCTAACGTGGTTATGCTAATTTAACAATGCATGTACGTATTAAGGGAGTCCTTACTACAGAGGAGGATACGTAGGATTAAACAAAGGTTAGCACATAGGCGGCAAAAGACACAAATATTGATTCAAAAATATTTTGCAACATGAACATCATGTCAAAAATATCATAATTACCAGAACATCGTGGAACACAATATCAAAGGTGAGAATATATCATTTTTTGCTATAGAATATTTTTTCATTAATATTGTAGTTTAAAATATTGTTTAAATCAGTGTGATTCCAATAAATATATTTTAGTTAGTATTTTAATTTTAGATTTTAGTATATTTGGTATTATTTTTTTTTTTTAAATATAGTTTGCAAATTTAAATGTGACAACAAACCCCGCCTGCCACCCATTTCCCCCCTGCCATATTAGTATGGTGGGGGACACCAGTGGACAGAAAGACCTGGCGGAAAAGGGGCCTGATATGGTGGCGGTGTCTGCTAGACACCGCCATCCATATTTGGAAGGCAGCGGGATGCAGCCTTTCCGTGGCGGTGCCGCCACGGATTGTGCTTTTGGGGGCCCGTTGCGGGTCCCCAGGGTATTGGGGGGGTGGAGGGGTGCACATTGTCATTGACAAGGTGGCAGGAACTGTGCGTTGCCTGTCACCTTGTGCATGACAATGCACACAGTGCATTCCCAGCATTGTGGCGGGTGGTGTTTTGAGCATCGCCAGCCACAATGCTGGGAATAGAAGATGCCACCGCCATGGTGGCGGTGGCATCCTAATTGCAGGTGCGGGATAGCCACACCACTGGCGGCCAGTCCCAGCACTGATAGGGTGGCGGGCGGACTAAAGTCCGCCCGCCATCCTAATAGGCCCCATAATGTAGTAGTGGGCTGTTGGATTTGCGTGTAATCCAGTGGGACATTGATTCAATTATAACTAATTTATTTGAGTGTGATTAGTACATTTTAATGCATGAATTTCTTTTATATTTTTTTAACTTTTTTGTGGGTTTGTTTTCCAGGGTAATAGGGTGGGAAAATATTTAAGTTGTAATATGTTTTAATTTGTTAATATTGTAATTAGGGTTCCCGGTTTTCCGTTTTTACGGATTTTTACATATAAATACAGATGGAAATCATATTTCCTTTGTCTCTATTTATATGTAGAAACGGCAAAACACTAGCAAATGTTGCCGTGCTGCCGCTGCATCAGTTTCCTTTCCACGCCCCTGGAAATTCATTGAAATCCCTTCCTACCAGGGTTTTCACCGGACTGCCTAAATTCCAGGTGTTCTTAGCTGTTTCTTGACTGTACCAGAAAAAAGTTACAAAGTTTTGGTGCTTGCATTAGTTCATCCCAGGTGCCCCTCTTGTGGGCTTAAGCCCTGTCTTTGTTTTAATCTCCAAACGTCACGAACGGAAAGGGTTTAGGTATGCTGACATTTTTAAAATTCGATTTTTTTAAAACGATTAACAAAATTAGATTACTTTCTTTTAAAAAAGCTGTGATGGTTTGACATGTTTCTCCTGTCCTCTTGGCGCTGCTGCCCGGCTGGTCAATTCGTTTCTGACCTGACCTCCTGTGTTGTTCCAGCCACGGAGGCTGACAATCTGGGGTGGCGCAGGAGGGGTCTGCCAATCACTTGAAATGTATAGGAAAAACATGCATTGGAGCTTTTGTTTTGCGTCATAGGCCTGTGTCCACTGGGAGCCGGGTCAGGACCACCAAGGGTTTCCTGTGTACAGACCCAGCATAATCTTGTGATTGAAGGGCTGAGTCCCACTCACTGCTCTCCTGTGGCAGCAGCAGAATTCCCCCTCGTCCATCCCCTGCTCACACCTCCCACCCTCTTTCCCCCGGGAAGCTGGGTTATTTTAAAGCGCCACCTCCCAGGCCCTGGGACGTCTTTCCGCAGTTCTCACACATTAATAGCCGGAGCGAGGCCCGGTCAGGCCTGTAAGTGCCACGCCCCCTCGTTTCATGGGCCGACCAATTTTAAAAGGTTGGATTTCAAATTGCAGGTCCCCAAAGCCGGAGCTCGGTCGGATGTGTCGCTAGAAAAATGGCAGTCAAATAACCTTTATTAGCGGTCAGACTGCCTCCAGAGTTTAAATAAAGCCCACTTTATGTATGGAATGCAGTATAAAAGGCCCCACAGAAATGCAAGTTTCAAGAATACCCATATTCTGAGTTAATTTGTAAGAGAATGCCCTACGTTTTGCGATTATTAAAAACACGCATTTAGCAGCATTGCTATAATGAATATAAAATACAAAAGAAGACTCGAAGAACATTCAGTCGTCGGTCTGTCCTGCCTGAGCGTTTTCCCTTGCGAAAGCAGCGGGCACTTACTCATTTGATCTGAAGCCAGAGCCGTGTGCCCTGGCCCATTTACCCAGGAAATACACAGCTTATTTTACTAATATTCGCAGTTTGCTTCAAGCTTCCCGGGTGCCATTTTTAAAAGATCGTCACATCGGCACACACACAGCCGCACCAGAGTACTTCACAGGTCTTTTGAAAGACCATTTACTTGTTAATGAGGCTTTATTGTTCTTTCACCCCATGCCATAGCCTCCCCCAACGCCCCTGACTCCTCCTGTCCCAGGCCCATACAGTGCACGTTTTAAGCACTTAAATACACAGTGCAGCAGTGCATCCTGGAACTCAGCTTTTTTAAACTACAAGAAAATTGTACTCAAGGGCGTACAGAAGTAAGGCGAGATGTCATGGGCTCAGGTGAATTGCTTTCAGTAGAAAATATGTCTCGCACAGGTAAACCTCAGGTGTGCAGGTCTTCTATTTTCTTATCGAGCCAGTCTTAAACCGGTGAGATTTTCATGAAAAATCGTGACAGTGAATTTGGTGACAAAGTATTCGAAATATACATAAAACAAAATAGAATTGCACAAGATTTTGCCCAGCTATTTGTGAAAGTGTACCCATACAGCTGAATACATGGGCATAACTTTTCAGTGTGCTAGAAAGGACGATGGAAAGCTGACACAGTTTTACCAGCAGACTGAGCCTACCTTCTGCTGTTTCACTTTATACTGCTAGAAGGGGCTGCAGCTCATGTCAATCCGAGAAAGGTCACCAAGGCGCTGGAACATAAAGATGGTGAACCTTCTGTGTCCCAGCAGGATGGGTGACTGAAGAGGAGAGAAACAAAGATCTCCCTGTGACCTTGAAGGTTTCCTTGCCCTGTCTGGCTGTGTTCTGTGTTCTTCCGGTTCACGGACGTGCCTGTGAGGGAAAGGAGGGAGAATGAGGGGCAGATTGCTGGTGGCAGGGAGGCGAATGAGGGGAGGTGGAAGGAATGTCAGACTGCCCAAGACAGAGGTAATGAGGGAAAGGTAAAATGTGAAATGCATGGAATAATAGGAAAAATATTGCATTTTTTAAGGACAGCATCTGTTCTGTTAACTAGCATAAGGTAATTTTTCACCCTAGGAGTTCTGTCTATATTTTAAATTTGAAAGGAAAGCTTGATGTGATGAAGCATTTCATGAGGCAGATCAAATTCAGTTCTTCTGCCATCCACAAAATATGACTGATTCAATTTGTCATAAAATGGCCATCAGCCGTGGAATACCAATTTCACACAGCGTTCTGTCTGTGGTTGAGAATGATCATTTTTTGGCACAGCGTCATATGTTCATGCCCTTCGAACTTTGCTGTGGGTGTGAGAAAACATGGATGGAGTGGAATAAGAGACCGTTTATTCTGCTCGCTGGGATCACCCTAGAGTGGTTTAGCATCTATTTTCAGTTGGGGAATCTTAGACTGAGATAGTAACTTTCCGGGCACGTGGTATGTAGCTTGGGATCTATCTATCTGTCTGTCTGTCTACACATATACACACCACCACCAATATAGGTAACCATAAATATTTGAAGGCAGATTTCTAGCTGGCTTTAGATGGAAATACAGAAGCGCTGGCACATGTTTGATCCTGATAAGTGCTTGTACTCTATCCTAAAGTGTTTTTATAGCAGAACTGAGAAGCACAGGTACTCTCCTTTTCAAATTACTCAGTACCGTACCATTTAAAGCACTGCTAAAGCCACTACAAATCGCTAGTTTAAGTGAGCGCATGTGTGCATTGTCAATTTAAATAAATGTGGAAAAATACTAGCTGTAGCATCGTCTTTTACTTGTGGCAAAAATAAATGTGGATAAATACAGAAAAAATGCCCAAAAAATAAATATGGATAAATACAGACGGAAATGGCGAACAAATAAATACCATAAAACCGGGAGCCCTAATTGTAATGTAATTATTAAAATTACAATTATGCTATGTTTAATTGTGCACATATTAGGTAATTTAATTATTTTATTTGAATTATTTATTAATTTATAGGTAGGTGGTTTTTCGTAATAATACTTTTTAAAAACATTTTATTTGGTTTAAGTACCTAATTTCCTACTTTAAATATCTTTTCCTTTATTATTTTTGTGCATGTGTTTTTTGGTATGTGGGTAGTAAAGTGATTTTTATTTTAAGTAACTTCTTTTTATCATAATTATTTTGTATTTGAATTTTTTATTTAAACATATTTAGTATTTATTATTTATAAATAGTTTCCTACAATATTTTTTGACTGATAGGTATTTCAATGTTTTCTACAAAATGTTTATGAAGTCCAGCATTTTTTTATAGCGCAAACTCGACCTGAGGGTATCAGAGCGCTTTACATGAGAACCAGTTGTGTTACAGACGAACACATTTATTGTTTTTGGTTGGCACAGGGAGATTAAGTGATTTGCCCAGAATCACAGGATGTTTAGCGTCCCTGCCAAGACTCGAACATGTTTGTTGTCTCCGTTCCTACTGGTGCTTAGAGTGGTGTTATAATAGTAATTCTAACTCTGCCAAAATCCTACACTTTCCCTACTAGTGCTCAGACTGGAGAGGGAATAGTAAATCTAACCTCTTCAAAGTCCAGTGTTTTCCCTACTGTTGCATTGATTAGAATGAAAATAGTAAATGTAACCCCTCTGAAGTTCCCCCCTTTCCCTACTAATGATTGGAGTGAAAATCGTAAACCTAACCTCTCTGAAGTCCAACACTTTCCATACTTTACTTAGACTGGAGAGGGAATAGTAAGTCTAACCTTTCCAAAGTACAGCGCGTTCCCTAATGTTACATAGATTGGAGTGAGAACAGTAAATTTAAAGTTCTCCAAAGTTCAACCCTTTCCCTACTGTTGCTTGGATTGGGAATAGTAATTCTAACCCCATGAAGTCTAATGCTTTCCCTACTGTTGCCAAGACTAGAGCAGGAATAGTAAATCTAACCCCTCTGAAGTCCAGCACATTTTTGCTCTGTTGCTTGGATTGGAGTGGGAATAGAAAATCTAACCCCTCCAAAGTCCAGCGCTTTCCCTAATGTTCCTTAGACTCAACAGGGAATAGTAAATATAACCCCTTTGAAGTCTAATGCTTTTTCAACTGATGATTAGACTGTAGTGGAAATATTAAATTCAACCCCTCCAAAATACAACACTTTCCCTACTGTTGCATATATTGGAGTGGGTACTGTAAATGTAATCCCACTAACATCCAATGCTTTCCTTAATGTTGGTGGGACTGGATAAATTGTAATTTGTTTTCAATATTATTGCCTAATATTTTTTCCTTTTATTCTTTAATATGTTGTTATTTGTAATGTGTATATTATTTTTGGGAACATGTTTTTTCATTACAAATTTAATGTTTTTATATTTATTATGTTACTTTAAATAATTATGACATTTTAAATATAGGTTTATTTTGTTTATTATATTCTTGTTAAAATTATTTTATAAACTATTTTCATTGTTTAAATGTGCCACTGTATTTTTTAAATATGCATGTATATACACACACACATATATATTTGAAGATATTAAATTAAATAATTGTTCTTGTCCAGATTACTATTTAAATTAGGTTAGATTTGTTTCGATATTTTTAAATATATATATATATATGTATATATATATATATATATCACTGAAAAAACCATAGGTTTCACACATGTTATAGTTAGGAATTGGCATTTAAAAAACCTTGCAAATTCACTGAAAAAACCATAGGTTTCACACACGTTATAGTTAGGAATTAGCATTTAAAAAAGCTTGCAAATTCACTGAAAAAACCATAGGTTTCACACATGTTATAGTTAGCTGGACATTTCACTCGTACAAAACCATTGAAATTCCCCCGTTATATATATATTTATATATATATATATATATATATATATATATATATATATATATATATATATATATATATATATATATATATTCACTTAAAAAACCACAGGTTTCACACATGTTAGAGTTAGGTGGATATTTCACTCGTAAAAAACCAATGAAATTCCCCCGTTATAGTTAGTTCAGATAACTATAACTCCAGCGCCCGCAATCCACTGCTCATGACGTCACATATCACATCACTCATGACATGGTCAGTGGCATCACTCATGACATCACTGATGACATCATCCTTGTGATAGAGTGGCGGTCGCGCGAGTTATAGTTATCTGAACTAACTATAACGGGGGAATTTCATTGGTTTTTTACGAGTGAAATATCGACCTAACTATAACATGTGTGAAACCTATGGTTTTTTAAGTGAATTTGCAAGGTTTTTTAAATGCTAATTCCTAACTATAACGTGTGTGAAACCTATGTTTTTTTCAGTGAATTTGTACGGTTTTTTAAATGCTAATTTATTTATGTATTATTTTTTTTATATATTTATTTTACAATAAAATACGTATTAAAATTTTTGTTTTTTTTGTTTTGGTTTTCACCGTGCGCGCACGGTGCGCGCACCCCCGCGATTTAAAAAAAAAAAATTCTGCCTTCGGGGTCCTTCAGGGACCCCCTGACAAAGGCTAGGGGGTCAGGAACTCTCTACCCTGCCCCCTTTTCACGTTCGCCACCTTCCTTTTTCACTCTCGCACTGAAAACAAAATGGTGGCCGACACTTCCTGATTTCGACCGATTCGAACATTGACTAACATGTAACCACCAATCAGAATTACGCTCGCGCACGTTAGGGTGCTCGCACGGTGCGCGCACGGTGCGCGCACCCTGCGCACGTATAGATATTGATATGCTTTTAAATGCTATTTTCTCAGGAAATACTGAACAGATTTACACCAGACCTGCAAAAGGCACTTCCTTGACCTTATGGCTACCTCTCTGCCAAATTTCAAGTAACTCTGTTCAGCCGTTCGGGCTGTAGCTGTGTCTAAAGGTCCCATGGGAAAATGCATGGGGAAAACGTGTTTTGGGACCCCCTTTTTTCTCGGCCCCTACTTGACGAATCACCCCGAGACTTTCAGGGTAGGAGCTGAACGGAGCGCCCCATTAGTTTTGAAAATTTCGCGAGGATTCGTCAACCGGCGCAAAAGTTATTCAAAATAGAATTTTTAGATTTCCTATGGAAACACGATCCTAACTATAACTATCTACTGGCGACCGCCAGTAGATAATATATATATATATATATATATATATATATATATATATATATAGGATCACTTTTATTTTACTTTACATCTAATAAGTTACATTCAATAATTAAATGTATTTTACAATGTTTAATTATTGAATGTTGGTGTCTAACAGAAGTGGTAACAAAATAAGGGAATAAACAAAAATGTGTTAAAATGGGCAGGAGAAAAAGGAAAGCAAGGGCTCCACTGTGAACCAGCGGAGTCTGTAGTGTTAGGAAAATATGAGGAAAACACAGGACAAGTTCTGTTAGGATCCATAGCTGCCTCCAAATGCCATATATTTTTCACGCCAACTGAGAATGGAAACAGGACCAACTTCTGTCTCGATGGCCACAAAGACCCCAACTCCACTGCCCTACTCGACAACCTAGAGAACCTCAGACTAACCTTGCTCGTCTAATGCCCAACTCACAATGTGGAACACTCTCTCAACCCCATCTTTACAGCCAGCAACGAGATCAAATTCAGCCAACTCACTCTGCTTACTTGGACAGACCACTCCATCATCTATTTCTTCATCGGTACACCCCAACTCCCACAGCCAAAACTCCTTGCAACCTCAGAAACAGCTGGAACAAGATAAAAGGAAACAGACTGGACCAACACATTAAATTCCAACCAATCAAATCTCGTCAGCAACCTGCACTCCATTATGGAAGCCTTCAACAACTGAATCACAAGCTGTGCAAACACCCTAGTTCTCCTGAATGTTGTCAGACAATCAAGAACCAACACAGGACCCAACTGGTACATCGAAGATCTTAGAAACATCAAATGCTACTGCAAAGAGATTGAGAGAAGATGGCAAACCAGCCAGGACACCATCACAAGAAACACTTACAAATCCACGCTGAGAAAATATCACACCCAAATCATCGAGGCCAGAAAAACAGCCCTTGCTCTCAGACTGAAAACTATCTCCAACAACTGCAAAGAGCTCTTCAACATATTCAAAGAATTCTCCAACCCTCCCAGCCACCACTAATGCCATCACGCCATCGCAAGACAACTCTCCTAATTCTTCCTAAAAAAATTCCTCAAGATCTACAGCATCTTCGACCCCAACATAAGATACAAGACCTCATCAACAAGTTGCCCACCACCATTAAATCTGACCACCAATTCACAAACTTGAACCTCTTCATCATAAAAGACCCTGACAAAATCATGAAAACAATCCACTCCGGGGCTCCTGCCAACTGCTAGCTCTGCTATATCTACAACCTCAAAGGAACTTTAATAAGCTACTACCTCACAACTATCATCAATGCCTCCTTCAAAAGTGGAACTTTCCCAGTCAACTGGAAACAGCAGAAATACAGCTCTCCTGAAAAAACATATGGCAGACTTATAAGTACTCAGCAACTGCAAACCCAAATCGCTCCTGCACTCACTATCCAAAGTCGTGGAGAAAGCTGTCAACAAACAACTCTCCAATCATCCAATAAAACAACAACACCTCCTAGACATCTTGCAGTCTGGATTCCACAGCAACTACAGAGAGGGAATCACCCTCATCGCAGCAACTGATGACATCCGGACCATCGTGGACAAAGGGGAAACCACAGCGCTTATACTACTTGACTTTTTGAGGCCATCAAGACTGTCTCTTACAGCACTCTCATCATGAGAATCCACAACTCTGGTCGGACAAGGACCCACAATGAGATGGCTGGCCTCTTTTCTCTCTGACAGGACCAAGTGAGTCAGCCTCCTGCCCTACACTTTCAAACCCCAGAACATCTTCTGCAGAGTACTTCAAGGACCTAATCCTGTTTCTTCATTGAACATATGCTATGCAAGATATTCAATTGGCTCCACACTGACACCAGATGCATAGTCACCTGGGTCCTCATCACCAGCAGACTAGACTATGGTAACACACTCTACGTCAGCATCATGAATCAACCTATACAAAGACTCCAGATTACCCAGAACACCACCACCAGACTCATCCTCAACATCCCCTGCAGCGCACACATCACACCCCACCTCATAGAGCTACACTGGCTACCATTTCAGAAGCACTGCCAATTAAAACTGTTTACCCATGCATACAAAGCCCTCCACAAAACCGGACCTGCCGACCTCAACCACTGCCTTAACTTCCACCAACCCACCAGGCAATTGTGCTCAGCCACACTCTACCTTGCACAGATACCCTGCATCTGCATAAGCAAATCAGGAGGATGCTCTTTCTCCTACATCACTGCCAAATCCTAGAATGACCTTCCACATCACATCAGGTCCCAGCATCCCTCCTCAAGTTCCGCAAGAAACTAAAAACCTGGCTATTGAACCAGGAGCCCTATCCACCTACTCATCTACTCCAGCACCTGGATACCCCTCCCACCCCCACCCAGAGTGATAAGCAAGCTTTGCAAATCAACATAACATAACAGGCATGAAAAATGTTAATAGGGGTTTTGTTAGAAGGAATAGACTAATAAAACATTAACTATGAAATGGAATGTTGGAATTGAATAGACAAGAGGAGAAATCACTCCTGCCAATAAGAGGAAATATCTGTTTCAGGGTATCCACCCCCATTCACCCTCATTTACTGACATTGCTTTTTCCATGGCCAAAACTCCTGCTTAGGTGGGGGAAATTAAGTGGGATGGACTGGTTCCTTATCCAATTTATGCCACATTTCCACATGTACCCTTCTACAATAATATTTGAAATAAAGAGTAATCAATTTCCTCCAAGATGCGAAAAGCATCCGGTAGTTGTGAAGAATTAAGTATTACTTACAGGTCACAGGTTGAAATTCTGAAAAATCAAATTCTGAAAAAGCAAATGAAGCCCATTATCCTGAGTAGTGAATTAACTCTATCCATTTGAGTAGGGTAAAAGTTACTTGAGTTCTGGAAAATGGCATTAAAAAATGAGACTGTGATTTTTGACTGTATATGGTATCAAGTCAAATCCAAGCCTTACATCTTAAAATGAGCAAATCCTCTAAACGTAAGGACCTTTTTCCCCTCTGCCTTGTCATAAAGTTTGCCACATTTCTCATCCATGCCAATTGAACCTTATCAGAAGATACAAAGGGGCCGATTATGATGTTGGCCGGTAAGCCTCCAGCCGCCTGTCGGAGGCTTACCGACCGACATGGTAAGTTTACAGTCCAACTACCCAATAATGATGTAGGCGGTCGGAATGTAAACGGGCTGGTCTTTCAGACTGACATCCGAAGGGCTCAAGGAGCCCATCAGCCAGTCAGAAACCTTTCATAAACCCCTAAGGATGGCGTTTCTGCTGTCGGGATTATGATGTCTGTTTCCAACAGGCTTTTCATGTTGGGCTTTCCAACATGAATAGCCTCTCGGAAAGCAAATTTGGGTGGCCTACGGTTTGGGCCGAGGGGGCTCCCATAGAGAATTGGGAGCTTGTGCGGTCACATTGTATTGCGGTGTTGGGACTGCCGACCAGAGTTCGGTCGGTCCCGGGACTGCACATCAGCTCAACATCGTAATGATGCCCAAACGGTTTTGTTCCAGAAGAAGAACAATTGAGTATTGCCCCAATTTCTTTACAGCCGTTCTTAGTCAAAACACACAATAAACATGTAAATACGACTTGCCAGCCATATGGTACAAATCATTCCCTGTGGTGCTGACTGTTTCAGGTTCTTTTTCTGTTCATGGTTTTAGCTTTTCTTCTCCATTACAGTAGGGGACTAACCATTTACAAACGAGGCAGGAAAATCTGAGGGTAGTCACCTTCTATAAAGCACAAATGAGCTGAAGGACAATAGAATCGAATGTGAGAAATTCCCAGTAGTTGTGATTATTTAAACACAACTTCAGATCACTGAAGTGCTTGTTAAATGTGTTTAAGTGAGAGGGTGTGAACAAGTATGACTAAGTACATTACTGAGCCATAGGACCTACACACTCATGAGGCATACATGTAAAAATGTGCCAAGGGGAGCTTCTGCACTAGCCTTTACCATGTATTCCCCTTTTTGAGGCCGAGCTAATACTGGTATTTAATTATTAAGCCCAGTGCTGAATAAATAAGATAATGAACTATCCAGTGGATGGTCCATTGATTGTTATTAAATGATGCACTTCTCTCTATTTTGCTTCAATATCAAAGTCACATTGTGCTGCCATGAAGCCTTTATTCACAAATATAAACTTTCAAACAATACAAACAGCCATTTAACCAAATTCCATGCAAGGGTTCCTCTGTAACTGCTGAGCTCTAGGACGGCATTACACATAGCAGCATTGTTAGGTTGTAGGTCAGTGTCCATAATGATACAACATTCATTTTGGAAATACATGTTGTTTATGGTGCAAAATAATTCCCTAATTTTGAGCCATTTAAGAATTTGGCACCCATTATGCTAGAATAAAAGATAATTAATTACATGGCAAATGTACTGTACAGTGACCTCAAAAGCATTCACTCTGCCTAAAAGTTTGCTAGTGAAATAATACAAATCGTCATCCAATTTTAAAATCTGAAGAGAATCTCATTTTTCACAGTATGCAAGTAATCCCCAGCTTCTCTGGTCTTACTTCTTCCAGCATATGAATTTTCACAAAATGTTTCATTTGAAGGTTAGAAATAAAGCTGTTTTTCAGGGCATAACAATGTGAAGCTAGTATATAAAAGATAAGAGATTGGTCTATATGCTATATTTAAAGTGAAAAAAATGCAAGTTCAGTCTCCAATTTAAAAAAAACTTTTATCTCTAATTGGAGGTTAACAAGCTTCGGATAGGTAGATTTTGCAGTTAGAAGTACTGGAAAGACTGCCAGCATTCATGTTTATCAGAGAAATGTTTTAAAAATATTTTATAAATTTGTGCATACTTTGGAAGACAAAGATAAAAATGAATTGATGTCACTCAAGTCCCTCATGTGTATCTTCTATGTTGAAATGCAAATATAAGCAGTATTATTTCATATGCATGAAATGTATTCCTAGATGAGAATATTACTATAAATTAAGAATATTTAAATAAACATTATGTTTAACTGAGCCATTGACAGAGAGACCTTATCAATAACCATCATAGTCTCAAAATTCTTACGATTGTAATCAATCTTTTCTTTTCATAATCCAAGTACTATTGAATGCCCTCTGTGCTCTTTAAATGGTGCTAGAAAAACATTTTGTTACATTTGGCACTGTTTGCCATCAATAGTTTATCAAGATTCCCTACTCTCACATGGACACAAGGACAAATACTGATTTAAAAGTTTGTGGAAACTGAAGAGCCACCAATTTGTGTAGGAAATATAATAATGAATATAATTCACCAGCTGAATTTAATCCTCAAAGCCAGCTCTTTGTGAATGTATTTCAGCTGATGGATGGATATTACTCTTTATTTAGAAAGTGGATGATTTTCAGTTGCATCTGAACTAAAAATCAGGCCCTACGTCATAGAATTATATGTGGGACTTATACCAATTTGCCCATTGCCCCAACTACAGCTCTACTTTTGTCAAGCATTTGTGATGCCCTATAGTAATATATCCTTTTGTAAATTAATCTTCAGGGAGTTCTCCTCTCCAACCCCATTAGATATCCAGTAATATACAAGCAATCATACAACAATATGTGCTATACATATCAAGTGTTTTGGTAGTGTGTCTTTAGGTTTCCATATTCATATATTTATGTAATGGGTAGTGCTTTATTTTCAGTATTGATAGATTGTGGGTCATATTCACAAATTGCATTTTGTAGTATGTTTAGAATGACTACAACAGTACCCTTCATGCATTACAAAATGTTATTCATAAAACTATGTTCAGAGATCTTTGCCTTTCAAATCTTTTAAATATAGATATATCTGCCCTGAATGTGGAAATCTCCGCACATGTACACCTAGACTTTAGCAGCAAATATGGGAGGGTACGGGTAAGTAGCTAGAAAAAAGGAGGATCCTTTCATCTAAATGGGAGCAATTTAGGGAGGTGGAAGGAGGGGTTAAGAAAGGTTTAAGGAGGAGTTTAGAGGGGGACAGTCACCCACCCACAAAAGAGTAAGGGCCTTATTACGAGTGCCACCTTACTTGGGGTGGCGGTCCAGTTAACATTGCAGGTATGACCACCGTATTATGATGGAGGCTGTGGGACTGCCACAGGACTGCCGCCTCTGCTGGGATACAGGATCCCATGGCAGTGGGAAAAGAAGCCTGCATAAGCTGGTGGTGCTGATCCCAGCACCACAGAGCATATTATGACCAACATATCTTGTGCCTTTTTTATTGGCAGGGACCCGGCCATACAAAGGTGGCAGACAGGCAGGGAAGGGGCCCTAACAGGGCTCCCGGCTGAATCCAGACCTGAGGGTGCATGTGGGGGGGTCACATGTTGTGCTCCTCCCTTGAATTGAACCTGAGTTGCTGCACGGTGTGGCATGCATCATATCATGCATGGAATGTGCTGGAGGCACTCCAATGGCGGCTGTATGTTGTTAAGGCTCTCCTATGAGTCTAACACAGCCGCTGCTGTGAGAGCACCACCGCACCACCCACCCATCCTGGATTAATCTCATAATCCAGTGAGCGGGCTCACCAGAGCCTTGGTGGTCTTCCTGGGACCACCACGGTCCCATTGGAATACTGCCAAAGTTGTAATAAGGCCCAAAGTCTAATGCTATTCCCAATCTGAACTTGTATAATTACTGCCACCAAAATGGCCCCAAAACAGTCCTAGGTGCACTGCAGCTTAGCGCTAGACTAAGTCCAGCCCCACACATGTCCAACCATTGGTACTGCAATACCATCCCATAAAAAAATTAAACCTTATAAAAATGTTGTTAAAATAAATGAATTTATTTAGATGTTTAAAATATATATATATAAATTCAGTTTAATGATATACATTATAAATAAAAACATTATTTTACTATAAAATATTTTAATAGCCTATTTTAATAAATAAAATATACTAATTTAGTTTTTCAAAATAATTGAATCCATTTAAATTAAGTAAATACAATAATGTTAGTAATATCCAGTGCATAATAAATATGAAAATTTTACTTTAAGTGGTATTGTTTATTAATATGTGTTAAAAATATTTTTATTTTTATTTAACTTATTTAAATTAATTAAATATATAATTCAAAATAAAGTTAACACTGCTGCCATTTTGATCTACATTTAAAAAAAGATATACAAATATTTTACATTAATATTTATCATTAAAATATCATTACAAATATACTTTTTTATTTTCCCTATACTTTGACAGTGACTCCTGCCTACATGTGAAAAGTTACTAGTGGTATAGACTTATGTGTCTCCACCCCTTGAATTCAGGGGGTGGAACCCAATTTACAAGAACAAAGTTACTACTTTTAGTGCTATTTATTGATAACTTGGTTTATCAAGAAGGGAAATTCGTAAAATGTAGGATGATATCTGTATTCTCATTTACTATGTGCTAATTTACAATCACCATACTTCTCTAAATATCTGCTGTATTATTTTACATTTGCTTAGCATTTGATTAGCTTCTAATAACACGTTATGCCTCTTACAGATATTATTTTATTATGATTATATTCCAAATAAAGACTTTCTCTGTGACACCACTTATTCATTTATCTATCTCTGAATAATGAGCTGCTATACCTGACCTTGCCTTAAGACCAAGGCAAAAGTCCTGGGTGTAGTCATGAATGACCCCTGATATCTAATATCCTCTCTAACAATTTGCACCACCTATGTATTTCAAACATGACTCACAGCATGGCTCTCATAGGCTTCAACCAACAGATGATCTTTTTCACTATATCACCCATATTTCACATGGATAGGGTGTCCTGTCATAAGCATGCAGATTACAAAGAAATTTAGATATGCCAGTTTCAGCAATCTCTGCTACTCAAAGTGACACCCTCCATATTTCAAAACTGTTTCTGACTTACCATGTGTTTGTGGCAATATCCTACTTATAGGCGTTCTGGATTCTTCCATGACTTTCAACAAATCAGTCTTGCATGCTGATGTACAGATCATCAGGAACATTAAAAGTCAAATTGCTTTTCTTCATCCCTGAATAAACTCTAGTCACTGAGCTGCAAGCAACTATTGCAATCCTGCATTCCGCTGAAGGTTGTTTTGACACATTTAGTTGCATAACTGGCAGAGAAATTAAACATCTATGACAGCCTCTGTCACAGTAGGGACCCTTCCCTTAGGAGGCTATAATTCCAAAAGCGTAACAGTGAACAGATTGTGAGGCAGTCCTTGTCACTCTATGTCCACCCCAATATGACATCACTCACACTCTCAATTAGACCTAACTTGACCTACCTTTGATTGAATAACTGAAACTTGTTTGTTCAAGGAAAACCATTTGTACAATATCTGAGAGCTGCCCAAAAAAAACAAATTCAAGACTCCAAAGATTTAGGGTCTCATAACAGGTTTTGGCGGTGCAGGAGAAGGACTGTCCCGCTCCTGCACCGCCAAACCCATGTACAAACCGCCACCCAAATCTGTCTTTCTCTTGTTTGGTGAGTGGTTCTTTGGCACTCCCAGGGCGGTGCCTATGGAGCACCACAGTGGGAACGTCAAAGGAAGTACCTGCACGGCATGGACTAATGCAGTCCATGACATGCAGATACTGGTGTGCATGCATACAGGGGGGCATACTGCCTCTGAGCCTGTGGAAAAAATAGAACCTGTCAAGGTTCAGAAAGCCTCATAATCCTGGCTTTGCCTATGCCTGTCCCAGTAGGTACCCTGTTTAGAAACCCATTCTTTAGCACAAGAAATCCTTTGGGTTTTAGACAGTGCTTTATGAAATATAAAAATAAGGGGGGAACTCTTGAAGCACAAGCAAGAGCTAGGGTCCTAAATGATGCTTTGGAAATAGAGAACTAAACAATAACCTTTGGTATTGAACACAATCTCTATGTTAGGCCTGACATTAAGAAAATATAGAAAAATTATATCATTACAAGATGGTTGCCCTTTGGGCCAAAGGTTCAATCATTACAGTACAAAAAGATTTGACATTTCAAATGATAATTTCAAAGCAATTAATTAGAGCTCTTTACACATTTATATAACCATGACACCAATGTTTTATAAGTTGAGTCACTGGATTAGTCAGCCCATGAAATCACAGAAGAGCAATGGAAAAGCCAATAGATCCAGTTATTTTTAAAGAATAACAGCATTTAGATTTGCATGCCCTTCAAAAGCTTCAAACGCTCATTTTCCCAGTGCACCTGCAGTGCCTTAAGATATGACCAGGCCTTTGAAGTCAGACACGAAGGATTCCTGGAGCAATTCACTAATTGGTTTTTGATGGTGGTTTGTTGGAGAATTTCAATAAGATGCAGGTAGATAAGAAACAACACGTCAATCGGGGGAAAAGTGTACAAGTGAACAGTTGCATAAAGTAAGGGTTGCAGAGACTCTTTGGGGTAATATCTGCACACTGATATAACTCCACTATAAATCTGAACATTTCATAGTGAGATCCAAGCTATGCATGCCCCATTCACCATGCATGCATTATTTGGATCTGCTTGAATGCTCTGTGCATACATGCCCCAACTGTACCAGACTAGTGCCGATCCATGATTATGGATTTGCACATTTTATTTCTATGTACACAATATGGGAGTTTGATGTCTACAAAAGCAGCAAAATACGAAGAGCAACAGGCCTTAAAACACATATACTTTGAAAAAACAATTTTTCTCGTGTTAATTTAGTGACAAATATCAACACAAGGAAGAAAGTAAGGATACCAAAATCAAATAAGTTATTAGTATGTGAGCCTTCATGACTTTATGAGTTAGTAGCAGGTTTGTTTATGTGTTCTTGGCTTCCTCACACAGAGGCATATTAAGGGGAAATATATATTGTTGCTTGATGGACTAGGTCCTTTCTTCAGGGTCATCCCCAAAGATTTTGCCTTCAGCCTCCTGTTTTTCTGAACCAATTTGTATTGGCCTTTAGAGCTCTGCACACTTTACCACTGCTAACCAGGGCTAAAGTGCATGTGCTCCTCCTTAAAACATTGTAAAATTCCCTGACACTCAATTGACATATTTAATGTACTTGTAAATCCCTAATAAATTGGTCCTGAAGCATTGCTTTTTTCACCGACTTAAGTAGCCTTTTAAACATGTCTACGGCCTGCAATTGCAGCCTACCTATGCAGTTTTAGGGTGTCATTTTAATCCAGCAAATTAAACCTTGTACCAGTCCCAAACCTTCCATTTTAATACATATAAGTCACCGCAAAGGTAGGCCCTAAATAGCCCAAAGTGCAGGGTGCAGTGTATTTAAAAAGCTGGACATGAACATTTAGCCCCTTCGCCGCGGGGGTAATTCCCCCACGGAACGCGGGGGCGGTGCGCGGTGCTCGTGACGAGCCCAGCTCGTCATGAGGCACAGTGGAGCTGTGCTCATGACGAGCTGAGCTCGTCACGACTCCGCCCACTGATTGATTCTCCCACACAGGCGGGGAATCAATTGCGCGTGGGCGGAGCGCGGCTGTTATGACGAGCCCAGCTCTTCATGAGCACAGCTCCACTGTGCCTCATGATGAGCTGGGCTCGTCATGAGCATGCAAGAGGTTAAGGTGTGCCTGTCCTGGTAGGAAAAAAGTCTTACATTCATTTTTCACTACTGCAAGTATTACCTTTCCCATAGGATTAACATTGGGTTCTCTTATTGCATGTAATAAGTGGTAACTTTCAATTGGATGCAGGTGGACATGTCAAACTTGGTGTCTGAAGAATTATTAAAAGCCTTCTTTAAATGTAAAGTCAGATTTTACATCACAATTCTGAAAATGCCCCTTTTAGAAAATGTACATTTTCTTGGTCTAACCATTTGGGTGCCGATTCCGATCCTGTATTTTTTTTTCCCGTACGACTCGTATCCGTATTTTTTTACGTACGAATCGTACAAGTACCGTACAAACGGTGAAGTACGATTCGTACGGGAAAAATATTTACGAATCGCCTCGGGAAAAGTCTACGAGACGTCCCCGGACAGTTTTACGTACGAGTCGTAAAACTGAAGTCTGAGCGCACAAGTCTGATCCGTACCAGCGTTCCGAATGCACAAGCGTATGGAAAACGTCCCATATGGAGCGAACTGTGTACGACCCCTACCCCGGGTACACTTGTGCCTGGGGTATGAGTTGTACAGCCCCCCACCCCACCCCCGTATGTACAGACTGTACCCCCCACCCCCGTATGTACGGACCGTACCCCCCAGCCCCTCATATGTACGTGCCATACCCCCAAACCCAGCCCCGTATGTACGCGCCGTACCCCCCGCCCTGTATGTACGTGCCATACCCCCACCCCACCCGCGTATGTACACGCCATACCCCCAGCCCCGTATGTATGTGCCGTACCCCCAGTCCCCCCCATATGTACGCACCGTACCCCCACCCCACCCACGTATGTACGCGCCGTACCCCCAGCGCTACGCGCTGGGGGTACGGCATGTACATACGGGGCTGGGGGTACGGCGCGTACATACGCAGGTGGGTGGGGGTACAGTGCATACATACGGGGCTGGGGGTACAGCGCGTACATATGCGGGAGGGGTGGGGGTATGGCGCGTACATATGGGGGCTGGGGGTACGGCGCATACATACGGGGCTGGGGGTACGGCACGTATATACGCGGGTGGGGTGGGGGTACGGCGCGTACATACAGGGGGTGCTGGGGGTACGGCACTTACATACGGGGCTGGGGGTACGGCGCGTACATACGTGGGTGGGGTGGGGGTACGGCGCGTACATACAGGGGGGCTGGGGGTACGGCACATACATACGGGGCTGGGGGTACGGCGCATACATACACAGATGGGGTGGGGGTACGGTCCGTACATATGCAATGTTGGGGTACGCACCGTACAGGATGACACGTTCGATGTGGGTGATGGCATGTATGGCGCGTACCAGGCCCCCTTTTCCTCATGCATCGCAGCATACTTAGTTTTTCCGGCACTTTTTGGCTCCCGTAAAAATATAGCCGTGCGGAGTGTTGTGGGTACGAATCATACTGGCTGGTCCGTAAAACGCTGCCTGACTCCGTGCGGACGTCGCGTACGCGCTGTCCAGGATCGGAATTGTATGTATTTTTTAGCCGTTTGGTGTTTTTTACGATTCGTACGGAAATGGAATTTCTGTACGAATCGTACTTGCTGGTTTGTACGGTGGAATTCCCAGGTACAAGTCGTACGGAGAAAACACTCCGTACGACCATTTGTACCCGGGTTTTACAGGATCGGAATCGGCACCTTGGTGTCTGCTGTCAGTATCCTGGGTCATATGACTACATGTAGCTGGCAGTTGGGCTTTGTCTATTGCTCACAGACAGTGAGACAAATGGTGGCTTTGTGTTGGCAGGATGGAACCTTATGAGGGCAAGTAGCTGTCACCTGCCACACTTGTGCATCACAATTGCATGAACACACTGACAAAGGCGTTGTCCCCATGTCTTTTATGTCTCCATACAAGCTGGGGCAAGGGCAGAAAGGAAGGAGATGTCTGAAACCTTAGTGGGTGGAAACCTCGAGGAACTCCTACTTCAAAGTGGGTACAAGGTATAAATAATGGACTCTCAGACTCAGATCTACAGTACACTTCTGGACCTGTGGAAGACTCAGAAGAAGTGCTGGGCTGTTCTGAAAAAAGGACTGCTAACCTGGTGCCCTGCTGCCCTCATTCCTGCTGCCCTCATGCCTGAGTGAAAGGACTAGACCTGCATCTTGAACCCAGGACCACCGGAGTGACTCCAAGGGAAAGTTGACTGGCCTCCTGACCAGAGCTTCAGGGACAGAAGGCTCTGAACACCTTGACCCCAGCAACTAGACCCTGTCTGCTGTGAGTCCTACTCTCCCAAGTGGTGCAGCCCCAGTCCTAGACCCTTGGAAGTGGGCCTGAAGGTCCTCTGCCAGCCCAGCTGTGGTCCCAGCAGAATCAACACATTGGGACACATCGCTTCACAAAACTCCCTTATCGGACCCTCTGTGCGAGGCATATCCAATGCAGGACTTTGCATTGCAGCCCACAGCCTTATCGGAACTTCTGCATGCATTACACATCCTAGATACAGGCCTTCTCATCACAAGCACTTCATTGACAAAATCTTTGACAACAACACACAAGCCCCACAACTTCTTTGGACCCAACGGGTGTGCGACACATTTTTGATTTGGGGCTTAACATTCCAGCCCCTCGTTGACAGCAACTTCGACGATGATACAGGTTCTCGCAATGCAGCCTCACAACTACCCAGACCCACCGCTGAACAATGCATCTCCACATCAGGATCTCACATCTCCTCTGCAGCATGACTCATCTTCATATGGACTCCAGGAATAAACCAGCATTTAAGGTACTTGATCAATGGGCCTAACCGGTTCTCTGAGTATGGCCCATTTTCCATCGCCGCCGTCTAGAACTTGTCCTGATCTTGTCCCGATCTGGCATGACTAGATAACCACAGTTGGCACTGTTTTCAATTAAATGTTTGAGATTGCATATCTTTGGTTCTAATGATTGGATTTTTGCTGTTTTGGTGTCAAATAATTTATTTCATTTTACTTTTTTCTTGTGTTGTGTTTTCACTTTATTACTATTTGAAGTGATGCATAAATGCTGTACACATTGCCTCCAAGTTAAGTTGATCTGCTTTTAGGAAAAGCTACTAGAGGGTTAAGTATAGTTTAATTTGGGGTTTGCTTTGTGTTTTACCTTGACTGAGATTGTGGTTGCTGTTTGAGTAGGGTTTCACGACCTTCAACCAGTAAACTATTTCCAACGTTCATCATTCACCTGGATTTCTTGTGTGTATTATAGCAGGCCTTATGGGTATAAAAGCGGCGCCAAAAGTTAATACTGGAGAAAAGTATTACTCTTATTGTTAGACCTGGCATTTTCAGTGGGTTTATTCCCAGACCTTTTGCCTTTGGGCCTCTTGTTTTTTACCCAGTTTGTGTTGGTTTTATGACTCTGGGCACTTTACCACGGTTGATTAGTGCTAAAGTGCATATGCTCTCTCTGTAGATTGTGTTGATGGATTGGTATTTTCATGATTGGCTTATTTGACTTACTGTGTGTGCTCAGGGCCTGTAAGTCAAATGCTGCTAGTGTGCCTGCAGCACTGATTGTGTCACCCACACAATCAGCCTATCAAAGGGCTCTCAGACCTGCCACTGCAGTGTCTGCATACAATCTCTACTACCATGTTGACCTGGCAACCACTTGCCATGCCCTTACCTTTCCTTTTATTACATGTGAACCAACCCTCAGGTAGGCCCAAGGTACCCCTGTGGGCAGGGTCAAGTGTATGTGAAAGGTAGGACATGTACTGATGTGTGTGACATGTCCTGGGGATGTGCATTTACTGTAGACAGCCACTGGGGGGGGGGTGAGGTGTGTCCTCCCTTTGCTGGGTGGGCTGGATAGACCTGGTCTGCATTTAGAGTAGCCGGAGGAGATTTCCTTGCACCTGAATGGGTCTGGTCAGCCTTACACAATGCTGTCTCCACCTCCTGTCGGATAGCTGGACCAGAGAGAACAGAACTGATTTTGACTGAGCACAAAGCCTCTCTGTCACCATAGAACAAAGGAAAATGCTGTATAAATGTTGGGCCCCAGACCACAGAACTTTAGAATATGTCTGGACTCAAGAGGAACTTCTCCCAAGGAGAAGACCTGGGAAAACTGAAGAAGTATTTCCCCGTTGCTGTGTGCTGTATGGGGTTGGCCTGCAGTGGCTGTTTCTGCCAAGGAGAGGATAAAGACTTTGCTGTGTGCTTTGTGTCCGGCTTGAAGAAGATCTCAAAGGGCTTGAAGTAGATCTTGCCTCCTATTTTGAAGTCTCAGGGACACAAAGACTTCACCACCAGCTCCCCTGAACTTCCTTGCTAGGACCTCTAACCTGCTACGAGGTACCTGTTCCTGTGTTGGGCCTCTGGAGGTTGTTCATGCTGCTGGGAGCTGGATAAGAGGGAGAACTAAAGAAGTGCGCCTCATATATGCATCTGTTTCCGACTCATCGCCACCATGCTGCTGAAGAAACCAACGCGGCGCCTGCCCACGGCTGAAGAAATCGCTGCACGCCGAAACTCATGCACTGATTTCTGAAGTCCTAGGTCACCACACCAATTCTGACGCAGGCCCTGCTGTGCGACTGCAAGAACCGACACATCATGGGACAGCGGCAGAAAATATCAATGCAGAGCCATTGCCGCATCGAGAACTGCCACATCCCCAAATCTCCTTGCATCATACCGGGGCACCAAGTCTACAATAATGCTGGGGCCGAAGTAAGAAACCGACTCATCACCTTCACGCACTGTAAGAAACTGACGTATCACCTCTTCTTCAGTAAGGCACCGATGCGTCACCTCCCCTGCATAGCAGTAAGAAATCGATGCATCACCTCCCCTGGAGTAAGAAACCGACACATCACCTTCCGTGGGCTTAAGTTACCAACGCATCACCTTCCCTGCGGCTGTTTTTGTTTATGAATGTGATGCATCCAAGGTACTTTGTGATAAAAGTATCGCATTTATAGTTTGCTATGGACAGAACTGTTTTTACCTTCTAAAAGTCATATTATGATTATCTTATGTTGGATTTTTGTTGTTTTGGTCTTGTTTGGTTTAGATAAAGATTACTTATTTTTCTAAACTAGTGTGGTGTCCATTCATAGTGTTTTCTCTGTGTTTCTGTATGTGTGCACAAATGCTTTTCACATTGCCTCTGAGATAAGCCTGTCTGCTTATGCCAAGTTACCAAGGGGGTGAGCAGGGATTATTTTAGAGTGTATCCCTCTTACCCTGACTAGGAAGAAGGGTCCCTACTTGGACAAAGGTGCAAACCATTGCCAGCTAGAGACCCCCATTTCTAACACTTATCCATTATCCTGGGTGGTAGATTTTCATGCTTGTCACTTTTCTGAACACACCTGTGGATCAGAGGGTAGAGATGAAATTACTGAAATGTGAACATTACGAACCATCATAGGTGCCACAGATACCTTAAATGTTTGCAGAACAAATGAAATGTGAAAGTTTATTTGCGGAAGGTATGTCGATAGTTTTAGTAACATTCCAGATTTTTCACTCTGGCTCTGTAAAAATGCAGCATCTCATCTATTCTGACAATTTAACCCATGTACTATCTGTAGACTAGAACATACTGCGATTTTGAAACTCTTTCTATGTGGTCCATGCTATATTTCTCAACTGTGAATTTTTATACCTGGGAGTTATAGGAACCATTGTGCAGAGATACAAACCTTTGTGGACAACCCTTTCAATTTTGCCTAATAGTAGTACGGTTTAGTGCATTTTTACATAGTAAATTTGGAGATTTTGAATAGTGGATACCAGTATAGAAACTGTCCATGTGGTTACATGGTTGACTATGATTTACAAAAGTATCATCTAAAATAAATATTGTGTCCCAAGTAGTTTAAAAATTATATCATCCCAATGTGTGTAGACTTTCAAAAATTAACTCTAATTGTGCGATATTTAAGAATTGTCATTAAATTAGGTTATGGTAACCCATGGTATTCACAGTATTATCAAACTACAACACTATACATGCTCATGCTATATAAAAGCTAAGATTGAATGCACATCATCATGAATAAACATCAGCTATTTAAATCATGGACCTCAATTGTAAGTAGGGCATAGTGAGTAGCTCAGATTCTAGGTGGTATAAATTAATGATTTGGGTTGATATCTCCACACCTAAATATTCTTATTACAATTTATTCCACAGAGAATGTGGAATACCTGTGTGGGCCCAATTTTTCAGGGTGCAATTTCACAAGGATTAATGCTCACATGGGAGCGCCTGAGTGGGAGCTACTGCAGTTTTAAACTGTCGTTTTGATGTAGCAAAATAAACCCCTGCCAGGCCTAAGACTTCCTTTTTAATACTTATAAGGGCATCCCCATGGATGGCCCTGATGGTTCATAGACCAGAATTTATATTATTTAAAAAGTAGGATATGTAGGTTTACGTTTTACATGTCTTGTCAGTCAAAACTTTTAAAGTTGTTTTCACTGTTGTAAGGCTATCTCACCTATGGACTAACACTGGGTTATCTTATTACACTTATTAAATGATAACTTCCGATTGGGAACAGATAAATGCAGTTTACACTCAAATGAATTGTAATTTAAAATGTAATTACAAGACCGGAGGCTATCATTATACATTATTCCTTTAATCCCACTCCATGCAGTCCTTAGAAATGATACATCAGAAAGAAAAACTATTCCAGAGTCGAACATTCCCAAACATATAACAGGCATGCACACAGCCCATTATAACTTAGAGGCATGCCGTCATTTATATAATGGGACCTCTCCATAAAAGACCATAAACCTTCGGTATTCTGGGTTCCCAGACGTGCACCCTAGCCATGGAGACTTGCATCCCACTCCATTATATATACTGCGGAGCACCCAAAGATTGCTCTGTCATTCCAGGTATCCAGGTTCTCCAACCACCAACTCAATTCTGCTCTAGCTTCCTGATCCAAGGTCACCCTGTCTCCATACCATGAACCTCTCATTAGGACTCTCCCTTTCACCCTTTGTAAAAGACCTGTGTGGAGTGGCATAAAATTAATAATGCATAACGTTAGCCTCCATGTCTTTAATTAAATCCAGAAGTTTTTGGCATTTAATTAGGAGAATCACAATTGTCTTTAAAGGCAAAGTCTGCTTTTAAGTTACTAATCTGAAAAAAACACTTTTATAAAGGTTGCATTTTTCTACCTAAAACAAATGTGCCTTTCTGCCAGTGTCCAAGGCCACATGACTCGGAATAGTTCTCCTGTTGTGGGTGGGTATTGCTTCCCAACATCGAGACAAAAGAGGCCTAAGTGTGAGGGGAGAGACGCTTCCTAAAAGGATGGCTGTGGAGGTGTTGTGCCCTGCCCTGATTACACTTCCTGAAGTCCACACAAAGGAACCTGACACTAGGCCTACCCTTACCTTTGTCACACTAGACATTTTGGATCCAGGACCAGAGAAAGTAAAATAAGTGAACAGAACTAGTCTTGGGGAAAGGTCAGGAAATTAGCATACACAAAGGCTGGCAACAGGTATTAAAGTAGGACCTTCATACATTCTGATCAGAAACTCCTGGACCTGTGTAAGAATCAGAAGGACTGTTCTGCTGCCTGAGAAAGGAAGACTGGACCAGCTTGCTTTGAAGCCAGGCTCTTCAGAGAATTCTGTAGAGTTAAACTGAGATTCTACTTTTTGGCCTGAGTGTGGTGGCTCTCCCAACCCACCCCTACCTGCTTGGTTTATTGGTCTTATTTAACATATTGTTTTCTTGCATTACGTGTAGTAAGGTAATATCTCCCCTCGCTGAAATACGCATATTGCTCATTACCTTCATTTCATCCCACTGCGAATTAGGGCATCTCTTTATGTTAGAGTCTCCCAAAACATGTGTTGCATTAACTTAAGCTATCTCAAAATTATTTTAGATTTTTTTTTTGCAGGTTTCCCGTAGAACAACAATCAATGTTTAAACCCTTGTGGGTTTTTGGGTCATGTCTGGAAAGCACACTTGAGTTCCTTCTATCATGATCTGCAAATATTTACCCATGTACATCTTTGCTATGTTGACATGAGGCAGGTTTATGTTTCCAAATTCAGACCTAATAGACTAGGTGAGTGTTTCTTTTCATACCTCTCTCTGAAGCTTTAGAATTCAATGCATTGCCAAATGAGACTCACAACTAGTCACATTGTCTTTAGACAAGAACAGCAAACTTGTCCTTTTCAATGTGGCAATTGTGTCTCTTGTAGCTCAGGTTGCTCTTGAAGTGTGAGTTCACTTTACACATATCTTAATTCGTTCACCCATGTATTCAGCACCGCATTGATGCATTTTATTTAGGTTTGGCACAAGCTAAATTGTCTTTCAACTGGCATAAATTAAGGCCTTTCATGCTGAAGAGGGCTGGTATGCATTGAGGATATGGCCCAACTATGTTTGAGAGGTTGAAGGTTTTTTCCATGATAGCTTTGTCAGTGACCATTCATCTTGGGCATTTGGCTGCACGTATGTCCAGGGATTCTTACCGGAATATCTTTGGTGATGGTATTGCCCCAACTCTGGGTTTGTCCATAAAGTGGTTCCTTCTTTACTGAGGAAACAAAGTACCAAACGTCCTTCTTTTTCTGGAGCTCTGCACAAAGAAATAGGTCAGACTCTATCTCTTGAGTGTCATTTGTGCAATGAGTATATATTCCACAGGCTTCATTTACTGCAACAATCTATTTATTGGTGTTTTAAAATCTATCAATGGATCGACGTCCTCACTTCCTACATTGAGTAAAATGTAATTTCCTCATTCTATGATCAAATTGTGGTTGGAATACTAGGTTCAGTGTAAAGCATATCTACTAGAGGAATCATCAATTCCGGGTAAATAGTATAGCAAAAATGTCTGGAGCATAACAGATTCTGCAGGGGCACACCACAGGCTGTTGAGGCTCAGCAGAGGCAGAAGGGGCATGACATACACCGCAGTAACACAGTGGAGACCACTGGGACATAGCAAAACTGCAGGAGCGCAGCAGAAAGTGCAAAAAATGGCACAAACTGAAGGAGTGCAGCAAAAACTAGCAGCACCGGAGATATACTGCAGGAGCACAACAACAACTGCAAAAGTGCAACACTGGCTGTATGAGAACAGCAACTTTCCTTCTGTTGTCTTCATGATGCTCCTGCCATCTTGTCTGGGCTCCAGCTGTCTGAAATGTGCTCCTGCAGGGCTCTTGAAGTGTGTGCTATGCCCCTGCAGTCTCTGCTGTGCTTCTGCTGTCTAGGTTGGATGAATCACTATATGGGTGGATTTATCCAGGTAATTGTTTGTTCTCAGCCAGACCTAATGCCTTTGCCAATGCTTGTGTCCTTTGTGTGCTACGCTTTTAGCATGTAACTAGATAGATTGTAACTATGGGATAGTTATTGAAAGATATGCAAGTGGTGGCTTGTGTGGAATTCACTATTGCATCATTTTCAAATGCATTCTTCTCTGGAGGTCTTCTTGTGTTCTTTCATCCATCGATTAGTCGTCAGAGCACTGGCAATTTTAAATCCTCTTGCGGTTTTGGTCCTAGAGCCTCAAGGAAGTATTCTGGATGAGCAAAAGACCCGTCAGCATCACTTCTGTGCATCACAATGTGTACTCTTGTTGGTACAATTCTGCTGAGATATTTCATTCTCCACTTGACCTGCTTTTCTGTATTTGTGGTAATGCACCACTTACTGAAAATGTGCATTTTTGACAGCATCAGATGACCTACCTTTGTGTAACCAGTGCCAGTGCGTATGAAACTTATAGACTGCTATAACATAGATAGCCTAGGAAGCCAACATCGACAGTTTATGAGGTTTGAGTACACTTTCTGCCATGAAATATCTTCTTTTTGGCTTTTAGCACTCTAAAGTGCATTCAAAGAATAAAATAGAGCCTGTATGCCTCTAGTAAAAACTAATTGTACAATGCATTTTTGTTTCTCATTTCTGTTGTGCACTTTTGCAGATTGTTTTTTCTTGAAGTGCATTTTTACGTTAAACCCTAATCGCTTGAAGTGCATTTGAAATAGTGTAGCAAGTTTTTAATAAAGTAGTTTGCAGAATAACAAAATAAACACACGAAGACAATGTATCCAGATCCAATTTCCTCCAAATAGTAGAACGGACTTACCCACTCTTATCTGCACTAGGCCTGAGCGGTGAACTTTGCTCAGTTCGTTGAGTTTGCAGAGATTTCTGCACTCCGCACTCCGTGGAACTCGCAGAATGCAGAAAACTCCGCTTCGCGATGTGCAGCAGAATTTTTTGCTCGCTTGCGAACGGTAAGTTAGCGATCGCGAACGGTAAGTGCGCGAGTTGCCACTCGGGTAGAATTTCTAACCGAGTGGCAGGAATACCAGCACAAACTGCAGTTCGCACTGCACTCCGCTGCTCGTGGAACTTCGCAGAGTTTTTTTGTAACTTCGAGGAGTTCCGCGTAGTAAAACTCTGCGAATTACTCCCAGGCCTGATCTGCACTAATTAATAACTAAGCTTTAAGGGTTTCTTTTTTATTAAAGAGAACATGCAAATAAAACCACCGCAGCTGGAGAAATTTCCTTTCAGTATACTACAAAACAGAAGAATAAAAGCACAAAATAAAAGCCATAACACTAAATTTCGGGGAACTTTTCGACGTTTCAGGTGGAGCATAAAATAGGAAAAAGCCGTTCACGAAACAGTCCCAAAAAACGAAACTGCAAAATGGAGGCAGACCACTTTCAATACACTTGCGGTGATTCTTCTTCATAAATTTTCATTAATTAAATACTTTGCAGGTAGATGTTTAGAGTCAACCAGGCCTATTTGTTTTGGTTTTATGAAAGATTCGACGTACTTAACTAGTTTAAATGCTTACACAACCTCTCCTAAATTATAATGTGGCAAGGCATTTTATGACGTACTTTCACTCTTGATTCTTTGCCGAATGCTGCAAGTATTATCATTTTATACAACTTGTTATAATCTGGAAAACGCCTGAAGACTTTCTTCTGCTTCTCTCGACATTAATCTTTTTCTATGTCCTGACTGCTACCGAAATATTACACTTACCTTGAAAGTAAAGTACTTCAATTATTCATAGCATTAGGTATTGACCTTTCTGCAGTTTTGATTGCAGGGATCGTTTTCTTCAGAGCAATGAGAAGTCTGACAATTTCAGCAGTATATTCTTGGGAAATTCAATTGGCTAGCATTGACCTATGTCCTCGGGACATCGAATTCCGTGCATTTTTCCAAAAGAGATTATTGAGCTTAAATAATATACTTTTTTTTCTCACCTACTGCAAAAGTAGAGCTTGTCCTTCTTAATTCACTTTGGATGATAACCATTAATTATTAAGGTTGCATATGTTACTGTTGTACTTATTATTTACTACCTCCTAAGGTGTGTTTTCAAATATGTAAATTTCATTATTTGATAGTCTGAAATTAGTTAGTTGGTAAAGGGTCGAGTTTTAAAAATCTTTTATCCCTCTACAGAAGACGGGTATTTGTTGACATCTTTTCTCTCACATATATTATTATTTATGGTTTAAATGTGTTTATTGTTACAGCAATTCGCATAGACTTAACAGAAAACGAGCTTAACAGGGCATTGATATTGCCGGCAGTTGTATTTCAGCAGTGAAGCGTAACATTTTACTAAGTTCCCTAAATTCCTGGGGTAGTAGAGATATGTACAGTTGCCCCAGGATTCTATATGCGTCATCTTGAGTTACCAGCCTAAGGGTTAACATTTCCATGCCCAGAATGTGCCAGAGTCGGTGAAGCCACCCCAGGTGTGTCTGAGTTGTTTCCGTGCCCCACAGTGCCAGTATGGTCTGGTGTGCTGCCCCCAGTGCTATGCTGATATGGTGTTCCCTACATGATGTAAGTTGGAATGTGAGAGCGTCGTGGGGTCCTAAGATGTGTAGGTCGGGAACCAGGGAGTTTGAGTCTGAAGGTGGGTGTCAATATCGTTTAACACAGATTTCCAGAATGAGCTCAACTTGGGACATTCCCAGAGTATGTGAATAAGAGTATCTTTAGCCGCACAACGTCGCCAGCAATCATCATTGCGGGTCGGGTTATCCCTATGGAGTTCAATGGGAGTGAAGTGCCTATAAGTGGCGATTTTCATGGCTGTTTCTACACTACTTGTATTGTGTGCCGAGTGTCGCGCTCTATATTATGTCTTGCCATTCTTTATTGGTTGGTTGCCACCCAATCAGCTTCCCAATGGAGTTGTTCTGGGGATCAATGTTCAACCCTTGACGGGAGTATCAATGCATAAAGTTCCGAGATGAGGTGCTGGTCCATGCATTTAGTGAGGAGCCATTTTTTGAACTTCGTCAAAGCTTTCTGCCCCCTCTTTCTAACCGATGGATGCAAAACCCAGTGTCTGACCTGTAGGTATCAGAACCGTTCAGCTTCAGGGATGGTATAGTCCTATAGAGCATCAAAAGGAATAGGGCCCTCCTCATCAAAAAAGTGACCAGTAGCTCGGCAAATAGTCTCCTTCCAGATTCGAAGGGAGGGCCCCAAGCTCGGAGTAAATGCTGGATGAAACACCACTGGGGTCAGGGGGAGAGGAAGGTGGACAGTCCCCCTTTGGTAGCCTGATTGTCCAAGACTCTCAGCAGAGAGCCAGTCACTGGGGATATGTACAGACTCGAGGCTCTGTGTGCGTGGAGCAGGAAAGGAGCCTTCTCCAATGAAGTCCCAGCTATTGCTCGGTCCATGAAAAACCACAGTTTCTCAGACTCCAGTCTGGACCATTAGATCGGGTAATGGAGTTGTGCCGCCTGGTAGTAGTAAAGTAAACTTTGGACTCTCACACCCCCTGCGCATGTGGGCACCATGTTAACTCTTTCCACATGCGAGGGCATTTACCTGTCCACCTAAAGTGTTCTAGGAGGCCCTGAAGAAAGGCAATCATGCCTGGCGGGGGCATCTAAGGAATGGTCTGGAAGAAGAACAGGATCCTAAAAAGGATCGCCATATTTAGAGCTGTGATTCAGCCCAGCAGAGACAGCGGGTAAGGTTGCCAATAGGCCAAATCAGCCCACACTCATTTTAATAAGTCCGGATAGTTTAGAGTTCTTATCTTCTCCGGTGTAGAAGCCAGTTGGATATCTAGGTATGGGATTGAATCAGTCGCCCACTGGAGTGGATACCTCTGTGTCGAATATGCCACTGTGTCTGGTGAAGCTGATAGGTTGAGGGCTTGCGATTTGCAGAGCTTCATGAGGAAGCCAGGCGCCTCTCCGAACTTCTCCATCTCCCCCAGGAAATATGGTAGTGTGACTCACGGGTCATCCAAGGTGCCCAGAACATCATCCGAGTATAACCTTATAAGATGCTCTCTCCCCCTAAAAGTCATTTCCCTAATTTGGGATTGATCCCTCACTCTCTCTGCAAATGGCTCCATAGAGTAGGAATAAGAGGGGTGACAGAGGACATCCCTGTCGGGTGCCTCTTCCTATTGAAAAGAATAAAGAATTTTGTTTGTATACCCTCACTGTAGCTTTTAGTGTCCCGTAGTTACTCAGGACCCAGGACCGGAAGCACTCCCCAAAACCAAAGCTGGCCAGTGTCGCCTTCAGGTAGGGCCAATGCATGCCGTCAAAATCACCGCATTAATCGTGAGTAGCATCGTTTCACATTTGACTCGATTGGCCTTGCCGATAATGTGTATGGGTTGCTTTGTATTGTTAGTACATTGCCTATGGGGAATGAAGCCCGTCTGGTCCAGAGCCACTAGCCACTGAATAAGAGGATTGAGTTGTGCTGCTAAGATGCCCGTGAACAGTTTGACATCAACTTTTAGCAAGGAAATTGTCCTGTAATTTGCACAGCATTGACTATCCTTACCAGGCATAGGGATGACAATGACAGTGGCCTCAGCAAAGAGGGCGGAACCGAGGCCGGGTCAGTGATGGAGTTTAGTAGCCGTGTAAGGACGGGGGCTAGCTCAGGAGCTCAGGACAGAAGATCGTATAGAAACATGCCAGGAAACCATCCGTCCGGGAGACTTGAGAGGCTTCTGCCTGGAGATGACTGCTATGTCCTCCTTTATGCGTATCGCAGGATCAAGTGTCGCCCCCTGCTCCATAGTCAAGCTGGATATATTAGCGTTCAGAAGGTAATGGGCAGGATTGTCAGAGGGAAGATGCTGTTCTGAATAGGTAGAAATCTTTATATTTGGATGAGATCAGGCCATCCCCTTCAATAAGCACCCCATCGTCGGTCATCAAACAGTCAATGCATGTGGCTTGCCTTCCTCACCTGTTCCCCCTACATAGAAGGAGTGCTTTAAGCGTAGTAGGGAGTATTCTGCTCTATCTAAATCTATGTCCGCCAGCTGCTTCTGAGCAGCCTCTGCTGTTGCCACACCCTTGGGTCTTCGGTTCGGTGATGGATATGCTGTAGTTCGCGCACCTGCTGCTGCAGTTCCTCTCATTTGCCTCTTCTAATCCTGTTCTCTGCTGCAGATATCGCTATGACCTCACCTCAAATGACCGCCTTTAGGGCATTCCAAACCATCGAGGCAGCCATGTCAGGGTTATCATACAGTCTAAGATAATCAGTAAGTAGTAGCTATTTGAATCTGGCTCACAACCTCTGGGTGCTGGGGGACTGTCTCCCTCAATCGCTATTGTCTTGGGAGAGCCCCGGCCTGTGGAACATGCACCCAGACAGCAAACGCACATTGGTCTGAAAGGGATCTGGGTTCAATTTCCACTGAAGTGACTAATTGCTGCAATTCTTTGGAGCCTAACAGGTAATCAAGGCGGGCGTAAGACTCATGCGTGTGGGAGTAAAAGGTATGGTCTCAGGTTTGGGGATGACACTCCCTCCATTAATCTTTCAGGCCCATTTCTTGGATCCAACCAAAACACTCTGCCAAAAGTGCTCCCTCTCCCTCTCCCCCTCCCCCTCCCTATGGGCCGAGCGGTCGAGGTTGTTGTGAAATACAAGGCTAAGGTCGCCTCTGATTAAAACAAGGCGGTCCTGTGTAGTGAGAGAATCTGCTATGGTTGTCTGAATGAACTGTTCCTGTCCCTCATTAAAGGCATATAGCAAACCCGCAACTATACAACCTAACTGTATGAGGTACACAAGAAGACGACCCCAGATCTCTGTTAATTTAGGTTCAACCATCCCCCGGAAGGAACGTGAAAGCAGGATCGCTACCCCTGCCGCTTTACGACCTGTAGAGGGGAAGAATGGGTGCTGGAAGTCCCTGGATTTCAACCAGTGCCAATCTCCGTTGATTAGATGCGTCCCCTCGAGGAGGCAGATATCCGCCTGAATATGCTGTAGATATGAGAGGACTGCACGCCACTTGAAAGGGTTATTAAGCCGTTTTACATTTAGAGTGACCACTTTCAGGGAGTCAGCAGGCATCTGGTAGTCGTATATAAATCAGCATAGTGTCCCCAACACCAATCCTGCAGCATGAGACGTGGGCTCCATGAGTAGGGTGAACCAAGTGTGGAGTTATCTCTTTGTGTAGCGTACAAGCGGTGTAAGGGAGTACCCTCAAAACAACCCCATCAACAAACATAACAGAATTAAAGCAATAAAGAAAGAACACAGTCAATGTCCCTGGAGAGGGAAAGGCATCAATAGGTAACAGTGTCAGTCCAGAGAGAAAGAGAAGGTTGAGGTACATGGCTGTCTGGTCTCAGTAGAGCAGGTCCCCCCTCCCCAGCCCCAGCCTGAGTCTTCAATGCCCAGAGTGAGAAACATAGTCACCATCCCGGTGCCTCAAGACTTGTCCTGTGTCGCTGGATCCTTAGCCAGACGCTCCAGCACCGCTCTCCTCTCATGGGCTATAGTGGTAGGGTCAAGCTTCGTGAGACCAGCCCCGGATTACTTTTTTTTCCTCCTGGAGTGTCGGTAAGGTTATTTCACTGTTGGGGACATCTGGGTAATAGAGCCCTCGGAGCCCTCAATCTTCAAGAGGTTACAGCTGCTTTGAATGAGCGGAGTTAATGAAGTGTCCCCTCCCACGAAAAGACAAGTTGGAAGGGGTGACCTCAGGAGTACAAGATGTTTTGTTCATGGAAGAAGGCTGTGACAGGGTGAAACTCTTGCCTTTTCTGGAGCGTCATAGCAGAGAGATCCTAAAATAGTTGCAGCGGATGGCCACAAAACTGTATCAGGTTCATGTCTGTGGCCTTGAGTAGAACAGGCTCCTTCAGGGAGAAGTCATGCACGCAGGCTCAGATATCCGTTGGGGGAGAATTTGCAGACCGCGAAGGGCCTACCCTATGGACCCTATCTAAATGTACATCCGCTGCCTGTGTGTCCCGAGGATCTGGACAAAGAGGGCCATCACAAATTCTCATATGTCATCCACCTCCACAGCCCTGGGCACCCTACTGATCCTTATGTTGTTGCATCACAACTTATTTTCAAGGTCTTCGTATTGCACTTAGAGATCAATTTGCTGCTGTGTAAAACATGCGATTTCTTGCTGAAGCTGTTCGATTTCCTTTTCTTAGGACATTTTGTGTTTTTCCAGGTTGTCCACTCTGTCCCCAATCTCAGACACCTCTCTTCGGACCGTTTCCAGTTCTTGGGCCAAATCTTTCTTGACTGTTTGCAGGACCTCTCTGAGAAACAAGAACAGCGCTTCTAGATAGGAATGGGTGACTGGCACCTCACCTACTGTGCTGTGGTGTCTGGGCACCTGGGAGGTCCCGTGGAGGTCAGCATTGACCGCCACTCCGAGGCTCCGATGAGCCCCGAGAGGCTCCAGAAAAAGACATCGCCAGGGCGACCCCCACAAGGACCAAGTATATTGGGTGGGGCAGCACCAGCCTCCTCCAGCTGGAACAGGAGTGTGTGGCAGGGCCAGGCACCTCAGGGCTCTGCGCCACCATACCGTGCCCAGCTTCACCTCACTGGCTGCCCCGCTAAGTTGAAATCCTATCCAAAGTCCCAGAGAGGACGGGTCTGCCCTGATAGGATCCGCAGGCCATGGGACCGTGGCCATCTCTCCTCGTGTCTCTCAGGGCCTCACTGGCATGCAAGGAAGATGCGGTCCAATCCCTCCATGGTGGCAGCAGCTGGGGTGGGGGCCAGCACCAACATCTTCCAAGTGGGTCCACCCGGCACTCATGGCAGGCCCAGGTACCATGGGCTGCCACGTCTCCAGGCCTATACCAGGCCTCCCAGGCCTCTGTGCAGCATCAAGTCGTCCTGTGAAGGCCCAAGGGGGACCGCCCTTCCCTGACAGGACCCCTGGGCTGTAGTTTTCTCCCTGCGTCTCTGCAGGGTTCTGCAACTGTAGAGTGGTGGCGGGCCAACACCTCAACGCTGATGGTAGTCCGCAAGGCCCTCTCTCCGTGGGCTGCTCTTCCCGGCCCAGGTCTGTCAGTGACCCAAGCTACCCTGCAAGTGCTCCCCAGTCATCTGGCCTCCATCTAGCGATTGGGCACTCGCTCCGTTGCAGGCAGCCGGGTGTCCAATCAACAGATGTCTAGCATTAGGGGGCCACCTTATCTTTCCTGTCAGCACAATCACCCCAGACAGTTGGGAGGCTAAAGAGGCAGTTCCCGAATGTTGACACCTCCTAGGGGCCTCTGCCAACAGGGCCAGTCCCTCCAAGCACTCTACTCTTCATCACAGGTCACACTAGTCTTGACAAGCAGGCAGGTACAGGTGCTCCAGGCTGCAGGGCAGGTGGTCTTGGATTTCCTTGGGTGAGGTACCCAGTCCTGGTCACAGGTTCTCCTCCTCGACATATATGACAGTTGCCAATTTTGGGAGTCTGGAGCTCCCCTTCTTTTTGTCCATTTCCTGATACCAAATGAGATTTAGGGTCTAAAGGCCTGATTACGAGTTTGGCAGTCTGACAGCTCGAAAAACACAACTGCACTCACCAGTAGACAACAGCGCTGGTGGTCTTTAGACCGCCATTTTCAGAGTTGACTGTGGGTCCCGCGGTGTGGCTCCGACTGTCTTGCTGCAGTGGGCAATTGTTTTCCCTATCCCTATTAATGCATATGTGCATTTTGACTGCACATGTGTTGAATGTACACATATGTATGATACATGTGAAAAAATACCACCTACCCATTGCCGGAGTCCGTCCCATATGTGGCCAGTCCAGGCAATGGGTATAAAGCACAAAAAGGACAAACCTTCAGATTGCCACAAACAGGGTCATATTCTCCAGGGTGAAGATGCTAATGTGAAGGAAGGACCTAGCGAAAGAGATCCATGTTGAACTCTGCCTGGAAGAACAGGAGAGGGGTGAGTATGCACCCTAAGTCCTTTGTTACTGCCAACTCGAAAGCTGGTGGTCGGATCATCGTGGTCGGCTCATCGGAAGGCCAAGTGTTAATACAGACAGTGGTGGAGCTCCTCAGTACCGCCCTATGTCATCTGCCTTTCCCCAACAGTGACCCCGGCTGTGTCAGCCGTTCAGCAGCGGTCTTTGGAAACACAATCCGCACATCTCGTAATATGGCAGTCGGACCGCCGAGCTCGTTTTTGGTCACAGACTGCCAAACTTTTAATAGGTCCCTAAGTCTTTGAGGTTTGTGCTTGGTGTCTGCTTCCTTTTGAAGTGCCTACACCTCCGATCCGCCCTTCCTCAAGAAAGCAGTCCACTACCACAGGAGTGCCTCCAAATCTGATAGCCCCACAAAACAGGCCATGGGAGTGACTAGAGGTTCACACCTGGATGTCAGTCACATTGATACATGCATCAAAAGGTTAGCCTAGGGCCCCAGCCCTACACTTTATGATTCTCTTATCAGCCCCATCTTCTTCCTAAGATGGTTTCCACTGACCTCTCTAAGAATCAAAGAGCACCCTTTGTAGTGTAGTGAAAATTCTGCCTCCTCCTTCATCCAGTGTGTATTCCAACCAGCTCCCAGAAATTCAGCAATTCAAACATCTGTCTGGGCGCAATCATCTACCTCCTCTTGCTCCCCGAGTAAATCCTGAGTCTCCCAAAATGTAACCCAGAGTCTTCCATATATTATACCACTCACAGGCACACATATGCACATGCAACCACATGTGTGCTGCAAAGTGCTACATACTAACTTGATTTAAATCAAGGGTAAATTAAGAACACAGCATTAGAGATTTATATGAGTGGTCCTGTAGGTAAAAAAACATGTTCACTTCTACTGATCACGACATAGAATGATGCTTTCACAGTGCTTGTGCTACCTAACAGTGGTACATACTAACTTCATTTAAATCAAGGGTAAATTAAGCAGACAGCAGTAGAACTCTCTATGAGTGGGCCTGTAGGTAAAAAGGCCTGGTCACTTCTACTGATCACTACACTGTTTGATGCCTCCACAGTGCTTGTGCTACTTAACTCCTTATAAAGGCAGTAGCCTTTCACCACTATGAGGGTAGCGCTTTGGGTGCCCCTCTTGGTCCTGCTAGACCGCAATCCGTGAGACAGGCCTATGTCATAGCACACATGCACGATCCGTGATCTCCCATAACTAAAAAACAGCTCCAGGAATCCAGATATCATTGCAGCTGGGGCACTCAGAGCAGGGATGCATGCTCATCACCATGCAAAGGACTTTTCCATCCCAACAGCAATGTACTGTGACTGTGAGAAGCTGGGCTGTAATGCCACCCCTTGATATGTGGACAATAGAGCAGTGGAGCCCTCTTATGCAGCCAAGGTGATACTGCAGCTATTACTTGAAATGTTGTAACATTTCAAGCATTTAGATACAGATTGAGGTGGTGGGTCTGCGCCCTGATATTCTGAATAGATGAGCCACGACTGCACTCAGTTATTTCAAAATATGTAACCAGTCTAAAAAGGGAAGCATATATTAAGTTATAATTCACTAGGTTGCAATCTTTTGACAATAATGTTTAGCACTGGACCTTGGAACACTTAGCATAAAGCTAAATATAATTGTCAAACCTCTGGAATATTTATTCAACATTCATATATCTTTAACATGCACAGTCATATGTTAGCTTCCGAACATCAATTGTATTTTAGTTTTTGGCACAGGCAATTTGATGAGCTGGTACCTGTCACTGAAAAAGTTGTAAAAGAAAACAGACACTTGGGATAATGCATAGAAGACTAACATGGTTTCTTTTTTTTTTTTATAATTGTGTTTATTAGATTTTTCTGTGACCAACACATCAAACATGTGGGTGCACCAAATGCCCCATAGATACAGAAGCATAATTGCACAGTGGATCATATTATGCATCAGCACATTTCGTGGCATTAGACATATGGTGAATAGGCAACAGGTAGATACTATACTAGTACAAGATTTACCACTCAGTAAAAGGCTGTGTACTTCTGGAATGCTCTTCTCTGTTCCCTAGATCAATTCCATAGTGGTGCAACCAAGGACCCCATATCTTTGTGAATTTCCTCGGGCACCCTCTTGCTTTGTGTGTAACTTTCTCAGCGACCATGTAAAGGTACATCCCGAATTCCCAGTCTCGGTGTGTGGGGGGATTAAGCGCTACGTCTCGTTTAGTCACTACAAGACCCAAATTACTATATAGGAACTTGGCTCTGGAAAGGTCTACTTCCTTGGGGATATTCAGCAATATATATTTAGGATCCATTGGTTTTGTTTCACCCTGTATCCCATTGGACTGCTCCACAATACCAGTCCAATATCATTGGATGGTAGGGCATTCCCATGGTGTGTGTATGAATGACCCATTTTCCGCCCCACATTGAAGGCAACTACCGGAATCCACTCTACCAAAGCTATGTAGCTGGGCCCTGTCATAATAAACCCTATGAACGACATTGAATTAAATCAGTTTCATCTGTGTTTTAATTGCGACTACCCTAGGGTGCATTAAGGCTACATTCCAGTGCAGGTCGTCAAACTGCTCCACCTCATCTTCCCATAATGTTCTCAGTTTGGCTAGGGGATCAGGTCTATTGTTAGTGAGTATTTTATAGGTCCATGACACTGCTGTATTATCCATGTCCAGTCTCTCAGACACTCAGGCATGGTGAATCTGGAGGTATTTGTAATGCTGAGTCATGCTGAGTTGATAATTCTTTTGAAGGGAACTAAAAGGGACTAGGGCACAACCTTCTATAATGTCCCCCAACTTGGAGATCCCGAGGCTATCCCAGGCCCTATAGTCTTGCAGTTTCCTGAATTCCTTCAGGCGTGAGCCCTCCCAGAGGGTGGTTTCTCGTGAAACTCATTTATTCTAGTTAATCCATCTTTCTGCCCCTTTCCAGGCTTCTATGGCTATCTGTGTTGCTGGTAGTAGCATCTTCACCCCTGCTCCTCCATAGAGGTAGTGTATATAGAAGTGGGTTTGAAATTGGACCTTTCAAGAGCATATATGGTATGGTCACCTGGCATGTGCCCCCAGTCATTAATCTCGATTAAGTGGGCTGCCCAATTATATGCTTTGATGTCAGGGTATATTGTTATATTGGTTCCATTACAAGATACTTAACACCACCCTCGGTTGACCTCCTTTCCAAATGAACGTTCAAATCCCCCCTTATATTTTAGCGATTATGTCTTCTGGGATTTTATAATTTGTATTTTGGAGTAAATGCAGGAGTTTTGGCAGTGGTATAATTTTGAACATTGCAGGTTTACTCAAAATCATGCGTCGTAGTGATTTCCACCTATTTACGTCACCATGGAATACGGCCAAGACCCTATGGACATTGCGTTCTAGGCTGTCGTCTTTATTTATGGTTACCTAGATACCCAGATAGGGGAACCCTCTTTGATCCACCCATAACTGCCCCAGGACATCTTTTGGTTCAAAGTGTCCACTTCCACTGGGTATAAACTAGTTTTGTCCCAGATGATCTTATAGCCAGCATGCTCCCAATATGTATCAAATGAGTGAAAGAGCCCAAGGGGGATCTGCTGTGGGCTTGTGACATACATTAGGATGTCATCTGTGTATAGGGAGATTTGCTCATCTCCAAGTTACTCTTCTGTTTCTCAAAAGCCCATGAGACCTAGGTGAGCATGTATAAGGCATGCTAGAGATTCTAGCACAAGGGCAGATAATAGTGGGGACAGTGGAAATCCATGACGAGTGCCCCTCTCAATAGGGAATTCTGAGGATAGCTCTCCATTTACCTGCACTCGGGCTACTAGGTCTGTATATAGTAAGTCTATCCAAGGCGGAATTTGGGACCAAACCGATATTTCATCAGGACCTGTCATAAGAATGGCCAGTGGACAGCATCAAACGGCTTCTCAGCATTTAAGGGCAATAGCATATGGGGGTCTTCCCTGTTGTGGATTGTCTCAAGCCAGTTATATAGCCTATGGAGGTTTATTTCTGGTCACAGTGGTTGAGGGTGGTGATAGCTGTTAGAAGTCTTGTGGCCAGGATCAAGGTTAACATTTTTGTCTCAATGTTCAGGAGAGAAATCGGAGGTATGAGCTTCAGTTTGTCTTGGGCTTTCGGGTTTGTGCAATACCACTATTGCGACATTCCAAAGATCATGCAGAATGGACCCTGTCTTTTTCGCCTCAGTGTACCTTTTGAGGTGGGGTTTCAGCAATCTGGCAATATTCTTAAAGAGTTTTGCGACATACCATTAGGGCCTACGGTCTTCCCGGGTTTTAGGTTTCTTATGTCTGTTTGCAGCTCTTCAAGTGTGATATCTTTTTCCAGGACCTGACAGTCGTCTACCACAAAGTAAGGGATGGACACCCCCCAGGTAAGTATCTATCTGGGGGGCATCTGTCAGAGGGTGCACCCGATAGAAAGCACCATAGTATCTGGCAAATTCATGCGCGATTTCCCCAGAGGTAGTGTAGAAGTTACCATTATCACCGGTTATGGTATCAACCCATCTCGTCTCTTCCTCCCGCTTGCTCAGCCATGCTAACAGTCTACCGGCTTTGTCCCCGGTGTCATATAAACACCTGTGTGTGGCTAGGATAGCAGCTTCAGTCTCTAAGTGCGCTAGTGCCTGATACTCTCTGCGGAGTATTGCAATGGAGCACAGCACCAAAGTGTTCGTGGGGTTCCTGACTGTCCCTCAAGCTGCACCAGTCTTCTTTCCAACTCTTTCATATCCCTGAATTCCCACTTTTTTGTGTGCTAATATATTTCGTACCCTATCTCTCAAAACCACGTTTTAGGCCTCCTATAATGTGACCGCCGAGGACACTGAGGGGCTTATTATGATGTTGAGTGGACTTGCATTCACCCAACACCGTCACGGAAATGGGACCGCCCACCTAATTACAATGAGACCGCACATGGTCCAGTTGCATACTCACCTTTCCCTATGGGACCATGTGTTAGGGCCGTAAACCGGCCGTAGCACAAGCTCCCAAAGGGAAATAAGAAGCTGTGTTCATCCCTGCAGTGCGAGGCAGGCACCTCAGGGTACCTGCCACACTGTGTAGGGAACAAAGGGCCCCCTTGGCCCCCAACTGGAGGCTGCAAACAGAAGGGGGACTGCTAGGGGCCCCCAAAAATGCTTTCTAGCATGCTATCCATGTCGGAAAGCCAAGTATGGAAACCCTGCCAGAAACTGTGCATTGTAATCTGGACAGCGTGAAATGCTGTCCATATGGATTACGGGCTGGCCTCTGAATGGACAACAGGCTCCTTGAGCCCGTCGGTAGCCAGCTGGAGAGACCGGCCAGTTTCACTTCCAACCGCCTTATTTGTATAGGCGGTCGGACGTGAAACCGACGATCTCAGTCGGAATGCCTATGATCTAAGGTCTGAGACTTTCTGACCGAGATCGTAATAGGCCCCCTACTCTTTCTTTTCTTTACAATAAAGTTCTGTACCTACACTAATCTCCCAGGCCACCCGTTCATCACTCAGTTCCCTGGTGTTGAGTCTCCATCCCATCCCAGGCATCACAAGGGTAAGCAATAATGGTGAGTTGTCAGAGAGACCTCGTGCCAAGTAATCCACCCTATTTATCTCCTGTACCTCCCCCGATGGATCAAGGTTGTAGTAAATCCTAGAGAATACTTTATGTGCCCCGGAGTAATAAAAATAGTTTCAGGCTAGTGGATGGTGGCAACGCCATAGGTAAGTCAGTGTCAGGGTCGTAATAAATTGTGTCAGTGTTGTGTCTCCCGTATAGCCGGACAAATCCTAGTGCGGTCTAGGGTGGGGTCTGCCACGGCATTAAAGTATCCCCGAATGATATGTTGAAGGAAACCCGCCTCTAATAGTATTTCCACCAGTTTGTCCAGTGTATGTTTGTGTAGCTTTGTGGGGGGGCATAGACACTAACCAGTGTCACATCTTATTGCCTCCAAAGCCCCTTTACTGCACAAATGTTTCATGAAGGTCTGCCCACGTCTTTTCCACTCTAAATGATGGAGGTTTCTTGATCAGTATTGCTACACCTCTGGAGCCTGTCATAAAGCCCACATGGCCCAGTGTCTTATAGGCTTCTGTCCCCATGAATACAGTTTGTTCCCCATAGGCATGTTTCCGGTGGGCAGAGCCTATCAGGTTTCAGCCGTTTGACATATGTGGCCATCAGCCCGTGTTTTATCTTATTCCCCAGTCCATTAACATTCCATGAGAGTATTGAGTATTTATCCTGGTCTGTCCTATCTACCCGGTCACGTGGGTGGTGTATAAGTATTAGCCGCCAGTGTGCAGTCATTAATGCCTCTGTGTCAATGTGTCTATCTGTGTTCCATGTATTTCTGGTCCACGCCCTCCCCAACAGATAAACTCAATCCCCCCAGCTCTCCCACTCTCTCCTCCCCCATGCATTTCTTTTTTTGTCAACATGAGAACTGCGTCACAGGTAGGTTAGAGAGCTCTGTCCCTCACCCAAAAATAGCAAGGCAAGATTAAGTACACCTGACTCTGATTCAGGGACGCTGCCCAATGTCCTCGAAGCCGGTATGTTCAGTCAATCTGCTCTATCATCTAATTAAATGCCAGCTGCAGGCTCAGGAATCATGTTCACCTCCAGATTTGTCTCCATATTAGCTATGGATACCAACAACAGGTATTCCAACTCAGAGTCAGTAGAGTGAACTTGGTCATAGAGTGGTGGTGTCGCCTCTGTGCTTCTCATTAGTTTTCCATCTCACTTGCTCCATCACAAATTCTTCTGTGTCTGTTGATAAACCAGAATTAGTGAGATGCAGTTGGATGGGAGGGGTGTAGACTTCCATTTTTCACTAGCCAAGACCTCACTGTGGTGCTCAGACAAAACATTGAGTGCAAAATATACTTACTTACAAAAATATCTAGTAAAAAATATCATGATATGATAATATTGTCAGCAAGAATATCGTTGTCAAGAATATCAAATTTGAGGTAAGTAATATAATTTTTTTTAAATATCGACGTCATTATTATTGTTTCAAAAATATGGTTATAATTTCGTTTTTTAATTGTAATGTATTTTATCATATATTTTACATGTATATGATGTGCATTTTTTCCATAATTGTGTCTATGTTTTAAATATAGTTACATTTTCAGTAGTTATTAAATGTACTTTAATTAATTTTTGTGATTTTAGTACTATAGCAGGTTGTGTGTTGATAGGGCTACTGGGTGGCAGTAATTTAATTCAAATTAATTAATAATTAGTTGTTAAATAATATGAATTACTTAATTGATAATTATGTGAATTCTGTACTTTTTATTTTTATTTTAGGTGTGAGTTGTGGGGTTTAAAGGGGTACATGGTGGGAAGTAAATTAATTCTAAGTAATTAATATTTATTTTTTTAATTAACAATAATTATTTAATTGATAATTAATTTTGTCAATTGTGCAATTAAAGTTTTTTTCTTTAAACAAAAGATAACCAAAAGCACTGTAGGCCGTACCATTGCATAAGTGTATTGTACCAAATATTTTCAGTGATCCCATGCTCACCTTTTCATGGCCCCACTGCCTAGCAGCCACAATTATTCAATTTACACCACAACAATTAGAAAAGGAGCGTCCACTATATTGTATTGTTTCCGGCCCATATTCAGGCTATCGAATGTTAACAAAAATAACAATGATGAACAAAAAATGAGATTCAGTTGTCAGGAGTCTTAAGAATGCGTCCAGTTTCCAACTTTTATTGATTTTCCAATACATGTAATTTTCAAGTCAGTCCAGCCAACGCTTTTCGTTCTCTATGGGCTTCATCAGGGTTGTGCTCTCCAAACTTGTATGACTTTGAAATAGCGAGAATTTTAGCCTCCTGTTACAGTGTATTCATGGGTAATAAATCACTTTTCGGTTAGTGTAGTACCCCCCTAAATCATCTTCCTCCTTTGTGCATCAGAGCTTGTTTATGTTCTTAAATATAGTTACATTTTTAGTAGTTATTAAATTTACTTTAATATTTTTTATGATTTTTAGTACCGTAGCAGGTTGTGGGTTTATAGGGGTACTGGGTGGGAAGTAATTTAATTCAAAGGAATCAATAATTAGTTGTTAATGAATATCAATTAATTAATTGTTAATTAATTATGTAAATTGTGCAATCTTTTTTGGTTTTAGGTGTAGTTTGTAGGATTTATAGGAGTACAGGGTGGTAAGTAAATGAATTCTAAGTAACTAATATTTATATTTTTAATTAACAATAATTATTTACTATATAGTTAATTGTGTTAATTGTGCAATTAAAGTTTTTCAGACTGAGGGGCCTATTCCGATGGAGTCCGTCCGGCATCGATTAGGAACTGGAACCGAAAGACCTCTTGTCGTCGGATTCAGACCTGCAAGTAGCACAAGCCTGAACTCTTGGGTCTATTAGGATGGCGGTCGTAAAATCACTCCGACCGCCATGGTAGCGGGAAAACACCGCCCGCTAGGACCGCGGCATAACCGCTGGTCCAATTAGTATGCTCCACAGTCGAAATCCGACCGCTGTGGTACGATTGTGGCATTTAACAATGCGGCGGTTGTTGCTGTCAGCAGCACCGCCGCAATGTCCAAAAAAGCATGTCCAGCATTTCCCTGCACTGTGTGGCAGGCACTGCACAGTGCCTGCCACCTGGTACAGGGACATGTAGGGATGCACCCCTCCAAACACATTGGGGGCCCACAATGGGCCCCCTGAGACATTCTCTGCATGCCTTTCCATTGCGGTTCCACCACCGCGGAAAGGCTGGTTACCGCGGGCATCATAATCATGCTGGCTGTGCCTGACCCTGTACCGGCCCCATTTTAGCGGTCTTGCTCCGCCGACCAGACAAGCGTGCAGACTGCTACCGGCGGAAAAGTGGCGGCCGGTAAATCTCACCGCCGCGGTCATCACCGCCATGCTAATGGGACCGGCGCTTTTCTGGGTTGTGATCACGGGCAGATGACCGCCGCCGGCCTGGCAGTTGCCACTGCCGGCCCAGCGGCAGCCATCCAACCGCCATCCTAATAGACCCCTCTGTTCACACGCAATCCTATACTTACCAATGGGAGTATACATTCTGAACTGAATGCATGCTTGCATTGTTAAGTGCAGAGGTGCAGTTCATCACTGAACTGGGTGGCATCTACCTGAAGGTGCCTGCCACTGGGTGCATGGATCAACAGGGGGCACCATTCGGTGGCCTCGCACCCATGGGGATCCTGCTGGGGGCCCCCAAAGACAGTTTCTCAATACCTTTCTTTGTCAGAAAGGCTGGCACAGAAAAGCAGTGGGAAACTGCCATTGTACTCTCTCGGCCAGAAAGAGCCGGCTGGGGGAGTACTGAAGGGTCTCCGAGCCCGTCGGAAGCCATCTGGAAAACCAAGTTGGATTCCTTTCCGACCGAGCCCATCTGAATGGCTTGGTTGGAAAGGAATCTAAACAGGCAAGTCCGATGCGGTTAGGATGGCTCCGACTGAGGGTCGGAGCCATTCCTAACCGCATAGGAATCGGGCCCTGAATCAGACCGATTACGATGCTTATGAATGCCTCCGGATACGATTTGGTCAGACTCCCATTGACTTCAATGGGAGGCTGTGTTCCGACCGAATCCACAGGCTCCCATTGAAGAAAGGGGTGGGTGGGGAAAATTGTGCACCCTGTGGTGGGCACCCCTTTGTGCCTGCCACACTGTTCATGGTTGGAAAGGTAGGTCTCTTGGGTATCCCCATGTGCCCGATTCAGAAGGCTCTGTGTGAAGGGGGCCCCCAAAGTCAGATTCTGACTCAGAACAACCAATTTGGAAAGCCTGTCCAAATCGGACATCGTAACCACTTGGTTGGAAACACGGTCCCTAGACCTGTACGAGTCAGCTCCGAATGACTCGGTTCCTCCAAATGCCATCCGGAATCGAATCAGAATTAACTCGGAAAGTCCGAACGCTTACCTAACATCGTAATCTGTCGTAATCGGTCATTCGGAAACCTTTCCAAATCACTCAGAAAGACGAGTTTCAAATCGGATTCGGCAGACACGAATCCGATTCGGAGCCTTTCCGAATGGCACTTTAATCAACCCCAATGTAGGGTTTGGTTCACCTCAATGTCTGCCCATCCCCCAATGTGGGTTATTAAATCTTTTCCAGCGGTATTAGAGAAGGTGTCAATTTATCTGGCTTTATTGGATTTCCGACGGTGGTCTCATTTACTCCCACATCAGGGCGTCACTCCAGGAGCTGCCATTCAAGCATCCTGGAGCACCACCATCCAGGTTGTAGCACATACCCTGGACACAGATTCAGGAGGCTTGTTCCATTATTTGCAGCAATAGGAACCTTAGTGGCCCAGCAGCAATGTGAGGCAATCTGCTCCACCTCTTCTGCTGCCTCAGGGGAGCCCCCCATCCTTTAGCTCCACCTCTGGGGTTGGCAGGAGCACAGTCAGTATTTCAGGACCTCTTTTTTGGGGGGCACAATAGTCATAGAGGCTCTCAGTTCCTCGCCTGTTTTCAGCCTCGACCCATTTCAGGTGTGACTTCCGGGTCTCCACAGGTCTGTTCCAATCTCACTGCTTCTCACACAAGTTGCGGATGCGGCCCCAGCCAGCCCTTGACATCCAAAATGAAGCAGTTGGTGCCCACGAGGCTGGTGGACTCCCTCTGACCTATTCCAAGAGCAATAGCAGTCGTTCAGTGTGGAGGTCCACCACTTTCCTCTCCTTCCGGGAGGGCCCAGCTCACTCCACTCCCATCCTAGCCACCAATCTGCACTCTCTTCTCGCTGCCTTTTGCAGTGTCCGCATCGTGAGGGGGTTTCCCCTTGCCCAAGGGGGCCCCTCTAGGCTGCCCTTCTCCAGAGTCTAGGGCCCAGTTGTCTGTATGGGATCTGGGGTCCCAACAGTCGAGGAGGAAGAGGAAAGGGGGCAGGAAGAGGGAGGCCGTTTATTCTCTCACCTCACCCACAAATTCAGTTCGGCAGTCCTCGGGCATTCCCCCAGACCTAGGGCAGGACATCTTTCATGACGGTGTCCCACTCCTTAGCCTGGCCGGAGATCTGGTCAGTTGTGTCGCGGGTCAGGGCAGGGCAGCACAGTCTTCAGTGGTATGCTCACTGCAGGCAGCGGTGTCTCCTCGGCCAGGCCAACTTGTTCAGTCTCACACAGTTTCAATGCAATAGTCAGCAAGAATCAAAGTGAGCAAATGCAAAATGTGAAATTATCAGACCAGAACTTCATCCCCTGGCCAGTTTGAGCACATTTTGCTAAAAGCCATTCATTTTGGTGTTACATAATACACTTTTCCTAAAATTAAACTGCAGAATCTCTTGTCGGAGGATGACTGCAAGAAGATCTTAAAGGCTGTTTATTACTTTCTCGAGTAAAAGGCTGAAAAGTAATTTCTGTAGTTCCAACTTCATTGTATCAATTCACAGGAATGCCACCACAGAGCTAAGAGACAGATGTTGAGGGTTTACAAAGAATCTGAGACCAGAAATGGCAACGGGAAAAATAAATAATTAACATTGTCAAGCAGATATTGAGACAGGCAAGTAGAGAGTGAGGGAGGTACAGAAATTTAACAAAGAAAAACAGTGGAGGTGAGAAAAAGACAAAAGTATTTAAGGAAGAAGGATGAATGATAGAAAGGGGGAGAAGGAAGGAATAACAGAAGGAAGGACAGAAAGGATGGAATAAAATAAGGGAGGAAAAACAGAAGAGAAATAAAAAGAGAAGGAGGAAGGAAAGAGAGAACAACAAATCCACCAATAACGCTCACACACTGACAGAATGTTATTTTTTTGAGTGCTCTTTTCGAATAAATCAATAGCATTTAACTAAATATTTACAAAATATTACTCTGTAAAACATGTTTGACTTAAAAAAAAAAAATAATGTTCTTAGAGAGTAAACTTCACATCAGCTCCAACGCCTTCCGCTCCTAAACACTTTGCTGACTGGGCCTGATGATTAAGACATGTTGCAAATAGGGGGGTCAAATTATACACCAGATTTTGGCAACCTGTATTTCATTTTGTGCTGTAATTGTGACCTACCAGTTCAGCCTCAGTTGTAGGGGGTGTCAGAATGACCTCTCAAACAAATAATACTATGGCGGGTCGTTATTTGAGACCCCTGTGATTGTCCATTGACAGTGGGAGAGGGGAGCACACTGCTTATCCACACCCGTTTTCCTAATACATTCTAGTAGATGTAGTCTTCCATAATGCCCATGCAATCAATGACGTGTCTGCCGCTCATTATTGGCACAGTAAATGCTGTTTGTACTTTAATGCAGTTTTCATGCAAATTGACACTTATTGGCACGGAGCAGTTTATTGGCTTGGGTTGCTTGGCAAGTAACTTTCATATATCAGGGTCTGTAATACTCCAAGAACACAGGCGCATCCCTATGGTTCGTAAACTCCAAAACCTTTAGGAAATGTAAACAGTGAGGGCGGTGAGCATACTGCCTACCTGCCTGCACCAGTTCTCTCAATACACTGTGGTACTTGAAGGCCACAATAGCGTGAATGATCATGATCAAGAACGTTTTTACCAACCAGTGTTAGCACAGCAAATACTGGACAACCTTGAACATTTGTTTTGTGCTAACTGGCACTCATCAACAAGAAGCAATTCTTGTGGTGCTTCGCAAAATGTTTATGTGGTTCTGTATCAATCCAAATAAGATGGTACATCACAGGGTGTGATGGACCAACATCCTTTAGGAACAATTAATCAGTGGTGGATGAGAGCACACTGCCTGCCTGCATTCATTCACCTAGTGAAGTCTGCTGGTAGATCTAGCACTGAAATCATGATCACACTTACAATCAATCAAGCGTTTGACGTGTATTGTTGACACAGCATTTGTTGGATGTCCTTTGACACATATTTCATGCTAATTGGCAGTCATCGGCGAGGAGTAATCAGTTAGGGAGTACTTGGCAAACCGTTTTCAGTATATCACATTTTGTACCACTCAAGGCACGCATGTGCATTTCCAGGTTTCATCAAGCTAAAATACTTTAAGGAGATTTAAACAGTGTGGGAGCTGAGCACACTGCTCATTGGCACCAATTCCCCCAATGCAGTGTGGTAGATGCAGTCCCCTATGATGTTCATACTCACAATCAACAAAGGGTTTGTCACCCGGTGATTGCACAGAATGTTATGGATATACTTACACATGCTCTTCATGCTAATTGGCATTGTTGACATGAAGCAATCGATTCGTTAGGGGGAGGTCTTGCCAAGCCACTTTCGTTATTTCTAGTTCTGTACCACTCGAAGCACACATGTGCGTTCCCAGGGTTTGTCAACTCAACGTCCTTTAGGAAATTTAAACAGCGGGGTAGACAGGCATACTGACTGCCTGCACCATATCACCATATCACCCAATGCATTCTGTTAGGTTTAGCTCTCAATAGTGTTAAAACTCACAATCAACTGTTTGCTACACAGTGCTAGCACAACAAGGGCTTATGTCCAGGTTGGGCTAACTCAGCATTTGGTGTAGGAATGGAGTCTGTTGGTGCATAATCTGAGAGCAGTGTGCATGTGCGCTATGCTAAGAGGTCTAAATTCATGCTTTATTGTAACTAGTGACTGTAACTAGACTTGCAGGAGAACTCGCCTCCACTGTGATCATGCATGTAATTTTCCACCAGGCAGACAATCCTAATTCCTAAGGGCCTTATTACGAGTTTGGTGGTTCTGTGGACTGCTGTATCCGCGATGGTGGTTTGAGCGTGGAGAGCTCAGCAGTCCAACTGCCGTATTGTGATCACATTTGAAAGGACTGCCTCTGGACCGCCGAGACTGCCAGCAGACCGCCGACTGCCAGGTTCTCAATCGAGAATGAGTTGCCTGTTCCACAAGCAGACCACAGCGGTTTGACCGTCTGCTTCAAGGTGGCGGTGACAAAGGAACTGGGGTGCGTACTCACCCCTTTCTTGTTCTTTCTGACAGAGTCTGACATGGATCCCTTTCTCTAGGTCCTCCCTTCACAGCAGGATCTTCACTCTGAGGATAACAACCCTGTTTGTGGCGATCTACAATTAAGTCATTTTCGTACCATATACCCATTGTGAGGCCAACCCACATATGAGATGAACCCAACTGATGGGTATATGGTATTTTTCCACTTATATCATGCATATGTGTGCGTGCAACACATCTGCAGTTGTAATGCACACACAGGCATCAATATATTTGGAAAAAGTAATCACCACCACTGCAAGATACCCACCTCCACACTGCCAGACCCATGGTCAACTTGTAATACGACAGTCTTTGCACTGCCAGCGTTGTGGGCTGCTGGCTGGGGCAAACACGGTCCTATGGAGGTCGAACCGCCAGACTCATAATAAGGCCCTTAATATGGCTGAAATGGCAGAAATGTGCATTTAACCAAGGTTATGACCTTGTGAGCATCAGTTCAAATCTCCAGGATTAAGATACTTAGAGGGACAACTGTGTACTCTTTATTAAAGGTGCCTGATGCCCAAGGAAGCTCAGGAAACAAGCTCACTGAAAGCCAAGAACTATCTTTGTATTTATTTACTCTCAAGGCTTACTCTAGAAGCGTGCTGTTGCGAGGTATGTTATTTAGGTTCACTTCATACTAGCAAGGCATATGATAAAAAATATCACATGACAATGTTATAACTTATAAAATGCAGACTTTAATTCGCAATTGAGGACCTCATTACGATGTGACTCGGAAAGATTCGGACCGCAGGCTCCCTGTGTTTGCCTACAGAGGAGTGGGAACATTAAATCTAAACCCTCTTCAGTCCAACATTTTCCTTACTGTTGCGTAGATCAGTGGTTCCCAAACTGGGGTCCGTGACACATTCCCAGGGGGTCCGCAGGCAGCAGTTTTAAAAACACTGCAAAGTTCCTTGTATAATCAGCAGTTTGAAAAACAACAATAAAAGTGCCAAAATAGGTCCAGTGATTAATGTACCTGCTGGAGAGAGATGGGAGTTTTGTCTAGTGGCAGCTTTGACTCCTCTAAGGAAGCACAGAGTTTTAATATGCCTGCTGCAAAGAATGTGTACCATGCATTTAAAAAAAACTATATTTAATGTGCATAGCTCAGTGGGTTACTGCTTTTGTCACAGAGCTTCTGTTATTACTGTGCAGTTTATAAGTTACAATCAACTGCCATCAAAGAGCTGCATTCAAACTACATGGTACAAGTTAGTAAGTTATGTTTTCTCTCAGTCTTTCACTATCCTGATGCTGCTAACAAAGGTTTATTTGGGTAGAAATAAATTCTTAATATTAACGTCAATGCTAACCACTGTGTTATGTTCTGAATCCTGAGTTTGTGCTTCTCCAGACCAAGCACTCTTAAAAAACATGCCTACGAGTATAGATGACATGTGAATCCTACACCTTGTAGTCCGCTTTGCCTTGTGTAACATTTTTTATGCACTGATTTACACACGTATGATTCCTTGTCTCTGCCCTATACTGGTATGAGAGATGCTATGAAACAAATGCAACACATGTGACAGGGCTATGGAGAGATAAGAGGCACTGTTGGCGGGTGATAGTGAGGGAATCATTGAAAAGCCCCAACAAAGATCATTGTATCCTGGTACACAGTAATGTCATCATTTACTATGCTTTAAAAGCTAATACAATTCAATATTAACCCAGGGCGTAGTTCGCGAGGTAGCACTACGCGTAGCTATGCAAAGTGCACTTTGCACTACGCGAGCAACGTGTAGCACTTCGCGAACTGCGTAGTACCCTGTTCGCACTGTGCAAGATGCCGTTTTCAATGATTGCACAGTCCGGACAAGCATCCGGCACTGTGCAGTCATTGAAAACGGCATCTTGCACAGTGCAAGCTGTAGTTTCCTGCTGCTCGAGTAGATTTTTACTCAAGCGGCAGCTTTCTCAACGCAGACTGGTAGTTTCTCATCGCGAGCGGTCGCGAGCATACGCGAGCACTCGCAATGAGAAACCTGACCACCTCGTGTTGAGAATCTCGCCGGGAGGTTTATTTTCCATGCTCGTGATCGGCAACTTGATGTTGCTGATCGCGAACGAGGAAAAAGTCTCGCCGGGATGTCATTTTGCTTGCTCGCGGTCGCCAACTTGACGTTGAGGACCGCGAGCAAGCAAAAAATGACCGTTGCACTATGCTACACGTGTTTGCACTGTGCTACGTGCAATTTGCGTAGTGCGAAGTAGCGCACACTTCGCAAACTACGTGAGCGTAGCGTAGTGCTTTGCCCAGGGTTATTTAATATATAATGACAAAATATATGCAACATTTTCCCTTAATTTTCTAGGGGAGGGGGTGGGAGCCTCCCAAAGCTCCTTTTGTAGTGGTCAGGCTGACTCGCTGTGCTTGGTGCATTTGCTAGGGCTGCTTTGGGTTTCCAGTAAGGCCCTGCCAGGAGCCTCGTACCGCGAAATAAAAGCAAACATTGAAAAGTTAGTCGCTGAGGTGCAGCACCAACAATCCCATTAAAATCTTTTGATTTTTGCAAATATTTTCAATATAAAATATTCTAATCTTTAGCTGTTTGTTTGGTGTGCACTTGTTTGTGTATTTTTCACGAATTACTGTTTTTAATGTTTGAAATTTAAATAGTACAAATTGCTTAGGGGTCCCCAGCTTCCAGTAGTGACTTACTGGGGGTCCTCAGGAGTCAAAAGTTTGGGAACCACTGGCGTAGATTGTAGTGGAAATGACAAATCTGACCCCTCCAAAGTCCAATTCTTTCCCTGCTTTTGCTTACATTGGAATGGGAATAGTGACCCCTCCAAATTCCATCAATTCCTTACTGTTGCCTATGTTGGAGTTATAATAGAAAAGCTGGCATTATTTTCTCTACTATTGTTTAGTTTGGATTGTTAATATTCATTGAAGTTTTTTTAAAATTATGTATAAAAATAAATAAGTGTTTTTTTGTTTTGTATTAATGTTCAATAATAAAACGATTTATTTTTGAATGAGATTAATAGTTTAATTAAATTACATATAATGCTATATATGTATATCTTGATATATTTTTCTTTTTATGATATTCTGGTTTGAAAATGTTTTAATATATATATTTGTAGTTTACATTCAAAGGGCTTGATGTACTGTACTATAGGGAGAGGGCAAATATCTCTGCATGGCAAAGTATAGGGAAAAATTAAAAAAAGTTTTGCCTAACTTGATAATAAAAAATATATATATTTTTGCATTAAATATGAATGTATTAATTTAATTTATTTACTTTAAATGTGCAAAAAAAATAAAAAAGGCTACAGTATTATTACACTAATTTTAAATGAAAACCTTTAATTAATGGAAAAGTATTAAATGTATAACATTTAATGCAAATTATTTTTCTGAAGTTTAAATAAAAAAATAAAGTCCCACTTAAAGACAAAATGATTGCTTCAATGTGCATTAAAAGTGATGTATAGAATTCATTAAAATAATTTAATTAAAATTATTGTTCCATTATTTTTATATAAAAATGTGTTATTACAATATTTTATCATAAAATAATTAAATTCAAATAAATTAATATTTACTTTTTCTATATAATTTTAACACAAAGTTAAGTTTTTTACATATTTAAATAATTTGAATTAATTTGAAATGATTTCCTATGGCTTTTTTTTATTTTATGCCCCTATCTCCATTATTTTCTGTGGGAGGGTGTTGCAGTACCGATGCTTGTCCATGTGTAGTGCTGGACTTACTAATGTTTCATCTTTTTTTAGTAGAAACTTGCACTCGGAGTTTCTGAATACAGAAAAATAGTAAATTTACTCAAATTGTTAAACTTACTCAAGCGTGTACGTTTTGAACGATATTTTTGACACAATATTACAGTTTCACTGTATTTCTGTAGATGATATTTGGTCATACAACCGACCATGTTCCTTAACTGTGTGTGCACATGGCAATTAAAGGTGGCTAAAATGGGTGAAGGGCTGTGCATGCTCAGGGATGTGATTCTGTATTCTCAGTTGGGTGTTTAGACCTGAAGGGAACCACAAGGGCTTGCCAGTGTTGTGGGAAGCGCAGAAGCAGCACTCAGGCATGGGCGAGAGGGAGAGGAAAAGCCCCAACTTCAAATCACACAACAGCAGTTCACCCTGGTCATATAGTCAACTGGCCAGCCACTCAGAGCGCTTGAATATTTGGAAGGACTTGTGGATTCATCTCAGACAGTCCATCAGTCACAGAAGTATTTACTGTAGAATTTCTATCATCTTCAGTGAGAACTGACCTCAATGGGTCAGGATGGACACCCAGGACATGTCTTTTATTCACTTGTTAGGAGTATCTATGCCTTGGTCACGGTTAGTGTCAAGGTGATTTTTCTTTCAGACCGCAGGTCCCAACCAGTGAGGTAAGTAGGAGGGAAGCATCCATTATTGTTCCATTGAGAGTTCTGCATTTCAGTGAAAGATACACAAAAATTGTGCAACAAGATACTAAAAGGTATTATTTTAGCGGCATGCAAGATGATAGGGAATAAAGCTAATTCAGACCTATTCTGTTTATCATGCACCCCTCTTCTCAGCACTGTGCATAGAGCAGGGTTCTTCTGGCTTAGAGCACTCCGACCCCTCATGTAGACTACAATCATTCTACACCGACACATCCCCCAATATGGAGGAATTCACTGGTTTCAGTAATGGAAGATAGCAGAAATTTACCTGGCATTAATATTGTGATGTTCTGGACATGTGAATGGTAGTCACCAATGTTAAAATGTTACATTGAATGGGTCCTTTTATAGTAAAGTAGAGTAATCGTATGATGAGCCACTCACTAAAATCATGCCAGGCACCTCCCAAGGGACTCAGGTTGTGAGTATATTGTGTAGTGAATATTGAATAAATGTTTAATTGTAAAATCAGGAGCAGCGATGCACACACTACAACCCCAAGGACTGTTGACCCTCCAGTGGACACCTCAAAGCCCCTTCCGTGGGAAAACCAATGTTCCCACCACTCTATCCAAATATATAAAAGAGGAAAATACACTTTGCTGGTGATTTCTACCATTGTATCTATCATCTACTGTCAGAAATTTCACACACCCTTATTCGGTGAATTAGGATAATGAATTTAGGATCAGAATTGTTTTTAACATAATTAAGTTCTACTAAAGTGCATTATCGTTCATCTCCATATTGAGATGTATGTGTCTGTAGATAGCTTATCCCTTCATTACTGAAATCATGCAATAGTAACTTGTATACAAATATAATACTCTAATCAAGCAGTTTGGGTTTATTTCATCTGAATGTACATGACTTTTATTATTTTACCAGCGTGTTTTTATTAATTAATTTAACGTCTTTGCTTAGATTAAACTAGGGTCAGGTTACAGAAATATTCATATGTACTAAACACTTTACACTAACATTTACGTCGATTAACCTGGGCAAAAAATAAAATCTGAAACAATGGCTGCAGTAAATGTTGGGTTGATCGCTAAAAACGACTAAACATGTGTTCAAAATCTTGTTATCCGGCTCCTATACCTTTACACCTTTTCAGAAGTTGCTAGAACAAAAGACATCTATTATGATTTTCAAATGTTTACCTAGTTTAGGCTTTAATTCATCCAACACATGCACTCGTGATTTTCTGCAGCTCTGAAGTTGCCTGACTAATATTGTTTATGTTTTACACAGAAAACACTTAACGCATAAAGTAAAGATTGAAGCTAAACTCGTAAAAGAAAAATTGTTAATATTTATACATGAATTTGTTAGCTCGGAAACACTTGTCAAGAGCATCTCTTCGTTTTTTTTTGAGCAAATAATTGATGAAACTGACAAATTGATAGGACTTTGTTCCTCCTACAGCGATCTCCACAGTGATTCAGAGTCTAATTAGCTCTGTATAAACCTTTGACAAAATTCCTGCTTACCATAAAGTTTGAGATTAATTTTTTTAGAGCCTATCATGTTTCTGTCAAAGCACTTACATATTGCTGTGAAATGATCATTTTAATGAACTGCCGTCATATTGTTTGTATCAAAGAGGAAAGTGCAGATACAGTGACACGCAATTTAACAGCAATCTGCTGGATGGTGTCTTGCAGTTCAATAATTGACTGTTTTGTGTTTTTTGGGTGCCACAGTAACCCGCCCCTCTGTGTACTGGTTTCCTGTAACGCTCATGTATTATATCCACTGTAGGTACCTGGCTCTTGTTCAGCCATTCCGCCTCATCAGCTTGCGCACAAGGTCAAAGACCATTCGAATAAATCTGTGCCTCTGGGCGGCTTCGTTTGTGGTGGTACTTCCTGTGTGGGTGTACTCCAAGGTCATACGATTCAAAGATGGTCTTGAGAGCTGTGCATTTGATTTAACAACGCCCAATGATGTCCTTTGGTAAGTGCCAAACATGTAGACTTTCATTGTACATGGGGGGTGGGTGGCTTTATATTTTATTAGATCATGTTGGTTGTCAACCAAGAATTATAAGTGGTTGTGACTCACCCACGTTGTCATGGAACATTGTTGTTTTTGAGGTTTAGTGGGATCTGTCTCTGGGCTGAACTTCCTGTAAAATCTTGAGTCTGCCTACCAGCGTATACCTGTATCTGCCTGTCTGCTGCTGAATAAATCCTGATAATCAACAAAGAACCAGCTTGTCTTCCTCCCATTGCAACAGGTATCATACCAGAGTAATGAGTTGTCAATATAATTCTGCAAATATATCTTGCCTTAAATGTTGACAATAAAGAGAAGAAAGGTATATATTAGTAAGTGCAGATATACTTTTTGACCATTAAAATTGAGCATGACAATATTTTTCTACTTGATATTTTGGCATACTATCTTATTTAAAGCTTTGACTTAATAGGAAATAGGGGGTGTATATTCCAAATAATATTCACCACCCTTCCTAAATAAACCACACACATTCAGCAGTATTTCAAATACTTCAGGGTACAATTCATTTCATAATAAATTGATATACAAATTGAAAATACATATGATTATATATATAGTAACATGCAGACGACTAAAGTATGATGATATAGTGACATAGGTTATCATTTTTGGGATTGTATTGTAATTAAGTAATCAAGTGGCTAATTTAGAATGCAACCAAATGTGCAGAGAGTTCCAAAACTAGGAAAATCAACCACACCCATTTTTGGATACTCCTGAGTAAAATAAAGCCTTGTTCCCCTAGCTCACAGCTCACCACTGCCATTCTTACAAATGAGAAAGTGAATGTACAAGAGTAAATGCTTTATAAGAGACACAGCCACATAACACTAAACAATAGCCTACATCACGAGCAAAATGCACATAAAAGTATCAGCAGTAACAAGATTTCTTGGCTGGTAAATCCATCAAATAGTGAAAACAGGGAGTGTGTGTGACTGCACCTATGATCATGGTGGTTGCAGTTCCCTGAAATACCAGTATCAGAATGGCAAGGCATCCCTAAACACCATCCAAACGCAGAATCGATACCTCAGAGACATAATGCAATGCCAAAGCAACAGTCATGAAAGCAATGATCAGATAAACTCACCAATCAATCATATCAATCAATCAATCATATCATTTGTAAAGCGCACTACTTACCCGTGAGGGTCTCAAGGCGCTGGGGGAGGTGGGTGCTGCTACTGCTCAAAGAGCCAGGTCTTGAGAAGTCTTCTGAAGGTCAGTAGGTCTTGGGTCTGCCGTTGGTGGGTGGGGCGGGTGTTCTAGGTCTTGGCGGTGAGGTGGGAGAAAGATCTGCCGCCGGAAGTCGCTCTTCGGTTGCGGGGGACTGCGGCGAGGGCGAGGCCGGCAGAGTGGAGCTGGCGGGTGGGGGTGTAGAAGCTCAGTCGTCTGTTGAGGTACGCTGGCCCGGTGTTGTGGAGTGCTTTGTGTGCGTGGGTGAGGAGCTTGAACGTTATCCTCTTGTTGACGGGGAGCCAGTGCAGGTCTCTCAGGTGGGGTGTGATGTGGCTGCGGCAGGGGATGTCGAGGATCAGACATGCAGAGGCGTTCTGGATGCGTTGCAGCCATCTCAGGAGTTTGGCCGAAGCTCCTGCGTAGAGTGCGTTTCCATAGTCCAACCTGCTGCTGAAGAGGGCCTGGGTGACCGTTCTTCTCGTATCGGTGGGGATCCACTTGTAGATCTTGCGGAGCATGCGGAGCGTTTTGAAGCAGGAGGAGGAGATGGTGTTGACCTGTTTAGTCATGGAGAGGGTGGAGTCGAGGATGACCCCTAGGTTGCGTGCGTGGTCGGTGGGTGTTGGGGTTGTTCCCAGTGCAGTCGGCCACCAGGAGTCATCCCAGGCCGGAGGGGTGGATCCGAGGATGAGAACCTCCATCTTGTCAGCTTCAGTCGGCTGTTCCTCATCCATTCGGCGACAGCCTTCATTCCTTTGTGGAGGTTAGTTTTTGCGGTGTGGGGGTCTTTGGTGAGGGAGAGGATCAGCTGGGTGTCATCAGGGTAGGAGATGACGTTGAGGTCGTGCTGTCGTGCGACGTGGGCGAGGGGTGCCATGTAGATGTTGAACAGCGTTGGGCCGAGGGATGAGCCCTGGGGTACGCCGCAGATGATCTCGGTGGCATTGGAGCATTGGGCACTTAAGCCCAAAGCAGAAGAAATAATACACCTAGGGGTGTTTATAATGCCGACACTAATTAGGATGAATTCAGTTTAAAATATCAGGCAGATAGAAAGATATGTACACTTCCTTGGTTGGGGTTGGAAAGATAGCATCCTTTGAAATGATCATGCTATATAAATATAAACAAAATAATAAACAACATCAACCAGATATCATGTGACCCACATAAAGAAGGATATGATGTGAATGTGGGGCCAGGAAATGCATCTAGCAAGAATAGGATGGAGAAGAAAAAGAAAAAGAGGAGGTTGCTGTCATGGACTTTAAAACCTTGTGAGTGGGAGCAGATGTGCCTCTTCAGAGCACCAATACAGACGTTTATTGGGTGCCTTGGGAGGTCTGGGGCCTGGAAAATGTGGAGCAACAGGGATACCTGGTGGAATAGGAGGCTTATCTGATGCACTTTGGGCTCTGGATGACCTCATTTGATGCCATGATCCAGTGAGGAACTCAAAGACATTTACCACCGCAAAGACGACATGCAAGATGGTGCCCACCTGCCAACCATGGTAAACCCCTGACAACTGAACAGCTGAAGAAGGCTTAGATTACTTCTGACTCCTAGCTGGTGCTTTACCTTGGGGTGAGGCAACAGACCAGATACGCACTCCTGTGATCCACGGGGGGCCTGGATCTGTGGCACACAAGAAGAGTGGAAGGCAGCACTCGAAGACTGCAGTACACAATAGATAATATGTCTGAGGGTTGCACCTGCTTTTGGAATAGCACCTTAGGATAAAATAATCTCCATTGCAGGTCGTAAGGCACAAGATTTACAAGCTGCCAACTTGAGGCTCGAAGCGATCATTGGTCTCCAAAGGCACGGTGATAACAGAGCTGAGTGACTCCTTAGAAATTCAACTACTGTTGAAAGGAGCCAGATGAAAAAGTGGAGCAGTGTCACAGAGCAGTGAGGATAAGGTTCTGAGCTTCCTTGATTACAGCCAACCAATGTAATGAAGGAGGAGCAGACTTCAGCGTATCAAAATAAATCTTTTCAAATTGAATCTCCGCATCTCCCTGTGGCACCTCGCAAAACTCAGTGTTGGACTTGGCCAGTTCTACAGGATCATTCCGAAACTATTTACCTTCATCCTTCTGTTTTCTGAACCAGGTATTGTTGGCTTTTAGGACTCTGCACTCTTTACCACTGCTAAACAATGCTAACGTGCTTTTTCTTTCTCTAATAAACATGGCAAAATTCTCTGCTACCCAATGGGCACGTTTAATTCACTTATAAGTCTCTACTAAAGTGATCCTACATGTACCCAGGGCCTGTAACTTAAATGCTAGTGGTGGTCCTTCAGTACCTGTGGTGCCACCCACTTAAGTCTTTTAAACATGTCTCAGGCCTGTCATTGCAGCTTGTGTGTGCAGTTTTAAACTGCCATTTTGACCTGGAAAAAAAAAGACTTACCTCTCGTAGGATAACATTGGGTTACCTTATTCCATTTAATAAGTGATAACCTTCAATTGGGAGGAAGTAGGACTGTTGAGTTTGGCATCTGAAGAATTGTAATTTGAAACCCTCTTTAATGGAAAAGTCGGATTTTAAGTTGACTTTTTCTTGTCCTAAACATTTGGTGCCTGCAGCCTGTATCATGACTAGGTGTAGCTGGTATATGGTCTTTGTGTATTACTCCCAGACAGTGAGACAAAGGGGGAATAGGTGTTGTCCGGATTGCCATCACTGACTTGATAGAGTGGGGGAGATGTCACCTACTGCACATGCACATCATAAATACACTGCCTTAGCACACTCACAAAGGGTTTAACATTAGCCCTTTGTGTGCCCAGACAAGCTGGAGCCAGGGCAGAAAGACAGGGAATTCCTGACACCTCTGCAGGGGGAGGGCTCTAGATGCTTCTCCCACTTCCAAGTGGGCATTAGGTATAAATATCGTACTCTCAGACCTAACTCTTCTGTACACATCTGGACCTGTGGAAAACTCAGAAGAAGGACTGCGGTGCTGTTCTGCTGCAAGAAGGACTTCTACTCGCCGTCTTCCGTAGACTGTACTATTAAGGCCTGGCAGTGCCTCCTTCATATACTTAAGGCACCAAAGCTTTATTCTCCGAGGCTCCCACTTACCTATCACCCAAAAATGCCACTACTCTTGGAGGGAATATTCTCCAAGACCAAATCGAAATTCCAGATCTACACCTGGGGGGATCTTTATCTAAACGGTACATTTAAAGATATGTTGCAATGGATATTTTTCTGTACGTGCGACTGAGACAGGGCATTAGGGAATATACACCATCATACCCTAGGGAACCCCCCACAGTGCCCCCGCCCCATCATATGTTGCGCACCCCTGAGGCCTCACATCTGGAATCGATCGTATACCACAGCCTATACACAGATATTGACTACAAGCCCTGCCCGGCCTGAGCCAAATGGTGCACAGAACTGGGATATGATATCACAGACCAGCAGTGGGAATACTGCTGCAAGCAAACTGAGCTTGTCTCCTCGAACAGCCGGCTCCGTATCACACACTATAAATTCTTACATCGCACATATTACACTCCTGCCCGACTGTATCGCTATGGTCTAAGAGAGAATGCATGTTACGATAGATGCAAAGCAGATAATGCTTACTTCCTACATCTGGCATGGTTCTGTGAGGCAGTACATTTATATTGGCAGCAGATATTTGAAGCCCCGGCACACATGACCCTGCTGGAAATACAGATGTCCCCAATGTTGGTGCTGTTGGGGTACGTCAAGGCTATTCCGGCTGCCCAGCGTAAATTCATCTCCTTTAGCATACTCCTGGCCAGGCGTAGGGTGGCCTGCAGATGGGGCAAGGGAAGGGCGCCAAAATTTAAGGAATGGCTAGGCGACCTGATCCTGTGGCAAGAGCAGCTGTATACTTATGCTGAGTCAATCCCTGTACCATCCAGACATTACGATATATGGGCCCCCTAACCATGTACCTAATAGAACGCCCATTCACGGTACCTGCTGACACGAACTAGTTGCCTTCCTAGAATGTTTGCACTCGCGCACACACAACTGGGGAAGTTATTCTGTATGTTGTACAAAAATTACCAACTGCATATTTGATCTGTTCCCTATGGATGTGTATGTGGACTTCCTTGCCAGGATATAGCTATTTCTTCCTGCATAAAAATGGATCTGACAGTGTTAATGCCCTTGGCTGGAAATAGGGTGCCTAGAAGAACAAACTCATGGACTATTGCCAATAATGTATTCATTGCCTAGTTTGTATTGTGTATTGCCGTGCTTAAGTGTCTGTACACATACTGGAACCAACTGTTTGACATGTTTTTGTTTTTGTCGCTGAATAAAACATAAATAAAAAAATTTAAAAAAAGAAGGACTTCTACTCTGCTGCCCTGCTTCCTGAGTGAGAAGGTCTGGGTGCGCATCTTGAACCCAGGACCACAAGGGTGACTCCAAGGCCTAGGTGGCTGGCCTCCTGATCAGAGCCTAAGGGGCAGTAAAAGCTCCGATTACCTTGAACCCTGCATCTGGACTCTGCCTGCTGTGAATCCTTTCCCAAAGTAGTGCCACCCCAGACCTGGACCCATTGAAGGTGGACCTGAAGGTGCTCCACCAGCCAAGATGTGGTCTTTTGGGCAGATCTGATGCAGTGAAGTGCATCGTCTCACAGCTCCACATTGTACCTGCTGCTGCGCAACACATCCCTGATGCAGGACCCTGCAGCTCCTTGGAACTGCCGCTATGGGATGCATTCTCCATGCTGGACATCGCATCACAGCCCTTTCGCTCCTCTGAACTGACGCTGTCTGGCAAATCCTCGATGCAAGACCTCGCATTGCAGCCCCACAGCCTCCGAGAAGCACCTTTGCACAACAGGACCTTGCATCATAGCCCACCAGCTCCAGGGAACCACAGCTGTACGATACATCATCATTGCTGAACGGTGCAGCACAACCTCACAGCTCCTCAAAACTGCTGCTGTTAAACGCATTCGCGGCACAGCATGTCGCAAAACCTTCCAACCAGGATTTAAGTTGCTCAGTGGGCCTGACTTGGTCCCTGTATTTGGCCCCTGCTCCACTGCAGTCGCCTTGAACTATGGCTTTGTCCCAATCTGGTGTAACCAGACAACCGCAATTGACGCTTTGTGCTATTAAGCACTATATTCACCTAAACCTTTAAAATTGAATATCTCCGGTTTGACTAATTGGGTTTTTGTCATTTTGGTGTCAAATAATGAATTACAATTTACTCTATGTTTCTAAACTAGTGTGGGATTTTCTTGGGCTGTGTTTTTAGTTTATTATTGTTTTCGTGCTGCATAAATACTTTACACATTGCCTCTAAGTTAAGCCTGCAAGCTTTTGTGCCAAGCTCCAGAGGGCTTAGCACAGGTTAATTTAGAGTTTACTCATCTTTCACCCTATGAGCTAAGATTGTTGCTTGAGTAGGATTGCACCCCCCTCAAACAATAACCACATTTCCTACACTCAGGTTTGAACATAATAGTAATTGTAGGCATAAGTTTAGGCATTGGAAGCTTTTCTTGAGGCTCGTCATAGTGAAGTAGGAACCCATACAGATGATGAAGCCTGAGATTCTCACTATGTTTCCATATGAAAATTCCCTTATGAAGACACAAAAGTATTATTCTTGACACTGCCTAAGTGAGCAGTCTATATCTATAGTTATCAAACTATAGATTGGGCTTGGTCTTCTGAACTCATCCTGAGATCTGACTTGGTGGTGGTCCCCTTGTGCCCTTCTTCTCACCCATCATTCCCCCTGAATGTATACTTTGGAATAGGATGAGCTTATAAACCATTGCAAACAAGAAGTGGTAAGAGTTTTATTTAATTGGACACATGGTATGTATGTGCATACTGAGATGTAAAATGTAATGTTTTTCCTCAACACAACATTAGAATACTAAGGCTTTGTGTGTTACAGTATATCCATCAACATAGAGGTATTTCCACTGTTGGAGCAGTGGATTTGCTTAAAAGTTAGGGAAATTAGGCCTGCGGCGGTCTCCCTTCTGTGGCAAGCTGCCTAATATGCACTGCTCTCAATAGTGAAGTGCAATAGTAGCTACCTTCTCCCCTTAAAATTTAAAAAGTTTGTGGTCTTTGGAGTAAAGTATGACTGCAATTGATCACACAGTAAAATAGTGTAAACAGGATAAGTATATTTGTATTATTCATACCATATACCAATATAGCCTAATGTACGAGAATGTGCCATACATTGTTCCTGCCATCCACTCCCATCAAGGTATACTTGTGCCTCTAATCTATATCTGCCTACAGACCATGTGGGCCAGGAGGTCAATGGATGAAAGCCAAATAGTAAAAGGGAACCTTGCCCTGCAATACTTTACCTCAGCTCCTAACCACCATATTTATTTCTTCACTGGCAATTCCATTGAACAAAGATAGCATCAATAGCTCTACTACAGAGGCAGGAGCCCTCTGGTTCATCTACTCCGACTTTTCCAGGCAGTCCATTAATTGATTTGACTATGTACATATAAGCTACATGTGTTGGTCGGCTTATGCCTGCAAAACCATAAGGACTGTGGCCTTCGGTACGCAGTAGGAAAGTCATTGCCCTTGATCGATTTCTACATAGTCCTTTAATGGACATTACTTTGTAAACATAAAGTGTTCAGTGTATTCCCTAGTGCATGGCTTCGAAATAAAATAGATTGGGTGTTCTATCAGAATATTGAGTTTTAAATGTAGTCCTACGAAAATACAGTTTACAGAAACTACACCATCACAATATTGTACATGTAAGTATATATATAGCTCAATATAGCAAATTACTATTATTAACTCCACATCCATGTAACTTGATGATAAACAAATCTCTGAGGTATATATATATGTGAAATGAAGAATAGTATATCAATATTACATAAAAATATACTTGCTTTCCAATATTGTGGTAGTCGATATTTTGGATACAATATTTTTGTAGAACAATATTTATATTGTTGATATTCAGATATCATAGGTCTGTTCTGCTCATTATGAAATATTATAACAAAGTGTTATTCGCGAAATTATTTACTGTACAAAAGTGAAATTTTGACTTAAATTTTGTTTGTAAATTTAATAAAACATTCATAATTTGTGAATTGGTTTGCTGTATACTTGTTTCTGTATTTTCATATATCAATATGTGGTTCAAATCATAGAAATTGTTGGGCAGGGTCCTCGGCTTCCTGTGTGAGTCAGTGGGGGGCCGCAGAAATCAAAAGGTTAAGAAGATCTACACTAGGAACAGGCTTTACACAGTGTAAACTCATAACCAATACAACACAAAGGTGTTTCTCATTGTGATCTCTGTTTCAAATATTATAGGAAGGGGGTTTACAGTGAAATGTTTGACAAAAACCATTGCATTACATTTTGAACTCTCTGACAGATACAGTAGTAGAGGGTTTACATTGTGAACTCTTTGCCAAACACCATGATTAGAGGCTGAACAATGTGAGCCCTTTGAAAAATGCAATAAGATGGTGTTCCGCATTGTTAACTCTTACAAATGCAATAGCGTGGATCTTTACATTGTGAAGTCTCTGACAAATGCACTAGTAGGGGTTGTACAGTATGGACTCTCTTGCAACAGCAAGGGATTTTACATTGGGAATGTCGCGGTAAAGGTGGTTGAAAGAGACTTTACTTTTTCAATTATTAGACAAATACAACTCTCTGACAAATGCAATAGGAAGGCATGAGTAAAAAAGGCCCCATTTTAATTATAGCCACAGTGAACATGGTTCAGTACCCTAGCCATATCCAACCATCACTTCACAAGTTTAGTCTGAATAGCAATTCATACCAGTCACGGGGGAAAATCTCTGAGCCAGAGGGAAATTTCTCTGAACACAAAATTATGAAACATGAAATATGAAATGAAAACTTCCATACCAAATACATGAATTTTAATAAAAACATGCTGTTACCACTTAACTCTAGAAGTGAGTTGGCCGTAGCACTTGGTAGATCTTTTGCTGACACCCCTAAGCTTACTACCACCAAAAGACTCCTTTAATGACGGAGTAACTACCCATGAAATCTCCTAACAAGCTACCTAAGTTTGACTAGAAAAATCATTGTCAAAGCCAATTGATCTGATGTTGGTTGCTGGTGACTTTGCCAATGCTCATTTTGTTTCATTGTGTTTTTTGTAAATCTTTTGTGTTGGGGGAGCTGACAAATGTTAGCCAATATAAGAAAATCTTTGGCTTAAAGCAAAAATATTTTTGGGTTTCAAAAAGCACATATTGCATAGTAGTACCTGACGGTATATAGCCACTCGCAGAGTTGTTAGCCATTGTCTGAAGTGGGTTTACCTATTGTTCCAAAGTGTATGAATTAGTAAGCAGAAGAAAAAAAAAGCATGACACAAAAACAAGCCAACGAATTAAGAGGGCTAGCTGAAAGTACTTATCTGCAAGTATATTATATATGTCATTTCATTAAAATCAAAAGGTCTAGTCTAATTCCAGACCTAACAAGGGTATTGTCTAGTCACTTTCTCAGTCATCAATAACATGCATGTTAAAAAATAAAACTGGGAATAAAAGGATGTATGTTGGAAAAGAAAATAGAGCCCTAATATGTAAGAATTGACCTCTTCAAGCGCTTTGCTGCTTATAAAATTCCATAACATACTAAGGAAGTCATCTAGGCTCGAATACGGTAACTAAGCGATTTATTTTCCTCTGTGGTGTTCCTCACATGGAGTGTGGCCAAACAAAATGCAGTAAGCTAATCACACCTTAATGTATGTTTGAAAAAGACAAATAAGAGACATGAGATGTAGAATTACCTTTCTTGACCCAGTGGCTTTAACTAGAAAAATGGCCCTATAAAAGAAATCAACAAACCTAAAGTGAATTAACTGGCTGTGCTACTTTATTAGGCAATATTAATCGTATTTAGCATCACCCTTACATAATCTTGAGTACTGTTTTACCTGCAAAACCAGATATCCATGAACTATTCGTTTAGTTCTGTTCCACTGTCGTCCCAATTGCGTATTTATAAACGTGGCTTGTGTAATGATGCCCGCACTACAAGGTCCTACCCAAAGGGGTTGTGTTCTGACCATAACCTCTAAGCATACCAACCAACATTCTTAACTCAGTAATAAAGTTAACCAAGTTGCAAACTTCTTGTTCACTTTGACAGAATTAACTAGAATTTTGAAGGAAACTTGCCACATTAAGCCTTTTGCATAGTTTGCAAATCTGCAACGTAACAGCCCATAAAAGCAGAAAAGAGCCGCTTTAAAAATCAATGTGGTGTGATCTGAAATGCCAGTTCTGATTTATTTAAATAGGAGCTCTAGAGAACTGAGGACCGGATGTTGTTTCTAAGAGCTCATACATTCTGAACGGACAGACTAGCTCAGCTTCGACTACTTTGCCAGTATCTCAGTGTGAGAAGTTGGCCTGGTGTATGCTGTCCACTAATTAAAGTGAGCACCCTGTACCAGTCCAAACAAACCTTATGGTGATTTAAGAGGTCAAAGATAACCTTAGGAAGCTATCCAAGTGGTAGCAGTGGAAAGCAGCCTTCAGGCTTAGTCTTGAAGGAATGTTAAGCAGCTTGTTTTACCAGAATGCAACCTTTTTGTATTGGTTAAATGAAAGTAGAACCACACAGTAGTTATAAAGATATGTATTTAATTATTATAACACACTCTAAATACCTCACAGTATCTACTACATGCACATAAACACAAAGTACACAATACTGTAGCACAGAAACAATCGTAAGTAGCAATAATACACAGTGGCCTCCAGGGGGAGACCAAACCATATACTAAAATAGTGGTATAAGAACCACAACTCGAGTCAAGACAGTGTCTAGAGGATGTAGAATCGCTGGGACCCCAAGGAACCACTCAAGGTGAGTAAGTGGCGACCCCACGGAGGACGGGTGCAGTGTGAGAGCACAACCGTGTGCTACGTACAGTTCAATGGGAGAGTCGCGGTTGCAGTTTTAAAGTTTAAGGACCCTTCCCAGTTGATTACGAGGAAGCCTTTTGGATCATAGGAGGTTGAATAGCCACGCCACACGTGGATACCGTAGTACCAGAGTTACCTATCCCAAGGATGCCGGGTGCATAGGGCTGAATTGGTGTCGGAAACCGCCGTCGATCTTCAAGGAAAGGCCACTGCGGGAAAGAAGAAAAGTGTCAGTTGGAATCCAAAGGTGGATTCTTGTCGAAGAACACCTGAGAGCAGGGGGTACAGAGTCTGAGTCACTCAGGAGTGACCAGGGGCTCGGTAGACGAATGCCCACCGATGTCGGGTGCTTCAGGTGTGTTGAGGGGGTTCTTGACTCTTCGGCCACCGGGACCAGGAGATGTCGAGGAGAACCAGGATCCAGATACGATCTGCCCAACAAAGGATGTTGAATGCTGAAGGGTCGGTGTCCAGCTGGAGCACCAAAAAGCCTTGGCAGTAGCAACACACAAAGATGGTCAAGAGGAGTTACGGTTCGGACCAGCAAGGTCCAGGAGACTCACAAAACACAGGGGAGTTGGGGCTAGCCTGGAGCAACCAAGGGACCCCAAGAAAAGCAAAGATGACCCTCAAGAGGACTCACAGGCTGGAGGCACAGGAGTCGCGAGGAGACCTCCAGCAGAATTACAAAGCAACAGCGCACGGAGCACTCTGTGTGAGGAGGCCAAAGTTCTATGGTGGAAATGGTGCCAGAGGCTGGTGCTACTCGGAGCCCAGTGCACTTGTTTTGGGAACGTCAACAAGCATATGCACTTGCAAAACTATGGAGTGCACAGGGGTACAGGTATTGCAGTCTCTCATGCACACTTTCAGTCGCTGGCAAGCGCACCCAGCCAGGCCTAATACACACAATTCTGTCTTCTGGAAGGTGGTCACACCTCCCTGTGACAGGATGCCTATTGTTCTGCCTTTCCATGCTCGAGCTTGGCTCAGCAGCAGGAGGGCAAAAATGTGTGTCTAGTCGGCAGCAACCATTTTGGGCTGCCCGGGACTAGAAGGATGGTATCGGGAACACCAGGGACCTCACAAAGATTGTTTCTGAGGGGTGGAATCATACCTCCCACACCGGTTACCGCTGTGAGGGTATGATTCCACAATGTTTGACACCAAACACCATAGGGTTACTTTCAGCCGTTGTAGATTTGGTCATCACGTGGTCGCATAATGCCACTCTATATGTCGTAAATGGCTGTAGCACTGACATCCCGGGAGAATGGACTCTGTAGGCTGCAGGCGTGTCCTGCTCATGCAGTGGCACCCTCTCACTTACAACCAAGCACCCTGCCTTCAGGATTGTTAAGGCCTGCTATAGGGGTGACTTACAGGTTTTAAGTGTAGTGACCCTTAGAAATAGTCAACCTATATCTTATAAGGTGCATGCACCAACCTATGCAGGCTGCAATGGCAGGCCTGTAGATCCATTTTGCATGGCCTCTCATGGGTGGCATAATACATGTTTCAACTCATGGGAGGCCTCTGGGGTACCTATGCCTGGGTACCTGGGTACCATATACTAGGGACTGACAAGGGGCCCCAGTGTCCAATCTGGAGTGTACCTAAGTACATGACATAACATTTTAGGAAGAAAACAGATAGACTAGGGTCCTGAATAGCAGGATCCCAGTCAGACTAGTCAAAAACAGTGTAACATGAAGCAAAAAGTGGGGGTAACCATAAGAATCATATCCTTCTTTCCTACAATCAACATTTTGTGTGAGAGCCACCCCACTCTCAGATAACCTGCTTTAAGCACATGTCCCTTTGCTTTGTTCAACCAGACAACCATGCAAAATCTACTACAGAACCCTCTTTCCGCCACACTGATTGAGAGCACTGTCATTTGCTCACAGTACAGCAAGAATGGGTGGTCACAAATCAGAGTACTCAGATAGAAGGGCCCTAGGTACGTGCAAAGCTATTTGTCCTACAATGCAGTGACATGCTGTAAAAGTTAAACAATGACATTGCACTTAACTATTGCACAGATTGGTAGCACAGAGAGGTTTCAGCATATCCAAAGCAGCCCCTGCCACGTACAGACATCCTGAACCAATGCTTCCTCATGCTTTAGACACATTTCAGTGTTTGTAAAAGCCATATGCAGGGCCTAATTTGAGCTGGTGGTTCCTGGTTCCCGGTACCGGCACTCAAATGTCAACACTAGTGCTTGAGACAGTCTTCCACCAAGGTGGTGCTGTCTGGCTAATTTATAGATGACCACAACAACAGTTAATTATTATTCAATATACATTAAAAGTAACATAACATAAGCCATTCTAATAGCTTTGAAGTAGCCCGAATTGTCACACCTGTAGGAGTGTGATGGTTAGGAGTTGTATGGTTACTGTCATTGACAAAGATGGGAGGGGTGATGTGTTGTGCATGATGCAGTGGCTTCCTGACGAGATTCTTGGCACTTATTTTTTTTACAAATTGAGCACTGGCCATGTGTGTATTTAGCTTGAATGAAGTTGCAGTAGAATATTTTCTCTCCTATTCCCAAGCAGAAATAGAAAGCAAGAGAACATTTGGTTTTAAGGTTGGGTGTTGCCATTTCCAGACCTTGGGCCAGATGTGCCATAGTTTGGGTAGCAAAAAGTGGTCGCAATTTGCAAACACTCTTTTTGCGATCAGAAACTTATAAGCTGTTTCACAAAATAAGGACTTGCCCTTACCATTTTTTGTTTCTATGGACTAACTGTATAAGTATAAAGATGACAGAGTGAAGTCGTGCATCACATAGCTTCCCCCTTCCCACCTACTCCCCTAAATTATTTTAAAAACATAAAAACATTAACATTGTGTCCTGCCATCGACCCCACCACCTCTGTTAGTGCTTCCTTGCAAATGCACAAAATATACCTTTCATCCTGCCATCCTCCCACTCCACCCTTGAAGCACCCTGTCCTACCACGTGCTACTGATTAAAAATAGCTCAGTAACTTGCCAACTCCACCATTTAACTCCCACCCTTCATCGCTATAATTAAACTCCAATACCTGGCATCCTGCCACCCTCTCCCACCACTCACCACCTGTTCTATTTAGAGTTAGGTGGACTGTCACGCTTTTGTTGGCAGTGCCCACGCTGGCTCTTTTAGCAGCACACTATACCAACGGCCCTGTGGATATGGAGCCATCAGTGTAAGTATCTCAGATTATCGGCCGTTCTCACATATCTGCAACTCACACAGTGCTACTGTGTGACACACAATATTGGCTCCCATCACACTGTCTCCTTTGAGGAGCTGATATGACATGGTGGCAGGAAAGACGAGCTGAAAACCACTGTGAATAGCGGTTTTACAGGTCATTTTCCTAGGCTTTGAATTGCCAACCTGTTTTAAGGGATGTGAAAGCACCCCAGGACATCGGCACCAGCCTCAGCAAGTTTTTTTGGGGGGAGGGGGCCTGGGGCCAGGGTGGGGTTCAAATGTGTCTCGTAAGTACTTCTCGGCATGAGTCCCCACCCCTTCAAGGCCCCGCCCCCTCCTCACATGGTGAGATTGTTCTTCAAGTTGGCAGGTATATTCTCAGATTATCCAATTTATTTAAGGCAGGCTTTCTGATGTACTTTTCTTCTGTTCTGAACCACCAGTAAAAACCTGGTGGTCACAAACTACATGACTCCCACATTCTGGGAGAAAGCGCCGAGAATATCAAGGTCATTTGGGATTTGGAGGGGGGGGATTTTGTATTCGTATAACAAAAATGTTTGGTGAGCAGCTGCATACAACATGGTATCTGCTCAGCAGAAATCTCTAAACTTACATTTGCTGCCTCTCCACATTATTTCCGAAACAGGTAGGGGGTTCATTGATCACCCCCTTCTCTGAGTCATATTAAGAGGTAATGTTTAACATGATAAACTTGAGCAAACAATGCTTATGTTAATTTACTCCCAGTAGAGGCTGCAGACCCTAACCTTCCTGCTTGGCATGCGGAAATGCCGTTTTAGCACACTGCTGCTCAAGACGTATTATCATAGCGAGGGCACAATGGTGTTTGTCTACTTCTGACACACTGCTCAAAGTTACCAGTAATGGGGCTATGCAGTCTGGAAATTGCTGCAGTATTTTCAATGACAGGGATAATTTGTAATTTGGCCGTGTGAATTAGTAATCATTTCGATTTGACAACTGTTAGTCAGCTTGTTACACTGACAATTTGCAGGATCCCAGTCAGACTAGTCAAAAACAGTGTAACATGAAGCTAAAAGTGGGGGTAACCATAAGAATTATATCCTTCTTTCCTACAATCAACATTTTGTGTGAGAGCCACCCCACTCTCAGATAACCTGCTTTAAGCACATGTCCCTTTGCTTTGTTCAACCAGACAACCATGCAAAATCTACTACAGAACCCTCTTTCCGCCACACTGATTGAGAGCACTGTCATTTGCTCACAGTACAGCAATAATGGGTGGTCACAAATCAGAGTACTCAGATAGAATGGCCCTAGGTACGTGCAAAGCTATTGGTCCTACAATGCAGTGACATGCTGTAAAAGTTAAACAATGACATTGCACTTAACTATTGCACAGATTGGTAGCACAGATAGGTTTCAGCATATCCAAAGCAGCCCCTGCCACGTACAGGCAGCCTGAACCAATGCTTCCTCATGCTTTAGACACATTTCAGTGTTTGTAAAAGCCATATGCAGTGCCTAATTTGAGCTGGTGGTTCCTGGTGCTCGATACCGGCACTCAAATGTCAACACTGGTGCTTGAGACAGTCTTCCACCAAGGTGGCGCTGTCTGGCTAATTTATAGATGACCACAACAACAGTTAATTATTATTCAATATACATTAAAAGTAACATAACATAAGCCATTCTAATAGCTTTGAAGTAGCCCGAATTGTCACACCTGTAGGAGTGTGATGGTTAGGAGCTGTATGGTTACTGTCATTGACAATAATGGGAGGGGTGATGTGTTGTGCATGATGCAGTGGCTTCCTGACGAGAGTCTTGGCACTTATTTTTTTTACAAATTGAGCACTGGCCATGTGTGTATTTAGCTTGAATGAAGTTGCAGTAGAATATTTTCTCTCCTATTCCCAAGCAGAAATAGAAAGCAAGAGAACATTTGGTTTTAAGGTTGGGTGTTGCCATTTCCAGACCTTGGGCCAGATGTGCCATAGTTTGGGTAGCAAAAAGTGGTCGCAATTTGCATTCACTCTTTTTGCGATCAGAAACTTATAAGTTGTTTCACAAAATAAGGACTTGCCCTTACCATTTTTTGTTTCTATGGACTAACTGTGTAAGTATAAAGATGACAGAGTGAAGTCGTGCATCACATAGCTTCCCCCTTCCCACCTACTCCCCTAAATTATTTTAAAAACATAAAAACATTAACATTGTGTCCTGCCATCGACCCCACCACCTCTGTTAGTGCTTCCTTGCAAATGCACAAAATATACCTTTCATCCTGCCATCCTCCCACTCCACCCTTGAAGCACCCTGTCCTACCACGTGCTACTGATTAAAAATAGCTCAGTAACTTGCCAACTCCACCATTTAACTCCCACCCTTCATCGCTATAATTAAACTCCAATACCTGGCATCCTGCCACCCTCTCCCACCACTCACCACCTGTTCTATTTAGAGTTAGGTGGACTGTCACGCTTTTGTTGGCAGTGCCCACGCTGGCTCTTTTAGCAGCACACTATACCAACGGCCCTGTGGATATGGAGCCATCAGTGTAAGTATCTCAGATTATCGGCCGTTCTCACATATTTGCAACTCACACAGTACTACTGTGTGACACACAATATTGGCTCCCATCACACTGTCTCCTTTGAGGAGCTGATATGACATGGTGGCAGGAAAGACGAGCTGAAAATCACTGTGAATAGCGGTTTTACAGGTCATTTTCCTAGGCTTTGAATTGCCAACCTGTTTTAAGGGATGTGAAAGCACCCCAGGACATCGGCACCAGCCTCAGCAAGTTTTTTTGGGGGGAGGGGGCCTGGGGCCAGGGTGGGGTTCAAATGTGTCTCGTAAGTACTTCTCGGCATGAGTCCCCACCCCTTCAAGGCCCCGCCCCCTCCTCACATGGTGAGATTGTTCTTCAAGTTGGCAGGTATATTCTCAGATTATCCAATTTATTTAAGGCAGGCTTTCTGATGTACTTTTCTTCTGTTCTGAACCACCAGTAAAAACCTGGTGGTCACAAACTACATGACTCCCACATTCTGGGAGAAAGCGCCGAGGATATCAAGGTCATTAGGGATTTGGAGGGGGGGGATTTTGTATTCGTATAACAAAAATGTTTGGTGAGCAGCTGCATACAACATGGTATCTGCTCAGCAGAAATCTCTAAACTTACATTTGCTGCCTCTCCACATTATTTCCGAAACAGGTAGGGGGTTCATTGATCACCCCCTTCTCTGAGTCATATTAAGAGGTAATGTTTAACATGATAAACTTGAGCAAACAATGCTTATGTTAATTTACTCCCAGTAGAGGCTGCAGACCCTAACCTTCCTGCTTGGCATGCGGAAATGCCGTTTTAGCACACTGCTGCTCAAGACGTATTATCATAGCGAGGGCACAATGGTGTTTGTCTACTTCTGACACACTGCTCAAAGTTACCAGTAATGGGGCTATGCAGTCTGGAAATTGCTGCAGTATTTTCAATGACAGGGATAATTTGTAATTTGGCCGTGTGAATTAGTAATCATTTCAATTTGACAACTGTTAGTCAGCTTGTTACACTGACAATTTGCAGGATCCCAGTCAGACTAGTCAAAAACAGTGTAACATGAAGCTAAAAGTGGGGGTAACCATAAGAATTATATCCTTCTTTCCTACAATCAACATTTTGTGTGAGAGCCACCCCACTCTCAGATAACCTGCTTTAAGCACATGTCCCTTTGCTTTGTTCAACCAGACAACCATGCAAAATCTACTACAGAACCCTCTTTCCGCCACACTGATTGAGAGCACTGTCATTTGCTCACAGTACAGCAATAATGGGTGGTCACAAATCAGAGTACTCAGATAGAATGGCCCTAGGTACGTGCAAAGCTATTGGTCCTACAATGCAGTGACATGCTGTAAAAGTTAAACAATGACATTGCACTTAACTATTGCACAGATTGGTAGCACAGATAGGTTTCAGCATATCCAAAGCAGCCCCTGCCACGTACAGGCAGCCTGAACCAATGCTTCCTCATGCTTTAGACACATTTCAGTGTTTGTAAAAGCCATATGCAGTGCCTAATTTGAGCTGGTGGTTCCTGGTGCTCGATACCGGCACTCAAATGTCAACACTGGTGCTTGAGACAGTCTTCCACCAAGGTGGCGCTGTCTGGCTAATTTATAGATGACCACAACAACAGTTAATTATTATTCAATATACATTAAAAGTAACATAACATAAGCCATTCTAATAGCTTTGAAGTAGCCCGAATTGTCACACCTGTAGGAGTGTGATGGTTAGGAGTTGTATGGTTACTGTCATTGACAATAATGGGAGGGGTGATGTGTTGTGCATGATGCAGTGGCTTCCTGACGAGAGTCTTGGCACTTATTTTTTTTACAAATTGAGCACTGGCCATGTGTGTATTTAGCTTGAATGAAGTTGTAGTAGAATATTTTCTCTCCTATTCCCAAGCAGAAACAGAAAGCAAGAGAACATTTGGTTTTAAGGTTGGGTGTTGCCATTTCCAGACCTTGGGCCAGATGTGCTATAGTTTGGGTAGCAAAAAGTGGTCGCAATTTGCAAACACTCTTTTTGTGATCAGAAACGTATAAGTTGTTTCACAAAATAAGGACTTGCCCTTTACCATTTTTGTTTCTATGGACTAGCTGTGTAAGTATAAAGATGACAGAGTGAAGTCGTGCATCACATAGCTTCCCCCCTTCCCACCTACTCCCCTAAATTATTTTAAAAACATAAAAATCATTAACATTGTGTCCTGCCATCGACCCCACCACCTCTGTTAGTGCTTCCTTGCAAATGCACAAAATATACCTTTCATCCTGCCATCCTCCCACTCCACCCTTGAAGCACCCTGTCCTACCACGTGCTACTGATTAAAAATAGCTCAGTAACTTGCCAACTCCACCATTTAACTCCCACCCTTCATCGCTAAAATTAAACTCCAATACCTGGCATCCTGCCACCCTCTCCCACCACTCACCACCTGTTCTATTTAGAGTTAGGTGGACGGTCACGCTTTTGTTGGCAGTGCCCACGCTGGCTCTTTTAGCAGCGCACTACACCAACAGCCCTGTGGAGATGGAGCCATCAGTGTAAGTTTCTCAGATTATCGGCCGTTCTCACATATCTGCAACTCACACAGTGCTACTGTGTGACACACGATATTGGTTTCCATCACACTGTCTCCTTTGAGGAGCTGATATGACATGGTGGCAGGGAAGACGAGCTGAAAACCACTGTGAATAGCGGTTTTACAGGTCATTTTCCTAGGCTTTGAATTGCTAACCTCCTTTAAGGGATGTGAAAGCACCCCAGGACATCGGCACCAGCCTCAGCAAGTTTTTTTGGGGGGAGGGGGCCTGGGGCCGGGGTGGGGTTCCAATGTGTCTCGTAAGTACTTCTCGGCATGAGTCCCCACCCCTTCAAGGCCCCGCCCCCTCCTTACATGGTGAGATTGTTCTTCAAGTTGGCAGGTATATTCTCAGATTATCCAATTTATTTAAGGCAGGCTTTCTGATGTACTTTTCTTCTGTTCTGAACCACCAGTAAAAACCTGGTGGTCACAAACTACATGACTCCCACATTCTGGGAGAAAGCGCCGAGGATATCAAGGTCATTAGGGATTTGGAGGGGGGGGATTTTGTATTCGTATAACAAAAATGTTTGGTGAGCAGCTGCATACAACATGGTATCTGCTCAGCAGAAATCTCTAAACTTACATTTGCTGCCTCTCCACATTATTTCCGAAACAGGTAGGGGGTTCATTGATCACCCCCTTCTCTGAGTCATATTAAGAGGTAATGTTTAACATGATAAACTTGAGCAAACAATGCTTATGTTAATTTACTCCCAGTAGAGGCTGCAGACCCTAACCTTCCTGCTTGGCATGCGGAAATGCCGTTTTAGCACACTGCTGCTCAAGACGTATTATCATAGCGAGGGCACAATGGTGTTTGTCTACTTCTGACACACTGCTCAAAGTTACCAGTAATGGGGCTATGCAGTCTGGAAATTGCTGCAGTATTTTCAATGACAGGGATAATTTGTAATTTGGCCGTGTGAATTAGTAATCATTTCAATTTGACAACTGTTAGTCAGCTTGTTACACTGACAATTTGCAGGATCCCAGTCAGACTAGTCAAAAACAGTGTAACATGAAGCTAAAAGTGGGGGTAACCATAAGAATTATATCCTTCTTTCCTACAATCAACATTTTGTGTGAGAGCCACCCCACTCTCAGATAACCTGCTTTAAGCACATGTCCCTTTGCTTTGTTCAACCAGACAACCATGCAAAATCTACTACAGAACCCTCTTTCCGCCACACTGATTGAGAGCACTGTCATTTGCTCACAGTACAGCAATAATGGGTGGTCACAAATCAGAGTACTCAGATAGAATGGCCCTAGGTACGTGCAAAGCTATTGGTCCTACAATGCAGTGACATGCTGTAAAAGTTAAACAATGACATTGCACTTAACTATTGCACAGATTGGTAGCACAGATAGGTTTCAGCATATCCAAAGCAGCCCCTGCCACGTACAGGCAGCCTGAACCAATGCTTCCTCATGCTTTAGACACATTTCAGTGTTTGTAAAAGCCATATGCAGTGCCTAATTTGAGCTGGTGGTTCCTGGTGCTCGATACCGGCACTCAAATGTCAACACTGGTGCTTGAGACAGTCTTCCACCAAGGTGGCGCTGTCTGGCTAATTTATAGATGACCACAACAACAGTTAATTATTATTCAATATACATTAAAAGTAACATAACATAAGCCATTCTAATAGCTTTGAAGTAGCCCGAATTGTCACACCTGTAGGAGTGTGATGGTTAGGAGTTGTATGGTTACTGTCATTGACAATAATGGGAGGGGTGATGTGTTGTGCATGATGCAGTGGCTTCCTGACGAGAGTCTTGGCACTTATTTTTTTTACAAATTGAGCACTGGCCATGTGTGTATTTAGCTTGAATGAAGTTGTAGTAGAATATTTTCTCTCCTATTCCCAAGCAGAAACAGAAAGCAAGAGAACATTTGGTTTTAAGGTTGGGTGTTGCCATTTCCAGACCTTGGGCCAGATGTGCTATAGTTTGGGTAGCAAAAAGTGGTCGCAATTTGCAAACACTCTTTTTGTGATCAGAAACGTATAAGTTGTTTCACAAAATAAGGACTTGCCCTTTACCATTTTTGTTTCTATGGACTAGCTGTGTAAGTATAAAGATGACAGAGTGAAGTCGTGCATCACATAGCTTCCCCCCTTCCCACCTACTCCCCTAAATTATTTTAAAAACATAAAAATCATTAACATTGTGTCCTGCCATCGACCCCACCACCTCTGTTAGTGCTTCCTTGCAAATGCACAAAATATACCTTTCATCCTGCCATCCTCCCACTCCACCCTTGAAGCACCCTGTCCTACCACGTGCTACTGATTAAAAATAGCTCAGTAACTTGCCAACTCCACCATTTAACTCCCACCCTTCATCGCTAAAATTAAACTCCAATACCTGGCATCCTGCCACCCTCTCCCACCACTCACCACCTGTTCTATTTAGAGTTAGGTGGACGGTCACGCTTTTGTTGGCAGTGCCCACGCTGGCTCTTTTAGCAGCGCACTACACCAACAGCCCTGTGGAGATGGAGCCATCAGTGTAAGTTTCTCAGATTATCGGCCGTTCTCACATATCTGCAACTCACACAGTGCTACTGTGTGACACACGATATTGGTTTCCATCACACTGTCTCCTTTGAGGAGCTGATATGACATGGTGGCAGGGAAGACGAGCTGAAAACCACTGTGAATAGCGGTTTTACAGGTCATTTTCCTAGGCTTTGAATTGCTAACCTCCTTTAAGGGATGTGAAAGCACCCCAGGACATCGGCACCAGCCTCAGCAAGTTTTTTTGGGGGGAGGGGGCCTGGGGCCGGGGTGGGGTTCCAATGTGTCTCGTAAGTACTTCTCGGCATGAGTCCCCACCCCTTCAAGGCCCCGCCCCCTCCTTACATGGTGAGATTGTTCTTCAAGTTGGCAGGTATATTCTCAGATTATCCAATTTATTTAAGGCAGGCTTTCTGATGTACTTTTCTTCTGTTCTGAACCACCAGTAAAAACCTGGTGGTCCCAAACTACATGACTCCCACATTCTGGGAGAAAGCGCCGAGGATATCAAGGTCATTAGGGATTTGGAGGGGGGGGATTTTGTATTCGTATAACAAAAATGTTTGGTGAGCAGCTGCATACAACATGGTATCTGCTCAGCAGAAATCTCTAAACTCACATTTGCTGCCTCTCCACATTATTTCCGAAACAGGTAGGGGGTCATTGATCACCCCCTTCTCTGAGTCATATTAAGAGGTAATGTTTAACATGATAAACTTGAGCAAACAATGCTTATGTTAATTTACTCCCAGTAGAGGCTGCAGACCCTAACCTTCCTGCTTGGCATGCGGAAATGCCGTTTTAGCACACTGCTGCTCAAGACGTATTATCATAGCGAGGGCACAATGGTGTTTGTCTACTTATGACACACTGCTCAAAGTTACCAGTAATGGGGCTATGCAGTCTGGAAATTGCTGCAGTATTTTCAATGACAGGGATAATTTGTAATTTGGCCGTGTGAATTAGTAATCATTTCGATTTGACAACTGTTAGTCAGCTTGTTACTCTGACAATTTGTAACTCACAGTGTGAAGGACAGTGCTTAACCATGAATATGAACCGGTTAGCTCGAGGTGGAAAGAAATGTGTTTCTTTGCACACTGCAATATGTCAAGGTTCTGCAGACTGTAAATGTCTGCACGTGCCCTGTTATGAGGGCAGTGCTGAAGGATGACATGATATTTCAAGACAAAAGCTTGAAATGGCGTGCCCTTTTGGCTTTGCTAATGCCAATTCGCTGCCACTCCGAGGTTTTATTTATTCAGTCAGCATGACAGACAGCTTACCCAACATGCATTGCGTTATCACTGAATGCGAAATAAACAATGGTTCTTGGGTGTCTCAAATTCTTCACTTCGCCTCAGGAAAACAAAAATATATGCATTGTGACACTGCGGAAGCTGGAAAGAGTATTTTATCAGGCGTGAACTGTGATTATCAATGCTCTGCTTTTTTAATTTTATTTCTAGCTATAAATATTTATCAGGCTTGAACTATGATTAACAAAGTTCTGCTTTTTATTTTTATGTAGACATATTTTATTAGACATGAGCTATGATTTTTAACCATCATTTTTTATTTTATTTCTTGGTGTAAGTATTTTATCAGGTATAAACTGTGATTATAAATGCTACGCTTTTTTATTTTATTTCTAGTTATGAGTATTTTTCAGACATGAACTGTGATTATTGATGCTCGGCTTTTTTATTTCTAGATATAAGTGTTTTATCAGGCTTGAACTGTTTTTATTCAGGCTCCGCTTTTTTGTCTAGGTGTACGTATTTTATTTCACATGAGCTATGATTTTTATTGCTCTGCTTTTTTATTTCATTTCTAGGTATACGTATTTTATCAGGCATGAACTGTGATTATTAATGCTCTGCTTTTTAATTCTAGGTATACGCTCTATTTGACCATTACTACATTCTTCTTTCCACTGCCTCTGATACTGGCCTGCTACATATTAATTTTGTGTTACACATGGGAAATGTACAGGCAGAATAAAAGAGCAGGACGGTCAGTATTATTTTTGCTCAATTTTGTCAGATACTGTTTAAATGTAATTTTTTAACAATGTCTTTGAACTGAATTTCAATTCCACAGACATTTGAGATGGTTTTAGACTTTTCCAAGTGGGAGGGATCAGCAGTCCAGGGAGAGTGAACCCCAAAAGAATGCAAAAACACAGGGGTGGGATAATTGTAGCAAAGCATCTTAGCCGCTATCATAGGGTGCTACCAGCTCCCTTCACTCATTTGATTGGCTGAAGCTTCACTTTACCTCTGACTCATTGCAAAATCCTTCCATGAATGATCCTTGCAATATCTAAAAACGTTATGGCTTCTAATTGAATTTCTTGTATATGCTTCTGTTGGCAACACAATTATGAGTAGTGGTGGTCTCGATCTTACACATTTGGAAGATTATGTCATTGTGGCCTGCAACTGTCAGATCAAATCAGCTACCTTTTTATAGAATTTGCTGCTCATCCAAGGTTTGTGCTAATGTTTCTTTTCCCTGACGTGTACTTTTTTAATGACATTCATTAGGAAATACGAGTGTAACTGTGAATTCATCTTTGGCCACAGTTGACTGTGCCTACAATTAATTCAACATTTCTTCAATTAGGGGTCCTCTTTTTCCACTTTGTCTAGAGGCCCAAACCTCCTTTAGGAATGTTCATCTGGGCACTCATATGAAGGGGTCACAAAGCACTCGAAGGGAGAATGCTGAGTGTTCCTGACATTCAATGTTCAGAAAATAACTTCTGCAGCAGAACGTAGATCATTGCCTATCTGGGTAGACATGGATGAACAGGCAACAGTTAACTGAAAGGAGGTGTGTACGCCATGTCTATGAACAGTTCAGCACAATTATATCACGGCATTAAAGATTGCCCGGCAGAGGATTTGTGTTACATGATCATTTTAATTATATTTAAAAAATACAAGTATATTTATAGTGTGGGCAGTAAATACAACCCAAACTAAAATGCACAGAAAATGATGTACAAGGCATTAATTAACCCCTTCGCTGCTAGGCCATTCCCCCTCCCTGTGCTTTTTGTTGGCTATTTGGGGTAGTTCTTGCTTAGGCCCCTGTAAGTTTTTGACCACAAAAGGTAGCCACGCCAAATTTGCGTCCTTTTCTTCCAACATCACGGGGATTCTAAAGGTACCCAGGGTTTGTGGATTCCCCTGGAGGGGGCCCAGAAATTAGCCAAAATACAGCTCCATTTTGTTTTTGGGGGAAAAAAGTGCTGCAAATAAAAGCGTTTGTTTTTTTCCCAGCAAATGGTATCAACAAAGGGTTTCTGGTGCTGAAATCACCATTTTCCCAGCTTACAAGGACTGACAGACGTTTGTCAGAAAACCAACATTTTTTAAACAGTTTTTGGCATTTTACTGGGGCATTGCCTATTTTTGCTATTTTTTGTGCTTTCAACCTTGTTCCTGTTAATGGTAGAAATGGGTATGAAAGCAATAATGGATCATGGAAAGCTATACATTTTAGAAAAGTAGACACAATTCTGAATTCAGCAAGGGGTCATTGTGTAGATCCTTCAAGGTTTCTTTATAGAAACTAACAGTTGAAAATAGGAAAAATCAAAAATTAATTGAAATAAACCCAGCCATTTGTGCCAATGTTTTCACGTGTAACTTCTTCTAATTATGACAGATGTTTGAAAGCAATATACGGTTATATCCACTGGACCTTTTTGGTTGTGGGGATATATAGGATTTTTAGGTTAACCAAGAACCCGACGAACCCAGAGCCAATAACTGAGCAGAGTCTTGCAATGTTTTTTTATTATGTACAGGGTGTATAGCAATTCATTTGGGAACATATATACAGTGAAAAATCAGGATGAAAGACACCTATGTATTTCTGAAACTGGGACAAAATATAGAGTTTAGAAACAGTAGGTATGTGCACATTTCTGAAATTGTAAGTACCCATACTAGCATGAGAATTATAGGACATTTTTCAAAGTGACTTTTTTTTACACATTGTCTTTCATTTGAAAGGCAGAAATGCATCAAAAGTCAATAGGTAATAATAGTTTCTCTACAATTTTGTGTTACCCTAAGTCTCCTAATAAAAATTATACCTTACTTGTGTGGGTAGGCCTATTGCCCGCAGCAGGAAACGGCCCAAAACGCAACTTGGACACACTTCATTTTTACAGTGAAAACTGACCCTTTTTTTGCAAAGTGCCTAGCTGTAGATTTTGAAATCTAGCTCTGCCGGCACCTAGGGAAACCTAGCAAACCTATGCATTTTTTAAAGCTAGACACCCAGGGAAATCCAGGATGGGGTGACTTGTCAGGCTTTCATCAGGGTCCATTACTCAGAATCCCTTGCAAATCTCAAACTTTGTATACAAAAAACAAATTTTCCTCACATTTCTGTGGTGGAAAGTTCTGGAATCCAAGTGGATGCACGAAATTCCACTGGCCCGGCGTTCCCCAAAGTCTTTTGAGAAAAATGGTACCTCACTTGTGTGGGTAGGCCTAGTGCCGCTGACAGGAAACAGCCCAAAACGCAACGTGGACACACCACATTTTGACAGTGAAAACCGACCCTTTTTTTGCAAAGTTCAGAAAACAAATTAAAACGTGGCTTTTTAACCAATAGGCCTCCTGCCAGCTTCTGCGTACTTCCAGCTAACAGCGCAGAGCGGCCTACGGATATTTGTGCATTTTACAAGTTGGTAAAATTAATAAATTTAGCTGAAAACCTCAAAATTAGCTGAAAAAACCAAAAGTCTCCACATATTTTTGTGTGGAATCACCGTGCCGACACAAATGTCCTCCCCCACAGCGTTCCCTTCAGTCTCCTGAGTAAAATGATACCTCACTAGTGTGGGTGGGGGAAGGGCCTGTGACTGGGAAGAGCCTAAAACATAGGGATTAAGGGTATAGCACCGAGAATTCTATGCGCCATATTTTTTTTTAAATACGTTTTTAGCCAATACTGCAATGAACACCCACACAAGTGAGGTATCACTTTACTCGGGAGACTGAGGGGAACTCTGTGGTGTAGGACATTTGTGCGGCAGGGTGATTCCACACAAAAATATGTGGAAAATTTGTTTTTTTCAGCTAATTTTGAGATTTGCAGTGGACTCGGGGTAGGAAAACATTTGCGGATCCACGCAATTAATACCTCGCTGGACTACCCTGGGTGCCTGGTTTTCCGAAATATGTGGGTTTGGTAGTTTGCCTAGAAGGCCACCGAGCCCGGGGTCAAAAACCCAGGTGACCCCCCTTGCAAAACCAAGTTGTTTTGTGATAGGTAATTTTGATGTTGCCTCAATACGTTTTGGGCCCTTGCCTGTCGCGGGTACTTGACCCACCCACGTGAGTGAGGTACCATTTTTATCGTGAGATCGGGGGTAATGCTTGGTGGTAGGAGAATTGTGGTTTTTCTGACACCAGAATATTATGACACAGTAATGCAAGGAAAATGCGTGATTATAGTCACATTTTGAGGTTTGCATGGCATTGTGAGTACAAAAACTTGTTGGGATCCATGAGAGGCACACCACCCCGCACCCCCCCTTTACAGAAATATCTAAAGTTGGTAAATTTTCCCAAGAGAAAGACTACACCTTAGCACAGAAATACAGAAGAGACAAATATGACTTACAATCCATCTGTTCCTCAAGTACACACACATACTATTTGGATTTGGCACGAGGGTGAGTGAAAGGTTTAAAATGTATATTTTATTAACAAGAGATTTCACAAAAAGGAAATGCACTGTTAATAATTAAAAGGTTAAAAACATGAACCAATGATTCACAGCTCGTGAGCTGTAAAGCCACAACAAGGCACCAACCACTTTACTGGATATTCACCCACCTTTCATACTTGACACACACTTTCACACCACCAGCTGTGGCCCCAGCACATTACAATACTCACATCCACAGACAATGTGGAGACAATGTACACCCTGGCAGAGAGAGACAGCAAAGACAAATATTACTTCAAAATGAACAATTCTTTAAGTACTCACACATACTGGTTGGATTTGGCACGAGGGTGAGTGAAGGTTCAGAGCGTAAAATTCTATTAACAAGAGATTTAACAAAAAGGAAATGCACTGTTAATATTTAAAAGGTTAAAAACCTGAACCAATGACTCACAGCTTGTGAGCTGTAAAGCAACGGTAAGGCACCAACCTCTTTACAGGCCATTCACACACCTTTCATACGTGACACACAAGACCAATCACACCGCCAGCCACGGGCCTAGCACATTACAACATTCACATCAACAGACAGCGCCATTCAAGGGCCAATCACTTTCATATGCCCACATGACTGACACAGCAATCACACCGGCTGGCGGTTGACAGTGTCTGCAGTGGCGTTTGACTAGCAGAGTGTGTAATGACCAGCAGCAAGTCACTACTCACACACTGCCAGCCAAAAGCCAGCCCACCCACACTGCCAGGCAAGTTCCAGCCCATGCACACTGCCAGCCAAGCACCAGCCCACGCATACCGCCAGCCAAGCACCAGCCCACCCACACCACCAGCTCATGTATACCACCAGCCAAGCGCCAGCCCACGCACACTGCCAGCCAAGTGCCAGCCCACACACACTGCCAACCAAGCACCAGCCAATGCATACCACCAGCCAAGTGCCAGCCCACATACACTGCCAGCCAAGCACCAGCCCACACACACCACCAGTCAAGCACCAGTCCACACACACCACCGGCCAAGTGCTAGTCCAAGCACACCGTCAGTCAAGCGCCAGTCTACGGACACCGTCATCAACATTTTTTTAACAAGAAAGAAAACACAAACCAATTGCAACTAGATACAAAACTATAACTACAGAAACAACAGCAGTAACTAAAGACATCATTCTAATACCAACCGTGAAACTGAACAACAACTATATAAAAACATACAGACCAGGCAGTACACTATCAGACTCACGGTTGCTCCCAAAAACTCTTTTGAGGGTGATACAATCTGAAACATGTGGGAACACACAGCCTAGGATTAGAAGGACAATCAGCACAGTGCATACGACTCTCCTTCCGCATACTTCTTCGCAAACAGACTCTACATCTCTTATAGGGATTGTTTTCTTGGGGCGTGGGAGGAATTAAATCAGGAAAGTGGCAATCCTTCAATCTAGCCACATTCTCCACCACTCTAACTCTCGGAACACTTGCCTGTTCCACTACAACAAGGCTGCCTATCACAGACTCCTGAAACTGAACAAAAGTCATCTTTGACGCAGGAGAACACTCCTTGAACACATCAAAAGCATTAAAAGTTGCTAAATTCAAGAGATGGATGGCCAACGTCTTATACCAAACGTAAGCTTTACGAACAGCAGTGTAAGGTTCCAAACTCTGATCTACTCTATCGACACCACCCATGTGCTTATTGTAGTCTAAAATGCACACAGGTTTGCGCACTTCAGCACCCTGACCCCAAACAGTCACAGGTGAAGTACTCTCATCATGGATGGTAGTCAGCTTGTACACACCCCTCCTGTCCACAAATTTCACAGCTAGCAGTTCCTCACTATGCAAGGCACTGCACTGCCCCCTCTGAAGCTTTTTCCAAACAAGCTCTTTTGGGTAACCTTTACGGTTAGGGAGGATTGTGCCACAAGCAAAAATGTCCACTTTGAACAATTCCTTAAAAAATTGCACAGCAGTGTAGAAGTCACCAAGGTACAAATGGTGACCTCTGCTAAACAGTCCTCTAGCAAGTTCCCACACAATTTTCTCTGAGACTCCAAAAGTGGATGGACAACCAGGGGGGTCAATAGTGGAATCCCTGCCAGTGTACACCCAGAAATTATAGACGTATCCTGTCCTACTCTCAGACAACATATACATCTTAATTCATCACGTGCCCTCTTGCTAGGAATGTACTGCCTGAACACCAAACGGCCCTTGAACAGGACCAAAGACTCATCAACAACTATTTCTTTCCCTGGAGTATAGATCTCTGAATTGATCTACAAAGTGATTAAGAACAGGCCAAAATTTAAAAAGACGTTTACAGTCAGGGTGATCTCGTGGCAACGCCAAAGCATTATCAACAAAATGCAGCATCCCAAGCAAAAGTAAATACCGATCACGACTCAAAATTTCAGGAAATATGTCCGTTGTCATCAAGGGACTGGTAGACCAATATGAAGCCAGGGATGCTTGTTTCCGGTCCAGGGAAGACATGGGTTGGCAGTTCGGGCTGGACTGTTCCCATGAGGCACAGGGTCAGACTGATTTGCATATGGCCATGTCTGAACTGGGGTGGCAGAGTGGGCTAAAGAACGGTGATGGATTAAACCCAGATCAGTTGACTGGGGGTGAGTGCTTGCAATGTTCAACACTCCATCCATCATTTCCTTTGGTTTTTGCTTTGTTCGCCATAAGTTGGCAGGGTATGCTCAGACTTGAGTCCCTTGCTAACTTTGCCACTGGATTCAGGCAAGCCTGGCTGAAGACGGCTGAAATGCCAGAAACCGGTCCTAGGAAGCTTGTTTCCGGTCCAGGGAAGACATGGCTTGGCAGTTCGGGCTGGACTGTTCCCATGAGGCACAGGGTCAGACTGATTTGCATGTGGCCATGTCTGAACTGGGGTGGCAGAGTAGGCTAAAATACGGTGATGGATTTAACCCAGATCAGTTGACTGGGGGTGAGTGCTTGCAATGTTCAACACGCCGTCCATCATTTCCTTTGGTTTTTCCTAATCAAGCCCATCAAAGAAGTCGAACCCAAAAACTTCTTCATCTCATCAAGATTTTTGGGAGTCCACCGGGTAGCTGTAGAGGGGGCCTAAGTCTGGAACTGTTGTCTCTCAAAAACTGTTCAGCATACAAACTAGTCTGCTCAACAATCTCAGCCAAAAATACATCATTCATGAACAACAGAAAAAACTGTATAGGATGTTTTTTTTCACAATCCACTCTACACCCTGCATCACCAATAAAGGCAGGCAACACCGGCTGCACCATGTTTGGATCAACCCAGAGTCCAGCACTTCAAGTAGGAAGCCTTGCAGCTTCTGCACCATCGGCACGTCAGTGTCTTCCTCTAAAACAAGCACTTCATCCACACTGAGAGTAGCTTCATCCACACTGAGAGTAGCTTCATCATCAGATGATTCCTCGTGGACAGAAAACTCACTGCCAGAATCTTGCACTCCCTCCTCTCCCTCAGACGCACTGTCATTCTCATAATCCTGTTCAGAGGAAGATTCAAAAAGCATACCAAACATCTGCTGAGCAGTAATTCTACGGCTAGCCTTAATCCTTACTAATAAAGGTAATTTGTCAAATAAGTCAACGACAACAAATACTTTGTAAAATAAGTAATAAACAAAATGTGCCTTTATCACAAAGACCTATATACTCCAACACTATACCACTCACTTACCAGATGCAGCTAGACTCACCACCACCTACTCTGCACAGACACAGTAAGGACCAACAATATCCCACTAAAAAAGAAAAAGAAAAGAAAATTACACATAAGACAACGCAAAACACATCGCAAAGAATTTAATGCTCAAAACACTAACTATATATGCTGCTATTATGACAACACTTACAAAAAATTCATTCATGCATGACATTAATACTCATTTGGAGTAAACACAACAGAAATGTTTTTCTTACCAAAAAAATACAACTACGCAAAACTGTAGATCAACCACTGCCGAAACCGCAAATAAGAATCAAAAGCTTTGCACTAGAATAAAAAGGAGAAATAAAACATTACAATCACATATGCAAATAATGCACTAGTCCACACACTATCCACCAGCCAAGCAGAGACAGGATAAGGCCGATCTGCCCCCACAGGGAGCAGAAACAGCCATAAAATTCACCCTCAGAAAGGGGGAGTGACCCTTGCCCAAGGGGTCACTCCCCAACACCAACATTTAAAAAGCCCTGGTGTTGAAGAACCAAGACCTTAGGGGCCTGACGGCGCAGGGTACGCCTTAATCTCCTGAGTTCACCTGCTTTGTAGAACAGAGACACGGGACACTCCGTTAGGTGTAAAAGATAAGGTTTATTAGCTGCAGCTAAGTACAGTTGTCCCAGAAGTACACTCGGTATGTTCTCAGGAGACTGCCACTTTACTTTGTGGCGCACAATCTTTTATAACATACACATTCACAAAGAACACTCCCAATGCATACAGGGTCAACCAATGAGAAGAATGTGAAAACAAGATATTAAGTAACTCAAATAAGCCCCTCTCCCAACTGTGTTTGTCACCCTTCCCCACAAGTTAATCAGTGGTAGTGTTTATAAGTCGACTTGCAGGTGGCAGGACACATTTGTATGGCCTAGCGGACAGTTGTGAAATGAGAGAATACGAGTAAGGAATAGCGAAGGCCAGAGGATAAGATAAAGTCAGGAAAGAATGGTGCGAACCAACAGATAGTTGAAACAGGGATCAGTCAGACCAGACGAGGATTAGTGGAGTCGGCCGGACCCTGACACCAGCTATAAACAGAGGCAGGAGGTTATTTGACACGTTGCAGTAGGATGAGGAAAAACAACTCTTCGTTCACCGTGCCGCCTGAGTGAGGGCAACACAAAATGGCAGAAAGACACAAAATGGTGGCTAAATACGAACGAGATCGGAAACTGAATTACCTCAGTGTCTAGTGGCTTCTGCCCCCCTAGGCGACAGATGGGCCAGAAAACATATGGCTGATCTACCCCCAAAGGGGCAGAAACGACCACAAGCATCAACCCATAAAGGGGAGTGACTCTTGCCCAAGGGGCTGCTCCCAACAACACTAAAACAATCCCTGGTGGCCTAGTGGGCATGCAATAAAATGAATTGGTTATTTGGGCCGATCTGTCATCTCAGGGGGGCAGAAACGGCCCAAATAAATGCTCCCCAAAGGGGAGCGACCCTTGTCTAAGGGGCCACTCCCCAAAAACATATTGCTCCCCGAAGGGGAGCGACCCTTGCCCAAGGGGCCGTTCCCCAACAACACTAAAACAATCCCTGGTGTCTAATGGCTTCTGCTGAGGGCAGATGGTTATAGAACAACAGGGCCAATCTGCCCTCAAGGGGACATAAACAGCCCAAATAAATGCTCCCCAAAGGGGAGCGGCTATTGCCTAAGGGACCGCTCCCCAAAAACATATTACTCCCCAGAGGGGAGTGACCCTTGCCCAAGGGGCCACTTCTCAACAACACTAAAACAATCACTGGTTTCTAATGGCTTCTGCCCCCGGGGCAGATGGGCCTAGAATAACAAGGCCGATCTGCCCTTAATGGGGGCAGAAACGACCAAAAATAAATGATTCCCAAAGGGGAGCAGCCCTTGACTAAGGGGCCGCTCCCCAAAAACATATTTAAAAAGAAAAATCCCTTGTGGTCTAGTGGGCACACAGTTACTTTTTTTAATACAGACCCATCCAAAAAAATTGCTCCCCCAAGGGGAGCGACCCTTGCCCAAGAGGCCACTCCCCGACACAAAGGCCATATAAAAAAATAAAACACCCGAGCATTCCTGCTGCACGATCGTGCCCCATGCGCAATGGTGCAGCAGGAATGCTTAAAAAGACATTGGAGGAAAAGAAAACCCTTTCCTTTCCTCCGATGCCTTTTTAAACCATTCCCCCACCCTCCCCGAGTAGAAATTCACCTGCTATCCTCCGGACGCACTGGAAGCAAATGGCTTCCTGCGTGTCCGGTATCCTCTAATGACATCAGCGCACCTTGCGCGCCAACCTCATTAGATGACATGGTGGAGGGTGCGGGGGGAGCGGAAGGGCTTTCCCTGCTGTCCCAGGTGGGGGCAGCTTGAAGGGCCGCCCACGGGGGGAGCGCCAGCACTTCCTCCATGGGTGGGTGCTAGGACGACTGGAAGCCGTCCGACGCACATGCCCACCATGGCGTCGGACGGCTCCCTGCCATCTGACACATGCAAAGGGTTAAAGCAGGCAGTAATCACAAAGAACAACAACGAAATAAGCACCCTGGGTTAGCGCTTTATACAATATTCACAAATCTCTAATATTCACAGTGCTTGGAATACACTTGGGCACACCTAAAACAAGAATACAGAGAATCTATGCAATGCAACATGGCCATGCAAATGTCCGCAAAGCTTTTTGGACACTGTACTTGAACAATGATCATGATCTTTCAGCGAAAACGTCCTATGTTTTATCTCTTTGATATTTGATGTGTTTACAAACTTAGATGTTCACAAACAACCTAAACAAAACAATTGAAAAGCGAATGCAAATAGCAGCTAGAGTATCAAACGTACCTACAAGGAAAGGTGACAGTTGCTTTGGCTAATGCTTGGTGACATTGCAGACACCAGGAACAACCCAAATCCCTGGAAACATGGTCTTTAACCCCAAAAGCACAAGGGGCTCTGAAGAGAGCATGAGGGATCTCTGGAACTAGTAGACTAGAAGGGCAAATGACTGTTTCACCACCACGTTTGCGAAGGCCAAGTACTTGATGGATGACATTGATAAACAACAATAATTGGTGCAGGACAGGCTGTGCTCAGAATAGCCTCGGCTATATTACCTGCACTTTGCAGCAGACAATCTCTTGGTCATATAGCCTTCATCACTGTTGTGGCGTTTGAATGGTGTTCATAAACCCTGGCAGTTATCGAATTTAACTCTTCAGCATTACAGGATGCACAGGCTGGAAGCTCCTGCTCATGGAATGATTGGCAGACAGAGTATTCCAGACCAGCAGACCTTCAGGAGGAACTTCCAGCTTAGTTCTAGCTTGGGGGATGATGGTAGTACACAGGCTAAAACTCAGAGTGCACGACAGCAACAACTTCTACAGATGTCAAGATCCAAAAGATGATTAGAGAGCAACAGGGCAGTTTAATCATATATTTTCAAAGCCAGGCAGTTCAAGGTCCTTGCAATTTAAATGTAAAACGAATCAGGTTGGGTCAGTCTTTTACTCCTTAGAGAAGAATATGGAAAGGACAATTCCCAACATGGTATCAAATGCCTCTGTCTTCGGACAGGGCGGGGGTAGCTGTCAGTGGTGGAGGCAGTGCAGTGACACTGCACCCGAGGGGAGGAGGGTCCATTCTGCCCAATACCGGGTTCAATTATTAGTCCTTGAATTCCAATGTTCATGTGGGAATTACTTGGTGGGGCTGGGCTTAGGAAAGATGGCTGAAGGGTGGATAGACAGTCAAGAGACAGCCAGCAGCCAGCATGCTTTCGGAAGATGTAATAGCTGGCAAGGCCTATTCCTTGTCATTTGTTCAGCAGTTTAATAATTAGATAATTGCAGCATCAGTTACTGGTTGAAGGGGGTGAAACCCCACTCAAGCATCAACCACAATCCTTTGTCAGAGTGAAGTAACAAGCAAACCCGAAATTAACCTGTGCTCAATCCACTGGTAGCTTGCCATGGAGCAGTCAGGCTTAACTTAGAGGCAATGTGTAAAGTATTTGTGCAACACCTCAAACAGTAATAACATGAAACCACCACACAAGAAGGATTTCATGCCACATTTGAAAAATAGAGTACATTTTAATAAATAAAACAAGGCCAAATCGATAAAAATCCAATCAGTAGAACCATATAGATGCAATTTTGAATATTTCATTGAATATAGTGCCAACAAGCACAAAGCACCAACTGTGGATATCTGGTCGGCTAGACCAGGACAAAGTTCCAAATTCAGGCTGACTGTGATGGACCACGCGCCGGCTACAGGAACCCAGTTAGGCCTGATGACTAAGAGTACCTTAAATCCTAGTTGTGAGGAGTTGCGGAGTCCTGTTTCAAGAATGAGCCGCACAGCGAGGTGATGTGGGGTCCATGTCCGAGATGCGTTGAGCAGAGTTCGTTCTGAGAACTTGTCAGGGTGTGATGTGAGGTTCTACATTGCCATTGTGGAGGCCATTGATAAGGGGACTTGCAATGTTAAGTCCTGCGTTGAGAGTGCATCACGCACCGTCTTGTCCGAAAGATGCTGCGGTGCTTGCAATGCAGAGTTCTGCATTTTTGGGAGGTGGTTTATTAGTAGGTGTAGGTGGGGACATGCAGTTGGTAATAACACCACAATCACAAATAAGGTCCAGTCAAATCTCAATAAATTAATCCGTGCTCAACCCTTGGTAGCTTGGCTGACGAGCAGTCAGGCTTAACTTTAGACAGGTGTGTAAAGCATTTAATATCACCAAAACAGTAAATAATTAAGACACAACACACAATAATAATCCAACACCATTATACACAAATAGAGAGTATTTTCAATCTATAAAATAGCACCAACATGACAAAAATCCAATGTCGTGAACAAGAGATATGAATTTTTAAAGATTGAATGCATAAATGTGCTTTCTAGCACCTAAACGTGAAAAGTGCCAACCGCGGTTATCTGGTCACCCTGGACCGAGACCAAGTCAGAGCTTCAGCCCAACAACGATGATGGAGCGCTGGTCGGATACATCGAGTTGTTGCGGACGGTCACGTTTTTACCTTCGCACTTAGTCACTTTTTTAAGCTTTTTCTCTTGACGTCGTGCGACAGGGTTCAGCAATCTGGACTTGTTGCAACAATGGTGGCCTGCAGCAGCACTATGTATCGCTGAGTTCTGGAGGTCCTTGTTTTTGATGTTGAAGAGCTCCAGAACTTTCAGCAGGGCAAACCTGGACGGTCAGGCCAAGTTGCGGTTTGACATCGTCAGCTTGACTCTCATCGTCGAGTTCGCTTATGGAGCTGTTTCCAAAAAGTTATCAAAAAGTTTCCAAACTCTCAGAACTTCTTATGAAAAGCCATGGGTCTTGAAGTGTCCACAGGACCAGCCAGGTGGCCAGAAGCTCTTATTTACCTCTTGAGGGTTTGGGACTACAAATCCTGTAAAGTCCATGTGAAGCTGGACAGCTGGGCTTGTCCTTGTTGGAGATGATGCATGGATTCAGGTGACTTCTTCCAGCATTTTCCTTCCTGCTGCTGATCAGGGAGTCCACTCCTTGATCTTTGAAGCCAGGCAAAGTCCTTTCTTTGTGAAGCTTTGAGAGTTTAGCAGGTGTAATCCTTATGAGTGCAGTCCAGTTTAGTGCAGCTCTCCCATATATTTTAAAGATTCTGGTCTGGCAAGGGTGGGGCACCCCCAACCAATGGAGTTCAGGTTGCCTCCCTCCGTTATGACCACTTCCTAGGAAGTTTTGCATATTTCTGTCCCATATTGTACATCTCCACAAAAATCAAAATTGAGAAAATCTCTCCTTGGAGCTTAGGTCTGGCTAACCCAACCCACAGATGTGGCTAACTTTTCCCTATGATCCTGATGGAGCAGGTAGTGCAACATTTTGTATACCTCCTCTATTTTTGCATGAAAATACTAATTAAATAATCTATTAATTATAATAATATTAAACGAGTATTGCATGTGTACTAATCAACATTATTAAAACTCAAACTACATATGGGATTTGCATTTTGCATGGCTAAATAACTCTTATAACTTAAATCTGTACGCATACTAACAATAGTATATGTGGTAATAGAATATTGCATGTTATATGTTGCTTTTGTAATGTTTGCATTCCTGATGGGATCGAAAAAAAGGAGAATATATTGGCTTTAAATGTCGCCATATGCTAGATAAATACAAGCACATAGAGGGATTAGCAAGGGGTTAACATTAGGATCACCAATTCCATGAATTAATTATTATTTTGTGTTTGTTTCGCTTAAGTTGGCGTTTGGGCCTAAATCAAAGATGGCCGCTGTCACCACACGACAAAGTGGCCACTGTTTCATGAGGCGTGGAGTGAGCTGTGCATGTGCAAGAAATCTCCTAAACCTCGCAGCGACCTCTGCACAGACTGTCGCTGGACAAGGATGGCAAATGGGATTTTCGCCAAGAAAGGGGAACAATCATCTTTACAGTAAACCGGAACAAGCCAATGCTTTGTTAACCAATGACCTCACCCCTCGAACTCTACTGAAAATCTTGGGATAGTGGTCGTACGATCTCAACCAGCCAATTACGACTGCTCTAAAGTTTAAATTTGTATCTTCTATGATTTGTTTTATTATAAAAGGCTAGTAGAATAGGGAGGGACCTACCTAAAGCAGCAGCAGCGGATGCCACGTTCGTTGTGACGCTTTCCCTGATGATCCAGATGCTGTCCGATTGTTTGATGACTCCGAACTTTTCCAAAATCTAGGGGCTATGATAGATGTTTGCACGGCTTCTGGTCCTTGGATAAAATTTGGGACTGTAGCGTACTGAGCAGAGGACTTTGAGCTTTGGCCTGCGACAAATTTTGGTTATGCAGAGCCAATGAATGAGAGGACTTCAAATAGCCAGATTAGGTAATTATGATGTTCTGCGATTTATTTAAATTGAGCTAAAACCCTAAAACTTTGATGAGACAAATGCAAATAATAATCATTATAACAATTTAGATAAATAGATATTGATTAACAAGACTTAATGAGTTTGTGGTTTTTCTTTAAGAAAGATAAGGATTCTGAATGATAAAATGTGTTTTAGCTGGTTCTAAATCACCATCAACCAATCCAACTAAATTGGTCCATTCGACCAAGTGGGAGGAGTGCCTTGATGTTTGAGATTAGGGATCTATAGGCGAAGGATATTAATGTATATTTTGTAAAAATAACTTTTCTCTCCCTATAGGTTATATAAGGAATTTCCCCCCACATGTCCAGCGCTTGAATTGCTCATCCCTCCTGTGTTTGCAGATTTGTGAGAGACGTGTGAGTGTTGGTGTTATGGGCCCCACCAATGACTGCGTGTGTGAATGAGCTAGTGTGACGTCGGGTCTGTGACGCAGGGAGTGTATCGGTAAATGTTATTCCCCATTCTTCCCGGTCTTGCGCTGGATCAGTTTTTCTGGTAGCAGTATGATGGTTATTATTGTTTTGGTTTGGTGATTATTGCTTGTAAATTGCTTATTGCTTATTGATTGTGGGAAAATATTGTTTTATGTATTAGCACTCTATGTTGAGTCGCGTCGAGTTCTATGTTGTTTGACGGCTTCTGGGATGTAGGAAGTCGGAAGTTTGTAACGGTTCCGTAGCAGAGCAGAGGTAAGCGCTGCTCTCGGGAAAGACGGAATTGTTGTTGCCCTGTAGGTACACGGGGAAAACGTGTGACGATTGGAGTTGCACGACGCATTGTCTGGGTTAGATTAGGTAACATCGTCGTGTGTTGCCATTAGGGACATTTTCTGTATGAGAGAAATGTATGGTAGCGAAGGTCACCTGTGAAATTTTGGTCTTAGGTACCAGGAGTCCAAAAGGCACTCTGATTACGCTTATCACTGCAAAGGTAATAGGTGTTCCCTGAACTTGTTAGAAGGATAAAGTAGAGGGAAGTGCTACTTTATTAACGAGTGTCATAATTCTGTAGTAGGACAGACTGTTCGCTGTTCTCGGGAAAGACAGAATTCTGGGTGCATGAACTACATTTTCCGTATGAAAGTGAGTGAATGAAATAGCATTCAGGTTAATTGTGAAACTCTGGTTTTATTTCTCAGGAGCAGAGCGTCTCCAACTAGGGGGCCGATTCCGATCCTGTAAAAACCGGGTACGAACCGTCGGTCGGAGCATTTTCTCCGTCCGACTCGTACCCGGTAAAAACACCATACAAACTTGCAAGTACGATTCGTACGGAAACACCATTTCCGTACGAGTCGGAAAAAACACCGACATACGATTGTGATCCGGGACACCGCGGACGTGACGTCCGGACGGAGTTAGGCATGTTTTCACGTCCCAGCAAGTATGATTCGTACCGACAGCAGTCCGGATGGCAATATTTCTACGGCACCCAAAAAGTGCCGGAAAAGCGAAGTACGCCGCGATGCGAGCGGAATAGGGGGCCCGGTACGCGCCGTTCCCCCCTCCAGCCCCCCGTATGTACGCGCCGTCCCCCCCAGCCCCCCGTATGTACGCGCCGTCCCCCCCCAGCCCCCCGTATGTACGCGCCGCCCCCCCAGCCCCGTGGATGTACGCACCGTACCCCCAGCCCCCCCCGCGGATGTACGACGCGTACCCTTACCCGTGTATGTACGGTGCGGATCCCCACCCGGGGGTGGGGGTACGCGTCGTACATACACGGGTGGGGGTCCGCACCGTACATACATGGGTGGGGGTACGTGTCGTACATACACGGGTGGGGGTACGCGTCATACATACACGGGTGGGGGTACGCATCGTACATACACGGGTGGGGGTCCACACCGTACATACACGGGTGGGGTACACGTCGGACATACACGGGTGGGGGTACGCGTCGAACATACACGGGTGGGGGTCCGCACCGTACCTACGGGGGTGGGGGTACGCGGCATACATACACGGGTGGGGTCCGCACCGTACATACACGGGTGGGGGTATGCGTCGTACATACACGGGTGGGGGTACGTGTCGTACATACACGGGTGGGGGTCCGCACCGTACATACACGGGTGGTGGTACGCGTCATACATACACGGGTGGGGGTCCGCACCATACATACACGGGTGGGGGTACGGGTCGTACATACACGGGTGGGGGTACGTGTCGTACATACACGGGTGGGGGTCTGCACCGTACATACACGGGTGGGGGTACGTGTCGTACATACACGGGTGGGGGTCTGCACCATACATACACGGGTGGGGGTACGCATCGTACATACACGGGTGGGGGTACGTGCCGTACATACATGGGGGGGCTGGGGGTACGGCACGTACATACGGAGGGCTGGGGGGGGTGTTCGGCGCATACCGGGCACCTGTTTGGATGTCTCCATAGTTGCTACAGGAGTTCGCTCCGGACGGTCTTTTTACCATACGGTTGTACAGTCGGACGGACGGTAGGAATCGTACTTGCGCGCTCGGACTTCAGTTTTCCGATTCGTACGTAAAAATGTCCGGGGACGTGTCGGACAGCTTTTCCGACCCGAGGACGTGTCGGAGAATTTACCCAATGCGATTCGTATGGACTTTTTCACATACGAATCGTACTTGCCAGTTTGTACGGGACTTGTACGATTCATACGGTAAAAAATCCAGATACGATTCGTACGGGGAATTTTTTTCCAGGATCGGAATCGGCCCCTAGGTGTCTTAATTCTGGAGAAACGGTTAGCTAATGCTTGTTAGAAGGGTAAGGTAGAAGGATGTGCTACTTTATCAACGGAAGTAACGATTCCGTAGTAGGGCAGAGGTAAGTGCTGCTCTCGGGAAAGATGGAATTTTTGTAAGAAAAGTCATTAACTATTCTTTTGTTAGCGAAACAGATAATGGTGGCGTTTTTATGTCGTTACTAACAGATTTGTGAGTCAGAAAGAACGTAAGAAAAGTTTGCCGATAAATTTTGTAAAGGAGGGGTCAGCAGAAGCAGGAGTAGCGAGAAAAGCTGACGTCAGAAAGACCGCGCTGGGATTGGCCAGTCAATAAGAAACATAGACGCTCCTGATTGGTGCGTTAGTGTGTTTCGTGTTGGGATTGAAGAATTGCACAAGTGACTTAGACGCTCCGGATTGGTGCATTAGTTGAATTGCGCTACGATTGGTTACAACAACAGAATAGTCGTAGGGAAATCTAGTGATATACGGAAGAGAAAATGATGTATTACGATCCACCAGAAAAAGAGAAAAAGTCCTGGTTGGAAAGATCAACAGTTTATTTTAAAAGGACAAACCAATTGTGACTAGAGAGGGAAAATTGCTTCCCCCACCAAAATCGCCAGCATCCTTTATGGTTGCGAAATACGGATATCATACTTGTATTTGGTTGGACAATTGGGCAAAGTATACAAAAGATGACAGTGTTTTGGCATTTCCAGAACATGGTTCATTTAATTTAGCGGTTTTGAGAAATTTGAGAGAGAGAATGATGAATCTTGAACCAAGACCTAGACCAACACAGTTTGAAGCATTGACAGAATGGGAAGATGAGATGCATGACAGAGAGAGACAGAGAAGTGGCGGAAGGTATAAGTACATGTTTAGTAGATCATATGGACAGGAGAATCATGATGATAGATTGAGGAGATGGCGAAGTGCAAATATGGCTGAAGGTTTGTTCCCTGTGAGACATACTGAAGAAGTTAGCAGTAGAAACTGTATGGAAAAGAGAAATAATATTGAGTCAAAAGGATATGGTGTGCATGAATCGGAAGATGATGTTCTTGACGACATGTTTTATAAAAATACACCCCCTTATCAGTCAGATTCCACCATATTGACACCAAGTGCCCCAATGAGAGAGACTTCACAGAATATAAAATTTGAATCAGTATTACAAGAGACAGGAAAGAACAATCCTTTTAAAGAATTAGAACAAACACAACATGGCAAAATGGGTAATGAAAATTCAGCTGAACTAGCGAAATCCACTTTAGAATTAACTGAAAAGATTAGGAAATTAACTAAAAATTTGGAAGCCGTAACTGTTCCTGAACCATAGGACCTGTAATGCCTATTTTTGATAAACAGAAGGATAGTGAGCATTGTCTGACAATTCCGTATAACAGTAATAAACAAATAGAGAGGCCAGACAAGAATATAGACAAGAACCCATGGAGACAAACAACAAGTATTTCAGAACAGAGTACGCCTAAAAATTTGACAGTAAATCAAAGTTTAGTGGATAGGATAATAATGACGACAGAATCAGTCCCAGGAACACCAGAGAGATTAGCACAACAAACTACTGAGAAAGATAGTATAGGGCCTACTTCAGAAGAATTAAGTGAATGGCTAAGGAGTTTGCAGCAAAAAGATAAATAATCCAAATCTATAGATGTGGCTAAGCTGAAGATTGTTTTGGAAGAATTAATAGTAGGGACTATCCCCACGGAAAAGTTAAAAGCCTATCAGGATAAAGAATTACTATTTTTATGTAAAAGTATAACCTGGAGAGCATGAAACCCACATGAAAGACTAGAAGTGGCAAATGAAATGGGTATAGAGTTCGAAAAAGTAAAAGCTTTACAAAAACCATATAGGGTAGATTTTTCTGAAAAAGATATTGAAAATCTAAATACCGTAGGAAGAACAACCCAGATCAAAGACATAATCATTTTGTTAAGAAAATGGGGAGATGGAGATAAATGGAAGGGTAGGTGGTTTCGAAAACGAGATGATGCCTCGGACAAAATGTTTGCAGCTTTCCCCGTAAGAGAAAAGGAAAAGGTAATAACAAAATGTCCCATGAGAGAAATTCCAGGAGGAGGATATGTACATGTCCCTTGGACTAGACAAAATATTTTGTCATTTACCAATGATTTCCCTCGACTACGCGAAAAGCCAGTCGAGTGGTATAGACAAGTGGATAGGTTCGTCAAGCTATCAAAAGTTTTATGGATTGATTTAAATAGTCTCTTTGACATAATAGTACCAGCAGATTTATGGACAGAGTGTAAAATTATGATTAGCTGGCCTACACAAGAATACCCTAGGGATCCAAAAACCGGAGCCCCTGACCCCGAAGTCATGAAAAAATATGAACAGGTAATTGCCTTTCTGAAAAACAAAGGGGCAGATTTATGTTCCCTGGCGCATCCCTGCAAATCAGCATGGATGCGCCAGGGAAGATGCGTCACGCAAGTTTGTCCTTGCGCCACTGCAGATGCGCCGCATTTACAATGCGGCGCATCGTGGCACAAGGACAAGCAGATACGTGACGCATCTGCCGGCGTAAGGTTGGCGCAGTGCTGAATTTGCGTCGCAAGCGCGACGCAACTCCAGCACTGTTCCAACCTACCCTATCCCTAACATGGTGCGTCAAGCCTTACGCCTGCTTCAAGCAGGCGCAGGGTTTTGACGCATCAGCGTTGGGAAAGTGACTCAGTGCAATCTTATAGATTTCACTGAGTCACTTTTCAGGGGTGTTCCTGCGACGGAATGCCCCCCCGAGTAGAAACGCCCACATGAAACCTGACGCAGGTTTCATGTGGCGCAGGGCTTTACACCGTGACGCATCTCCATAGATGCGTCACAATGTAAATGGGGCGCAACATGGCGCAGTGTTTACACCGCCGCTGCATCACAAAAGTGACGCAACGGCAGCGTAAAAGTGGCGCAAGTTGGATATAAATCTGCCCCAAAGTACCTCCCAAGGAGACTGATTGGGTCAAAATTGACAGGACTCATCAGGAAGCTAAGGAATCAGTACACGCTTATTATGAGAGGTTGATCCTCGCCTTTAAGCAGTTTAGTGTTGATGAAAATTTGAGTGAAAAGGATTTAAGTCACTTTGTATACCGATTTGTATATGGACTGCGTCCAGAGATAAGTGAAATGATTAAACAGCATACAGTAGACGAGCAAAATAAGAAAATAGATGAAGTACTGAGACATGCAAAATATTTCAGTGATGAAATTGAAGCCAAACAGCGTAAGTTAAAAGAAAAAGCTATGTGGGCACAGGTCAAGGTGGCAGAAAGACAGGAAGCTCAATTGATTGAACAGGCCAATGGTGCAGGTATGAAACAAAATTTTAATAATGGAAAAGGAAAGGGACAATTTAATATAGAAGAAGCCAAAAAGAAGTGACCATGTCATAATTGCGGAAGAATAGGGTATTGGAAATCCGAGTGTAAATTTCCCCCGAGTACTAATGTTGATAATGCATCATTAAATTCGCAGGTGCAGAAAGAGGTGAGTTGTCCACCACAGCGGCAGCAGCAGGTTGTTGCCCAACAGAATCAGGCGCCAAAACCGCCTTTTCCACAGAGCGTAAATCCTCAGAAATACAGTAATGAGACAGGATTCTACAACGAAGAACAGGTAACTAAGCTGTCGCGCGCTAGTGCTGTTTCGCAGTATTGGCTACAACGCGATGAGAGTGAGTCAGAAGAAAGTTAATGACGGTGCCGAGGGGAGGAAGAAGAGTGCGTGCTTAGCGCCAACTCTAGAAGTAGACCAGACAGTTCCTTTTGTGGATGGAAAGGTAAATGATGAAAATATTACTTTCCTAGTAGATACTGGTGCTACTCGGTCAACAGTTAGGTCAGCTGATGTTAAAAACCTTCCTCTCTCGGACGAAACAATCCAAGTACTTAGAGTATCCAACAGACAGATTAAAATGTATTTTACAGAACCAGCAAAGGTTAACATAGGGAAATTTGCGTGTGTGATTCAAGCCCTGTAAATTTGTTAAGAAGAGATTTGCTGTGTAAAATGAATTGCACCATATTTTGCACTCCCGATGGTATAGCATTTGAGACCCCTGACGAAGATGTATTGTATAAAATGACTATGGCCAATATGGAAACCGAAATTACTGAAGCATTTGCTGTATTTAACCGTGAAGAGCTACGGAAAGAACTGAAAAAGACAGTAAAGGAAGAAGTCTGGGATTTCACAGGAGAAGATGTGGGATTAATGAAAAAGGTAGACCCTGTAAAAGTGACAGTGAAAGAGGGAATAAGTTATCCAAATATTCCTCAGTATAAATTAACACTCGAAATAATTGAAGGGATTACTCCTATAGTAGAAAAAATGATTAAACAAGGTATTTTGAGAGAAATAATGAGTAGTCTATTTAAATCACCAATTATGGGACTGAAAAAGCTTAATGGAACGTTCAGAATAGTGCAAGATTTGAGAAAAATAAACAAAATAGTTGTGTCATGTTGTCCTATTGTACCAAATCCATCAGTAATTTTGTATCAGATGCCACATGATGCAGAATGGTACACAGTGATTGACCTGTGTCATGCTTTCTTTTCCATCCCATTGCATCAAGACAGTCAGCAGATTTTTGCGTTCCATTTTGGCGACCGTATTTTGGCATGGTGCCGACTCCCACAGGGGTATACAGAGAGCCCCTCAATATTTAACCAGATATTGAAAAAGTCCTTAGAAGATCTAGAGATGTCCGAGAGCTCAGTACTAGTCCAGTATATTGACGACCTGCTTGTGGCGTCAAAAACACGGGAAGCTTGTGTAGAGGATACCATAGCATTGCTAAATCACCTAGCAGATGGAGGACTTAAAGTATCCCCATCGAAATTGCAATTCTGCCAGAAAGAAGTACAATATTTAGGCCATAAAATTGAAAAAGTACTGAGGAAAATAACAGCAGAAAGAATCAAGATAATAAAAGGAATGAGAGAATCAATGACGCAAAGAGAAGTGAGAATGTTCCTTGGAATGGTAGCATATTGTCGTCAGTGGATAAGTAACTTTTCCCTGATTGCAAAACCTTTGGTACGTCTGACGAGAAGTGATGTAAAAGATCCCATCAAATTGAATAAAGAAGAGTTAACAGCCTTTAAACAGTTGAGAGACAGTTTGTGTGAGGCACCAGCATTGGGTATGCCTGATTATGAGAAAGAGTTTGAGTTGTACTGCAGTGAGAGGAATGGAAGTGCACTTTCTGTATTAAAACAGAAACATGGGAAACTGAGAAGCTCAATTGCATATTTTTCAGCTATGCTTGACCCAGTGGCTGTAGCGTTACCTGGTTGTCTGAAAGCAGTGGCTGCTACTTGTAAGAGTCTGGAACAAAGTGAAGGAATTGTGATGGGATATCCTGTGCGAGTGTTTGTACCTCATGATGTGGCAATCCTTCTAACAAGGAGCCGCACTCAGTTCATGACACATAGTCAGCTGACTAAATATGAAAAGGTCATATTAGGTGCAACAAATGTGAGCCTTGTGAGATGTCTGAATGTGAATCCTTCAACGTTATTGCCGGATGCTGAGAATGTGGAAGTCAGAGACGACGTGGATCATGAATGTTTGGATGTGCTTGATTTCTGTACCAAACCACGTCCTGATATAAATGATGAACCTTTGTCAGAAAGTGATTATGTGATGTTTGTGGATGGGTCATGCTTAAGAACAGACGAAGGAAATCTGAGTGCAGCATATGCAGTATGTACAGTTGCAGCAGTAATGGAAGTGTCTTACCTAAAAGGAGTAAAATCAGCCCAGGTAGCTGAGCTCTTCACATTGACAAGAGCATGTAAATTGGGAAAGAATGTAAGAGTGACTGTGATAACTGATAGTCAGTATGGCTTTGGTGTCGTGCATGACTTTGGCCAGATTTGGTCACAGAGAGGATTTTTGACTTCGAGTGGACCCCCTATAAAGAATGCTGAAGTGGTTGGAAAACTGCTTGAGGCGATACAGCTGCCTAAGCAATTGGCTGTTGTGAAGTGTGCTGTACACTCCAATACTGGAGATTATGTAGCTGTAGGGAACAGGTATGCAAACGATATGGCTCAATATTGTGTGCGAAACCAGAATTCGGTTAACAGGGCAAAAGAGAAGGAAATGAATTAATGTCCTTTGTTGTTTACTAACATTGTGAATACCTGGGAAGAGGTGAGGCAGTTACAGGAAGAAGCAGGAGATGAGGAAATGAGACAATGGGTCAAGGCAGGATGTGCACCAAGGGAAACAGATCATGTGTGGGTATATCAGGATGGAAGACCAGTTATGCCTGATAGCATGGTGTCAGTAATGGCCCGGATGTATCATGGACAAGCACATGTAGGGAGAGATGCCATGCTTAGATTATTTAAGCAGACATGGTATAATGCAAAATTCAGACTTGTAGCTGAGAGTCTTTGTCAACGATGCCTTATATGCCAGCAGTTCAATCCTGGAAGAAAAACAGTGGTAAGTCTAGGAACGATAGGTCGAGAAGGAGGGCCTTTCACCAGAATGCAAATCGATTTTTTCATTGATGCCTCCCTGTAACAGGTTGAGGTATGTTTTAGTGATGGTCTGCCTATTTTCTAGATGGGTAGAAGCATATCCCACAAGAAGAAGTGATGGAATAACAGTAGCAAAACTGCTTTTGAGGGAGTTCATCCCAAGATTCGGATTTCCAGTCACAATTGAGTCAGACAGAGGAAAGCATTTTCATAATGAAATCATGAAGCTAATTTGTGAGGCATTGAATGTACAACAAAAACTGCATTGCACCTATCGGCCAGAGGCTTCTGGTGTGGTATAACAGGTAGATGGTACTATTAAAACAGATTAGGAAAGATGTGTTTAGCTACAGGACTGAAATGGCCTGATGTCTTGCCTCTGGTACTCATGACTATTAGATCAATTCCAGATAGAAACACAGGTTTGAGTCCCCACAAAATTGTAATGGGGAGAGCAATGAGGCATGTATTCATTCCAGTCAACAAGTTATTGCCTATCTCTGATGACTTGGTGTTGTATTACTGTAAGGGGCTGGCTGACGTCATACATTCTGTGTTTCATCAGTTTGGATCGGATGCCACCACCCTTGAAAATAGGCCAGCTCATGATCTGAGCCCAGGTGACTGGGTGAGAATTAAAGTGCACAGAAGAAGGAACTGTTTGGTCCCACATTGGGGAAATCCACGACAAGTGATTTTAACTACAACAGCTGTAAAGTGTGTTGGAATAAAGAACTGGATCCATGCTAGTCATACCCTACGAATTCCAAATCCAGTAGAGAACAAGGAAGGAGAGTATTTTGAAGAATCAGAATCGAGCTCTGAATCTGATACTGAAGACAATAGAACAGGACAAAACTCGGAAAGGGGGGAGTCAGAACCAAATTTAACCGTTGCCCCAGAGAATATTCCCTTGAGAAGAAAGTTGCAGATTTCAGACACCAGCTCAGACTCAAAAACAGAACAAGCACAAGTACGTACTGGACAAGAGAAAATAAAAGAGATTCTTGGTAAAGACATTCCTGATGGAAAGTTGAGAGAAATTCCACCTGAAGTAACAGAAACAGATGGTCAGGTGCCAGATATAGAGAGTGAGGGAAAGATTTTTGCGGAAGACCCCCGAGGAGTTGTAAGAAATTCGAACATCCAGTTAGGAGAAGGGGCAGTTAGTCAGCAGGAAGATTGTGTGCAAGTGACACGAGGAGGGACAGAAGTAGGCAGAATTGAAAAGGTGGTGGAAAGAAAAATGGTTGAAGGTAAAAGTTAAGTTGAAACAGAATCAGAAGACAGTGATGAAGAGGTACCTGAAGATCGAGTTCTGAGGAAAATAGAATGGAGAGCTTAGAAGAATAATAAAGGAAATAAATGGAAAAGACCAGCAAAAGATGAAATTTGGCCAAACAAAATAAAGAGATTGAGATACCGATTGACACGAGTGAATTCATCTAGAGCTGAACAAGTGAATTAAGTATCTAGTCAAGAAAAGTTGAAAGACGGGGAAAAACAACAACAGAAGAAAATAACAGAACAAGAAAACCTAACCAGAAGTATATGTCGCTGGAAAGATCATATGTGGCGCTGCCTGAAATAAAAGAAGAGGCGGATAGCCAAGAGAATCCAGAGGTGACTGTACCAGAAGTGGTTAAGGAAGACGAAGAATCGGAAATCCTGAAAGTTATCTTGTCCGACATTGGAGAAGAAACGGATGTTCAGGAAGTTCTGTATCAAGATTGCGAAAGAAAAGACGATCAAATGCCAAACTGAAAAGACCAAAAGCGATACCAATGGAAAGACAATAAAATTACTGGAAGAGACATAACTGATAGCACAAAGTAGGTGCTTAGAGCCTTGGGTTAGACAAAACTAGTTGTGAAGTAGAAGAGGCTAAGTCAAAAGACACTGTTCATTTTTCGAAATGGCAAACACAGTGAATAGAAAAACGAAATGTATATTTCTTAGAAGGTGGTTAAAAATGTGTTGTTGTTGTACAGGATTACTAATGCTTCTATGGAGTGCTTTGGCTTTGATGATCTCATTTAAAGTTACACTGGATACAATAGAAGGACATAATGAAAATAAAACTAATGTAGAAAAGTTTCAGAAAGTATATCCGACTAATATAGATAGAAATTATTTACATAAAGACAGGTCCGTAATGATTTTTCTAACAATGTATTTTCAAAACTACTATATGAATATGTAAAGACAATAGATATGAGGGATTGCTACGTCTGCGTGCAGTTACCTGCATCTGTATCTGAGGGAGTGACCTATCAACACCTCCCAGTAACGTATGGAATAACATGTAGTGTAATAGTAAGTTTGTTTTACAAAATAGGGAAATTAGAATATTAGTTCTCAGATGTAGATAACATATTTTCGCAAGTACCTATAATTAAGAAATTGAATAAAGTAAAACCTGCAAAGGTATTAGGTGAATTTTTCTTAGAAACTAAAGAATTAACATTAGAATCTATATTTAGAAATAATCTAACTTGTAGTTTAAAAAAGGAGGAGAAAGTGTTATTGGATATGGTTGAAGAAAGGAGATTAAAAATGCAAAAGAAAGTATCTGATGGAAGAGAGGAAAGGACAGTCTGGGATGTTGAAAAGGAAAAACATTTGAAAGGGGAAGCTAGTCCAACAATGGCTTTAGATTGGCCTCAGAAAGGAAAAGTTGTGTATTAGAAAGAATCAAACTGCATATGATAATTATTTTGTAGGTAACAGTGATTGCCATGATACATATCGAATCATGGATGGATGGGGATTTAAAGGAGGAAATGATCCAGTTTTTCCTGGATTATATTTTATCTGCGGGAACAAAGCATATTTTTCGATTACCGGATCATTGGTTTGGCACATGTTATGTGGGCCTGGTTTTCCCAAAGATATTCCATGTGGGAAGAGGAAGAGATGGTGTGCATGAGCTAGGTAGACAACTAACACGTAGAAAGAGAGAATCTTGGACAGAAATTGCGGGAGACATTTTTGGAAAATTGATACCAGCAGTGGGAATATCTCTGAATGCACATAAAATTAGAAAATGATCAACAGTAGTGGATCGCTTGTCAACAAGCACCGCTGGAGGTTTTTTATTGATAAATACAGAAATGGTCGCCGTGCGTGCCATGGTAATGCAAAATCGACTTGCCATTGATATAATTTTGGCAAAAGAGGGTGGAGTCTGCGGAATGCTGAAAGTTCAACACTGTTGTACTTACATTCCAGACGAAAGTCAAGATCTAAAGTCATACATTAAAAAAATAACTGATTTGCATGAGGAAATTGCACCACTGGAGGTTGAAGGTGTTTGGGAAAAGATTGGAAAGAAATTATCTTATATTAAAGATTTTCTATTAAAGTTAAGTAGTACATTTATAGGTAAAATCTTATTTCCATTAACCTGTGTAATTTTTCTAGTATTAGTTTTAAGATCAGGATGCTTATGTTGCAAAAGAAAGAAAATACAGAAAAATTTAAAAAGAGAAACTTTGAAAAAGAGAGAGAATAAAAGACGAGAAAGAGAATTTGAAGAAGTAGAATTAGAAGAAATGAAAGATAGTATGTACAGAAAAGCAAGAGAAGAAGAAATTAGGGAAACAAAGATGTGAACTAAATTTTATGAATTCATTTTCTTTTCATAATAAATATACAAAATGTTAGGTATTGTGGTGATAAAATCACCAAAGGGGGGATTGATGGAGCAGGTAGTGGAAAATTTTGTAAACCTCCTCTATTTTTGCATGAAAATACTAATTAAATAATCTATTAATTATAATATTATTAAACGAGTATTGCATGTGTACTAATCAACATTATTAAAACTCGAACTACATATGGGATTAGCATTTTGCACGGCTAAATAACTCTTATAACTTAAATCTGTACGCATACTAACAATAGTATATGTGGTAATAGAATATTGCATGTTATATGTTGCTTTTGTGATGTTTGCATTCCTGATTGGATTGAAAAAGGTGAATATAATGGTTTTAAATGACGCCATATGCTATATAAATACAAGCACATAGAGGGATTAGCAAGGGGTTAACATTAGGATCACCAATTCCATGAATTAATAATTCTTTTGTGTTTGTTTCGCTTAAGTTGGCATTTGGGCCTAAATCAAAGATGGCCGCTGTCACCACACGACAAAGTGGCCACTGTCTCATGAGGCGCGGAGTGAGCGGCGCATGTGCAAGAAATCTCCTAAACCTCTCAGCGACCTCTGCACGGCCTTGACTGTCCTTGGTCAAGGATGGCAAATGGGATTTTCGCCAATAAAGGGGAACAGTCATCCTTAAAGTAAACCGGAACAAGCCGATATTTCGTTAACCACTGACCTCACACCTCGAACTGTACTGAAAATCTTGGGATAGTGGTCGTACGATCTCAACCTGCCAATCACGACTGCTCTAAAGTTTAAATTTGTATCTTCTATGATTTGTTTTATTATAAAAGGCTAGTAAAATAGGGAGGGACCTACCTACCCCTACATACAGCAGCAGCAGATGCCACATTCGTTGTGACACTTTCCCTGATGATCCAGATGCTGTCCGATTGTTTGATGACTGCGAACTTTTCCAAAATCTACGGGCTATGATAGATGCTTGCACGGCTTCTGGTCCTTAGATAAAACTTGGGACTGTAGCATACTGAGCAGAGGACTTTGAGCTTTGGCCTGCTTTTCGGACAATTTACGACAAATTTTGGTTATGCAGAGCCAATGAACGAGAGGACTTCAAATAGCCAGATTAGGTAATTATGATGTTCTGCGATTTATTTAAATTGATCTAAAACCCTAAAACTTTCACGAGACAAATGCAAATAATAATCATTATGAAAATGTACATAAATAGATATTGATTAACGAGAATTAATGAGTTTGCGGTTTTTCTTTAAGAAAGATAAGGATTCTGAATCTTAAAATGTGTTTTAGCTGGTTCTAAATCACCATCAACCAATCCAACTAAATTGGTCCATTCGACCAAGTGGGAGGAGTGCCTTGATGTTTGAGATTAGGGATCTATAGGCGAAGGATATTAATGTATATTTTGTAAAAATAACTTTTCTCTCCCTATAGGTTATATGAGGAATTTCCCCCCACATGTCCAGCGCTTGATTTACTCATCCCTCCTGTGTGTGCAGACTTGTGAAAGAGACGTGTGAGTGTTGGTGTTATGGGCCCCACCAATGACTGCGTGTGTGAATGAGCTAGTGTGAAGTCGGGTCTGCGACGCAGGGAGGGTATCAGTAAATGTTATTCCCCATTCTTCCCGGTCTTGCGCTGGATCAATCCTCTTCCAGCCCCCCTGCTAATTAGAGAGACTCCCATGTGGCTAGGGGTGCAGAGGGTGGGGGTGAGCCTGGTCCCTGTGCCATCTGTGCTTCTCCCTTCGAAGACCAGTTTGGCTACCCAGGATCATTCCTGTCTTGGCATCTGCAGGCAGCAGATCTCCCCCCTACCAGATGGTGCTACTGTTATAGCCTCAGACCTCTTCACACCTAATCAGGGAGCAGCTTGCTCAGGATGTCAAAGGCTGACCAAACAGAAGCCACTGCCTCAGGGTTGTTTTAGATAACTTCAGAAAAGCAAGTCCTAAAACTACTTTCCTGCAATCATTATGAGAAATCCAACCATGGCAAGTTGTTGGATTTATTCTAACTATTATTTTTATACTTTGAAATTTGTTGCTAGCTCACTCCTGTCAAAGGTTCGACTTTATTAACGTTTAATAAAACATGCCCATGTTAGCCTATAGAGCTAGCAGCACTACAATGGGGACAATGAAATTGGCAGTTTTTGCCTCGCCAAGGCATACAAAACATATTTTATAATGTCCCTGCCTTTGGCTAATAGGCACCCTACCCTATGGGGCACCTAGGTCAGACCTATGGGGTGGCGTATATGTAATAAAAAAGTAGTGTAAGACTGTGGAAGTACATTTAATTCGAAAATTGAATGTGGACATAGTTTTATTTTAAAAGCAGCCTGCAAGGTAGGGCTGACTTTAAAATGGCATCAGACACCACAGTAGTGCACACTTAAGTGCATTAAGTCCACTGGGGTCGTTAAACCTTCCTGCTCTATTACATACTAGGGACTACAGTATGGTGTATTGGCCAATTATAATGATACCAAACACCATATACTTTTAATGACCGGGCACTTGTCCTGGGCCTGGTTAGCAGAGCCCAGGACACTTTCAGAGTAGCCACCAGTAACAGTAACAAAATTGCAGAGCACCATCAGTCACACTTCCAAGGGTCCAGGACTGAGGTGTCACCACTTGGCGGGGTAGGACTCACAGTCGCAGAGTTCAGGTGCTGGTTACAAAAGACTGCCCCTTCGAGTTACTCTGGTGGTCCTAAGTACAGGTCCAATCCTTCTCGCTCAGGCAAGAGGTCAGCAGGCAGCAGTCCTTCATGGCAGTAGTCCTGCACTGTGGCAGTCCTTTCAGCAGCCCAGCAGTCCTTTGTCCTGGCAAAGTCTTCCACACGTACAAAGGTGTACTGAAGAGTTGGGGTATGAAGTCCAATATATATAGCTGGTGCCCACATTGAAGTAGGAAACCTTCAAGAGGTTTCTACCTGCCCCGCTTCTCTCAAGGTGCTCAGAATTATCTACCTCCCTGCCCTGGTCCCAGCTTGTCTAGTTGCAAATCCTTTGCAAGAGTACTCAGGCACTCTTTTGCGATCTGCAAGTGCGGTAGATAACAGCCACCCATTAACTCAGAGCTGCCCACCCTACCAACACCTATCTTCCTTTTGTCTCACTGTCTGGTAACAATCCACAAAGACAAACTGGAAGCTACACATAGCCATGTGACCCAGGGTCAGGCTACAAGCACCAAATGGTTATTACAAGAAAATGCCAACTTTCTAAAAGTAAGTTTAAAAAAACGGGGTTTGATCTAATTCACAAATGGGGGCAGGGATGCTATAGAGAGTAAAGCAAAGTTACCCCCATCAAACATGAATTTAAATTAATTCTTCAATATACCTCATACTTACTCCAGGTATATATAGCCAATTACTCAGTATCATGTCACATTACTTACTCTCCCCTATCTATTCTAGAGAATGTCCTGAAGTTTTAACTTCTCTGCATTTAGTAAATATCTTGGAATCTTACAAACACTAAGCTTACAGATAGGCTCATTCAATTATCTTTATATACCTTCTAATCATATACTTTTTTCACTTTCCATCTACCCCAAGCACCTCTTTAGATGAAAATTTCTCAAAAACAGCTGAATGATTTTACACCAAATATGAAGAGCACACTTTCTACGCAATGTTCTAACTTTCTATCAGTCATTTTATTTCCGTATCACTTCCCAAAATTCGCTATGGGAATTAACACGGAATATCAATATTTGGGCCCCCATCCTTTTGCTTGGCATCTGCTTGTTGAATCATCCTGAATCTTTCCAAGGTGAAGCTGAGGTGGGCTTTTTTTTTTAAGTTTAGTGATTCGCCAAACAGTGGCGAACTTATTAAAGAAGCTAAAATGCTCTTAGAATGGAAACTCTGACCTAAATATAACTACACATTAGGGAGCATCACCGTGTAATGTTTGTTTCAAATGTGTAAATCTGACTTTGTATGTGTGTACATATCTACATCTTCAATCCAAAACAGATGCGGTGCGCAGTCTGGCTCCAAATCAGCAGCAATACTTGGCAGTGACACAGGACCACTACCTGATTCTCTATATTTCACGCTTGTCTTCTTCTTGCACAAAAACCCACCAGCACTCAGGGATCAGTAATTTCATTGCTTATTCACGTGGGCTGCATAACAAACCATTGTGGTCTAAAAAAAAGTGTATCATCACTGGCAGGGCTTTAGATGAATTCTAGACAATGTCAAAGTATAGATTATAAACTTTAATCTGTATCATGTGACAGGAAATGGCTACAAAGGTGATTCACAAACTAGTTTTAATATTTATTGAAATCATAATTAATGGTAGAGTCATTTTAAAATAAATATTCAGAAAAAGTAACTTTTGAAAAGTTACTTTGTTAACTGCCAGAAACTCCAATCGGCTAATTAGCATTGGCCTACCGACAGCTGGTCTGCTAGTGCTTGATATTAATGAGGTGTGAAATTGGTTACCAGAGCAGAAACAATGGCCGGGGTGTGGCGAGGTGTTTTTACCCTTTGCAAGAAGACCAGTGAGGCTGGACTCAGGAACTTCAGTAACTTATGAAGGGTGTTCCCTTTAGCAAGTAAAGATAAGGTAAGACCTTGAGAAGGCAAACCTTTCTTCCCCCAGCCAAGCGTGCTCTAAATCCAGTGGGAGGTAAGCAACCCTAGAACTAGTTTTGAGTGACCACAAAGGAGAGGGCTACTAATTTTTCTGTGGGCATCTCTGAGTAGGAACATTGGCTATGTATAAGGATACAATGGTTACCCAAAGGGTTCCAATCTTGGATTTTAGGAAAACGGTACTCTGTTGGATTATGGCTAGTAGGGCAAACAGGAACTGCAAAACGAGTAGGATAAGCCATGAGACCTTTTACTCAACTCTAGAGGGAAGAGTTAGGAGTCAGCACCCATCCACAGGATAGTGGCAGCCATAAATGTGTCACTCCAAGGAACCATCCCCAAAACACTTTCTGAACCTGTAGAAGATCAGAAGAGGGCTGAGCCCTGCTTGCGGTAACCTGAGAGGTGCTCTGAAGGACTGAACCTGCGCATTATTGTACCCAGGACAAAGAAGTGGGCTTGAAGGGTCAGTGGGCTGATCTCCGGTGTGACTACAAGGACACAATTAACTGAAAAAACACTTTTTCCTGGATGACCAGTTGCCCCGTCACAATTGACTTTGCTGAACCAAGCCCTGAAGTTCTAACTACTCCCCTGAATCCAAGGAGCCTTTACTGAATAGTGGAGGAAAGAGGGCTTACCACTGCAGATTTTTGAGACTTAGAAAAATTCTGACTTGCAGCCGATGGGAGACCGGGAACAACCACCAAAGCCAATTCAGAGATGGCGTGACTTTGCTGGGCTGAAGAAAGATTCATCCCAATTGGAGCTTCTCCACAGCAGAAAATCCGTTCCTGCGGGTCTATGGAGAACTCTTCAGAAACACCCTGCTACCTTGTCCGGCTTGAGAAATCTGATCTCCATTTCAGAGACTAAGGGCCATATTTTCGAATTTAGAGTCGCAGGGCAGCACAGCAAGTGACTTTGCTGTGCTGCCCTGCATCATAAAGAAAGGGCAGGAATGTTCTGTGTTTATCCAATACAACGTACTCCTTTCCTTTCCCCTTGCACTGGTGCCATTTTGTCAGCCATGTGTCAATGCAGGGTCTCTTGCACCATGGTGCAAGGGTTTTTGTTGTTGTAGACGGGATTTTTTATGTGTATGAAGGGACACTTTCATGTAAAAAACAATCTTGAGAGGCTTAGTCTTCTTTTTATGTGTGCTGGGGAGGCATATCTTTTTGACGCATTTCCAGCTTTACCCGGTTTGGTAAATCTGGAAATGCGTAAAAAAACATGGGATTTGCATGGGAACCCCTTGCAATGCCCATGGAACATCTCCCTTGCACAGAGTAATGCAATGCAGCGTTTTGATCTGTATTGCATTAATCCAAATATTTAAAGCCACTTGTATAGCTTAAAAAAATATGACTTAAGGTTTGCTTCATTCTTGCATCACGTTGCGTGATGTAAGAGCGACCCAAACTGGGTCATAAATCTGACCCTAAGTCTGAAGGTAAAATCCTTGACTGGGCCATTCTGCTTGGTATATCCGATCTCAGGATCAATTGAAGTTGGCCTCAAACTGCGCCTAGGTCCCAGGATACCACAACCATGGACTGTTATTGGTGCTCAGTGCTTTTTGGCACTATTTTACTTCATTGCTGTTTTAGTACTGCATAAATGCTTCACACATTGACATAGCTACTAGGGGATTGAGCTCAGGATAATTTACTGACTTTTGGACTCACCATAATGCTTGATGTAGGCATCTGCCCATCCCAAATAATACTCCACGTTCTTACAATATCTTGTTAGAGAGTTGAGAGATTTCATTAAGTCACATGTTTGATGTAACCTGATGTGCAACTGGCTCTTCCCTAGTCAGTCAGAGACAATAGCATTTTTGTGACATTTTTCAGTAGACTATTGTGCCTTTCCACGAGTTTGTAACTACATGCTAGCCAATAATCTGTGTACATAGGCTGAGTCCTCTTAAAGGCCTCATATTACCCTGGAAGAAAAGAGAAAAGTGCAGCTTCATGGATTATTTTGGCCTGGCTCATGGATGAGGTTGTTTTCCAAAATATCTATGGACAAAGTAGTTACAGATTTGTGCAGGTATTTGTTTGGGACTTTAATAATCAATACATGTTGCTCTTCTCACTGGTAGTGCATAGTTCTTTAAGATTGTGTTTTTCCTTATTTTAGAGCAGTGGTGTTGCTATAAATAGTTCCGTAAGTGCAGTGTCACCTAGTCCGAGGGGTGCGAAGGACCTATTGCACCTTATTTATAGCTGCTTTGTAAATTGACCTGGGGGTGGTAGGAAAACCCATTCCCCTTGTTTGTTTTAGGGCACATATCACCCTTGCTATGCCACTGGCTCTGGGACAAACATTGAGGATTCATTAGATATAGACCTGGAAACAAAGAGTTAACAATAAGAAGACGTAAAGAGGTTGCCTCCAATGGCTATCCCTCATGCCCTACATTGCACATGCTATTATTACACTGCAGTAAATATTCATAAACATTTACAAGTTACTGTAAGAAATAAATCTGAATGACAATCACTTGATCTGATTTTATTTTCCAAAACACCCATTTATACTGCATCCACGATTAGTTCTTATTTTCTGACCACACTGTCATACAGATATTGGCCCTCTTACCCCAGCGTTCGCCTTCCACCAATGATAGCTGTCACCAAAAGCAAATACTCACCTAATGGAATGCTATTATTCCTAAATCAGATCTACAATCAGGTCCACTACACCTCAAACTTTTACGCACTCAAAATGTTTTGATACATTAAAGACAGCTTTTGGCTTACATTATTCTATTGTAGTGTCACCCCTGCCGCATCCTGTGGTTATTGGGTGATCAAAATAAAAACAATGAAAATGGGTGCACCCCTTCATAAAATGAAAAGATTCACATCCATGGAAATATGTAAGAATAGCGTTGTATGAAGTAGGGGGCTAATATTGAGTAATGCATGTATCCTAGAGTCATATTTAGCGCTTACAATCTACTTAGCATTGGCAGTTGCCATAAATAATAAAAGCATTGCCTGTTCAAAATATTTTATAGGATTTTATAATAAAACAAAGACATTAAAAAAAGAGCAGAAAACTAGGTAACCATAAAAGCATCTCTAACATGAGTCATAAGATAATAACGGTACCTATAGAAAAGCAGATCTAACATAATATGATGCATAAAAAATAATTAACAAAAAAAGGGAAGAGGAAAAAATACATACTATCATCAATTTAGAAATCCATAACAGAGCTACTTATAATAACCATAAAATTACTACAGATCTAAAAATAAATAACATATTAGAAACATTGAATTATAAATATAAAGCCATATAATTATCAATTGGTTTAAAAAATGAATGATAAGAAGAGTTGTTATGAATAACACCAAATAAAGATAGAAACGTTTCAGACAAATTAGTAGAAAAAGCAATAGATTTGCAAATCAAGATATTAATAGAAAGTGTCTCAGAGAAATTGAATATTTTTTTATAAATTTCCCAACCTTCCTCCAAAACTTAAAGATAACATTACATTAAAAAAGCATGTGCTTTAACGAACCTGGATTCAAATTACAATGTCAACAATTAGAAGCAGAGAAAAGCTTATGGGGTCATTACGATGGCGGAAGGCCCACCAGCAGTGCGGTGGGGGGCCTTCCGCCATCGGAATGCAATATTCCCCCACCACATTACCATCGTATGTGGTGGGGGGAATCTGACCGCGACCGTGGCGGGCGCAAAGACCGCCCACCACAGATCTGCCACAGGCAATCGTTACGATTGCCTGGCGGAGCGGTCAACATCAGAAAAATGGTGGCAGTGCCTAGCAGGCACCGTCTGCCAGATTAGAATGCTGGCCGCAGCCAGCCTTTCCGTGGTGGGTAAACCGCCATTGAAAGGCTGGCAGGGATTGGTTTTGGGGGCCCGTTGCGGGGCACCCCTTGTGTTTGAGGAGGTGGTTGTGGACTGGAGGGGTACCCATGGTACCCACCTGCATTTCCCTGCATTAAGTGGAAGTCACCGCGTGGTGCCTGCCACATAGTGTAGGGAAAGGCACTACATGCATTTTTACTATTGCGGCGGGTGCTGCAGCCTGCAGCCAGCAACACCCACCACAATGGTAAACATGCACAATGCGACCGCCATGGTGGTAGTCGCATCGTAATTTCACGTGCGGGACCCCCGCCATACAGGTAGCTAGTCTCACTCACCACATCGTTATGACCCCCTAAGTATGAAATAACTTTAACGGAGTCAATAATCAGTTAAAAAGAATGAAAGAGTTTGTTTGATAAAAGGACACAGGTAACCATCCTGAAATATTATTTAATCAAATTTTCTTCCATATATTCTGAGACAGTCATAATGATAGTTCTTTATTACAAAATGTAGAAATCACATTAATACTATTACCTTGATTTTTTTTTTAATATATAATTCATGATACAGCATAAGATGAAGGAGCCACTGCTTGAATTTAAATTTGTAAATCTGAATTAATGTTTGAGGGAATATTATTAGGAAAGGAATCTAGGATATAATTACATAAAAGCTCATTCTGAAATAGCACCAGCACTGACGCCACTCACCTACCGGAGCCATTGAACGGCGCATTCTTGGCGGGGCACCCACGCTGTTTGTCTCCCCCGCTGCCCTGACGACATCGAGGGCCGCAGTGTGGGGAGACTACAGCTCCCGTGAGCCTCCACTGCCACGCCCCCTTATTGGTGATTGCGCGCCCGGAGGCGCTTTAAAATCGGCGGCTCCCTCGGTGGAGTGGGGGAATTCTGAAATAGCACCAGCACTGACGCCACTCACCTACCGGAGCCATTGAACGGCGCATTCTTGGCGGGGCACCCACGCTGTTTGTCTCCCCCGCTGCCCTGACGACATCGAGGGCCGCGGTGTGGGGAGACTACAGCTCCCGTGAGCCTCCACTGCCACGCCCCCTTATTGGTGATTGCGCGCCCGGAGGCGCTTTAAAATCGGCGGCTCCCTCCGCGTCGCGGGACGCGCGCGGGCGGCGCCGGGCTGAGCCCGGGCAGAGGGCGGGCCGTCTGTGGCCGTCCGGGGCAGGAAGAGGCTGGGCTGGGCCACCCCCCTTGCTTCGCTAAAGCCTTACAGGTATTTATATCATGGTGAAACGTACAAAACCTATACCTGCTAATACTGCTACCCCCATCGAGCTGCCCACATCGATTGATGTATTACTGGCTAATGCCCTCACCATGGTTACCAACGAGATAGCGGACACGGAACGTAGGATGTCCTTTGGACTTCCTACTACTACCCTGTTAAACTCCCAGTCCCTTAACGATTCTCCTACCTTGGGTCTCCCCCTCTCCCCTACAGTAACAGTCATCAAAACATCAGCACAAACTGATAATGTAACTTCCATTATTGACTCAACCAGTTTGGTGACTGCACCTGGAACTGTTCAATTAGCGAAATCTGCTCCAGACAAAACAACATGCCCTGTTAAAACAACAAGGGAGAAACGCAAGAGAGGCCAAGTGAAATGTACCATAAACAAAAGGAAACAACCAAGCCACAGTAGAAATCAACCCACGCCACAAAGCTTATGGAACAAAAATAAAGGGAATGACTGTGAAATAGTGTTATCAGGCTCCATTGAGGATTTATCTTCGCAACTTTCACCATTGGATGAAGGAGCGGGAAGATCTACCGTTCCTGCCTGTAGCCCAGAGCCTCATGGCCGGGATAAGGGTATATGTGAGGTCGTCAGACTATGTGATGAGATTGACAATTCGGTCAGTACCCAGACTGAGCATACTGATCGCAATATCCATTCGAAAGTCAATGGTAACCTGGTTGAAACTATCGTTGATACCATTTTTAAGCAAGTCGAAATTCAAATAGCTAAGCAATTTAATCTTGTTTTTAAAAGATTGGACAAAATTGAAACCCTTGTGAAAAAAGAGGAAATTAAAAGGAAAGGCACCATGAGTGTGGATGTCGCCCGGGGTGAAAAAATTATGAACAAATTAGAATCATTATGCAATGATCTGAGGGAGGGAGGTTTGACCATTACTAATGACTCTGGCCACAGTAACACTAAAAGCTCAACAGCGGTTTAAAGCCGTTCCTTCTAGTAGTACTTCAACCAACATCCAACCCGTACTGACTAAGGGCCCAAATTATGATTCTTTTGGAGCAGCAGGAAGAGCTATTACTAATACTGTGAGCTCGGACGCCAATCCTACTATCACCCCATCAGTAACCCGAAAAGATAGGACAGGCAATAAACCTGAAAGTGTAAGTGCAAGTAGAGGTGCGACAGTAAGAAATAGCACCACTAATAATTTAGGACCATCACTACACTTACCCCCAGAAGCCTGCCCATATGTTCTTGTGCTAGCTGGTGTACCAGCCCTTCATGAAAACCAAAGTGAGTCATGGCAACAATTGCACAATAAATGCACTGATTGGCTGACTAAACATAAAGGGGCAAGATGGAACATATCTAATGAGATTATATCAACCCGTCGGGTAAGCTGGGTGGGCCCACAACACAAAAATATCAGTGGGGACTGCATAGTGATTAACTTTCGACACCCGAGTTCAGTAAGATTCTTTTTAGACACACATAATACCTATGCCAATACATCGACTGCAATAACTCTTCACCCATTGGGCCATTTTTATAGGCCTCCACACAGAATATTCCAAACGGCCCCTAACACAATTCCTCTGTTTAACAGATTTTCCGCCCTATCTGAATTAGGCAGCCTAGATTGACCACTATTAACCCTCACCACTACACCGGATAAGGCTATTAGTACAACGCCTTTGGAAAGGGCAAATTTTATAAATACTTCTGAGTCCTGTCCAGATGGATCAATTTCACCCCTTGTAGTACGCCCCTATCTTCCCATTGTCCAGCCTTTTCGCATTACTAATCCACCAATTGATACTCTCAGTATCATTAGTTGGAATATTGCTGGCCTTTCAAGCAAGATGAAAATTAAAGAATGGGTTACATGGATAAGTCATTTTGATGTGGTAATGTTGCAGGAAACATGGTGTACATGTCCTCAATTACTAGAGGGCTTTTTTGCCCATAACCTTACTGCTCTGCCCTCTGTTTCGGGGCGACCAAGTGGTGGTTTATCCATCTGGGCAAAAGTTTCTAAAGACGTGAAAATTGAACCTTTACATGTGGTCAGTAAACATCTGATAGCTGTGAAATATGTTGCAAGGTTAAGAATTTGTCTCATAAACTTTTATAATAATGATTTTATCAACCATCCAAATCCTACTTTTTTGGAACTGTTTAATTTTATTGATGATGTTGCAAATGGGGAAAAGTTTGGCCAATTTGATGGCATTTGTGTTGGTGGAGACTTTAATGCCCACATCCACCAAACATCATTGCCCTGCCGACGAGGTACCGAATTATTGGATTTATTACATAGCAGGGATCTAGATGATGTAATGAGCCTATGTGGATCCTCCGAGGGAATTGAGCCGGCCCCTACCTACATTGGCCGTGGTAGTTCATCTACGATTGATTACATATTTACCTCTTCCCGCCTTAGTGAAGTATTATTTGGCGCTGAGGTTGTTAATAGCCCATATAGCGATCATCTGCCCATAGTAATCCAACTCAAATCTATCAATAAACCTATAGGCCCTTGTGAGACAGGAGCCCAAAATATCACTGTCTCCACAGACAGGCTTAGGATTGTCTGGAGAGGGGTCGACAACCATGAGATCCTATCTACTGTGATCAGGAATAACCCTCTGCTGATCTCCAAATGTTTAGCATTCGAAGGCCCCGACATAATTAAGTCTTTTTGTGATTTATGCATAGCTATAAAAAGGGCAATATCCAGACCGTCAAAAGAACATAACGTAACCGATCAAAGATGGTTTGACACCAATTGCTCGAGGGCCAATAGAGAACTTAGAAAGGCCTTGGCAGTTAAACCCCGCGATGTGTCCCTTGTCAGTTCACTGCGCTTTAAATATAAACACGCACTAAAAGTCAGAACTGAGGAGCTTTTAATAAGTCATTGGGATAACCTAACGAAATCTGCTGCCTTAAAAGACTCAACCGGGTTTTGGAGAAACGTAAAGAATTTGAGAGCCCTGGGAAGTAACATCACCCCAATCAACTGCAATATCACAGGAGACTTATGGGTCACTCACTTTTCGAAATTATATGCGGAAGATGGAGATCATACCGAGGATAATTTCCCAGACAGTACTATCGTTATAACATTAGAGGAGGTAGAGGAAGCTATTGGAAATAGTGCCGGTAATAAGGCACCAGGCCCGGATGGCCTGTCTATCGATCAGATTAAATCCAATATAAGATTCTGGGCCCCCTTACTCTGTAACCTTTTTAATAACCTGAGTAAGGAATCTATCCCCCCGACTTGGTCCTGTAGTACTATTGTACCCATTTTCAAAAAGGGAAACAGGTTGGACCCGGGGTGTTATCGACCAATATCGCTGATCGATAATACCCTGAAGGTCCTTGGCAGGGTCTTATTTGATAGAATTAGCACATGGGCAGATGATAACTCCATCATCCACCGCTGCCAGTTAGGCTTTAGGAGCAAACTTGGCACGGTGGAACAATGCCTGAACCTCAACCTTATAATGGCCAAATATACAAGAGCTAAACAATCCCCTCTGTATTTTGGGTTCATGGACCTGAGCTCAGCATTTGATTTTGTAAACCGCTCCCGCTTGTGGTCCATTCTCTTAAACTACGGCTTAGACGAACCATTAGTCCACTTTTTGGCCAACCTCCACTGCAACTTGAAGGCCCGCGTCCGAATAAATAACGAAGGCGAGGTCTCAAACGAAATTTTAATAGGCAAGGGGGTCAGGCAGGGCTGCGTTCTGGCCCCCTTGCTTTTTATATTATACATCAATGAATTAACCCATTCTTTATGCAACCTGACAAAAGACGTTCCTATGATTAATAAGAAACCAATCCCGGCGTTACTCTACGCGGATGATGCGGTACTTATAGGCCGCACACCGAACGCCCTACGTATTTTAATTTCGGGATTCGTCGACTATATGTCTGACTTAGGTTTGTGCACTAATTTCAGCAAATCTTTTATAATGACCTGTGGTCCTAAAAACTATAAAATCCCAACGATCGCGATAGGCCAAAATTCCTTAAAAAGCACTTGCACTTTCCCATATTTGGGCCTTCTATTTTCTAATAGTGGCTCGTGGCAACCCCACGTTGCAATGGGGAGAAATAAACTCTCAAAATCGATCAATTCTGTTATCTCTCTCCGCCAACCACGCCAGGCGGACGTGGTTCCCAGCCTATTACAAATTTATCGGAGCCAATGTCTCCCAACTGGCACATACGGGGCTGAAGTTTGGGGGTTTTCGAACTGTTCCGAATTACAGAGAGAAGAGAACAGATTTTGCCGGAAAATTTTGGGGGGAGTCATTTGTGCACCAACTACTGTATGCCATAATGAATTAAAACTACATTATGTTGAGGATTTTATAAGAGCCAGACCCGCACTGTTCTGGTTAAGGGTCTGGAAAAACCCGGCAGCTTCCCTGTCCCGCGAGATCATTATGGACTGTCTAAACTGCGAGAATGTCAACTTAATTCCCTGGATTAATGCGGTAGAAAAGAGCCTCATGAGTGTTAATTATGGTCATCTCTTTACAAACCCCGACCAGATTGACGGCTCCCATAAAAATTTAGTGCGAAGGGCACTCTATCACCACTATCACATAGAGAGGGAAAGAGTAGATTCTGTGAAACCATCTACTATCAGTTATCTACAAATCCAGGAATTATCCCTTGAACTTTCTATGTTACCTCAGCCCTACTTATGCAAAAAATTGGGCAGATGGAAGAGGACCCTACTCTTCAGATTCAGGGATCGGAGTATTATCAATCTAATTTGTTTTCCATTGGGGTACACCAAAAATCTGGAAAAATTAAATTGTCCATGTGACCGCGGCGGAACCCAGAGTATGCTACACTTTATTTTTGGCTGTGGTTTTTACACGAAGTTTACAAGGCACTATCTAATCCCCTATTGTAGAAAACATGATTTGACCGACCTCAATCGCGCTTATAGACATTTCTTAATGTTGGGATCTGATGAATTAATTTTTAGAGTTAGTAATTTTCTTAATGCTATTGTATGCTCTCGCAGGTCCTTGAGAATTGACTAAATTTTATACCAAGATATGCACTTTGTACTTTAAAACGTGATCTGCACTAACCTAATGTGTTATAATGCATTTGTCTTGTTTTCATGATAACTATATTTATCCTTTGCTATACGCCGCTATATATTGTATTAAGGTGGTTCTATGCATTGTATAGTATAAAGGCCATTTGAGTTTTCATTGTTGTTTTTATAAATTATATTTGTAAATAATAAGTCGCAGCATTACATGTGTGTTTTAAAATTTATTTTGTGCTTTTATGGATGGTTTTTGAAATCCGAATAAAGTCTATTTGAATTTTGAATTGAATAAAAGCTCATATTTAGAAAAGTCAAAAGGAGGTAAACAAAATATTTGTTGCAAATCATCAATGGATAAAACGGTTTTATTATGGTATATATCTTTAAAATAAAAAATACCAGCTTTAATGCAAGAATGCCAAAATTGTACATTTCGAGAAAGTTTTAATCATTGACTATGTCATAACAATATTTTTAAGGTGTGTGAAATAAAGGATTGAATAATCATAAAATAATAAGTTTGTGGACTTCAAATAGATTTATTAAGTAACATTGAAGTTTTAGACATAGTTAGCAAAGCAGGTAAAGGAAATGGTATTATCAAACCTTTTTCTGTGAAAAGCCATGTAGGAGGATTAATAAGATGGGAGTGATTAAACCAAAGGGAACTTTCCTTTCATATAAATGGTTTATGATAAATAAAAAAATCCGGTAAACCAAAACCTCCATTTCATTTTGAAACTTTACATTTCTTATTACTTATACGGAAAGTTTCATTATTCCAAATAAACTTAGAAAAGAGTTTATCAACATTTTCATAAAACTGCATAGGGAATTGACTAGGAATCATAGCCAGGTAATAAAACATTTTAGGAGCTATTACCATTTTTATTGAATCCATTTTCCCCCTCCATGAAAGATGTAATCCAGACCATTTGCAAACTGTATCTTTAATATAATGTATAATATTTTCACAATTTAAGATGATTGTTTTTTTTAATGATATTGGAAAATAGAATACCAATATATTTATGTTTATCCGTTTGCCAAATTAATTTGTTTATGGTTAACATATCAGGGGTACAATGAAGATTGAGGGGGAAAAGTTCTGGTTTTTTTCAGTATTTAACGTATAACCTGAAATATTGGCGTATAAGGAGACTATATCAAATAAAAAAGGAAAGGAGGATTCACAATTACTAATGAACAAAAGTATATCATCTGCATAAACTAATGTTTTTATAATATCATCATTAATATTAATACCAGTAATATCTATGCAGTTTATAATAGCAGTGAGAAAATGTTCAATAACAAGAAGAAAAAGTATAGGAGTCAAGGGACAACCTAGTCTAGTACCTTTAAAAAAATAACTTCATTAGAAATTTGACCATTAATGAAAAGTCAAGCAGGAGGACTGGGATTAAGAGCTGATATCATGCGAACAAATGAATTGCCAAAAATAAGCGCCAACAAGGTATGGAATAAATATTGCCAATGAACTTTGTTAAAGCTTTTTCAGAATCCAGTGCCAATACTTCATAAGGTAAGGGTAGGGAACATGCTTGTTCAATGGCATGTAATAAGACTCTAATATTGTTAACAGACTATCTATGTTTCATGGAACCAAACTGATCGAAATATATAACGGAATCCAGCACAGAGGTGAACCTGCTTGAAAGAATTGTAGCATGAAGTTTACAATCTTGATATGTTAAGGAAGTTGGGCAATAATTCGAAACAATAGCCAGATCTTTATAAGGTTTTGGAGGCTATAAACAATGCTTCAGTAAAACATTCAGAAATTGTACCTGAGAAACTAAAAAGGTAAAAAGTTTAAACACATAAGGAATGATCTGCCAAGCATATTATTTGTAAAATTCAGCTGTAACTCTGTCAGGACCCAAAGATTTACATTTTTTCAATCTCTTCCATAGTAATTGGAGAATCTAAGTTATCTGTGGCTGATTATGACATTTGTGGTAAACCACATTTATGTAAAAAGCGGTCAGTCACGAAGGATCCCAGAATGAGGTTTATTTTACATGGGTTAATAATAATTAAAAAATTAATTAACTATATCCTTTTGGGATAAGGAAATTTTCCATTGCAACCATGAATTGTATTTATTTGAGTTTTCTCTTTTTCAATACACAAATAAATTGCCAAGAGACTTCCAGATCTATTAGCATTAAAACAGAATTTAGCTATAGTATTAGAAAGTTGTATACCAGCTTTTTTACTAAACATAGAATTAAATTCGTACTGAAGTTTTTGCAATTTTATTTTATATTAGAGATCATTAGCACTTATAAATAGAGTCTCAAATGTTGCAATTTGCTTGTCCAAATCCTCAATTTTAGAGTTAAAAGATTTTTTTTTATGAGCGATAAGAAAAATGGTTACCCCTCTAATATAAGCCTCAAAGTTATCCCATTGAGTCACCATAGATGTAGAGCCTACTGGGTTAAAATTAAAATAATCCTGGCGTGCTGATAAAAATTTTGGTTATTATTTTCATTAAGTAAAATATGTGCATTCGTACGCCATCTGGATTGAGGCTGATGAGCTGCGCTATGTTGTAAAACAACTGAAATAAGAGCATGGTCAGAAATAGTTATATTATGGATAATCGGTGCAGAAACTGAGTGAATGAATGGCCGGGAAACTAATAAATAATCTAATCTTCAATAAGAATTATGAGGATTTGAAAAAAATGTAAACATTTGGGTGATGTGAATGTCAAATATCAACCGATTTAGGGCCGGTTTACGATCTCGGTCTCAAAGCCTCCGACCTGAGGTCAGAGGCTTTCCAACTGAGATCGTTAATTTCATTTCCGACTGCCTAATTAAAGTCGGGGACTGGCCCGTAATCCATATGTACAGCATTTTACGCCATCGCGATTCTAATGCTCGGTTTCCGGCAGTCTTTCCATGCTGGGCTTTCCGACATGGAAAGGCTGTCGGAAAGTGAGTTTGGGAGTCACTGACAGGGCCCCCTTCAACCAGCAGCTTCCGGTTGGTTGCCGAGGGGAATCTATGGTACCCCCTGTTCATCCCTACACCATGTGGCAGGCACCATGAGGTGCCTGCCATGAAGTGCAGGGATCAACACAAACTCCTTCCTGTGTATGGGAGCTTGTGCTGCAGTCGGTTTCCAACTGCAGCACAAGCTCCCATGCAGAAATGAAGCTTGCGACCACACCATATGCTGTCGCATCGTAATTAATCGGTGGGACCCTCATCCGTGACTATGTCAGGTGGACGCAAATCTGCCTGACATCGTAATAAGGCCCAAAGTTGTTTTAAAGAAAGACTTTAGAGTGAAAAAAGCTCTAGGTGGATGTTATTTAATTTTTAATGGGCTATCTAATAAAGGATCACATATGAGTTTAAAATCTCCTCCAATAATGAGTGGAACAATGCCTAAGTAGTAAAGTGAGAACAAAAATTAGGATCATCAGTAGTCGGACCATATATATTAATGTGTTTTGAATCTTTCTGCAAAAAGGATAGCTACAATATTTTTCTTATGAACTGCAGGGAAAGATATGATAGTACAAACCCAGTGTTTCTGCATGAAAGCTAAAACTGTTTCATCAATATGTGTCTCCTATAATAAACACATATCTGCTTTATGACTTCCTAAATAATCTCCAATTTTAGTGTGCTTAACAGGATGTATTCAACCTTTAACATTCAAAGATACAATTTAAATATTATTGAAATTAGCCATATATAAAGTAGAAGGTACAGAGGAAAAGAAAAACATGAAAATAAAAGTTTAGAAGAATAAAAAGTAGCTCTAGAAATAAATGACAGGAATAAAAGGAAGGACACCGACAAACATAAATATGACAGCAGAAATTCATAAATAATACTGCTGAATCATACACACGCATACGCAAGAGTGACCTGCCACAAAAAAGGCCTCATAGCTAATCCTAGAAAAAGGCACGTTAAAATAAAAAAGTAAGTCTGAAGAGTCAAGTATTAGTCACATTCGCTTCCATGGACAAAGGAGATTGTTGATCCAGGAAAGTACGTAGATCTTCTGGATGTTGAAATGATTTGGAGAAGCCATCTTTTCAGATTCACATCGTCGATGGGTCAAAGAGACAATATATTAAAACCAGAACTTCGTAGCCAAGGTTTCAGCTCTGTAAATTCTTTGCATATTTTAACAGTTTTCTTATCTGATGAATATAGATTTTATTACCATTAACCATTAAAGATGGGATTTCTCTGGCTGCCTTCCTTATCAGCACCTAACGGCCTGGTGGAAAACTTTAAAAAATAATTTGTCTCAGTTTGTCATGACGAGGGCTGTGGTGAGAATGGAATTCTATGTGCCTTGACGACGTAATATTTTTCTGAGAATTTTAAATGTAGAAGACCATGCAATAATGTCTCCTAATACTGCCTGCAGTCATTTCCTTTGTATGCCTTCCGGTATATTGAAGATGTGTAAATTGTATTGACAATTACGATTTTCTACGTCCAACAATAACTTGCTCATTAGTAACATTTTTGCGGCCATTTTAATTTCTGATGCAATAGAATCTGTATTTAAACGCAGAGCCTGCAATTACTCCAACAGTGTAGATAATGATGGTTCATTAGAATCCACAATTTCAGATTTTACAGGTGTAGGAGAAATAGTTTGTTTACGCTTATTATTTCCAATGAGAACATTTTCCCTTCCATTTTGGCTTAATTAATTAAGTTTATTTTGAGCAAAATTGGAATTGGAAATAAATAAGCTAAAAGAACTGACAGTCACCACAGAAGATGAAATTAGAGCAGCTAAAACCAGCTGTAGGAGTGGTTTAGGGCTCAGCCGCACCCTTTCCTGAAGTAAAGTGGAACAACAGCAGAATTGAAGAAGAGAGACCGAAGATGAGGAGAATAGAAAGAGGCCCAAAACTGCTCAAAATACCACTGCAGGCACACAGAAATGAAGTGCAGGAGTTGGCCAGCTGTCACACAGGCAAAATGTGAGTCACCAACATGCCCTTGTAATTTAAGTATATGGTCATTAAAACAGGCTATACCGAGCCTCAGCGGGAGGCGGTCATCTTGATTTGCACGCTCGCGCAATCCCTTAATGAAAGCATTGCCAAAGGAAGAACAACACCAATTTGCTCTCACCTCCTAAATGGCACGAGTGTGAAAACAGACAGGAATTTTAACCAGCACCAACATATGCATCTATATGACACCATTAAAGTCCTTTGGTTAACATTGATGGGCTAATAACCGTACTTAAACTTCTGTAGAACTAGACCACTAATTATTGCCTTGTTTGCAAAAATAATTGAAGGTTATTTTCTCAACAGTATGATAAATATGAATTCCAATGGTTAGTGTTCAAATGCATATTTAGATTCAAAGAAAAGCTACTCAAAGTTTCAGCAGTCAGAAAAGGAGTAACAGCAAGCTTAGAAGTCAGACAGTTCACAGAATATACTATAATGCTGGTTAGTGCAGTGAATGAAAAGAAATACTGAGAGAAGAGATTTGGAACTGGCATTACCCCAGTGTGAAAACAAGCTTCAGCAAAGCTGATAGGTCTGGCGTTGGCCATCAGCGTTTTGGTTAATCTTGTTTTTTCACTGTCATGGTCTTTCCAAATCGTTATTGCTGGGGAAGCTGTCAGGCCCTTATCAAGCTAATAAACAATTGGTAGAAGCAAAACTATTTTGTTAAAAAAGCATTCTTTACCATATCAGTATCAGTACCTGGCACTGAAGGGTTCTGCTTTGTGAATGATCTGCTCCTTGTGAAAGGGCAGCATGCCATAAACCACAGAGAAGTAAACCAGTGGCTGAATGAAGTGTTTACCAACTGGTCTAGCATTGGCTGCCTGCCTACTACCTTTGCTAATGATTTTTTTAAATGTTTTTTAAAATCTTTATTACAAATAGACACAGTTTAAAAATAGATAGAGAGGGCTGCAAAGACAGAGATGGTTGCATAGATAGATAGGATGGATGGATAGACGGATGGATGGATGGATAGATGGATAGATGGATAGATAGATAGATAGATAGATAGATAGATAGATAGATAGATAGATAGATAGATAGATAGATAGATAGATAGATAGATAGATAGATAGATAGATAGATAGATAGATAGATGGATGGATGGATGGATGGATGGATGGATGGATGGATGGATGGATGGATGGATGGATGGATGGATGGATGGATGGATGGATGGATGGATGGATGGATGGATGGATGGATGGATGGATGGATGGATGGATGGATGGATGGATGGATAGATAGATAGATAGATAGATAGATAGATAGATAGATAGATAGATAGATAGATAGATAGATAGATAGATAGATAGATAGATAGATAGATGGATGGATGGATGGATGGATGGATGGATGGATGGATGGATGGATGGATGGATGGATGGATGGATGGATGGATGGATGGATAGTTAGAGAGAGGAATTAAAGGCACAGCTTCTGTTAGTTATATAATCCAAAGTGTCTACATAAACATGAGATATAAGAGTACTGAAAGCACACTATAAAGCTGAATTGGGGTGACCCACTGCCCCATGCTGAATGCTGTGGTGGATGGACGCAAAATGAGAATGACGCAACAATAGACAGATGGATGAAGACAGCTGGCTAAAAGCCCCTTCAAGTATGCATCTTACGCATATAATTTTAGTAACTTCAAAAGGTCTTGGCTAATGCCAGACCTAAAAAAGAATGCATGAAATTGAAAGCTCAAATATAGAATTTTGAAGAAATGTAGCAGAAAATAGCAGGTAATCGAAAGGAAAGGATCTTTTTTATTACAAAAAAAGTATAGTAAATATCATGCTGTCGCAGTCTCCCAAGCTCCAACCAACAGCCATCGAGCAATCTCAAGTGATGTTGCATTCCTACATTCCATATGCATTCCATCACTCGCTCACACATCACAAAGTCCATTGACTACAAATGTATTTTGAACATTTTGTTTACCTGAAATATAAATGAAATTTGATATATCCCTGTACATATTAAAACTAAGGGTATTGGCTTTGTGCTTTTAAAGATGGTTGCATGTCAGCTGACAGGAAGTAGATGTCTAGGGGAAGAGGGTGTCATCTCAAGCCAGGGTCAGGCTACTGAGTATCCATTGGGCCCTCACATCTGCAAGTCACACAGGCATTGAGGCCTTGAGGTCTCTCACAGTAGACAAGAACAGGAGAGCAGGGGAAGAGTTCCCCACTGGTCAAAGTACATTTTGGTGAGCAGGCTTCTGCAACCCTGGGAGTCAAATTCAATCAAACAGGAGCACTGTCACAAGACACATCCATATTCTTCTGCTTGCTTCAGAAATAAGAAATGCCTTCAAGAACTAGAACCGTGACAAAAATAGTGGGCCCCAGTTAAGCAAATCTGTCTTTCTATTGACACATTTTTGTAGCATAAACTGCACCAGTTGTTTTAACTACCTTACAACCATGTAAAGAATCCAACTCCTCTTCATTGTCCCCACCGGTTTTACATCTTTTCCTAGGCCATATTTTGGGGGTATTTTGATTCTGTGTACTTTGTACTGCCATTCAGTGCAATGTCCTCTGCCAAACTGTTAAAATAGTTTTTCCCAATTGGATGATTTACCTTTCCTGCAAGGCCAAACCAATTTAGATGATTTAAATGTCCTGTAAGACAATGGTAAATTGCACGCACAATGCACCAATTCTTTGAAGTTAAATGCCATACATGATCTGAAGTGTCTGTATATACCACTAACATATGTCATAGAAATGCATGGCTGTCATGTGTGCCTCTGCGCTCTGGCTGGGCTGCAGTTTCAAAGTAGAAAAAGGGATTTAAGGTGCATCTTGGCAGGAAATATATATTAGATAAGTCATCCACTAAGTGTGACTGTTAGCCCATACGGCTGGGTGCCTTGTATAGAAAAAAGTAACATACCAATTACTGAGACTAGTAATCAAACAATCATACCATACTAATTACTGACACTAGTAATCAATCAATCAGGATTTGTCTAGCTTGGCTGCCTCAACTGTGAGGGACTTTAGGTGCTGTGGGGTCCTGCTGCAGGATTCCACTGCCCATTCCTTATGGTTGAACATCGAGCGTAATGCAACAATCAGGCAGTTCGTAATGCAGAAATAATGAAATGCGTAATGCAACAATCAGGTAGTTTGTAATGGAGAAATACTGCAATGCGTAATACACTAATCAGATAGATCAGAATGCAGAGATAATGCAATGCGCAATACGACGATCAGGTAGTTCATAATGCAGAAATAATGCAATGCGTAATACACTCCAGCACTGATCACGGTGCCTTATGCGGTCTTTCCGCCACTCGTACTGACTCGCAGTCAGCTTCTGTCAACAGTTGCCCCCACACGGGTATGTTGTAAACAAAAGTGCAGCCCGCACTCCGGCCCCGGTACTGCCACTCCTTTGGCAAGTATGGGCCGTGATTCGAACCAAAGCAGAGGCTCGCGCTGCAGGAATGGGAGAGGCCGAGAGCGTCTCCCTCCAAGCCCGCACCCCAGGCATCGACACACGTTACCTGGGGGGTGTGACCTCGCTCTCCTCTCCTCTTCCTACGACTTGGGCCTCCGATGCAATCTTTGTGGATCCCGGGCAGTGGGACTCGGGTCCTCCCTCGACGAGGTTGGTTCGAGGTCCCGCTCTGGCAACGGCCGGCTCGGGCCGGTGGCTCAGCTTCTCCGGGGCTGCCGGTCCAGGCCGCTGGTGCTACGAGGATCTCAGGCTGCAACAGGGCACATGCACAGCGTCGCTGAGACTCACTTGATCTCCGGGTGCATGATAACAAGGCAATCCTCACGAATGTCTCAGGCTGCACAAAGCACACGCATACAGCGTCGCTGAGACTCACTTGGACTCGGGTGCACAATAACAAGGCAATCCTCACGAAGGTCTCAGGCTGCACAAAGCACATCCACACAGCGTCGCTGAAACTCATTTGGACTCCGGGTGCACGATAACAAGGCAATACTCACGAATGTCTCAGGCTGCACAAAGCACACGCACACGGTGTCGCTGAGACTCGCTTGGACTCCAGGTGCCCACGATCACAGGGCAATTCTTACGAGAGTCTCAGGCTACAAAACGCACATGCACACAGCATCACTGAGACTCTCCTGGAAACTTTTGTGTTCCTGAGTTTCCGCAGCAGGGAGCCAGCTCACCTCGGGCCCTTGGGGATAATTTACTTCTGGACACAGCATACAGCAAAGTCCTTTCAAGCAGGGGGACAAGCACACAGCAAAGTCCCTTTAGCCTCTCCTTGGATAAAGCAGCAAACAGCAGGCCAGCCCCAGAACACACAGCAAGTGTCATTCCTTTCCTTCAGTCTCTTCAGCTGTTTCTTCCTTGGCAGAGGTTCCTCTTGACCACTAAGTCATTTCAGTCGTGTTCAGTCTTGTTCAATCCATTTCTCCAAAGTTCAGGGGCTTCAGCTCTCATAGTTATACCCCTAAATGTCTTTGAAGTCTTTGTGTTCGGCGGGTACTGACCCCTGTTCAAACCAGTTCTGGGTGCCTCCCTGCCAGTGACATCTTCTTCCTTTGACTAGTGGGGGTCTGGATTCTCAATCACTCAGCAGGAGATGGGACCATTGTTTTATGGCAGCAGCCCAGGCCTCCACCCCTCTAGGGGCTACTCCTCCCCCCGTACACTCCAGATACAGGTCAGCCTGTTGCTGTCTCACCTCCTCCCCTGGGTCAAGACATTCCCTAGATCCTATCACTTTCAAATCCAGACAGTCAATCTACAACAGGCAGAGACACACAGGAATGTTAGAGCACAAAAACCCAGCCACTTCTGAAAGAGTAGTTTCTAAACACACAATGCTAAAACCACCTTCACAAAAAGATGTGTTATTGAATTGTGAGTTCAGGCACACTAACCTTCACCTCTCCATGTGAAGTCTTTGGGAAAATAGGCTGAAAACGTATTACGCAGCCTCCCCATTCTATCCTATGGGCAAGATGGCCTTTCAACAGTGAAAACGAAATGGAGATTATTTCACTGTCAGGACATGGTACACAGCTTAGTACATGTCCTACCTTTCACATGCACTGCACCCTGGCCAGGAGTTACCTTGGACCTACCATAGGGGTGTCTGATGTGCATAGAAAGGATAAGGCCTGGCAAGTGGGTGCACTTGTCAGGACAACATGGCAGTTTAACAAACTGTGCGCAGGCACTGCAGTGGCAGGCCCGAGTTCCCTCTTTAAGGCTACTTTTGTGGTGGCACAATTAGTGCTGCAGGCCCACTAGTAACATTTGCATTACCAGCCCTGGCACACATAGTGCACTTTACTAGGGACTTTACTAGTAAGGCAAACATACCAGTCATGGACAACCAATTACCATTACACTTTACACAGGGATTAAAAAGGGCCAAGTCCAACAATCAGCTTCCTCAATATTTACTCAAGCTAGAGGTGCTTTCATACCTGTTTGGACCATGTATATTTTAAAATCGAAATCTGAGGGCCCGATTCACAGAACTAACTTAAGACAAAATCCTAAACTTACTACCATTTTGGTATTCACAGAAGGCACTTACTCATTTTGGTATTCACAGAAGGCACTTACTCATTTCGGTATTCACAGAAGTTAGGAGTCCTAACTTTAGGACTCCTAAATGCCTTCTGTGAATACCGAAAGTCTTAAAATTAGGATTTTTCTCAGTTTAGTAGTAGTATAGTTAGGACTCCTAACTTTAGGACTCCTAAATGCCTTCTGTGAATACCGAAAGCCTTAAAATTAGGATTTTTCTCAATTTAGTAGTCCTAAGTTTAGGACTCCTAACTTTAGGACTCCTAAATGCCTTCTGTGAATACCGAAAGCCTTAAAATTAGGATTTTTCTCAGTTTAGTAGTAGTATAGTTAGGACTCCTAACTTTAGGACTCCTAAATGGCCTCTGTACATACCGAAAGTCTTAAAATTAGGATTTTTCTCAATTTAGTAGTCCTAAGTTTAGATTTAGGACTACTAAATTGAGAAAAATCCTAATTTTAAGACTTTTGGTATTCACAGAAGGCATTTAGGAGTCCTAAAGTTAAGAGTCCTAACTATACTACTACTAAACTGAGAAAAATCCTAATTTTAAGACTTTCGGTATTCACAGAAGGCATTTAGGAGTCCTAAAGTTAAGAGTCCTAACTATACTACTACTAAACTGAGAAAAATCCTAATTTTAAGACTTTCGGTATTCACAGAAGGCATTTAGGAGACCTAAAGTTAGGACTCCTAACTTCTGTGAATACCGAAATGAGTAAGTGCCTTCTGTGAATACCAAAATGAGTAAGTGCCTTCTGTGAATACCAAAATGGTAGTAAGTTTAGGATTTTGTCTTAAGTTAGTTCTGTGAATCGGGCCCTGTGTCTTTAAGAGTTAAAACCTAATTTCTTCTATGGTCTCTACAGCATTAACATTTGTGGGTTTTTTCAAATTATTGGTTCTACAAACACTCTGAAAGTGTCCTACACTGATACATGTATTGCACTTCTTACTGACAGCAGGACAATTAGGATAATTACTCACATGGTTTCTAGATTCACATTTCTAGCACATGAAATTGTTCCTATTACCAATTTTACCTAGTATATCCAGGTAAACCAGCAATAGCTCCATCCTTCACTGTAGCCTTAGCTGATAAGACTGATCTCTCAATACCTTTTGCAATATCAATGACCTCAGACAATTTAGCATCATGAAAAGCTAAAAGACGTTCCTGTATTTTCTTAGACTCATAATTGAAAACAAATTGAACTCAAATATAGGTATCAATATTTACACCAAATTCACAATTAGCAGCTAAAATCCTCAAAGCAGCTATACATTCTTTGATATTCTCCTGACCATATTAAATTCCTCCTAAATAATCCATTTCATTGTAACATGGCACTCGGTTCTTCAGTGAAGGGTTTTTCAAATCTGTATACGTCTTCTTTAAAAACATCCCACTGAACACCTTCTCCTTCAGGGGCTGCAGCTTGTGACAGATTGTCAAACATTCCCTGGTCAGCATTACTCAGTAATCTAAACGGTGGCGGTCTGTGCAGGTAAACGAGATGGGGTGGTGGAGCGGGGTTGGGTCAGGGCAGGCTGGAGCAGGGGTAAAACTGACATACGACGGTAAAAGGAATTTAAAATAAATGAATAAGTAAAACCACTTACCTTGCACACGCCGCAACGCCGACTCAGCGATGTGGTGTGTGCAAGGCAAGTGGTTTTAATTATTTATTTATTTTCTATTCCTTATCCCACCTTATGTCGCTTTCACCCCACCACCCACGCCCCTTCTCACCACGCTTCCCTGCACCACCCGCCACTGAATCGAATTATCAAAGTAATTTCCTGTCAGCTCAGAAAGCTTTACCGCCAATGGTTACAAAGCAATTCTCGATTGTTCTATACCATTATTTCCATTTCAGATTTGACTTTCCATGTGTTTGTAAGGAAATATTTGCTTCGTTAAAAACCTGTGAGTTAGCAATGACCACTAACAGTTAAACAGCACAGATATAGTCAAAGCAGCACCCAAAAAACACTGGTGTAAATGTTTGCCTACAAGAGGTAGTAGTAATATGTACTGAATATATTTACAAAGTTATACATAGTAAATATATAAATAAATGTGTCGGTGCTTCATGCCAGAGGATAACTACTATTTCAGTAGGTGTGACTGTCATAGATAAAGCAGGCTGCAAAAATGTTGAATTTTTAAATAGATAATGCGACTGACATCTGTCTTGATAGACAACACTGTTGCAATAGTAAATGATGAGATCTCTATTAATCATGTAAAACAGCCACCCAGTGAGTGGAATGTGTCTCCACTCTACAGCCAGTTCTTGTAATATTCTCATGCAATGCCCAAAAGGTTGCAACGCTAATGGCGAAATGATGTGCTGTGGCAGACACACTCTCTTGAGGAGGAACAGTGTTGCATGCTGGCGATGAGTCGTCATGAGCCACAGATAACCATTGGCAATCCGCCGTCATATGGTAATCACACACATTTTTACTCCATATAGATATAGAACAGAAATAAATGCTGCAGCAGTTTTGAAGAGGATCTCATCAGTGTTCCTCTCCATTTTTACACTCAGAAAAAATTCTGGTTATTTAATTACATTATTATTTTCCTCTTGGTGGGTGCAACATATCCCAATAATGTCCCAATACACTTGTTGCAGATTGCAGAGGAGCGACACAATAAAAATACCTTGCTGACGCTCTGAGTTAAATTCAATCTGCATTCATAGTAGCACAGATCACAGGGCCCACAAGGGACAACAGCAGGTACAGAAGCAGTGCCTCAGACAAGTAATAGAACAAACCTAGTAAGTGAATAGGGTACATAAAAACAATGGTATAACACTGTTACAAAACTGGATGATGGACGTGACCCTTAGCAGTCTTATCTAATGTGAGTGTAAGAGTGTCAAGCAGTAAAAGAGACTTATTAGGCAGCCTGTATGAACTACGAACCACTTACTGACCGCTGAGTGTAATGGATTTAGTACTTGTATGAGTTATATATTGTATTGTAGAAAGAGCAAAACACCAATAATGATTGTTTATGTGCCAGAAGGCGTCCCTTCCTGCACATAAACAATCCTTAAATGGTGATGATTTGTTACTTCTATGTGTTCTGCAGAATGCAGCACACATGGAAGTAACAGATCGCCATTATTGATTGTTTATGTGCAGGAAGTGACACCTTCCTGCACATAAACAATCATTCCCTGCAATGCAGGCACCCTTGCTCTCTGGCGCAAGGGTGTCTAAGTTGGCAAAGGCAGCTATTTTTAGCTCCAGCGCTAAGGAAAACACAGGGGTGCGCTGTATTGTTGTAAATAAAACACGTACCTGCGTTTTGGAAATGGTGGAGCACGGCACTGCAAAATGTTCCAAAGCTCCGCTCTCCGCGATTTCCTTGTTAATATGCCCTTCTTAATTCGCAGGGGGAAGTACATGGATGCTCTGTAAGTTCTTAGGTATGAGCTGCATCACCAGGATCCTGTGCTTGAATCATTACTTCATGAAGCTAAGGGGCTCGTAGCGATTCCTCAAGAATTAACTGCAAAGGGGCTCTCAGCGATACCTCAAGAATTAACTGCAAAGGGGCTCTCAGCGATTCCTCAGGAATTAACTGCAAAGGGGCTCTCAGCGATTTCTCAGGAATTAACTGCAAAGGGGCTCTCAGCGATTCCTCAAGAATTAACTGCAAAGGGGCTCTCAGCGATTCCTCAGGAATTAACTTCAAAGGGGCTCTCAGCGATTCCTCAAGAATTAACTGCAAAGGGGCTCTCAGCGATTCCTCAGGAATTAACTGCAAAGGGGCTCTCAGCGATTCCTCAGGAATTAACTGCAAAGGGGCTTTCAGCGATTCCTCAGGAATTAACTGCAAAGGGGCTCTCAGCGATTCCTCAAGAATTAACTGCAAAGGGGCTCTCAGCGATTCCTCAGGAATTAACTGCAAAGGGGCTCTCAGCGAATCCTCAGGAATTAACTGCAAAGGGGCTCTCAGCGATTCATCATGAGTGAACTGCAGGTTTGGGAACAAAGATGAGGCGAACATCTTTACAAGAGACCCTCGAGCAATGAATAGCACACAAAGGGCAAACACTGGCTGGCACAGAACCTCTGCTCCAACCTTCCAATGCTTGTCTTCTGTTTATCCCTGTTTACTTGAGAACATGATACCCTCATTAGGGGGAATTGTTTTAATAGCATTATAGCCCTCCAGCAATACAGTCCTTGAACGCCTTCACCGCTATAGCTCAGGGAAGAGCATGTAGCCCCTGGCAGGAAGATTCAATGCTACATTAGAATACAAAACATGGAACTAAAATAAATGGGAACTATGTCAAACTCCAAATTAAAATAATATCCAACTATTATGAACGGAACACTGGGCTGTAGAGATAAAAATATGTTACTAATTAAGAGCAATTATATCTGCAAATAACTGTGGGAATAAAACTAGTTTCATAGTAGGAGAAAATGAAGGAACGGATATCGTATGTGCATTGAAAACTCTTACTGGGTCTGGAGGGCTCATCCCATTCTCTGACCTGCTTGTAGTATTCATTTTCTTAAAAGAAAGGATAAGGTAAACCAAAGCCAGTGGGGTTGCCATGGAGCAAAAATAAATAGTTACGACTGCATATGTCACCACGTCACATTCCACATAAGGTGATGAGCTGGACTGCACATGACCAGAAGTTTTCACCACTTTGGGGCCCAGACCAGTCCTCTCGTGAGTAGTAATCATGTTCTGATTCCCCTCTCAAATGCAACCCCACCCCCACCCCCAAATGCATTCTCTATCGTGAGCCTACCGATAGTGTACCCCGTGCCACAAATCACCTGGCATCGTCCGTTGATATAGGTTCAAGCGCTTATATCTGCATACACCTATTTTCCCTCTACTTTTAATGTGAAGTTTTACGGTTGTTTAATTTTTTTTCTAAAAAAAGAAAATTAGCTCACCTGGCACAGGGAATGGCGGAGACATGAGCTAAATTGCGACTGGGAAATGGTGAAAAAATAGAGCTAATACTGCAAAAAGTAATTCACAATGTATGTTAGAAAGTTAAATGTGCTGACGAAATCTTCTTATAGTTCATAATTTAATTGGAACGGAAAAAAGACCTGTAGTCCCAGTATTAGGATATCTATTTTGGGAGGCACAATAGGCGTCATGTTTTTAAGAATGCTCGAATCTGGCAGCCTATAAGGTTTGCTTAATCGGTTTGCGCTGCCACTTGCCAAGTACGGTATCTCTGATAGGACATTAATAGAATGCAGGCGCTATTGGTGACATTTCGGCTCCTAAGGCAGCAAATTCGTTTTAGTTTCTAAATATCATTGCCTCTGCAAAACCCGACCTTTTGCTTCGTAGAAAATTATTCCAGGAAGCGATAAATCTGAGTACTAGAATATTGATAATATGAAAATTATAATATTGAAGCCGGGTACTATCATATTGATAATATCATATTCTAATAAATATATTATTGAAACCTCATTTTTTTATATATATGTTGATCACCGTTTCTATCAAAAACAATATTAGTTACTTTAAAACAGTTCAAATATGAGATACCAAATTAATAAAAGTGATGGGGATCTTGAGCAGTGGTGGGACTCTCATCCAGTTGGGGCTCGGTGGACTGGGGAAGAGTTAATAGCTGGGCTGCTGCTTTCTTTAGCAAAAATCATGCTCATGCTCCGGCCCATTTTAGTATCTCGCAATTATCTACTAGAACCCACTCTGGTCGGATGGAACTTTTTACTTGCCCAATAGCGTGGAGGGAATAAACACAATTATCAGAAAATAATGTCCACAATTTATCATAATCAAGGACTCGAGACTTAATCTCTTGGCTCTCTGGCTTTTATTATCAGCATAAAGATTTGAAGATACAAAGTCCTCAATACGAGGCACAACAAGTACATAGGCACTAACAAAAATGCTACTCTACGAAGAATCCGCATACGGCTAAAAATAACTAAAAGCACAATCTCTAAAAGCATGAGGTAGAAAACTACCAAGCCAATGTCGATATTAGGGACACTGGACCATACCATCTCTGTCCCTACTCTGTACTAGATGACATCCCTACTTAGCAATCCCTTGAGACCCTCAATCGAAAGGTGTCAGAGTGAAACTTCCTAAGAAGTCTTCACTTAGAGAGCTTGATCTAAGTTGCCCCCTCTATCTTTTCGCCTAGCCTTTCTCTGCTCTGGGCTGCTCTGATCTGCCTCCACCCTCGGGGTGCTTTCCCTAATACAGAACCCCAAATCTCAGAACACGCCCTTTGCCCCTCCTCTTCTGCGGAGTCGTCTTTCAGTAATTTTCCACAGAGCGCTGTCCAGTTCCATCGTCCATCGCTTGGCCTTGAGTCCCAGACACCATCCGCACTAGGAGTTACGATTGGCACATTCCAATGCACTCCCATGTCTGGCTTTTACTACATAAGTCAATTCATGAACAAAGAGCTTCTCTACTAACGAGCAACTGTCCTTGCACCTGGGGTGAGATCATGCAAGGCAGACATACTTCACATCTTTTAACTTGCAATTTACTACAGCCTAAAACCTCTACTGAAATAAATCCCTTTTGGCCTATTGCCCTTGGCTAACATTAGAAAATACCAGGCCTTTCGCCTCAACGATATATGCGAATTCTGGCCACTACTACGGTTACACAAGCAGGCCTAAATCACAGTATTGACATTTACGTCTTTCTTTCATGCGTGGTCAAACTAAACAGTCTACAGACACGAGTTCTAAACTACACGTTTTAACATCACATTGTTCAAATGACTAAACTCTACATTTCTCTAATACATTCACAATATGCTTGTACATAGCTAACACTTCTATTGAAATCGATATAGATTATACAATTCTTTAATACATTGCATACAAAATACCTGAGTACACATTTGATTATATGCGGGTGCCGACTAACAGTGAATATAACGCACCCCTACGATTTTCAAACTTTTAAGCGCTACATCACTCACTACTTCTTCGTCTGCCTTACCCGTCCCAGTCCTGGCAAGCATGAGGAGGAGGCGTGATTCCCATCAGACTATTTCTGTGTATCACATAAAGACCTTTTCTTACTTCCTAGGATGGTCTTTCTTCCCTTTCCTTACTTTATATGTCACCATTCCCTTTCCCTTCTATGACCATCCACTAACCTTCTAGATACATCCTCGTTGGGTCTCCTACAAAGATTATTGCACTATTCCTGCTAAGTTGTGACTTTCTACAAAACACTAAAGATAATTCCATTCTTACGAACAAGGCTGAAACCATCAGTTTGGCTTTAGAAGAAGCCTTAATATTGGGTCATATGGGTGAATATGCACGTTTAGGTTTATTTTACATTTCGGAATATTGTATTCTGTCCAGTGATAGCAGACCGACAGTTCTTTCAGACTGACACTTCAGTGCCTGTCGAGTAAAATAATTTGATAATGACTTTCCACAAACCCGTAAAGATAATTAAATTCTTACGAGTAAGGCTTATACAACTAGTTTGGCTTTTGAAGAAGCCTTACTTTTGGATGATATGGGTAACAAAGTTAAAGGTGCACTTATGCGTTCCTTTGTAGCTTCAGGATTTGTCAGCAGACTACCACTGTATGGAGCGTCTTTTATCCCTAAAAGAGAGGATCCACCCTCATTATTTGGTAGAATGGAACCGTTGCCCTGAGTTTCCTCAAATATCATGTTTGACAGCATGTGATCTTCAACAACTCCGTCTTAAGTGTCCTCAAAGACACTGTTGGGTGAACCTGTCGAAGGGGGTGTCAGATAGCCCTTTTTAACATCTACCTCTTTGGGACCAAAATAGTTCAGACATGAACTGAATAAGCTAGACTGTGATCTGGGCATCTTTAATAGCTGATATTCTATCGAGTACCTGCATGCTCCAGAAGAACCTTGCTTGAGAGTCACACTGCGAACTCATCAAGCACTGCCACAAGACATCTCCTCCAGCTTGGTCAAGAAGGTGGTTCTGGTTCCAAAGGAGGAAAGGGGTCTGGAATTTTATTCATCAGTTTTTCTTCCTCCAGCCAGGTGACATTAGAGGTAGGGGAAAATCTCAGTTAAAAGGTTGCATTTTAAACTCGAAAAACACTGAAATTCATCAGTTACAGTTAATGGAAGTAACTATAATTCGGTCCCCCGCTATGCACAGAGTTGTCATCAATGATGTAGTTTCAGAGGTCACATTGATGTTATCAATAATGTCATAGAACATGTAATGACTGACATAATATGCGAGGTAATAAGCATTCCATGCAAGGGTGTGAATTATAGTTATTTCAGTTAATTAGAAATTAGGAAATTCAGTGTTTTTTTAAGTGTAAAACGAACATTTTAACTGACATTGTCACTTAATCGTGATGTCATTTTAACCTTTGTTTTTTTCTGTGACTTTCTCAGTTCTTTTTAAGGTAAAGTAAGATAATATAACCATACAGAACTATAATGTCACTTTAACCTTTGCTTTTTTCAGTGAATTCTGAGTTTATTTTAACACAAATACCATACCTAACTAGGCGTATCCTGTGCCATATGCTCTTTTTGGCTGAGCTCAGTGTGGGGTTGGCTGCAGAGACTGACCTGTGTCCAGACCCTGCACCCATCCTCCCACGGGTGGTTAGACCTCCTTGCTGGCTATTCCCCATGGTCTTGCAGCCCCCAAGGTAGCAACCTCTTTTTTGGCAGTGCCGCCATACCGCAGTACTACTGTGAATTGACATATAGGTTGTGATGAGCATAGCAATAGCACAGTGGTACCACTGCACTGCAACAAAAAATCTTTTCCATTTGACACCAGTGGGTGTCCTTTTTGGGACCCCCATAAGGGCCGAGGGGGTCAGGGAACCTCTACCCTAACACTTATTCCTATTTTTTTTGTTTTCAATGACAAAGGGGCTCCGTTTCCAAGCCATAAAATGATGGCTGCAACTTTCTCTTCATGTAGTTGGCAGCCAATCAGTTTTCGTGTTTTTAGATCATAGCACCACTGTCCTCCGCAGCAGTAACACCATAGTCCTGCATCGCTAGATAGCTATAAATTTGAACCTTTAATTTCCAAAAACTACTGAGTAGATTTACACCAAATAACAAAAAGCATGCTTTCTAGGTAAAAATCTAGCTTTCTTTCAAATTTGGTGTAATTCCGTTGAGCAGTTTTGCTGTAGCCCTGTTCAAAATTCCTATGAAAAAGTGTTTAGTAAAACACATTGTGGCCCCCCCTTTTCCCAGCCCTACTGAAATTCATCAGTTATAGTTATCTCAAGCAAATAAATCTCATGCCATAAGGTAACTATAACTTGCGCCCCCTTCATGCACAGCATTGTCGTCAATAATGTCATTTCAGATGTTGCAGTGATGTCATCAATAATGCTTTGAGCATGTCTTGAGTTTTGTGATATGTGAGGTAATTATCAGTGCATGGTGAGGGCGTGAGTTATTGTTACTTTATGGCAATAGATATATGTACTTGAGATAACTGTAAGTGATGAATTTCAGTGGTTTTGTTAATTTTAATAACTGACAATTTTACCTACCTATAATGTAAATTTGTTTGTTTTTTAGTGAATTTGAAGTATTTTTTGTAATACAAATTATTACAATTCCTATCTATAATTTCACTTTAATCTTTGTTTTCTTCAGCCAATTTATATGTTTTTGATGTAAAGTAAGATGTCAATTGGAATGCCCAGCATGGGGATGGACGCAGGGCATGGCCCCGGCTCTCGACTCTTCACATCATGCACGGTTGACTATGTGATGTAGCAATATAAAGGGTGTCATTAGTAGTAGTAGCGTATAAATCTTTTGTTCAATCAATCAATCAAGAAATTTGTATAGCGCGCTACTCACCCGGCGGGTCTCAAGGCGCTAGGGGGAGGGGGGTCTGCTACTGCTCGAACAGCCAGGCCTTGAGTTGCTTCCTGAAGGAGAGGTGGTCTTGGGTCAGTCGGAGGTGAATGGGGAGGGAGTTCCAAGTCTTGGCTGCCAGGTAGGAGAAGGATCTTCCTCCCATGGTGGCTCTTCGAATGCGTGGAACGGCGGCGAGGGCGTGGCTGGTCGATCGTAGCTGGCGGGTGGGAGTGTAGAAGGTCAGTCGGTTGTTGAGGTACCTGGGGCCTAGGTCGTGGAGGGCCTTGTGTGCGTGGGTGAGGAGTCAGAACGTGATTCTCTTGCTGACGGGGAGCCAGTGCAGGTCTCTAAGGTGTCCGGAGATGTGGCTGTGTCGGGGGATGTCCAGGATGAATCGTGCGGAGGCGTTCTGGATGCGTTGGAGTCTTTTCTGCAGTTTGGCTGTAGTTCCGGTGTAGAAGGTGTTTCCGTAGTCAAGTCGGCTGGTGACGAGTGCCTGGGTGACCGTCTTCCTGGTTTCGGTGGGGATCCATCGGAAGATCTTTCGGAGCATGCGTAGGATGTGGAAACATGATGATGAGACGGCGTTGACTTGTCTGGTCATTGAGAGGGAGGAGTCCAGGATGAAGCCCAGGTTGCGTGCGTGGTCCGTTGGTTTGGGTGCGCTGCCCAGGGCAGGGGGCCACCAGGAGTCGTCCCAGGCAGAGGGTGATGATCCGAGGATGAGGACTTCCGTCTTGTCTGAGTTCAGTTTCAGGTGGCTGTTCGTCATCCACTCGGCTACGTCTTTCATGCCTTCGTGAAGGTTGGTTCTGGCGGTGGCTGGGTCGTTGGTGAGGGAGAGGATCAGCTGGGTGTCGTCAGCGTAGGAGATGATGTTGAGGTTGTGTTGGCGTGCGATGGCTGCGAGGGGGCTCATGTAGACGTTGAAGAGGGTTGGGCTGAGGGATGATCCTTGTGGTACGCCGCAGATGACTTCGGTGGCCTCGGACCTGAACGGGGGAGGCGGACTCTCTGGTTTCTTCCGGCGAGGAACGAGATGATCCACTCTAGTGCCTTCTCTTGGATTCCGATGTTTCTGAGGCGCTGCACTAGGGTGCGGTGGCAGACAGTATCGAACGCTGCGGAGAGGTCCAGGAGGATGAGGGCCACTGTTTCCCCATTGTCGAGCAGGGCTCGGATGTCATCAGTGGCTGCAATGAGGGCGGTCTCGGTGCTGTGGTTGGCTCGGAAGCCGGACTGCGAGTGGTCGAGGGATCTGTTCGTCTCGAGGAAGGCGGCAAGCTGTCTGTTGGCGGTCTTCTCAATGGCTTTGGCAGGGAACGGGAGGAGCGAGATGGGGCGGTAGTTCTTGAGGTCGGTGGGGTCTGCTGATGGTTTCTTCAGTAGGGCGCTGAGTTCGGCATGCTTCCATGTTGTTAGGTAAAATATAACCATAAAAGTTACATTTAAACCATAAAAACATATTAAAAGGCAGATTCCAATGAAACTTCGATGAGCACATGATATAACATTTTTGGCACACATTCTCACCATTATCACATTTATTACAATTCATTGTTCAACGTAGGAGGCGGCATTAAGTGTTTCAAGTAATACAAAATTGCCTCTACTATATCCACTGACTCTGACCAAAGAACAATAAAGAAACACCTTTATTTCCCATCCATTACACCAATCCCAAAATAAGATTAAGTCCATGCCTCCCGAAGCTTGATTGCACAGCTCAAGATATTGACTATGCAATATAGGTGTAAGCATCCCTTATCATTTTCTGGGCCAGGTAAAGTATGGACAAAATAATACAAAATGAGCAATGGTTTGGGCCAATGATCTATCACATTCACAAGGGCCCAAAGCTCCCTGAGAAAACCAACCCTTGGAAAAGCTAATCATTTGAACAAAAAGATTTAACCTACACCTTGTCAATAACTGATGATAAACCTTAATCACCCATTTCAGATATGGTTCTGTTGAGGGTACTGTTTTTATTAGACAGCATGCATGGGCAGTAGTTGTCTGTAACTCAATACTTTCCCTTGTGGCTGCGGCACAGGTGGTGAAGGTATGTTTGACCCACTCATAGTCCGCGTTGGTGATCTTTTCACGAATAAGATAGAAATCTGGGCGGCCTAAGGTGACAAATTCCAATTTTATGTAACCAAGCCAAGCAATTGCTTTATACTGTCCAAAGAGAGACAGTTCCTGTTGATCATTCTATTAAGGGTTGGTTCACTTTTATTCCACACAGAAATCCACTATAGCAAAGGCCTTAATGCGATGGTCTGAGATGTTTTTAAGGCCCAATTCTTCATGAATCACGAACGTTGTACTTTGCAGCTCCACCAGTAAACATCTGGCAAACCTATTCTCCCCAACCTGAATGATGTTACAATCCATATACCCCTAAATATCACTGCCATAAGTTGTAGCGAATACACATTTGGCACTATAAACCTGAAGGAGAGGCTTAATTGGTTTCCTGTCCAAACGTGCCTCAAAGTTGAGAGCTGCTCCCCATGAACGACCAAGTGCTAATCTTTTAAATATGAGAAGGGGACCCCAGTCATTCCAATTTTCAAACAAGATACCCAAAACGTGAAAGGTGTGAACTTCTACAATGTTGAGTTCATTACAGAAAAGGGGCTTGTGTTTAGTGGGCTTAGTGCCAGCATCTATTACATACATTTTCGTATGGTTTATAGAGAGAGCTAGGTGATCCATAAAGTCTGAGAAGGTGTCTAATTATAATTGCATCCCCATGGACATCCAAAACATGAGGACCGCATCATCTGCATAAAGCAGAACAGGTATCGCTCAGTGACCTACATGGGAAACATCACATTTCTTATCTATTAACACTGCCTCTAGGCAATTAATATAGATGGTAAGCGAAAATGGGGCCAGAATGCGTCCCTGCCTAAAACCATGTGTTATTGGAAAGGATCTTAAGCATCAGCAATCCCATCTGTACCTTACGGATGCAGACATATCTCTGTGTATGTCCCACAAGAAGTACACCAGTGCCTGGTCTTTCCCCCAGTGACAGCACTATGGCCCCGAGTTTGGTGCAATTTACCCAGTCCAATGCTGAGGTAAGATCCATAAAACTGAAAAAAGGGTTCCTTTTTTGACAATGGTGTATTTCTGAGTTAGTAGGTATAGGTTCCGGCACTGTTCCATGGTGCCTTAACCAGGCCTGAACTCATACTGTAAGTCAGATATGATATTGTTCCCTTTGGCCCATAGGGATAGCCTTTTCCAGGATCACCTGGCCCAAAACCTTAACAGTTGTACCAATCAAGGAAATGTGCCTGTAACATCTTGAATTGACTTAGATGCGTATTTAAAAATTGGGACAATAATAGATTGGGCCCACGAGCTTGGTGAACTAAGTAACACAGCAGCATTTAATACTTTAGTTAGCAGGGACCCCAAATGAGAGGGTCGTTCCTGAGGGGATCCGCTGGCACTCCATCAGGTCCCGTGCCTTATTTTTAGCCAATTTCCTCATTGCCCCTGCTACATCTACAACAGAAAATTAAAGATTCTAATTCAACATAATAGACTGGGGAGGGGCGTCTGGCCCTGGCTCTAGCTCTAAAGAATATATGTGATAGAAGTGGTAAAACCTTTTTTCTTTTTCTATCACAGAGATCAAATAGGCCAGACCTCAGATGATGAAAATGAGCTGTTAATGACCCTCCAAAAGGTGGAACTACCATGCAAATTACAGGCACTCATTAGCTGATCGCAGGCATCATCTTTTAAGGACTCTTTCATTTCCTTAATAGCCTTCGTATACAGGCAAAGTAAGAATCTCATCTGCTTTCTAACCGTAGGTCTGCATTTGAGGGCCTTCTGCAAATCGTGATGAGCTTTAGAGCAGGCCAGGTCAAACTAACGTTCTGTCCTAGTGAAGGTATGGACTCTACTGAAAACAATAAGAGCATCCCTCACGCTTTAACAAAGTATAGAAAAAGCTTCCAGGACATCTTTAGGTTCAGAATCAGAGCTGAGGCAACAATCAATCTCACTACTCCTCTGGCAGAACACATTTCCGAGAACTTCCTCTGTGATCACTTTTGACCATTTTGGTTGCCTATCCTGATCAGAAGGAGCAAGATGTAAAGAGACAGCAGCTGGTAGAGCCAGCTTCTGGTGTATAAACCTTAACAATAAAACCAAAGGGTTAAGGGTACTCCAACCAGACTCTAGCATCCTGTGCTCAACTAAAAAGTGTAATAGAGATGAGGAAATTACAATATAATCCACTTTTGTTTCGTAATCCCTTCCTACATACGTAGGGTCCCCAAAGAGCTTGGTATAACCAGATTTAAGGATTGCACTAAGAAATTTGCCTGTTCCCTCTGAGAGGTGTGCTTGAAGTGAGAACTAGAACATTCATCCCCAAGATTGACTTCTGAAACATCTGGCAAACTTTTTAACAGGGATGAATATTAAAATCACCCATACTCACTATTGGGATAAAAGAAGGAATACGTAGGCCAGATTCTGATGAGCAGGTCTTCAAATTCTCAATGGCCAAACCCATAGAGGTGATAACATCAGAATATTCCAATTGGCCATTTGAGTTATAAATATTTAGGATAAGAAGATGTGATTTATCAGGAAAGGTGAGAACCATTGTATGATTGGGAGGATTAGTCTCCAACTCTTCTGTTAGGCAGTTAAGAGAGATTAAACGACATCACCCCCTTAGCCCACTCAGAAGACGATAGAATAGGTGGCCAGAAAAATGAGCAAACCATATAGGAAGGAGGTCTTTCTACCTATCTAAGTTTCTTGTGAAATCTAGCCATTTCTGATCGGTAACCTTCTCCTCAGGCCCAGCTTATAAAACAGAAAACTGAGCTGGTCAGGAACAGTGTCCCTTGTAAGTGGGGATTCCTGTCACTCCCCCCCATGAAGCATTTTCCTCAGCACAGCTGTAAAAGGGTAGTCAATCCACCACCTCAAGTTCCTCATATCTGTTTGAGATGGGAATAGGCATGATCTTTGCATTAACTGATCTAGGGTGAGCCTCATGATGCCTTTCATTCCACAAAGATGGCAATAGCTGGTCTGTAAAAAGACCCCAATGGCCGCACTCAAATGCTCTCATTTGAATTAACCTTGCTCTCACAAAACACCAAAATTCTACAGCCGACCATACTGTTACTGCAGTTACTCACTATGCAGTCACCCTGGCAGGTTATGGGACACCGCCCTACCCACTCTGAACGGCGAGCCATATTAATTTGGCAATGAATACTCAAATCAGCTCCTCATTTTGTGTTCAGCCCATAGAATTATGACCAATAATATATCTCGGTAAGAAAGGAGAGGTTGTGGAGGTCACATAACTATTCCCTATGGGATGATTACCCTAAGATGTATTAAGATGACAAGTGGACTGTGCTTTCTGACATATTGAATGGTTACAGGTCTGATGTGAGATCAGTTTGTCAATAAGACCATTTTAGATTCTAAACAATTAATCAACTTCACATTCAATAAAGAAATAACAACTTTTACAAAGTTAACTCTGTCCTCAAGCTACCAACAATAGGTTTTATGGCATCCAAACAGAGAGTATCAAGTACCAAGTCAGAAGCCATTCCTTTTCTCTAGGCAAATCAATTGAAGGTGTAGAATAATTGGTGGTGGCTCCCATGGACAAACTGGTAGTTTGAGCAGGGTTATAGTTTCCAGGTGTGGCCGCCCATTAATGAGGGCTGTATGAGCTTTTGGACTACGTACTCCCATCTATGTTCCGGGACAGTTAGTAAGCAGAATCTTCTGGTGGACCCTCATGTTTTCTGCTGCATACTACATAGGCCTGGGAGTGGACATCAGGCTCCTGCAGCCCCCGGATCTCAACATCAGCCAAAAGCATCTGTCCTGGGATAGTTCTAGATCACATATGTCATCCTAGGCTGTCATGCCCCCACCAGAAGCAACATTTTAGCATTGCCTGACACCCAAATTCAAAGCATACTGACTTTGTAGAATACGCTTTCCCACATTAAAGCCTAGGGAAGTGTGGTCTGTTTCATTGAAAGTTTTCATACAGATGTGGTAAGAAGCAGGGGAAAACTACTTCAGTTTCAGTTTGGATTCAAACTTCACAGGTTAGTAACGGAGGATTCCACACACATTTCCCACAGTCAAACTGCTGTTTCTACTTCTTCAGATGTAGTACTATTATACCTTACTCATGTTGAGTGGACGAGTGAAGAGCAAGCTAAGTGTTCATTCCACTTTGTAAAGGCGAATCTCACTAATTTAGCAGGCCTAGCAGCAGTCCATATTTTACACTCTATGAGAAAGGTGTTTCCAAGGGGTGCCATGTGGATTCAACTTCAATTTATTTTTCAAGATGTAAGACAGGAAAGGAAAAATGTCTCTAGGTGCAATATTTTGCAGCTGTCAGACACTTAACTCCAAAGCATTTTAACTTTGTACTGCTTGCACTTTCCCACCATGAACTCTGTGCAGACCTGCTCTGATTGATTATGAGTTTTCAAATATCTATGGTTAGCAGCAGGAACGAACAACTTCAGTTTCAGTTGTTCCAATGTGGATTCTCCTTTCTCACCCACTACAGTCACCATGAAAACCACAATAAGTTAAAGATTTACGCCTGTCTACACATGAAATGATTTTCAATATTTTTTTAACTTAATTTCAAACTTAATTTAGCATGTTCTCAAAGGGTACTAAAGGAGTATTCCTCATACTTTACCCTGTGTTTTTTTCTGATGTAGTATTTCTATACCTTATTCATGAGCAGTGGACAACTAAGGTACAAAGGACACGATTCACAGAGCTAACTTAAGACAAAATCCTAAACTTACTACCATTTTGGTATTCACAGAAGGTACTTACTCATGTTGGTATTCACAGAAAGCACTTACTCATTTTGGTATTCACATAAGGCACTTACTCATTGATGAGTAAGTGCCTTCTGTGAATACCAAAATGAGTAAGTGCCTTTTGTGAATACCAAAATGGTAGTAAGTTAGGATTTTGTCTTAAGTTAGTTATGTGAATCGGGCCCAAAGTGAGTTTTCAGTACATTTTATAGAGCTGAATCTCACCACTTTGAGAGAGGAAGCATCACCCACTTTTCACACTCTTTTGAAGGATGTTTGCAAAGGATTGCGCATTGGATGAACTCCAAGTTTTCTCTGGATGTAAGAGAGGAAAGTAAAGATTTCTGAAGATGGAATATTTTGGAGCTGCCTCACACCCAGCTCCAACTCATGCTAACTTCGCAGATTGCACACTGCCACACTTTAATAGGAATAGTTTAGAGATGCCCGACACCCAACTGCAAACTATACTCTCTTTGTAGAATGTGCTCTTTTCCATTTTAGATGGGATGTTGTAGGAAGAAGGGGTGAGTTACTTCAATTTCACTATGGATTTTACTTTCTCATCTACTCCAGTCATCACACACACACCACAATAACTTAAAGCTCTAGAGTTTTCTGTCCTACTCTCAAAATTAGTGTTTTCATGAGTTAATAACACACTATTCTGCATCATTTTCTTAGGGTTAAAGTGTTGCTATTATATATCTTGAAATACCCAACTTGTGTATCACAATCCTTCAGTCTAGAAGCAAAAGGGAAGTCGGCTGTTTGTAGCAGGTTGGGCACAGGGCCTAGTCTCCTGCCAGGCCCTGTGGCCACCTTCACTGTTACCCCTGCAGCCAACTTCACTGCAGTGAGGCAACTACACACTGCATGCAGCCTCCATCTGTGTGCAGCATGGGGTTGGGTGCAGGATCTTTAGCCAGGCCCTGCGCCCAAACCCCTATGGGCACCCCCCCCCCCCCCAGCTGCACTTGGACTTCAGCCATATGCAGTAGATGGTTAGCCATAGGACCTGGCCTGCAGCCTGGCCCTGCAGCAAACTTCATTGGCCTGTGGCCAACATCACTGCAGAGGGCCAACCCCTTACAGTGCTCAGATGCTGGCTGTGCATACCAAGGGGCTGCTTGCCAGTCCTGACCTCCAGCCACTCCATGCAGTAAACCCCTCGCAGGCAGCCACTTCTCTGTAGGTTGCCAACATCCACTGCACACTGCCTTTGGCCATTGTACATGTTGGAAATGTAAAATAAAATAAACAGCAAAATAGCATTGTGCATCAAGTGTCATGTGCATGAGTGGTCACAGACTTGGATGGAAACTGTGGCCATTTTGGATTGGGTTAATTCCAAGAGTCCCACTTTGTGCTCTCATGCAAATATTGACACATGTACGCATGATGGATGTATCTTGATGCACACTGATCAGAATGCTTTTGTATTTTACAACTCCAACATAGTCCATGGCCATGTTAGAAAGGTATAATAAAAAAAGAAAAGAAAATTATGCACATGGGAGTGCAAATAAAGAAAGGGAGCAGCCTAAAATACTTAGCAGCTGCTGGACCCACCAAAAGAAAAATGCAAGAACATACTATTAACACGTATTGTGGTCTTTCCCTTCCGAAATGCTTGAACAAAACTTAGTAGTTATCTTAGTGAGCTGCATGCACAATCTATTGTAGTCCTCCTTTTGAAATGCAGACATACTCCACTGCAGTTTCCACTCTTCCTATTGGTTCCCAGTTCGTGCCACTGCCCTATCCCAAGTACAGGCAGAAACTATCGGAGTTCCCTCTCTGAAATGCAGACATAATATATTATATTTGTTGCTGAAATGCAAACGTAGACTTCTCTGAAATACTAGCACAATGTTTTGTGAATTTCTCAAAAATGCAAGTGCAATATTTCTGGCTGATCTTCGGAAGACATGTCCAATCTATAGCAGTTCTAGTGAAATTTACGGGCAGTCCATGGCAGTTCTATCTGCAATGCAGGCGGTGTACATTACACAGTCACTCCATGGAATACTAATACCGTCTATGTAAGATTCTTTCTGAAATGGCGATACAATCAGTTGCTGTTCCCGCTCTGAAACACGGACAATGTGCGGCATCTAACCACCTGAAATTCAGGCACAATATATTGTCTTTACATCTCTAAAATACAGTTGCTCACCCTCAACATCTACCCCCATGGAATGGAGATACAGTCTATTACCCTGACTCAGAAGCGCAGGTGCATTCTATTGCCAGTTCTCCTCATTGAAGTGCAGCAGGCACAGTCCATGACAGTCATGTGAAGGGCGCTGGAAGTAGGGATGCAGGAGGTGCAGCAGCACCTCCCAAATAACCTTGCAAGGGGAAAAGACAATCAAACTTTGCTTTTATCTAGCGAGATTTGCTGTGCGTCAGAAGACAGAGGTCAATGTGATACAATGTTTTCTGGCAAGCTGCTGCTTATTTGTTTAACATGGAGATTGGTTGTGCCTATCCTTCCTCTGACTGCAAAGGGAGGGAATGTTGTCACGTGAGCCAAGTGGCAATTTTGCGGGGGTACAGGGACTGCACGCTGCTTGTCAAATAATTTTTAACACAACATACAATTTAAATACCGGTAAATGAACTATAAACATATTTCAAAATACCTCAGCAGTAAAGGAAAATACAAATGAGGCCCCTTGTTTTTGTTTATAATTCTGAAGTGCGATGGAAGCCAATATTTTAATAGGATTAAAACAAATCAAGTTACTGTATTCGTGTGATGCACAAATGACAAATATCTACATCAACTGGATTCTTGTGTGCTGTAAGATGTAGCAGTAAAACTGAACATCTGATGCAAATTTATCGGTCATTACAATGAAAAATGTGCTCTCAGTAAAAAGCAGTGCGCTACCTCAGTCTTATATTTGAGACAGAATTCACCCTTGGAAACATGCTAGTCTCATGCCCCTCTTCTGCTGAATGAGTTTGGCTCATTTACTACAGTTTCTTTTTTGCAATGCTTGGATTTTTCACAATCCCTATAACTTAAGTTTTTAATGGCACCACCCTATTTCTGAAAATTGTTCCATGTCCATTGTCCCTTTTGCGTAGAGGTAAAGTCTATTGCAGTTCACTTTGAGATGCACAAACACTCTATTTAAAGTGGTCCTTGACACATAGGTTCAGTTCATCACAGTTCCTTTACCAAGATACAGGTATGTTAGATTTATAGGACCTGATTCACAAAGATAAAATTAGACAAATGTTTAACTTTACGACTTTCCGTATTCACAAAGGGCATTTAAGGCATTTACTACTCGTAAATGCCATTTGTGAATACCGAAAGTTGAACGTTATGACTTTCAGTAGTCACAAAGGGCATTTACGAGTAGTAAATGTCCTTTGTAAAAACCAAACGTTGAAAAGTTAGAATTTCGTCTCACTTTACCTTTGTGAATCCGGACCATTTTGTTTTCTCTTCTAAGGATCCCCTTTTCTGGTTACATATGTCAATCATTTAGTCATTACATGTTTGTTTAATGTCATTTTTTCATTGCAACATGATAATCATGGCTGCTCAAATATATTCACAGTATTGAATCTGAGCCTAACTTTTATTTTAGATAATTGTTCTTGAGGTGTGAACAAGGATTCTTGAAAACTGAAATTTAATTTCACATTTAATTTTATTGATCAAAGAGCATAGTTTTAGAGGTTGCAAAACAATAAAAGGGAATCAAGCCCATTTCTGGTAATTGTTTAAACTAATAGATTTAACAATGACCATATAATGGTATAAGTTAGGAACAGAGCGAGAAGGGTTACAGAGGAACTTCATGCCAGATGACTGAGAAAAGACAGACCATACAGAACTCTTTCACCTACTTCTGATGAAGGCTTATGATAGCCCCATTTATCCTTCACTTGCTGGGATTCTCATCCTGTCTTCCCTTAAACTATACTGTTCTGTTGAACAATAACTTCATTATCCAAAGTAGGTATGAGAGGGAGAGCCATCCTTGAAAGTCAACTTACTCTATTATTTTGATGCTGAGCTTATTTTAGTAAGCCAATACCCATATTGTGTGCTCTAGGATAAGATTTTAATTTAATTTAAAAATATGTAGCTATATATATATATATATTCCTTTCCGTATGGTCCAATTTCCCGACTGATTGGCGCCTCTATGGTGGTGCGTGTTGAGTACGGCAGGACCAAGCAGATATCGTCACACTATTCCTTAAAAAGGAATTTTTCTCACCGCACTCGTTGCTCCAATATGAATGAACAATTAATCCTCAGTTATCCAGTGATGGTTCAAAACACAGTAAAACAATAGTAAAACAAACCTCCCCAGTCATTATTTACAATATTGATAGCGTTTAGTTTTTATGAGGTACAATGTTGTTGTACCCCAGTTTTTGAAAAACGCTGTTTGGGGAACCATATATTGTGCAAATATGTGATTTAAATAACTGTATAAATACCAATTAAAAACATGCCCTAATTGCCCACATAATAAAACCATTGTTTTTATATGTTTAAACATAATTCCTTATTGGAAATATTGGTTCCTGAGTTGTGGTTGTTTTGTATTCATCTGTGCTAACACAATGTCGTGATGTTAAGCCTCAACCCAATGCTCTAATTGAAATTACAACATTATTGCAACGTTCTATACAGTACAATGATAAAGTGCAAATTAGTGCAATAAAGTGCCAAGTGTTTTATGCTGGTCAGCATAATAATTAGGATATATAAAGTGTCAACGTGCATATAAACAATGTCATTGTGTCATGCGCCCATGAACACTAATGACAGGAAAACTGTTATGAGAGGGAGGAGAGGTATAATAAAAGCTGTGTAAATATGTAGACATTGCTATATTAAAATCAAATGATGTACTGTTTTCATGACCTAGAGTCGCTACCTTGATTACAGCCATGTGTATAGATCTTCCGTAGTATTCAATCCATGTGGATTTTTGCTATCTAATTCTAATATCAATTTAGTTTCTAAGCGCCTGAGTATTGCATCTCTGTTCCCACCTCTTCGAAGAGGGGGAACATTGTCAATTACGTAGTACTTCAACTCTGTCAGATTTTTTTTGTGGATCTCGTTGAAGTGACTAGCCACCGGATATGAGCTATCATTATTCTATATGGCCCTTAGATGCTGTAAGATTCTTTTGTGCACTGGGAGGCGAGTGCTTCCCACATATTTTAATCCACAGGTGCATTCTAATACGTATACTGCATACTCGGATTTGCATGTCAGAAACTTGTTGATTATAGTATGTTTGTCTTTAAAGCCTGTATAAATAGGCTGTTTTATTCTCTCCATATTTACAGGCCTTACAGATTGTACATCTGACAAAACCCTTGTGCTTACTAAGCCAACTGGCATTTTTAGACAGCTCGGGGCTACTACTCAGTAAATAGTCACTGGTGCTACACGCTTTTCTGAAAGTGACAATAGGTGACAAAGGCATTTTATCTCCTATTGTGGGGTCACGTAGGATCATGTGCCAGTTCTTTTTGATGATCTGTCTAATATTGTCCCTTTGTTTACTATAGGTTAAGATTAACCTTGGGCTGCTCACTGTATCATCAGCCCTTGCAGCTTGTTTCAGGTTACTCTTAGATGGTTTAAATAGTAGGTACTCGCGTGATTTGGCCTTGGTACGTTGTATGGCTTGGTCTCTGCTGCGTTCTGAATAGCCTCTAGCACAAAAGCGTTGTTTGCAACCTTGCTGTGCTATGTATAGATCACCATCAGTACTACAGATCCTACGTATTCTTAAGAGTTGTCCTTAAGGAATGCTGCTGATAGTGTGTTTGGGGTGAAAGCTGCTAGAGTGTAATGTAGTATTGGCAGCTGTAGGTTTACGGTGGAGACGTGTCTGTATGATTTTTTCTTGAATATAAGTCTCTACATCTAAAAAGCAAATACTGTTAGCGCTTATTTCGTGTGTAAAGGACAAATTCAAATCATTCACATTCGATCTGCCTATGAGATTCTCCGCACTTTGTTTGTCCCCCTCCACACAATAAACAAATCATCTATATATCGAATACATTTCACAATATTATTGGACCATTCATTTTTGTACAATGTTCTGACAATAATCTCCTCCCACCAACCCATATGGAGACAGGCGTAGCTGGGCGAAAAACTTGCGCCGATAGCTACTCCTCTCTCCACGTGGCACACTTGATGTTGAAACATGAAATAATTGTTATTTAAGCAGAACTTGATACGGTCCAGAAGCATCTTATTGTGTGTGTGGAATTTAATAGGTCTCATGTTTAGAAAATACTCTAGGGCTCTCATCCCATCTCTGTGATGGATCGATGTATATAAATTTGAAACATCCATAGATATTAGTAAGTAATCTTCTCGCCATTCGATTTCCTGTATTTTCCTTAGGAAATCCATAGTGTCATGTATGTATGATGGAAGCGTCCTTACATGCTGTTGAAGGAACGAGTCTACATAGATTGACACATTTTCGACCAAACTCTGGTTGGCTGATATTATCGGTCTTCCGGAAGGTCGCAGTCTATCTTTGTGAATTTTTGGGATAAAGTAAATGACTGGCATTATGGGGTAGTCATTTTTCATAAACTTAAATTCATCTTGATTTATCAGTCCCAAGCTTTTCCATGCCACGAGTTTGTTACAAAGTTCTTCCAGTATTGATTTGATTGTACCTCTGGAGCTTATTTTGTAACAATCTCTATCCCCCAGATATTGAGTTTTTGGCCATATGACCACGTTTCCTCTCTTGTCGGAGTTGTGTATTACAATAGAATCGTTATCCTGTAATTTCTTCATAAGCTGATGATATTTTTGCAATCGTGGATTGTGTCTGTGTCTTTGCTTTTGTATTTTGATATTTAATTTTCTGATTTCTGCTGTTATTGTCTCATTAAATGTAATATATATATATATATATATATATATATATATATATATATATATATATATATATATATATATATATATATATATATTCACTGAAAAAGCAAAGGTTACAGGGACGTTAAAGTTAGAAAATATAATTATTAAAAACCTAGAATTTCACTGAAAAAAAACAAATATTCCAGGGACATTAGAGTTTGGGTCAGATTTTACACACACAAAACCATGGACATTCATCCCTAGGGTCCCTGTACCCTTTGTTTTTTTCAGTGAATTTCTATGTTTTTATGGCTATTTCCTAACTATAATGTCCCTGTAACCTGGGTGTGTGAGGCAGTTTGTGGGTGGATATGTCAGTTGCTGTGTGGGTGTGTAATTGTGTGTGTGTCTGTGTGTGTGGTGGGTGTATAAGTGCCTGTGTGGGTGTGTGAGTGGTCATTGGAGTGGCTGTGTGGGTGTGTAAGTAGGTGTGTGAATGACTGTGTGGGTGTGTGAGTGGTTTTGAGGGTCTGTGAGTAGGTGTGTGTAAGTGGCTGCATGGGTGGGTGAGTCATTGTGTACACTAAACACACACATCTACATACACTCACAAACACACACACACACATATATAGATTATGCACGAAGTAGTCACTTTTCTTTAGGAATTAGTGCATTTTTTGTAATTTAGTATTTGTCGTCCCTAAGCGCGTCATGTGATCAAGCTCGCGGATGCGAGCGAAACGCGTCAATGGCGGGCACTATGTCCGATTACTTTCTTGGATATCAGAATGCCGAATAAATATGCACCTGCATTGGATTACGTCTTGGTCCTGATTTATTGAGCGGATTTTTGCCAAAGAGGTCCTCGCCAGATAATCCCCACTTTGAGATTTTATGCGGCGGGCTGGAACAGTTTCTCGATGTATATATATATATATATATATATATTCACAGAAAAAAACATAGGTTTCAGGGATGTTATAGTTAGCTGGACATTTCACTCGTACAAAACCGTAGAAATTCCTCCGTTATAGTTAGTTCTGCTAACTATAACTCGTGCGCCCGCAATGCACTGCTGATGATGTCACATATTACATCACTCATGACATCCTCGCCAGATAATCCCCGCTTTGAGATTTTATGCGGCGGGGTTGGAACAGTTTCTCGATATTCCGGCAGGCTGACTCTGGATTCGTGGACCCTCCCGCGCTAACAGGCACAGCTGATGTCAGCCATCTGCGTTCTGAACGCATCGTATTTCTACTCAAGGAAGAGTGAGCCAAAGCTGTGCCCCCCTACTGTCTCATTACGTTTGGAGTAGCCCTTTTTGCTCGGACACCGGCTGGGAGGCCGTAGAACACACGGAGTCGGAGGACCTGTCTAACCGGTAAGAGTGATTTGTGCTATATTCCACGTTTGCTCGATTAGTTAGGGTGTGGGATTTTACGCTCCAAATAAAAGGACTATTTTTCAACACTATAAGCGGTGCATATATGGCGCTAACTATTCCTTAAAACATGTCTACCAATGACGCACTTCGGGACAGGGAATCTGCAGCTGAGGCACTTTCCTCAATCTACTTAGTGTGCACTCGGCTCAAACACCAGCTAACAGTCACTCTGACAACAAAGACTTGAGGTCACTTTTGAAATCATTAGAAAAATTGTTAAGAAACTAACTCACCAAATGGTGGGAGAAGAAAAGTCTGGAAAAATATAGAGATTCTAATCGCGTACCAAGAGGGTTGCGAGTTCTCATTGCCCCAACCTTTGAGAACCCCAACCCCGCAATGTTAAAAGAATGGGCCGACAATAACCATCAAGCTTCAATGAATATGGTCCACATACTTATTAAGTACGCAGAAATCGACAGAGAAACCATTCTTTTGGAAATTGAACGTATTAACGGGTTATTAGATGCAACCAATGATAAAGAACTGGTCACCAAAGGTCGGGCTGAGATCGATATTCGAATCAAAAAACCTGAGGACACAATAAAAAATTCACAAAGCATATAAATTCGCACGTGACCTTAATGACTATGCAACAGGATGAATTTTTACGATCTCAAAAAAGTTCAATAACTATAAGGGACAAGCACTTGTCAGTCAGACACCAGTGGTTGAGCCGAGAGATTCTGGTGCAAACCCATCAGTAACTACGAACTCAGATATTGACTCCCCAACTTCCAACAGTGACTCGGATGAAAATGTACACACTATGCCTAATAATATGTCAATGACTATCAATAAAATATCACCAGCTGAAGAATTAAATTTTATCAGAGAGGATCGGAGACAACCCTTGCGACCGAGAAATCCTCATCCACAGCAAGGGCAACAAGAACATACCTCAATCGTAGCAGGAGAGAGAGGTGGGTCAAATGTCACAAGAGGTTCCAACAGAGGATACAGGGGAAAGAAATGGAGGAATCCAAACACATTCCAAACCACACAGTAATTAATCTGACCAACGAAAAATTGACTAACGCGGAAATTCAAATTCTGAGTTTGGGACTTTCATACTGTCCAATCAACACATTCTCTTAAAATCAAACGAGAATAGACATGTTTAAATTTATCAGAAAAATAAAACTTAAGAAATTCCAACTTAACAAACCCTCTTCTTCAACTACTGTTCTGCTAGTTGAAAACACCACCGCAGAGACCCTACAAGTAAACGATGTTCCGTTGCTTCAAACATTTCTTCATCTCTCTGAAATTGAATCAGAAACTGATCAAGGCGAGTCCACCCAAGTAGAATTACAATATATGGGCATCAACACTAACCAACCAGCTCCTAGCCCTTTTCGAGCTTCATCCACCTTTCAACCTCTTATGCAAAGAGATGCTGTTGACATTTTTAGTGAGAGAATAACTGAAGAGTTAAAACAACTGAACCGTCACATCAACTCCAAAATAAAAACTAACAATTTCAAAAATGCTCAATATCATACTCTAATGAACAAACTAAAGAGAAAATATGACATCATAATTAATAAGTCCGATAAAGGCGGCAACGTTGTGCTTTGGCATAAAGATCAATACCTTGCAGAAGCCAATCGACATCTGGGTGATACATCGTGCTACAAAAAATCTTCGAGACAAGAGATGCGTTTGGTCCAAGAAAAAGTAACAAAATGTTTAATGCAGTGGAAAAGACAATGCCTACTAACTAAAGATGAACTGAACTTTTTAAAAGTGGAATTCCCAGTAACACCTATTCTATATTTTTTGCCTAAGGTGCATAAAAATACAGATCCTATTCCTGGTAGGCCAATAATATCCGCACAAAGAAGTTTATTGGAAAAAGTTTCCAAATACGTGAATTATTTCCTTCAACCGTTTCAGCCCTACCATCTTTTGTCAAAGACACTCTGACTTTTTAAACAAAATCAAGAATGTAATGTGGCAGCCTGACTATATACTAGTTGTAATGGACATAGAATCGCTATACACTAGTATTAATCACTCAGATGGTTTAGCAGACGCTAAATACTTCCTATCAGAAAGGGACATTGGCATGAGAGATCATAACACAATGATGCTAAAGATTATTGTATTATGTCTCTATAACAACTTATTTCTCTTTGGCACTGAGGTATATCAGCAGTTGAGAGGCATGGCTATGGGGGTATGCTTCTCCCCCAGCTATTCATGTTTACATGTGGGATGGTGGGAGGAGCATGTCCTCTGGGCCAACTACCAAACTGAATGGGCAAATAATGTGATGTACTTCTGGCGCTATATTGATGACATCTGTATGATTTGGAAGGGCAGTAGACAGATGGCCAATGAATTTGTTGATTCTATCAATACTAATGATCTAAATTTGAAATTTACTGCAAATATTGATGATGCCAATGTTGAATTTCTAGATGTGTCTCTGTATGTTAGTGGGGGCAAGCTGCATACCAAATTACATCGGTAGGTTACTGCAGAGAATTCCATTCTACATGCGGACAGTGCCCATCCCTACCACACAATTCGCAGTATACCATACGGCGAATTCCTTCGAATTTGCCGTATCTGTAGTGAGGAACTAGAATGTAAGACATGTCAACTAGAAGCCTTTGTCCGTTTTCTTGAGCGAGATTATTCTAGAGAAATTTTGAATTCAGCATTAACAAAAGCCAATTTGTCGCCTAGGGAAGACCTTTTGATTGTCAAAAAAGAACAAGTGATACCCCTCGTTCAACACAATTCTGAGACAGATATAATGAATGTGAGATTCATTACCACTTTTAGCCAGCAAGAGAAAAAGACACGCAACATGATATATTCACAGTGTTAACCGATATCACACTTAAATCTATTTTAACAGAATTACCGACAATCACATTTAGAAGGGCTCCCTCTATGAGGGATGCCCTTGTTAAATCAAGCCCAGAAAACAACCCAAAAACAACTTGGTTGACTAAAAAGGGCTTTTTTAAGTGTAACTCCTGTCGCGCGTGCACTTTCGCTACCAATAGCACTGACTACATCACGGCATTTAACAGTAAAAGAATTCCTATCAGGGATTATTTAACATGCCGTACAGAATTTGCGATCTACAAACTACGCTGCACTTGTGGTCTTGATTATATTGGGAGTACAAAACTCCCTGTACATAAGTGCATTTTACAGCATGTGAGGGCGATTGTCAACTCGGACCCCAATTATCCGGTGGCGAGGCATTTTAAATTGGTCCATAATAACAAACTCAAGGATCTTCAATATGCCGTTCCCATTTCTGGGAGAGGTGGTTACAGTGAAAAAACTCTCCGTCAATTGGAGACCCATTTCATTTTGTCCCTAGACACCAAGATGCCGAATAGCCTCAATAACAGCGAGGACCTGTACAATTTTCTATAGCATGCTTTATGTGTCTCACTACTAGAGTGCTGCCCTTTTTGATTACTGATTCAGAACTGATTTTAATAAGCGTGACGTAACAAACTTTCTACTCATTATGAATATGTCTAATGAGTGCACCTCTAAGTATGTCTGTTCAGGCTTGAACAGACATTGCCAGCTGCTTCCCTTAAGTAATACATCATGTTTTTAAAAATGTTTTTGGCACTATTTTTTATACACTCATGAGCACTAGATCACTTTACAGACTTTTTAGGTATTTATGCGGAATGATAGACCTGACAGCTCTCTCTTAGAACCTTCTCTTTTGCTGCTATATATTCTGAGATATTCCTCATAACTTTGATCAAATAGCTATTTTGCACACGATTTTAGATCTGAATTCAGTATTTTGCTACTATTAAACTTTTGCGACATTTTGCACAATTTTATCTAAAAAGTTAATTTGCACATTGTTATAGATGTTGTTATTATGATAAAGAACCCTTTTGTTGCTCTTTTCTATCAATTTGTTTTTGCGTCATCTTGCACATTATCGACTGAGCAGCTAACTCTCATTGCCTATTAAGATAACACCAATTTTAGGTGGAATATTCAAATATCTGGAATATTCTGTAGTGGACAAGTTACCATTCAATTTCCATTTGCACTTTATTCTATGATAGTTGCTAGTCTTCTTTTGAGTATTATTAATGGCACTTGCCCTTCTCTCCATTGGTTTTTATTGGATATTGAGTATTTTAATAGTTGTTTTTGCATTCGCATTTTAGCCATCTTTATGCTCATTGTCATAATTGGTGATTTGTGTCATCATAACTAAAGTAATTATGTGTATTGTCATAGGACCCACGCATATTTGTATGGGTGAGTGTTCTCTTCATTGACTTTAATGACTCACTAAACAATGTTTGCCTTATGTGTACAATAAGGGATTTATACTGAGTATTACCATCATGAAAGCACGATTTTTGGACAATATGCATTTTGTTACTAAGAAAAGTTTTTGTGCTTGCTATATTATTCAAGTGACATTATATGATTTTAGTGAATATTTTCCATCTTCATTATAGCTTTACAATGAATGTCTGAACTGTTGGTAGTTTCTCTGTATTTTACAATATGTTAAGTCTTTTTTCTATGATTATGCACAAAGTAGTCACTTTTCTATAGGAATTAGTGCATTTTTTTTAATTTAGCACTTGTCGTCCCTAAGCGCGTCATGTGATCATGCTCGCGGATGCGAGCGAAACGCATCAATGGCGGGCACTATGTCCGATTACTTTCTTGTATATCAGAATGCCGAATAAATATGCACCTGCATTGGATTACGTCTTGATCCTGATTTATTGAGCGGATTTTTGCCAAAGAGGTCCTCGCCAGATAATCCCCACTTTGAGATTTTATGCGGCGGGCTGGAACAGTTTCTCGATGTATATATATATATATTCACAGAAAAAAACATAGGTTTCAGGGATGTTATAGTTAGCTGGACATTTCACTCGTACAAAACCGTAGAAATTCCTCCGTTATAGTTAGTTCTGCTAACTATAACTCGTGCGCCCGCAATGCACTGCTGATGATGTCACATATTACATCACTCATGACATGATCAGTGACATCACTCATGACATCATTTGAGATGTCATCAGTGATGTCATCAGTGATGTCACTGACCATGTCATGAGTGATGTAATATGTGACATCATCAGCAGTGCATTGCGGGCGCACCAGTTATAGTTAGCAGAAATAACTATAACGGAGGAATTTCTATGGTTTTGTACGAGTGAAATGTCCAGCTAACTATAACACCCCTGAAACCTATGTTTTTTTCTGTGAATTTCTAAGGTTTTTTAAATGCTAATTTCAACTATAACGTCTCTGAAACCTATGGTTTTTTTTCAGTGAATTTCAAAGGTTTTTTAAATGCTAATTTTTAAGTGTGACAGTAGTTATACCTATTTTTTTGTACTGATTTTCTACAGTTTTTTAACTATTTATAAATATGTTATTCATTAAATAACATTTTTCTGAAAATTGTAAAAAAAAAATTAAAAAAATTAAAACTGAAATATTGTTTAATTGTTTTGTTTTATTTGTTTATTTTTATATATTTATAATTTTTTACCGAGGTGGATGGTGAGGCTATAGGTTGATGGAGCTTTCCCCATGACGGAATCGACACTATAAATTTAGTGCTCTTCCACCCTGGTCTCGATTTCATCACAGCTTATGAGGGTTGTGTTATTTAACTTTTGGTACCACACATTTTTAGGGTGCTGTACGTGTGGCCACCATTGATACCTCCTTGAGGTTGTGACCACCACCAAAAAAGTGTAGGTAGCCTCATTATTTTTGGTCCTGAAGAATTGCCAATTAATAAATTACCAGGCAAGAAACATGTTGACCTTTTTAGCACATTGACTCACACACCTAAAGGTGAGAATGTGGTTTCACTTTGGTTTTAATCAAGATGGTGACCATGCTTTATTAAAATAGTTTGAAGTGGATCACCTATACCTGTTTTAGCTCACTCACTTCACACTTCACATGCACCTACACCAGCTAGTAGAAGTAATCCTTCACAAACCTCACTCATCAGCATTGGAAATAAAGATCTCCGTTAGGAAGGCCCCATTTGGGCACCTGATCGGGCATTGCACCGCCGGCCCGATAAGGAGCAAGACCCGGTGATGAAGCAAGACACCCGCTTGTTGGGTGTGTGAGGGTCTTCTTTTAGAGAAGGAGTGATCTTCTCTCCTGCATACTTTAACACCCTCACTTTGTCACCTTGGCACCTCTTAGTTATACTACCACACACTGCGGTAATCCGAGGAACTGCATACCTCTTTGTTTTCTCTAACTATACCGTCCCTGTAATCTTTGTTTTTTTCACCAAATTTCTATTTTTTTTTTAACGTTAAGTAAGATGCATATCACAATGGATGGTGGGGGTTGGAAGCAGGGCCTGGCATTGTGCTGTCCCTTGCTGCTCCTGCCTTCCCTCCTCCTAGCCATCCATTGTCCAATTCCATGTCCCTGCTCCCTTATTACAGCCCTGTGTGGCCGTTGTTCTGCCACTGGCCTTCTCGCCTTCTCTGAACAGTTAGCTTGCTGCCCCATCCACCTCCTCCCTATCCTCTGTTGTCTGAATCCATGGACTAGCCTCCTCCCTCCTGCCATGCATGGTCTGATGTGCTGCCACTGCCCTCCATTTAGCATGATGTACCAGTCCACTCCTCCTGCCCTCCATTGCCCAATTCTATGCCCCATCATTGACCTCCTACTTAGCCTCTGTGTTTAGCTTGCTGCCCTTATTCTCCTTCCCCCTGCCCTCCGATGTCTTTGTGCATGCCCCTGCTCCATCCTTTTTGCCCACCATGTTCCATGGACCTGCCACTCCTATCTACTCTGAGTGTTCTGTTGAGCTGCCACTCCCCTCCCACCTGCCTAGCATTGTCAGGTGACTGTAACCTGTCCCTGCCACCTCCATCCTGCCTGTCCACATTCCATGCACCTATCCCCTTCCTCCTGTCCTCCATGGTCCATTTTACTGCCACACCCTTCTGCCCTCCCTGGTCTGTTATGCTGCAACTGCTCCTCCTTCCTGCCCCACGTGGTCTGTTGTGAGGCCCCTTCCCCTGAACTCTCTTGTCTGTGCCCAGGTCCTGACCCTCCCTTCTATCCTCCATGGTCCTTTGTGTATGCCCCTGCACCCTCCTTCTTGCCCATCATAGCCATTGTGCTGCCACTAACCCTCCCGCTTGCCCTGCATGGTCTTCTGTGCTGCCGCGGCCCCTCCCACCTTCCCTGTGTGGTCAGCCAGCTGCCCCTGACCCCCTCCCACCTTCCCTCCATGGTCTGTGTGTATGCCATCATAGTCTCACTGTTGCTCTCCATGGTGTGTCTTACTTCTAGTGCCCATCCTGCCTGACCTCCATGGTCATCTTGCTGCTCCTGCCCTGCCCGCTTGCCCCCAGCCCTCTGTTTCCATGTGCAGACCCCTATTCCCTCCCTACTGGCTTGTCTGTTCCATTGTAATGCCCGTGATCCGTCCCTCCTGCCATTTATGGTCTGTTATGCTGCAACTTTCTCTCCTGTCTGTCCATTATGGTCAGCTAGCTACCATTGCCTCTTTCCCCTCTGTTCTCTGTTGTCCATGTGCATGGGCCTGTCCCCTCCCTATTGCTTTCTATGGATTGTTGTGCTGCACTCCCGTCCCGCATGACCTGTGTGGTGTATTGTGCTGCTGCAAACCCTGATGGCTGCTCTGTAGGGTCAGTTTGGTGTACCTCTCCATGTCCCTCCTGTCCTCTGTTATCCGAGTCCATGTCCCTACCCCATTTCCTCCTGCCTTCCATGTTCCAATGTACCATACTTGCTAACATTTTGAACTTGGTAAGAGGGAGATTTTGAAAAAAAAATGGGGCATTGATTTTCCCCTTTGACTTACATTGAAAAAGAGGAGATTGTAGACAGGAGACAGATCAAATAAAGCCCATTTGGGCTTAAAAACATTGGACGTTTCCTGGATGAATCGGGTCTGTTGGCATGTATGGTTGTACTACCACTGCCTCTTCCTTCTGCCCACAATCGTCTATTGTATCGCCACAGCCTCTCTTGCCAGTCCTGTATTGTTGGTTTGTTGCCCCTGCCGCCCTTTCCACTGCCCTCCATAGTCTGTTGTGCTGCCATTGCCCTTCCTGACTGCCCAGTGTGGTCAAATTGTTGCCTCTGCGCCTTCCTACCTGCCTTCAATTTTCAGAGTCCGTGCCCCTAGCTTCTGCCTCTCAACAGTATCCTAATGAACAACTAGATTGCTAACATTCTATATTTATTACAAAAGTGTGGAACGTCATCTTGATTGAATCAAAACTGTAATACCTAGAGCATTTCCTTTAGAAATTACATATATGAGAGGGTCTTATTTGCATCAAAATTATGGTTAGTGCTCTAAAAAACTAAACTGAGGACATATTTTCTGAGTTTTCAAATAGCGACCAAGCACTTTTAAATTATGTGTTATCTTTATTTTTTTTTATCCAGTTGACCACTTGATTAAATGTTGCACTTAGGGGAGAGGATGTGGTGTTACTTCCAGAGCTGCAGACTTTGCAACTGGGGAACCAGGTTGGAGTTTCTGCTTCAGCTCAACATTCTGTGATTCTGGTCAAATCACTTAATCTCCCCATGTCTACAACCAAAATGAATTTGTTCTTGTGTGATGTAACCAATGCTCATGTAAAGCACTCCAATACCTGACAAGTCTGCACTATATAAAACTGCAAAAACACAAAAAATAAAAAGTGTTTTGCACACTTCTGTCATTGGGCTTCATGTGGGCTACATCTGGGTTATATTTGTGCTACCTTTGGGCTCTTTTGTCTCTGGTGGCCGTCTTGGGAGATGTATTTGTTATGAAGTTTCCTAATTTCCTCATTTACAACAGTCTCCTCAATAGGAAATGCTTTCAGTTTTTTACTTTGATTCCATCAAGAAGGTATTCAGATATGTCACACATTTGCCATAAATTCTGAATGTTAGCACTCTAGTTGTTCATTAGCTCACTGTAGTAAAGCTACTGCTCACCACGGAAGTCTGCTGCTGGTATTAAAAGTGCATGTTTCAGTCTGCATGTCAGAATTTTTTAATGAGATAGAAGAGGATTTGAGAAGTCACTCAAAATGTGCCCTAATTTTTCTTTCTTCAGCACTAATCATAATTTATATGGCAAAATGAACCCCCTCATTGTGTTCCTTTTTAAATTAAATATTTTAAGAGTTACCACTTTATTCCAATCAAGATGGCTTCAGGAGTGCAATACGTTTGTCATAAGTAGGACTGTTAGCGCTCTAGTTGTTCTTTAGAACACTCTGAGAAGCGGCAGTAAAACACAAAGGAATCAACTGACAGTCCCTGCCCTTGTTGGATGTACATGTTTTACTGAGAATGTCAGACTTCATTCTCACATGACTGAGAAAGATAATGTGAATTTACAGAAAATATGCTCTCAGTTTAGCTTATAGATCACCTTCCAAACCTCTGTGGGAAAAGCATGAGAAAATAGTTTTCTCTCAAACATGATTCATGATATCCCAGCAGAAGGCTTTTTCACATGGTAAAATCACCTTAGAACACACCACAATTCCTAAAATGAGTATGGTACCATCAACAAATGATTTATAATGTAACTAAAGTCTTAAAACCTTCTATTAACTGCAATGCTGTTTAATGAGGTGCTATCATGTATATTGGTCCCAAGATGGCTGCCAACACTTCTTGGATGAAGTACTGACAGCCAATCAGATCTCACAATGAGATGTGTGGTTAGGCTCCGCCCAGATATATATGTGAATTTACTTTTGATTTTCTCAGGAACTACTGAACGGATTTACACCATTTAAGCAAAAGGCACAAGTCTGAACTGAGGACTACCTCTTTGCCAAATTTGGTGTAATTCCGTTCAGCACTTCGGGCTGTAGCTGCGTCCACAGGTCCTATGGGAAAATGCATGGGGAAAACGCGTTTTGGGACCCCCCTTTTTTCTCGGCACCCGCTTGACGAATCACTGTGAAATTTTCAGGATAGGAGCGGACCAGAGCTGGCCAAAAGTTTGCAAACATTCGCGAAGATTCATCAATCGACGCCAACGTTATTCTAAATAGAATGTTGCGGATTTCCTATGGAAAATAGGTCCTAACTATAACTACCTACTGGCGACTGCCAGTAGGTAATCAGCAATTCCCCTCACAAACGGAAGGATGACGAAGCCTTGTCTCAAGCCAAAATTGTCTTTATTCGTCGGCTGTTATCGGACGCATTTCGCCTGCACAGCAGGAGCCTTAGCTATAACTAGCCACTGATGACCACCAGCAGTATATATAGTACAGTAGATATAAATATATATATCAGCAATTCCCCTCACAAACGGAAGGATGACGAAGCCTTGTCTCAAGCCAAAATTGTCTTTATTCGTCGGCTGTTCTCGGATAAAAAAACATAAAGATTACAAATAATTTAAAAGTTCTTTGTCGCTATTTGAAAACTCAGAAAATATGTCCTCATTTTAGTTTTTTAGAGCACTAACCAAAATTTAGATGCAAATAAGACCCTCTCATATATGTAATTTCTAAAGGAAATACTCTAGGTATTACAGTTTTGATTACATCAAGATGACGTCAGGCGTTCCACACTTTTGTAATAAATATAGAATGTTAGCAATCTAGTTGTTCATTGGGATACTGTTCAGAGGCAGAGGCCAGGGGCACGGACTCTGAAAATTGAAGGCAGGTAGGAGAGTGCAGAGGCAACAATTTGACCACACTGGGCAGGCAGGAAGGGCAGTGGCAGCACAACAGACTATGGAGGGCAGTGGAAAGGGGGGCAGGGGCAACAAACCAACAATACAGGACTGGCAAGAGAGGCTGGGGCAATATAATAGACCATTGTGGGCAGAAGGAAGAGGCAGTGGTAGTACAACCATACATGCCAACAGACCCGTTTCAGCCAGGAAGCGTCCAATGTTTTTAAGCTCAAATGGGCTTTATTTGATCTGTCTCCTGTCTACAATCTCCTCTTTTTCAGTGTAATCAAAGGGGAAAATCAATACCCCAGTTTTTTTTCAAAATCTCCCTCTTACCAAAATGTTCACAAGTATGGTACATTGGATCATGGTAGGCAGGAGGAATTGGGATAGGGACATGGACTCGGATAACAGAGGACAGGAGGGACATGGAGAGGTGCACCAAACTGACCCTACAGGGCAGGCATCAGGGTTTGCAGCAGCACAATACACCACACAGCGCATGAAGGACGGGAGTGCAGCACAACAATCCATAGAAAGCAATAGGGAGGGGACAGGACCATGCACATGGACCACAGAGAACAGAGGGGAAAGAGGCAATGGTAGCTAGCTGACCATAATGGACAGACAGGAGAGAAAGCTGCAGCATAACAGACCATAAAGGGCAGGAGGGACGGATCAGGGGCAGTACAATGGAACAAACAAGCCAGGAGGGAGGAAATAGGGGTCTGCCCATGGAAAAAGAGGGCTGGGGGCAAGGGGGCAGGGCAGGAGCAGCAAGATGACCATGGAGGTCAGGCAGGATGGGCACTAGAAACAAGACACACCATGGAGAGCAACAATGAGACTATGATGGCATACACACAGACCATGGAGGGAAGGTGGGAGGGGGTCAGGGGCAGCTAGCTGACCACACAGGGAAGGTGGGAGGGGCCATGGCAGCACAGAAGACCATGCATGACAAGCGGGAGGGTTAGTTCATTCTATGCATAGTCGCCTTTTAATGAGTATCACGCAAATCGTCATGGCGATAGGTACGTACGGTTTGTCCAGCATGTCCTAGGTGTTTCTATAAATATATTTTCAAAAAAATTATTTTAAAAAAAAGGCCATGACCCGGGGGTTGGGGTCCCCGAGGCCAATTAAGGCCTTGGGAGGGCCAAATTCATTTTTTTCAACAAAAAAAATTAGGGTGCAGGCCCTGGGGGATGGGGTCTCCAGGGCCAGTAAATTAGAAAAATAAGGGGGGCCACACAGCCCTCCTTCTTAAAAAAATAAAAGAAATAAAAGACCGGCATCGTGCTGGAGGCCACGCCCCCTCCTTGCAGCACTCTGCAAACGCGCCCCCTGGCCAGTTGTAAGTTGGGGAATTAATTCCCCTTCAATACTGAGGGTCCCTGAGGACCAACTAGCCTAACAGGTATATCCAGTATGCGCCAGGGAGCTGCATTGCAGACAGGTGTTCTGAGGCCACGCCCCTTTTTACACCTCTATGCAACGCAGCTCTGTGGCGCTTACTGGAGGCACCTAGTGGGCTAGTTTGCCCTTAGGGACCCTTAGGATTCAAGGGGACTTAATCTCTCAACTTAGAACGGCCGCAGGGTGCGTTTACACCGTGGTGAAGGGAGGGGACGGGGCCTGAGGTGACGTGTGCAAACACGCACTGTGGCACGTTTTAATTTGGGGAAATAATTCCCTTTCAATCCTGAGGGATCCTGAGGGTCACCTAGACCACCAGGTGCTTCCAGTAAGCGCAACTGCTCTGCATTGCAGAGAGGTGGTGCAGGCCGTGTCCCTTTTTACACCTCTCTGCAATGGCACTTACTGGACGTACCTAGTGGGCTATTTTGCCCCTAGGGATCCTCAGGATTCAAGGGGACTTAATCTCCCAACTTAAAAAACGGCCACAGGGCGTGTTTACACAGTGGGGAAGGGAGGGGACGGGGCCTGAGGTGACGTGTGCAAACACACCCTATGGAGCGTTTAAAGTTGGGGAAATAATTCCCCTTCAATCCTGAGGGCCCCTGGGGGCTAACTAGCCCACCAGGTGCTTCCAGTAAGCGCCACTGAGCTGCGTTGCAGAGAGGTGGTCCAGACCGTGCCACTTTTTACACCTCTCTGCAACTCAGCTCTGTGGTGCTTACTGGAGGTACATAGTGGGCTAGTTGGACCCTAGGGACCCTCAGGATTCAAATGAACTTAATCTCCCAACTAAAAACGGCCACAAGGCGTGTTTACACAGTGGTGAAGGGAGGGGACGGGGCCTGAGTTAATGTGTGCAAACAAGCCCTGTGGCGCATTTTAAGTTGGGGAAATAATTCCCCTTCAATCCTGAGGGACCCTGGGGCCCAACTAGCCCAACAGGTGCTTTCAGTAAGCGCTACTGCGCTGCGTTGCAGAGAGGTGGTCTAGGCCGTGCCCCTTTTTACATCTCTCTGCAACGCAGCTCTGTGGCACTTACTGGAGGTACCTAGTGGTCTAGTTGGACCCTAGGGACCCTCAGGATTCAAGGGGACTTAATCTCCCAACTTAAATCGGCCACAGTGTGTGTTTGTGAGGTGACGTGTGCAAACACGCCCTGTGGCGCGTTTTAAGAGGTAGTTTTAATCCCCTGCCCATTATATACTAGGGGCTTACAGAGGAGGTCATGCTAATCACAGGGGGACCCCAACGCATAGTGTTCCCTAGTGTATGTAGGTGTTTTTACTGTATTCTGAGTGTCTTTTAGCATAGCACTGGCTCTAGGACTGGTTAGTCAGACTCAGTTACCACCAGTATCCGTCTGAAAAAGTTGAGGGTACAGGATGATTTTGCAACAAGGCTTCTTTCTGCTCTTCTGTTTGTTCTTTCTGCACGTTATCCTTCTTCCTGCACTTTTCTTCGTCTTTGAGGACTTCTGTTGCTTCTTTCTGCATTTCCTTTTTTTTTCTTTCTTTGCGTTTTTTCTTCTTTCTTCACATGTCCTATCTCTGTAGGCATAGTTAGAAATTAGCATTTAAAAAAACCTTTGAAATTCACTGAAAAAACATAGGTTTCAGGCACGTTATAGTTAGGAATTAGCATTTAAAAAACCTTAGAAATTCACTGAAAAAACCATAGGTTTCAGGGGCGTTATAGTTAGCTGGACTTTTCACTCATACAAAACCATTGAAATTCCCCCGTTATAGTTAGTTCAGCTAACTATAACTCGCGCGCCCGCAATGCACTGCTGATGACGTCACATATTACATGACTCATGACATGGTCAGTGACATCACTCATGACATCACTGATGACATCTCAAATGACATCACTGATGACATCATCCTTGTGATAGAGTGGCAGACCTCCTCTCCCCCAATATAACCTTTGATACACACATTCAAAAATAGAAACTAAAATTTTCAAAACAATGGACATACCAATATCAGTTACAACAACCTATTCAGTAATTCTAACATCCACATACACATCCACTAATTCACCAACAGTCCTATACAGTCACTCATACATGTACTCACTCATCATATGTACTCATACACCTATACATCCTGTTACACAACGCCACTCATCCATAGAGTTACTCACACACATAGTCACTCATGCTAATAAAGAATCAAACATCCATTTACTTGCATATACAGTTATAAACACACCACCACACTTACTTCTACAGAAACTTACACATACTTAGTCTTTTAAACAATCGCTTATAGAAACACATACTTATTCATACAGGAACTCTTTCAATCTCTCACTCTCACATATACTCACTTATATACACCAATAGTCACATATACTAGTTTAAAACATATGTAGTTACTCATAAAGACACTATTGAGACAGTCATTCACTCACTAACACACCCATGCGCACACTCATCCACCCATACAGTCCTGCACACATGCTGTCTTCAACACATACAGTGAGTCACTCATTCATGCACCTATGCACTACGTAATACCCCTCACCGAACCATACAGACACTCAGACACTCATACTGATACTCAAAAAACCAACTAATAACCTGTATACACACTCATGTAGCTACTCACCATCCCATGCAGCCAAAGTGAGAGACTGATACAGATATTTACATATTTAAACATTACTCACTCAGCCATGTATTCACTGAGATACACTTAATCAGTCAGTTATACAATCAATATTTCAAAAACAAATCATCCATTTAGACACTTATATACCGATTTATTCTTCCATCGACCTTGAGATATACATATATAAAACATATGTAATTTTCAGAAAAACACACATTCACCGGATGATGTCATCAGTGATGTCATTTGAGATGTCATCAGTGATGTCATGAGTGATGTCACTGACAATGTCATGAATGATGTAATATGTGACGTTATCAGAAGTGCATTGCGGGCACGCGAGTTATAGTTAGCTGAACTAACTATAACGGGGGAATTTCAATGGTTTTGTACGAGTGAAAAGTCCAGCTAACTAAAACGCCCCTGAAACCTATGGTTTTTTCAGTGAATTTCTAAGGTTTTTTGAATTAAGTTTGAATATATCTTAAATCTATATTTAATGCAAGATGTCTGTATATTGGTAGCTTATACTAAAAAATGGGTAGAGTCTGTTGTCACTTTTCACCATCAAGGAAGTGATGTGCCTCTAAATGTAAATAGACAATATTGCGCGTTTGTTTGTGAGCAAGGCTTCTTGGCAGCCAAAACGCATCAACGGGAGCACGAATAGCACTTTGAAATAAAAAGAAACTTGAGCAGTAACCTCTTGATGTTTGCGGATTTGTTGCTATAACATGCAAAAGTCAGGAAAAAAATATATATACACATATATATATTCCAAACGTAATCCTGCAATCTTGGTTATGGACATCCATGGCAGCAAGCAGGAAACAGCCACACCAATGCAGTTTTCGATAACACAGTTTTATTTCAGCAAAGAAACAAACACGTTTCAAACTTTCGTTCATTATCACATGACCCGTTTTTGGGGATTTTGCTTCCTTAAATACGACATCATCCTGACGATTTGTGCAACAACATAGAAGACATACTATACATTCCTCATATGTTCCTACTTTCAGCAAAACGTAATCAACAGTTTCAAAAACCATGGGGTTTTTAAATTGTTTGTGAACATCGGACCATGTTTCTGTATATTTATATATTGATGATTTAAGGATATCCAGTGTGGCATTGATTTTAGAGTAGAGAGGTCACAGTATCAAAGTGACCACTCACACTCTTTTCTCCTCATGATTCAAACTTGATACATTCTATATAATGGAGTGTTTGATCGTCTACACTTTTTGCACTTTTGGGCATAGTACCCTAATACACTCTCTGTAGTAAATTACTGGATGTGAACAGAAATAATATTAGAATTAAAAAGGTGTTGCCACATGGGGGTCACCTTCTACTCTTCCATAGATATTTTCCAGCACAATTTGCTTGGAGACTCCCCTTCCATCTGACATAAAGGCAGAGATATCGTTATCTGACATTTATATATACGTGACCATTACTAACTCAACTTAGTACGCCAATACTCCTGGTCCTTTTTATAATTGTAGGAACACTAATACAATACAATGCAATTTAACAATGAAAAATGTGAAAAAAGTGAAAAACAAGGAAGAAAAGACAGACATTAATTATGTTCATATTGTTTCAAAGATTACAGTCCTTTCTAGATTGAAAAAGAGGGTCGGAGCTTCATGGTAAAGATGTGTATAGCTCTTCGTCAAGGTTCATACCATGTGGGGCAAGGCAACCTGCCTTCAGGATGTACATAGACTCCATTCTGCGTAGTACAGTGATTCTGTTACCTCCCCTGGGGTGCTTTGCGACTGTATCCAATCCAAACAACTTGGCTTTGGTCCAGTCTACCTCATGGTATTGCCTGAAACCTTAGAAATTCACTAAAAAACATAGGTTTCAGGGATGTTATAGTTAGTTGGACATTTCACTCGTACATAACCATAGAAATTCCCCCGTTATAGTTAGTTCAGCTCACTATAACTCGTGCATCCGCAATGCACTGCTGATGACGTCACATATTGCATCATTCATGACATGTTCAGTGACATCACTGATGATATCACTGAGGACATCTCAAATGACATCACTGATGACATCACTGATGACATCATCCATGTGATTATCTGATGCACCTCCTCACACCCTAATATAACCTTTGATACACCCATTCTAAAATACAGACTACCATTTTTGAAACCATAGACACACCAATACCAGTTACTACATACCCACTCACTGATTCTTAGGTCTACACACCCATCCACTCACTCACCCATACAATCACTCATACATACAGTCACTCATCAATACAACACTATCATATGCACTCATGCACCTATACAGGCACTCACACACCCCCACTCATCCATGGAGTTACTCACACACCTAGTCAGTAATTCAAAGAATCAATCACATTCCCATTTCCTCACCTGTACAGTTATACACACACCCTCACGTATTCAAACATAAACTTACTCTCTTATACAATCACTGATACAAGTACACACTCATCCATACAGCCACTCTCACAGTCACTGCCCCTCATGTATAGTCATTTATATACTCCGAGTCTCACATACACTGTCTTTTACATATGTAGTTACTTGGACATGTACCCCTGAGACTTTCACTCTCTCACCAACACACCCATACACACACTCACCCACCCATACAGCTGTTCCCACATGCACTCTTGAACCCATACACCCAGTGTATCAACCACTCACACATCTATGCACAGAGTCACACACCTCCCACCCACCCACACAGACACTCAGTCTCCCATACAAATACTCAGTCAACCAATCAATAACCCATAAAGACACTCATGTAGCTACTGACCAATCCATGCAGCAGCTTACACAACAACAGACATACTGATACAAACATTCAGACAGTTTAGTCACTAACCCGTGCATTCAGTAAGACACATTTAATCACTCACTTATACAGTCAATCAAGCACATACTAAATCCTCCATCCAGTCACTTATACACCCACTCATTCTTCAATACACCGTGGCATATATATAAAACATATTTAAACTTTAGAGAAACACACAGTCACTGGATGATGTCATCAGTGATGTCACTGACCATGTCATGAATGATGTAATATGTGACGTCATCAGCAGTGCATTGAGGGGGCACGAGTTATAGTTAGCTGAACTAACTATAATGGGGGAATTTCTATGGTTTTGTACAAGTGAAATGTCCAACTAACTATAACTTCCCTGAAACCTATGGTTTTTTTTCAGTGATTTTCTAAGGTTTTTTTAAACGCTAATTTCTAACTATAACGTGCCTGAAACCTATGGTTTTTTCAGTGAATATGTATATATATATATATATATATACATATTACCTACTGGCGGTCGCCAGTAGGTAGTTATAGTTAGGACCTATTTTCTATAGGAAATCCGCAACATTCTATCCCCAATAAGTCTGGCGCCGGTTGACGAATCTTTTTCCAAACTTTTGGCCAGCTCCGGTCCGGTCGTATCCTGAAAGTCTTGGGCTGATTCGTCAAGCGGGGTCGAGAAAAAGGGGGGTCCCAAAACGCGTTTTCCCCATGCATTTTCCCATAGGACCTTTAGCCGCAGCTACAGCCCGAACTACTCAGCGGAATGACACAAAATTTGGCAAAGAGGTAGTCCTCAGTTCAGACTTGTGCCTTTTGCTTAAATGGTGTTAATCTGTTGAGTAGTTCCTGAGAAAATTACAGTTAAAAGTACATATATATCTATGGCCTCGGAGGATCTGCGCACCCTCTGCGCACCGTGCGCGCACCCTCCCAATCACACGCTGAATGCTAATTGGCTGTCAAGTGGTTGTCAACATTCGAAACCAGGAACTGTGGGCAGCCATTTTGTGCCTCGGTAGAAGCGAGGCTAAAGAAGTAAGGGGAATAAGTGTGTAAAACATATAAAGGGGGCAGGGTAGAAATACTCTGACCCTCTAGACCTGCTTAGGGGGTCCCAGAAGGACTCCCAGGACCCCTTTATTTTAAACTGCAAAATGCGCGCTTGGTGGGCGGATCCGGACGTAAAAAAGAAACACGAAGCGTGGGCTTCCGCGCTTCTTTAATAATTAGCCCCCAGGGGGGCCAAATCCCGGGGCAAAAATGGTAAAATTTAATGGGGGGCTCTGGGGGGCCCCCCAGCCCCGGGGACCACCACCACCCGGGGCTTTATTTATTGAGGGAGGGGGGCTGCGTGGCCCCCCTCCTGGAGCCCTCGAGGGCCCTGGGGACCGCCACACCCCAGCGCCGGCTCCTGCAGTGTCCTGGGATGCCCACCCCAGGACACTTTTGTTTGCTATGAGAGGGTGGGAGTCTCCCGCCATCCCATAGCAAACTTCATTTTGATTTTAACAGAGAGAGCAGGAAAACCTGCTCTCTCTTTCAAAATCCAAACCATATTGCTTTTCCACACGGGGAGCTGCATGTCAGCAGCTCCCCATGTGGAAAAGCAATGCCGGCTCCTGAAGGATGCAGGGTGCCGGCTGGGACCGTGGGGGCGATGGGGCTTCCCCCACGGTCCCCAATGTTTTTTTATAAGTCCCGGGGGATGGGGTCCCCGGGGATAATAAAAATTAGTGATAGAAGCAATTTTTTTTTTTTACGGTAAAATTAGGAGTCGCGCATCCTATCGCGTTGGTTGCACGATTTCTCTTGCGTAGGGTGCGCGATTCCTAATGCGTTGGATGCGCAACTCCAAGCAATAATTGAAATATATAATAACAAAGTATTAAAAAGATAGTTTAAAAAATATAAAAAAATTAATTAAAAAATAGAGTTAAAATATATTTTTTTTAATTCCATTAAAAAAATGTAATATTTATTAACTTTTTTAAAAATATGTAATTTTAATTTTTTTTAAATGGTGAAAAACAGTATAAAAAACATAAATAAAGGAATTGATACACTGAAAAATAAAGATTTTGAAATCCTATGAAATTCATTAAAAATCATAAGTTAGAGATAAGTTATAGATAGGAATTAGCATTTAAAAAACCTTTGAAATTCACTTAAAAAAACATAGGTTTCAGGTATGTTATAGTTAGGAATTATCATTTAAAAAACCTTAGAAATTCACTGAAAAAACAATAGGTTTCAGGGGCGTTATAGTTAGCTGGACATTGCCCTCATAAAAAACCATTGAAATTCCCCTGTTATAGTTAGTTCAGCTAACTATAACTCGCGCCCCCGCAATGCACTGCTGATGACGTCACATATTACATCACTCATGACATGGTCAGTGACATCACTGATGACATCACTGATGACATTTCAAATTACATCACTGATGACATTACTGGTGATGTCATCCATGTGATAATTTGATGCATCTTCTCACAACCTAATATAACCTTTGATACACCCACTCTAAATTACATACTGCCATTCTCAAAACCATAGACAATCCAAAATCAATAAGTACACACGCAGTCACTGATTCTTAGGTCTACACACCCATCCACTCACTCACCTGTACAGTCACTCATACTTATGGTCACTCTGTACAGGACTATCATATGCACTCATACACCTATATAGACATTCACACACCGCCACTCATCCATAGAGGTACTCACACACCTACTCAGTCATGCAAATAATTAATCACACTGCCATTTACTCACCTATACAGTTACACACACACTAGCTCAATTACTCATACAAATACTAGCACATTCTTACGCTCTTATACAATCATTGATACAAGCACACACTCAGCCATACAGCCACTCTCACAATCACACACTCTCACTTATAGCGATTTCTGTACTCCAACACACATATATACTGCCGTTCACATATGTACTAAATCATGCATGTAATAATGAAATATAGATTCACTCACTAACACAACCATACACACACTCACCCACCCATACAGTCCATCACAGATCTAGTCTTGAAACCATGCACCCAGTGAATCACCCACTCACATATCTATGCACAGAGTCACACACACCCCACCCACACAAACACTCAGGCACCCATACAGATGCTCAGACAACCAATCTATAACCCATATAGACAATCATGCAGCAATTTGCAAACCCGTACAGCCACTTACACACCAGCAGACAGACGGATACAGACATTCACACAGTTTAGTAAGATACATTTAATCACTCACTTTTAGAGTCAGTCACGCACCTACAAAATCATACATTCACAAACTTATACACCCACTCATTCTTCAATATGCCTTTTCCTATATATAATAAACATATTTAAACTTTATAGAAACACACAGACACTGGATGATGTCATCAGTGATTTCATTTAAGATGTCATCAGTGATGTCATCAGTGATGTCACTGACCATGTCATGAGTGACGTAATATGTGACGTCATCAGCAGTGCATTGCGGGGGCACGAGTTATCGTTAGCTGAACTAACTATAACAGGGGAATTTCAATGGTTTTGTACAAGGGAAATGTACAGCTAACTATAACGCCCCTGAAAACTATGGTTTTTTCAGTGAATATATATTATGTATATATATATATATATACATATGTACGTATATATATATATTCACTGAAAAAAACATAGGTTTCAGGGGCGTTATAGTTAGCTGGACATTACACTCATACAAAACCCTAGAAATGACCGCGTTATAGTTAGTTCAGCTAACTATAACACGCGCGCCCGAAATGCACTGCTGATAACATCACATATTACATCACTCATGACATGGTCAGTGACATCACTCATGACATCACTGATGACATGTCAAATGACATCAGTGATGACATTATCCAGTGAATGTGTGTTTTTCTGAAAATTAAATATGTTTTATATATGTATATCTCAAGGTCGATGGAAGAATAAATGGGTATATAAGTGTCTAAATTGATGATTTTGTTTTATAAAATTGATTGTATAACTGACTGATTAAGTGTATCTTAGTGAATACATGGGTTAGTGAGTAATGTTTAAATATGTAAATATCTGTATCAGTCTCTCACTTTGTGTATAAGTGGCTGCATGGGTTGGTGAGTAGCTACAAGAGTGTCTATATGGGTTATTAGTTGTTTTTTTGAGTATCAGTATGAGTGTCTGAGTGTCTGTATGGTTCAGTGGGGGGTATTACTTAGTGCATAGATGCATGAATGAGTGACTCACTGTTAGTATGTGTTGAAGACAGCATGTGTGCAGGACTGTATAGGTGGATGAGTGTGTGTATGGGTGTGTTAGTGAGTGAATGACTGTCTCAATAGTGCCTTTATGAGTAACTACATGTTTTAAACTAGTATATGTGAGTATTGGTGTATATAAGTGAGTATATGTGAGAGTGAGAGATTGGAAGAGTTCTTGTACAAATAAGTAGGTGTTTCTATAAGTGATTGTTTAAGAGAGTAAGTATGTGTAAGTTTCTGTAGAAGTAAGTGTGGTGGTGTGTGTATAACTGTATATGCAAGTAAATGAATGTTTGATACTTTGTTTGCATGTGTGACTATGTTTGTTAGTAACTCTATGGATGAGTGGCAGTGTGTAACAGGATGTATAGGTGTATGAGTACATATGATGATTGAGTACATGTATGAGTGACTGTATAGGGACTGTTGGTGAATGAGTGGATGTGTGTGTAGATCTTGGAATTACTGAATAGGTGTGTTATAACTGGTATTGGTATGTCCATTGTTTTGAAAATGTTAGTTTGTATTTTTGAGTGTGTGTATCAAAGGTTATATTAGGGTGAGAGGAGGTCTGCCACTCTGTCACAAGGATGACGTCATCAGTGATGTCATTTGAGATGTCATCAGTGATGTCATGAGTGATGTCACTGACCATGTCATGAGTGATGTAATATTTATTTATTTATTCATTTATCTTGTATAGCGCACAGATACCCCAACGGGGTGTCCCGGCGCTTGTGTGAGAGCAGATACAATGCTAGCTATTGAGTGGAAATTAGCAGAAAAGAAAGGTTTTCAGGGCTCTCCGGAAGGGAAGTTCTTCCCGAATGATCCTAATAGACAAGGGTAAATTGTTCCAGTGGGAGGCAGCACAAACTTGGAACGTTTTCCCCCCAGATCGAGCTTTTTTGACTCTAGGGGTAAAAAGAAGATGTTGAGAGCTCGACCGAAGTGAACGAATGTTACTGTAAGGACGAAGGCATGAGGATAAGTGAGCAGAACCCTTCCCATTGATCGCGCGGTGGGCGAGGGTAAGAGCCTTAAATTCCGCCCTTTTATGAACTGGAAGCCAATGCAGCCTGAGTCGGTGGGGGGTGATATGTTCCCTGAGGGGAAGACCACAAACCAGACGGACAGCGGTGTTTTGAACTGTTTGGAGACGACGCTGAAGACCTCTGGATAACCCTAGATACAAGCCATTAGCATAATCAAGATGGGAAGTGATTAAGGCCTGCACGATTGTTTTTCTGGTTTGGTTAGAGATGAAATTGATAAATTTTTTCATCATCCTCATTTTGGAGAAGCAGGCCACAGATATAGACTGGATTTGCTTCTGAAAAGAGAGGTTACTATCCCAAATGACTCCTAAGTTTTTGACAGAATCTTTAGGCAGGGGGGGTGAACTCAAATCAAGAGGCTACCACAGGTTAGGGTCCAATGGAGAGGGCTGATGAAAAAATATAACTTCGGTTTTGCCAGCGTTAAGCCGGAGGCAGTTGTTATACATCCAGCTAGCGATATTCCGGAGGCAATTTTTTAGTGGGTCAAAGGTAGACTGAGAAGGGGAATCATATGAGAACAGAAGCTGTATATCATCCGCATAAGATGTGGCCTGGATTCCAGATAGGGAGATGATCTCGGCCAGCGGGGAGAAATATACATTAAACAAAAGAGGGCTTAATGAAGAACCCTGAGGGACGCCCCACTTGAGGGGACGACTGCTTGAAGTAAAAGGGGGAGTGAATACAGCCTGTGTCCGATTGGACAAAAAGGAGGCAAGCCATTCCAAGGCCTTGCCCTGGATGCCTTTTGCCTGTAATCGATCAAGAAGGACAGGGTGAGAGACGGTGTTGAATGCTGCCGACAAGTCTAGCAGCACCAACACCGCTCTAGAGCCCTCGTCTAGTTTCCATCTGATGGCGTCAGCCATCTCCAAAAGGGCAGATTTGGTGCTATGACCCGACCTGAAGCCATGCTGGGAGATGTGGAAAGCGCCGCTCATCTCCAAGAAACCAGCCAGTTGACCTTGTACAATTTTCTCCAGCACTTTAGCTGGGGCAGGGAGCAGAGAGATGGGGCGATAGTTAGCTGGTTCAGAGGGGTCTGCAGTTGCCATTTTAATGATGGGAACCAGTCTAGCGTGTTTCCAGGAGTCTGGAAAGATACCTGTCTGAAGGGAGTCGTTCCAGATTTTGTTTAATAAAGGATTAAGCAGAGGAGCAAGGGATTTATACTGCTTTGCTGGCCAAGGGTCTAGGGGGGAACCAGATTTGCATTTGAGTAATTCTGCCAGTGACTGTTCTAAGGAGATCACCTCAAATTTAGAAAAGACCTTCTCAGGATTGAAGCTGACTGAACATGATTTCGGATAGGAGGGGCTGATATTACAGGGGAAAGAGTTCTGAATGACAGCTTTCTTGTCTTCAAAATAACTTGAAAGATTGTCGCAAGGGGCCTGGGAAACCAGTGGTTGGCGCTTGAGGGCCATAGGGTCAGTAAAGGCTCTGACAGTGTTAAAAATGACTCTGGATGATCCTTTAGCCCGGGTGATTTTCTCCTCAAGGTGGGATCTTTTATGATCAATGATTTTCTTTCTATACTCCTTGAGGGAGGTTTTGTATTTAGATCTACTATCAGGAGAGTAAGACCGTCTCCAATTTCTCTCCAGCCGCTTGCAGATCGATTTGCAAATCCGGAGTTCCTCAGAATACCAAGGTGCAGAAGGAGTAGCACGGAGGGATTTGATAGATCTCATAGGAGCTAAAAGATCCAGAGCCGAGGTGACCCAATGGTTAAAACTGGCCACTCGAGAGTCCAGATCGTTAGCCTCCACAGGGAAGGACATGGAGAGATGAGGGGCTAAACTCTCAGGAGAGATCACCCTCCAATTCCGAAACTTAGTGTTGGACAGGGGTCTGGAGCGGTCCACCAGACGAGAGGAAATGGAGAAAGGGATCACAAAATGATCAGACCAAATAACAGGGGTGGGGTTGCCTAAAATAATGTCAATCAGTGACGTCATCAGCAGTGCATGCGGGCGCGCAAGTTATAGTTAGCTGAACTAACTATAACGGGGGAATTTCTAGGGTTTTGTATGAGTGAAATGTCCAGCTAACTATAAAGCCCCTGAAACCTATGGTTTTTTCAGTGAATTTCTAAGGTTTTTTAAATGCTAATTCCTAACTATAATGTGCCTGAAACCTATGGTTTTTTCAGTGAATTTCAAAGGTTTTTTAAATGCTAATTTCTAACTTTAACGTGACTGAAACCTATGGTTTGTTAATTGAATTTCTAAGGTTTTTTAAATGCTAGTTTCTACTTATGCCTACAGAGATAGGACATGTGAAGAAAGAAGAAAGCACGCATAGAAAGCAAAAAAAGAAATGCAGAAAGAAGCAACAGAAGTCCTCAAAGACGAAGAAAAGTGCAGAAAGAAGGAAGACGTGCAGAACAACAAACAGAGGAGCAGAAAGAAGCCTTGTTGCAAAATAATCCTGTACCCTCAACTTTTTCAGACGGGTACTGGTGTTAACTGAGTCTGACTAACCAGGCCTAGAACCAGTGCTATGTTAAAAGACACTTAGAATACAGTGAAAACACCTACATACACTAGGGAACACCATGCGTTGCGGTACCCCTGTGATTACCATGGCCTCCTCTGTAAGCCCCTAGTACATAATAGGGCAGGGGGATTAAAACTACCTCTTAATATGTGCCATGGGGTGCTGGTGAAGGGAGGGGGGAGCCTGAGGTGGCATGTGTGCAAACACGCCCGTGGGCGTTTTTAAGTTGGGGGATAAAGTCCCCTTGAATCCTGAGAGTCCCTAGGGTCAAACTAGCCCACTAAGTACCTCCAGTAAGCGCCACAGAGCTGCGTTGCAGAGAGGTGTAAAAATGGGCACGGCCTGGACCACCTCTCTGCAACGCAGCGCCGTGGTGCTTACTGGAAGAACCTGGTGGGCTAGTTAGCCCCCAGGGGCCCTCAGGATAGAAGGGGAATTATTTCCCCAACTTAAAACACACCACAGGGCGTGTTTGTACACGTCACCTCAGGCCCTGTCCCCTTCCTTCACCACTGTGTAAACACGCCCTGTAGCTCTTTTAAGTTGGGAGATTAAGTCCCCTTGAATAACGAGGGTCCCTAGAGTCAAAGTAGCCCACCAGGTACCTCCAGTAAGCGCCACAGAGCTGCGTTGCAGAGAGGTGTAAAAAGGGGCGTGACCTCTGAACACCTGTGTGCAGCCCAGCTCCCTGGTGCATACTGTAGGTACCTGGTGGGCTAGATGGCCCTCAGGGACCCTCATTATTGCAGGGGAATTAATTCCCCAACTTACAACTCGCCACGAGGTGCATTAGCACGATGGTGAAGGAAGGGGGCGGGGGCTGAGGTCACATGTCTGCAAACACGCCCTGTGGCATGTTTTAAGTTGGGGAATTAATTCCCCTTGAATACTGAGGGTTCCTGGGGGCCAATTAGCCCACCAGGTACCTCCAGTATGTGCCAGGGATACTATAATATATATATGTGTGCATATATATATATGTAAGTATATATATTATCTACTGGCAGTCGCCAGTAGATAGTTATAGTTAGGACCGTGTTTCCATAGGAAATCTGAAAATTCTATTTTAAATAACTTTGGCGCCGGTTGATGAATCCTCGCGAAATTTTCAAAACTAATGGGGCGCTTCGCTCAGCTCCTACCCTAAAAATCTCGGGGTGATTCGTCAAGCGGGGCCGAGAAAAAAGGGGGTTCCAAAACGCATTTTCCCCATGTTATTTTCCATAGGACCTTTAGTCGAAGGTACAGCCCAAACGGCTGAACAGAATTACTTGAAATTTGGCAGAGAGGTAGTCCTCAGGTCAGGCATGTGCCTTTTGCATATATGGAGTCAATCTGTACAGTAGTTCCTGACAAAATTGCAGTTAAAAGTACATAAATATCTATATGCGCGCACCGTGCGCGCACCCTTACGTGCGCGAGCGTAATTCTGATTGGTGGTTACATGTCAGTCAACGTTCGAATCGGTCGAAATCAGGAAGTGTCGGCCGCCATTTTGTTTGTTTTGGGTGCAACACTGAAAAAGAGAGGTGGCGAACGTAAAAAGGGGGCAGGGTAGAGAGTTCCTGACCCCCTAGCCTTTGTCAGGGGGACCCTGAAGGACCCCGAAGGGTGAAAAAAACATTTTTTATTTTTTTTTTTAAATCGCGGGGTGCGCGCACGGTGAAAACCCTTAAAAATATATATATTAATACATACATAACTTAGCATTTAAAAAACCGTACAAATTCAGTTAAAAAACCATAGATTTCACACACGTTATAGTTAGGAATTAGCATTTCAAAAACCTTGCAAATTCACTTAAAAAACCATAGGTTTCACACATGTTATAGTTAGGTGGACATTTCACTCGTAAAAAACCAATGAAATTCCCCAGTTATAGTTAGTTCAGATAACTATAACTCGCACGACCGCCACTCTATCACAAGGATGATGTCATAAGTGATGTCATGAGTGATGCCACTGACCATGTCATGAGTGATGTAATATGTGACGTCATGAGCAGTGAATTGCGGGCGCGTGAGTTATAGTTATCTGAACTAACTATAACGGGGGAATTTCATTGGTTTTTTACGAGTGAAATGTCCACCTAACTATAACATGTGTGAAACCTATGGTTTTTTAAGTGAATATATATATATGTATGTATGTATACATATATATATATATATATTACCTACTGGCGGTCGCCAGTAGGTAGTTATAGTTAGGACCTATTTTCCATAGGAAATCCGCAACATTCTATTCTCAATAAGTCTGGCGCCGGTAGACGAATCTTCGTGAAATTTTCCAAACTTTTGGCCAGCTCCGGTCCGCTCCTATCCTGAAAGTTTTGTGGTGATTCGTCAAGTGGGGCTGAGAAAAAAGGGGGTCCCAAAACGCATTTTCCCTATGCAATTTCCCATAGGACCTGTTGACGCAGCTACAGCCCGAACTGCTGAACGGAATTGCATCAAATTTGGCAAAGAGGTAGTCCTCAGTTCAGACTTGTGCCTTTTGCATAAATGGTGTAAATCTGTTCAGTAGTTCCTGAGAAAATTAGGGTAAAAAAGTTAGTGATATCTATGGCCTTGGAGGATCCGCGCACTCTACCCGCACCATAAGCGCACCCTCCCCGAACCAAGCGCGCACCCTCCCGATCATGCGCTGAATGCTAATTGGCTGTCGAGTGTCTCTCTACATTCGAAACCAGGAACTGTTGGCAGCCATTTTGTGCCTCGGTAGAAGCGAGGTTGAAGAAGTTAGGGGAATAAGTGTGTAAAACATATAAAGGGGGCAGAGTGGAAATACTCTGACCCTCTAGAGCTGCTTAGGGGGTCCCAGATGGATCCCCTGGGGCCCCCTTTTTTTTTTAAACGGCAAAATGCGTGCAGGGTGTGCGCATTGTATCGCGTTGAGTGCACGGTTCCTAATGCGTTGGGTGAGCGGATCCAAGGAAAAAAAAAATCTATTTTTGGGAGATAAACATCAAGCTTAAGTGTTTTGTTGTTGAGTGGCTCTAAAAAGAGCCGTTGTGTTCATTGAGAGTTTTTGGTACTTATAAGTAAGTACCTATACAGAGTCTAAAGTTGTTGAGGAAGAGTCTGTTTCCTTCATCAGTAAAGTGTACTCCATCTCTCCTATACATCTCTTGCATATGAAAGCTCAGATTGTTATTGAAAATTGACCCCATTCTATAGTCTTGGAGAAAAGCAGAAACAGATGTATTCACATGTTTCCTAGCTTTCTCAATTTGTGGACAAAAATGATTGGACCAGTTCCATTTCTGCCTTTGGCATATGTTAGAATACACAAACGCAGTTTTGGGAAAAGGTAACATCAGTTCTGCAAAGGTGTCCTTCATAAGCATTTCCAGACCTACCCCAGTCAAAGTGCCTAGGTCATTGCCACCACAGTGCACTATTATGAGGTCAGGGTGTTGGATATGCATGAAGGATTTGACCAATGGCATCAATTGGTGCCACTTTAACCCTCTCTGTCCAATCCATTTAATGTCTACATTTGGCAAACCTAGGTATTTGTGAATGCCTTTGTTTTCTGCATACCTTTGGCTCCAGAAAATATAGCTGTGTCCCACAATCCACACTGTAAGCATCTTGAAGGGAGGTCTGGATGCACTCAGATGGTCTCTGTAAATGAAATGGCAGTTTGGAAAGTAAGATTTTTCTAAAATGGTGGCTAAGATGCAGTTTTGAAAAAAGACAAGAAATCATTGGTTGTTTGTTAACCTTCTACACTGAAAAGTAGGGTGCATGTTTCTGTTTTTTAAACGCATGATTCTTATTGGTTAACAAAAACTGATTGAAAGGAACATTATATATGATAAGCTGCTATGTTGAAAAGTCAAGCACACTTGCTGTTTTGATTAGCAACATTGTGTGTTGAACTTGTGACCTGTGTGCTCAGTACAGTGTTCCATGACCTGTTTCTATGGTAACAGGCAAAAGGCAGATTGGGGGAAGGGTTCAAATTTATGTAATTTGGAAAGGGTTGAAATGTATAACCAATAGAAATGTGTGTTTGCTTTTGAATTTATGTGGGAAGGAATGTGATTTGATGTTTACATGTATATGTGTGGAAAACGAGAGGGAAACTTTGCCATTCTTTGGTTTTGCTGACAGGTGCACAGTGCAGAGATTCTGTATTAGAAAATCTGGTGTGTGACTGATATACTTCTTAATCTACAAAACACCTTGAAAGGTGAGTTATTTAAGTGAGAGGAGGTGTATGTGGTCTATTATGATTTTAATCATACTAATGTATTTCAGCTGCTAAAGTGCAGGGAGTATTTTGTTTTGTCTACAATCTTATTGACAGTGTGTGTGTGCATGTAGAAATCATTTTGTGATAAGCATTTGTGTTTTTCATGTGTTTGCAGGGAGATAACTGTGCTGTTTTTATATTTTGGTACAATTAGAAATCAGTGATTCTTTATGAATTTGCAAAATGAGTCATGTTTCTACACTAAAATGTAGTACTCTTTCTAGATGAAGAAATGTGTTTAAGTATAGTGGAAGGGATAGTGTTGTTTGTCTAGAATCACACAGTGAGTCTGTGTGCATTTGGGAACCACTGTGAGAGAAGCATTTGGTAACATCATGTATTTCCTGACAGATAACTCTTTTGAAACCTGTAATGATGTCAGGTTTTAGTAGCATTAGAAGCCAGTCTTTGCTTATGCATTGATAAAATGAATCATGCTTTGACACTAATGTGCAGTGCTTTAATATGTACATTGCGTACAGTCCCCTTACCCCTTCCACAGTAGTGAATGAGTTTTGGTGAGCTGCTAGGGATAGTGTTGCTTGTCTAGAATCACAGTATGAGTCTGTGTGCATTCGGGTAAGGATTGTGAGAGAAGCATTCGGTAACATTGTGTATTTACTGACAGATAACTGTTTTAAAACCTGTCTTGTTGTCAAGTTTTAGTAGCATTAGAAGGCAGTTTATGCTTATGCTTTGATTAAATGAGTCAGGTTTTGACACTAAAGTGCAGTCCTGACATATGTAGATTGTGTGCAGTTCCCTTACCCCTTCCACAGTAGTGAATGAGTTTTGGTAAACTCCTAGGGATAGTGTTGCTTGTCTAGAATCACACTGTAAGTCTATGTGCATTTAGAAACCACTGTGAGAGAAGCATTTGGTAACATCATGTATTTGCTGACAGATAACTGTTTGAAAACCTGTCATGTTGTCACGTTTTAGTAGCATTAGAAGCCAGTCTTTGCTTATGCATTGATAAAATGAGTCAGGCTTTGACACTAAAGTGCAGTACTGAAATATGTAGATTGTGTGCAGTCCCCTTAACCCTTCCATTGTAGTGAATAAGTTTTGGTAAACTCCTAGGGATAGTGTTGCTTGTCTAGAATCACACAGTGAGTCTGTGTGCATTTGGGTAACCATTGTGAGAGAAGCATTTGGTAACATCATGTATTTGCTGACAGATAACTCTTTTGAAACCTGTCATGTTGTCAAGTTTTAGTAGCATTACAAACCAGTCTTTGCTTATGCATTGATAAAGTGAGTCAGGCTTTGACACTAAAGTGCAGTACTGAAATATGTAGATTGTGTGCAGTCCCCTTACCCCTTCCACAGTAGTGAATGAGTTTGGATAAACTCCTAGGGATAGTGTTGCTTGTCTAGAAGCACACTGTGAGTCTGTGTGCATTTGGGTAACCGTTGTGAGAGAAGCATTTAAACCAGGCACTCTCCTTGCCTTACTCTAATCATTCAGTCAGTACCCAAGTACTCATGCACTGTGCCAGGCCTTAGCACATGGACTGCTTCAAACGCCTATACACTATGCATGCAGTCCTCTAACCACCTACACACTTGTCTTTCACAACTTCAATGCCCCAGTCAGTATACATACACTTCCAGCAAACACTCTGGCGCCGATCACGATCCGTTAAAAACCGGGTACGAACCGTCGGACGGAGCATATTCTCCGTCCGACGCGTACCCGGTCGTCAAAATCTACCAACATGGAATTACGATTCGCACGGAAACACCATTTCCCTACGAATCGTACAAAACCCCGACCGACGAAAATAAACATACAAATGCGATCCAGGAAAGCGCCGACCTGACGTCGGGACGCACGCAGCCTGCCATTCACAAACCAGGAATTACGATTCGCACCGACGTCATCCCGCACGGTGAATATTTTCCGGCAGCCAAAAACTGCCGGGAAATCAGGACGACGCGAACAAGGAGTACCAGTACGCGACGGACAGACAGGACGACGCGAACAAGGAGTACCCGTACGCGACGGACAGACATGGACCCGAACCTACGTGTCATCCCGGCCCTCATAGCAGTCGACCTCCTCTACAGGTTACGACGCAGACACCACAGAAGGTCAGAACAACTAAGGGAGAGGGGAAAGGGGGGGGGTGGCAGGACCAGGGCAGGCCACAAAACCCCCACCAAAGTCACACAGCACACATGCCCTGGACATACCTGACTCCCGGGCCCTGGTCACTACGAGGGGGTGGGGGCGTGTCCAGCTAAGCCAGCGACCGCCACAACGGAAGTTCTTGACGCGAACCGGCAACACAACCAGACAGGTACGTCCCTTAAGAGCGTGGGTACGAGTCGTACCACGCCCACACCTACGTCACCCCAACAATGGCGGGACGGCTCGTACCCACGTGGCAAAGGCCTGGGTACGGCCCGCACAAGCATCACATAGCATGGGGACCGATATGTACGGACCGTACCCCCACCCCGTATGCATGGAGCGTACCCCCAACAGTGTAAGTACGACACGTACCCCCACCCGTGTATGCAAGGAGCGTACCCCCAACCCCAACAGTGTAAGTACGACCCGTACCCCCACCCGCGTATGTATGGAGCGTACCCCCACCCCAACAGTGTAAGTACGACCCGTACCCTCACCTCGAATGCATGGAGCGTACCCCCCATGCCAACAGTGTAAGTACGACACGTACCCCCACCCGCGTATGCAAGGAGCGTACCCCCAACCCCAACAGTGTAAGTACGACCCGTACCCTCACCTCGAATGCATGGAGCGTACCCACATCCGTGTATGTCATGAGCGTACATATTGTGAAATAGGAGAGGTGGGTGCAGAGTCCTCCCAGCAGTGCCCAGACACAGGAGGGGTGGGTGCCTAACACGCCCAGCAGTGCCCTGAGACAGGAGGGGTGGGTGCCTATCACTGCCAGCAGTGCCCTGAGACAGGAGGGGTGGGTGCCTATCACTCCCAGCAGTGCCCTGAGACAGGAGGGGTGGGTGCAGAGTCCTCCCAGCAGTGCCCAGACATGAGAGGGTTGGGTGCAGAGTCCTCCCAGCAGTGCCCCGAGACAGGAGGGGTGGGTGCCTAACACGCCCAGCAGTGCCCGGAGACAGGAGGGGTGGGTGCCTATCACTCCCAGCAGTGCCCTGAGACAGGAGGGGTGGGTGCAGAGTCCTCCCAGCAGTGCCCAGACATGAGAGGGGTGGCTGCAGAGTCCTCCCAGCAGTGCCCTGAGACAGGAGGGGTGGGTGCAGAGTCCTCCCAGCAGTGCCCTGAGACAGGAGGGGTGGGTTCAGAGTCCTCCCAGCAGTGCCCAGACACAGGAGGGGTGGGTGCAGAGTCCTCCCAGCAGTGCCCAGACATGAGAGGGGTGGGTGCAGAGTCCTCCCAGCAGTGCCCTGAGACAGGAGGGGTGGGTGCCTAACACGCCCAGCAGTGCCCTGAGACAGGAGGGGTGGGTGCCTAACACTCCCAGCAGTGCCCTGAGACAGGAGGGGTGGGTGCCTATCACTCCCAGCAGTGCCCTGAGACAGGAGGGGTGGGTGCCTATCACTCCCAGCAGTGCCCTGAGACAGGAGGGGTGGGTGCCTAACACTCCCAGCAGTGCCCATGGAACGCAAAGGGTGGAGTAGCCACAGATACCATGCCTACAAATGTCAGTCAGGTGCACAAAGACCCTGCAGTACATGTACCACATGTGTGCGAGGCTGGGAGTATACGCATGCATAGGGCCAAAAAGAAAACATGTACACATGAAGTCATGTCAATAGTCCACATACACAAGTACAATGACTACCAAGGATGCCACGAATGATGCAGGTGGAGAATGGCTCAGCATGCATGTGCAAAGTTGAAGGAGTCCGTCACACACCCAGCTAATGTACACACAGCTCGGCGCTAAATATTGGGAACACCCTGCAGGGAAGAAGTCAGGGTACACAGAGGAAGGAAAACACCTTGGGACAATTGCAACATGCAGCAACTGCTCACTATTCCTCTAACGGTGTTAGGGCGGTGAAATACCCTCAATCCCCCCCCCCCTTACCTGTTGCGACGACAGTAGTTTTGGGTCAGCTCACAGCCTGCACGCCTCGGTCCGACTCGGTGGCTATCACCGTTGAGCGGAGGGCGGACAGGCAGACCCTGCTACTTCCGGGTTAGGGGTGGTTAGCGCTCCAGCCTCGTCCTCGCAAGACGATAAAGGGAGCGAGGAACGACAGACTTTGGCGGCTCATTGTGGACGGTGGCAGCGTCTACATAGGCTGCTGAAAGCGACTGGAGACGTAAGCAATTCTGGGAACACTCGCTGTTTTAATGTGTGAATGTTACATTTTAAAAAGCAAATTCTAACTACACTATTCCTCTAACGGTGTTAGGGCGGTGAAATACCCTCAATCCCCCCCCCCCCCTTACCTGTTGCGACGACAGTAGTTTTGGGTCAGCTCACAGCCTGCACGCCTCGGTCCGACTCGGTGGCTATCACCGTTGAGCGGAGGGCGGACAGGCAGACCCTGCTACTTCCGGGTTAGGGGTGGTTAGCGCTCCAGCCTCGTCCTCGCAAGACGATAAAGGGTGCTCGTCACCCCAAGCGCGCAGCGGTTGCGCGCAGGGTTGTGCCTAAGAACGCCTAAGACAAGCCAAAGAGAAGCCCGTCTGCGCCCGTCCGCGCTGAGGACGAGCTGCAGGACGGGCTGTCCCTCTTTTATCATGCCTCTCAACAATCAGACACAGGGTGGTCGTAAGTACATCTACTCTTCCACGACATTATTGTCTTTTCGACCTTGTACCCCCATATCTTGCTCCTTGTGCATTCTGCCTTGCCATTATTTTACATGTGCTAGCTGTGGCTTCACTACTGGTAAAATGCAGCTCTCCAAGACACAGCAGAGCGTCAAGCACTACAGGGGAAAAAGAAAGCCCACCAAGGGCCCTATCACCTCACCGTCCCCTCTTCATTTCTGGAGCCTAAATTGTAGATCGCTCCCTAGGAATAAATTAAACATCTTTGATTTTATCACTGAGGAATCACCTGACGCTCTGTTCCTGACCGAGACGTGGATTCAGGCCAGTTCGGGTCCGGACATTGCTGCAGCCGTTCCTCCTAACTATGTTATGCTGCACCAGGACAGACCTGTAGGTATAGGTGGTGGAATCGCTATCATCTATAAATCCATCTATCAATGCAAACTGGAACCCCTACATCTCCAAGGTAGTGAGGCTGCACTTTTCAAATTTACGATTAATCCTCGAATGACGCTCTCCGGTCTGCTAATCTATCGACCGCCCGGAAATGCCGCACCTTGGATTCCCTCACTTATTGATTGCTTATCAGCAACACTATTAAAATCTAATAATTTCACCATTCTTGGTGATTTAAATATACACTTCGATGATGCTAACAACCCTATCAATAAAGTCCTTCTTTCTGACCTTGAGGTTTTTAACCTCAAACTCTGTAACTCTGGAGCCACTCATAATGCTGGTCATCTTTTGGATCCAATCATCTCTACTCTCTCATTTGACTGTGCTCATTCTGCCCGCCCGCTTGTCTGGTCTGATCACTATGCAGTTCACTTTGCACTACCTCCTGCTTTATACTCTGCCAGGGTCCATGCGGATGAAATTAAATCATCGTATAGCTGGGACAAGCTCAATATAGTCGATTTTAACCTGCGCCTAACTGAGTCTATTCCATCTTCCATCAACACTGTCCAGAATCTGAATGTTTCCATCTCTGACTGGCTGACAGATGCAGTATCGACTCTTGCCCCCTTATCCAGGAGCAAACATAGATCCTTACGCCCACCAGCACCCTGGTATTCAGAGGAGCTGAAAATCCAACGCTCTAAATGCAAAGCCCTGGAGAGGAAATGGAGGGTGTCCTATTCAGCTTCCTCTAAAGTAACTTACAAAGAAGAACTAAAACTTTATCATGCAAACTGCAAACGTGCTAAGGCCTCCTACACCATTTCCACAATTACTTCAGTGCAAAACTGTCCCCGTACTCTTTTTGCCACAGTTAAAAGACTCACAGGAGCTGACACTATCCCCGCATTGCCGGCTTTAGATGCCATACAGTGTAATGCCATAGCAGACTTTTTTGTATCTAAGGTTGAAGGCATCCATCAATCTCTTGCTTCCCCTCCCTCTCCAACTGATTCCTCTCTACACGGTCTGTCCTGTAATACCCCCACCTCCCCCTCTGAGTTCATCTACAACTGGACACCATTTGATGACGCTTCCTTCCTATCCTGCCTAAAAAGCATCAGGTCTGGATCTGCGCGGGACCCAGTCCCCGTGAAGATACTTAAACAACTTGACCTCGAACCACGAAGGTTCCTAATGAGGCTATTAAACGTCTCGCTCATCGAATCTCGTGTGGAACAGGATTGGAAACATGCCATGGTCGTCCCTCTGCCTAAAAAATCTGGTGCTGACATCACAAATCTTGCCAACTTCAGGCCTATATCCCTGCTGCCAGTCTGTTCTAAAATCCTAGAACGCCATGTTAACACCCAGCTTAATGAGTTTGTTGAAAACCTGGGATATCTCCATCCGTCCCAATCAGGCTTTCGCGCTAATTATTCCACCGAATCCGCACTCCTAGGAGTAACTGAGCGACTCCGACACGGTATCGATGGCGGTGAGACCTTTGCGCTGATTCTTCTTGACTTAAGCGCTGCTTTCGATACCGTGTCCCATTCCATCCTACTGGAGTCTCTCGGATCCCTCGGTGTTGCTGGATCAGCGCTTGCCTGGGTGTCCTCATTTCTTAATGAGCGCACCTTTCAGGTTTTCTCAAACAAAGCGGAATCTGCGATTCATTCCTCTGCCTACGGCGTCCCCCAAGGGTCTATATTGAGCCCTCTGTTGTTCAATATCTACATCCGACCACTTGCTACCATTGTAGAGGACGCCGGTCTGTCTATTTACTCATACGCAGACGATACGCAGATTGTGTTCTCTCTGTCCAGCAGCAGGGCTCAGGACACCTCCGCCCTCAAAATCGGCCTCTCTCGCGTTGCAGCCTGGATGCAAATGCATCTGTTAAAGCTCAACGGAGATAAGACCGAGGTGATCATACTAGGCAAACAAAAAGATCTCTGGGGTTCACGACATTGGCCCAGTGACATGGGTCCTCTGCCTACCCCCGTGCCTGTTGCTCGCAACCTTGGTGTCCTAATCGACGACAAACTCTCGATGAGGCAGCAGGCAACCAGGGTCGCTGCGATCTGCTTTAACACCCTTCGCTGGTTGCAAAAGATCATATGGATGCTGCCTGAGTCCACTCGTAGAACTGTCGTACAGGCCCTTGTGATGTCCCATATCGACTATGGCAATGTGCTTTATCTAGGAGCAGATAAAGCTACAATCAATAAACTCCAGGTCGTACAAAACTCAGCCGCCCGCCTGCTGCGTAATGTCCCTAGGAGAATGTCCGCAATGCAGGCACTACGTGACCTCCACTGGTTAAAAATCTCGGATCGAGTGGCCTTCAAAACTTTGTGCATCCTTTCTAAAATTCATCAAGGCTCCGCTCCAGCCTACCTGCATAATCTTGCACAGCCTTATCAGCCTGGCCGCCTCTTGAGGTCATCCAACAGTGGCAATCTTGTGATTCCCAGAATCCGATTGGCAAAAATGGGAGGCCGTTCATTCGCATATCTAGGCCCCAAGATGTGGAATGCTCTCCCATTGGCGCTTAAAACAGAACCCAGTCTTCTGGCCTTCCGCAAAAAACTGAAGACCCTTCTGTTCTAGTCCCAGATTCCTCCGGTCTAATGTCTCCCTCTTGCAATCGCTTGTCTTCTGATTTCTTCTCCAATCTATCCCTGGCGCCGGGAAACCCACTGCGGGTAGCTGCGCGCAATACAAGTTCAATAAAATAAATAAATAAATAAATACATGAATTGAGAAAGCTAGCTAACACCGTGTGATGGCACACAGATCCCATGGTCCCCCCTATGAGCAGCACACTACTACATTTCCCACACACTAGCAGGCGGCAGGCGGCTGACCCTGTGGCAGGGGGTCCGCGCCTGTAGCTAAAGGAAGCTGCACTACCTGACTTGTTTCCCAGGAAGAGACGCTGTTTTAACTAGCGCTCCTGCATAAAGCGCAGAGGCGCGCTTTTAATCTTCTCTGCTCATCTCTTCCCCCACGGAAATCCTGACGCTCACCTTCCACTCCTTCTGAGTGCACCGGCACGGCACAGCGCTGAACACAGCGGCGGCTCGCAGCAGCTGGGGCCGACATCTTGGATTGGGCTGCTCGGGTGAGGCGAGGCCACGGTCATCTTGGCCACACCCCCACGAGTACCGCCCCTACTTAGGAGCACTGTTCATTGCAATCCTTTGGCACTAGCAGGCGGCTGACCCTGTGGCAGGGGGTCCGCGCCTGTAGCTAAAGGAAGCTGCACTACCTGACTTGTTTCCCAGGAAGAGACGCTGTTTTAACTAGCGCTCCTGCATAAAGCGCAGAGGCGCGCTTTTAATCTTCTCTGCTCATCTCTTCCCCCACGGAAATCCTGACGCTCACCTTCCACTCCTTCTGAGTGCACCGGCACGGCACAGCGCTGAACACAGCGGCGGCTCGCAGCAGCTGGGGCCGACATCTTGGATTGGGCTGCTCGGGTGAGGCGAGGCCACGGTCATCTTGGCCACACCCCCACGAGTACCGCCCCTACTTAAACGGGCCATCATGTGTCAGCGCAGCGGACGAGCGCAGCGGGCGCGACGGAGGCGCGCCGGAGTTGCGCCTGAGTTAAGCCCGTCTGCGCCCCTCCGCGGCCGACCGGGACCCGAGCCCGCTTCTCCTGGCCATTTTTATAAATACTCATCTCAGGAACTCCTGCTTTTACGCCCTCACAATCCTGATGGTCCCTGTAAGCACTCCCTAGCCCCACGCACATTGACTTGCATTCAAAGCCTAGGGCTTTCCTCTTCCATCAATGCTGTGCCTCATGCTCAGCTTTTAAAACAACCTTTTCCTGAGCCTCAAAATGCACCCTCTGTAAAACACAGCTTGCGCTGCTACTACCTCAATACTCGGTCCCTGGTCAAAAACCAGATAGACATTTTTCTTTTCCTGAAGGAGGCAAAACCTGACATCTTCTTTTTAGCCGAAACTTGGCTAACCCCTCACTCCCTCCCCGACGTACTCGTGGCTCTTCCTGCAGAATACTATATTCTGACGGCCAACCGTACACCTGGGAAGGCCGGAGGTGGAGTAGCAGCTATAATCTTGAAATCCCTTCAGGTCAGGCAACTGCCTTCTTTGATCCTTCCGGACACTGAGAACTTGGTGATTAATCTCGACACTGAAAGTGGGTCCCTCATTCTGGTCCTGATTTACCGACCCCCCCAATACATGGCCAAATATCCATCCATTCTGGCAGAGCAGCTGGCTTCATATGTAGTCAGCTACTCTAAAATCATCCTTATTGGGGACCTAAATTACTGGTTTGATAGCATAGGCACAGATATTCAAGCTGCTGAATTGATAGATTTGCTAACAGACCTGAATCTAAATCAGCACATCCACGTACCCACTCACCAGAAAGGTCACAGTTTGGACCAGATATGGACGCATAATCTATCTTTATCCAATCCAGTCATCAGCCCATGTATCTGGTCGGATCATTTCATCATCTATTTCACACTAGAAGTAGGCGGAAATGTCAAACCCAAGCCATGCAAGAGCAAAGAATTCCGCAAATGGAAATCTATGGACCTTCCGGGATTTATTGACATTTTAAACAAATCCGTACCACCATCGTACGATGATCTGGACACTAGCGAGAGAGCGCTGTCTAACTGGTTACTTAACGCAGCTGACCTCTCAGCCCCCTTAGTACGGGTCCCTAATGTTAGAGGAAATGAAGCACACAAATGGTTCTCCCAAGAACTGAAAGATCTTAAACTGGGAGTTCGACAGAAGGAACGGAAATGGAGACAAAGCTACTCCTCTCAAGCCAGGACAGTGTTCTGTACCGCAAGAAAGGAGTTCCAAAAAATCTTGCTCCAACATAAATCTGACTATTTTTCTCAAAAAATTTTAAATTCCTCAAATAAAACTAAAGATATTTTTAACATAGTCAACGAGCTCTGTGACGATGATAGGACAGCCCCATCAATAGCCCCTACCCAGAAGTTGTGTGACTCTCTGAATGATTTTTTCAGAGAGAAAATTGTAAATATAAAACGCAACATTGCTAGCTCTCCTAAATCGTCTACTTTAGATGATATTTTTAATAACCCCACTACATTAGACACCCTTCCTGCTATAGATGCTAAAACTTTTTCAACTCTCCTGGCACGGGTTAAGTCTGGATCACCCGATGACATCTGCCCACCCCACATTTTAAAGAGATTGGGCACTCTATCCCTCACGGGATCCTCTCTCTGCTTAACGACTCACTTAACCAGGGAAAGGTACCGGCAGGATTTAAGCATGCTCTATTGATTCCCCTGATCAAAAAACCCAGTCTTGATCCTCACGATCCATCTAATTACCGCCCGATATCCCTGCTGCCATTCCTATCAAAAATCCTGGAGGCACACGTTGCTAGCTGTCTTTCTAGCTTCGTTGAAACCACTGGATATCTGGAGCATAACCAAGCTGGGTTTCGACCAGGGCATTCAACCGAGATGGTGACACTGGCGGTCCAGAATGTACTAAGAAGCAATGCAGATAGGGACATTCACCAAGCATTGGTACTTCTCGACCTATCGGCCGCATTCGACACGGTCGACCACACCATCTTGGTCGACCGTGTCGAACAGGCTGGCCTGAGAGGCTCGGCACTTAGATGGCTGAAGTCATTTATCTCGGAGCGTACCCAGGCAGTGAGATTGGGAACTTTTACAGCGCCCAAAATCAAAAATGAATGTGGAGTCCCCCAAGGCTCGTCCCTGTCCCCACTTTTGTTTAATTTGTACTTACGACCCTTGTTATTTTCATTAAAAAAGTTTAGCGCCTTAATTTTTAACTATGCAGATGATCTGCAATTGATCTTCTGTCTGGACTCCCCTGGCGCTGCCACCGAATTTCGGGAGGTCATGGTTCACATTCAGAGATGGATGGGCCTAAATCATCTGAAACTCAACCCAGGCAAAACTGAACTGATTTTGCCTGGGAAGAGTGAACTGCATTGGGGACCACACTTCTGGCCTCCAGAAATGGGAGATCCTCCAGCTAAATCCCAAACAGTTAAGAGCTTAGGTATCACTTTTAATGAAGATCTTTCGCTCAAAAGCCAGGTAGGGACTGTGGTATCTGCAAGTTTCTTCCAACTTCGCAAGATTAAGAAGATCGCCCACCTTTTAACCCACCCTGCTCTGATTCAGGTCATCATTGCTCTTGTGCTGTCCCGTTTGGATTATTCCAATAGTTTATATCTGGGCCTACCGGCGGGGCAGCTCAAGAGACTCCAACTGGTTCAGAACCAAGCGGCCAGGTTGATCTGTAAAATTCCTAAGTGGCAGTCTATTAGACCTGGACTGGCCAGTCTCCACTGGCTGCCTGTAGCGCAGAGAGCAGCATTTAAAGCGGGATGCATTATCTTCAGGGCTCTACAAGGTAAGGGCCCTGGATTCATTAGCTGCCTGCTGGTCAGTTACACTCCCTCCCGTGCTCTCCGTTCTGGCCAAAAGAATTTGTTAGTCGTGCCCCGGATCAGGAAACAACGCCAGGGAGGAGGATCTTTCCACTTCCTAGCTTCCTCCCTGTGGAACTCCTTGCCACTGCCACTAAGACTCCACGAAGATCTGTTAGCCTTTAGACAGGCTTTTAAGACTTGGCTCTTTAAGCAAGCTTATCCTTAGTTAAATTTTCTTTCTTTCTGTCACATGTTATGTCTTGCTAGTCTTCCACAGCGCCATGAAGCCTACGGGCGTACGTGCGCTTAATAATTTAAATTACACATAACATAACATAACACACCCAACACATGAACACCACCCACAACCATGTAGCAGCCCCACCGACAGCAATGCCAGCAAAGCAGGAGTGTTCCAAGGGCAAAAAATAAATAGCTTTATTCAGCATGATCCAAAAACTGGTATGAAGTAAGTTCAATATTTACAAAGCCCATAGGGCAGTCCAGGAGTCACAGCTGGATGGGGGACACAGTGGGATGCGTATCCCCTAGCTTGCCTGCACAGTTACAAGCCGTTGTCTTCCACAGGGGTGAGGGCATCAAGTGGGGGGGAAGGAACAGGCACCGCAGGGACAGGAGGGCGAAGGGTAGGCGACGTGGGTGCAGGGATGGAGGACTCCACCACAGGGGGTGGGGCAGGGCCAAAGGTGGATTCTAGGAGCGCGCTGCACACCTCGGCAAGGTCCTCCAGGGACTCCCCTGCACCCGAAGGAACCACAGGCCCCAAGGAGGGGGGGGGGTCAGAGGGATGGGTCGCAGCGCCACTGGGGGAGGGTGTGGACAGGGGGGGGGACTCAAGCACCCTGACCGTGGACTTCCTTGACCGCTTGCGGGGTGGTGTCACTGTGGGGCTCAGGGACAGAGCGGCCATGAAGGAGTCTTTGGGGGAGATGTGGCCAGGAGAGCTGAGGGGAGGGGATTTGGAGGGAGTGGATTGGGTGGAATGCGGACTCCCACTCTGGCTGCGTGTCATACGTTTGCCCCCCGACCCAGTGGGTGTGCCTACTTCACCCTGTGTGTGCGTGTCAGAAGGTGTGCGGCGGACCTTCCCTGCTGGTGTGGTGCCTGTGTCTGTTGTGGTGGGTGCATGCTTACGTCTGTGTGTATGTGGGACAGGCATGGGAGTGGGAAGTGTGGAAGGAGCAGGGGTAGGGGGTGGGACGTAGCGCTGCAGGAGACCCACTGCTGCAGTCAGTGTGGAGTCTATGGACCTCAGCAAGTTGCGTTGGTCAGCCTGCGATGAATGAATGCCCTCCAAGTATGCCTCCATGTTGTTGAGGACCTGGCTGTGGGCATGGAGGACATTAAGGATCGCAGTCTGACCAATCTGCAACTTCCGCTGGATGTCCACAGACTCAGCATTGGCAGCAGCAGTGGAGACAGGGGCAGGGGGTGCGGTGCCTGGCAGGAAGGAGACATGTGGTGACCGGGCACGTTGGGAAGGGACACGAGCAAGTGGGAGGCGGCTGATGCCAATGGAGGGGGCGGTGCGAGATGTAGGGCTGCTGTCAGATGGTGGTGCAGCCACCGCCCACTCGGAGAGATCATCCTCGGACCCGTCAGCTTCATACTCTGTTGTGCCAGTCGACAGGTCCCAGGGTTCACTCTCCTCCGCCTCAGTCCCACTCGAAGTGCCAGCCCCGATGTCACCGCTGGCACTGGTGCTCGGTCCCTCCGCACCGTCTGTGTCCATGTCTCCCTCCGTGTCCCCCGACGATGCTGTGGGCAGGGTGCAGAGACAGAAATTAATCATACACCTGTATACATATGTCACATGAGTCAAATCTACTTAGGTCACAGTGCATAGCCTGAAACAAAGGAAGAGTTACAACTACAAAACAAGGTACATATGTAGGCCCTGCAAGACACAGTTGTGTGACCCACCATGCCATGGAAAAACTATGGAGAGCATGACACAATAGCAAATGAGATGACATGGAATTTTGACTGAGGAGCAAGGCCCTGGGGACAATCCAGCACTGCATCTGCACCACACAGCGTGGCAGGCAATAGGGATGAGCAGGGACCACATCCAGGAACTAGAGGCACATGCAGCATAGGTAATACTGAGAACATGCCCACCCTGACTGGCACAATGCACCTTGAGTGTATGTCCAGACAAACATCACACACTGGCCAGTCCTAGCAAGGAGATGACAGGTCTTGACATGAAGGCCATGCCCGCACCACCCACCCCCTACATGAGACAAATCTGTGGAGACACAGGAAGCACTTACATCTCTTAGTCAGGGTGAAATACACATGGGATGCAAAACTTCAATATTGCACACAAACTACCCAAGGTGCGCCTGTCCAAATGATCATGTACAAATGGGCATCATCAGATGATTGCAACAAGACACAAAGGCAATGGCCACCGTGAGTATGTAATTGGAAAATCAGGCCAGGCTGGACAGTGGACACTTGTAATACATCTCACGTCAATATACATGGTGCCAGGGGACAATGGCACAGAGCACAACCTATGCTGTAGACACAGAGAATGTCGACATTCTCGGATTACACACATGATACCTAGGAAAAGATGCCCCTGGGGACAGTAGTGGCCACACAACTCCATGCTCCTGAATGGGAATGACTGCAACACACGCTAACATCCCTGCACTATGCGTAACGCACAATCATGCACATCATGTCACAGGCCACCACATGGGACATGCCTGCTGGAAGGCCTCGCACTCGAGAGATTAACTCCCATGTCTGGAATCAGCATTAGTGCCAACTGACATGGAACCCACAAGTCCAGAACTGGACAGGGCACAGGCAAGGTCACTAAACCTGTTACACACCACCCCCACACAAGATGCTGCAGGCATTGTACACTTGGAGAAGGTGTCAGGCTACATAGCCTTGTGATGGAGTGACTACACACAGACCAGGGAACACATTGCAAGGAGGGGAAGGGAGGCAGGAGAGCCCTGCAACACTGTGGGTAACAGGATCTGCACAGCACCATAAACCCTGGAAGTGTATCCATGGAACAGTGCACTTACAAATGCTGGTGAAACACAACAAACACACACATGTACCTACCCCCTTCCGGCTGCTGCATCTCCTGTAGGCGCCTGTCCAAGTCAGGAAAGACCACCGCCAGCACACGTTTCTGGATGTGGGAGAGACGGCGGCGCCCGCGGTTCTTATGGCTCTCAGGTGAGTCCCCCAGCAGGACCCGTGCGATCCTCCGCGTCCAGCACCGGATATCCTGCCAGCGTTTCCTCACCTGGGACAGGCGCCGCTTCCAACCATCCGCACTCCTCACGGCGCTGACGGCGTCCAGCCATATCTTCTCCTTGGCAGAGGCGTCTACCTGTGAGGATGGACAAGTGACACTACATCAATACACCTGGCACATGTCACGAGGACACAGATTATAACACATTTGCTGTTTACAACAAGGCATAGTATGCATCCAATGCATTGCACCTTTGTCATAGGGACATGATCCTCTGGGGGAAGGCCAAAAGCAGTACGTGCCATTGAAAGGACACAGGTGGAATGAGGGCAACTACACAATCAATGATCCAGGCTCACACTGTGCATCACACCCACCCCTCCTGTCTCAGGGCACTGCTGGGAGTGATAGGCACCCACCCCTCCTGTCTCAGGGCACTGCTGGGAGGACTCTGCACACACCCCTCCTGTCTCAGGGCACTGCTGGGAGGACTCTGCACACACCCCTCCTGTCTCAGGGCACTGCTGGGAGGACTCTGCACACACCCCTCCTGTCTCAGGGCACTGCTGGGAGACATCAGGCAGTCCCCCCCCTGGGACCCCCCCTACAGTACATAGCATGTGTGTCACACCTGGACACAATGGCAGAAGTCACAGTCACAAAAAAGGGACACAGTCTGTCCAGTGGACACTGCACTCACCTGATAACCTGGTCGCCCATACAGCATGGGGTACCGTGGGAGGATCACATCCACCAAAGCCATGTTCTCCTCCAGGGTGAATGGCTGTGACCTCTCCACAGCCCTTGACATGGTTCCAGGGAATCAGTAGCAGCAGCTGGGTCGTGGAATACAGAGATGTGCAGGCAAGTGCTCCCTCATGGGACCTGGCTGCCTTATATCTGCCTTGCTGGCCCATCTCATGCACAGGAGTACAGAGTGATTGGTCACTCACATTTGCATCCTATGTTTCCTCCAATCCCTTCAAACCTAGCAGTCTGTGGGTTCTCAATCTGTTTTTTTCTCCTGCATGATGTCAGCCCCACAAACACATTGCAACAAAGTAGATTCATTCCAACTGACTTCTGCCGTGCAGCTTCCTGAACAAATTCAAAATTTGAACTTGGTCTCCATGACAACCAGCATGCATGTAGGCCTTAAAACTTGTCCCTCATGTGTCCCCTATGGAATTTGGAGCTTCACGCACAGGTACGGTGCGTTCCGGGGCCCTAGGGCACCCCAAATGCATAGCAACGGCCCGTACACGCGTGCCTACGTTCACTATCACTATGGGTGTCCTCGCGTATGCGTACTCGTAGTGGTACGGGCCGTACACGCGCCTGTACGCGCGCCTGTACGCTCCCTATCACTCTGGGTGTCCTCGCGTATACGTACTCGTAGTGGTACGGGCCGTACACGCGCCTGTACGCTCCCTATCACTACGTGTACGCATACGCGAGGACACCCAGAGTGATAGGGAGCGTACAGGCGCGTGTACGGCCCGTACCACTACGTGTACGCATACGCGAGGACACCCATACTGATAACGAGCGTACAGGCGCGTGTACGGCCCGTACCACTACGTGTACGCATACGCGAGGACACCCATACTGATAGGGAGCGTACAGGCGCGTGTACGGCCCTACCACTATGGGTGTTCTTGCGTATGCGCACTCGTAGTGGTACGGACTGTACACATGCCTGTACGCTCACCATCACGATGGGCACACATATGGCAGCACTCCCATAGTGATATTGGAACGTACACAGGCCCTCTTAGCAGCAGTACGGCGGTTTTCACACATCACAGTGGTGACAGGCAGCACACAGGAAAGAATAGGGCAGACATACATGTCCATGGATGGACATCAAGGCATTGTCTGTGCAGTACTACATGTGTGGGGCACAGGTGTGACAGGCTGTGATGTGGAACATTACTCCTGAGTCGAGAAGGCACCAGATGTATGATGAGATGTGTACAGATGTAATGTGTGACAGTGCAATGTGTTCCAGGCATGCCCTTGACTCCTTTGACATGTGTGCATGTCGTACTGCACACTTGGGATGAGCGTCACTGGCATGGCACGGACACCAACACACGGAAGTGTCCCCTGATGCCCGGTACAGGGGTTACCACACCTGACTTGTCACTACCCACGGTGCACGATGTGACTATGTCATGTATGTGTGGGGGGTTCCCATTAGGTTGATGTTGGAGCACCCTCAAAAGCTGCAGCTGTTGCAGCAACCAACATGTGTCTGTGTGTAGATTGACATTGCACACTGTTCCGCACACCATGCCACATGTGGTATCGGATGTGAGGTGCATATGTATGCATGGGACACGGAGTAGCGTGACAAGGACATGTCTGCATCCTCTCAATAAATGTGTGGTGAGTCATGACATGTGCACCTTCATGGCAAGGTGTGTGGGCTGTCCTAGTGTAATGTCATGTGACCTGTGGCTCTAGTGCTCCGCTACCAGTCTCTGCAATCGGCATCCTACTTCTGCTGATGTGTGGGTGTATGTCACTCCTGTGTTGCGTCTGGCTGTTCACTTGCACTGGGACACAGCTAATCCCATGGCATGGTATGTGGAGGTTCTCAATCTCCGTGTGTAGCTGGGTCTTGGTAGGAGTGTCACCTGCGAGCCATACGTGTCCAGGGCATGTGGCACATACCTGACTCCGTATGTAGCATATGTGTATAGACAGATTAACATGTGCTCAGTACAAATTATTTGTTGTTGTGGGGCACTCACTCTTCCTTGTCACTTCCAAATTACTGCAGAGTGCCGCCTCTTCCCCGAGCAATTCCAGACTTGGCTGCCATGCGGGAGAATGATCGTATCCGGTGCTACCGCTTCCCACAACGGTTGATTCTGGAGTTGACGGCGAGACTGGCACCACACCTGCAACCGCTGCACAGGTATCCTACGGCACTGACACCCAATCTGAAGGTAATGGCAGCCCTACATTTTCTAGCCACGGGTACCTTTCAAAATACCATAGCGCATGTTGGTGGCATGTCCCAGAGCATGTTCTGCCGTGTGCTGCATGATTTCTTAGAGGCCATGTTGATTCACCTGGATGACTTCATCAAGTTCCCAACCCCTGAACAGTTGACTGGGGTCAAGCGTGGATTCTATGCCCTGGGAGGGATGCCCCATGTCATTGGGTCCATAGATGGGACACATGTTGCTTTGGTACCACCACACGCACAGGAGGTAGCGTACCGCAATCGGAAGCACTACCACTCCATCAATACCCTTGTGGTGTGTCTGTCCAACATGGTGATTTCACATGTCTGTGCTCGTTTTCCAGGATCAGCACACGATGCCTACATCATGAGGCGTAGCAGGGTGCCTGAAATGATGACGCAGCTGCGCAACGAACGAGCATGTGTTGTTGGTGGGTACAGTCTGTCTGTCCTGTATTTTGCATAGCCTACCAGCACGACCGCTTCACCAGTTCTAACGATGTCCATGTGCTTCCCATGTAGGGGACGCTGGCTATCCCAACATGCCATGGCTGCTCACACCTCTCCGCAACCCCATCACGCCGGCCCAGCTCCGCTACAACACCGCCCATGGCCGGACAAGGCGAGTGATAGAGAGGACGTTTGGCCTGCTGAAGAGCCGATTTAGGTGCCTACACAAGACCGGTGGTGCGCTCCCATATGCCCCTGCGAAGGTCTGCAAAATCTTCATGGTCTGCTGCATGCTGCACAACATGGCAGTTGAGAAAGCTGTGCCACTCATCCTGGATCAAGATGACGAGGACCATCCACCCGTGGAGGACGAAGGGCTTGGCAATGGGGCTAGTGATGTGGAGGATGTGGAGCCGCAAGAGGACATCCGGACTCGGCTCATACGCGACTTCTTTGCTTAGTGGTGAGTACCAGTGTCTGAGTGTGCACGCATTGCTCCACGTGTGGCATGTGTTGTGATGTGTGTCTCCACCTGCATGTATGGCACGTGAGTCAGAGGTGTGTGTGGGTGTGTCACTGGAGTGATGGTGGCAGTGATGGTTGTATTTCCCCAGTCATAATTGTGAACTAGCATGTTGTCATCCATACATGTGTCGAGTACATGCACATGCAAGTGGCTGTGCTTTTTGTGGCTGACTTCTTGTGTTTCTCTCATCCCCAGGTACTTGCGCATGCCGTCTGCTGGTTGCATTGTTGTGGCACTGCTATTCCTCATGGACACGTCATCGTGTGCTGACTCAGCGTTACACGCACGGACAAGTTTGGAAGTCTCCTTAGGGTAAGGGATGCATCAGGGGTGTATTGGGTGTGGCAGTTGTTCACGATGTATGCACACTGCCCCTGTTGATGTTTGGTTCCTCTGCAGCCATGTAGCATCACCATGGGACACGACATGCAGCTGTGTACACCTGAATAGATGGTCTGACTGGTTGACAGTCGTCAGTGATGGGATAGTGGATTGTGATGATGGCATCAATGTGTGTAACACTGCCCTCGGACACATACGGTTTGCATTGGCTTGACATGGTGTGGGACTTCTACATCAGCGGATCAATGGTGTATGGCAGTCTCTCCGTGAGCAGCTGTGGGTGTTTAGCTGTTGGCCGACAATTGTGTGCCAGTTCCATGGCTATCACGCATTTGTGCTGCAGAAGGGGGGTGCCAGTGTTGGACCCACATGTTACTCCACATGAAGTGTTCATGTGTACTTCAAGTTGCCTCTGCAATCCCGAAAACATGACTAATAAAGGTGTCCCTATGCCTCCAAGGTGCCTCTTCTCAGTCAATGCTGGTGTGTTGCCACGGTGCATCCAGCATGTCTGGCATGGTTGTCCCTGATAGTGGCTATGTGTCTATGTGTCGAGTAGCAAGATGCAAGCTGTGTGTGTGGGCTGAGACTGTGTATTGTGCATCATGTCCATGACTGTGTGGGTATTGTGACATGTGCCATCCCCATGCATCCAACGTTGGCCAGGCCCCCATTCTCTGCATCCACCGGACTCAAGCTTGCAGGACATGGTTCTGCCACCTGTCTACACATACCTGGGTGCCCCCCAGGACACTGGACTGGATCCCTGACCTCTGCGCATGACTGTTGCTGTACTCAATGTGTCTGTCAGCACAGTTGTGCGGCCACCCCCTCAGCTGGTTGGGCCCATCACGGGTGTGTATGGTGCTCCATGTCTGTCTTGCCTAATACACTGTGACCCGTGTGTCCTGTGCCAGACTCAGGCCCCAGGGTGTGGATGGTTGAAGTCAAAAGAGAACTCAGGCATGTTTAGACTTTACAAGACACATGTAAGGTAATAATGCAACCAGCAGGCATCTTCTCTTCATGGTGTGAATCTTTTATTTTGGGGGGGGGTATGACGTGAGGGGCTTTCCGGGAGTTTGGAATCCAAAGTTCAGTAGGGGAGTTGGTGTCCTTGCCATTGGAAGTCCTCAGAGTCCATGCCACAGTCTTTGTCAACATTGGTCAGACAGTGACCAGCAAGGCCATGTGGCAGAGAATGTCTCTTGATGCTGTGATGCTGTTGCTCCAGTGGGCCAGGTGCCAGGCCAGGTGTCCTGGGAGATGGTGATGTAGCGCCGACCCTCACGGTCCTTTCCGTGGACGACCCGGCCTCCTGCTGGGACCCTCAGAAGCAGGCCGTGACGATGTTTGGGATGCTCCATCGGATGTTTCCTCCTCCTCCTGATCCCTCCCTGTGGGTGGTGATGTTCTACGCCTTCTGGCACAGGGAGGGTTGCCCATGTTGTCGGCCATCCGACGGAGTGTATTGTGAATCCCCTGGAACACCGTCACGAGCTCAACCTGTCTGTCCTCCATCCTCCGTTGGTGTTGCAGTAGACAGGCATGTTGCTGGGCCTGCTGGGTCTTTATCTCATCGAGGGTCCCCTTCATCTCATTGAGGGTGGACACAACCTGGGCCATGCCCGTGGTGTCCTGCCGGTATGTGTCCAGGATGTTACGGACATGGGAATATACCGGTTCCCCAGCCAACTGGTCAGGCTGGCGCCTCCGCCGTCCTCCACTCCCACCACCCCTGCCCACTTGCACCTGGCCTGCCCTTGTGGGCACATCGGGTCTCCGGGACCCCTGAGGGGTGGCATTGGCGTTGTCGCCTGCCTCCTCCTGGGTGCCCGGGACACCGTGTCCCTCCTGGCCAGCCTGGCTGCTTTGTGGTGGTGGGGCAGGGATCCTGGGTGTCTCCTGGGATGTGGCAGGAGTGGGGGTGGTGGTTGGCCCCGTTGTACCTGACGCAGGTGCTGCAGGTGGTTGGACACCAGAGGGGCCAGGTTGGTCGGGGTCGTCCACAGAGTGGTGAGAGTCGTCGCTGCCGGTGGGATCGGCCTCCCGCAGATCCGGGTCCTGTGAGTCTTCCCCCCCAGTGTTGGGGGGTGAACCACAAGGTTGACCTGTGTGTGAGAGAGACAATGTTAATTTTGGTCCATGCAACATCCATGTTTCATCAGTTTCAAAGTTGGCACATTTCCTCTTGGAATTAGGATCTGTCTTGCATTCCACTCACAGTGCACTTGTGCATGGGTGTGTCCCTTGGGCACCACTTTGGCCCCTTTAACTATGTGTGGCACAGTCTTACTTGCTGCGTCAAGTGTGACTGCAGTCAGCAGGAGTGGGCAGGTGTGGCGAGCCATGCATTGGCGCCTTCCGTGTAGCACTGTACATGTGCACATGGAGTGGATCCACACACTTATATAATGCAGGTAGCTGTCGTTGTGCTCGTGCACAGGTTGTGACATGGCCCTGTATTTTGCCATGGAGAAGAGAGGGGGTTCTGGCACTGGCCACCCTTGGCTACATGCACGCAGTCTACCTGCTGACGAGCAGACATTCCCACACACCACACGGCTGATTTGCTCTCCCTGTGTCTCCCTCCCTCTCTGTCCCCCTCTCCCTCCCTCCGTGTGTCAGCCTCCTCCCTCTGTCCGTGTCCCTGTGTCTCCCTCCCTCTCTGTCCCCCTCTCCCTCCCTCCGTGTGTCAGCCTCCTCCCTCTGTCCGTGTCCCTGTGTCTCCCTCCCTCTCTGTCCCCCTCTCCCTCCCTCCGGGTGTCAGCCTCCTCCCTCTGTCCGTCTCCCTGTGTCTCCCTCCCTCTCTATCCCCCTCTCCCTCCCTCTCTATCCCCCTCTCCCTCCCTCTGTGTGTCACCCTCTGTCACCTCAGCCCAGCTTCCTGGGCACACACTGTTAGCAGATCTTTGAATGGCCCTTGGCTTGTTGATGTGAGTTTGTTTCTGATCTCCAGGCACCCATTGGGTGTAGTGTGTGTCTCGGCGCTGCTGCTGTGGTGGTGTGTGCTGCCACTCTTTCACAATGTTGGCTGTTCATTAGCTGCTGTCATGTGCAAAACAGTGCCTTCACCCCCATGTGTTGATGCAAGGCGTCCGCCATTTGCTGGCGAGTCTTTCCTGTGTGGGGACACACTGTTTGTCTGGCTGTGACTTAGGCCATATGGGCAGAGGGCATTGTTGTCTGCTTCTGAGTTGCACTATGTGATTTTTGGGGCCCACCCTCCCGCCATCCGGGTTACCGTGTCATGTGTTGGTGTCTTGTGTGGCCTGTGACTTGACATTGTCCAGCTGGGTGCATGGGGCATGGTGGCGCCAGTGGCATGTGCGTGTTCATGGAGTGTGGTTGGGTCATGCGATAGCTTGGGGTGGTTGCGTGCCTGTTTGTGAGTTTGGTTGTGGATGACGTTCCCCCCATGTGAGGTGCGTTGTTTGTGTACTCACCCGGGTCTCGGAGTCCTCCTAATCCTTCGACTAACTCCACCGGCAGTATGGCCATCACCCTCTCCTCCCAGGGATGGTAGTGTACGGGTCTGCGGGAGGGCCCTCCTCCAGTGAGGTTGGCCTGGTTGTGTTCGTCCGTCATCTTGGCTCGGACCCTCCTCCGCAGATCGTACCACCTGGCTTGGCATTCCTGCTTGTTCCTTCTGGTGTCCGCAACAGCATTCACAGCATCGACGATGGTCTGCCACATGGCTGTTTTTGCTGCAATGCTGGTCTGTCTGACCAATGTTCCAAAGAGCTGTGGCTCGACTCTGAGGATTTCATCGACAGGACCTCCAACTCTCGGTTACTGAACTTTGGATTCTTGTTAGTGGGCATGGTGAGGGGTGTGGGTGTGGATGGTGGGGGGTGTGTGTGGATGGTTGTGGGTGTGTGGGTGTGGTTGTGCAGGTGTGTGTGTGTGTGAATGTGATGAGGGGGTGTTTGTGAAGGTGGTTGTGTGAAGGTGTGCAAGTGTAAGGTGTGGTGAAGCTTGTAGTATGGTGCTGTAGGTTGTCTGTGGTGTCTGGCAGCAGTGAGTCTGTTGCAAAGGCTCATGGTTTGTGTGTGTGGGCCCTTTTTATTGGTCCATTGGTGGGTGTGGCTGTGTTTGAACTTTGGGTGGGTGTGTTATAAGGAGTGGTGGTGTTTTGGGCCTCTGTTTGTTTTTGGCAGTTGCAGGTCAGTGAATGTGTTTTTTTAGTGGTTGTTGGACATGTTTTGTGGCTTTGTGCCATTCGAATGGTGTATTCTTGTGTTGTTTTGGTTTGTCCTGGTTGTGTACGTGCGTTTTTAGCGTGTGTACGGTGTGTACATGGGCCATTTGGTTGTACAGTGCTGTCCTTGTGTGTGGCTTGGTACGACTCGTACATGCGGTTGTGATGTTGGGGCCTGGGGTGCGCTCCGTACTTAGGAGGTTGTGGTGGGGGTGCGACTCTGACGTACATGGGTGTACATACAGGGGGATACAACATGTACAGGGGTGGGGGTACGACTTGAACGTACAGGGGTGTACATACACGGGGGTACGACACGTACAGGGGTGGGGGTACGACTCGAACGTACAGGGGTGTACATACACGGGGGTATGACACGTACAGGGGTGTACATACACGGTGGTACGACACGTACAGGGGTGGGGGTAGGACTCGAACGTACAGGGGTGTACATACACAGGGGTAGGACACGTACAGGGGTGGGGGTACGACTCAAACGTACAGGGGTGTACATACACGGGGGTACGACACGTACAGGGGTGTACATACACGGTGGTACAACACGTACAGGGGTGGGGGTACGACTCGAACGTACAGGGGTGTACATACACGGGGGTGGGACACGTACACGGGTGGGGGTAGGACTCGAACGTACAGGGGTGTACATACACGGGGGTAGGACACGTACATGGGTGGGGGTACGACTCGAACGTACAGGGGTGTACATACACGGGGGTGGGACACGTACAGGGGTGGGGGTAGGACTCTAACGTACAGGGGTGTACATACACGGGGGTACGACACGTACAGGGGTGGGGGTACGACTCGAACATACAGGGGTGTACATACACGGGGGTACGACACGTACAGGGGTGGGGGTACGACTCGAACGTACAGGGGTGTACATACACGGGGGTACGACACGTACAGGGGTGTACATACACGGTGGTATGACACGTACAGGGATGGGGGTAGGACTCGAACGTACAGGGGTGTACATACACGGGGGTAGGACACGTACAGGGGTGGGGGTACGACTCAAACGAACAGGGGTGTACATACACGGGGGTACGACACGTACAGGGGTGTACATACACGGTGGTACGACACATACAGGGGTGGGGGTAGGACTCGAACGTACAGGGGTGTACATACACGGGGGTAGGACACGTACAGGGGTGGGGGTACGACTCGAATGTACAGGGGTGTACATACACGGGGGTACGACACGTACAGGGTTGTACATACACGGTGGTACGACACGTACAAGGGTGGGGGTAGGACTCGAACGTACAGGGGTGTACATACACGGGGGTAGGACACGTACAGGGGTGGGGGTACGACTCGAACGTACAGGGGTGTACATACACGGGGGTACGACACGTACAGGGGTGTACATACACGGGTGGGGGTGTTCATACACGGGGGTACGTCTCGGACGTACGGGGGCTGGGGGGAGGGTTGGGCGCGTATGCGGGCACATGTCTCCATGGTTGCTAAGGGAGTTCGGTGCGGACGGTGTTTTTTCCATACGGTTGTGACGTCGGACGCACGGGATGGATCGTGATTCCTCGGTCGGACTTGACTTTTCACATTTGTACGGTAAATCGTCCGAGGACGTGTCGGACACATTTTCCGACCCGAGGACGTGTGGGGAATAATTCCCAAGGCGGTTCGTATGGACTTTTTACCATGCGAATCGTAATTGGCAGTTTGTACGGCACTTGTACGATTCGTACGGTAAAAAGACCGGATACGAGTCGTACGGGGAATTTTTTTACCGGATCGTAATTGGCACCTCTGTGTCTCCCCTTGCACTCCTCTAGTGACCCATTCAGCACCATTTAGTAATCCATTCACTGCGCCGAAACCCAAACACTTATAAATTCACCCAGGCACTCTCTTTGCAGTACTTTAATCATTCAGTCAGTATCCAAGTACTCATGGTGCGAGCCAGGCCTTACAACATGGACTGCTTTAAACGCCTTTACAGTATGCATACAGGCTTCTAGTCACCTACACACTTGTCTTTCAGTTTCTTAATTAACTAGTCAGTATCTATATATTTGAATAAACATCCTGTCACTCATCTTTCACTCATCCAGTGACTGATTCAGTACCATGTACTATTCTCTTCACTGCGCCAAAACTGAAAATTTTAAAGTTTTACCCAGGTACTCTCCTACCAGTAGTCTAATGATTTAGCCAGTTTCCAGGTACTCATGTTGTGAAGCATGCATTACCACATAGACTGCTTCAAATGTGTGTGCAGAATGCATGCAGTCTTCTAACATACTATACACTTTTCTTTAACAGCTTCAATTCCCCAGTCAGTATCCATGTACTTCCAGCAAACATTCCGTCACTCCCCTTGCACTGTTCCAGTGACTTATTCAGCACCATGTACTAATGCATTCGCTGTGCCAAAACTGAAACACCTATAAATGTACCCAGGTGCGCTTCTTGCAATAGTCTAATCATTCAGTCAGTACCTATGTAGTAATGGAGTGAGGCAGGGCTTAGCACATGGACTGTTTCAAATGCCTATGCACTATGCATGCAGTTCTCTAACCACCTACACACTTGTCTTTCACACCTTCAATTCCCCACTCAATATAGATACACTCTAGCAAACACCTTATCACTCCCCTTGCACTCCTCCAGTGACCCATTGAGCACCATGTACTAATCCATTCACTGTGCCAAAACCCAAACACTTATAAATTCACCCAGGCACTCTCCTTGCAGTACTCTAATCATTCAGTCGGTACCCAAGTACTCATGCAGTGAGCCAGGCCTTAGCACATGGACTGCTTCAAACGCCTATTCACTATGTATGCAGTCCTCTAACCACCTACACACTTGTCTTTCACACCTTCAATTCCCCAGTCAGTATACATACACTCCAGCAAACACCTTATCACTCCCCTTGCACTCCTCCAGTGACCCATTCAGCACCATGTACTAATGTATTTCCTGCACCAAAAGCCAACCACTTATAAATTCACCCAGGCACTCTCCTTGCAGTACTCTAATCATTCAGTCAGTACCCAAGTACTCATGCAGTGAGTCAGGCCTTAGCACATGGAGTGCTTCAAATGCCTTTTCACTATGCATGCAGTCCTCTAACCACCTACACACTTGTTTTTCACACCTTCAATTCCCCAGTCAGTATTCATGCACTTCCACGTAGTTTTGGAGTGATACAAGTGTTACTCTATGGACTGTTTCAAATGTCTATCCAGTATGCATGTGGGTCTCTAGCCACCTACACACCTGTCTTTCAAAGCTTTAAAAACCCAGATAGTATTCATACAGTTCCCACAAACACCCTGTCACTCCCCTTATACTTCTCCAGTGACTTATTCACCACTATTTACTAATGTATTTACTGCACAAAAATAAAAATACTTATACATTCATCCTGGTACTCTCCTTGCAATACTCAAAACATTCAGTCAGTATCCAAGTACTATTGAACTGAGACAGGCCTTAACATTTGGATGGATTCAAACACATGTCCACTATGCATGTAGGTCTCTAATCACCTACACACTTGTGTTTCACACCATCAATATCCATGTCAGTATTCATACACTTCTAGCAAACACCCTGTCACTCACCCAGTGTGTCTCCTTATAGTACTGTAATCATTCAGTCAGCTAGCATGTAGTCTTTTAGTGAGGTAGGCTTTAGGGCATGAACTGCTTCAAAGTAGTATGCACTTTGCATGTAGTGTCTTAACCATTGTTACAATTATGCTTCAGGGCTACAGTTTCTTAGTCATTTTTTATATAAAATGTGTTTCTACAGTAATAGAGTAGTATAAATTTGTAAGTTATTAATATACAGTTTTTTGTGATTCTTTTTTACAGATACTGTTTTTCAACGTTAAAATAGAGAAATCATGCCAGAAAAAAAAAGAAAAAGAAAAGAACAGAGACAGGATGATTACTTGAAGAAACATCAACCACAAGTATTGAATGTACAAGATAATGTGGCTAAAAGGAAAAAATCTTCTGGTAAGATCACAAAGCAATTTATTAAAAATGTTTGTAGGACCAAACAGAATGTACAGAACACTGGAACTACTAAGAATGCTTCAACTAAGAAAAAAATTCAAAATAAGAGGAAAAGCAAAAAAGCAAATGGTCTGTCATAGGAGACAAAGTATAGTAAAAGAAGGCAAAATCAGTATAAGGAATTACGCAAAATAATATTTTACAAGAGAGTAGTGCATAATTTGCTGAAAGATGTGAAGAAATATAAAAAGAGAGCTCTATTTTGTAAAAAGAGGAAGCATATTGAAAACATTGTTGAAAAGGCTTTTGAAGTAAAAAGGAAACTATTCATTTTAGTATTAAACAGAATTCGATCACTAGATAAACCAATCCATTTAATGAAGGCCAAAAGTAGGAGGAAAAGAGTAATTAATAAAAAAATATTTTGTGATTTTTTTTGGGAGAATGGAAACACAGTTCCAGTTCAGAGCCTTTTTTTAATGAAGAGAATTATTTACAGAGTGAAAAGTTATTGTATGCGGCTGACACCAGTGGTAGAGGTTATGAGGTTAGAGATGGTTGTCCAATTGAGAAAGAGAAAATGGTTGAAAGAAATGCAGAAGAAGTGATAGGTGATGAAGTTTTAGGGAGACGTCCTAAACACCTGTGTACACTTGGGATTGCAGTAGTATTTGCAGTGTACGACAGGAATCTATTGAAAAATTATGTTGTTTTTTACGAGCATATACTAAAAAAAGTGTTAAACCAAAGATTAAGGTGTTGCCAGGACTAGACCCTTGCAGAGTGAGAAAAAATACTGGTTTACAAGGTCATTCTCTGGCTTGTCTTTCTAGGAAGGTTTCTCAAAGTGTTTTTCGTTATTTCAGGATGCTGGCAGTACATCATACTCAAATGCGGAAGTTAGTGAGAAGATTGTATTATGCAAAAAGTCCAGCACTAAAGTTAAATGAGTTGAACAGTGCTCTTTTGCGTGGGTCAGTATCAGATGTGAAGAAGGTTTGTGGTGATATTGAGTTTTGTTACTTTGGCCCTCAGCAAGAGAGTGCAGAAACTGACACATTAGTAGAACAAAATGTTGAAGACAATATAGAACCCGTAATTTTAGGATGAAATCACAAAGTTTAAGGTAATTTCAGGTGAAAGACCAAATGTTTCTTGTATTTGGTGTCGGCGAAGTCACTATAAAAATCAGACTAGGGGTGTCAATCTGTATTTAAAAAGTGAAATAGAAGATAATGATAAGTGGATGGAATTTACAACTTATTTGTTGGTAGAGGATTGTTTTGATTTGGGATCTGAGCAGCGTATTTGCAAATATTTTTATAACAAATTAGATGAGGATAAAATGCCTGCTAGAGCTGTTCCTAATAATCTAGAGTTGGTTGCTATTCCTCCAGAGCAGATAGACTAAAATACGTATGAGTCTATTCTCATTCAATGTGTTCACCCGTTTCAGGCTATTGTTCGTATGGAGCCTAAAACAGGTAAATTACCTCCATCAGAGTATTTACCGTTAGATTTAAGGAAAAATATTGAAACTATTGGTGTAGACCATGCAGAAAATGAGCAACTAGTCATTCTAGTTAATGGTGTTCCTACTAAGAATAAGAAAATCTGGCAAGAGTTAGTGGATGTTAGAAAAGTGCAAAAGGCGTCATTGTATCTGTTAAAAAATAATAAGTACTATAGAAATGTGTTTGTTGGAGAAGAAGAAATAGATTTAGCAGAAGATACTGAAACATTAAGTGGACAAATAGAAAAAGTGGACATGTCCAGATGTGAAGAAATCTATGAACATTACAGTGTACATCCACTTCATTCCAAAGAGGTGATGGGGAATACGATTGAGTTGTTTCAAATGAAAAAAGCAACAGGAAGTCCCATGAGTGTATGGGAAGAGAGCTTGGAAGCTCATTGTTTCCCGCAGTTGTTTCCAACAGGAAAAGGTGGACGATATGATGAACGTCCTGTGCAGATTCCTGCATCCGAATATCGGACAACTAGATTATATGCAGAAGATTCAAGATTTCGACAATGTATCCCTTATATGTTTCATCTTCTGTTTGAAAGTGACTTGTCTGGACTTTCATATTCAGTAAATCACATTTTAAAAACTAGAATGCATCTTCAAAATGTAACTGCAAAGGATTTTATGGATAAAGTGCATCAGAGAGATGATCATTTAGAATCTCAGTTGATTAATCTGATGGCATGTCAGCGTGGGACTAATGAATATTGGTACCGTCGACATGGAGAACTGAAATGTATGCTACGGAACTTGGGAACTCCTACATGGTTTTTTACACTAAGCTGTGTTGAGTATGCTTGGGATGATTTACATGAATTTCTTCGAGAGGCAAATTCCAATATAAAAAATATTGAATACAAGACACCTGGAGAATTGTGCTCTTTGGATCCTGTCAATGTATGCAGCTATTTCAATCATATATTTGAAGCTATGATGTATTTCATCTGCAATAAAAAGAATCCTCCTCTTGGCGAAGTTGTGGATTTCTTTTGGAGAAAGAGTATCAAGCAAGAGGTGCTCCTCATATACATATGTTGTTATGGATCAAGGACGCCCCCAAATTTGGAACAGATTCAGATGAAACTGTATTGTCTTTCATTGAAGATTATGTTACATGTGCTGTACCCAATAGCAGAGAAGATAAAAACGTAAAACAACAAGTCTTACGATTCCAAAGCCACAGGTGTGGAAAATACTGTAGACGAAAGTACAAGTCAAAGGATATGTTCTATACTAAATGTAGTTTTGGATTTCCACGTCCTGTATTATCCAAAGGAAGAGTGAACAGTTTTATGTCAACTATGCGACATACCATCACAAAAAAGTCTCTGAAAAATACCTACAACTTAAGAAGAAGCGAAGAATCAAAATACATAAATGACTACATTCCAGTTATTTTATCCATGTGGAACGCTAACATGGATATTCAGTATGTTGCGGACAATTCCATTGCTGTTGCTCGATATGTAACGTCCTATATTACTAAATCAGAAAAGACTGAATTGAAAGAAATGTGGGAAGAGATTTCTCACGAGAAGACTCTAAGTAAGAAATTATACAGTTTCAGTTTGAAGATGTTATCGCATCGTGAAATTGGAGCATCTGAATGTTCAGATCGGTTATCATCTGCAAGTCTATATTCCAAAAGTAGAAGAATCATTTGGGTGAGTATAGGTCTTGCAGGAATGCGAAATCGGGTACTGAAATCTTTTCAAGAAATTGAATATTTAGCAGAAAAAGAACCAGAAAGTACAGATATTTTGAAAACGAATATGTTGGACACATACTACCCAAATAGAAGTCATCATCTTGAGAACATGTGTCTCTATGAACTGCTGCAAAACTACACTTTTAAACGGAATACTATAGAGAACATCAACGATGAAAAATTTGCAGTGATTGGTTCCGAAGGATGTCTGGTGAAACAAAGGAAAGGAAATTTAATTAATCACAGGAAACTGAGTTGCGACACTGCTGACAAAAAGGAATTTTACTATTTAGCCCTTTTGCAAATGTTCAAACCATGGCGTTCAGAACTGGAATTACTTGGAGATTTTCACAGTTATGAAGATTCATTTAATGCTTCTAAAGATAGCATACAATGCAGTGCTTTTGCAAATTATGTGAAAATGTTGAATGATTAAATTGATCAAGAAGCTACAATTGCAGCTGAGATTGCTAGAGACAGTTCTCAAGACAGTCAAAGTTCTGCTGCACTGAGTCAAGATCCACTAGGACAACCAATTGTTGAAAATGAAGCAGCAATTGCAATGAATGAGGTGGAAACAGCAATGTATCAAGCTCAAGAAGATGTAACACAGTTAGGAAACTTGGAAGAACAACTAAATGTTGAACAGAAACAAATATATCAGCAAGTGAAAGAGCAGATTGACCATGGATTACTTCATGAAAAGAGAGGGTGCTCATGTACAGCATTTCAACCTATCCGAATGTATGTGAGTGGTCAAGCTGGAACAGGAAAAAGTTTCTTAATTAAAGTAATTACAAGTTATCTGCAGAAAACAACTGAGTCGCATTTGTCTTGTGTTGTCACTGCTCCAACTGGGTTGGCAGCACATAACATTAAAGGAATTACTTTACATCGTATACTAATGCTGCCAGTAGAGCATGAGAACAAATTGGAATACCACAAGCTATCTGGAGAAGCTTGTTGTGAAGTTTCAAGAGTCCTGAAGAAAATGAAACTTCTCATTATTGATGAGGTGAGCATGGTTTCAAACTTGATGCTTGCCTTTGTACATTTAAGAATGCAGCAAATTCTTAAAACAGAGTATGACGTGTTATTTGGAGGAAAACACGTCATAGTTTTTGGAGATCTACTGCAACTGACTCCGGTAAAAGGACAACCGGTATTTAAAACACTTGCCCATGAAGATACCAGAAACTCTCTTGGCAGTGTTGGTAATGTGAACATTTGGAGTAATTTTGAATACAAAGAACTGACAACAAATATGCGACAGGCAAATTATGCTGAATATGGCAGTGTTCTTCAAGATATAAGAATTGGAATTCTTTCAAGACAAGGCAAACAAGCTTTGGGGAGTCGATTACTTTGCAATGTGTTTCCAAATGAAAATGCAGTTCCTGCAAAAGTGTACATTAAAATTGCTCAAAATAAATCAGTGATTTTCTTAATGCCAACACTGCGCGAGTGTACCATATTCAACGAAGAACTATTGAAACTGGAAAATGAAGAAATTGTAAAAATGAAAGCCATAGATAAAATACATCATGAAGGGATCACTATTATTTTGACGGAAAAGTTGAAAACAAAACTGGATTGTTTAGAAAAAAAAATATCTAAAACAGCTGGTTTAGAAAAGACACTATATGCGTGTGTAAACTGTCGGGTAATTTTAAGGCGTAATTTGGATGTAGAGAAAGGTTTAGTTAATGGCGCAATGGTGGATTTTGTTAATTATCAGAAAAAACAAGGAATTGAATTTTTTAAAAATAAAATTTGATCAGATTGAAGAAGTTAAAGAAATTGGTTGTTGTTCAGTTTGTTTTTTGCTTGTTAAAGATTTATATGTCCGTAGGAAACAATTTCAATTTTCTCTGGCATATGCAGTGACTATTCATAAATCTCAAGGATTAAGTGTAGACAGTGCTTTGGTGAACATTGGATCTACCGTATTTAAAGAGGGTATGGCAAATGTTGCTTTGTCGCGAGTCAGAACATTATCTGGTTTGTTTTAGATTGATTTTGATGAGACAAAGGTTACTGCAGATGCAAACTGTGTAAAAGAGTATAATAGGTTAAAAAGGGCGTATGCTCCAAATTTAGGTCAATATCCTGTATTTGAAAAGCGTGTGTTTGGTCGAAAAAGAAGGTTTGAGAATATCTGTTCTGAAGGTGTCGAGAAGGGAAAAGAACAAGACAATGTTGTGATTGCAAGTAAAAAGAAATTGGACACTGTTGAAGAGATTGTTGGTTATCAGTTTGAAAATAGTTCAGGTGTCAACTGCTATGCTAATGTAGTGGTCAATGTTGTTTTTTATCTTGAAGGTATGCAAGAACAAATTATGCCGAATCGGCAAAAAAGATTTTGTTCTCTGTTGCATTCTGTTTATGAAAAGTTGACAACAGATACAAGTAAAATGCAATCTGTTTCAGATGTTCATAATCTTTTGGATGTGTGTTCTGGTTCTACACAATTTTCACAAAATTTCCAACAAGATGCTCAGGAATTTTTAATGTATATGCTTACCATTTTTGAAAATGAAGGTGTAGAAATAGAAAATATTTTTGGCCTTTCTTACAAATGGGAACATTATTGTGAAAATTGCATGTATACATGTAGCACCAATGTAGACACTGAGAGATTTCTGTATTTAACATTACCAGACTGTAAATCAGTGTCTTATAATAAATTAGTTAAAGGTGCAAATCAAAACATGGAGTGTAGCCAATGTAAATCAGAAATGTTATCCTCATTATTTTTAACAAAATATGGCAAATACATAATTTTAATGATTCAACATTGTACAGCTGACGGAAGAAAATTGGATACTTTAATAAAGCAATTTGTAGCAGCACAACTATCAATATCAGGAAGGACTTTTGTAGCAATTGCTATAATTTTCCATGATGGTCCTTCCACCACATCTGGACATTACACTGCCTATCTAAAATGTGACAAAGACTGGACACTTTGTAATGATTCCCAGTTGGTTTTCAAACAACGTTTGCCTAGGGAATTACAAAATTCCTACCTAATATTTTTAAAGTCAAAGTTTTAGGAAGATAATTCACTCTCTGAGGAATTTATTATTATAATTTAATAGGACTACCATTGGACAATTTACATAAAAAAGGAGTGCAAAAATACCATTTGGCCTCAAGGAAAGGTATATGTTTGAATTATGGACTTTTTGGTGGTCATTGATTCGGTGAATATTTTAAAGCGGCAACATTTACAGTTTTTATAAGTTAAAGTTATAAAATTTTGTTAGCCGTAGAATTTCATATATGTGTGATTTGTATTTTCTGGTATTTTACTGAGAATAGCATGTTGTTGTTTTTTTAACAATCTTTCTGATTGTTTTTTTTTTGCCCGCTGTTAAGTGATGAGTACGATTGAAATCACTATTTCTAGTGGAATTCAATATATTCTGAGAGCAAAAAAGGCAAACAAATTACTTTGTGGAAATTATGCTGTGTTGTAAAAAATGTATTATTACATGTTAGAACTATTTTTTTCTTTTCTTTCACAGATCCTAATTTTAAAATAAGCAATTTACATCAATTTAGATTGCAAAGAAAATCTGAAAAAAATGAATACCATTTTTTATTTCTATTACTGTGAAGGTAAGTTTAACTAAGTATCAATATGCAGACTGGAGAGATCTGAAAGAAGCTACAAAGTTTAAACATGTTTTTAAAAACACTCTGTTTATACCTATGTAGTTTTGAAATCTGACCGTAATCGGATATCATGTAACCTGCAAAAAAAGAGATTTGAGGGGTTCATAATATTTCCCATTGTACCTATTGAAGGACCGCAATCATTTCAATCATTCTTCTTTGAACATCTTTGCAGACAAAACTCTGTGATTACCTTCTATCATTCGCAAGCAATTTTAAAAACAGAAATATGTCACTTTTTGTAACATAGTTATTGCGCAAGACACTCTTTCATATTTACAAAGAAAGGAAAAGGCACTCTGTGCACTTTTTCTACTCCATGTAAATGCAACCTCATCATACACACCACTTTGCGTTGAAAGGGTGTTCTATAAGTGTTGTTGTGCAAGATTGCACTGAATACTCATAGAACAAGACACATCTCTAGATTTATCAGAAATCATAAATCTCGATATGTGTGTGAATGCTGCACCATTCTAAAATTGGTGTAGGAAAGCACAACAAGGAGAATTGTTTTCATTTCTCCACATTTTTATATCATCAATGCATGCTAAAATTTTCAGCATACATTGAAGGAGAAAAATGCGTTTTCTCATTGTTTTTGTGCAGGAAGGTGTGTCTTCCTGCACAAAAACAAACAGCACATGACACAGATATCCTTGCACTATGGTGCAAGGGTGCCTGTGTCACCACATGGCTGCAGTTTAAGCAGCCGTGCAGAGAGAAGCATAGATTTGCAACATATTTATGTACATATGTTGCATCACTGTGCTTCGGAAGTACTACAGCACACTGCAGGTAAAGAGGTTACTGTGTGATGCTGCAGCACTTCCTCATAGTTCTGCACTTATACATTCACCATACGCTACTAATGCATTCATTCAGTCAATTACGTACTACACATACATTCATCTAAACTTTCACACACAAACAAAGAAATATAGCTCTTTTTTTAAACCAGGAAAGTTAGTTCTTAGAAGAACTTTTTTTTTCTTCTTTCTTCTTTTTTTTTTTTTTGGAGGCTTTTCTAAACAATTTTTAATTTTTTTTGTTTTTCTGGAAAAAAAGGAAAAAACAGAACAGGAGGAACAAAACAATGAACTTCAGGAAAAAATAAAAATAAAATAGCAATGGTGACTTTCTTGTCTGCAGCAGATCAGATCGATAGACTGCTCCCCATAGCATAAAGTCGCATTGCATTTAGTGCAGAGCACTTTCAAAAATTGGAATTGTGGACGGATGTCCAAATTTTGTGCTGAAGGATGCACTCTTGAAGTGCTCGGCTGCGATGAGTCGGAAGGAGCAGGCATTCCTCCCGAGCAAGATTTACCGGATGAAGGGTCCTTAGATGTTTCATCATGCTAGCTGTTCCGCATGAATATTTTTTGTTAGGGTCCCCGCAAGACAGCACTCTCTGGCAGATCTTGCACGTCACCAAGGTGGCATTGGTCTTTGTTTGCCCCTCAGGATAGGTAAAAAATGTCCACACCACAGATGAAAAATGTGGTGGGCATGGTGGTTCTTCCAAAAAATCATCCTCAGATGTATGAGGAGATGCAGGAGATGCCTGCTGCCCTGAAGCCATTGTTTGGTCTGAAAAAAGTTTGAGCTCAGCAAAAACTTAGTCAAAAAAGCTTCTTCTCTGCAAAGAGATGCTCTTCCAAAGAAGAATGATTGAAATGGGTGGGGTCTTTCAATAGTTAGAACAGGAAGTGTAATGAACCAATCAAATCTCTTTTTTTGCAGGTCACATGGGATCCACGCACCCTGCACTTACGCAGCACGCACCCAGCTCGCATCCGCGAAATAGAATTTAAAAGGAATATAGGATTAGATGTAAAAATATATTACTTTTAAGAGTAGTTTAGAGTTTGTCTTCAATTAATATTCACATGAAATACAGATATATATATTTTTTTAAATGTTAAATATTTTGCTGGATCCGCGCTCCCAGCCCGTCATACACGCATATGACGCATCGCGGAAGCGCGCAAGTGTCGCGTAACGTACATTGTACGTGTCGCGTATAGGCTTGGAGTCGCGTACCGGTCGCATTGCAATCGCGCATCAAACACGTACCCAACGCATACCGTGCATGGATGCTTTCGCGTAGGGATCGAGAACGGTGCGCATAGGGTGCACGGATCCCAAAAACAGGATAAAAAAATAAAAAATAACGTTTTGAAAATATAGTTTAAAAAAATATTTTTTTAAATATAAAAAAATATTTGTAAAAAACCCAATAAAAACAAATAATATTTTGAAATTTTTAAAAGAATTAATTGAAAAAATAAGTTAAAGAAATGGTGATAAAAAAGTATTTAAAAAAAACATAATTAATGAAATTGACACACTAAAATTAAAAAATATAGAAATCCAATGAAAATCATTAAACATGATATCTTTAGAGATAAGTTATAGATAGGAATTAGCATTTAAAAAACCATTAAAATTCACTGAAAAAACCATAGGTTTCATGCACGTTATAGTTAGGAATTGGCATTTAAAAAACCTTGAAAATTCATTGAAAAAAACATAGGTTTCTGGGGCGTTATAGTTAGCTGGACATTTCCTTCGTACAAAACCCTAGAAATTCCCCCATTATAGTTAGTTCAGCTAACTATAACTCGCGCCCCCGCAATGCACTGCTGATGATGTCACATATTACATCACTCATGACATAGTCAGTGACATCACTGATGACATCTCAAATGACATCACTGATGACGTCATCCATGTGATAAATTAGTGCATCTTCTCACACCCTTTGATATACCCAATGAAAATTTCATACGTACATTATCAAAACCATAGATACTCGAATACCAATAACTACATACCCACTCATTGACTCTTAGGTCTACACACATATCCACTCACTCACCTGTACAGTCACTCATACTTACAGTCACTCAGTACAGGACTATCATATGCATTTATACACCTATATAGACACTCACACACCACCAATGATCCATAGAGGTACTCACACACCTAGTCAGTCATGCAAATAATTAATCACACTCCCATTTACTCACCTATCCAGTTATACTCACACACGTTCACTTACTAATAAAAATACTACCACATTCTTACGCTCTTATACAATCACTGATACATGCACACACTCATCCATAAAGCCACTCTCACAATCACACACTCTCACATATACGCACTTACATACTCTTACAAACATATATACTGCCTGTTACAGATGTAGTTACTCACACATGTACCGCTGAGATATACATTCAATCACTAACACACCCATACAAACATTCACCTAACCATACAGTCTATCACAGATGCACTCTCAAAACCATGCACCTATAGAATCACCCACTCACACATTAATGCACAGAGTCACACACACACACCACCCACACAAACACTCAGGCACCCATACAGATACTCAGACAACCAATCAATAACCCATATAGACACTCATGTAACTATTCAGAAAACCATACAGCCGCTTACACAGCAACAGACAGACAGATACAGACATTGACACATTTTAGTCACTAGTCTGCAGTAACATACGTTTAATGACTCACTTATAGAGTCAGTCACGCACCTACTAAATCATCCTTTCACACACTTATACACCCACTCATTCTTCCATAGGCCTTTCCCTATATATATTAAACATATTTAAACTTTACAGAAACACACAGTCACTGGATGACGTCATCAGTGATGTCGTCAGTGATGTCATCAGTGATGTCACTGACCATGTCATGAGTGATGTAATATGTGATGTCATCAGCAGTGCATTGCGGGGGCGCGAGTTATAGTTAGCTGAACTAACTATAACGGGGGAATTTCTAGGGTTTTGTACGAGGGAAATGTCCAGCAAACTATAACGCCCCTGAAACCTATGTTTTTTTCAGTGAATTTCTAAGGTTTTTTAAATGCCAATTCCTAACTATAACGCCCCTGAAACATATGGTTTTTTCAGTGAATATACATATATATACATATGAACATCAGCTCCTATCGCTTGGCCTGTCATATTGTCCAGAGTCGAATTTTAATTATACCCAGACTAGAGCGGACATTTTTAGATTTATCCGGAAACTTAAACTTAAAAAGTTTCATTATCAGCACAGCAAGCGGGGAGACCGAGTCTCTGCAGATACACCGTTGAGAGAACCAGGGATACCAGAACTCAGATTATGGACTGTTACGCGATTTACATGCTTTGGAACGGGGTGTTATATCCACATTCAGTATGAGTCAAAATGATTCGGTCAATCCCAGTTCACAACAGTCTATAGTGCATGGAACTGATGTCAAACCCTTCACTCCCTTCAAAACTAAATCTAAATTCGTTCCTATCATGGCCAGAGACTCTATTGATGTTTTTGATGAGCAAATTGTAGCACAATAAGACACGAAGGAAGTACACCATCAGCTCATAGACAAACTTAAGGATAATCACTTACGCAATTCCGATAAGGGCGAAAATATAGTCCTATGGCCCCTCAAAAAATATCTGGATGAAGCGCATAACCAATTAAATAACGTGGAATGTTACAGGAAGGTTTCTCCTATAAAATTTAAGGACACACAGGAATTATTATTTTCGCAATTGTTGGCTTGGAAGAGCACGGGCCCATGAGTTGGGAGGAGTTCAAATACCTCAAGAAAGAGCATCCAATTATCCAGGTGATTTACTTCATACCTAAGGTACACAAAAACATCAGCAAACCACCGGGGAGGCCCATCATTGCTGCCTGTGATGGCCTTTTGGAGAACCTATCTAGGTATATCGATTTTTTCCTGCAAGATTTTGTCAGAGGGCTTAAATCTTTTGTGCAGGATACCTGTGACTTTTTAAGTAAGATCCAAAATATTGAATGGAAACCAACTTATTTATTGATAGCGCTTGATGTTTCCGCCTTATATACATGCATTAAAAACAAGGACGGAATGAGGGCAGTGGAATAATTCCTGATGAACCGATCCATCATATATTCTCAACATACTAACATGCTGCTCAAAATGTTGTTGTTTTGTTTGGAAAATAACCTGTTTTTGTTCAATGGTAAAATGTACCAGCAGATTCACGGTGTTGCTATGGGGGCCAGCTTCTCCCCCAGTTATGCCTGTTTATTCATGGGATGGTGGGAGGAGCTGGTCCTCATGCAACACCATGAGCAGATATATGAGTCTAGGGTCGTAACTTGGTTGCGTTACATTCATGATTTGTTCATCGTGTGGGATGGTGAAGTTGAAAGTGCTACTGCGTTTATTGATCTACTGAATATCAACGCAGTCAATTTACATTTTACATCTGACATTAGCAATGACATGGTTTCATTTTTAGATAATAATAAATTGACAACTACTCTTTTCAGGAAACCTACAGCAGCAAATACTCTTCTGCATGCTTCCAGCGCACATCCACCCCATCTCATTAAATGTATTCCTTACGGAGAGATGTTGCGAATTAGGCGAATATGCAGTGATGATAGCGACTGTCAGAATAAACAGAGAGAAAGTCGTAGTAGGTTTCTAGCTAGAGGATATAGGACTGAGATAGTGGACGCAGCTATTGCTAAGTCTAAAACATTGGCACGTGTTAATTTATTGAAATACAGAGAGACAACCATTAACAAAGATGTGATTGAGCAACCCACTAGATTAATTTTGTCTTTCTCACGACAAGAGAAACAGAGTAGGGCAATTGTTAGACGCAATTGGCCAATCATGAAGGACGATCCAGTGATTGATATGCTATTACCTCCTAATCCAGCTATGACTTTCAAAAAGGCTAACAGTATGGGTAGGTCACTTACAAGGAGCAATCTAGAAGAACAGGGTAAATGTCCTTGGCTTTCTGTGAGAAAAGGATTCTATAAGTGTGCTGTGTGTAAGGCCTGCCAATATGGCATTAATACCACAACATATAAAACTTCATTTAATGCCAAGGCATGCTACATAGGCCAACATCTTACCTGCAAGCCTGAATACGCAGTATATGTTTTAACATGTAGCTGCGATCTTAAATATATTGGCAGTACTAAATTAGCAGTACATAAGAGGATCCTTTAACATATTCGTGCCATTAACAATAATAATGAAAACTATCCAGTGGCAAGGCATTTTAAGATCTGCCATAACAGTGAACCCAAACATTTGAAATATTTTGTTATTGAGGCCGTAGCTCCACAGAAAAGAGGTGGGGACAGAGAATCGAAATTAAGACGTTTGGAAACAACTTACATTTTACAATTCGATTCTAAACAGCCTATGGGCCTCAATGCTAGTGAAGATCTGTATACATTTTTATGAGTAATTTTTTGACTGTGTAGATAAGATGTAGAGAATTATGTGTATTGATAAGAAACTCAGGCATGACGCATATGAATTTGTAACTTCTCCAGTAGCGATTTGAAATTTCTCTTAAATGATATTTTTAAGGACATTTTAGGATATTTTTATATATGTGATATTTATGGTTAGATTTTAGAGATCATATTTGAATGTGTATTTTATACTTCTATTTATATAATGTGATTTTCTGGGGGATCAACTATTTATTTCTCATGATACATGAAATTGTAGGAATAAGATGTCCTTAGCACTGAGGCACTTTAGAATTAACGCTTTTTTGCACTATATTTTCGCCATAGATATGGGACTACAAGTATATAACTAGAATATCCCAACCGTGGCGAATCTTGCAAGTATCTTGATAGGGGGCCTTTTATAATTGCTTCAGAGTTGCTTTTAAGCTGGAACCAGGAACTGTTGAAGTGTATTTGTGGAGTAAAAATATTTTTTTATATCCTTTTTTATTGCACTGGTTAGGTATTCACTTTTCATAGTCTCACAAGTTGGACATAGTATTTCATTTAGGTCGTGGTTCAGGCATTTTGAAGCCGAAATTAATATGTATTTTATATATGTATTTATTATTGAAGCTGTCTTAATATGGTATGTTTGGCCACTTTACAACATTTATGTTTTTATTGTGTGGCCAAACCTATATGAAAGAAACTTGGGTGTTTTCTATGTCCATTGGATTGTCAATTGCACTTGCACTTTAAAAAGCGGAGAAAAATGTTCATGATTTGTCATGTGATCAAGGACGCGATCACCCGAAACGCGTCGTGGCTGACTGGCAATAAACTTAAATAATATTGGACTATATACCTGGGTCCATGCTCGTTTTTCCTGGTTGAAGCGGGAGCTGAGAGCAAGTGAAAGGAATATATATATATATATATGTATATAAAGATATAGATATTAAGATAAATATATTTACATTTATATAAAGGTATTAAGAATCATCCCTGCTCCTTCACAGGACCTTTTAGGAGAGCACTGAGGTGAATTCAAAAGTTAGTTTAATCCACCATTCAACTTCAAGATGCTTCTCTGTAATACAAAATAACATAGAAAAATAATGTACAAAACAATAGGTCTTGGAAACTGACGTCCTGGTAGCTGCAGTGTTGTAGCATGGTAGCCTAGCAAAAGATGACATGGACAACAAGAAAGTTATGCCTGAAAAATGAAGATGGCCACCATCTCTCTAGACTTGCTGAAGTTCATTACCTCCTTGGAATGGTAATTTACTGTAAGTGCACTGTCACTCAGCGCATCCTCTGCACACATACAGCTTGAATCCAGATAGCAGTAGCACTCCTTGATGAGCGCCAGTCTTTCCATTACTGCAAGGCACTCAGAACAAGTCCGGCTACTCTGTATATGAACCACAGTATGCGGTAAGCAGTTCCTTCAGCCCAGATTAATGACAAACATGAGAGGGATTTTGAAGGGTTTATGGCCCAGCACTCTGACTTTATTGAGTGGCACTATGGAAAGGCACTATTTCTTGGGTGTTCACATCTGTTCTGATAGTGAACTTCTTTGCTCCAGTGCCTAAAACCAGTTGAACCACAGTAGTCAATGACTGACAGTCAAAAAATGAAATTACTATGCATTTATGTGTGTGTAGGTCCTGTGTTGTGCTGTGTGGATTTTGCAATGTCATCACTCAGATAGACAAAACTTGAAAATAAAATTTGTACAGACTACCCTGTGAAAAAAATTATATTTTGTGTGGTCAAAATATCCAAAAGTTTGTGCATCATTGCAAAAGGGAACTCTATATAATCAAAAAATATTGGTGCACAATTGCACTAGTACCACCCTTTGCAATCTCTGCTCTCAACCCCTTGTAAAGTAAACTATGGTTAGAATAATTCATTGACTGCTAGTATTTAGTCATATCTGACTTGTTATAATACCTCTTGAGGAGCACTGGGGAGGTGGGTACGCAAATGGAATTGAGAGCAAAAGTAGCTTAGACTGTGATGCTTACTATAGCAAAAAGGCAAAAACTGTTATTGCTTAAACCATTGTTGGAAGCACCTACCCACTTCATACAAGTCATGATAGTACTCTAGATCAGTAATTCTCAGCCTGTGGTACGGGTACCCCTAGTGGTCTATGACACCTACAAAGAGGGGCCTCAACAGCTTAGAAAATTAAACAGTATTCCCAGATTAATAAAGTGTATATAAATACAGAAGCAAAATTGAAAACTGAACATTTTAAAACGGTCTGTAAATGTGAAGGAATTTGAAATGGAAGGCTTACAATTAAGTAGGAATCCTCAGATTGATTTGTGGTAACAGTGTACAACATCAAACAGAATATATATGGATGATTGGTGGCCTCAATTGAATTTACAAAAGCTCCCACCTTCCCATTGAAATATTATTTTTTATATTTACTTGTTAATTAAATATTTGTTTGATGAGTGCATGTATTTTTGTATCTATTTTGTGGTTCAAATCATTGAAGTTGTTTAGGTCAGGGTCCACAGCTTCAAGTCACGAATTCCAATAATGATTCAGTTGGAGGTCCCTGGATTCCAGTAATGACTATGTGGGAGTCCACAGAAGTCAAAAGGCTAAGAACCACTGATTTAAATCATTGTCTTGGAATTTTCATGAGACTAAAACCTTATACCAGCCATCCGCAGCCATCCCCAGCAATCCTCATATCCTCTTTGACTTCACCAATTTGTGTCAGACTGTGAAAACTGGTTTCTGTGTGTTTGTAAATACTTTCTTTCGGCATTAGACCTTAAAAGACAATTGATAATAAATGCAACAAAGTTCTTTACAAAGGAGATAAAAGTAATAATATCAAAAATAATAGATTAAAAATCAATTCAGGTAAAAATGATAAACAGCCTTCCATCATTAAAAAGATATACAATTTAAAATATATTCCTTATTACCTTACTAGGGCTTCTACTAGAGTAACACAACATGGGATGCTTGATCAATATATTTTAAAATAATGGTCAAATGCAGACACAGGGGCTGGATATGTTAACTGTAGCGCCCAACACAACAAGCTTACGTCTTATACACCATACAGCAAATAAATATTTGGATACTGCAAATACAACAGGCTGCCTGGTGTCTGTTTGGCGAATCCTAAAACCCTCCACATGCTGTGTGGTACCCAAATTGTTGCCGATGGGAATTAACCATTTGCCCTTGCTCGTCTATACTCTGGGCAAAAAAAGAGGACATGAATCTAAGTTTTATCAGCTAATTCACAGGACAAATAATCCTGCTCCTCTACATTATCTAAACAAGCCCATCAGTGGGTGTATGTACGCAAGGGGAGAGACCCGTGTCTAAACTGGACATAGAGCTTTCTGGCCAGGACTGGTTCTATCTCATCTAAAAACTCTTCGACTTTAAAATAATCCTTGTGCTGTATAAAAGCATAGTTGAACTGTAAAGAAGTGTAATTCTTTAAGCTCATTTTAAGATCCTCTTAAAAATTTGACTGCAGGCCTGCCTTGGAATTGCCCCAGAGCTGTCATTTCCCATACTACTGAGCATGTACCTGACATATGTAATCCATGATAAATCCCCTGCACTCTGCATGGCTAAAATCTCTATCAGACCTCTTTAGTACGATGATAACTCAGGGGTTACCCAGATTCTTCTCTAATACAAAAAAGTCCTACTTGTAATTCCTTCAGGAATTTGCCTGCCCCCATATACAGCTTTAGCAGAATCAATGGGGTACTAACTGGAAGGCTCAGCAACTGCCTCAAGAATAGGTTCTCTACAAGATCCAGTGCATTAACAGCTTTGTGTCCCCAGAGGTCCTCACCGTAAAGTACGGAACCCAACGCTTTGAGTGCATAGATCTGCCTTACCGGGAACATAGGCCTAAAAAAGACTCCCTAGAGACCTTCAGCAAAACATCAGTATTTCGTTCCAGTTTGAGCCTCTGTTTGGTGGTATGTGCTGTTCAATCCATGCGCTCAGTAAGTGAGAACCTCAAGTGCTCAAATGTGTGGACCCACTTGAGTGGATCCCCTTTAAAGTGGGATTTGGACGCAAAGTACGACATGGTTCAAAACCATGTGCTTTGTTTTGTCCATGTTTATTTCCAAACCCCTCTGTGCACAGAAACTGTTATTTCTTATACACCTCCTCCACCATACAACCTCCACTTCACTTCAGCCCTGTGCCTTTCATATCTACTAGACCTCTTTGCCCTTTGTGATGTCACATATTTCTACCTGTCCAATCAGTATCATCTTGAAGATTTTTGGGGCTCCAGGCAAGACACATTTCGGGAAACCTTGTTTGGAACAACTTTAAATGTTATTACCAATTTTCGGATAAATTAAGCCTGCATGATGCCAAACAATATGATACTTAACCTTCCACACAAAAGCATCTGAAATATGTCTTCCCCATGGCCCAAAAATCCTTAAAAAGACAGTGGGTAGAGAGAGTCAGAGGTAGAGAGAGGAACATTCTGATAGAGAATTAAATAAAAGGGAGACAAAACGATTGAATCTGAGAATGATCGCTTTACAGAGGGACCTCCTTGAATGTGGGGGCCCTGGACAATTGCCCACTTTGCCCTTGCCTTAAAATATCTCTGTGTCCAATTTACCAGTAGGCTTATTGAAAAAGTGAAAACCCTTCTAGTTTTTAAAATGTCTTCAATATGATGATTATGCATTACCTCGTTCTAATACTTCTACAGTTGATTTACAGCACTGTCATGCTTCTTGGGCTATCTTGCCACTATACACAACAAGTAATAAGAGAAAATGGTAAACAAATACATTTCTTTGTAAGACACTCTGCTCAACCTGTGGCCCAGTCAGGTCAGAATCTGTAGCAACATTTGTCAACCAACATCCACTCTATTGTGTGAGGGAAAGATGTGGAGCATGTCAAAACATTTGAAAACGGATGCAATGTGAATTCAGTCTTTGGTGCCAAAATGAAAAAAATCCTTAATTTCTTAGTTTTCCTTTACAAATTAGTGGGACGATTGGGACTTGTAGCTTTCGATAAAGGAAAAAAAAGAAAGAAAGAAAGAAATTTGTTACAGTAGGAGTTCTATTTATGCCAAAGAAATTAAACAACCAAGCTAGTTTTTTGGCAACGTCTGCTTTTTTTTCCTACTTCACTTGTTTCATTGTTACTCACTTTAATGTAGATCAATTTTTTGAAAAGCAGACTGAGTTTATGTTTTCAGATTTGAACTAATGACTTGCAGATCACAGGTAATGCATGTATAGTGGATGGAAGATGCATCCCAACCCATTATGTCCCTTTGAATGTGCCAGGGTGCATCTGTAAGAGTCAAGTCTTTACACGTGCGGTTCTCTACCTCAATCATACGTTTTTAATTCCAAAGAATAAAGGTTCTATAGGCTTAATTGGAACACTGGAATGTTGAGAGCTCCATTGAAGACAATGGAGTATCTCCAGGCTCATAAAGTCTGGTATAAACCCTGTCTTCATGTTTCTCCTTTTGTAATTTAGAACATTCTACCCTCACTGGGTGGAATGTTCTAACAGACTTATAGCTCTTCTGCCTCAGGCTATACCTGTTGTTAAAGGCCCTAACCCTTGTTATAAGCCCAAGCTGAATTTGGGTTCAGCGACTTTGACAACAGGTATAGCCGTCGTCAGCAGGCAATAAGGCTAAAATTTGACTTGGAAAAATTGTGTGAAGTGCTTTCTTTAGAAGTAGTATTATCACAAAGAAGACTATTATTAAATTGAGTCTCTTGTTTTCATCTAATTCTTTTTTCTTAAAAAGACTTTCTCTCGTTCCTGTCTTCTAGATACAACACCAGCATTCCACGGCAACGAGTCCTAAGGCTTACTAAAATGGTTCTTGTGTTGGTCGGTGTATTTATCGTGAGTGCTGCCCCCTACCAAGTGATACAGATTGTCAATCTTCAGATCTCCCAGCCCACACTGGCGTTCTACATAAGTTATTATTGCTCCATCTGCCTCAGCTACGCCAGCAGCAGCATCAACCCTTTCCTATACGTCATTCTTAGTGGGAACTTTCGAAGGAGACTAACAGAGTGTACCAAAGTCAAGTCCAAGATGTCAGAGCGGGAAATTATCAACATTGAAAATACACTTAAATCAAGCTTTTAGAAAAAAAGGGCATATTACTGAGGAGATATTATTCGGAGGGAATATGTCTGTGCTTGTTGAATATTTATTGTATAAAAAAAAGCTAGAACTGCAAATAAGAATTTCACATTCATCTCCTGTCCTAAGTGGTGTTCATCAGTGATGAATCTTGCAAATGAGTTCTGAGGAGTTTCTTGCACAACAGAAATTGTCACCGTGCTTGACAGGGTCAGAACTCCTAAACAAAGATCATGCCATCTTACTAACACAGTTAGTAAATCTGTCATATATGATCATTGCCTTTTTATGGTTCTTTCATTATGATAGTGTTTTGTGAAGGTGCATCATATCATGTAGGGGGCGTATTAGGGCACTATCTACGCATGTGAGCACATAGTGTAGTCATTGTTTTCAAGAAGATTGGATGGGAATCAAATTAATAAAACTCATTATGAGAGTGGCAGGTTTCAGTGTGTCTTATAATGATGCCATCACTGGATAGGGGAAAGCAGCTAAATGCATATTGGATCCAGCTAAAGATCCATTACATACCACACAGGCTTTGGACACTAGAGGGCAAGATAGTTGTTTCCAGGGTCAAGAGAGGGAGCAGAGTGCTACTATCCAAAGAATTATTTGAAGATTCGGGTTTTCAGAATTTCCTGGAATCAGAAGAAGCTGTGCTGTCAATGTTGGATCTTTTTAACCCAATGTTATCTCTTCTGCTCTTGTTCTGCTTAGAATCTGATTGGCAGAGCATGTAGATATAAATATACTTGAGGTTCCAGGTAGGAATGTAACAAATGGCTAGGTACTGAAAGTATATTGGGTCCATGCCAAGAAGGTCTTTTGCATGGTTCACAGTGTTTGCCTTTGTTAATCTGTCATTGCAAGTCAATGGATTGTTTTTTCAGAGTGGTAGGTTGGCTTCATTTATCTTGCCAATTTTTCACAATTGAACCACTTTTTTGCTATCTCCTTCTAGACCCTCTCGGGGATTCTAGGTTGTCATTTCAGCAATATTGTGAAGTAGGGATCTCTCCCTTGTATTAGCAGACTAGGGACAGGAGAATATGTGGCTTGTAAACCAAGTGAATAGTAACAAGCGTGGATCCCAAAATTCTGGGTTCCCAACCCCGTACCTTTCCTGATCACAACCAAACACAGGACAGGGGGGCTATTAGCAAGTGCTACACCATGGGACAATATATCTTTGATTAATTTTGACTCCATCATAAATGCTGTCGTACAAGCACTTTCAGGAGGGCACAAAAAGGGGAAAGTCAGTTGAAACAGGTTGGGTGTATCCACATTAATGCCACAATGAAACCATTATTTCTCCCAATCTGAACAATATTCTTATAAGCAAGCATGAAACCTTTCTCCATACATTATTACTGATGTGATAACAAAACTGATATTTTACTTAAAATATTCATAAGTGAGGAGTGAGCCTCAAAATGTGTATAGGTATCTGTTGAAATTTATAAAAACACTGTGTTTCCAAATCATTTTGCTTCATGGCCTGTTTTCCAGTGTAAGAGGAACACCACCATTTTATTTGAGCTGATGTACACTGTGAAATTGCATATTTTTGCTTTGGAGCTCTCAATTTTGCACTGACATTGTCCATTAACATTTGACCAAACCAACTGGTCCAAGAATGTAATTGGTGCTAATAGTGTTTTGCACTGGCTGCTCAGTGCTAACTTCAGTGACAAATGTGCTGAAATAAAAACTGCACAGTGCCAGTTCAATTGATCTAACTCTAAATATTACAAAGAAAAAACGGTCAAGTCAAGAGGTTTTTTGTGAACTTTCTCCCTTGGAAATGTGCATGTTACAACTACTTTGGACCGTAAGAACCTCTCATATAATACATAAGGGGACTGGTGGAGATTTTAAAATAATAGTGATCCATTATTAGGCAGAGAATCTTTAATCAAATTTAAAGCTTCTAAAGCTTATTCTATGTTTAATTAATCACATTCCAGAGTTGAATACTTATTATTATCTATGAATTTGTGCACTTCAAATATTCTCCTAAAATTCAACAGATTGATATTTCAGATCATGACATCTTTGTTTGTTAAACTAGATGACTTCCCAATACCTCACTCTCATTGGGGAATGAATCCTGATGTTATATTCAGAAATAATATTAAGATAAAACTGCATTTTATAGCACAATTTATACACAATATAAAGGAAATGATAGCAGAACTCCTATTAGGGGCACTGATATCACTATCATGAACCATGAAAACAAGTTGTACAACTCTAGCTGGCACATGCATCAACAATGCCATTTGCGAGTCCTTATTAGCTAAAAATAAGGATTCGCTAATAAGGAATAGCAAAAGGCTATGCATGTAGAAATCACTTAACAAATAGCGATTTCTAAACATTCCTTAATTGCGAGTTGCAAATTGCGAGTCGCAATTAAGTAATACCTCCCCATCCATTACAATGGGCCTCTAGGCCCATAGGAATGAATGGGAAGACATTCTCAATTTGCGATTCTCAATTAGAGAATCGCAAATTGCTCATGCAATTTCAAGGGTGCCAGGGTGTCAAAAGGACACCCTGTTGCACCCCTGAAATCTGCATATGAGTACATCTTGCACACACACATGCCCCATGGGCATGTGTGTGTGAAAAATGCACTTTAGTGCATTTTTCAAAGTTTTTGCAAATTACCATGGAGTTCAACTTCATGGTAATTTGCTCCCCCTATTAGCGAAATCGCTATTTTTTTTTCCTGTAATGCATTGCATTTAAGGAATCTCAATTTGAGATTCCTTAAATGTAATCGCAATTTAAGTAATCGCAATTTAGAGATTACTTAAATTGCGATTTTTGCATTTGGGATGATGCATCCCAAATGCAAAAATACCGGTCGCAAAAGGGCAGGTTCTGAGAATCTGCCCGTTTGCAACCGGTTTTTGCTTTGATGCATGTGGGCCATAATTTCTTAGCCATAAAGAGGGCCTGTATACATATATCAAATACAAAGCTAAATTATATTTTCAAACCAATAGCTCTGGTAGCATGCTGGTTAATTATATATGCATTAATAATGACAAAACACACATTCATGCTTATAATTCAAGCTCCTTATTGTTTACATTTATATTGAAAGCCTGATACAACTGATTCTTAAATAATTCATGATTTTGTATCATCCTGCAAGATAACAGTTTTATCCCAAGATGACAAATCATTTTTAGACACCTCAATATATTGTAGTACAATACAATCTGTGATTGCTACACTCAACTCAGGGAGAGCCACAATGCATGATAGCATTCCTGTTAAAATATGTAATACTCAACTGATGCCATCTCCAATCGCTTTTCACAGAATTCACATAAAAAGCTATGCTTATAGGATTTTTTATGCATTATTTGTTTGGTTTCCTAAAGCCAATAAAGATTCCACTATAATTTCCAATCACAGCCCAATGTTATGACTCAATTAGGATTGTAAAATATATGCTAAAAGTCTTGTTAATAGACTTTCTAAAGTTTTAGAAAATCTACTACATCCAGACCACAAATGTTTTGTAAAGCAAAGTTTATCTTCTCATGACACCAGGCTTGTTGTCATGCATTATAATCTAGCTCCCATACCAATGTTCCTTCTGGCTTGTCAGAACTAGATGCTGAAGAAAGCTATTGGCAAGATTAACTGTCAAATTGTATTTGCTTTTAAGGAATGCTGTGATTTTCTCCACAGATTATTAACATTATTAAAGCTCTCTATGTCTAATCTTCAGCCCCAAAAAATGATTATTCGTATTGCCTCTACCAGTTATTTTTAGATGTACCAGACAAGGAAGTGAAAGTACTCTTCCCGTATTTTTTGTATTATGAATTGAAACTGTCCTCAATCTTTTTAGAAGCTACTTTATAATAAGGCAGTCACAATTGGCAATACCAATAGCAATGTCTCTGCCTATGCGGTTTTATTATTTATCACAGATTCGATAACTTTTGTACCAGTGATTTTAGATATAGTTAAATATTATTCCAAAATATCTGACTACCTACTTTAAATATCCATAAAACAACATTATTTCCCTTACATTTACATTTCACATCAGATATGATTAAGCTTTATAAGATTGTTTAGTGTCCAAACACAATTAGATATCTAGGAGTGCTCTTTGCAAATTCTTTACAACATACGTTAGAGTTTAATGGAGAGTTTATTCTTCACAAGCTTGAAACTAAAATGGAAAATTGTTCAGCACTTCATTTAATTTGGTGGAGAAGGTTCATTCAGTTAAAATGGTTGTGGTTCCATCAAAATTGTATTTGTTGTCTATGCTATTATTATTTGTACCCATTTGATGCTATACAAATTGCAGATAATGACATCTAAATGTATCTGTAATAATGTTACTATCAGAATAAGTTACTCAAAACTTCAACATACAAATGACAATGGTGGATTTGGATGACCTAATTTCGATAACTATCATGTTGTAAATATCATGCTGCCTTTTTTTATAAGACAAGGATGTGTATGGTTTTGAACTTATGATTCAACAACTGCTCCTACATGGCTTAAGATTGAGGAACAATCGCTTGATCCTTTTCCACTCATTACATTACACTCCTAACCATTTATAATAGCCATTCTATAATCAAAAATTCCCCAATCCTTAAAGCCACAAAAAGCCATTTTGTTTTTCTATGATTTACATTATGCTAGTATAATGTGCTCTAAATGATCTCTTTATGGGGTAAATTAACTATAAAATGAAATCAGACTATAAAACATTTTTTATTTATCGTGTATAACTCCTGGAGATACTTTAATATCTTTAAAGGATATTCAAAAATATTTTTTCTTGCCAACTTCTGAATACAATAAACATAAATCATTGAGTTATTCAGTACTTAACTAATTTGTGATAGTGTTTGCTGGCTGTGAAGATCCAAGAAATTGAGTTATGTTTAAACATATTTAATAAATCTGGACCTGTTGCTTCTAGAGTATATAAAAAGTCATCAGCTAATATGTCCTGCAATTTGCAGACTATTCAAGATTTTTGGAATGCAGAGTTATCTGTCACTATCTCCTCTAAAGAATGGCAACAAATATTGATTTCTAATATGTCTAGATGGCTACCTGTATCCTTATGTCAATCTAACCTTTTTATCCTCTATAATGTTTTATTGTCATGTCGGTGTTTTAGGCCAATGAATTCAAAGGACCGGTATGCAGGATCTGGCCATGTGAGTCCTGCAGGAAGAAGGCTCAGGCAAAGGAAGACAATCTTCGTAAGACAATATTCAAAAGTCAAAAACATGAAGGTCTATTCAAAAAAATAATTATTACAGAAAGTAAAAAGTAGTTAGGTAGTCAATTTAAAACAACATCAATGTAGTTCATTAGTCAAGAGGAAAAAGTTTAAGGTCCTGATTTAGATTTCGGTGGACCGGTTACTTCGTTATATGGGTGACAGATATCCTATTCGCTGATATATAAGTCCCATTATGTGCAATGGATTTATATTTCCGCGGACTGGATATCCATCAGCGTTGTGACAGAGTAACCTAAGTATAAGGTCAAATGACCTAGGAACTGCTCGTTATGAAATCGATAAAACTTTCCCAGAAAAGGAACATTTTATAGGTTCAGAGGAGTACAAAACCATGCTCTAAACATAGCAGAAGGTGGCACCAGATGGATGAACTAATAAAGATACATGGCATAAATATTGCAGAATTTGTGTTACATAAAACAGGCTACTCTAGGGATTACCCAAATTATTAATAAATAGTGAATCCCTTTTTCCTACAAACAAAGGATATGATTAAATGATTGAACAGTAAACCATTTCAAATAGATAACAGACAGACAGGCAGCAACAGCCTTGATCTTTGCAACATATGAGAACATCTTCAACAAGGCTTCCTCTGAAGGAACACAGTTAGGTACAATGCACTATGTAATTATTCCCATTTCAACTACTTTAAAAAAGGAACTAACACAGAAAAGAAAAAAAAAACATCCAGTCAGGAACCCAATTTGTATAACTTTTCAAAGTCACATTTTCAGCTTTCAGTGCAAATGGACAAAGGCCCAGTAAATTATTGTGTTGTGCCCTAGTTATCCTAACTTAAAAGGACAACTGATCAAACATTATTTTTATTAACAAATTTATTTAACAGTCTCCCCACAGATGATTTTTTAAATCATTGGAAACTACAATTTATCCATCATGTTTAGGGGCTGATTTAGAGTTTGGCTTGAGAGGGTTCTCTTTTGCAATAGCGACAGAGTACCCTCTCTGCCAAACTGAAGGTCTACCTGCCTGATGTAGGCCTTAAGTATGTCAGCGATGGAGACTACAATGTCACTAACATACTCAGACATTTAGAGTGAGTAGTCATATGGCCAGTTTTCACTGTCCGTCACTGCCAAATTAAACCCTGTATTATTGGGCAGTGAAAACTTCAAAATAACCTACACATCTAGGGATACAACTCTGATGCTGCGGGGATCATTAATTGTTGTATTTTCAAAACAAATTCTTAATTTTTTTTAACTTGACGGATTGTATTGTCATGTTGACAGAGCTGTCCATCAAACTTTTATTGCACTCACAGGAACCACTTTGATGGTGATTCCTGCTTATATGAAGAGTTATCCACCGGGCCGATGGACGTATCTAAATTAGGAGCCTGGTTACTCTGTCAGGGCAATGTGTATTTTACTCCATCACCCTGGCAGAGTAAATACCATACTCTGAAGTATAATTCAGGCACTAAATTTCTTCATCTTCATCTGAGGAAGAGGACTTTGGTCTTGTCTGAGTTGAGCTTGAGGAAGCTGTCCCTCATCCATGTCGCAACAGCCTTCATTCCACTGTGGAAGCTGGTTCTGGCAGTTGCGAGTTTATTGGTGAGGGAGATGATCAAGCTGGGTGTCGTTGGCGAAGGAGGCGATTTTGAGTCTGTGGCTTCTGATGATGGCTGCGAGGGGAGCCATGTAGATTTTGAAAAGGGTGAGTTCTGAGAGGAAGGGTGGTAGTCTGACTCGCTGGGTCCAGCTGCTGAAGAAGAAGTGGATCCAGTCCAGAGCCATGTCACGGATGCCGGCGTACTGGAGTCTGGTGATTAGGGTGCAGCAGGAAATGGTGTCGAAGGAGGGCAGGAGGTCTAGTAGGATGAGGGCTATCTAACCCTGGTCGAGAAGGGAGCGGATGTTGTCGGTGGTGGCAAGAAGTGCACTCCCTGTGGTTGCTTCAGAAGCTGGATTGGGAGGTGGTTCGCTTTAATGAACTTGGAGAGGGGGAGGAGGGAGATCGGTCCGAAGTTCTTGAGGTCTGTCCGGTCTGCGGATGGCTTCTTTATCAGGGGGTTGATCTTGGGGTGTTTCCAGTCATTGCGGAAGTTGGCGGTTTCAATGGAGCAGTTGATGGTGCAGTGGAGCCTGAGGGAGATGGTGGAGGCTGCTCTGTGTAAAATGTGGTACGGGCAAGGGTCCGTCGGAGCCCCTGTGTGGATGCTCTTCATAGTCAAGAGCGCGTCCTCTGTAGTCAATAAGGTCCAGCAGGGTATGGTCTGTTGAAGGGAAGTTTGGTTGCCTGCGATGGTGGCGGGTGTGGCGGCCGGCTCTAGGGGGTCAAAGCTGTCGTAGAGCTTCCTGATGTTGTAGTGGGAGAAGATGCCGAGTTTGTTGCAGAGGTCTTGGGAGGGGGGAACATCTGAGGTCTGGAAGTTGGGCCTTGCGAACTCCTTGATGATGGTGAAGATTTCTGTGTTGTTGTATGCGTAAGCATTGATTCTGTCCCGGATGGCCATTTTCTTAGTGGTTTTAAGGAGGAGGTGTGGTGTCTTGGTGGCGGACGTGAAGGTTTCGGGAGTTTCTGGAGTTTTGTTGCTCCTCCATTTCTTCTCAAGATGTCTGCAGGTACTCCTGGATTCATGGAGGGTGAATATGAACCAGCTGGCCTCCTTGAATCATTGTTTACCTGGTCTTCTCTTGAGGGGATCTAGGGTGTCAGTGCAGTTGGAGATCCATTGGTGAAAGATGCATGCTGCGGTCTGTGGGCGTTGGCAGAGTGGTTGTGCAGAGGGAGTTGACGAGGAGTTATTTGGTGGCCTTGGTCTAGCTGCAGTGGGGGGGCGATGGTGACTGTGGTGTGTGGTGGGCATGTCAAAGGCAAAAGGTATGCAATGAACGTCGGTCCAGGGGAGTTCAGTGGTGTGGCTGTAGCTGATGTTCCCACTGGCAGAGAAGAGGGGGTCAAGTGTGTGTCCGGCTACATGGTTGGTGCAGTGACTGGCTGCTTGAGTCCGATGTTGGTGAAGTTATGCAGGAGAGAGGCAGTGTTCTGATAGCAAAAGTCAAATTTTTAATTTCAGGTACCTCCTCAAAAGGCAATTTGTTGATCTTGTTCCAGTAGACTTGACAAAAAGATGTTCCAAGATAATGTATAGCTTAAGGGAACAGAAGTTGGCAGGTAAGTACATATATAACAATTCGTAATGTTCATTATGCACCGATACTTTGTAAACAGATTTTCATACGTTTTGACCCTAAACCTCACAGCTAAAACATTTATGTGAACTATTCTATTACTTATTGTAGCATTGCTATGATGTAAATCATTTTTATCTTCAGAAGCATATGGAACAGAACTGTATAAACTCACTCAAACAGCAATCAAAACGAGTAAAATAAGAATAATAAAAATCACTTCAAGAGTCAATCAGAGATTTTGCTTGGAAGTAGCCATCTTTTTTCTATCTTAACTTTCAAAACTAAAGCTCTAAATATTGTGCAAAAGAAAAATGTCAGCACTACATTCTTCAAAAATGTTAGAAATTCTGATGTGAGCATTTCAATTCTCATAATCAGTTGATGTAAGCAGATACGTGTGTCTAATTTAGCACTTCAGTTCATAAAGTTCAATGCAGACACCAAACTTTCTTCAGTCATATAACTAATGTACAAAAATCTTCTTCTTGAAAATAAACATCTATTATTAAAAATATGGCTACAAATCCTAACTGCACACCTTCTCGAATTCCCATTTACCTGGGGGCGTGTGTGCTGGACCGTTATTTGCCCTCTGTCCATCCTTGTGATTTTTTGATACAAATACCGAACTACATTTCTAATCTGAAAGAGTAATGCAGACACACTATGAAAAATAAAATCAAAAAATGTCTTCTCAAGAGTCAAAAATTCAGTTACATAACTCCAGCAGGAAATTATTGAATGTTGATAACTTTCATTCTCAATTCATTTCTATTTATGGAGGTTCCTCCAATGAAAAACAATAGTCTCTCATTTAAAGTCTATTTATACTGGTTCAATCTTTGACAGATATTCCTGTTCAGGAGAGGCATACTTTTTGTTTGGCACTCTTACTCTTATTGATCTTCTGACCTCAGGCTTTTCAGAATTGTTGTCATTCAGATCTGTTGCTGTATCAGCTGATTTTTCTTGAATTTCTAGCTGTTTTTAATCTTTTTTTCTTTAAACTGTCAATTATTTGCAATTCCCGTTTTACTTCTCTCACACTTTCAGACCAATTAAGTTTGTATCAAACTTTCATCTTTGGTCAGATTTATTTCACTTGCTTCATCATCTTCATTTGTTTCATGATGTGCACAACTTGCAACTTGAACACCTTGAGTTGCTCTTGTGGTTTTCTGAATTTGAGTTTTTGAAGTTTGATTTTATTGTTGTTGTTTTAATTGTTTTTGTTCTTGTTCTTCTTGATCTTTTTGTTCTCCCTCCTGTCAATGCACACAGTGGATTTGATCTTGACCTTGTGAATTAGTGGTTCGTATCTTCAGTTCTTCATCTGCAGTTTTCATTCTCTTCATGTGTGATGTGTCGATCAGATTCTTAACATGCTGAAGGTTTAGCCAAATTCACTTGTTGAGAGATACCAGATCAGCAAAACTCTTGCAGTAATCCAGAACCACATAATCAGTAAAATTCACAAGTACAGCTGAATAAATACCAGGAATCCTCCTAGTTGGCCATTAAGATTTCACGAGGAGATAAGCTTCTAGCCTTTGTCTGTGTGCTCCTCATACTTAACAGAACTAAGGGAAGGGCATCTAACCCTTCAATGTAATTGTTGCACACATTTTGGCTAACTTTACTTTCAGGGTTCCTTATGGATAATATCCACAATGTAATCTCTGTTCCTCCTTCCGTGCCATGCAAAAGGCCCTCAGAATGTAATTTTTAAAATAATTTCCCCTATCTAATTCCAAAGACATTGGAAAATGTAATCTAGGAATCAATTCGCTTAAAGCTTAGCTTTAGGAAGGACATGCCATCACATCTCCTAGTATAGTAGGCTACCACCAAGCTATTGAACAGAGGAATAATCAACAAAAGGTATCTTGAACCACTGCAGAGGGACATTTCAACAAAATCAATTTGTATTCTTGTGAAGAGACCTTCTGATTTACCTATGTGACTCATTTACATTTGTCTTTTTTCCAGTGTTCACTTGTTGGCAGGTAATGCATCTTTGACATAGTGTCTCTGAGACTTTCCTGAAATGTGGATTAAACCAATATCTCTTGAAGAGTGGCAACATACTAACATTTCCAACATAAGTAGGCTCATCAATGTATCTTGCCATTTGCAGCAGCATGGAATCAGGTAGTACAACCCTTCCATAACTTGACTGCCAGACTGCATTTTGTCTTCTAAATACCATGCTTTTTAATATCTTTTATTTTAATCTTCTGGCACCACATTTTGTATTTGCCTGAACTCATTGAGTGATTGAGTTGGCACTGACAAGAAATTATTAACATTTTCCATTTCATATTCTGATTTTTCACTGGTTCCAAGTAAACCAGAAGCAAGAATATATTACAAATTCATATGTGAAATTATTGCCCTTTGACACTACGTCATCTCCATTCTTGTGTGCGACACACATTTTACAACAGAAATTTCATTTGCGAATTGCAAAGCTTCTAATAAATCTAGAATTTGTGGCCCATTTCTTATGGTGCCAGCAGATATTTGGAAACCTCTCTGTGACCACCATTGACAGAAATTGTGGGCTACTCCAAAACCGTATTAGCTTTCTGTATAGATTATATAGTTTAATCCATTGATCACGCAGCATGCTCTTGTAATTGCAATCAATGTTGCCAGTTGTTCCATCGATACATTACACAAGTAAGATGCTTCCACAATATATATATTATTGTACAAACTGTATATGCTGCTTGAACAACCATCCACAAATTCAATAAAATCATCCATTTTTGAGTGGTACATCTTGAATATCCGGTCTTGGCATGGTGCACAATTCTATCAGGTGAATACAATCATAGTCACTTTCATCTATTTTATCATCAGCTTTCTTTTTTGGCAGTGTGTTGCAGGGTACACGGTATTAATACGTTTAATTGAAATATTCTCTGCTGCCAAAATATTCTACTTATACCTAGTTGAGCTACTGTTTGTAAGATGCTGAGTACGTATATGAGTCAGCATGGTCTGAATGTGACACCAGCATTATGAGTCTGTGTCCCATCACACTCATCTCACTGTTAACCACTGCCAAATAAGTAGTTGCAACACTCGTCATGAACCCCAGAAGCGCAGTGGCCATTGAATCCAATGTAACAGAAAAATATGCAATGGGCAATTATCCCAAGACACCGGGTCCCTCACATCACTGTGAGCTAGCCTCTGTAAATGTTTTGCAATCAGGGAAAAGTGGAAAATCCACTGACAACAGTAGTCAACCATCCCTAGAAACATCCTCATTTCACTATGTATCGGTGGGTTTATTTTCATAATCACATTAATGAGTTCTTTGGACATCTTTCTTACTCCCATCTCAATTTGGTGCCCCAAATAAATCACTTCCATCTGACAATACTATAATTTTGCAGGAGATACTTTATGCCTGTTTTTGGCCAAGTGGTGCAGCAAAGCAATTGTGTGAAGTCTACAAGCACTCTTCTTTTAGCTGTATTGAACTAGCACTGAGTCATGTGGCAGATTTTGACTTTCCGCGTCCTTATTCAGGATTTGGGAGAAGAATAAAGGACTTTCCATATAGCCTTGTAGGATTCTAGACCAGAATTCTATTGCCAAACCTGAATACAAAACAATATTGACTCTACTCATGAAGAGGTACTGAGAACAATGTGTGACACAAATCTGTTATTATAAATCACTGGCCTTCTGTGGAATCTGAAACAATCAAACAGCAGGGATCAGTTCTACAGAAAACAAGGAATCACTATATCATTAATATTGCACAGGTTCTATACTATGTTCCATTTTCCACCAGGTTTCTTTATTCCCATGGTCAGAGAGCTACATGGGCTCCGTAACATTTTTTTAGATTGCCCTGCTTATCAATAACCTGTGAAATTCCCTCCTCTGCTTTATGAGCAAGTTTGTATTGAGGAGTACAAGGAAGCACTGCATTCGGTTTAACAATGATTTGCGCTTGTTCTGACCTTTTGATTAATGCAATTTCTTTTCCTGAAAAATCCCAAACCACCATGTTATAGTATGTCTTAAATCTAGTATTCCTCTGTGAAAACTGAGACCATATTATCTCTTGGCTCCTGAGATCTTATCTTGAATTGGGAGTATTCATCCTTCATCTCAATACTCACATCATCCTGTGTACAATAAACTACGCAATCGAGTTTATAGTACAGACGTTGTCCAAACAACTTAATTGGGCTTGCCTCATTGATTTTTAATTTATGGTTATTCATAGTTAAACAAATTTTTAGCTGTAAATTAGTTGACAAGTGTGAGAAATCGGGTTGCTGTTTGAGTGGGGTGTAAACACTGCTCAAGCAACACCTACAATTCCGGTCAGGGTGAATCACTAAAGTCACTACATTAAGTTGTGCTAAACCCTCTGGTACCTTGGCACAAAAACAGTCCAACTTAACCTAGAGGCAATGTGTAAAGTATTTATGCAGTACACAAACAGTAATAAAGTGTAAATACAAAACAAGAAAAATCCCAGACAAATTTTGAAAAAAAGAGCAAATTTTATTGAATTGTTTGACACAAAATGATAAAAATCCACTCACAAGAACTGAAGTTATGAACTTTTCAAATTTAAAGTGAATTCTAGCTCCTAAAAGAGAAAGCAGAAACTGCGGACACCTAGTCGCACGAGACCAGTGCAAAGTCGAAAGTTATGGCCAACTGCAATGGAGCACCGGTCAAATGCAAGTAGTGGATTGGGCCTGGTCTGCACTTACCTTTAGACTTTAGAATTTTCTAGCAAAAATGACTTAGAAGGTAAAGTTCAATGGGGCAAGGCTGCAGAAGGTGTCCAAGGAGGAGGTGTCGTCTGCCGTTGGATGAAGTTACAGTGAAGTTTTCTACATTCAGACTTAATCTCTTTTACAGAAGATGAAAATCTCCAGCAGGACAAACCTGTACACTGTAGCTGACAATGGCTCTGCAAGGCCAGGTACGCCTTCTTGGAGGAGCCGCTGAACAGGACTTTCTGCTGTGGAGAAGAACGTAGTGGGAGCTGGCATGAAGTCAGGCCGACTGAACATGAACCTTGGGTGGATCGACAAGCAGGTAGGTTCCAGTCTCATCTAGGTTCTCACAGCCCAAGTCCAAAGTCCCAAAATTTTGATTTTGGCTATCCGGACACCTTTAGCACCACTTCCAAGGGTCCAGGGGTTGAGAGGCACCACAAGGCGGTTCAGGACTCACTCAGGCTGGGACCAGGAGCTGGTTTAAGATGGTTGGAGCCTTTTCTGTCCCTGAGGCTCCCTGAGCAGGAGGCCCTTGGAGTCACTCTGGTAGTCCTGGATTCAAGCAGGGAACAGGGCTAAGGCAGCAGAGCAGGCCTTTGAGAGTTCAAGGCAGGCTTCAGGCAGCAGAACAGTCCTTCCAGGTTCAGCAAAGCAGTCTTCTGAAGTAGAAAGCATGCCACAGCAGAAGATAGTCCTATGAGAGTCTTCCCACAGTTCCAGGAAGTGAGCTGAAGAGTGTCTTTGAGGGTCCTATTTTTATCCCTGGTGCCTTCTTTGAAGTAGAAGACGTTTCTAGAGATTCCCTTTAAAAAGTGTTTGGGACTTCCTGCCTCCCTGCCCGAGCTCTAGCCTGGCTACAGGCACAATGGGAAAGTGCCCAGTTCTTTGTATGAAGCAAGGGCTCAGTCTATTGACTTGAAAGTGGGGCTGTGCCCAACTTCACCCCACATTGTTCCAGCACTTTTTTAAATGAAATGGGATAAGTAGATCTCACTATAATGAAAAACAAATTTGGGAGTCTTTTTCTACCATGACATACAAAAATGAAAGTATATGTCCAACCTTTTCATTACAAATCCACCTGCCCTAGGCTCTGTCTAGGGCCTACTTAAGGGCAGTCTTGTATGTAATAAATGGGGAGTTTAAGCCTTAGCAAAAGAGCCATTTTGCCAAGTCAAATTGGCAGTTAAAGCTGGCAGGCCTGAAACATGTTTTACAGGGCCAATTAAGTGGGTGGCACAATAACTAGCAGTTAATTCACCAGCCCTGGGTATATGGTATACCACTTTACTAGGGACTGATAAGTGATTTAATTATTCCAATTTAGTGTAAGCCAATTTTATCATGTTTTAGGGAGTAAGCACAAACACTTTAATACTGGTTAGCAGCTGTAAAGTGCACAGGGTCCTAATGCCAGCAAATCAAATTCAGAAAAATAGGACGATGAAGGCAAAATGTTTAGGGGTAGACCACTCTAAGGCTGACAGGTCTAACAACAACTTATTTGTGACTTGTTTGTTTGAGATGCCTACAACTTGGATTTCTCTTCTCGAGGTGGGTAGACTGGGAATCTCCGTTGGTCTAACAATGGAGCTGCTAGCAACTGTATCAATAACAAAAATTCCTACATGACCATTCACGTCTTATTCCACAAAAGGGCCATACTGGGTTACCTCTAGGATTGTACCAAGCATGCAATCCTTCTCCACCCTCACGTACCATAAATGGTTCGAACTCATCCCTGTAGGAACTCCGAGTGTACTTGAAAATTGTGGAAAGTCGTCATTAATTATTGAAGGTTTTTTCTGAAATCTGAAAGTTTGTTGGAAACCCTGTATATTATTCTGTTTGCGCTGCTGCCTGACTGGAGGCGAAGGCATATTCTCATTGAATTGCTTTGGATTTTACATATTCTGCACAGAAGCTGTTAGAGCAGTTATACCATTCTGTGACACCTTATTTCATATTTTGCTGAATTTGGGGAACACATTGCAACTTATTTTGAAACCTATTTGGATTAAACCTATAATCCCATTTTCAGGGAACTATTTTTCCATAGACCTGACACCAGCCATTTCTCATCTGCATCTCATTTATGATATTTTGACAATATATGTTGTTAGTAAAACCTCTTCCTTTGCCATGAGGACTACGATTTCAAACTTTCACAAACTGTGTACCATTGCCTTGTGCATTAGCACCTTGCACACCAACACCAGCAATGATACCAAAACAAGGTGCCTGAAAACCACCATGATGATGTTTTTTGAAAAACTTTGTTTGAGCCACCATCAATTTATCCTTCATCGTTTTCTTCTTAACATCACAGCTTTCATCACAATACTTTGCAAAGGCCAAAATTGTGTATAAATGTTTAGCCTGCCAACATATCACAATTTACTGCGTATGCAAACTAATCTCCAGGATGATCTTCCCCAAACCTTTTGCCTTACTCGTCCATTTTTGCTGACATAATTTTTGTTGCGCTTAGGACTTGGCACTTTAACACTGCTAACCAGTGCTAAAGTACATGGTAAATGGTCATATTAGATTACTCCCAATTGGCACATTTGATTTACTTGTATGTCCCTAGTGAAATGGTACTACATGCAGCCAGGGCCTGTAAATTAAATGCTACTAGTGGGCCAGCAGCACTGATTGTGCCACCCACTTACATACCCTTTTAACATGCCTGAGGCCTGCCATTGAAGTCTGTATGTGCAGTTTTACACTGCCATTTTAACCTGGCAAATAAAAATTTTACCAAGCCTAACCTTCCTTTCAAATACATATGTCATCCCTTGGGTAAGCCCTAAATAGCTCCTAGAGCAGGGTGCAGTGTATTTTAAATGGAACTTTAAATGTCCTAGTAGTGAAAAAAGCTTACATCTGTTTTCACTACTGCAATGTCCTATAGGTTAACTTTGGATTCTCTCATTACATTTAATAAGTTGTAACTTTCCATTGGGAACAGGTAGGGATGTTGAGTTGGTGTCTGGTAAAGAATTGTAATTAAAAACCCTCTGTAACAGTAAAGTTGGATTCTGAAAATGCCACCACAATTAAAAAGTTGGCATTTTCTTTCCCTAACTATTTGGTGCCTGTATCCTGGGTACCAGGACTAGGTGTAGCTGCCTGTTGGTCTTTGTGCATTGCTGCCAGACAGTGAGACAAAGGGGAAATAGGTGTTGGCAGGGTGGACCATCTCTGACTTGATGAGGGGGAGGAGCTGTCACCCACTACACTTACACATCACAAAGACTCTGCCTAGGACACTCACAAAGGGTTTTGACACTAGTCTCTTGTGTTCCCAGAGAAGCTGGTGCCAGGGCAGAGGGGCAAGAAATTCCAAACTTCTCTGAGGCTGGAAACCTTCAGAACCATCACCTACTTCAAAGTGGGGATGGGGTATAGATACTGGACCCTCAGAACCAACTCTTCAGTACACTCTGGACATGTGGACGACTCAGAAGGCCTGGTGTACAGTTCTGCAAGAAAGACTGCTACTCTGCTGCCCTGCTGCAGGAGTGAAAAGGACTGGACCTGCAATTGTTAATCTAGGACCACCAGAATGACTCCATGGACTAGTTGGCTGGCCTCTTCATTTGAGCTTCAGGGACAGAAACACCAAACCACCTTGAACCCAGCACCTGGACTTTGTCTACTGTGAGTCCTACCACGCAAGTGTGCCACCCCAGTCCCAGACCCTTGAAAGTAGGCTTGAAGGTACTCTGCCAGCCCAGCTGTGGTCCTGTGGGCAGAAACAACACAGCACAATGCATCGCCTCGCAGCCGCATTGGAACCTCCACAGCGCAACACTTATCCGATGCAGGACTCCCCAGCACAATCCACAGTCTCCTCAGAACCACCACCACATGGCACATCTTTGATTTAGGACTTCACATCACAAGCCGGTCATTGACAGTGGCCTCAATGACAAACAGAACTCAGCATTGCTGCCCCTCATCTCCTCGGAACTGCCACAGCATGACACATCCTCGATGCAGGATCCTGCAACACCCTACAACCCAGAATTTAAAGTACTTTGATCAGCAGGCCTAACTTGGTCCTTTTATCTGACCTGCGCTCCATCATGGTTGGCCTAAACGTGTGACTTTGTTCTGGTTTGGGGCAACCAGATGATCAGAGTTAGCGCTTTAGGCTTTTTGGCACTATTTTCACATAAATCTTTAAAAATGTGTATCTCCGGTTTTATCGATTGGGTTTTTGTTGTTTTGGTCTTAAATAATCTATTACATTTTACTTTTTTTATTACTGTTGGACTTTTCTTGTGTTTTCACTTTATTACTGTTTGATATGCTGCATAAATACTTCAGACAATGCCTCAAAGTTAAGCCTGAGTATAGGTTCATTTGGGTTTACTTGTGACTTCACCTTGACAGGAGTTGCAGTTTCTGCTTGAGTAGAGATTCACCCCCCTCAACCAGTAACCCAATTTCCTACAATGGTGTTTAGCGGTGAGGTCAGGACTTGTGTTTGATCAGTGTCATACAGTGGTTTTGTATTACACAAAAAATCCAAAATACATAAATGATTCGAATTTGAATCTTTTAAATTCTCGTTGATTGCCTATTTTGCTTTTTCCAAATCTATTCTCACTGTTATATGACTGTGCCTGTGACCATGACTACAAGAATGCAGTTTGAGCTTGCCAACATAGATGTCTACACTGTGGCTGATCTCAAGGAGTTGTGTAAGGAGAGGGGGCTTCCAATCAAGAGGAATATCAAGAAACTGGAACTCCAGAAGGCCACGTGAACCTGGGCAGTGGCTCAGCAAGTACTGGCAACCACAATGGATGGGAATGAAAAGAATGATATGAAGGAGCAAGAGAGTAGGGCCTGAATGGAAGCCATGAGATGCACCACTCAGGGTAGCAGATGGCTCATCTCCTGAACAGGAACACCCTTCCAGAGTGGAGAGTGTGTCTTCACACGGCCTGTCCGCAGATGAGCTAGCAGACAGGAAGGCAGATAGGGAGTGCAAGTCGCAAATATCCAAGCTCAAGTTGGAAGCAGAAAAGGCAAGGCTGGGGGAGCCTAAGCAAAAGAGAAATTGGCCATGGAAGAGAAAATGATGGCGCATGAGTTAAATCTCAGAGAGCTGGACATAAGAGCTAGACAACTGCAGTCCGGCAACAATGGTGGCAGCATACCCACAGTGTCTGCAGGGGACAAGAAGGTTCACATAACTAAAGATCTGGTGCTCAGCTATGTGATAGGGGATGACATAGGCAAGTGTTTTCTGCCTATAAGGTGGTCCTTAAGATGCACAGGCTCCCAGAGAGGCTTTTGGGGGCACCGCTCTGGAAACACATGCCTCTAGTGGGGAGGGATACCTTGCTTACATTGGAGGTGGAGGACCAGATGAAGTATGCCCCAGTGGATACCATCCTAGTCACCAAAGTTGGACTCACCCCAGAAAAGTACAGCATTAGGTTCAGGGATAGCCAAAAGATGCAGAACCAGTCCTGAGTGGATTTTCTAGATTCTGCCAGCAAGGCACTGAATGGGTGGGTGCGGGGCAGCAAAGTAGAAGACTTTACTGGGTTTAACCTAATAATGAGAGCATACATGTTCAATATCTGCTTTTCAGATGTGCGTCAGCACTTGCTTGATAGTAAGCTTACTGACACCAGGGAGTTTGCTAAGGAGACAGGTCTCAGGGTCAGCCACAAAGTCTGTCAGAACCTCTTTCAGAGGGCCTCGAGATGCAGGAGTTACTGGGCCGAACTGTGGTGGTTGGGCCTTTTACTCTTGATGTTCTAGGGCCTGATCTGCAATGGATCCCGCTCAACTGGGCCAAGTACCCTTCTGCTCTTTACTCTCAGTAGTTGCTGTGGTCGAAAAGTTAAGGCTCCTTCGGGGGAGGGGCATGGATACAGGTGAGTAAACACAACTCATAAATCTTAATGAAAGCAAAGTGAACAATAAATCAATGCCCAGTCAAATGCTTACTTTTATAAGAAAAAGTAGTATTGTATTTCTAACTCTACACATGCAAAGAAATGCAACATTCAAATGAACAACAACATCACCCTTGGGGTTCTGGCTCAAGTAGCTGTCAGGTTGATTCCTTGCTGTACCATGTTCAGGGTTGTTCTCCTTTCACCGGTGGCTGCATCAGAGAATGCAACCTAGTGGGACATACTCAAGAGTTCTCCCTTTTGACACTCTAGGAACTTACTCAAAAGTGTCTATGGTGCAGCAGCACTGTTAACAGCGAGTTCCCCCCAGGGTCCAACTAGCCCAGTTTATGTCTTACCCACTTTGGCAGAAGAGTACAGTGATGCAGCGGGTGCTTTCAAACGTGCACCCACCAGTCCTGCTCAGTTCAAAGATGTCAGGCTGCTTGTGTCTCGCGTGGCAGCAACCGGCACAGGCTCTCTCTTCTGAGAGACACTGCCAGAGGTCTCCTAGATGTCAGCCCAGGTCCGTGCTCACGAAGAAGCAATAAGTTGACTTTACAAAGTGGGGGGATAATCCTTTATTCAGCTCCTGACTGGATATAGCGAGGGTGCAATGCCATCCACAGCATCTCAGTGGTGAATCGGGGGCAGTTCTCTTGTGGTGCCGGTCCAACCCTCGGAATGTAGCCTCAGTCTCTTGTTTGGGCAGCGGCTAAATTCCTTTGGCAATGTTGGTCCCAGCACCCCCTGCTGACATACAGGGTTGCCACAGTAAGGGATTATTCAGGCTCAGGATTTCCTACCACATGCGCCCCGGTCTAGACAGTCACAAGTCTTGACCCTCCTTGAAGGGGTAACTTTACCAGTGGCCACTCTGGCATAGAGGGTCACCCATCATGGCGGTGCAGGTGTAGCAATACCTGTACAGCACTCAACACAAGGCTCAGTCTATGGTGCCCTCTCCTGGCATACAGGGGTCATCGAGAAAAATCTTGCAGCCGTGCTCAGCCGAACCCTTACAATTCGCACAAGGAGTCCTCACAGTAGGGCTCCCCACTGCACCTTGCTCCCTCCAATGCTCTCCTCTTACTCACAGGGCACTCTGGTCTTGGCAAGCAGACGTAAGCTGGTGCTCCAGGCTCAAGGGCAGGTGGTCTTGGGTTCCCTGGATGATGTCCCCTCACTCAGCAGGGAGGTTGGCAGGCCTTGACCCCCAGCTCTGGTCTGAGATAGAAATCAAGCTGAGTTGCCCCTTCTCATACATACAGCACATCTGGCTGCGTGGCAGAAGTCACATTTTTGGGAACTCAAACTCTCATTCTATTAGCCCTTTTCCAGACACCAAGTGTGATTTAGGGTCTGGGATTTATTTTGGAGTTCTGCTTCTTTTGAAGTGGGCACATCTCCTTTTCAGCTTTCTTAATAACAATGTCTGTCACAGCAGGTGTTGGAAAATAGCCCTCTCTAAAGGGCCGCCCCAAGCTTTTTGCCTCCCTTCTCTTTTTTCTGAACTCTTTTTTTGTTGGCCTTAGGACTCTGATACCTGTACCACTGCTAATTAGTGCAGAAGGGCATGCGGTCTTCCCTAAACATGTGTGTAATTGGTGTATACCTGATTAACCTATTTAATTTACTTGTAAGTTCCTTGTAAGGTGGCATACAATATACCATCCCATATACCATGGGCTGTAAGTTAAATACTACTAGTGGGCTGCCGCACTGCCACCCACAGAAGTAGCCTTTCAAACCTGTCTCTGGCAGTGTCTGTGTGTGCAGTTTACTGCCACTTTGACTTGGCATTTAAAAGTACTTGCCAAGCCTTAAAACTCCCCTTTTATTGCATATGTCACCCCTAAGGTAGGCCCTAGTAAACCCTAAGGGCAAGGAGCTATGCAAGTAAAAGGTAGGAAATGTACCTGGTTTTTTTACATGTCCCAGTAATGACAAACAACCAAATTATTTTTCCACTACTGTGAGTCCTGCTCCTCTCATAGGTCAACATTGGGGATTCCTTAAAATAACTTTAAGCTGTAATTTCTGATTTGCAGCTTTTGATTGTAAATGTAGCATGCTTTGTTCAAATCTTTAAAATAAACAAAAGAAAATACCACAATGATATAACACAAAGCAAAACAACTAGGATAAAAACAAAACCAAGCACAGCATAACAAAACAGATAAAACAAAATTCAAGGCAACCAACACAGTACACCACAACAAAAACACCATGACACGAAGCAGCAAAAACCTAACATGAGAAAAAAATTTAACTCATCACTACCAAAACAAAATGCAACATAATATGTATGCACATTCTGGTCAAACACCTCCACTAATATGCTTTCATAATATGGTAGTAAAAAGTGTTTGCATCAAGCGTGCCCTCAAATTTCCAACAAGGACATAAAGTACGCCCAGTCAAAACTGCTTTGTGACTCAGCCCTGCATGTGTTAATGAAACTGAAGTGTTTTGGATTGTTCACTGTTCATCAAATTTAGGAAAAAGAAACAACATATTGAACTCGGTTAGCAAAGTGTTGCTAGACAGCTACAGTTTGCTATATAAAAAGAATAATGCAACGAAACCTCTAGATATAGGGGTTATCTTTAATGGCTTAAACGCCGCCTCTTATTTTGTTTATCATGTTGTATTAAGAGCAGGTTAATGTACATAACTAAAAGTCAAGTTGCTCATATCTCCTTTAGTTTCCGGTATACTGTCTTCTGAAGAAGGGTTTTTAGACTTAATAGTGTGTTTGTGTTTTGTTCAATGCATCCAACAACTCTGCCATCAAGCACAGCGAATACCGTTGCCAGGCAACTGAAGCCACTTTCAAACATCCTACACTGGAATCCGTTCCCTGGAGAAACTAGGTCAAGTGGCGAGGTCATCTGGAGGATGGTATGATGTAACTGCCAGAGTTGCTGACTTTAGAGTAGGGGAACCATGGGCCACATGTACGACGGAAATCTTTTGCGAATTCCCAATTGCAACTTTTAACGCGAAACTCGCATAAAGCCATGTACAACAGTATCTCAGACACTGTGGGCCACATGTATCTGCTCTGAAAAAAAGTTTTCACTACTAATCCCAAAAAGGAAGAGGTACCTTTGGGACCCCTTCGAATTGGCGAATGGGTTACCACTTACTTGAAGTAGGTGGTAAAATGCGACTTTTTTGTGACCGCATTTCAGTCACAAAACTCTTACATACCGCTGTGATTCGGTATTAGGAAGGGACACTCTAAACGCACCCCTCCCCAATACAGAATTGCTAGCTCTTTTTGCAATTCGGTGATAGGTTAACAAATCACAAAATAACTTTTGGTGCGTAGGAAAAGTCTTTTTCCGGGTCGCAATCGGCCTGATTCGGGCCGTTTGCGACTGGAAAAAAGGTACTTGCATGTGTCCCTGTGTGCGATTCCCAATGTGGTCGAAATTGATCTGCCTCATCAATATTCATGAGTCAGGTCACAATTTGTGACTCATTAGGAGAGGCCTGTAATCACAAGGATGGTGGCCTGCTGGGGTCTGCAGAACACCAGGTCTGTGATTGTTTTTCAAATGAAGCAATTCTTTTTTTAAATGCAGCCTGTTTTCCTTAAAGGAAAATGGGATGCATTTGCAAAAGACAAATGAAAGGTTTCCTTTTCCTTTTCTAAGAGGCCGTGGTCCCTGGGACCACTGCCCGATCTTAAAAATTGTTGGTGCCCACATTCACAAGGAGGAAGGGGTTCATTGGCCACCCCTTCCAGTTTGCAAATGGTTTCAGAGATGGTAAAATCTGAATGTTTTGCGACCGCATTCCGGTTGCAAAACGTTCATACATCCCCCTGTGACTCCCTATTGCAAAGGGACACCCTCAACATGCTTCTTCCTAATAGCGACTCGCAAACCTTATTTTGTGAGACGGTAATAGGTTACCGACTCGCAAAATAAGGTTAGTACATGTGAAAAGGCTGTTTAGCAGTCGCAAATAGGCAGATTCTCCATTTGCAATCGCTAAAACCTTTTGAACATGTGGCCCCAGGTTCGAGTATCAGCTTTGAATCAACATTCTGTGATGCAGGGCAATTCACATGGATGTACGACCCTTTTTAGAGGTCACCGACAGGAAATCGGCCCGTTTGCAACTGCTAAAATGGTGTGTGGTATGTAAAAACCTTATGTTGTGAGTCGGTAACCTATTACCGACATGCAAAATAGGGTTTGTGAGTGGCTATTAGGAAGGGCCATGCCAAGGGCGTCCCTTCCTTATGGTGAGTCACACTAGTATGCTTACCACCTACTTCAGGCAGTGCTTAATTTGTGCCGGTGCTTTCCGGTGCTCAGCACCAGCACTTAATTGCCAGCACCGGGGTTTATGACTGTCTGTCACATGCTAGTGGTGTCTCCCAATTTAGGTACAAGCACACAAACTTCTGTTTATTATTTACATTTAAATTTCCAATTATTAGTATTGGCCTCCAAAGCCATTCTTATAGCTTTGAGGGACTGTAATAGTATGAACTGTCACACTTTTAAGAGTGTGATGATTAGTAGTGTGTTGGTACTGTAATTGGCAGTGCTGCCAGGTGCAACGGATGGTGCAAGCTGTAGTGTCCTCAAGTTGGGGGGTCCGGCACTACGTTTTTTACAAATTAACCACTGACTTCAGGTAAGTGGTAAGCCACTCGCAAACTGGCCCCTTCCCCTTTTTGTTGGGCAGTGAAAATATTTCAAGAAAATTAAACAGAAACATTTTTTTTTCTTTTTTAAATGCATCCAATTTTCCTGTAAGAAACACGGCCTGCATTTAAATTGTAAAAAAATGCTTCATTTATATAGCAGTCACAGACATGGTGGTCTGCTGACCCGAGCAGACCACCATACCTGTGAGTGCTGGCCATTCTCAATGGGTCGCAAATTGCGACCTTTCTCATGAATATTAATGAGGCAGGTCATTTGGGAATTGCAAACAGTGTCTCAGACACTGTTGTACATTCCATTTTGCGAGTCGCAAAACATCACAATTTGTGACTCACAAAATGGAATGGACGTACATCTGGCCCTTAATCTCCATGGCCCGGATGTACCAATATTACTAATAGCGATTACCTAATTGCGATTCTCTGTGAATCACAATTAGGAAATCGCTATTACTTATGCATGAAACACAAAGAGTTTCATTTAGTGATTCCTAGTGAGTCGCCATTTGACCTTCCTCATGAATATTATTGATGTAGGTCGCAATATGCCACCCATTAGGAATTGCTAAAATCACAGGGATGATGGCTGCTTGGGTCAGCAGACCATCATGTCTGTTGTTGCTTCTAAATAAAGCAATCATTTTTTTTAAATGCAGATCGTTTTCCTTAAAGGAAAATGGAAAGGGTTTAAAAATAAATATTTAAAGATTTCTTTTCATTTTTTAGAGTAGGCAGTGGTACCGCTTTGTTTAGGATCTGTACTAATCGGCAATTAAGTGTATGTGTCAGTTGGCTTTGGTGGATGATTTAACTAGAAGCCTGACAATGTCCGTGTGCTAATTTCGACTTCATGCAAGTTCATTGCTTCCTACATGGCAATTCCTATTCCTGGCATAAATTTTATGGTCATGACTGTAGTGTCTTGTGTATTATATAGAGCGCGGGACCCCTCTGGTCTCTAATGGACTCCTTGGTCTAGTGACAAAAGAGATTGGGTGTGGGTAATAAAATTCATAACGCAGTACACGTCAGTTACCGGTTACATTCTGGAGAATGAAGACATGATATACCGAGCTCCATGTGAGGCGTGATTCATTTACATGCTATGGGGTTGGGGATGACGCTACATCTGTGATGAGGTAGGGGATACATAAACCCTGCAACCTGCAGAGTCAAAAGTGCTCTCCCAGAGAGTTCCGGTTGGTCCAGCAAACTTCTTGTGAGTGCCACGTGTGCCTGAGTGGAAGTGAAAATCGACGGTTAGTGTATGTGGAGTCAAAGCGCAACTCCAGCTAGCGTAAGATCTACAAAGAAAGTGAAGGCCCTGCAGGAAATTTCATTTATCATCGATCACAAAATTGCTAATACGACTGAGATAATAAGTATAACACTACATCCAAACATAGAGCCATTATTCACACAGTACGATAAAGCTAAAAGCAGTGATAACCGGATATAAAACGTGCAACAAACAGACTCAGCAAAGTGCAAAATTACACTGTGATCAGAAGTTGATAAAGGCAAAGAAACGCTAAAGGCAGTAAAAAACAGGAATGCTGGATAGGGTAAAAGGGAGAGAGTGGTGATGAACAAGAGACAGGGAGAAGGCCATCACTCACCACCAAAGCAGAAGAGGGCACCTACCAACCTCCAGTTGGGTGCGACGACCCAAGCACTAGTCAGTGGGCTGATTCCTGCAGGGGTGACACTGGGCCAGAAGACGCTAATGGTCAAATGCAGCCTGAGCAGCATTTATTCCTTGCAGCAGCTGAAGACAACTGCACAAAATAAGATGCTGCTGTGTTCCAGAAAACAAAGTCTTCATTCGAGACTGTCAAAAAGCAGAATATTGGTGCTAGATGGACAGCTTGGATCAAAGCTTTTGATGGTTTCATTTATGTGCTAGAAGTAGCCGATGGCAAGAACATCATCAAGTATCCTAAAAACATAGCAGGAGAAGGAGGAAGAAAGTTATAAAATACCTAGAGATGAAGAAACGTCATACTGTCAAATTAAAGAAGTGTTGACCACCAAATTCGATCTAGTGCAGAACATTGGCTATAAAAGGTATATATTCAATCAAGAGCATCAGAAAGCAGGATGAGTGATCAATGAGTTTGTTGAAGGACTTGAGTCACTCATCAAATATTGGAGATTTAATAAATTCAATGATGAAGAAGTAATTAGGCTCTGTGTCATAGATGGTTGCCTTTCCGATTCTTCAGATGTCGAATGCTGAGAGAAATGCTCAGTCTGGGGCATTTGCTAATGGCAGCCAGAGCAGAAGAACATGCTGGCAAACAATCCATTGACATGGAGGCCAGAGTAGCCCAGAGTGAATTGGTGTTGAATGTGAAGAGCAAGAAAAGACACAAGGTAGAAGGACCCAAAGTTATGTCTCCAAAGAAAAAGAAGTTGTGTTATCGATGTGGATTTTCCTTTCCGCATGAAGGTAAATGTCCTGCCACTGGACAGAAATGTAAAGAATGCAGGAAAGAGAACTAACTTTGTAACACTTTGAAAAGCAAGAGAAAAAGTGAGTGCATCACATTGTGAAGACAAAATGGCTGCCAGTGCGTCACGTTGTGAAGACAAAATGACTGCCAGAAAATTCCAGAAGTGTTCCAGTCATGTCACAAAAGTGAACAGCAACATCAGCAGAGGCAAGTAGAAAGTGAAATAGGCCAATTGTAATCCAATTCATTGTCAAAAGGTTCTTCAACATCACTGAAGCAGATGGGTGTGCAATGTCAATGATTACTACTATAATTAGTGCGCATGTAGGTTTTGTATCTTACAAGGAAGAATACAAGTCAGAAAAGGATCGACAAGTGAAATCACAAAATTAGTTTTGACATTATCTCAAAATAAAATTGAAGGTTAATGTTTGCTATATATATCATTTATCATAGACAGTGGTGCATCGATAAAAATCATGCCAGCCAAAAAGTGTCTTGAACTGTCTGCAGCACCCCATTTCACATCATGAAAAAGCAAAGTATGCATGTGGGCAGCCTTAACGCCATTACAAAGTCAAGGTTCATTCATGGCGACCATGAAACCCAAAAGATGAAGGTACAAGCCCCAATCCACGTCCTTCAGGTCTCTTCGTAGAGTGCATGTTTGCTCAGCTTCTGCACTGCTGCTGACATGGAACAATTTTCTGTGAATTGGAATGGCAATGCTCATCACGACATAGTGAATCAGTTTCCGTCATTGTTCCATGGATTAGAAAAACTCAAGAAAATTAAAGTGCAGCTTCACATTAATGAGGACATTCGTTCTGTTGCTCAAATTACATTTTATCTACCAGAAGCTGTTGAAAATAAATTGAGACTTTGCTGAAACATGATATCATTGAGTGCACTACTAGTCCAACAGCATGGGTGTTGTCCATCGTGGTGGTACCTGAAAAGGACAGTGGAGGGTCTGTGCGAATTTGTGTTCACATGTGCCAAGCAAAGTGATTAAAAGAGACAAACTTACAGGTCTGCACATTGCCGATATGGTTACCCTTTCAATGATACTAAAGTTTTTTGCACCTTGCTCTAAAGAAAGGGTATCGTCAGTTCGAATTGGAAGAAAATTGCAGGTACATCACTACCTTTTCAAATCATGTTGGTTTGTTCAGATACAAAAGACTGAGTTTCAGAGTGTCTTCAGCTGCCAAAATTTTCCAAGATGTCATTCTCTACATAATACAGACAGTCATGCATGCTTTGAATTATAGTGATGACATACGAGCTTTTGAGGTCACATGGAAAAAAAATGATAGAGCCCTTGCCCAAGTATGCTGTCTACTTGCTGATGAAGGTCTTACGTTATTTCCATGCTGAAAAATGTGACTATACATTGTCTTTGGTAGGGGGATGACTCCAAATCCAGCCAAAGTTTAGTCTTTGTCATCCACCTCTCCTCCACGAGATGTATCCATGTTGCATTCGTTTCTTGAGGTGACCATTTATTGATCCAGGTACACCCGTGATTTTACACTGCAAGGCTTGACAAAACTGAATGTTCATTTCAATGGTCTCAGGAGCGTGATCAAAGTTTCAAGACAATCAAACATGCAATTGAAAATTCCAATAGCCTTCTTTGATCCTAAATAGCATTCAGAGATTGTTGTGGATGCCTGCCCAGTGGGTTTGGGTGTGATTCTTGCTCAACATAGTGCACATGAAAACATGCAAACGCACATTGTAGCGTATGCTAGCCTGAGTTTGTCACAGAATGAATGAGCTTATTCCCAAGCTGAAAAAGAAAGCATTGCTGTTGTGTGGACTTGTGAAAATGTTCTTGTGTTTCTGTTTAGAAAACAGTTTATGCTTGTTACTGATGACCAAGCACTACTTACTAGTTTTGGCAATCCAAAGGCAAAAATGCCCACATTTAGAGGTGGGGGTTATGACTGCAAGAGTATGATTACACTATTGTGCACCATCCCTGAAAAGATCTAAACCCAGCGGCCTATTTTTATCAAGTACCCCTACATTATCAGGGTACCCCTTCATAGGTGGCCGAGGCCTACATTAATTTCCTTGTGAGATCCAGTACCCCAGCAGCCATATATGTGGAGCAAATAAGTGCTGCTACTAATGTAGATTGAAATATGCTCATACTCAATGACATTATTATGCATCAAGCTTGGATAACACATGCCCAACCTCTTGATAATAACATTGAATATCAGAATGTCAAGAATGTGCGTGATGAACTGTCAGTGACAAAAGAAGGGATTATCTTACGAGGGTCGACAATTGTCATTCCTGAAAGTCTCAGTCATTGAAGTGGCAGATAAAGGTCATCGTGGAATTGTTGCCATTAAGCCAGCTCTTGTTTGGTTTCTTCAGATTGATGAGAGAAATTGAAATAGAGCTCCAGGATTCTCATTTATGCGACTGTTTATCTCCAAAAATAACCCACCATCCTTTAAATATTTTAAATATTCCAAAATACGTCTAGGAGAAACTTGCAGTTGACTTCTTTGAACCCTTTGACAATGGTCATTTTTTCATGGTAATCGTAGATGAGTACTCCCAGTTTCCTCTGGTGGAAGACCTTTTGTCAGACACTCATGATCGAGTCACTTAAAGACCAAAGGGCATATTTGCAACCAGGGGTGTTCGGTCAGTCCCAAAATCTGACAACGTCCTACCATTCAATAGCTGTAAATTCAAAGACTTTCTTACTCATTTAACTATCAAGCATCAGAAAACCACACCTCGGTGGCCGCTTTATGATCACTCTTAAGAAAGCCATACAGCGCATTGTTCTAGAAGGACTTGAGCTCAAGTCAGTTCTTCATTCTACTCTTCGAGCATACCGATCTATTCCCCATCCTACAACCGGTGAATGGCCGGCCCAGCCTGATGTTCGGGAGAGCCATGGGTACTAACCTGCCCCAGTGGACCACTGACAGAACAATTGATGCAGAGAAAGTTTGAATCACTGATTCATTTCACAAGTCCAGCATGAAGACATACGCAGACAGGCATCAATGTCCTTGGGACAATACTTTTCAAAAAGGAGATCATAGCCTTGTCAGACAGAGGCGAAAATCTGATGCTTAATTTGATGCTGATCCATTGAAAGTTGTGACTCTCTGACTCCTAAGGGGCACATGGTGGCTGCTTATCCTCCTGGAAATTCCTCACATTTTAAGTTTCTGCCTCTGAGTCTCTTGCTTCTAGCCTTCAGGAGTGGGACTCTGTCATCAGAGGGCCAGGAGAGCCCAAGGACTGCAACTGTGTCTAGCTCACCAGTGCTTGCTATGGTTGCTTCTCCTGTGTCTTCTCAGCATCAAACAATGAGATCTTGAAGAGGGGGTTGAGAGCCTCAGTGAGTCATTGAGGAACTATGATGTTTAATATGTTTTGTTGAGTGCAGGACCCCTCTGGTACCTAACGGACATTGTAGTCTGGTGACATAAGTGATTGGGTGTGGTTTTAATTAAAATAATGATGCAGTACGAGTCAGTTAACGGTAACACTCTAGAGAATAAAGACATGTAACACCGAGCTCCATATGTGGCATGCTTCATTTACATGCTGTCGGGCAGGGGAGGATGCTATAATGGCCGGTAAGTAGTGAGAGCTCCCGAATCTCACTTGGGGAGCACACTGTGACCCAGGTCACCCTGGGCACCTCTCTCCCTCACCACTCTGCAATGAGGCAGAGCGCTGCTTGCGGGAGGTGTCCTCACTAATGAGAGAGTGCTCAACATGCAGCTCCAGTGCACTGAGACTCTGGGGATTATCTTACCTAGCATATATGAGCAACTCACTGCATGAAGTGAAGCAGTGGACATGCTCAACCGCCAGTGACTTGCACAGATGGATGTACTGCTCATAAAGTTGGTTCACGAGAAAGACCTACCTATTGTTGTGGCACTCGATCATCCTGACTCGATGAGCGCTATGGCTCCTAGCCTTTCAAGGCACTATGTTACAAAAAAAGATTGGCGATAGGCATGAAAGGGAGCTGTGTGCACCAGGACTGAACCGGAGAGGAGAGTGACAAATGGAGCAACGGCGACTACCTGCTCCACTCTAAAGAAAAAGGGTAGCCCTCTCCCAACAACAGACTTAAAAGGAGAGATGCTAGGGCCTACTGGGAGCTTTTCTTCTGGCCTCAACTTCAGCATTACTGCCTGCTCTACCAAAATGACTGATGCCTAAATTAATGGTCATAGAAAGAGGACTTCAATGTCCTTCTCTGACTGGGGGTCTTTTCTGCCCCTGCAACAAAACAGAGAGGACAGGGCTCTCTTCTCTAATCAGAACAATGCCTCAAACCGAGGTGGCCATATTTAAATAGGCATATACAGATAAGCTCCCTGCCTCTTTCAATCTAAACAGCTTATTGAGTAGCAGTCGAAACCCCTACACCACTCCTAAATCAGCTTCCCAAATCTTTCGCTCTCCCTCAGGATTTATTCCCACTAATGCCATCTGCACTAAAAGTCCTCATTATGACTTGCTGACCGCACAAACAAAGGAAGATGTCAGACCACAATATTTAATTTCCTCCTACTCTAGCCCCTTCAGGAATTAACTCACTTAGAATCAAGTGTCCACCTGACCTATCCAAAAATGGAGCAAAAAAATGTAAACATAATAATGTAAGGAGCAACCCTGAAACTCTCATACGTGACTCCTTTTTTTGCTTCCCAAAAGGAGCCATTAAGATCGATATAATCTTTCACACAAGATGCACAGCTAATGGCAAAATGCATTTTACTCCCTAAACACAGTAAAGCCTCACACTATATCCCCTATGGCCTCAAACTCATAATATCACCCTCCGCCCTACTCAAAACAAAAGCTACCTAACACCTTAATCCATAAAAATGGCAACCTCCTAATCCAAGCAGTGAACAATGACTTTTAAGTGTTTGACTCCCTTTTTTAGGGACCTTACTCTGACCCCTATCCATTGCCCTAAACCTACCAACACCACCCACAGATCTACACCCAATGGCAATTGTAGCCCGGCTATCTTCACAGCACCACAGACTCCAACTAGACTCTTCCACATGTGATCCTCTCAGCCCAAGGAGCAACTATTCAACTACAGGAAGTGGGTCAGAGCCCAAAAAACATCCCCTTGGCGAAGAGCAGGTAATACGAACCTCACTAGGATTCACTCAACCCAACATAAAGCCTGACTTGCTCAACAATACAACTAACAGGGAGACCAAGTTCTCTAGCACATCCTCACTCACAAAGGAAAAAACACTCTTCCACACTGAGCAGCTAAAAAAACACCCAGACCACCCACAACAAGAGGCATTCATATACCAACTAGACAACTTCAGCCAAAAACATGTTGAGCTTAAATCAACCAACAACCTAATAACCAGATTTTTACCCTATCAATGGGGTTTCCTGCAACACAACTTCTAGCAGTGCCTGGGTGATCCTTTTGAACTCAGCCCCCACTGACATTGACACTAAACAATGACCTCAGATCACTATACCCAATCTAGCGGCAAAAAAGCAAGACAGGTTATTAACTCGCATGGAAAACCAACTAGAGAAAATATTACAGGGTCTCAATAATATTTAAACAAAAGCATATGTCTGAATCCCGCCCATCACCCCCATCCTTCCTACATGCAGCAGCAGACAACTCCCACAGCCACAAAGCTAGACCACAATGCCTCTCAACAACACAGCTCAGAGGCCAAAAAGAATGAGCTCCACCTTGTCTCTGAGCGAAGCAGTGCAGCTAGCGAATTCTTACAACCTGGCACCTAATAGAACCAACCCCTCCTCTAATACCCACGTTATATCAGGTCAGCGTAGAAACTCCATTACAACCAGAATGACCAGGCCACCAGCAAGTAACACCAATGTCCCCCTGGCTTCCTCCTCTCAAGATTCAAAATTCTGTAGAGAGACCAAATGCTTGCTCATGAACTGCAGATCTGCAACCAACCAAGCATGCAACAGAACTAGCAGAACCCGTCCTGAACCACAACATCGATATTAAATTCATCACATAAACATGGCTCAATGATTCCTCATACCCAAGCATTAGACACGCTAGTCTCACCGGTATTCTCAATAATCAAGAAAGACAGGAAGGACCATTACAGTGGAGACATCACCGTTATCCACAAGAATAACATCAACATGGGGGAAGCAAACACTTTATCCTACAACACGTTTGAATATCATTGCACCCCATATGGATGATAAACAACATAACAATGAACTGTCACCTACTCTATCACCCACCAGGTCAAGTACTCTCCTTCGGTGAACACCTAGGAGATCTGATAGCTCACTGCTCACGCTCACACGCCAGCAACATTACCCTAGGTCACCTCAACCTTCACTGGAATAACAAAAACAATACTCTAATCCAACCACTAAACAACCTCCTACTCAGTAGGACCTCTCCCAGCACTGCAAAGGTCAAACCCACAACAAAGGCTCAAACCTGGATGCAATCATAGCTCACGAATAAATACTAACCAGTGACAACATCCTTCCCATTGACTGGTATGAGCACCACATCTTTCTGTTCCACACTGAAAAAACTCTCCCCCCAACTCAAACACAAAAACCTTCCAATTAAGGAGAAACATAAGGCAAGTCTTTCTAATGGACCCTGAAGGAAAAATACTGTCACTGCTACATCCCTCATCAGAGAACGACTTGACAACTTAACTTACCACTTACTACAAATCAATAATGTCCTTCGTTCTGGACCAAATAGCTCAGCTGAAACTAGAGAAGGTGAGAAACACACCCTTGAAATCCTGGTTCAACAAAGACCTTAACACTGAAAGTAGACAGCTCAGAGTGACTGAAAGACTCTGGCGAACAAATTCATCCACAGCTCACGTCAAACAGCTACAGAAGGAACATAGGTAATATAAAAAACACATCATGAATGAAAAAGCCTAATTCTTCCGCAACACTCTTGACAAGGCTAAAAATCAACCTAGTAAGCTCTTCAACATCATCAAGCAACATACCTCTAAGCCAGTCTTACAAAACTCTCAGATAGCCAAAGAACAGCGTGACAAGTTCGCAAGTTTTTTCAATGACAAAATTACGAAGATCAGGCTCCCCTGTGATGAGCATAACCAGTCATCCAATTTGAACCCCTCTACCAGAAATGAAGATAACTACCCCCCTCTATCTCCATGCCAACCCTAGCAATAATCACGCTATAAGACAACAACAGGTGTAACCGAATCCAAGGGACCCACATAACTCCAAGAAGATGGAAGGTATTCAACCCATTCTTGGAGATGGACATATCTGCTCTGCTGGCTACGTCTAAACCCACCACCCACCTTGTGGACCCCCTTCCAGCCTCCTAGTAAAAAAAACTCAATCACACCCTAAACCAAGTCTGGACTAAGATTATAAATAGATCTCTGATGATCGAGTGATGTCAGACGGTCTCGAACTTGGCCAAGTCACACCAATGCTTAAAAAACTGGGAGCAGACCCAAATGACTTCGATAAGTTTAGACCTGTTTCCAATCTTCCCTTCCTAGCCAAAACTCTAGAGAGACGTGTCCTCTCACATCTTAACCAGCACATCCAAAAAACAATCTCCTAGGCCGCACTAATCGGGCTTTAGAAAAAGGATACAGCATGGAAACAGCTATTTTGAACAAAGTAGTTGACCCACACAAATCCCTTCAAACAGACAGATATTGCCTGCTTATACTCCTAGACCTCATCATTGTAACCAGGCAGATGACCGGAGCAGTTCGCATTGACAGATTCATTCCAAAGAGTAATACTATCCCCGTGGCACGATTGGTCCAGTGGCCGGTTCAATTAAATTGAAGAATCTGCTTCATCACTATTACACTAAGTGGGGATCATGTACTTCTGCCCTCTACCACGATTGAGCAACCTATGATTAAGACCGTTTGTTAGTCCACCAGTTCATCTCTCATACGGGGCACCCGACCAGGTCCCCGTGTGAGTATTCCCTTTTCCTCTCTCACTTTACCAGTGTCTCACTTATTTCACTGTCTCACAAGGCTGAACAATCGCTATCAGACTGTCTCCATACCCTTGGTCCTGAAGAGACCCTGCACTGTAAAAGGGTCGAAACGCCATCGACTGTATTTGAAAGTGAACCAGTTTAACAGCTCTGACTATTGTACACAGAAGCTGGATCATTACTATATTAATCTTTGGTCATCTTTTTTGTGGAAACCGAGCTGTACATGTTACATGTTTTTCACTGTTGGTTTTATGGTTCCATTTCACTTGGGGACACAAAAGCACTATTGTTTTTTCTTGGTTTGTGTATATATCAATTTGAATTTTACAAATCTGATAAAAAAGAATTAATTTGAACATAAAGTCTGCAAGGCCCTCTTTCTAACATCACCTTAACCCGTTTTTGTGAGTGCGATTGTGCATTTGATTATTATTATAGATTAGCCTAACTTTCCACTGGAACCATTGTTTCTGTTACATATACTCCTAGACCTAGCAGTGGTGTTTGACATGTTCGACTAAAAGCTTCTCCTGGATTCCCTCCAAAAAAGGATAGTTGTGGACAATGTGGTTCTATGCTGGTTCACATCCTTTCTACAAATCCGCTCGCAAGCAATACAAAGAAGCAATCGACCTTCTGATACAACTGATACTGTTCAATATCTACATGGAACACCTCACCATCATCCTCAACCAAGCAAACATCCTCTTCCATGTATTGCAGATGACACCCAGCTCTGCATGGAAATCTCCTCAATAGACAACATACACCGGTTAAAGACCACCCTTAAAGAAGTCCGACATTAACTATCTTGCAACCACCTAAAACTCAACCAAAACAAGACAGAAATTCTCATCATATCAAAGACAAAACAATACCCCCATAGACTCTCTCAACTGCAATCTAACCCTAGCTGACTCAGTCAAATCTCTAGAAATCACACTGGACCCTAAACTGATCGTGAAAGATCATATAAAGAATAGTACGAAGAATGACTTCTACAACCTGAAACTTCTGAACAAAATTAAACACTAGCAATGTTGCTGTCTAGATTGGACTACAGGAATGCCGCCCTCACAGGCACGGTTAAATCCCACCTTATGCCCCTTAGAACCACTCTCAATGCAGCTGCCAGAATGGCCACAGGAATAAAACAATATGACCACATAACCCCCGCCCTGAAATAACTGAATTGGCTCTCGATTGAAGCTTGCTGCAGCTTCAGAACTGCTTGTCATACTCACAAAGCCCTTCACACTGGGAAAACAGCATACCTCGCCTCAAAACTAAAAAAGGCAGGTCAGATAAAAAGCCTAAGAAGCTCAAACACCCTACTCCTTCTTCCTCCTGAAGCTCACAAACAAAAACCACTGGTATGCTCTTTCTAGAGCGATGTTCCTAAAATCTGGAACTCCATCCTATTACATATCAGAATGAACCCTTCCTTTTTGAGATTTAAGAGACAACTAAGGGACCTCCTTCTAAACCGGCATCTCAACAAGTGGATCATCTGTCATTCAACTTGACAGAAAGTCAAGTTGGCCGTAGTCCTCCCTGTACCCCTTCATTTTTATTTTTCCTCCCTCGTGCTAAACCACTGACTTGTTATGATGCGACTCAGCTGCTCTGTCTATACTTGTTATCTTTGATGTGAACATTGATTGTTGTAAAGCACTCTGATACCTTTGGGTCTAGCTAGTGCTATATAAAACTCTTTAAAAAATAAAAATAAACAAAGGAAGTCAATTAGAGGTGCCAACATTGTTGAAGATTAGAAACTGACTTCCATTTTCCATGTAAGACGGTGGTATACTTGTGGCAGCTGAGAGCAAACTGATCATGTAAGGCACTCCACTGCACCTTGGCTAGGTTTGTGCTATAGAAATGCCACTCATATACATATTGCAGCTTGTATACCAACTTTGTTCTTCCTTCTTGAGGTGTTTTGAGCCAGCTCACTTAATGCAGGTTGATCATCAATATTTGCACTTCTTTTCATGTCGGTGAATGCATTGATAATCAAATTAAAACAAAGACCATAGGACAAGAGAAATACATTTTCAAAATACATTATTCATCAGTTCAACTAAAAAAATACACAGGTATTAATGCCAATAACTTTCTTAACACTCTCAACCTCAATTATTGATAACATCCTTTCTTGAATCCACATTTCCATACTGCGTTCCTTTGAATGCTCCATGCACATTCCTTTGAATCCTCCATGCCCATTGCATATCTCACAGCATTAACTTTCTGAAGGATGTCCTTGCAGTTCACTAACAGAATATTTGAAACCAAAAATATTGTGAGGACAGAATATTGTGTCAAAAGTCATGAGGACTAAAATATTGAAAAGATGCAAATAGGTTAAATATAGATTTACTATTCTTAATTCCACATCTACATGGAAAAACTTTACTTACCTATAGATACTTATCTTCACAATATTTTTGTCCGCAATATTCTTGACACATTTTTTGGGCCCACAATATTTTTGGTTCCAATATTCTGTGTAAACTCTGTCCGTGCAGTTAGTATTTTTCTGTGAGCAGACAAGTCTGAAGCACTCAAGAACCATCAAATTCTGTTTGCTGGATGGAAGCTAAGCTCATCCACCCCGAGATTTTGAATTGACCTCATTGGGTCCTAACTATAAATATATTTTGTAGTTTGTAAAGCAGTGCTACAGTAGTACTACTCAAGTACAACAACATGCTATTTACAAACCGGTAGGCAGAGACCACCTCCACTCCTACCTTTCTGTGCAGCGATCTCTACAGTATAAAAGAAATAATACAGGTAAATGACTGATGTACTGAACACAAATTTAAAGACCACCGCTACACTGAAAAACGCATTCTGGACATTCAAATACCAACTGGAACTACTCAAGAACATCACACCCTACAATCTATCCATCAGCACATTGAATGAAGTTCTAACTGAGGTAGCATGCTTTATCATAGGTTCCAGCAAGTACAACTCTACCTATAACTAAACACTTTCCACTGGTTTCCATTTGCAGAGAACACTCTGGTCAAAACTAGGGCGGGCTGGACTCACTGAGTATCAATCTGCTGAATTATACAGAGTTACATAAAAACTCTGCGAAGTTCCACAGAGTTCCACACGTCATCCGAATTCGTCACGTCATGCTGCTCACACTGATTTTTAGCATCTGGAGCTTGATTCACGTTGTAAAATCAGCATAAAGGGCACCATGCAGCGTGCTAAAGGGTGCTGCATCTTTCTGTCACTCAAGTAGGTTTTCTACTCGAGCGGCAGCTTTCTTAATGCAAACGGTCGTGACCTGCTGCAACTGCTTACTCGTAGGAGGCATTCAAGCACCCAAAAACCCCATGAGTGGACGCAAATTCTAGCTCACCAACTTAATGTTGGCAAGCTGCACACGAGCAAAAACTCTGCCATGAGGTGGTTGGCAGAGGTTTGCCAGAACTCCGCGTTCCAAGCGAACCACGTAGTGTGCAAAATCAGCGAACTCCACTGGCAGAGCAGACTTTTCGCCCACCCTTATTCATAGCATGCTACATTACTTTTAAGGCCCTCACCAACAGGAACGGCTAGAAAAAGTTTTAAGTTTGTGGGGTGTAAAATTAAGCTATAAATGTACCTGGGAGCAGACAGTAAGCTAGACTGTTGTGAGTGGTCCCCCCGGGATCATTTATTTAAAAAACAAATAGGGTAATATGTGTGATACGAAGTTCCCCCACTTTGCTCACTGCAACATTTTACTTCACCCAGCTGCTGAGTCCTTCCTGCAGTTGAATGTCCCACTCAGGAGGAATGGGAGATCCACTTTATTCTTTGCAACACTTTTTCAAAAACATTGTGTTGATCATCGCAACTTGCACATCCCTGCATGTTAAGTGTTGCTGTTAAAAGTGCAGGAAGAGCTGTAGGTCAGACCATAGTATGTGGCCACTTAACAGATATGTCTAAAATATGCGTTTTGGCCAAGACAGTTTCTTTGCCTAGGGTAGCTAAACTCGTTGACCTGGCTCTTAGGCTACCATGCAATGAAATAAATCCATCTTCTTTTGAGGTAGCCGCAGAACACAAACCTTCAGTGCTTTTTGTTCATTGCATTCGCTGACAATGCTCTGGTTGTTTGAATATTTGAGCAGACGAAACAGGTGAAAAACTACACAAAGGGATTTGTTTTGCTTCGGGTTTGATGGTGAATACAGTTATCTTCCTTTAGGAAAGTCCTCAGTCAAGAAATGATGCCTCTAGTAGGGGCAGTTGCCACGCACAACTTTTCATTTTGTGGAACAATTTAGGGACATATGTATAGTAAAGTGGCAAAGCGTGTTGCTAAGCCAAGAAGGCTAACGACATGCTTTGTCACTTTAGAAACGCAGGCCTGCACCATATTTACAAAAATGCGGTGCCCTCCTGCGTGTCCCCCTGCGCTGACAATAACTTTATCTGCCTAGCGCCAACACAGGCACCCTTGCACCACAGTGCAAGGGTGCCTGTGTTGAGGGGAAGATTGTTTTTGGGCAGGAAGGTCCCCCTTTCCTGCACATAAACTATTGAAACACTTAGAGATATTCAACCCCATATGACTTATTTTTCAGTTTACCGGTGTTTCTGCTTTTACCCTTTACATGCCTGTTATTGTTTTTCTATTCTGTACCACCACTTACATGAAAATAGTCTGAGAAGTTATACATGAGTCATATCTGCAGATATTTTTAAGTAGTGCATTACTTTCTCAGAGGTCGGTAAACATTTGATTGTAGTCGAGATCTATTTTAAAATATTTTTCGGGTCTTCTACAAAAACTACACCATATGACTTTGATGGCCCATTTATTTTCAGAAATGCACTTTTCTCCAGAGTTGCTCAGATGGATTCTATGGCTGCGTACTTCGAACTGCCGAGCAGGAAGCTGGGAAAGGGATTCTATGCGATGGTTCATCGAAATCTATGTTGATTCACTGACTGTGCAGAATGCTGTGCTCAGGATGCGGGCCTAGAGCCTCTAAACCATCTTACTTCGCGTGCAACAGGGTGGAATCAATGAAGCTGAACGAGTTGGGAAGGACAAAGCTATGTGGCGTCAGTCCTTGCCTGACGTGAAGTCCCTGGAACTGCAGGAATTCAGATCAAGCGCCTGGGGGCTAAATTTAATTCAGCATCATCAAGTGGTAGAGCGTAACTCAGGAGGCTATTGGTTTGCCTGGCTGATGACCTCACATGCCTCACTTTGATCCGTCCATCAATTGTGTGTCTTTTGCTTTCTCGCCCTAAGTGTGCCAGGTATGCCCAGATGTGGGTCCTGGGCTCACTGTGCCACTGGAATCAAGCTATCCTGGCTGAAGAGGGGTGAAACCCCGAAACCGGTCCTAGGATGCTTCTTTCCAGTCCAGGAAGGACCTGGCTTGGCAGTTCGGGCTGGACTGTTCCCATGAGGCACAGGGTCAAGACTGATTTGCATATGGCCAGGTCTAAACTGGGGTGGCATGGTGAGCAAAAGAATGATGGATTTAACCCAGATCTCTTGACTGGGGGTGAATGTTCTGATTTGTTTTGCATTCCGTCCATCAATTGTGTGTCTTTTGCTTTCTCACCCTAAGTGCGCCAAGTATGCCCAGACGTGGGTCCTGGGCTCACTGTGCCACTGGAATCAAGCTATCCTGGCTGAAGAGGGGGGAAACCCCGAAACCAGTCCTAGGATGCGTGTTTCTGGTCCAGGAAGGACCTGGCTTGGCAGTTCGGGCTGGACTGTTCCCATGAGGCACCGGGTCAAGACTTTGCAAATGGCCAAGTCTAAACTGGGGTGGCATGGTGAGCAAAATAATGATGGATTTAACCCAGATCTCTTGACTGGGGGTGAATGTTTTGATTTGTTCTGCATTCAGTCCATCAATTGTGTGTCTTTTGCTTTGATCGATGGCAGCCTGAAGAGATAGGCTGTGCTGATGTTCAAGGATTTCACCATTAAGTGCTGAGGATGAGTGCTGCTCAAGTGTGTGTGTGTGTGCCCGCGCGCGTGCGTGGGTGCATGTGTGTGCGTAAGCATGAAGTGACCGAAGCCAAGGGTGATTGCTAACCCTGGGCGGACAACTTCGCTACGCTCGCGAAGTTCGCGTAGTTTGTGCTACTTCGCGCTACGCAAATTGCACATAGCACAGTGCAAAATCGCCTAGCATAGCGTAGTTGGCATTTTTTGCTCGGTCTCGGTACTCAACGTCAAGTTGGCGACCGCGGGCGAGCAAAATGACTTCCCGGCGAGACTTTTTCCTCGTTCGCGATCAGCAACATAAAGTTGCCGATCGCGAGCGTAGAAAATAAACCTCCCAGCGAGATTCGCAAGGCAGGGAGGTCAGGTTGCTCATTGCGAGTGGTCGCGTATGCTCGCGACCGCTCGCAATGAGAAACTACCAGTCCGCGTTGAGAAAGCTGCCGCTCGAGTAAAAATCTACCCGAGCGGCATAAAATGACAGCTCGCACTGTGCAAGATGCCATTTTCAATGATTGTACAGTGCGGACAAGCATCTGGCACTGTGCAATCATCGCGAGCAGCGCACTACGCAGTTCGTGTAGTGCTACGCATATCTCGCGAAGTGCACTTTGCGTAGTTGCACGTACCGCCACTACACGAACTACGCAGTCATTGCTACTGTAAGTGTGTGTGTAAGTATATATTTTTTTAACCACTTTAATGCTGTATGTAGACGTTCATGTTCATTGCATTATATTTGAAGTGTGATGGGCATGAATGACTCGTCCGAGCACTGTTTGAGAAAGTCCTTCTGGTGATCACACCAGAAGGATTTTCTGTGAAAAAAATAATAATGTCAGGAAATGAGGGAAAAGCTTCCTTCGCGTCCCAAGATTATTTTATTTTCAATCAGTGTGACATGCTGCATGTCCAGCTCCCTGATGTCACAATGATTGAAAGTGAACCCACAATGATTGAAAGTGAAACCAATCAGCACCATTAGCACTGACTGGCTTCACTTTGACCGGTGCTCAGAAGACATCTTTCAGCCCTCTGAGCACTGATCTGAGCAGGAAAGGTACTGCTTGAAATGTCTCCTTTTCAGCAATATCTCCAAGTGGATTCCTGTTTGCATATGGCCAGAGCACCATGTTCCCCAAGGGGGGATCCACCCAGTAAACAACAAGGAAGAGGTTTTGTGGGGGAAGCTCAGTAGGTACAAGGGCTATCATTTTAAAGACAAGAAGGGGTGGAAGGCCCACCTAGGCATTGGGCTCTGTCTACTCTCCATAACAGATCAAATAGTGTTTCTGTGTCCCCAAGACATATTGGGGGTTCCCTCAATGTGCTCTTTGGGGGATAGAAAGTCCACTAAATGCTAAAGTGGCTTGAGCCTAGGGGCGCAACTAGACACGAACTTCGGGGGGGGCTAACACTCACAGCAAGGGCTGCCCTAGCACTCGTCGCACAGGGTGCAACAGTCTTTTTCGGCGCCCCTCCCCATTTCCTCCTTCTCCATAAATTCCCTCTCTACCACTCACCAACAATGCACCTCACCTCTCTATAGCACCTTTCTGCATGGTACACATTATTTGTAGCAGGTACATTAACCCTCTGCACTGTGTGGGTGGCAGGAGTGCTCATGTGAGTGCACGGTGAGCGATGCAACAGTGTGAGAGTAGGGTAAGAGGAGTGACTGCAGGGTGAGGTGCCCATATGAATTTGGGTGCGTATGTAAGTGCAGAGTGGGATGAATATATGCATGATCAGTGATAAGCTTGTTTGAGTGAGATTGCAGATTGAGCAGTGAGGGGGACAGGTGAGTGAAGTTTCACATAAGTGCAGGGTGAGCCGTGTGCTCGTGTGACTGCTGGGTGAGGTACAGGGTGAACAGCGCAAGTGCATTGTGAGTGCAGAGTGATAACTGTGAATGTAGGGTAAGCGGCTAAATGGTGTGAGTGCATGGTGATCAATGTGAGTGCATTGTGATCGCTGTGAGTGTAGGGTGAGCGTGAAAATGGAGGGCGAGAATGAGGAGTGGCTTGTCTGAATGCAGGGTGCATTCCCAGACACTTGAAGTAACTCAGCTTGTTATTGACGGCGGTGTAGTGTTTCAGATATTTTAAACTTTTGCTATTATGGCATTAATCAGGGACCGAGGGTGGAGGAAGTAAATAATGTGCTGATCCTGCAACAAACTTCCAGTCTTATGATTAGGGTTAAGACCTGGCTGGGCAGTTCGAGCAGCACTGTTTCCATGAGGCATAGGGTCAAGACTGATTTCCATATAGCCGGGTCCGAACTGGGGTTGCAAATTGAGCTAAAGAAAGATGATGGATTCAACCCAAATCTGTGACTGGGGGTGAGTGTCTGAAACGTTTCAGCACTCCGTCCATCATCTCCTTGTGTTTGCTTATGATTAGGGCTGCCAGCTCATTATTTTGATGTCACAGACGGTAAATAAATAAGCAGTCACCTAAAGTGGTATTTTCAGCACCTATCTGTGCATGCTTCGAACAGAAAATATGAATAGAAAGCACTTTGAATTGTGTTATAGGGCTGCCTAAATGATCCATGACTGATAATTAAAGGGAACAAAGACAGAAAGTCAATATACAAATGAATACATACTCTTTTATTTATAATCCTATTTAGGGCCAGATTCCGATTTCGGACAGAAAGGCTCCGAATGATGGTCGGAGTCCTTCGCCCACATCGGAACGTGCAGGGCAGATTCCTTTCCGACTGAGCCATTCTGATGGGCTCGGTCAGAAAGGAATCTGACTCTGATATTGGGATAGCTTACAACGGGCTCAAAGAGCCCGTCCACCGTCCGGAAATCCTTCAGTACTCCCCCGGCCCCCTCTTTACGACCAAGGGAGTACAATGGCAGTTTTTCACTTCCTTTTCGTGCTGGTGTTTCCAGCACAAAAAGGAAGTCGGGAACTGTCTTTGGGGGCCCCCAGTAGGGCTCCCATGGGTGCGAGGCCACCAAATGGCACGCTGGGGGCACCTATGGTGCCCCTCTGTTGATCCCTGCACCCGGTGGCAGGCACCTTGGGGTGCCGGCCACAGGGTACAACGATGAACTGCACCCCTCCATTTCACAATGCGGACATGCAATCCGCTCTGAATGCATGCTCCCATTGTGAAACATACGAGTGTGACCGCATCGTACTTGCAAGACCATAACCGATGACAGTAGGTCGGTCAGTCACAGTTCCTGACCGACGTCGTACGGACTCAGGTCCGTCCGACATTGGGATCGGCCCCTTAGAGTCAAGACAAGGTCTTGGCAAGCTCTTTTAACAACACATGGCTGGCATTTTTCTTTTAGCAACCCTACTTTATATTCCTTTTCATGAAATGTATTCTCACACCACAACAGTGAATGTAAAATACAAATGTAAGGAATAGGCAGAGTGAGGGCCCAGGGGTTACTGGAACTAGAAAAAAAAACTACGTTTCGGTAACCAGTTTACAAAGGTATGTAAATATGTGAATGTTCTTTAAAGTCCTGTGAAAAACTTGGGCGTGCCGGAGATAAGACTCCAGACACTGCCAAGCTGAGCCCACAGCAGCTCAAGCTGCAGCAGCCCAGGCTGAGACACATGACGGGGGGCTTTAGCCCTTTAAGCCCTATGGGCGTTGCACGCCTGATTGAGCCTGCAGTGGAGCACCGATCCTTCCTGTGGCTCTGAGACTGCTGCCATCCATCGTGCCGCGATCAGGGAGTGCTGATCACAGCATTCTCCCACCTTGGCTTCTCGTATTTAACTTATCTGACAGTGCGCTCGCTGACAGCTTGTCTCTCCAGTGCAGATGCTGCAGCTTTCAGGTCTGTGGGTATACGGCCGCACTGGACTTGCCAGCTGGCCGCATCAAGCAATGCTGCTTTTTCTGTAAACCTGCATCTTCAATATGTGCCTACACAGAATACATATGACCCCGCAGAAGGGAAGTTATTCTCGGGGGGCCGCGTAGCCCATTGGGGGGCCAAGGGGCACACTATGGAAGTGCAAGCAGCTGAAGGAGGGCAAGCTGAGCACACTAATAGTGCCCTCAGATCCAGGTCTTTCACAAGTCGGCCTCCCTATTCTAAAGTTACTTCAATCTAGCATAATAAAGGAGTTTATGCAAGTATGTGTCAAAGAATTACCAGCTTCTGATGAGGAACCATCTCTCGCAGATACCTTGATGGCGGCAGCCTGAACAGGAGCTCCTTTTGCTTCCTATACCTTGGATCATCTGAAAGGGGGAGGCAAGTCTGTTTCAGATTCCAGGCAAATGTAAACTCTGTGACAAGTTGCAGCAATCAGCAGAGCTGCCTCTTTGGCCCACTTCTCGTGCCCTCTCAGGGGCAAAACAGTGTAAAAATCCTCAAGTAGAGGCAATGGTGGCAAAAACTGTGAGTACTGTATTTGATACCTCAGGGGCCAGGTTGGGGGGGGGTGTCTGCAGCTACCGAGGTCTTATAGGGTGAAGACTGTGATGCGGACTGCGACGAGGATTGTGATGTAATGGATAATGAAGGTGCAGCAGCGCAGCGGTGTGGCAGATCTAACTTTCTTCCTAAGGCAGTTTGCAGTAACAAACTTCTATTCACCGTTTCTGCACCTCATGCCTCCAGCTCCCGTCCAGACAACGGCCTCAATATAGAACCCTTATGTACCCAGGGGGGGTCGGCACTCGGCTCAGCAGGGCCCGGGTCATACCAGGAAGAAACCCACAGACCAGGAAAGGTCTTATCACTTTCTAAACTCGCAAAACAGCAGCTGGGAAGCAAAGTAGGTGACCAAGGGACAAAGTGCAGCCCGCTCAGTAAGTGGGTTATATCAAAGGCGGAGTGAAAGCACTTATTTCTCGTTTATCTACAACACTGCCAGGGGCAGAGGTGGACAAACAGCTTATAAAACAAAATTCTCTCCTCAAATGCTTGACTTCAAATCCCGGCCTTACCTCTGATATATCCTCTTTCACTCTTTCTGATCATTGTCCACCAGCCACTACTAAAGAGGCTTACTCAGAGGCGAATTCACAAGAGCCATCATTAGGGGCAAGCTTGTAGTCTCTGCAGGCCCAACATTCAGAGGCTCAGACGCATTATGCCCAGGCTAGGATGGATAATCTGAAAATACAACAATAACTGAATGAGGTCCCTGGGGAGCTCAACAGTCTAACAACCGAGCTTAAAGAGCTGCAGCAGTGAGTTGCTCATACTGAGGAGGTTGCAAATGCAACAGTTAAACCAATTGTGAATCATGAAGTCCAGCTGGAATACCTTCAAACCAAAATTGAAGACATGGAAAATCGCAGAAGGAGAAACAACCGTAGGATATTTGGGATTTCTGAGGGGAAGGAGGACTCGGATCATCGACAATATATGGTGCAACTGCTCAGAAGAGTTTTAACTGACCTGATGGATTGAGACTGGGATTCAGAAATTTAGCGTGCCCACCATCTTCCCCTCAACCACAACATCTCCAATGCTAAAACAGTGCAGCCTCGCCCAATCTTAATATACGTTGGAAATATTCTTTTGAGGTAGGTGATCTACCTTAAAGCACATCCAACAGCCCCTGTCCTGGTAGATACCCTGTCATTGTAGCACAGTCGGATCTCCGCAGATCCACAATGGACCAGCTATGGAAGATGCGCCAACTTATCAATCCCCTGAAAGCTGTAGGGGCCTCAAATATTTCTACAGGAGCCGGCTGGGTCTCAAGATCATTAAGGATGAGAAGACCCAAATGTGTTATTCTGAGGGAGATGCTATGCAGGTTCTGGCGCACTTAATGAGGGGCTAATAACGCTATCTTTAAGTAGGACGTCAGTCCTGAGACATGTCTTTCCTTTTTTTCTTCTCTCCTTTGTTTCTTTTCTCCTCTACTTTATGGTTCTTTTGACCTGGGCTTTTGCCTCGGGGAAGTAAAAAAAAAAGGGTTAACATTTGATAGTTAAATAGCACTTCCACTTGGGAGTGATATCTCTTTTTTCGCACGGTAGCTGAGTGGCAGTTCAAAGCTCAGGGTGGAGGACTGTGCTCCTCTAGGGCTGTCAACCATCAACAGCCAGAGGGTGGGAGTGATTCCTTCTCAAGAGCATGTGGGAAGGCATGGGTTTGGGGATGGGGTTGGCACTGAGGATGTGGCAGACTGTCTGATGCAGGTGACTATGGTCTCACATGTGGTGGTTGATGAGGGGATAAAACAAGTATTGTCAGTCTATTCAGGGCTTATTTCCTGCTTTTTTTAATATGGCGGAATTACAGTCTAGAACGTAGGTGTTATAGATGCTTAGGCAGCCTATTTAGGTTTTATGGCTAAGATTAAGTGCATGTGTTGGAATGTATGTGGGATTAACGCACGGAGTAAGCGGTAATTGGTTCGGGAGGAGATTGGATTGTACAAACCGCAATTTGTGGCATTGACTGAGACCCATCTGGCATAGAAGAATCAGTACTTACTCAAGCAGCTGGGATATGATATATTTCACTGTATATCACTATCCATTTCAATCCATGCGATTGCTCTACTCTGCAAAGAATTGTTAATATCAAGTTTTAAGAACTGCTGCTGACTCTAGGGGAAGGTGGGCACTTTTACAACTATGATAACACTCTCTAAAATGTGTTTTTGTGTGGTCTATGGGCCAAATTCTGATGACCCAGAAGTACTAGACATGCAATTGGTTGGAAAAGCTGGATTGAGCAGGAGCATTCATTCTAATGGGCAATTTAACTGTGTATTGAACTACAGCATAGATTCCACCAACCGCACTGAAACCTAGAACTAGCGCATCACTTAAAGATCTGATCCAGCTACATCAGCTTTGTCCAGCTGATCCTTGCTATACTTTTACTCATGCCCACATAAGCAGTATTCCAGGAGGGCTTCTACTCTCAGATTTTAAGCCATACTTCTGGGCCACCTTTATCAGTCACTTGCGCAGCTTATTAATTCCGGCTGATCCAGATCCATCATTCTTTGGGTTTCAGCTAGCTCTGGGGGGGGCGAGTTTAGGCTTAGTTGTGAATCCTAATTACTATAATAGGGCATGTCTTAAAGTAATATGGGATATTATTCATATTTGTATAAAGATCTGTTCCAAATATTCAATTGCCTTTTAAACAAAGATATACTGCTCTGGGACAACCCTGCTTTTCCCTCGGTTTTTCCGGATTCAACCAGCAGGGCCTTGGCACGGGGCGGGGTTGTGACGATGGGTCAGCTGTACGATTTGAATGGTTCTCTGTATTTCTTGGGATTGCAAGAGACATACAAGCTCCCTTACCACTTTTTTTTAAAGTATTTACAAGTGAGGGACTAAATCCATCGGGCTGTGAATACACAATTGACATGAAAGGCTTATAAATCAGGCAGGAAAACTTCGATCAGTATGGCTTATCAAGGCCTTTCTCGGTCTGTTACAGACAATATTGTGGGATTGGCAGCTGAGTGGAGATAACTGCTTTCGTCTCAAACTTCAGTCTCAGAGATCCAGAGGGCCTTAGAGATATTGGCTCATTCAAGCTAAAACAGCTGAGAACCATCTGCTTTTTATACTACACTGTGGATAAAATATCTAGATAGGGAATGAATACTATCTCTGATAAAACCAGATGCCCCAAATGTAAAGTCCCAGCTGGTGATATTGTACATATGTTTCCACTCTGTCCTGCTCCAAAAGAATTCTGGGCAGGGGTGCTTACATTTATGTCCTCAAGCCTGAGACATCAAGTCCTATTATCTACTAATGAGAAAATGCTGGGGGTCAAATATGGGTACAAGGGAGGTATCCAGCGTTTAGCAATAATCATGCTAGTATGTGCCTGCTCTGTATTACAAGGTCATTGGGTCTCTGTGATTGCCCCAAAGGCTGCTGAATGGTGCGCCCTCACTTACCAGATTTATTAGTCCAAGTTATCCTTGGCTGAAGTTAGAGGTCCCTCTTCTCTGAAAAAGTTTGAGAAGATCTGGAATAACCTCTGCTGGGATTTTTCTAGCACTAACTATGATCAATTATGTACTATTTCTCTTTCTTCTCACTGGTCTATCAATCTCTCCAGTTCTAGATAGACTTTATTTTTACCTTCTTGCTTTTTCTTTTTTTTGCTATGATTTGTATATTTTTATTATCATATTTGTGACTAACTCAATGAATAAGACCAGGAATAGTTTACAGCATCTATCATATTAATGAACTCAAAATTGAGGCTCTTTCTAAAATTATATTTTGCTATAGTTCCCTGCCCTGATTAAACAATGACATAATATTGTGGAATATTGACTCACAAAAATATAGTTCCAAAAATATTGGATTTATTGCCTTCCTATACGTAATTGCAAACTGTTCGGTCGCATTCCTATATTTCACTGTGGAAGCATGCATTAGGGCTGTAAACCGGCCGTAATCCATGCTCCCATAGTGAAATGGGAGGTGCGGTACATCCCTGCACCCTGTGGCAGGAACCTCCACAAAGTACAGGGATCAACAGGGGGGCGCTCGTATCCCAACCGGAGGCCAGGTGCCAATTGGGCCCCGGCTGTGAGCCTCCAAACACGCATTCCAACGCGGTTGCCATGTCAGACAGACCAGCATGGAAACCATGTCGGAAAGCGTGCATTGTAATCTCAAGGGCGGAATGGCCTGTCTTAGAGATTACTAGCCGGCTTCCGACTGGTGTAGGGGCTCTCTGGGCCCGTCCTAGGCCAGCCGGAATGACCGGACAGTTTACTTTCCGACCACCTCCATTATAATGAGGCGGTCAGAAAGAAAACAGAGTGGCCCATTACGATGCGGCCCTAAAGGCTCTGACCACAGGTCCAAGCCTTTATGAACTACATGGTAATCGACCCCTATATGTTTTAATTGTGAAAAAGGTGTAATAAATATTACATCACAATAGTAAAACATATTTTATTGTACATTTCCGAAAGTATATAAGTGTTAAAAGAAATTTCAACATATACAATAAATAAGATATGAAAAATTACATAAATAACAATATAAAAACCACAATGGAGCATTTAGTGTGAAATGCTGAATACTAAAAACTTTACCTTTACAATTCACATTGTAATATCGCATATTATGATAAAGATATTAGACACTAAAGTGGTCTCATTTACTATTCACACTCCAATCTAAACAATTTTGAGGAAGGTGTTAGGCGCTAAAGTGTTCACATTTACTATTCCCACTCCAATCTAAACCATTTTGGGAACGTGCTGGAAACTAAACTGGTCACATTTACTATTGCCACTTCAATATAAAGCATTTTGTGGAAGGTGTTAAACACTAGAGGAGTCACATATACTATTCACATTCCAATCGGAACTGATCTGGGGAGGTGGAGGCCACCACAGTGGTCACATTTACTATTCCTAATCCAATATAAACCAATCTGAGAAAGATGTTGCACACTAAAGTATTCACATCCACTATTCCCATTCCAGTGATCAGATTCACATTTTGGGGAAGGTGCTGGACACGAAAGTGATCACATTTGCTATTCACACTCTAATCTAAACCATTTAGGGGAAGGTGTTAGATATTCAAGTGGTCATATTTCCTATTCCCTCTCCAATCCAAACCATTTGGGAAGGTGTTGGACACTGGAGGAGTCACATTTCCTATTCCCACTTCAGTCTGATCAAATCTAGGCAAGGTGTTGGACACCAAATTGGTCACATTTACTATTCCCACTCCGATATAAACCAGTTTGGAGAAGGTGTGGGAAACTAAAGTGGGAAGATTAACTATTCCTACTCCGATCTAAAACAACTTGGGGAAAGTGTTTGACACTAAAGGGATCCTCTTACTATTCCCAATCCAATCAAAAGCATTTCTGGGGAAGGTGTTGGACACTAGAGAGGGCATATATATTATTCCCACTCCAATCTAAACCAAATTGGGGAAAGTGATGGGCAATAAAGGGATCACATTTACTTTACCCACTCCAATCTAAAACATTTTGGGGAAAGTGTTGGACACTAAAGAGGTTACATTTACTATTCCTACTCCAATGGAAGTGAATTAGGCTAAGGTGTTTGACAATAAATATCTCAGGCTTTATATTTAAAACTCATTTAGAACATATTTTATTATATTATTAAAGAAATCAACAGTGTTTCATTTATGCAAAAAATACATATTTTAAATTAAGCATAAAAAACACAATTAAATAATGTAACGTAGAAATTTAATAAAATGTATTAATATGAAAACATGGAAAAATATCAAAATATAAATGTAATATACCATTAATAGCACATAAAAAAGCGTAATTTTTTCAAACATAAAAACATAGTTTTGCCAAACAAACAAATATTTACATTATTTTACTATATATTTTAATTAATTAAAAAAATGAAAAAAATGATATTCATGGATTTTATAAACTATTTCCAGATGACAATTAAAATGCATTTAATTCTATGATAACAAAACCAGACATAACAAAATTGTTAAAAAAAATAATAAGAACAAAAAATTGTATTAGTAAATAATTCCCATAAAAGCAAATACAGATATAAACAATTTAATATACATTTTTAAACAAATTACAAGAAAAATCAACCACATAAAATAAGCTATAAAAAATCAAATGTAATAAAAAACAATATTTTATATAAAAATAATAATTGAATCCTCAAATTTATGAAACCTCAAAAATCATGTAAATAAAAACTATAATAATTTTACATATTAAAATTGTGTAATTGTAAAAACAATGTTTCAGAAATGATTTTAAAATACATTCCAATAAAATGTAGCATTTAAATGTATAAATAAAAAATTAAACAATTATTACATCAAATTGTTATTTTTTCTTAAAGCATTCAAATATATACAAAATTACAATGAACATATTTTAAAATGTTCCCACCCTTTTCTCCTATAAATCCAACAAGCTGCTCCTAAAAAAAATTAAAAGTTACAATTAACTAAACAAAAACAACATTTTCAAAACTATAATTGAAAAATAAAAAATGTGCAATAAATAAATAAAAATTGGCAAAAATATTGATATAAAACAATTAATAATTACAACATAAAAACCATAGCAAATACTTAATAAAAACAATATTATATAATAATTTCAAATAATCTTTATCACAATGATATGAAAGAAAATGCTTACATTGATACTCTTACCTACAATACTTATGTTTGTAATATTTAGGACATCAAGATATTGTTGCCAAGATATTTTTCAATCACAGCATTTTTTCCAATATTTTTTCCAAACACCACCAATGTCCCCTCCTCCAAGACTTTCATTCTGTCAATCTTTCAATTTGTCAAAATATCGCCTGAGATATATTCTTTGTCTCATGCAAACCAGGTGCAAACCAAACACCTGACTTTTGCTTCACTAAGGGGTCGATTACGATGTTGGTCGTAAAGCCTTCGACCTTAGGTCGGAGGCTTTACAACCGACATCATCGGTTTCAATTCTGACCAGCTGATTCTGATACAGCCAGTCGGAATTGAAACTGGCCGATCATTCCGGCTCGCTCCCGACGGGCTCCTCGGCCAGTCGGAACCAGCCTGTAATCTATACGGACAGCAGTTTACCCCATCCAGATTATGATGCACAGTTTCCAGCAATGTTTCTATGCTGGCCTTTCCAACATGGAAACCCTGTTGGAAAGTGTGTTTGGGGGTCCCCTAGCAGGGCCCTCTTTCCCTTGCGGCCTCCAGTTGGGGGGTGAGGGGGCACCTATGGTGCCCCCCTGGTAATTTCTACACCTTGTGGCAGGCACCTTGAGGTGCCTTCCACAGGGTGAAGGGATTAACACAACCTTCATTGTCCCTATGGGAGCATGTGTTACTGATGGTTTACGGCTGTAACACATGCTTCCATAGGGACATGTGGGAATACGACTGCACATGTTCAGTCGCTTCAGAATTAGGAGGTCAGGACCACCAACCGAAGGTCGATCAGTCCAGTTTCCAGCACGTGTCGGTCAGAGGAAATAGGCCCCTAAGTGTGCAGCATACCTCCATACTCAACCACCGCCCCTTTTTAAAGGCGGGAGGCGGTCACCTGTGCCCATGCTGACACTGTTGTGTTCACTAATCTTCAACTGGAAAGACAGGGTGAGGTAGCTGCTTGGTCTTGGAACAACAAGTTGGCGTCCCTGCCACAAATCATTGGGTTCACAGTTGCAGTAATCCCAATATAAAAGGATGCAAGATCATGCAAATGGGCCTAGCAGACCCATATGAGAATACCAAGCAATAATCAACAGTTGAGATTATTAGCACTTAAGTAGCAAATGATCCTAAATAGTGATCAAATATATTATCAGATCACATGGATTGAGGTTGAAAACTTGTAATATTAACTAACTCACATTGAGAAGAAGGACGACACTCTGGCTCTCCCAATCGCCGTTTCAGTTTTTTCGACATTTCCCCGAATCCCTTGCAAAAATTTCATTAATATACTTATTAAAGTAGCTCCAAACAAGTCATGAAAAATAAGCCACAACAGTAAGTGATCTCTGCTACTAAGGAACCAGGAGCAACTCACTATGCATCATATCTCAAATATTTGCTTCACATATTTTTCATACATGCAGCCATTTTGTACAATACACTAGTCTGCTAATTCTGTATACTACAGACATTTCATCATGAAATGCAAAAATTTCCATTTTGTGTGAATAAGCTCAGTTGCCCCAAACACATTTTTTTCAATTTTATGGCAAAATAGTATTTTTGTGTCCAACTATCAAGCGTTCAATCATTAAATGCATTTTTGGCCCCAAATAGCAGCTTATGCTTTTTTTCTAAGCCATCACAAATGCTGCTAACACATGTGGAGATTTTCTGCATTTCCGGTTAATAAATTGTCATCAACTGCCATTGAAGTCCATTATATAGTCAGGATTTCCATTTCCATTATGCCAGTGATAATCAGAAATATGTGGAGAATCTCCACAACTCTCCAAGAACGGGCTGCTTTCCAACAATGCCCACAACATTCCACGGATGGGCAACAATTATGTAGATATAAACATTATGTTATAAGAATGCCCACACTGCTTCATGAATGGTACAATGTTATGGAGGTACAGCCAGCATTTTGCTTAGAATGCTCACAAATATGTTACTTATTGGCTACCATTATGTCAGGAATAGTCTGGATATCAACCTAAATGACTACAGTGTGTCACTCATGGTACACCAATATGTCTGCAACAGCAACCATGTCACAATGATTAAATGAGTCACCATTATGCAAGGGACCACTAGTGCACCCAAATAATTGCCCACACATATTACTCTTCATAAGCATTGAGCAGTTACTCAAAGAACAGACATCTATTGAAGGAGTAGCTGCTATATTCTTCTGGTTAGAATTAGATGTACAGTAGTCAATACTAACGTCCCAACAAGGAACTTATAATCTCTATCAGAGAGACACAAGGTGAATTGAGTACTGTGAGAAAGTGAGTTGTTGATTGACTGCTATGGAGCCCTGGTCAAGCAACAGCCACAATCAATCCATTGGATTACATACACTTGAATTCTTGTCGCAAAACATTTGCAGTGCAAAATGCACATGGTACAGCATTAATGAATAACATTGTGCGTAAAAAATATAAAAACCACATTAGACATTTCAAATGGTTTCTTTTGTCAAAATATTGCACCAGAAAGCAGATATTTGACCGCTTGATCAATAATGGGGACCCAGCGTCAAGTTTGTCGACTGCCCCAGAGGTTCAAAAACAGCCTGGGGTTATTCTCAGCAAGGGTAACAGAGTTACTACAAACTTATGATGACGAGGCATTGTCATATGTCGATATATATATATGACAGACGATGACCTGGATAGACACTTGAACAGGGTGAGCACCATAATATTGGGCTTTGCCTCAGAGGGTTACAAATTCAACTTTAAAAAGACAAGAATTGCCCACCTCAACGTCCTTTTCCTAGGATATGAACTATCAAGCCAACTTTTTAGAAAAGTGTGCGCTGCTCCAACCGCCAAAAAAGCTGAAAAATCGATTCTAGGTTTCCAAACAGATATGTTAGCAACCAAATACTTTCAAAAACGCGTAAACGTACGCAACTTAGTGATCCGAATAATTCCGGGTCAATGCGAATTCACCTACTTAACTTTTAACGAAGGTGAAAAAGCACCAATTGCATACAAATCCCACTTGTATACACAAGCAGAAATGAAATTCACTTCTACAGAAAATATTCTGACAGCAGTTCAAACCGCTGTTTTTACTATGTTCAATCTTACAATGAATATTTACAGAATTGGATTCAAAATGGTTTCAAAGATGCAAAAAGTGGCACAATCAAGCACAAATTGCTTTAGGAACAACTAGTTCAGTTGCGAAACGAACTAAAAAACACTCACGTGATACACAAGCTGAGTCACCAACGTATTGGCGTTCACGTTGAAGGGAATTCATTGGCTGATGAAGCCGCAAAAGGGGCGGTGCAAATGGCTTCCGTAGCTGCAATCACTCGTTCAAAAACGAAAATAGACAGCGAAATAATGCTGGCTGTCAATGGATCAAGCAAAGGCAGCAGTGCGGCATTACCTAAAAAGTTTCCACTCAAATACTCATATATAATTGATGCGAATGGCATTCTGTTTGCTCGAATCACTGGAGTGGGGGATAGAGTAATTCCAAACATGTAACATAGACTAGGGCTAATCCTAGCAGCACATGAAGGGCTCGCCTCTGCCCATGCAGGTGTTTCAGCCACAGTGGCTTTATTAAAACTAAGGTACTAGTGGCACGGCATTAGGAAACAGACTAGAAATTATGTTTTGGACTGTGAGATATGCCAAAAGATGAAAGTCTCTACTGTGAAACGTCCTGCGCAGACGCCCCTGTTAATTTCAGATAAACCATAAGCTTGTGTTTACCTGGACCACTGCGGTCCCTTACAAAGGGATGGGAACTATAAATATATCATGGTCATGGTCGCAGTGGATGCGTGCTCTAGGTTCCAATGGATGTGGCCTCAGCACTCGGCTGACGCTCGAACTGTTATAAAAGATTTGAGAGTCTTTATCGGCACATATGCAATAGGCACACTACATTCTGACCAGGGTCCTGCGTTTAGCTCTAGGGCTTACTAAGAAGCCATGGCTAGTCTGGGCGTAGCATTGCGGTATTCTTCTCCATTTCATCCTGAGGGAAATTCTGTTGTGGAAAGAAAAAAACGGGACATAAAGCAGTCTATAACAGCTAGGGTATTAGGTTCGGGTGATGGGTGGGTCAAACATTTATATGGGATCCAGCGCACAATAAACAATTTGCCAAGAAGTTCTCTAGGGGGTGTCACTCCATATGAGGTCCTGTTTGGGACTAGAATGTTGGTTCTGGACTTAGATATGAAAGGCACAGTGGTGGAAAAGAAACAATTTGATATCAAAGATCGTTTGGCTGTTTTACAGGACTTAAATGAACTAAGAACGCAACAAAGCAACGTGGTCCTGAAGCCAACCACCATTGAAAAAAATCCAGCCGTCCCAGCAAGGCCTGTCTAGATCCCAAAGCTTGGGGATCTAGTCAGAGAAAAGATCGCGGATGAGAAGGAATTTGGGCCTTCATACAGACAACCAGTACCTGTCCTACCAATCCACGGATCAAGAACAGTACTTTTGCCGCCCCTTGCTGGTAAAAAGGAGAAAAGATTTGTGTCCATCGACCAGCTCAAACCACGATACTGAACAGTAGGCCAAGTGGACTCCGCCAATGTAGCAGACGCACTCCTCTAGCTACAATGCAAGAGGTTCAAACTGAGAGATTCATCACCTTTGAAGATTCGACAGTAAGAAATAGAGGACTAAGCAACAATGCTATGGACCTTGTACCTCTTGAGACCCAAATAACAGTTCGCCCAGATACACCTGTTTACAACGAAGTAACAAGTGATCAACCGGTTCCAGCAATTTCATCAAATACGGATGCAATTCCAACCATTGACAGAACTGCTTCTGGCTATTTCATGAACTTTGATACGTTTTCTGAGGATCCCAGCGAGCCTGAAACGATGCCAGCACAAAGAACTCTCAAAGAACAAGCAACAGACTTTTTTCATTTACTGGAAAAAACTTAGCTGGTTTCACCATGGATTGAAGTATGGATTGTTTTGGTAATATTCTTCTTTCTACTTTGGTTAGCTCTGGTAATAACTCTGGGTATGCTGATTAATGAAAGATATATTCAAATGGACACAGCAAGTAAAAGAGTGAACTTACTTCTCCAGCCACACAAATCATCCCATCGTGAAGCAAGAGACTTGTCAGCAGGGAACATCACAGCGATTCCTATACCTGATGGTATAGTGTGGGACAAAACCGAATATGACATTTTTGGCCCGTTGGAGCTTTTGAAGATTCCACATTTATTTAAAATTTCATTAAGTGACTTTATTACCTCCAGTACCTTTTCTGATGATTGGGACTTCAAGACTGTTAATAATATGATTGCTGATCTAGAGATGTCAACTGTATTCACTAATATTGAATATTTGCAAGGTTCATCAGACTATGAACAACTGTATTGTTATAACCACTATGGTTATCATTTCTTGCATAAATCTGCAACACCTAGAAATGTATTTATGTATAACCAATGGGAAAATTGTCCTACGCCACCAAAGGGTAGCTCAAAAGCATTTGCAATGAAATTTCCATATTTTTCAGGGTATTAATTTACACGGGGACTGTGACGGATCCACTACAAACATATCCTGCCACCTGCATGGTTCATTGGCAGCAGTGATTAATCCAATCTTTGGTCAACTTTCAAATGGGAGTGACATGTTGAATGATCATAGCTGCTGTGGCATGCTGCCAGGTATCCCATATCTAGTAACGGTTACATCCAGGGTCACTTGCTGTATGCCGGTCTTGTTTCCCCAAATAGACATAGTCAGGGAGTCGCCTTTATGGCCTTCACTGAATATCTCTTCTATACGAGTTGATACTCTAAACAGAATGAAAGCCATTCTTTTACAAAAAACTGTGCCTTTGACCTCTGCCAAAGAAACCTATGATCTCCAAGTCGCAAGGACTTCTGCAGAGATACATACCCTTTTGTATACAAACTGCCTTGTGCATTTCTCAGAAATGTTAGGTCGTATCTTAAACATGTCTGATACAAGCGGTATTGTACATGTATTTAAGACCGTGTGTGCAGGACTGTTAGCACCTTTTCAAGCAGTCCTCTGATTTTTTCCAAACTTTGTGCACTCTGTGTTTGGCGGACTGCCGCTCCTTTTAGCACTTGTTGCAGGGATACTACTGCTACGATATGGCAAGCCAAATCACCAGTGACACCCAGTTCACCATGGAAAGAACTTTATTGGAGATGAAGTGTCGTGAGCGCATCGTCCAAAATTCTGGGTTTACCTCGTCTACGAGAATTAAACACCACTTGGTTTCTGTCATTGAGACCAATGTGGCAAGATTGCATCTACCTGTTCTACACTGCCTGCTATGCGGTGAAGAATGCATGCTGGACATTTGTCTGACACTCCCATCAGTCATGCCTATGGATATAGATAATCTGCTGGACCCAATAACGGCCCATGTGATGTGTTGTCCCCAGCGGCTACCAATCCTGATGGCGGCATTCATTGAGATCTCACAGACGCAACATGCTACTGCTGAGGTACGAGAGGAAACACCAGGCGCACAGGTAACATCCAATCCGGACATTGCTGATGCTTCACATGCTGAAGGTAATAGTTCGCATCTATGTGCTGTTGATCTTCTACACAAGGTATTCCATCTCTCACCCACAATGGTAGATGACTTATTGTCTACAGGATTAGAAAATGTTATGTTTTCTCCATCCCCACATACTGACTTTTGATTCAAGCACACAGTGTTCCGGAGAGACTCTGAATTTGACCTTCATTCTTTTTCAAACGTGATACTGACTTTTGAACTTTTTCTATGATTATATATTTTTTTCCTTCCTGTCCTAAAATTGTATTTTTATTTTTTTGGCACAGTAATCTGCTTATAGTAGAATTATTCATAGAGAACAGAATTCTTTGAAAACACGTACAGGGACAGTATGCCACCTTGTCATGAATAACAAATTGACTTGTGTAACCTGATATGAAATGGTTTTGGCCCCTTTTTTATTCTGTGTTTACAAGCCATTTCATCACATGTATATATTTTGGTTCATTCATTTAGCATTCCAATATGATCCTATGCTTAGAATGGAACATTGCCTTTAATATGTACAACGCTTTATGCATAGCAATGGTTTTGTAATGTATTTTTAGGACATATGTTTTAGATATGTTTTTAGCTTAATTTAGCAAACCTATGCGATACTCTGTTTTAAGATATGTTTAGAACGTTTAGGATTTAGTAACGTCGTTCATAAGAAACTGGAGTGGGTGTTGTGTGCAGATTTAGATTCCGTATATAGGTTTCCCGATTTATGCCCTTATGTAGGTACAATTCGCATTGCTCTTATTTGGACATAGAAATCCAGCCCTTATTTAGACATTGTCCATACAAACCAAATACAGGCATGGCCACATACATCCGTCCATCCCCGTCACAACGAATTCTTGGAAAACCAGACCCTTAAGCCTTTAGGAATTTCCCTCAGCTTGAATATTGATTTTTCCAAGAACTCATTAAGTATGCATGAACATCTATTCCTTAGGGGTTCATTCATGATGTTCCTCTGCCTGACTTTTACGTCAATACTGGCATTCCTAGACACCTTCAAGGTATAAATATACCAGCACTTGCCCTGGCAAATTGCGGTTCCCGGAGGATTCGATCCAACCCAGACTACACGGTTTGCCACGGCAAGTTCAGAAGGAGATCAAGTTCCAGCCGGATGCACTGACATGACGCTGCCATCCTCCTTGCAGAGAATCCAGCTCCAGTGCTCTCTGACTTCCCTTGCGAGGGGTTAGACTATCGAGTCCAGAAAAGAGATTCCAACCTCTCTCATTCTAAGGTATGGAGCTGACTAGAACTTAGAGAAACTTTTGGCAACTCTTAGCTAAACTAAAATATAGCTAGCTATACTTTAGAAATGGCACCTACTTCAATCCTCGTGCTGCACTTAGGTTAGGTACACTGGGGTAGAACAATTTAGAAGCATCAGATGAGTATCAAATTTTAGCTTATGTTATTTATGTATGTATTTTGATTAATATATGTCATAGCTACAAACCATGCTATTGCAGTATTATTTTATCTGACTGCTAACCTCGTACATATTGTACTTTTCAGTCTATCTTACGATTGTGGCAATTCATATCTCTTGCATGAGAAATAAGACTGTTCAATAAACCCTTTTATTAAAACGCCCGTCTCTCTATTTCTGTGCAACTCTGTAGAAATGAAGCATGCACGATTGACTGAGTGAAACTGTTATCTATTGTTTCCACGATTCTGAGACTGTTCCGATTCTAAAAGGAAACAAAGATGTCATGTTTATTCGGTTGTCAGAGACTAATTCCTTCTTGTATATTCAAGAAGTTTCTAGTGACATCTGAGTTAGCTGGCACACACAAGTAATTAAGTTTAATATACTCCATAGAGACATACTGTCCATAATCCTATGTCAAATCTATAGTGTATGTTATTCCAATGCGCAGAGCCTATCAGGGATATAGGAACTACACTACAGTTCGGACTTAGTCTCTGCTATGGAAATTAAAAATCTCTAGCAGGATGAGGCAGAGGGCTGTAGCCAAAGGCATTTCCACGAGGCCGGATACCCCTTTGGTGAACGACCGCTGCAAAGGATTTGCTGCTGCAGAGAAGAATGTAGCTGAAGAAGCCCCAAAGTGAACCGGCAATGCGCCTTGGGCAGATAGGCATAGCGGTTGGTCCCGGTCTCCTCCTGGTTCTCGGAGCAGTTTTTAACCAAATATTTTCTGTCCTCAATTTTGGGATTGGGCCATCTAGGCACGTTTAGCACCACAACCAAGGGTTCAGGACCGGTGGGACATCACTTGGGGGTTCAGGACTTACTCCGGCTGTGTCCAAGTGTGGGTTGAAGATGGTGGTAGCCTTTTGTGTCCTTGTGGCTCTAAACAGGAGCCAGCAATATAGCCCTTTGAGTTACTCTGGTAGTCCTAGGTTCAGGTGAAGATGTGGAACGCAACAGCAGGGCTGGCCTCAGAGGTTTCAAGGGAGGCTCCAGGCAGCAAAGCAGTAATTTCAGGTACAGCAAAGCAGATTTGCAGCATGTACAGCAGGTCACAGCAGCCGGCAGTCCTCTGAAAGTAGCTCCACAGGTCCAGAGTGAACTGAGCAGTGGGCCTGAATATCCTATTTTTATATCCAGGTAACCTTCTTCTGGAAGGTGGGAGAAGCTTCTAGAAATGTTCCTTGAAGTGCATGGAATTTCAAGCCTCACTTGCCCTAGCTCTAAGATGGCTGAAGTGTACATTTGGAGGTGTTAGGCCCTTTGTGTGAAGGCAGGGAATACACTATTCAGTTGAAAGTGGGACTGTGCTCCGCTCTACCCCCATTACACCCCCCCATTCTGCCAGCAGCTGACCTATTGAGGCACACCGTATCCCTCTATTGTGTGACTGTCTGGGAGGTATTGAGAAAGTCTAACTGTCAGCAAGACCCAGTCATGTGACCTACGACAGGCTGTGGGCACAAAGTGGCTAAGGCAGGAAAATGGCAACTTTCTAAAAGTGAAGAGCAGAGAGACAGCTTTGTTGCACTCAAATAAACAAAAAGATAACACAATGTGTACAAGAGAAACAAGTTGGATTTCTAAAGTGTGCACCCTCTGAGGTGGCTCTGCCCAACCACCCTATTCAAAAAGGGGGGAAGAACTAGGGCCTATGCCATAGACACAAGGTGCACTACTGTTTTTCATTCAAAAGAGTGTCAACCAATTTATGTTCTGAGAGTAAGCTAGTTCAAACAATGCGCATACAAAAACTCAGAGCAAAAAGCAGCATTCCAATGTGCAATAGTCCATTAGGAAATCATCTCTGGAATGCTGAGTATAATTCCTTCGTCTTTCGAGTGAACAACAGTAGTGCACCTTGTGTCTAGGGCATAGGCTCTAGTTCTTCCCAACTTTCTAAAAGTGGCATTTTCAAAATTGTAATGACAAATCTGACTTTACCATTAAAGAGGCTTTATCATTACAGTTTCATGTATACCAAACACGATATGGTAACTGCTCCCAATTGGAAATTACAGCTTCTTAAATGTAATTAGGACTGGCCGATGCTTTCCTAAGGTAGGCATTACAGTAGTGATGAACCAATTTAGGGGGTTTTTACTACCAGACATGTAAATCTTTAAAGAACATGTCTATTATTTTAATTACAATGCACCCTGCACTCTGGGCTACCAAGGGCCTACCTTAGTGGTGACATATGCAATAAAAGGGGGGTTAAGGATTGTCAAGGGTGTTATTTTGCCAGGTTGAGTTGGTAGTTTAAAACTGCATCCATACAGTAACGGCGGGCATGGGAAATGTTTTAAGGTGCTACTTAAGTGGTAGGCACAATAAGTACTGCAGTACCACTGGAAGCATTTGATTTACAGGCCCTGGGTATATGGTATGCCACTCTACAAGGGACTTATAAGTAAATTAAATATGCCAACTAGGTGTATCCCAATTAAACAATTTAGGGGAGTCAGTACATGCACTTCAGCACTGGTTAGCAGTGGTAAAGTGCACCGAGGCCTAAGGCCAACAAAAACTAATTTCAGCACAAAAATGGAGCTCAGAAGGCAAAAGGTTGGGCGGAAGCCCACCCTAAGGCTGTCAGGTCTAACACAGGCATAATGCGCATCAAATGCAACTTAAAAGCAATTATAGAACCTACATATTTCATAGACAGAGAAAAACAGACTGGGTGAATTCATTGGAACTACATTTGCCAGAGGCCTAAAGAAAAGACTGAGTTTATCTTATTGTTGTGAATTGCTAGGAACTTTGCAAATGTTGAAAATGACTATCATTTGTGTAGTATTCCCCTATATTTTTTGCCCTTCTGTAGCTGAACTTGTTTTAGTTGGCAATAGGAATCTCTGTACTTTACTTCTGCTAACCAGTGGTAAAGTGTTTCATCTCTCCCTTTTAAAAATAGTGAAATTGACAGATCCCTGAATGGCACATTTAATTTAATTGTAAGTCCTAATTTTATACCACGACAAATACCCAGGAGGGTTGTATGACATTACAATGAATAGCTTTACCACGCATGCCTTTACTATACACCCTGTACCACACAAGTGTTTACCATGCATGCCTTTACACAGTGGTGTTACAAAACTCGAGGGGGCCCCCTGCAAAGTACATGGAGGGCCCCCCCTCTGGACATCACTGATGTCATTTGAGATGTCATCAGTGATGTCATCAGTGATGTCACTGAGCATGTCATGAATGATGTAATATGTGACGTCATCAGCAGTGCATTGCTGGGGCGTGAGTTATAGTTAGCTCTACTAACTATAACAGCCGAATTACTCTGGCTTTATACGAGTGAAATGTCCAACTAACTATAACGTCCCTGAAACCTATGGTTTTTTCAGTGAATTTCTAAGGTTTTTTAAATGCTAATTTCTAACTATAACATAGCAGTCGCATTTGCAGAGTGGTGGAGAAAGGTGAGCTTGGCCTCCAAACACATCTTAGCAATCCCACTGTGTGGGATTTACTGGAGGTAACAGGAGGGGTAGTTAGCCCCCAACGTCAACCTTGGGGGCCAACTTCCCCTCCTATTACCTCCAGTAAGTCCCACACAGCAGCATTTCGAACTTCTCATACCAGGCCGTGCCCCTTTTCTCCACCACTCTGCAAACGCACCCCCTGGCGGGTTGTTTGTTGTGGAATTAATTCCACTTGAATACTGAGGGTCCCTGGAGGCCAACTAGCCCACCAGGTACCTTCAGTAAGCGCCAAAGAGCTGGATTGCAGAGAGGTGGTCTGAGGTCACGACCCTTTTTACACCACTCTGCAAATGCGACTCCTGGAGCACTGCTGCTCGGAGGATGAAGTCCCCTTGTGCGCCCTTCTTTTGTTTTTTAACATTTCTCTTACCTTTTTCCCCTCTCACTTGGTCCGAGGCACAAGACGGCTGCCAACACTTCCTGGTTTGAAGTGTTGGCAGCCAATCAGAGCCAAGTTCATGCTCGGGAGGGCTCAGCCAATCAGATCTCAGAATTCTCAAATATATATATCTGTAAATCTTTACATAACTCAAAAACTGATTCATACCATTTAAAACAAGGTGTGCTTTCTATCTCTGTGCCAAATCTGGTGTAATTCCGTTCAGCAGTTCTGGCTGTAGCCATGTCTAAAGTTTCCTATGGAAATTAACATGAAGAAAACAGGTTTTGTGACCCCTCTTTTTTCTCGGACCCCCTTGACGAATCAGCCCGAAACTTTCAAGACAGGAGCTGACCTGAGTGAACAATTAGTTTTGAAGATTTCGTGAAGATTAAACAGCGCCAAAGTTATTGGCAAATCCAAAAACGCTTTTCCTATGGAAACTAGGTTCTAATTATAACTACCTACTGGTGACTGCCAGTAGGCTATATATATATATATATATATATATATAATGAGAACAATATCCTTCTGCTGAAGCAATCGAGGGTACACAGCCGGGTTACCAGGAAGAGCACTCTATTAATCACGATGGCATGATGCGTTTTGGCGCCATGAAACATCAACGTCTTCCTCCAGCGGCTTTTTGAACCACTCTCACGTCAGTTGTGACTCTTCAGCTGAGCCATATTAGTAGGTGGGGCTTCACTGCAGTCTGTATATATATATATATATATATATATATATATTACCTACTGGTGGTCGCCAGTAGGTAGTTATAGTTAGGACCTAGTTTCCATAGGAAAATCGTAATATTCTTTTCCCAATAACTTTGGCGCCGGTTGACGAATCTTCGCGAAATTTTCAAAACAGGTGGGGCGCTCCAGTCAGCTCCTATCCTGAAAGATTGGGGGTGATTCATCAAGCGGGGGTCAAGAAAAAAGAGGGGTCCCAAAACGTGTTTTCCCCATGTTATTTCCCATAGGAAATTTTAGACACGGCTACAGCCCGAACTGCTGAACGGAATTACACCACATTTTGCGAAAAGGTAGCCCTTGCTTCAGAAAGCGCCCTTTTTTTAAAATGGTGTAAATCCGTTCAGTAGTTCCTGAGAAATTCAAAAAATAGAGGTAAAAAAATCAATTTCCCATAGGAAACTTTAGACACGGTTATAGCAAAAACTGCTGAACGGAATTACACCAAATTTGGCAAAACGGTACTGTTTAGCTCAGAAAGCGACCTTTTCAAAAAATGGTGTAAATCCATTCAGTAGTTTTTGAGAAATTAAAAACTAAAGATAGTGATATCTAGAGGCATGGAGGATCCACGCACCCTCCCGATCACAAGCCTAATGCTAATTGGCTGTCAACACTCCAAACCAGGAAGTGTTGGCAGCCATCTTGTGCCTCGGTAGAACGGAGGCACAAGAATCCAGTAAAACAAATGCGCAAAACATTTTTTAATTTGCGGGATGCGCGGAGGATCCGCAGATCCGGCCGCGAAAATAAAAAAAACTAAGCGCGGGCTCCTGCGCTTCGTTATTAATTAGCCCCCGGGTGGGCCAAGTCCCGGGGGCATGGGTAAAAAATAATTGCAGGGGCCCAGGGGGACCCCTGCAGCCCCAGGGCTTTCAATAAATATTTGGGGGCGGCACACAGCCCCCTCGCAGCCCCGGGGACCGCCACCCCTGGGGCTTTTTTTTAATGTATGGGGCTTCTCAAAGGCCCCCCCAAGCCCCGGGGACCGCCACCCCCCGGGGCTTTGAGTAATTATTTAGTGGGGTCACATTTCCCCCCCACTTCCCCGGGGACCGCCACGCCCGGGGCTTTTTAAAAACAAATAGTAGACCTGTGTGTGGGGGGCTCGAACCCCCCACACACCCTGGGGACCGCCACCTCCCCGGGGCACTAGTATTTAAATTCGGGGGTCCGTAATGGACCCCTGGCCCCGGGGATCACCACCTCCCCGGGACTGTGCAATTGTTGGGAGGGGGCCGCGCGACCCCCTCCTGGAGCCCTTCATGGCCCTGGGGACCACCACCCCCAGGGCCGGCTTCTGCAGTGTCCCGGGGTGCCCACCCCGGGACACTGCTGTTTGCAATGACAGGGCAGGAGCCTTGCAGCTCCCGCCCTGTCATTGCAAACTCTGCTTTGCTTCATCGAAGTGAGAGCAGGGAAACCTGCTCTCGCTTCAATGAAGCAAAGCAGAATTGCTTTTCCATAAGGGGAGCTGCATGTCAGCAGCTCCCCTTGTGAAAAAGCAATGCCGGCTCCCGCAGGACGCGGGGAGCCGGCGGGAACATGGGGGGATTGGGAACCCCCCACGGTCCCCAACGAGAGGCCAGGTCCCGGGGGATGGGGTCCCCGGGGCCATGAGTGGCCTGGGAGGGGGGCCACATGGCCCCACTCCCCAATAAAAAAAAAACTTTGCAAAGGCCGGCCCTGGGGGATGGGGTCCCTGGGGCCATAAATGGCCTGAGGAGGGGGGACATGCAGCCCCCTCCAATTATTAAAAAAAAAACAAAGGCCATGCCCCGGGGATGGGGTCCCCGGGGCCAAAAATGGCCTCAGGAGGGGGGCCATGTGGCCACCCTTCCGTTTATTTTTTAAATTCATCAAAATAGGGGTCAGGCCCTGGGGGATGGGCTCCCCAGGGACCAAAAATAGTAAAGGAAGGGGGGCCACACAGCCCCCCTTCTAAAAAAAAAGAATATTATTTAGCCCCCTCCCTGCAGCAATCTGCAAACGCGCCGCCTGGCGCGTTGTAAGATGGGGAACTAATACCCCTTGAATACTGGGGGTCCATGGGGGCCAACTAGCCCACCAGGAATCTTCAGTATGCGCCAGGGAGCTGTGGTGCAAAGAGGTGTTCATAGGCCACGCCCCTTTTTACACCTCTCTGCAACTCAGCTCTGTGGTGCTTACTGGAGGTACCTGGGACCCAGGGACCCTCAGGATTCAAGGGGACTTTATCCCCCAACTTAAAACGCTCCACAGGGCGCATTTGCACAGTGGTGAAGGGAGGGGGTGGAGCCTGAGGTGAGGTTCCCCAACTTAAAACACGCCAACGGGCGTGTTTGCACACGTCACCTCAGGCCCCGCCCCCTCCCTTCACCACTGTGCAAACGCGCCCCGTGGTGGGTTTTAAGAGGTAGTTTTAATCCCCCTGCCCTATTATGTACTAGGGCCTTACAGAGGAGGTCATGCTAATCACAGGGGTACCGCAACGCATAGTGTTCCCTAGTGTATGTAGGTGTTTTCACTGTATTCTAAGTGTCTTTTAGCATAGAACTGGCTCTAGGCCTGGTTAGTCAGAGTCAGTTACCAAAGGAAAAGTTATGGGCACAGGATGATTTTGCAACAAGGCCTCTTTCTTTTCCTCTGTTGGTTCTTTCTGCACGTCTTGCTTCTTCCTGCAATTTTCTTCATCTTTGTGGACTTCTGTTGCCTCTTTCTGCATTTCTTTTGCTTCTTTCTGTGCATTTCTTCTTATTTCTTCACATGTCCTATCTCTGTAGGCATAGTAGGAAAATAGCATTTAAATAACCTTTCAAATTCACTTAAAAAACCATAGGTTTCAGATACGTTATAGTGAGAAATTAGCATTTAAGAAACCTTTGAAATTCACTGAACCTGTTCCAGCACTGTCAATTTCGTGTAGGAACCACCCGCCCAAGCAATAGTTTTCTCCTGTCTGCCGGGAGGTTCTTTGGCGTTCCCAGTGTACTGCCTATGACATAGGCACTGCAATGGGAACATCGAAGAAGGTACCTGCACGGCATGGACTGCTGGAGTCCATGCTGTGCCCCCACAGGGCCCCCTTTGTTTCCTCACTGCCACACTTTTCATGGAGGTTGCATCGTCATGTAAAGTGTGGCAGTGAGGAAATTCCAAACATCAGCCTTGTCAAGCATATTGCAGCCTCAAGACCACTGCACCACCACCAGGGATCTCTGATACCTGGTGGTGTGGTGGTTCCTGGGTGGCCGGACCGCCCTGGTCCTAATAGGGAGGTTGGAAAACCGGCACCCTCAAGGCCCCCGCGATTCTGGCGGCCTGTGGACCACCAGACTCATAGTAAGCCCCTAAGTCTGCTCCCAGTGGCCGGGAGCATGTAAAATATGAACTTTTCATCTTTTTCCTTGCCCACATTGAAGCGGGCAGGGAAGCATATGGAAAGACTGCACCCGCTCACAAGGAGCAGCATTTCTGCTGTCCTTGCCCACGGGCAGCAGCATTTTTGCTGCTCCCGCCTGCAGGGAGCAGAGCCAGCTTGCACTAGAGGTGGGGAGCTGGCTACGGCCGTGGGGCTACTGGGGCTTACCTGTGTCCTCCAACAACAAGGAAGTGGGTGCCCTGGGTAGGCTCCAGGGCACCTACCCATTACTGGCTGGTCCTCAGGGGTATTGGGTACCTGGGGGTCATAATCAGCCTGTGGAGGGGGCTGCGCAGCCCACCTCCCTCATTTATAATTGGCCAGGCCACAGGGTATGGGGTCAGAGGGGGCTGTGTGCCCCCTTCCAATTGATAATGTTGCCGGGCCCCGGGAGATGGGATCTCCGTGGCCAATATTGGCCTGATGATGGGGGCTGAATGCCACCTCCCCCTTTTGAATATGGAGTGGGTGCCCTAGGTGGGCTCCACAGACCCCACCATTTACTGGGTGGGTCCTGGGGGATGGGTCTCCAGGGCAAATATTGGTCCAGGGAGGGGGGCTGTGTTCCACCCTCCCCCTTTTAAATATGCTGTGGGCACCACCATTTACAGGCCGGGACCCAGGGAATTGAATCCCGGGGCCAATATTGGCCTTGGGAGGGGGTCCACGTGCCCTCCTTGCCCTTTAGACAATTACTTTTTTTAAGACCAGACCCCTGGAGATGGGCCTCATCCAATTATGCATGCTGAGTTGGTTACAAGGCCTGCGCAGCGTGTCATTGGCTGCATGCGAAGGGTTGGCCCTGTGGCCAAACCCCCATTGCTTTAAAAAAAAAAAAAGAAAAATTCCCTGAAAAAACAAAAGCAGATATAGTTAGAGTTATGTCAAGAAGCTATAACCCATGCCCTAAGGTAACTATAACTCGTTCCCTCTCCATGCACTGCTAATTCCCCACATATTACATCTCTTATAACATCTTCTATGACATCATTGATAATATTACTGCAACATTTGCTGTAAAAATATTGATGAGGAAGCTGTGCATCGCGGCAGCTTGAGTTATAGTTACCTCAGGGCACGAGTTATAGGTTCTTGACATAACTCTAACTATAACTGCTGAATTTCTGTGATAATGTGTGTGTGTACATACTGAACCTAACTATAACATCCCTGTAACCTTTGTTTTGTATATGTATATATAATATATATACATATGTTTATATATATATTCACTGAAAAAACCATGGGTTTCACACACGTTATAGTTAGGAATTAGCATTTAAAAAACCTTAGAAATTCAATGAAAAAACCAAAGGTTTCACACATGTTATAGTTAGCTGGACATTTCACTCGTAAAAAACCAATGAAATTCCCCCGTTATAGTTAGTTCAGCTAACTATAACTCGCGCGCCCGCAATGCACTACTGATGACGTCACATATTACATCACTCATGACATGGTCAGTGACATCACTCATGACATCACTGATGACATCTCAAATGACATCACTGATGACATCATCCAGTGAATGTGTGTTTTTCTGAAAATTAAATATGTTTTATATATGTATATCTCAAGGTCGATGGAAGAATAAATGAGCATATAAGTGTCTAAATTGACGATTTGTTTCTGAAAAATTGATTGTATAACTGACTGATTAAGTGTATCTTTTTGAATACATGGCTTAGTGAGTAATGTTTAAATGTGTAAATACCTGTATCAGTCTCTCACTTTGTATATAAGTGGCTGCATGGGTTGGTGAGTAGCTACATGAGTGTCTATATAGGTTAATAGTTGGTTTTTTGAGTATCAGTATGAGTGTCTGAGTGTCTTCATGGTGCGGTGGGGGGTATTACGTAGTGCATAGATGCATGAATGAGTGACTCACTGTTTGTATGTGTTGAAGACAGCATGTGTGCAGGACTGTATGGGTGGATGAGTGTGTGCATGGGTGTGTTAGTGAGTGAATGACTGTCTCAATAGTGTCTTCATAAGTAACTACATATGTTTTAAACTAGTATATGTGACTATTGTTGTTTATAAGTGAGTATATGTGAGAGTGAGAGATTGGAAGAGTTCCTGTATGAATAAGTATGTGTTTCTATAAGTGATTGTTAAAAAGACTAAGTATGTGTAAGTTTCTGTAAAAGTAAGTGTGCTGGTGTGTGTATAACTGTATATGCAAGTAAATGGATGTTTGATTCTTTATTAGCATGAGTGACTATGTGTGTGAGTAACTCTATGGATGAGTGGGATTGTGTTACAGGATGTTTAGGTGTATGAGTACATATGATGTGTGAGTACATGTATGAGTGACTGTATAGGATTGTTGGTGGATGAGTGGATGTGTATGTGGATCTTAGAATTACTGAATAGGTTGTTGTAACTGTTATTGGTATGTCCATTGTTTTGAAAATTTTAGTGTCTATTTTTGAATGTTTGTATCAAAGGTTATATTAGGGTGAGAGGAGGTCTACCACTCTGTCACAAGGATAATGTCATCAGTGATGTCATTTGAGATGCCATCAGTGATGTCATGAGTGATGTCACTGACCATGTCATGAGTGATGTAATATGTGACGTCATCAGTAGTGCATTGCGGGCGCGCGAGTTATAGTTAGCTGAACTAACTATAACGGGGGAATTTCATTGGTTTTTTACGAGTGAAATGTCCAGCTAACTATAACATGTGTGAAACCTTTGGTTTTTTCATTGAATTTCTAAGGTTTTTTAAATGCTAATTCCTAAGTATAACGTGTGTGAAACCCATGGTTTTTTCAGTGAATTTCAAAGGTTTTTTAAATGCTAATTCCTAACTATAACGTGTGTGAAACCCATGGTTTTTTCAGTGAATTTGCAAGGTTTTTTAAATGCTAATTTTTTTTTTTTCTTCTATTTTTTTTTACATATTTTTATTTTAATTTTCTATCCTTTTTTAAAGACTATGGTTAAATTTTTAAAATTCTATAATATGTTTTTTTTAATATATTTTATAAAATAAACAGGTAAAATTTATTAGCAATACATTTTTTCCTTTTTTTTTAATTTTTTTTTTAGTACGCGTACCGTAAGCTTACGGTAAGCGTACGGTTTACGCAATGTCCGTAATTTATCTACGCTGTTTGCGTATAGTTACGCAATTTGCGTAGCCGCGCGTACTCCGCGTGGGGCGCGTACGCATATATGCTACACGCGCACGTTACGCGGAAGTGTCGGGGAGTGACTGTTATGCGCATGCGCGCAAGCGCGTGTCTTTTTTACGCGCATGCGTACTTTTGCCGTAAGCGTACCGTAAGCGTACGGTAGGTCATGTGATCATGAAACACAACTTTTGATTGGTTGAAACTACTTTCAGTTCTAGAACTCTCCTACACCACACCCATTCCCCTCATTTCTGCTTGTGATCCCTTAGGAGAAGGAGCTGGGTTGTCTTTGTGATACGATGGCAGAACAGCAGAGCTCTTCTGAGAGTGAGGCTAGCAGCACTACCTTGAGGCAGAGAGCGAGGAAACAAAAGACCTCTTACGTATGGGAGTATTTTACTTTTCCAGAAGGCCAGCAAAAGGTAAATGCACCCTTAGTGACTTGCAAGCTGTGTAAGCGTGTACTTTCAAGAGGTAATCCTGACAGGAAGTATTCCTTTGGGAATCACACCATGATGAGACACCTTAAGGATGTACACAGAAGGACACATGCTCGACTTACTGAAGGTAACCCTTCAGTAAATCAACCAAGCACATCCACAGCAGCTCAGCCTGGACCATCATCTGCAGAGCCGAGTCCTTCTTCTGCAGGTCAGGTGAGCCCTTCATCTGTGGGGGGAGCATCTCCTTTTTCTGGTCCTCTGGAAATTAACCCTCGGTTTGCGAGGGTTGAAGTACGGTGCGCCCATTGTCACGATCTAATTACTTATAGGGAGACCAGTGTTTCCCTAGTGAACAGTAAAATAGATCAGCACACTTGTCGTACCGTCTAATATTCCCAATCTTTCTTTCCTCTGTCCCTGCATGAACACAACGGCTCTTTTAAGAGCCAACCTTACCTTTCATCTATTTTTTATATATTTTTTTTAAAACTTTTTTTTTTTTTTTTTTACCGTACGCGTACGGTACGCGTAATTTTTTTTTTTTTTTTTAAAAAACACTAAAAATCAATTATCACATTACAAGGTCCTTGAGAGACTACAATTAAAAACTGCAAATGTGATTGTAGAGAAGTGGAAAAAAGGGACCATGACATTATTGACTTACCATACCCACTCAAAAAAAGATTTATTCATTTAATTTATTTTTAATTGCTTTTAAAATGGTTATAGTTTTCGAAAATGTTCTATCTCAATCTGAAAAAAAAGAAAAAAAGTATTAATATTTAATAAAACATTTAATAATACAGTACACATATTAACATATTTTTCAAAAAATATTTTTGCCTTTTTTTTGCTGTTTTCAGAAAATATTGCATTTCACTATAAATTGTGAAAGCAATTGCATTCATCATTTAACAGCAGGCAAAAAAAAATTAACAATCTCAAAGATTGTTTTTGAAAAAGCCCAGAATCTCTTTTTTCATAAACATAACTTTAAAGAAATGCATAATATTCTAAAAAAATATCATCTAATATCTATACTTATTTCTTTAAAATACCGTCTGATATTTTTGTTTCAGAAGTATAATCACAATAATATATGTCAAATAACTCCACAATACATCTGGTTCCATTTCCTTTAGGCCAAATAGTAATTTTAAAATTCTTTTTTTGTTTAATTTCCAATGGTAATCCAATAAAAAACAAAAGTTTAAATTGTACAGATGTCACCGTTTCTCTGTAACATTTTGGTTTCCGAAAGATTAATTAATAATTAAATAAGTCCACAATAGAATTGTTTACTTTTCCGCATGGCCAAATAGTAATTTTAAAAATCTTTTTTTAAAAAATTTCCAATGGCAATCCAATAACATTCCAAAATTTAAATTGTGCAGATGTTACCGATTTTTTCTAAATTTTTGGTTTTCCAAAGTTTCCTTAAAAAATGGAAAAATTCCACATTACAATCGGTTACCTTTCCATTAGGCCAAATGATAATTTGTTAAATCTTTTTATTTGTAAATTCCAAATGGTAATCCAATAAAATGGTAAAATTGTTTTCTCCAGATGTTGTCAAATCTCTCTAAAATTTATGTTTCAGGAAGATTAGATAGGAATTTGCTAAATCAAAAGGCAAACGTTGCTTAAAAATCAATTGGGAATCATTACACAGTGTCCAGCCTTTTTCACATTTAAGATAAACTGTGTAATGACCAGAAGTTACAGTAGGTCCATCATGGAAAATTATTGCAACTGTTACAAAAGTTTTTCCTGAAATTGATAATTGCTGTCCTGTAAACTTCTTTATTAAAGTATCCAATTTTGAACCATCAGCTCTACATCGTTGCATCATTAAAATTACATACTGTCTGTATTCCTTTAAAATTAATGTTGAAAACATGTCAGATTTACACTCACTGCATTGCATGCTATGATTAGCATCTTTAACTAATTTAGCAAAAGTGACTGTTTTACTCTCTGGCAATGTTAAATAAATAAACCTTTCAGAATCAACATTAGAGCCACATATATTATAACAGTTTTCACAACTATGTTCCCATTTATAAGAGAGACCAAATACATTTTCAATGTTAACCCCTTCTTCTTCCAGTACCTGAAGAAAATAAATCAAGAATTCCTGTGCGTCTTGCTGTACATTTTGAGAAAACTGTGTTCGTCCTGAACATACATCTAAAACTTTTCTAATTTCAGTAGCACTTTCTATTTGAGTTTTATCATTACTCAGCTTTTCAAAAAGGAGACTCAGCACAGTACAGAATCTTTTTCCCTGATTTACTATTATCTGCTCTTGCAAACTTTCCAGATAAAATGCAACATTCAGCACTACATTAGCGTAGCAGTTGACACCAGAGCTATTTTCAAAATAACATCCTACAACCTGTTCTTCATTTTCCTTATTCTTTTTGCTTGCAATTACATCACTCCTCTTTTTTTTCCTCATCTCTACATCTTCATTACAGATATTCTCATTTCTCCTTTTACGAGAAACTACACGTTTCTCCAACACAGGATACTGACCTAAATGAGGAGCATAGCTTCTTCTTAATCTATTATACTCCTTTACACAGTTTGTATCAGCACTAACTTTTGAATCATCAAAGTCTATCATGAATAAACCTGATAATGTTTTCACTCGTGACAAAGCAACATATGCCATACCTTCTTTGAACACAGTTGAACCAATGTTCACAAATGCACAATCTACAGTCAATCCTTGAGACTTGTGAATAGTTACAGCATATGCTAGAGAAAACGGAAACTGCTTCCTACGTACATATAAGTCTTTCACAAGCATGAAACGAACTGTACAACGACAAATATCTTTAACTTCTTCTATCTGATCAAATTTTATTTTTAAACATTCAATTCCATCTTTTTTCTGATAATTAATAAAACCCACAACTCTTCCCATAGCTCCATTAACTAAACCTTTTTCAACATCCAAATTTCTCCTTAAAAATACTCTACAGTTCATGCAAACATATAGATTTTTTTCTAATCCAGCTGTTTTGGAAATCTTCTTCTCTAGTGAATCCAATTTATTTTTCAGTGTGCCTGTTAATGTGACAGTAATTCTTCCATCCTCAATTTTGTCCACTGCTTCCAATTTCCTGATATCTTCCTTTTCCAATTTCAAAAGCTCCTCATTGAATATTGAGCATTCACGTAGAGTTGGCATTAAGCAGATGACACTTTTGTTTTCTGCAATGTTCTTGTATATCTTCTCTGCAACTATTTCTTCCTTTGGAAATAAATTATGTAGCAGCCGAGTCTGTAATGCTTTTTTGCCAGCTTCTGTGAGTAGTCCAATCCTGATATCTTTCAGAATACTTCCATATTCTTCATCGTTTGCTTGCCTCATATTAGTTGTAAGTTCCTTGTACTCAAAGAAGGACCAAATATTTGTATTACCGATGCTTCCCAATGACTTCTTCGTGTCTTCATGTGTCACAGTATTAAACACTGGTTGTCCTTTAACTGGAGTAAGTTGCAAAAGATCTCCAAAAACTATGACGTGTTTTCCTCCAAATAACACGTCATAGTCTGACTTCAGAATTTGCTGCATTCTTAAATGCACAAAGGCAAGCATTAAGTTCGATACCATGCTCACCTCATCAATAATGAGAACTTGCATCTTCTTCAATACTCTTGAAACTTCCAAGCATGCTTCTCCAGTTAGCTTGTTGTATTGTATTTTGTTCTCATGCTCCACTGGTAACATTAGCAAACGATGTAAAGTGATTCCTTTTATGTTATATGCTGCTAACCCAGTTGGAGCAGTAACCACACAAGACAAAGTAGAATCCGTTTTTTGCTGTAGGTAGCTTCTGATGACTTTTATTAGGAAACTTTTTCCAGTTCCAGCTTGTCCGCTTACATACATCCTGATTGGATGAAATGATGTGCATGAGCACTCTTTTTTTTCATGTAGAAATCCGTGATCAATTTTGTTTCTGATCTCTTCATAAATTTGTTGCTGCTCTTGATTCAGTTGTCTTTCCAAATTTTGTAAGTCTATAAATTCTTCTTGAGCTTGATTCATAGCTGTTTCCACTTCATTCATGGCTATTGATGCTTCGTTTTCAATGATTGGTTGTCCTAGGGGATCTTGACTGAGTGTTCCTGAACTTTGGCTGTCCTGAGAACTGTCTCTAGCTATTTCTGCTGCAATTGTAGTTTCCTGTTCAATTTCTTCATTTAACATTTGCAGATAAGTTGTGAATGTTCTGCATTGTATGCTGTCTTTGCAAGCATTAAATGAATCTTCATAGCTTTGAAATTCTCCCAGTAGTTCATCCTCTGTACGCCATGGTTTAAACAGCTGTAAAAGAGCCAAGTAGTAAAATTCCTTTTTGTCAGTAGTGTCGCAACTCAGCTTCCGGTGATTTATCAAACTTCCTTTTGTTTGCTTCACCAAACATCCTTCCTCACCAATGACTTTATATTTTCCATTGTTGATGTCTTCTGCGGCTTTCCGTGAATAAATGTAGTTCTGCAGCACTTCATAGAGACACATGTTCTCCAGATGATGACTTCTCTTTGGGTAATATGTATCCAACATGTTTGATTTCAAAATATCTGTACTTTCTGGGTCATTCTCGGCCAAATATTCAATTTCTCCAACAGATTTCAGTACCCGATTTCTCATTGCTGCAAGGCCTAAACTTGCCCAAATTATTCTTCTTGATTTCGAGTAGAGACTTGCAGAAGATAACCTATCTGAACATTCGTAGGATCCAATTTCTCGATGCGATAACATCTTCAAACTGAAACTGTACAGCTTCTTACTGACAGTTTTCTCGTGAGAAATCTCTTCCCACATTTCCTTCAATTCTGTTTTTTCTGATTTCGTAATGTAAGACGTTACATATCAAGCAACAGCAATGGAATTGTCAGCTACATACTGTATATCCATGTTAGCGTTCCACATGGATAAAATCACTGGGTTGTAGTCATTTATATTTTTTGATTCTTCTTTTCTTTTAAGGTTGTAGGTATTCTTAGGTGATTTTCTTGTGATAGTATGTCTCACAGCTGACATAAAACTGTTAACTCTTCCATTTGAAAGAACAGGTCTAGGAAATCCAAATCGACATTTAGTGTAGTATTTATCTTTGCTCTTGTATTTCCGTCGACAGTATTTTCCACACCGATGACTTTGGAAACGTAAAACTTGCTCCTTTAACTTTTTCTCTACTGTGCTTTTTGGTATAGCACATGTTGCATATTCTTCAATGTAAGATAACACTGCTTCATCAGTATCTGTTCCAAACTTTGGGGCATCCTTGATCCACAACAGCATATGAATATGAGGAGCACCTCTTGCCTGGTACTCTTTTCTCCAAAAGAAATCCACTACTTCTCCTAGAGGTGGATTTTTTTTATTGCAGATGAAGGACATCATAGCCTCAAATCTATGATTGAAATATCTGCAAACATTAACCGGATCCAATGAGCACAGTTCTCCTGCTGTCTTGTATTCGATGTTTTTAATGTTTGAATTTGCCTCTCGTAGAAAATCCAGTAAATCATCCCAAGCGTACTCGGCACAGCTTAGGGTAAGGAACCATGTTGGAGTTCCTAAATTCCGTAACATGCATTTTAATTCACCATGGCGTCGGTACCAATATTCATTTGTCCCACGCTGACAAGCCATCAGATTGATCAGTTGTGTTTCCAAATGATCATCTCGGTGCTGCACTTTCTCCATAAAATCCTTAGCAGACACATTTTGTAAATGTACTCCACTTTTTAAAATGTGATTTACTGCATAAGACAGTGCAGACAAGTCGCTTTCAAATAAAAGATGGAACAAATAAGGAATACTTTGTCGAAATCTGGGATCTTCAGCATATAGTCTTGTAGTCCGATACTCAGAAGCTGGAATCTGTTCCGGACGTTCATCGTATCGTCCTCCTTTTCCTTTAGGAAACAGCTGGGGAAAACATCGAGCTTCCAAGCTCTCCTCCCATACACTCACAGGAGTTCCTGTTTTTAATATTCTTTATTATTCAGTTCGCAGCAATACATCGTACATCAATCAATCATTTAAATCGCCCAAACTATTAAACCATCACATATAATAAGAGCAAGTATAACACTCATTAAGTCCTAATGTCACAAATATAGTCGCATGAAACATTACAGCTCCATATATTGTAGCATTGGCTGCCAAATTTTAAGTCCTAATTGTTTTTTCCTCAAAGATCTTATACGATAAAGACTATATTCTAAATTGAACACAATATAAAACTTAGAGCGCCACATTTCATATGATGGTACTTCTACTTGCAGCCACATAGATGCAACACATAATCGAGCAACGGCCATCGCTATAAATATAAAATAACGAAAAGGATAACATATATGAATAGGTTCGATATCCTCACCCAAACCCAATAACATAACCTGTCTAGATATATTAACTTCTACCCCCGTAGTTTGTGATAGAAATTCTGAAATATCAGATATATATTGTTTTAGGGCTATACAATCAAAAAATACATGCACAATATCAGCTTTATCCGCCTGACATCGGAAACATTTCCCATCATGAATCCCACCCCACTTCATCATCTTCACAGGTGTACAATATAAATTAAACAGAGTTTTATAATGTTGGGTGCGTAAATTTGCTGTTAATATAACTTTACTTGCCATCGCAATTGAAGATTGCACATATGAACCAGTATTACCGAATCTATCCCTCCATTTCGCATCTTGCACCTCTATGTCATCCCGCTGACTTGCCAATAATATATCATACATAGCCCCAATTTTACCTTTTTTGATAATGCCTCTAATAAGTCATTTGTTACCACAGATATAGAACTACAGTGTTTATTAATAAAATCTCGGACTTGCAAATATTTAAAGAAATCATGTTTAGGTATTTTATGCCGTTCCACCAACTCGGAAAAGGGAATGATTGACCCATCCCTGAAGATATCCCCTAAACGTCGTATCCCCTTACCCTGCCATATAGCCATTTTTATGTCCCAAAACACCGACGGAAAAATGTCCATAGAGTTAAATGGTGTGTAGTAGCCTATCCGATTAATAGGAGTTATTTTTCGTATCCTCTTCCAGGCTTTATAAGCAGCTAATACAATTTTGAAGCGTGTTCTTTTAAAATACCTTGGTTCATAAAACTTAAGCAAGGCCTCCCTCGCCTGAATTCCCAACAACATCTGGTATACATCTGGTGTTTCAAATGGCCGTGCCTCGGCCCCGATCACCAAATATTGCATATTCTGCAAAAAACAAACTAAATAATAGAACATGAAATTCGGCACGCCCCATCCACCACGTATCAGTGGAAGTGTCATATATTTTGAGGCTCGTCGACTTTTTTTCCATCCCCATATAAACCTATCTACAATAGACTGTAACTGCGCTAATTGGACACATGTCAACTCTAGCATTACCGTCCTAAAATAATACATTACCCGGGGGAGTACACACATTTTTAATACATTGCGGCGTCCCACCATTGATAAGTGGAGGCACTCTATCTTTTCCAATTGACGTTTTGTAGCAGCCAGTATACCTACCCAATTTACTTCAACTATCTCTTGAGGTGACATTCTAATCTTTATACCCAAATATCTTGCTTCCGATGTAACGCGGGCATCGCCAGGGCAAAGTCCCTCAGTACATACAATCTGGGTTTTAGAAATGTTTAGCTTATACTCAGCGACTTCCCCATATTGCTGAGTCTGGGCCTCAATCTCCCTGATTGCCTGCTCTGGATCGGATGTTATTACGACTATATCATCGGCATAAGCAAGGACACGTGTCTGTTGTTCCCCCACGGACATTGACTTTATACCATTATTGGTTTCTAATATTTGCACCAGTGGATTGATGTATATAGCGAAAAGTAAAGGTGAGCAGGGGCATCCTTGCCTAGTCCCCCTGGTTATATATACACAAGATGACTCCTTCCCCATCGTACAGATTCTAGCCCGTGGTTGTTTATACATAGTCTGCAACGCTAACAAAAATTGCGGACCAAACCCCATCTTTTGCATTACGGCCCACAAAAAAGTCCAGGATACTCGATCAAATGCTTTTTCAGCATCAAGAAAGATTAACCCCATATGCTCTTGACGTGTAGTAGCATAATCTATAAGTGAAATTACCCTGTGTATATGATTTACCGTGCTCCTACCAGGCAGAAAGCCGTGCTGACATCGGGAAACCAACAATGGTATAATTGTAGCTAGTCGTGCCGCAAGAATTTTTGAGTATATCTTGTTGTCGGCGTTAATTAATGCGGTCTATAAGACCCCGGATTTCTTGGAGGTTTGTCTTGTTTTTTAAATATCACTATATTAGCATCGTCCCACGATGGCGGGGGATTACCACGTTGGGCTTCTAAAAACGTAGCTAGCATATCATCCTTAATAATTGGAAAAATAATCCGATATACTTCCAAAGGAAGTTTATCCGGCCCTGTCGCTTTCCCTGACGCTAGCCCTGCTATCGCTATTTGTATTTCTGGCATTGACATAGGAGCTTCTAGCTCCTCTCGCTCAACTAACCCTATTTCGATTAAGTCTAAGTTAGAGAGATATTGCTCTATAGTACCCTGCCTGACTGAGTCCTGAGTATATAATTCTTTATAATATAGATAGAGTACCTCCAATATACCTTCAATAGTCTCAGCTACTTCCCCTTTCCCATCTTCCAATGCGTCTATTCGCTGTGAGGTTTGTCTTCCCCGCAACCTTTGCGCTAGACATCTCCCTGTGGTCTCGCCATATTCATATCTCTCAGTTTTATAGGTTTTATACTGAGCAGCAATATCCTGACTCCATATCTCGTTAATTCTAGCCCTACATCGACCCATCTTTGCTAGGATCTCTTTAGTATCCAATTTTGCTCTAACCCCTTGAATAAATTCACATTCAGCCTTCCTTAACTCCTCACATAGACCCAGCATATGTTCTTTCCGTTTTTTCTGCTTCATCCATCCATAACTAAATGTTTCACCCCTTATACCAGCTTTCAAGGAGTCCCAAATCATTGGTTGGGCTGCCGACCCTTTATTATTTTCTATAAATCCCATGGCCCACATTTGAATATGTTGAATATATTCCTCATCACTTAACAATTTTTTATTAAATGTGAAAGATCGCTGTTCCCTTACAAGGGCAAGACTAACAAGATCCATAACCACAGGTCCATGATCTGACGAGATCCGAGGCCATACATGTATTTTTGAATCAGCAGCCAACACTCGGGGTAAAAATATATAGTCTAACCGAACACACTTGTTATGCGGGGATGAATAAAAAGTATACCCAAGGTCCCCTTCATCATGTTCCCCAACCCTCCAGCCGTCAGCTAGTCCATGATTTTGTATCAATTGTTGCAAGGCCCTGAAGACTTTGGGCTTACGTCCTCTATAATTAATAAAATAAGGCTCCCATGTGTGTACATCCCCATGTATATTAAAGTCCCCAGCTAGTATCAACGGAGTCCCCCAGAGAGACAACTCAACATTTAAAAACTCCAAAATCTCGGCCTCATCTAAGTTAGATCCATATACAGCGCAGATAACAATTTTAACTCCCCCCACAATACATTCAGTAATAGCCCACCTCCCAAAGTTATCCACCCTCTCTTTGCCCGTACTGACTATACCATGACGTGCCATGATCGCCACTCCCCTGTTCATAGTAGATTGCTTAGAGGTTGCTAATAAATTATACCCCAGCTCTAATAACATCCTACGGTTATTCCACGGGACATGCGTCTCTTGCAAACAAAGAATGTCAGGGTTAATCAGCCGCAACTCAGCAGCAACTCGCTTCCTCTTTAAGCCATTATTTAACCCACATATATTAAATGTGCATATACGCAAACGCCTAACAGCCATTTCTATAGAAATGCCCCATCAAATTTTCCAAAAAAATAGATTTTATAGCTTCTACTCCTCATGCTGCGAACTGAAATTTTACCATTTAACCCCTTCCCACCCAGAACTCTACACCCCAAGTGCCCCTCCAAACCTCCCAGACACCCTCCCTCTAATCCCACCTCCCTAACCCAACCGTGACCCACCCCAAACAATAAGGCAATAGGGCCAATGGCCCTTATGATGTTTAGTGATTAGCCCATTGATGCTCGTACCCCTCATCATCCTATACAACAGCCAAATAAAAAGTAACAGTGGTTAAACACATAGACATTTACAATAGCTACTCCAAAGAAAGACTACATCACTCAGCATAATACTCTTAATCAACAATAATCTTAATCAGCAAAAACAAAGATTGGCCTTAGTCCTTAACCCAGAGATAAAAGATATTCCTTGGCTTCGACATCAGAAGTAAAGTACCGAGTCTGACCTCTATTAACAATTTTCAAAGTAGCTGGCTGTAATAGAAAAGCTTGTGCATTTTTAGCTTGAAAAAGATTAATCAGCTGCCGCAGCTGCCATCTCTTCTCAACCGTAGAATGACAATAGTCCGGTCTCACAAAGAATTGTATTCCTTTCCCAACTCTCTGTTTATTTGGTCTGGCCAAATCATATAAAGACTGCCTGGCCAAAAAGTTATTAAGAGAAATCAGGATAGCCCTGGGTTGCTGCGATGCTTGACCACTCCTATCAGGTCGCTGTCGCTGTCGAAAGGGAAACCTATGCGCCCGTTGTAGTTCTTGTGCCCAATTCCATTCTTTCAATTCTGGAAACGCTTCCTGAAATAACTCAACTACAAATTTTCGGACATCCTGCCCCTCAAGTCCTTCAGGCACCCCCAAAACGCGAAGATTATTACGGCGCAGGCGATTTTCCAAATCGACCAGCTTGTCATGTACGTCATCTTTATTTGCTTTAATGTCTGCCACTGCATCCTTTTGAGCCACCATCTGATCTTCGAGCAATGAGATTCGAGTCTCAGCTTCCCCCATCCGGGCAGTGAAATCATTACAAGATTTTGCCAATCGCCTGACTGTATTTTGCAACTTTCGGCATGCAGTGTGTGTTTTTAAATTCTCGGCTCGTGTTTCCAACCGATGTGATGAGATTAATCTATGAATTGACTCCAACGATGTATGACCTTGGCCCTCTTCTGCGACACCCCCACTAACTTGATCAGATAAGTTAAGGCTTTCCAACACTTCACTGTCCAAAATGTCTATCGTTGACGATCCAGTAACTCCTTCCTTGATGCACAGTTTGTACTGCTGTGGGGCCCCCCTCAAGAGAAGGACTTTCAATATGACTTCTACCAATGGAAGTTGTATCACCAGGACCCTCCTCATACAATTGAATATTTTCTTCTAAGTCAGATTCCTCTGACTCTTCCGAGTGCTCCGAAAGCGAAAAAAATTCACTGTCTTTACTACTGATAATAGGTTCACTCGGTTCATCTCTGTCCTCCCTAATAGGACCAATCTCGCCCGGGAACGCCGGGAACGCCGGGTCATTAGAGAAATTCGTAACCCTCTCTGTTACAGCACCATGTTCCAGAAGAATTCCACTCTCATCTGTAAATAGACCTCCTAGTTTTGAGATATCAGATGGAGAGGTCGCAACTTTTTTCCCAGGAATTGTCGGAAAAATCTGCGATATCTTAGGTGTCCCTTGAACAATCCTCTGTAGGGGGGTGTCCTGCCCCATAGCACCTGATAAATCTTTTAGGCCCTTTGCCGCTAATGCTGCACGTGTCCCTACAGCTGATTCCCCTGAGGCTCTTATTTTTCCACCTCTGGCAGTCTTAGGCGCCATAACAAACGAGGAAGAAGCAGCACCCAAAATAATGTTCAAAGGCCCTGATTTAAACAGTCTAGACAAACGTCGAGGTGTCAAATTTATTTCCAATCCCAGCTGTTGTGATGTAATATATTTTCCTCCTCGTTATCTAAGACTTTAACTTTTTTTTTTCCCCCTTAGCTGCCTAACGTAGCCATCCCAATCGGAGCCTGCAGTCAAAAACACAGTCTTAAGTCTTAAGTTGTTTGTTTGTACTCACTGCCCGTTTTAAACAGCTACCGTCCGTTTTTTTTTTCCACCGACTTTTCAAAGCTCTCTCAGCTCTCTCTGCTCCATAATGTCCTTTGCTCTACAAACTTCACTCGTCCATTAACCATCAACATCCATCAGCTGACCGTTACAATCCATCTCAGGTACACTGCGTTCTGCAGTCCAGCGCCGAATCGCTCTCCTCGCCTCCAGCGCCGTCTAGAAGCTGCAGCGCATCAGCTTCGCATCCACTCCACAGCCCCTCAAAATCCCGGAAAATGCCGCGAAAACAGCAAACAGCAAACAAGCTGCCTCGAAGGGAAGCTCAGCTAATGCCTCTCAGTCACAGGCCAGATTCTTGCACAAATGCCCCGTTATTCGTACGGAGGACGAGCCGTCCAGGAGCTCCTCACATCCACGTCCACGCGGACGCCATCTTGCCTCTTATTACTCACGGGAGTTCCTTTTGCTTTCTTCATCTGAAATAGATCAATATTGTCTCCCATAACTTCTTTTGAATGAAGAGGATGTATGCTAAAATGTTCATAAATTTCTTCTTCCTTTGACTTGTCCACTTTTTCAATTTGTCCAGTTGGTGTTTCTGTGTCTTCTTCTAAATCTTCTTCTTCTTCTTCTTCTATATAAATTGATTCATACCATTTGTTATTCCTTTTCAAATACAAATTTGCTCTTTGTACTTTCCGTACATCTACCAGCTCCTGCCAAATCTTCTTATTCTTTGTAGGTACACCATTAACCAGAATAATTAATGGTTCAGTTTCCAAAGTATCCGCATCAATAGTTTCCATATTTTTTTTCAAATCCAAGGGCAAATACACCACTCTACCTTTTAAACCTCTCAGTAAATCTGAAGGAGGTAATTTACCAGTTTTGGGCTCCATACGTACTATGGTCTGGAACGGATGAACACATTGAATGAGTATAGACTCATATGTATTTAATTCAGAAAGTTCAGCAGGAATAGCATCCAATTCTAAATTATTATGTACAGCTCTGGTCGGCATTCTATTTTCCTCTAACTTGTTGTAACAGTATTTACAAATACGCTGAACTTCACCCAATTCAAAACAATTTTCAAGAAATTTATAGGTGGCAAAATCCTTCCACTTATAATTATCTTCAGTTTCACTCTTTCTGTAGAGATCAACATACCTGGTTTGTTTTCTATAATGAGTTCTGCAGCAACAAATACAAGTAATATTTGGTCTTTCATTACAGATTATTGCAAATTTTGTTATGTGATCATTAAATGTCTTACTTACAGAGGGTTCTACATTTTCTTCCACTTCTTCCTCATTTACTGTGTCCTTCTCTGCACTGTTTTGTTCAGGACCAAAGTAACAAAACTAAATTTCATCAACAACCTTCTCTACATCTGATACCGTTCCACGGAACAGAGCCCTATTCAATTCATCTAACTTTATTGCTGGACTTTTAGCAAAATACAACCGTCTCACAAACTTTCTCATTTCAGTATGATGAACAGCCAGCATCCTAAAATGATGGAAAACACTATTACACACTTTTCTAGATAGACAAGCCAGAGAATGACCCTGCAAACCAGTATTCTCTCTCACTCTGCATGGATCTAGACTTTGAAGCACCTTAATCTTCTGTTTCACACTTTTTTTGCTATATTCTCTTAGAAACTCACGAAATTTATCAATAGATTCCTGACGCACAGTGCAAATATTACTACAATTCCAAGTGTACACTGGGGCTTTAGGACGTCTCCCCATAGCCTCATCCGCCATCACTTGTACCTCATCTCTTGGAACCATTATCTCCTTCTCCATTATGCAACCATTTTTCACTTCATAAGCACGACCTCTGGTGTCAACTGCATGCAGCAAACTATTACTTTGAAAATAACTCTCTTCATTAAAAAAAGGTTCACTACTTGAACTATGCATCCATTTTCCTAAAAACACTTTACAAAAGTTTGTTCTGTTCACTACTCTTTTCCTTTTGCTATGTGATTTCAGTACATTAACCATTTTGTCTAATGTACGCATCCTATTCAAAATTAAAATGAATAGTTTCCTTTTTAATTCTAATGCCTTTGCTGCAATGGCTTCAATTTCTTTTTTTCTCTTATAAAACTTTGCCTTTTGCTTATATTTCTTCACATCCTTTATCAAATTGGACATAACTCTCCTCTGAAACATTTTTCTACGTATCTCTTTAAACGCTGTTTTTCTGTTTAAGTTTATCTTTTTAGTTGTTGAAGGTATATTTGCATTAACTAAATTCTCAATTTTTTCCTGTCCTTTTCGATTGAAATCATTCTTTCCAGTACAGACATTTTGTACATTTTTCCTTTTTTTGAATATGTTCCTTAGAAAATCTTTTGTTTGCTTACCAGAAGATTTTTTCTTCTTCCCAACATGAGCATCTTCAACTAACTTAGGTCCTCCAGTTGTCTTCAAATATAGGTTTTTTTTCTGCTCTTTTTTTACTCTGGATTTTGTAGGCATCTTAAATTTTGTTCACTGCTCTTCAGCAATACCTGAAAAAAACTAAAAAAAAATCCTTTATTTTATTTAAATATATTACTACATTTGTTTTCACATTAGTCACAAAACGAAATTTCTTTGCCAACACTCCAGCAAGGGCAACCAGCCTTAGTGATGCTGAATGTATTTGCATTACTGACTGAAACCTCAAACCCCACTCGCTTGTGAATACTGTGCATGATTCCACATGGTAAGCAGCTACCTGTGTGCTAAGAGTCTGCTTCTGCACCAAAAAATGGCTCCCCCTTTCCATCTAATGCAACTGTGAAATCACCAGAGCAATACGCAATAAATCTCTGCCTGTAATTCCTATTTGCACACAGAGTCATGTTTTCACATTAGTCACAAAACGAAATTTCTTTGCCAATTTGAAAGCACACTTACTGCTCTTTTTTTTGGCAAGTGATAAACACTTTTACAGACTGACACATTATGAATCCACTTTTCAGATTTTTTAAAAAGCACATGTCCATTCTGCTTTTTCAGACCAGCACCATTTGTAACCTGGGTGTCTGCCTACACTCCAGCAAGGGCAACCAGCCTTAGTGATGCTGAATGTATTTGCATTACTGACTGAAACCTCAAACCCCACTCGCTTGTGAATACTGTGCATGATTCCACATGGTAAGTAGCTGGCTGTGTGCTAAGAGTCTGCTTCTGCACCAAAAAATGGCTCCCCCTTTCCATCTAATGCAACTGTGAAATCACCAGAGCAATACGCAATAAATCTCTGCCTGTAATTCCTATTTGGACACAGAGTCATGTTTTCACATTAGTCACAAAACGAAATTTCTTTGCCAATTTGAAAGCACACTTACTGCTCTTTTTTTTGGCAAGTAATGAACACTTTTACAGACTGACACATTATGAATCCACTTTTCAGATTTTTTACAAAGCACATGTCCAAACTGCTTTTTCAGACCAGCATCATTTGTAACCTGGGTGTCTGCCTACACTCCAGCAAGGGCAACCAGCCTTAGTGATGCTGAATGTATTTGCATTACTGACTGAAACCTCAAACCCCACTCGCTTGTGAATAATGTGCATGATTCCACATGGTAAGCAGCTACCTGTGTGCTAAGAGTCAGCTTCTGCACCAAAAAAAGGCTCCCCCTTTCCTTCTAATGCAACTGTGAAATCACCAGAGCAATACGCAATAAATCTCTGCCTGTAATTCCTATTTGCACACAGAGTCATGTTTTCACATTAGTCACAAAACGAAATTTCTTTGCCAATTTGAAAGCACACTTACTGCTCTTTTTTTTGGCAAGTAATAAACACTTTTACAGACTGACACATTATGAATCCACTTTTCAGATTTTTTACAAAGCACATGTCCAAACTGCTTTTTCAGACCAGCATCATTTGTAACCTGGGTGTCTGCCTACACTCCAGCAAGGGCAACCAGCTTTAGTGATGCTGAATGTATTTGCATTACTGACTGAAACCTCAAACCCCACTCGCTTGTGAATACTGTGCATGATTCCACATGGTAAGCAGCTACCTGTGTGCTAAGAGTCAGCTTCTGCACCAAAAAAAGGCTCCCCCTTTCCATCTAATGCAACTGTGAAATCACCAGAGCAATACGCAATAAATCTCTGCCTGTAATTCCTATTTGCACACAGAGTCATGTTTTCACATTAGTCACAAAACGAAATTTCTTTGCCAATTTGAAAGCACACTTACTGCTCTTTTTTTTGGCAAGTGATAAACACTTTTACAGACTGACACATTATGAATCCACTTTTCAGATTTTTTAAAAAGCACATGTCCAAACTGCTTTTTCAGACCAGCACCATTTGTAACCTGGGTGTCTGCCTACACTCCAGCAAGGGCAACCAGCCTTAGTGATGCTGAATGTATTTGCATTACTGACTGAAACCTCAAACCCCACTCGCTTGTGAATACTGTGCATGATTCCACATGGTAAGTAGCTGGCTGTGTGCTAAGAGTCTGCTTCTGCACCAAAAAATGGCTCCCCCTTTCCATCTAATGCAACTGTGAAATCACCAGAGCAATACGCAATAAATCTCTGCCTGTAATTCCTATTTGGACACAGAGTCATGTTTTCACATTAGTCACAAAACGAAATTTCTTTGCCAATTTGAAAGCACACTTACTGCTCTTTTTTTTGGCAAGTAATAAACACTTTTACAGACTGACACATTATGAATCCACTTTTCAGATTTTTTACAAAGCACATGTCCAAACTGCTTTTTCAGACCAGCATCATTTGTAACCTGGGTGTCTGCCTACACTCCAGCAAGGGCAACCAGCCTTAGTGATGCTGAATGTATTTGCATTACTGACTGAAACCTCAAACCCCACTCGCTTGTGAATACTGTGCATGATTCCACATGGTAAGCAGCTACCTGTGTGCTAAGAGTCTGCTTCTGCACCAAAAAATGTCTCCCCCTTTCCATCTAATGCAACTGTGAAATCACCAGAGCAATACGCAATAAATCTCTGCCTGTAATTCCTATTTGCACACAGAGTCATGTTTTCACATTAGTCACAAAACGAAATTTCTTTGCCAATTTGAAAGCACACTTACTGCTCTTTTTTTTGGCAAGTGATAAACACTTTTACAGACTGACACATTATGAATCCACTTTTCAGATTTTTTACAAAGCACATGTCCAAACTTCTTTTTCAGACCAGCATCATTTGTAACCTGGGTGTCTGCCTACACTCCAGCAAGGGCAACCAGCCTTAGTGATGCTGAATGTATTTGCATTACTGACTGAAACCTCAAACCCCACTCGCTTGTGAATACTGTGCATGATTCCACATGGTAAGCAGCTACCTGTGTGCTAAGAGTCTGCTTCTGCACCAAAAAATGTCTCCCCCTTTCCATCTAATGCAACTGTGAAATCACCAGAGCAATACGCAATAAATCTCTGCCTGTAATTCCTATTTGGACACAGAGTCATGTTTTCACATTAGTCACAAAACGACATTTCTTTGCCAATTTGAAAGCACACTTACTGCTCTTTTTTTTGGCAAGTAATAAACACTTTTACAGACTGACACATTATGAATCCACTTTTCAGATTTTTTACAAAGCACATGTCCAAACTGCTTTTTCAGACCAGCATCATTTGTAACCTGGGTGTCTGCCTACACTCCAGCAAGGGCAACCAGCCTTAGTGATGCTGAATGTATTTGCATTACTGACTGAAACCTCAAACCCCACTCGCTTGTGAATACTGTGCATGATTCCACATGGTAAGCAGCTACCTGTGTGCTAAGAGTCAGCTTCTGCACCAAAAAAAGGCTCCCCCTTTCCTTCTAATGCAACTGTGAAATCACCAGAGCAATACGCAATAAATCTCTGCCTGTAATTCCTATTTGCACACAGAGTCATGTTTTCACATTAGTCACAAAACGAAATTTCTTTGCCAATTTGAAAGCACACTTACTGCTCTTTTTTTTGGCAAGTAATAAACACTTTTACAGACTGACACATTATGAATCCACTTTTCAGATTTTTTACAAAGCACATGTCCAAACTGCTTTTTCAGACCAGCATCATTTGTAACCTGGGTGTCTGCCTACACTCCAGCAAGGGCAACCAGCCTTAGTGATGCTGAATGTATTTGCATTACTGACTGAAACCTCAAACCCCACTCGCTTGTGAATACTGTGCATGATTCCACATGGTAAGCAGCTACCTGTGTGCTAAGAGTCTGCTTCTGCACCAAAAAATGTCTCCCCCTTTCCATCTAATTCAACTGTGAAATCACCAGAGCAATACGCAATAAATCTCTTCGTGTAATTCCTATTTGCACACAGAGTCATGTTTTCACATTAGTCACAAAACGAAATTTCTTTGCCAATTTGAAAGCACACTTACTGCTCTTTTTTTTGGCAAGTAATAAACACTTTTACAGACTGACACATTATGAATCCACTTTTCAGATTTTTTACAAAGCACATGTCCAAACTGCTTTTTCAGACCAGCATCATTTGTAACCTGGGTGTCTGCCTACACTCCAGCAAGGGCAACCAGCCTTAGTGATGCTGAATGTATTTGCATTACTGACTGAAACCTCAAACCCCACTCGCTTGTGAATACTGTGCATGATTCCACATGGTAAGCAGCTACCTGTGTGCTAAGAGTCAGCTTCTGCACCAAAAAAAGGCTCCCCCTTTCCTTCTAATGCAACTGTGAAATCACCAGAGCAATACGCAATAAATCTCTGCCTGTAATTCCTATTTGCACACAGAGTCATGTTTTCACATTAGTCACAAAACGAAATTTCTTTGCCAATTTGAAAGCACACTTACTGCTCTTTTTTTTGGCAAGTAATAAACACTTTTACAGACTGACACATTATGAATCCACTTTTCAGATTTTTTACAAAGCACATGTCCAAACTGCTTTTTCAGACCAGCATCATTTGTAACCTGGGTGTCTGCCTACACTCCAGCAAGGCCAACCAGCCTTAGTGATGCTGAATGTATTTGCATTACTGACTGAAACCTCAAACCCCACTCGCTTGTGAATACTGTGCATGATTCCACATGGTAAGCAGCTACCTGTGTGCTAAGAGTCTGCTTCTGCACCAAAAAATGTCTCCCCCTTTCCATCTAATGCAACTGTGAAATCACCAGAGCAATACGCAATAAATCTCTGCCTGTAATTCCTATTTGCACACAGAGTCATGTTTTCACATTAGTCACAAAACGAAATTTCTTTGCCAATTTGAAAGCACACTTACTGCTCTTTTTTTTGGCAAGTGATAAACACTTTTACAGACTGACACATTATGAATCCACTTTTCAGATTTTTTACAAAGCACATGTCCAAACTTCTTTTTCAGACCAGCATCATTTGTAACCTGGGTGTCTGCCTACACTCCAGCAAGGGCAACCAGCCTTAGTGATGCTGAATGTATTTGCATTACTGACTGAAACCTCAAACCCCACTCGCTTGTGAATACTGTGCATGATTCCACATGGTAAGCAGCTACCTGTGTGCTAAGAGTCTGCTTCTGCACCAAAAAATGTCTCCCCCTTTCCATCTAATGCAACTGTGAAATCACCAGAGCAATACGCAATAAATCTCTGCCTGTAATTCCTATTTGGACACAGAGTCATGTTTTCACATTAGTCACAAAACGAAATTTCTTTGCCAATTTGAAAGCACACTTACTGCTCTTTTTTTTGGCAAGTAATAAACACTTTTACAGACTGACACATTATGAATCCACTTTTCAGATTTTTTACAAAGCACATATCCAAACTGCTTTTTCAGACCAGCATCATTTCTAACCTGGGTGTCTGCCTACACTCCAGCAAGGGCAACCAGCCTTAGTGATGCTGAATGTATTTGCATTACTGACTGAAACCTCAAACCCCACTCGCTTGTGAATACTGTGCATGATTCCACATGGTAAGCAGCTACCTGTGTGCTAAGAGTCAGCTTCTGCACCAAAAAAAGGCTCCCCCTTTCCTTCTAATGCAACTGTGAAATCACCAGAGCAATACGCAATAAATCTCTGCCTGTAATTCCTATTTGCACACAGAGTCATGTTTTCACATTAGTCACAAAACGAAATTTCTTTGCCAATTTGAAAGCACACTTACTGCTCTTTTTTTTGGCAAGTAATAAACACTTTTACAGACTGACACATTATGAATCCACTTTTCAGATTTTTTACAAAGCACATGTCCAAACTGCTTTTTCAGACCAGCATCATTTGTAACCTGGGTGTCTGCCTACACTCCAGCAAGGGCAACCAGCCTTAGTGATGCTGAATGTATTTGCATTACTGACTGAAACCTCAAACCCCACTCGCTTGTGAATACTGTGCATGATTCCACATGGTAAGCAGCTACCTGTGTGCTAAGAGTCTGCTTCTGCACCAAAAAATGTCTCCCCCTTTCCATCTAATGCAACTGTGAAATCACCAGAGCAATACGCAATAAATCTCTGCCTGTAATTCCTATTTGCACACAGAGTCATGTTTTCACATTAGTCACAAAACGAAATTTCTTTGCCAATTTGAAAGCACACTTACTGCTCTTTTTTTTGGCAAGTAATAAACACTTTTACAGACTGACACATTATGAATCCACTTTTCAGATTTTTTACAAAGCACATGTCCAAACTGCTTTTTCAGACCAGCATCATTTGTAACCTGGGTGTCTGCCTACACTCCAGCAAGGGCAACCAGCCTTAGTGATGCTGAATGTATTTGCATTACTGACTGAAACCTCAAACCCCACTCGCTTGTGAATACTGTGCATGATTCCACATGGTAAGCAGCTACCTGTGTGCTAAGAGTCTGCTTCTGCACCAAAAAATGTCTCCCCCTTTCCATCTAATGCAACTTTGAAATCACCAGAGCAATACGCAATAAATCTCTGCCTGTAATTCCTATTTGCACACAGAGTCATGTTTTCACATTAGTCACAAAACGAAATTTCTTTGCCAATTTGAAAGCACACTTACTGCTCTTTTTTTTGGCAAGTGATAAACACTTTTACAGACTGACACATTATGAATCCACTTTTCAGATTTTTTACAAAGCACATGTCCAAACTGCTTTTTCAGACCAGCATCATTTGTAACCTGGGTGTCTACCTACACTCCAGCAAGGGCAACCTGCCTTAGTGATGCTGAATGTATTTGCATTACTGAGTCCAACCTCAAACCCTTAAACTATTCTTTTATTATACCAGTACACCTTAATTTATTGTGAAAACATAGTCCATATTATTTTACATGTTCCTCACATTTAAATTTCTCCCAAAACAGAAAATAATAAACACAACTTCAACAAAAAGAATTGCATTTCTATTATTCATTTCTTAATTTACCATATACATCCCCTCTCAGACTCTAAACTCACCTTTAAAATTAGTTAGTTGTGAAAGAAATGTGGCACTCAAACAGCAGATTATCAGAGCCAGGATCTCTGTTCTCTACACCTCTCTCCTCTCAGCAGAACCAGATAATGGCAAACTTTCCCTCTCTTTTTCCACACATATACATGTTAGTTTCAAATCTCAGTGCTTGCCCCTTTTTTTCAAATGTAATCACACATTTCTATTGGTTGAAAACCAACCCTTTTCCAAAAGTACCCTTCCCCCAGCTTGACTTCTGCCTAGTACCCTTCCCCCAACTTGACTTCTGCCTGCTACTATAGCAACAGCTCATGGAACACTGCTGTGTGGAGTCAGGTCAGAAGTTCGCCAAACAATGTTTCAATTCCACAGAGCAAGAGTGCTTGACTTTTCAAACCTAACAGCAAATCCATAGTACTGTTCTTTGGTAACACATTTTTCTGTACCAATACAAAACATGCTTCTATTAATTTACACATACAGCCTAGTTTTTATTCTAGAATGGTATGAAACAGCCAATCAGTTCTTTTTTTTTTGAAAAAAATATGTATGCCTCCATTTCCAAACTGTCTTTCTTTTCATATTGCCATTCTACTGAAAGACACCTCCTGAGTGCATCCCGTTCTCCTTTGAAGATGTTCACAGTGTGGATTGTAGGGCACAGCTATGTCTTCTGGAGTGAAAAGTATGCAGAGAAAACAGATATGGTGAGAGACCTTGCTTTGCCAAATGTAGACATTAAATGGATTGGTCAGAGAGGGTTAAAGTGGCACCAATTAATGCCATTGGTGAAATCCTTCATGCACATCCAACACCCTGACCTCATAATAGTGCACTGTGGTGGCAATGACCTAGGCACTTTGACTGGGGTAGGTCTGGAAATGCTTATGAAGGAGACCTTTGCACAACTGTTTTCACTTTTCCCTAAAACTGCCTTTGTGTTTTCCAACATATGCCAAAGGCAAAAATGGAACTGGTCCAATCATTTCTGTCCGCAGATTGACAAAGCAAGAAAGCACGTCAACAAATCTGTTTCTGCTTTCCTCCGTGACTATGGTATGGGTTCCATTTACCACAACAACTTGCGTTATGACATGCAAGACATTTATAGAGGAGATGGTGTACACTTCAATGATGAAGGGAACAGAGTCTTCCTCTTGAACCTTAGACTCTGCATCGGTACTTACTTGTAGGTACCACAAAAAAATCACTTCATAAACACAACGGCTCTTTTTAGAGCCCCCTAATATCTAAACACTTAAATCTGATTTTCATTTCTTTTTTTTTTACCGTACGCTTACCGTACGCGTACCCCGTGATTTTTTTTAAAATCAATAAATGTTTTCTTTGTACTTTTCTGTCCTTCTTTGTCCCCCTTACAAATGTTAGGGGGTCTGTAACTCTCCTCCTTGCCCCCTTTTCTTGTTATCACTCTTTTTTTTCTGAGTGAAACACACGAAATGGCGGCCGCCGCTTCCTGGTTTCGACCGATTCGAATGTTTACTAAGATCTAAGAGCCAATCAGAATCGCGCTCGCGCACGCCACCGTACGCGTACGGTAAGCGTACCGTAAGCGCACCGTAAGCTGGCTCAGATATATATATTGATTTAAAGGCTATTTTCTCAGAATCTACTGAACAGATTTACACCAAACCTACAAAAGGCACTTCCTTGACCTGAGGACTACCTCTCTGCAAAATTTCTAGTAATTCTGTTCAGCCGTTCGGGCTGTAGCCCTGTCTAAAGGTCCTATGGAAAAATGCATGGGAAAAACGCGTTTTGGGACCCCCCTTTTATCTCAGCCCCCGCTTGACGAATCCCCCCGAGACTTTCAGGGAAGGAGCGGAGCGTAGCGCCCCACCTATTTTGAAAAATTCGCGAGGATTCGTCGACTGGCGCCAAAGTTATTCAAAATAGAATGTTGCGGATTTCCTATGGAAACGTGGTCCTAACTATAACTACCTACTGGCGACCGCCAGTAGGTAATATATACACATACATATATATATAAATACACATACATATATAAACATATGTATATGTGTATATCAATGTATATATATATATACATATATATATATAAATATACATATTCCCTTATCGACCCAAAACTCACCCACCCCTAACCCTAAAAATACCCTTCCCACAGAATACCCTTATCCACCCCTAAACCCTAAAAACACCCTTACCACTCAATACCCTTATCCACCCGCAAACCCTAAAAACGCACATACCACCCAATACCCTCACCCACCCCCAATCCCTAAAAGCAACCTTACCACCCAATACCCTCACCCACCCCAATTCCTAAAAATACCCTTACCACCCAATATCCTTACCCACCCCTAAAAAAAACCTTATAACCCAAGACCCTTACCCAGCTCTAAACCCTAAAAACATCCTTACCACCCAATACCCTTACCTACCCCTAAACCCTAAAAACCTTCTTGCCAAAAGTTTATAATAATCTTGCATGCTACTATGAACTAATACCCCTGCGCAATAGAAGGTTAAATATGCTTCCGCTGGGGCCCAAGCATTGTGCCCTTTCGGCTAAAAATGTATTTGGCAGCACTTCTTTTCATGTCTATTTTACAACACTGTATTTTATATAATATTGTGATTTTGAATGGTGTTATTGTACCAGTGTTTATTAATAGCCACAATAAAGGTTTTATACAAACGTGATCAATAACTACTTTTTGAGATTGAATTTGCTTGCATTCCGCAGGATTTATTTTCCATATCAATCCATATAATCGAAAACAGACCAAAATGTTTATTTGTGTATACAAGTTTACACACTCGTGATAATCCTTAGAACAATTTTTTTCAGAGAAATTTCGTATGCTTTTTGGACGTGAGTCCTTCCTCAATGTTCAAATCTACGATCCATTGAAATCGCTGTACAAAAAAGTTTGATTTGCACATGAAATTTACAATTTGACAGAGCAAAAGTACATTATGGGGCCCCTAAGTGCTTTCTCGGGTTGAGAGTTGTAAACTATATCTTGGGACGGGGTTTTAATGGTTCATTGTTCTCAAGTGAGAAAGCATCAATTCATCTGTGACAAGTTTGACAAGAATGAAAAATGCCTATATTCTTCGACAGCAGCCAATGAAGAGTCCGTATGGAAATGTCAGGCTTTTTGAAACATTGTTTTGACACAAGTCTCTCATGTCAGCTCTTTTTGATGGCTTTCAGATTGCAAAACGCAGCAAGAAAGCGCGAGAGCCTTAAAAGCGAATCCATTCTACGGTGATGTATCACGCCATGCTGCATTTCCATCAGAGCAGCCTCTGTGAACAGTTCCTCTTAACACTGGTGCCTTATGGGAGTGATAAACGAGCTTGTCTGCAAGTGACCTGATTTGGAGATGACAAAGTTATATATTTTAGACAGTGTTGTTTCTTGAAAGAGAATGTTAGTAACTCATTAAACATCAATCAGTGGAGAACAGTACATGTATAGAGACATAACGTCATGAACGCGTTTTTTTGCCTGTCTTGAGTCTGGATCTGGAATTATTTCAATTGGATTTTATAAACATCTCTTTGTATTATATTCGGGAAACTTGATAAAAATAGGCAAATACATCTAACTATATACATAACAAACTGATCTCCACCAGGGCAATTTTTTATTACATACAATATAAACAAGCATTTGAAATGTCATAGGTCTCGCATTTCCAAGAGTTATAGCTATTGGCTTTGTAAATGTCAACGTCTTTTACCTATGTGTTTTGGTTTGGAGTGTAGTGGATATTTGTGGTGTGGAGTGGAATTATGTGGGTTGTATTGGAATTGATAGTTGTGGAATTGTGTGGGGGTGGAGTACATTTGTGTAATGGAATTATGTAGCATGTTAAATAGGGGTGAGAGCTGCACAGAATAGATAGAAAAGAAGATAGAGTGAGATAGGTAGTTTATGCAGGAAGTGGAGTTTAAACTGTGACTTGCAGATGCCGCAAAATCTTTACTACAAGCACATATGCTGCTGAGCCACTGTGACAACTTGAAGGTTACATGGTGTTTATTTTGGGGCAGGGGAGTGGCTAGAAGTTGCACAAACACAGTGTATTTAATCAATGAACACATTTAATTCACCATTGTCTTCTGGTATTCAACTGTGCTGTTAGAATGCAAAATTACCATCTTATTGGATCCTGCTCATCACTCTCTTGATTTGCAGTGAGGTCCTGTGTTAAAACTAATTTGTAATTATAAGGCATTAATTATAAGTAGTACGCTCCTACCATTTCGAAATGCTTGAAATAACAAGTATTACTCTTACCCAAGACAATAGTGCTACTATCACACAGTTTAATGGTACAGAATTTACTGATCTCAGGAGGATGGAATGCAGACGACCATAATCAGATTTGACCGCTTGACCTTCCAATCAATGCATTTGTCAATGGGGACAGTTCAACTCACAAAACCATCCTTCCATCTTACAATGTTTATAGCACATGTTGTGAATACACCCATATTTCTGCTGTAATCATTCTGTTGATGAAGTGAATGTAAGCTTTGCTTCGGACATGCTTCTGGCAACACAGGCAGCTCCTAAAAACAGACATGCAGATGCTAAGGCCTCTGCCTGTCATGTAAACATACCTTTCCTCCATATGACACAGGCCCTCTCCAGAACTGCCTGAACCACGCCCGCATACCAGTGCAGTGGGAAGCCTATTGAGTAGCAAAAGTTATTCTTTAAATATTTTAAAACATAGATCAAATCCAGAGGCCTTTCTTTGAGTCGATTCTCATACAACTAACAAATGCCAGTATTCACTTGTTTGCAGGCTGGGAAACACATGCCTAGAAAAACAAAAAGGCAACTGGTGCTCATGTAAAGCGCTTCGAGTTTGCGCTTTATAAAATTCCAAAACACACAAAAAAAACAATATTATATAATACTATATAAATAGCACAAGATTACCGAACACAATTTCTAAATTGGCTATGTTTATGTTGCAACCTTGCATTAGGTATAGAAATTAACTGAAATTCTTTCATGCTATAGGAAAGTTCTTTCAGGAGGAGGGCTGTTTTCTACTCAGTGGGAGGGGGGTGAAAGCGGGGAGGAGACGAGCCGAGAGGCTGGGGGAATAAAACATCACGAAATACATTTAAAAAGTAAAACGTTGCAAAGATTTCCAGTGCAAACTGTATGTGGATTATCAATGGTGCCAGCTGTAGCCTTAAGGAGTGTAATAAAGAAATAATGCAGAGACTCTGCTGTGACTTCCATCATGGGAGGAAGATTGAGAGGAGAGGGGCAGAGAAGATTCCAGGGCCAACAGGAAAAGTGAAAGGAGGAGGGGATGGGAAAAGAAGCTGGGTTATTCGAGTGAGGGCAATAAAATATGAAGAATCAAAGAAAACCTACACAAAGGCTCTGAAAATTCTGTCTACATCTTCGCGCATGCATGCATAGATTAGTATCACACATTGCTGCCCGGCACGTTCCTGCTTCAAACAGGGCGGCAGGCAGCTGATGATGATCATCGTGACTGCGCCATTAAGTTAAAAGAAAATGTTATCAAGCAGAGAAATATCACCATGAACTCACTTACCTAGCGAGGCTGGTGAGCAATTCCATAATGGGCAACCTCAAGGCCTCAATGACCCCGCGGTTCATTCAGCAGCCAGTGAATCTTCGGGTCACGGGATTTGCATTTAATTTAATGTGCACACGCACAAGCAGTGCTGCCATTGCCAATGAATGCAGCCTGCAACGTTCTTATGATGAACTGAAGCGCGCTGCCAGCAGTAGTAGTAGAAAGTCCCCCTAAGCTATCTCAGCGTGTGAGTCATAATGTCTGGCTAACATGTGTGTCAAAGCCGTGTGGTGCTGTTCTAAATACTACACTGTATCAGAGTTTTCAGCTGGAGCTGCGGACTCTGAGCAAGCCCCGAAGCATACCAGGAGCTGCTGACTTTACAATTGGGTAGCCAAGTTTGAGTCGTGGCATCGGCTTAACTGTGTGACTTTGGGCAATTCATTCTCCCCACACTGACCTGGGACACAAGCAGGGGGTTACAATGCTAATGTTACACTCCGGCGCTTGGAGTTTAAGATAAAATAAGCCCCGGGGGAGACATACACCACTGCGGGGAGGGACACAGCACCATCACCGAGCGCAGTGAAAGTGTATTTGAAGGCAAGTCACTCTGGCGCATTGCCATTCTCGAAGAGAAGACTTGGCATGCTAAACTAATTAGAAACAAATAGTTCTCCCAAACAACAAATCATGACTTGCAGCGAAAGGAAACTGAACTTAGGCGGTGCTGCTATGTCAAAAACGGAAGTGACATTCCTTTATGTGAACCACTTAGGCTGCTGCAACCAAGACAGGCACTGCAGCATGCCAATGGTAAGCGGCAGACGGGAGCAAAGTCTTTTTATCAACGACTCCAGGTCTTCCAGACAGCGCATGCGCACTGCGTAGTCTCGACCTAAAAAGGGCTGTAGTTGGATGTCAATTTTTCAGCTGTTGGCTACATTAGTAACTCGAATATCAATGGAAATGTGTCCATGTCAAGGGCAAGATGAATCCCTATCTAGCGTGGTAACGGGGACGTAACCCTGACAAACGTATTGGGCGTGTAGGAAAGAGTTTTATCAACAGGCGAATATATTACCCTGTGCTGACAGAAACAACGTAGAAGTGAAATGGCACTTTTGTAGCACATTTAAGTAAGCATACATTTTTACAACTATAAATGGCTCTACATGGCAGTAACAGGGTTATTCACATATTCCCAAATAATTCTAGAACTAGTTTTAATGATTCCTAGGAGGTGTATTGAAATTATCACAAATTTGCATGATATCAGGAATTTGCTCCAAACATAGCTGTAATCGAAGGCCAGATGTACAAAGCATTTTGCCAATCATTTGCGACTGGTAAAATGCATTTGCACTTGTTACTAATCTCATTTTGCTTTTGAAATTCACTATTAAAAAGGGGCGTGATTAGGGTGTTCCTTCCTAATACCGATCAGCACTGGTTTGTATGAATGTTTTGCAACCGGAATGCAGTCTCAAACCATTCACAATTTACCAATTTAGTAGGGGAGGCGGTAACCCATTCGCAAACGGGAAGGGGTCCCACTTTGTGCATGTGGGGAAAAACATTTTGCACTTGTTACCGAATCTCATTTTGCCTTTGCGAATCACTATTAGGAAGGAGTGTGTTTAGGGTGGTCCCTTCCTAATACTGAATAGCACTGGTATGTCTGAATGTTTTGTGACCAGACTGCAGTCACAAAACATTCATAATTTACCAACTACGTTAAGGAAAATGGGCTGCATTACAAAAAAATATATAGCTTTATTTAAAAAGCAGTCTCAAAAATGGTGGTCTGATTACCCCAGCAGGCCAACATCCCTGTGATTGTGGTCATTGTCAATGGGTCGCAAATTGCGATCTGCCCCATGAATATCGATGAGGCAGGTCACTTTTGCGACCCACTGCGAATTACTAACAGTGTCAAACACACTGTTGTGCATCGCTGTTTGTGATTTCCTTATAGCAAATCGCTAAATTTTGCTATTAGGAAATCAAAAACGCAATTTCGTATATCGGGCCCAAGCTCCTTGGAATTTCGCTGTTTTATAGAATGACCTTCCGTTGCGCCTACTGGCCATCTCCATGCTCATAGCTCTATTGTTGGTCATGGGCACCAAAGAAGTAGCTATATTAACGCACACAGCTCCAGCACTGAAAATCAACAACCTGCAAAATAGAGTGACCTTTCGTCACAAAATTGTTCTTTGTCTAAAACAATTCAGAGTCCCACTGAACACAATTGATGGGTGTTAGAATAGCATACATTTTTCACACAAACAAAATTTCAAAAGAGAACATCACTTCGTTCAAGGGTCCTTCCTGGCTGTTTGATGATGATAGGCGGTCTATACATGAACTTTGCTTTTAAAGGCTTATGAAAGGATAGAATTAAAAAACAACACAATCTACAGAATAGAGCTCCACTAGACTGGGCTAAAGATCTTCATCTAACACAAACGAAACTTCAATGGAGAATGGCATCCCCACGCCCCATCTCCCCCCCCCCTCTGTGGTCGTATCTGCCTACTTGTGAAAGATTACAGAAGGGCGTATTTGAACTTTGCTTTAAAAGTATAATCAGGGCCGAACCATAAATCAAAATCAGCCCTGGCAAAACTGCTCAGTATAGCCCCACGCTGCAGAAGCTGACACTAGAATGATACCAGGGGGCATTTCACAGCTGGGTCATGGTGCCCCATCCTACTCGGAAAGACCCCAATAGCCCTGCAGACTGCTGAGAAAATGTCAGAGTGGCAACATATTCAGACCTGTCCTGAGTCCTATGAAAAAATGAATTGCATAATAAACCCCTCGTCCCCACTGAACATCAGTGGACTTAAGCACCCATCTTTGCATTCTGTAGTGCATCTCGACTTAACCCAACCCCTTACCCAGTCCTGGGAAGCAATTCTGCACTACATTTTATGATACTCGGGCGCCTACGTGTGAAAACGTTGCATTGTCACTTCCCCTTTTCAAGTGACAAGAAAAAGGTTATTGATGGAAAAATTACTCGAAATGCAGCTCACTACAAGAGGAATTATGTTTTAGTTCAAATATTTTTATTGCTTTAGTCAAAAATAAATACATTTGAAAAACAGTAGCAATACATAAAAATCAGAAGAATTATTTTTGGAGTGTGAGAAGAGCGGCAACATATAGAACATAAACTCTGGTCGATTAAACACAGACCTCTAAATTACCTGAGTAAGAGTACAACAAATGTAAAAGAATATGAACACTTTTAAAAATGCATACTTTGGATCGTTTTTTCCAAAGTGTTAGACCTGGCATCTTTGGCGTGGTTACCCCTGACTTTTTGCCTCTACCTCCTGTGTTTTTTGATGCTATGCTAGATTTCGTTTTTACTGGTTTAGATGCTTTGGGCACTTTGCCACTGCTGATCAGTGTCAAAGTGCAAGTGCTCCCTTGGTAAATTTTTTATATTGATTGGTTATCCATGAGTGGTATATTTGTTTCACCTGTTAGCCCCTAGTAAAGTGCACTGCGTGTGCCAGGCTGGTGATTCAAATGCTACTAGTGGGCTGCAGCACTGATTGTGCCACCCACAGGAGTAGCGCTAAAATGATGTCTTAGGCCTGCTTGCAGTGCCTATGTGCAGTCCAGGACTGCCATGTCGACCTGGCCAGTGCACCCACTGGCCAGGCCTTATCCTTCCCTTTCTGTACATGTCAGGCATCCCTATGGTGGCCCTAGGTACCCCCCTGGGCTGGGTGCAGTGTATCTGAAAGGTAGGGCATGTACTGAGGTGTGTAACATGCCCTGGTAGTGAATTACAGCCATTTTCATTTTTCACTGCTGAGAGGCTATCTTGCCCATAGGATAGAATGGGGAAGGCTGTTTACATGCCTATCTTCCCCTAAGGGCAAGATAGAAAATCCAAGTTTGGTTTCTCTGTGTTCAGAATTTAATTATACACCTTTTTAGCAAGATGGTTTTTAAATTCACTGTGTGAGAATGGCACTTTTTAGAAAGTAGCTATTCTCCTGTTTAACCTTCCTGTGTGCCTGTGTGCTGGTTGGCTGACTGGTGTCATGTGATGGGCCAGGTGGCTCCAGGAGCCTGGATGAGTCAGCAGCAGGGTGAATAGGGAGATCTGCTTTAGATGGGTGGGAGGAGTAGTCCCTGGGTTTGAATAGGGCTGCCCCTGCCAAACACAATGCTGGCTCCACCCCCTGCTGGCCAGGCTGAGGACTCTGCCTCTGCTGGCACAAAGAAGGCTCCACCTCCTGCTGAGCGTCTAGCGACCCTGCCCCTCACTCTGAAAGGAACCAGGTGCCCCAGAGCAGAGCACACCCAGGAACCGGTTTGAGCAGGGGAATCCCCCCACTGGAACAAAGAGAGACAAAGACTTGGTGGGGTATAAGAAGAGGACCCCAGACACCTAAACTTTAGATCACTTTGGAACTAAGAAGAAACCTCTGCCAAGGAGAAAGCTGAAAAGGACTGAAGAGGAGAAGACTGCCTGCTTGCTGTTTTGCTTTGCTGCCAAGGAGAGGGGAAGGACTTTGCTGTGTCCCCTTCTTTTGATTCTGATCTCCAAGGGCCTGAGAAGAGCTGGCTCCCTGTTAAGAAGTCCCAGGAACAAAAGAACTTCACCACCAGCTCCCCTGGAACTCTGCTGAAAGAGTTCTGACCTGCCTTGGAGTGCTTGCCCAGTCTTGGGGCCTCAGGAGGTCGTTTTGCTGTGTTTGGGAGCTGGGAAGCAGAAGCGTGAACCAGAGTAACTGGTACCCAACGCATCATCCGATTGCGTGTCGCAAGAACGAGAGTGCGTGGAAAATTTCATCACGGCACCATCGCAACACGCAGGGTCCCCACATCGCCGAGTGCGTCGAGCATCGTCCCGAAGCGTGAAGATTCCTGACATTGCGAGGGTCGTCGCAGAACCAGTTTGCGAGCCGCACCACTGCCGGTGCGTGGAAGTCTCCAGTCATCGTGTGCGTCGACGCAGAGTCCCGTTCCGTGGCGCATCGAGAGTTGCGGCGCCGGAAGTCAACGCTGCACCGCGCATCGTGCCACATCGAAGCGTGTCGCATCGAACCTGTGCGTGAAGCTTCCCCCTAAGAAACCTACGCAACGAAGGCCAAAGTCATCGCATCCTCCCCTTACAGATCGGAGCCGGCGCATCCACCTCTGCTGCGTGAAGCAGGGCTGCTGCAAAGCCTCCCCAGGATCTCAGGAGTATCGCACCGCCTTTGCAAGCTTCCTTGTTATAGCTTTTGGGAACCTTATCGCAACTACAGGTACTGTTGGGCACGAAAGTGTCGCATTTTGTGCATTGAGAGTCGCATTGTGCAAGACACTGACTTTTACATCCTGGAGTACTTTCTGCAAACTCTTGAACTATCTTTAGAGTAACCTTTTTGAATTATATGTTGGTTTGTCTGTAGTATTTGGTCTTGTGAAGTTTTTAGTAAAGATACCTTATTTTTCTAAAACTGGTGTGGAGTAAATCTGTGGTGTTTTCACTGTGTTACTGTGAGTGTTGGTACAAATACTTTACACATTGCCTCTGATAGCCTAGACTGCTCAGGCCAAGCTACCTAGAGGGTGAGCAGGGGTTATCTTAACAGTGTATCCCCCTCTCCCTGACTAGAAGCAAGGGTCCCTACTTGGACAGTGGTACCTACCCTGCCAACTAGAGACCCCCAGATCTAACATTGGTGGTCAGGGGTGAGGATTGAACTTGTATTTGTACTTGACCCACAGTAATTGGTGTACATCACTAGGAGTGCAGACCAATAGACAACCACATACTAAATTTTTGATTCTATTTTTGAGTAACTCTTTAAGAGCATCATGTCTCAGGTGGCAACAAGTGAGAAGGCAGAAGTGGAGTTTTCCATTGCGGATTTGTATTCGTACGGAGTGGTAGCACTCAAGCAATTCTGCAAAGACCGTGGTTGCCCCTTTAAAAGCGGAGCTAGAAAGGATGAGCTCCAAAACGTCTTGAAGGCCTGGTGGGAGGCCCAAGAGGAGGATGATGCAGATGAAGAGGATGGTTTTGTTCCCCAAGATCTGCCCGTGGGCAGAACAGTCTCAAGGGCTGGCAGCTCCCATTCCAGTAGGGGGCTCACTCCAGAGGAGCTGGAGGAGAATCAAAGGGTGAGAGACCATGAAATGGAAATGATGAAAATGAAAATGAAGCAATTGGAAGTAGAGAAGGACAAGGCGGCGGAGGAGAGCAAGAATGCCCGTGCCTTGGAAGAGAAGAAATTGCTTCTGGCTCATGAAGTGAGCATAAGAGAACTGGACATCAAGGCCAAGCAGGTGGAGTCCGGTTCAAATGGTGGCAGCGCACAGCCAGTGCAGGGGGGTAAAGTATATATCCCCAAAGATTTAGTACAGAATTACAATAGGAGTGAAGATATCTATGCCTGGTTTACATCGTATGAGATACCATTAAGAATGAATGGTGTGCCTGAACAGCATTGGGGGGCGGGCCTGTGGAAACATTTTGAGGCTTCTGGGAGGAGTGCTCTAGAGCCCTTAGAATTAGCAGGTACCATGACCTATCCCAATATGAAGGAGGCCTTATGTCTCAGGTATGGACTTACTCCAGAGCAGTATAGACTGCAGTTTAGGAACTCCAAGAAGAAAGAGTCTGAGACTTGGATGGAGTGTGTGAATCTGTACTCGTGGGCACTGGAAGGTTGGATGAAGGGCAGCAAGGTAACTGATTATAAGGGGTTGTTGCATTTAATTAGTTGGGAGCACTTGAGTAGTCTATGTGTTCCAGAGCTGCGCCAGCATCTTTTAGACAGCAAGCTGACGGACCCCATTGAGCTTGCTAAGGAGGCGGACCGCTGGACCAGTACCAGGGTCCACAGAGGAATTGTGGGTACCATTGCCAAAGGTGGGCAGGGTCCCCAGCAGAAGAGTGGGGGGGACAAGGGTAACCAAAAGGAGTTCTCACAAGGGCCCCAAAACAGTTCCCAGGGTAACCAGTCCCAGCCCCCCAAGTCAAAACCCAAACCAACCTGGCCCCCTAAGGGCAGGTCGGATAACAAGGGTCCCATTAGGTGTTATCACTGTCAGGAATTGGGTCACAAGTCTCCTGTGTGTCCCAAGAAATCCCAGGCACCCTCTGGTGTTCCAACCCCGGGTATAGCTAGTGTAGCTTTTGGTGGGGATTTAATTTCTAGCGATTTGGAGGGATTAGCAGTTATGTCCCTTGTCTCTTTAGGAGACACAGAGATGGTCCAGGAAACCCCTGTCCCTGATAACACTAAGAAGTACAGGCAGTGGGTGACCATCAATGGGAGGAGGGTGGAGGCTCTCAGGGACACTGGAGCCAGTGTGACTACGGTCAGGTGTCAGTGGGTCCCTGAGGAGCTGATCATTCCAGACGTACTTCACCCAGTAGTGTCAGCTGACAACTCTGTGCACCTTTGCAAGGTAGCACATGTTCCCTTTGAGTGGGGGGGGGGTCTCAGGTCCTCTCAGAGTTGTTGTGAGTCCATCCATGCCAGTAGACTGTCTGCTAGGTAATGACCTGGAGAGTTCCCCATGGAGGGAGGTGGAACGCCAGGCTCATTTGGAGATGTTGGGTTTGCCTGAGTGGGTCTGTGTGACCACCCGGTCCATGGTAGCCAGACAGGGTTGTGAAGCAGACCTGGAGCCTGAAACAGTGGCCCAGGTCCCTGCCAGAAAGAGGAAGGGCAAGGGGCGTGGTGCGTCCACCCCCACTGTTCCCACGGTCCAGGAAGGAGCAGAACCTGCGGGGGATGCCCTGGAGCCTACAGGGGAACAGGTCGCTGAGCTGGGAGACATACCTGAGCTGACCCATTGGCAGCAAGAGGGTGGTCCCTCCAGAGAGGAGTTCTGCCGCACGCAGAAAGCATGCCCTACTCTTGAAGGTCTGCGGCACCAGGCGGCAGACCAGGCAGCAGGTGCTGATCCGAAGAACTTCTTTCTCTACTGGGAGAATGACTTGTTGTACAGTGAGCCTAGGTTTGCTGAGCCCAGTGGATCACGTACCCTGGTGGTACCCGCAGGGTTCAGAGACTTCCTACTGGGTCTGGCTCACAACGTGCCGCTTGCAGGACATCTCGGACAGGACAAGACCCGACAAAGGCTTGCCACCCACTTTTACTGGCCCGGGATGAAGACGGACGTCGCATCCTTTTGTAAATCATGCCAGACTTGCCAGGCAAGTGGCAAGGCTGGAGGAAAATGCAAAGGCCCTCTCCAGCCTTTTCCTGTAGTGAGCACCCCTTTCGAGCGGGTGGGAATAGATATTGTGGGGCCAGTGGACCCCAGGACAGCCTTAGGCAACAGGTTCATCCTGGTCCTGGTGGATCATGCCACCCGGTACCCGGAGGCTATCCCTCTCAGGTCAACCACAGCCCCGGTGGTGGGCCGTGCGTTGATGGGGATCTTTTCCCGTGTGGGTTTCCCCAAAGAGGTGGTATCTGACCGGGGTACCAACATCATCTCCAGGTATATGAAGTCTCTGTGGGAGGAGTGTGGGGTAACTTATAAGTTCACCACTCCTTACCACCCTCAAGGAAATGGGTTGGTTGAAAGGTTCAACCGGACCCTGAAAGGCATGATCATGGGGCTGACAGAGCCCATGAGACGGAAGTGGGACGTCTTTTTGCCATGCCTATTATTTGCCTACAGGGAGGTACCACAAAAGTCTCTAGGGTTCAGTCCCTTTGAGCTTTTGTAGGGGCACCCTGTTAGAGGACCTCTCAGTCTGGTGAAGGAGGGTTGGGAGAAATCCCCTGGGAAAACCCCCTAGGATGTGTTCAGCTATGTGCTGGCCATCCGCAACCAGACACAGCGCTTCCAGGCCCTCGCTCAGGCGAACCTGGAAGCCAGCCAGGATGAGATGAAGAGGTGCTATGACCAGCATACCACTCTGGTGGAATTTCAACCTGGGCAGATGGTGTGGGTGATGGCGCCAGTGGAGCCTTGCGCGCTCCAAGACAAGTGGACTGGGCCATATGAGGTGGTGGAGCGCAAGAGTGACGTGACCTACCTGGTCAACTTGCGGTCTCCCAGGAACCCCATGAGGGTCCTACACGTGAACCGCCTCAAACCCCATTTTGAGATGTCTGAAATCACAATGCTACTTGCTACAGATGCAGGGATGGAGGAGGATAGCGATCCTCTTCCTGACCTCCTGGAAGCTAAGGAGCAAGATGGGTCAGTGGATGGAGTGGTCCTCTCGCCCACCCTGACCCCAGAACAGCAGAGGGACTGTCGCCATGTGTTGGGTCAGTTTGCATCTCTGTTCTCCCTGACCCCCGGTATCACCAACTGGTGTGTCCATGATGTGGACACGGGAGATAGCATGCCTGTGAAACAGAAGTTTTACCGGGTAGCTGGCAAGTTCAGGGCCAGCATCAAGAAGGAGGTTTCTAAGATGTTGGAGCTAGGGGTGATTGAGTCCTCCAGCAGCCCCTGGGCTAGCCCAGTGGTACTCGTACCGAAAGCTGCTGCGCCAGGTGCCACTCCAGAACTTAGGTTTTGTGTGGACTACCGTGGGCTCAATGCTGTCACGAAGACTGACGCACACCCCATCCCCAGAGCTGATGAGCTCGTGGATCGGTTGGGAGCTGCCAACTACCTCAGTACGTTTGATTTAACTTCTGGGTACTGGCAGATTGCCTTAACTGATGGGGCCAAGGAGAGGTCTGCGTTTTCAACGCCAGAGGGGCACTTCCAGTTCCGTGTCATGCCCTTTGGGTTGAAGAACGCCCCTGCCACATTCCAGAGACTGGTCAACCAGGTATTGTCCGGGCTGGAGCAATTCAGCGCCGCATATCTGGACGACATTGCTGTGTTCAGCTCCACTTGGGAAGAACACTTGCAACACCTCTGCGCAGTGTTGAAGGCTCTGCATAGTGCAGGCCTCACTATCAAGGCCAGTAAGTGCCAGATAGGGCAGGGTTCGGTGGTGTATTTGGGACACCAAGTAGGAAGCGACCAGGTGGCGCCCCTACAAGCCAAGATAGATACCATCCGGGCCTGGGAACCCCCCCAAGACCCAGACAGCGGTGAGAGCCTTCTTAGGACTCACTGGGTACTATCGCCGTTTTGTCAAGGGGTATGGCACCATTGTGGCTCCCTTGACAGAACTAACTTCCAAGAAGTTACCGAAGAAAGTGATTTGGACCAGTGCCTGCCAAGAAGCTTTTGATGCCCTGAAGGAGGCCATGTGTACAGCACCTGTACTCAAGGCGCCTGACTTCTCCAAGGAATTCATAGTGCAGACAGACGCTTCTGAGCATGGAGTGGGAGCGGTGCTCTCACAACTAAATGATGAGGACTTGGATCAACCTGTAGCTTTCATTAGTAGGAGGCTACTTCCCAGGGAACAGAGGTGGAGTGCGATTGAAAGGGAAGCTTTTGCTGTGGTCTGGGCGCTGAAGAAGCTGAGACCCTACTTGTTTGGGACTCACTTCCGGGTTCAGACGGACCACAGGCCCCTCAGATGGTTGATGCAGATGAGGGGTGAGAATCCTAAGCTGTTGAGGTGGTCCATTTCCCTACAGGGGATGGACTTTACGGTGGAACACCGCCCCGGTACAGAACACGCCAACGCTGATGGTCTGTCCAGGTTTTTCCGCCTTAGCGATGAGAACTCCCAAGAGGGTGGGTAGTTCTCCCCACTTTCAGCTGGAGGGGACACGTGTTAGACCTGGCATCTTTGGCGTGGTTACCCCTGACTTTTTGCCTCTACCTCCTGTGTTTTTTGATGCTATGCTAGATTTCGTTTTTGCTGGTTTAGATGCTTTGGGCACTTTGCCACTGCTGATCAGTGTCAAAGTGCAAGTGCTCCCTTGGTAAATTGTTATATTGATTGGTTATCCATGATTGGTATATTTGTTTCACCTGTTAGCCCCTAGTAAAGTGCACTGCGTGTGCCAGGGCTGGTGATTCAAATGCTACTAGTGGGCTGCAGCACTGATTGTGCCACCCACAGGAGTAGCGCTAAAATGATGTCTTAGGCCTGCTTGCAGTGCCTATGTGCAGTCCAGGACTGCCATGTCGACCTGGCCAGTGCACCCACTGGCCAGGCCTTATCCTTCCCTTTCTGTACATGTCAGGCATCCCTATGGTGGCCCTAGGTACCCCCCTGGGCTGGGTGCAGTGTATCTGAAAGGTAGGGCATGTACTGAGGTGTGTAACATGCCCTGGTAGTGAATTACAGCCATTTTCGTTTTTCACTGCTGAGAGGCTATCTTGCCCATAGGATAGAATGGGGAAGGCTGTTTACATGCCTATCTTCCGATAAGGGCAAGATAGAAAATCCAAGTTTGGTATCTCTGTGTTCAGAATTTAATTATACATCTTTTTAGCAAGATGGTTTTTAAATTCACTGTGTGAGAATGGCACTTTTTAGAAAGTAGCTATTCTCCTGTTTAACCTTCCTGTGTGCCTGTGTGCTGGTTGGCTGACTGGTGTCATGTGATGGGCCAGGTGGCTCCAGGAGCCTGGATGAGTCAGCAGCAGGGTGAATAGAGAGATCTGCTTTAGATGGGTGGGAGGAGTAGTCCCTGGGTTTGAATAGGGCTGCCCCTGCCAAACACAATGCTGGCTCTACCCCTTGCTGGCCAGGCTGAGGACTCTGCCTCTGCTGGCACAAAGAAGGCTCCACCTCCTGCTGAGCGTCTAACGACCCTGCCCCTCACTCTGAAAGGAACCAGGTGCTCCAGAGCAGAGCACACCCAGGAACCGGTTTGAGCAGGGGAATCCCCCCACTGGAACAAAGAGAGACAAAGACTTGGAGGGGTATAAGAAGAGGACCCCAGACACCTAAACGTTAGATCACTTTGGAACTAAGAAGAAACCTCTGCCAAGGAGAAAGCTGAAAAGGACTGAAGAGGAGAAGACTGCCTGCTTGCTGTTTTGCTTTGCTGCCAAGGAGAGGGGAAGGACTTTGCTGTGTCCCCTTCTTTTGATTCTGATCTCCAAGGGCCTGAGAAGAGCTGGCTCCCTGTTAAGAAGTCCCAGGAACAAAAGGACTTCACCACCAGCTCCCCTGGAACTCTGCTGAAGGAGTTCTGACCTGCCTTGGAGTGCTTGCCCAGGCCTCAGGAGGTCGTTTTGCTGTGTTTGGGAGCTGGGAAGCAGAAGCGTGAACAAGAGTAACTGGTACCCAACGCATCATCCGATTGCGTGTCGCAAGAACAAGAGTGCGTGGAAAATTTCATCGCGGCACCATCGCAACACGCAGGGTCCCCGCATCGCCGAGTGCGTCGAGCATCGTCCCGAAGCGTGAAGATTCCTGACATTGCGAGGGTCGTCGCAGAACCAGTTTGGGAGCCGCACCACTGCCGGTGCGTGGAAGTCTCCAGTCATCGTGTGCGTCGACGCAGAGTCCCGTTCCGTGGCGCATCGAGAGTTGCGGCGCCGGTAGTCAACGCTGCGCCGCGCATCGTGCCACATCGAAGCGTGTCGCATCGAACCTGTGCGTGAAGCTTCCCCCCTAAGAAACCTACGCAACGAAGGCCAAAGTCATCGCATCCTCCCCTTACAGATCGGAGCCGGCGCATCCACCTCTGCTGCGTGAAGCAGGGCTGCTGCAAAGCCTCCCCAGGATCTCAGGAGTATCGCATCGCCTTTGCAAGCTTCCTTGTTATAGCTTTTGGGAACCTTATCGCAACTACAGGTACTGTTGGGCACGAAAGTGTCGCATTTTGTGCATTGAGAGTCGCATTGTGCAAGACACTGACTTTTACATCCTGGAGTACTTTCTGCAAACTCTTGAACTATCTTTAGAGTAACCTTTTTGAATTATATGTTGGTTTGTCTGTAGTATTTGGTCTTGTGAAGTTTTTAGTAAAGATACCTTATTTTTCTAAAACTGGTGTGGAGTAAATCTGTGGTGTTTTCACTGTGTTACTGTGAGTGTTGGTACAAATACTTTACACATTGCCTTTGATAGCCTTGACTGCTCAGGCCAAGCTACCTAGAGGGTGAGCAGGGGTTATCTTAACAGTGTATCCCCCTCTCCCTGACTAGAAGCAAGGGTCCCTACTTGGACAGTGGTACCTACCCTGCCAACTAGAGACCCCCAGATCTAACACAAAGAGATTTGTTTTTGAATAAAATGTTATAGCAAATACTTCAATATATTTTTACTGAGAGGCTGTACTTAGCATGACAAAGTAGATATTTTCAATAGCTAATGAGTTTTCTATTGATCAGTGCATTTCAACGTGTCCTTGTAAACACTATCTTATCATGGTGTTACTTGGCCCAGTTTTTTTGTGCTCAACCTTCGCTGCCCATCATGACTTGGACTGGCAGCACTGAGCACCTAATGCCAGTGATCTGGCTGTAGGAGAGGTGGACATAGCTATAGTCAGTAGGTTCAGTGCACAAACCTGTACGTTTATTTCCTTCTCACACTGGCACCAGACTTTAGTGCTCCCCGCTGGACCAGTCTCTCTTAGTAAATTGGGTGACAGAAGAACAGAAGGCAAGAATAAAGCATTTCTGGAAAACAATGATAGACAAAGATCTCTGTTTTGCAGATTTACTCAAGAATTAAAGTATATAAATGCATACGTTGGGCCATCAAGGTTAAATCAATAAGCACTAGATTCAATAGAAAATAGAGCAACACTTAGTAGAGTTGTAGTCATTATTCAGCATAAATTAGCCTTTAAAAGAGTGGAGAATGGTCCTTTCCCTACACAGAGAAATCTCACTGTTTTATAGGGCTTTTTGACAAAGGCTTCAAACATTCACTACATTTATATATGGTTCACAAGCTCACAACAAATAAAAATTAAGAAACAAGCATTGGCATAGCCAATAGGCTTCGCCTTTGGGACCTTATAAGTGTTTAGCCATGCAGCACATTATCCTGTGTGCTGTGCCACCAGGGATTGAAGGGCCACACAACTGCTGCAGCCTGTGTACACTTTATAAGTAGCAGCCATCTGAAAATGGTCTGATTTACTAATGAATTTTGAGGCAGATGGTACTTTTAGCATCAGACACTCAGTGTCAGGAAGTGGCAATGATATCATCCTAAGACCTCCACTGTGAGGAACTGGCAAACATAACATCTACTATCAATAAGTAGGGCAGGTAATATATCCCAGACACTCATTGTCAGCAGATAGAACTTTAAACACCCCAAAGCATTCACAGTCAAATAGTACCACTTGTAATAACCCCAGATATTCGTTGTCAGTAAGTTGAAAGCATAGCACGCAACATCTTCCACTACTGAAACGGGAACTTGTAACATCACATGACACTTGCTGCCCAACTGTCCGAAGATGGCATTTTATTATTGAGATACTAAAAGCCAGAAAAGGGCACTTGTAGCATTACAAGAAACAGCGGCAGTCAGTGGAAATGATAACACCAGAAGAAATAAATTTTTAGAGAGTACCATGTAGCAACACCCTAACAGAGTAACATCTAAAACCAGAGACATCCAATGTTAGAAATGGCCACTAGAGACATAATCAATATCAGATTTTGGAAAATGGCATGCCCAGCAGCTCAAGGCACCGAGTTCTTAACATACATTAAATTACAGAAAGTCTCTTTCATGGCATCTAATCACAAAAAGTGACACTTGTATCACCTCCAAAGCACTCACTGTGACAAAGCAAAATGTGAAAAGAATGCTGCAAGCCAATACATCTGAACCAAGAGAGACCCTGAATAGCGAAGTACGTGGAGCAAATAGTGTGCATGAATGCAAGCTTAAATCAATGCATGACTTTGTACCGTTTTTTTCTGGCACACCAGTAAAAACACACTGTTGGTGAAGGAGGAGCCTGGGTGCGTATGGGTGCACAGGAGGAGGGTGGGCAAAAAAAAAGACAGTGCGGGTGAATGAATCACATGGATCACCCCATGACAGAAACAAAGGACAGAGCTCAGAGAGGCCAGATCTAGGTGTCTGTCAGGAGACAGATGATGAACATCAGAGGGATGCACGTGGACCAACAGGGCAGAGAGGAGCGGGAGACAAGCAAAGCTAGAGGGAGAAGGGCAAGACAAGCAGAAACAAAAAAATATATACGTAAAGAGGCAGTCGCAGACTGGAGAGATGCTTAGAAAAAGACAGACATAGAAGAGAGAAAGGGATAAGGGGGAGGAGAACAAAACTATGGATGAGATATAGGTTCTACTGATAGAAAGGAAATGCGAAAATGTGCGTGTGAGAGAGAAGAGTCAAAACGTGAAGAGAGGATACACACAAGCAGGGAAAGGCGGTAGAGAGAGCTGGGTTAGATGGGACAGAGAAGAGGGCAGAGACAAGGAGAGGAGGAAGAGATGGAGAGGACATGCATGTGGTGCGTGAGAAAGACAGATGGCAGAGAGCGAGACCGGAAGGTGTAGAGAGAGGAGCGGAGGCAGGAGGCAGAGTGGGATCTGGAGGCGGAAACGCGAGAGGCCGTGAAGGCGGGACAGATGCTGCTAGAGGCCCTGTGCTCGCAATATGCAGTCTTGCCTGGGGTTGTATGCAGAAAGTGTGTAGTGGGAGCAGGGCCTGATTAGGGTGCAAGTGATGAACGAGAAAAACGTGGAGCATGCGCGGTACATCAAGATCTGGCTGCGCTTCTGCATGGCAAAAACACTTTCATCTTGTTAATCAACAAAAACACACTTAATGAGCATCACAAAACTCCCCCTTCAAAACTATTATAAAATGCAGCAAGTAGAGTGAACCCGATCCGAAGGTCTTATAGCAATTTGATAGAGCACTGAGGTACATGACAAATGGTCATATACATCGTCTACAACCGGCGTGCCTCATGTTACCAGGTAATTTGCATATCACATGCTGACTTCTGTGTGGTGAAAATACTTTGGGCCTGTTAGTCAATTTAAACTATTCCGCTGGTAAATCTATGCCGCAGCCTCGGCTCAAAATCATGTGCAACAGTCTTGGCATGAGCGCAATCAAGAATATTTGCCTAGCATCACAAGCTATTTAGCAGGGTCATCCCAAAATGGGGGGCTGCAAATTCACCGCTTTACAAGACCACTGCTTCCAGACCCGATATGACGCACTCAAATCCCTCTGCTGCTGACTACCATCGAAAATATCAACAAGCATTTCCGCTGACAAACCGATTAATCTGTGCTGTGCTAACTGCTACCGCGCTGATCAAGGGCACCAGGAAATGGAACATGACATTTTGCTGAGGAAATGAAAGTAAAGTTATGCGTGTATGCGTGCTGAAATCCGAAGCGTGGGGGCGGCGGCCGCGAAACCCGCACACGGCAAATTAAGCAAAGTAAACCAGGGGGTACACCTCGCTCGAACTATCGCCAACAGTTGTCTATTGCTACTTGTGTACGTTTGGCGTTTACCTTACGGGAGCGAGCAGCGGCAGGGCGATAATTGCTAACATATGGTGCCGTTGCTCACTCCCGCAAGGGAAACGCCAAACGTGCATTAGTCGCAATAGAAACCAATGGAAAACATGCATGCGTTTAGGCAAAAGTCCTGAGAGATTGGCTAAAGGTCCCCTCCTAAGCAACGCTTGCGCACTGCATAGAGGAGACCTAAAAAGCAACAGTTGGTAATGAAATACATTTGGAGATTTACTCTCTATTCTAATACATGGAGTTGTAGTATTCACAGCATTTGTTCCCAGTACTGAAATGTTACACAGTATTAAGTTTGAGACAGCTGCTCTGTCCTTGGGCAAGTACACTTTGCTCAGGTAGTCATGGTTAATCAATTCCCAGCTACTGATGTCTATGAGTCTTTATTATGACACAGGATAAACACCAGTTCAGATCAAGTGTTAACCGGCAACATCACGAAAAGGATGGAGGATGAGGCCTAAGTTGTCCTAATTTAAAGAAACATTTAAACACAGGATGCCTATGCACACGTAAGCGAATAATACTGTGTAAGTACAGACAATAGTGGAGAGAACAAGACTTCAAAACAACACTTAATGAGTACAATAAGGTGTATCTTTCTTGTTTTAATATGGATCCGTTGCCCAGCCAACACGTGTTTCGTCCGGGTGGGAACCCACGACTTCTTCAGGGCTACAAAGACATATAAGGATACAATGTAGAAATACATACAGTAAAAACTTCAATAGTAGTTCACAATGTGCAAACATCGGACACTGTGACTGTGAATAAACACACTGTATCACCCATGAGATAGAAAGATCGGTGCCATGGAAAAGAAAACGAAAAAGATCCTATTTGGGATAGTAAAACCTAGGTTGTGAAACCACAAACCCGGTGCATGACATTACAGTGCAGTAACAAACCATCACAAAATATAATTAACCCCTTCGCCACGGCGGGAATTCCGCCGCGGCGTTGAGGGGTGCGGGGGGGCAGCGCGGTGGCGCTGTGCTCATGACGGAGCCGCTCCGTCATGAGCCACAGTTGAGCTGTGCTCATGACGGAACGGTTCCGTCATGACTCCGCCCAGTTGCGTTGTCCCCCTGCACAGGCGGGGAAACAGCGCCACGTGGGCGGAGCGGCCGCCAACGGTCGTGGCATGACGGAACCGTTCCGTCATGAGCACACGGCAACCGTGGCTCATGACGGAGCGGTTCCGTCATGAGCGGGGAAGGGGTTAAAGTCCTCTGAGTATATGTACACTGTCAACTTAACATCAAGATGGTGACAATCAATGCATTAATGGAGTTCTGGTCATAATAAGCCGTTAAGTATTCTGAGTTAACAATATTTAAAATGCAATTCTAATAGTAGAAGTATGAACCAATGAGATCGTGCTAGTATACAAGATTGGTGTTGAAACGATAGGATCAAGTGGGATCCCCTCGGTAGACAGTGCATAAGAGGTACAGATGAGGGAAAGGGTACAGGAGAGTGAATAGAAATGGTGTAAAGCAAAGCATCAATCCGTTGTATCAAGGGGTCATCAGGAAAAGAGCCGAAAAGGGTCTTACCTATCAGTCGAATGGGGAAAGTATAAATGATCTGTAATCATAAGAGGGGGTGTGGTCCTGATCAGTAACACAACCAAAATTACCAATGTCAACGTGCTCTTAAGCATACGGGCATAACCGGCTCAGCTCTCCGCCGGTTGTAATTCCGTCCCGGCTGCGCGGGAAAAGTGAGTATGAGGCACTCAATGTATGTTAAGACGGGTAAGTACCCCTTCAAAATAAGGACCTGCGAGAAAAATATGGTAAAACTAGTCAGCACTGTGGAGTGTAATACACAGTATCAGACCAAAAATACACACTTGAAATCTCCAAAAGACCTCCTATTCGTACGTTAACTGGAGGTGTACTGAAAAGAGCTAATATGCTATATAAAATGTTAACGTGCCCAGACCGTAGAGTCTAATGAGCACTATGTGAATCATCAATGCAGCCTGTCCGTTTACGATCAACCACAATGCGCCTGCCAACTTTTAGCCAAACTCGGTAGCGCCAGTCTACCAACAAAAATAACAATACTGTCGACAAACACCAATGATTGGTGTGGGCATCATCACAATTAAGTCTCCAATTACAAATTGTCACGACACATTCCCTCACAGCAAAAGAGTAAAACCACGAATAGTGCCAAAGTTACCTGTAGGACGAGTACGCCACGCAGTGAATGGGAATCAAGTACATCAGAGAACCGGAAGTAGCAGTGGTAGACGTTATAACGTCCATCCTGTGCGGAAGACTAGACCGCATATCAAAAGTCCGCTCATCAAACCGGAAGGGAGGAAAACAACTCGCTATCTCTGAGATCCAGATAGACAGAGTACTAACGTGATAGTGAGCCTTGTAACAAATAATGTTACCCCAGCCCATAATTTTCATATAATGTGAAAATAGAAATTAAATCAGAAATAGTAAGTGGATTTGAAAATATACACGGGCACCAGTGCCCACACCAAAATGCTTAAAGATTTCTATATTGTTAGCAAAACAGAACAAATAACATTACCCTGAATACAGAAACGGATTGACCAGCCGGTGGTATCGACCAACGGGGAATAGAAAATGTATAAGAAAGGTAAGACATAGAGAGGATAAATAAAGAAACAAACCCAAAAGGGCAAATAATGGTAGTTACACATAACATTATTCAGAAAACAGCACACATAATGTGAACCATCAGACAAGCCAGTCACAGCTCCTTAGTACAGAGAGCGTCTAATAAAGGACCGAATACATCTCCAAATTATTATTGTCTACCAAAGACAACATGTCAGGCAGAGTTAACCAAAATTAATTGAAAGACCACGATTAGTAGAGTATCACTAAGTCAGAGAGGTGCAGTCATCTGAAGAGATATTCTGTGAGCGAAAATCGTTACTATCTCAATCCTGGTACATGCTGACATTAATTACAAATACGAATATAACATTCATTACATTTGAGGCTTTATAGATGGATTTAAAATTTTGCAGTCCTTAGGAACATAAATCACAAGTTACCCACAAGTTCTAACTCTATCTGCAGACTAGTTACCTAAGAAAAATTGAAGCTCATGGTCTGTGTTGAGACCCCGTTCAACCGCGTTTAAGCGCATGATCCAGGTTGCTTCAGAACGTCTTAATGCCAGTTCTCTGTCTCCACCCCTGGGGTGTGGCAGAGTGTGTTCTATACCAAAGAACGTGAATTGTTTGTACTGACCCTGAGTAGCACAGCTATTGGCATGGACCGCCAGAGGGTATCTGCTGTCATTCTGTTTCAACGCCCTCGCATGTTCACTAATTCGCTCTTTCAACATCCTAATCGTACTGCCTACATATTGTTTTTTACAGATGCAAGTAATTATGTAAATGACATAACGTGTGGAGCAATTAATATTCTGTCTAATCTTATATTCCTTCCCATCAGGCCCTGAGAATGTTTTAGTATGTTGCGCAGCCCACCTATAAACCCCACAGCATCCACATTTATGGAAACCTTGTATGCGTGTAGTGAGCCAATCACTCATCTCTGGTTTTCTTGGTATGGTGGGGCTCAGGATAGATCTTAATGTGGTGCCTTTCCTGAAAGTAACTAGGGGTCTGTGTGAAGTGAGTGATTCAACGGTTTTGTCGGCTCTGAGTGTGTTCCAATGTTTGTTCATACTCTTCGTTAGAACTTCGGTTCTATGGTCTTCTCGATGTCTAAAATTACCTGCAGATGCAATTTGTACAAAACAATTTAATAAATTATGGTTATAAAACAAATTCAGGACCACGCTACAGGAACATGCATAGAAAAGCGGAAGGTGGAAATAGGCTGCACCCTCCACTGCTAGAAGCTAGAAAATAGTAAAAAAGCATTCCCAAATATTCATAATTATAGTATATTCAAACAACAATAAGCAAAATATATTAATATTGAAAATGTCCTTGGCATGGGGAACATGGGGAGCATGGGGAAACCTACTCTCATAGGGCTCTTTATTAGGAGCAATGATACTGGCATTGTTAGTGCACTTTGGAAAGGCATCTCTCTCCATTAGATAAAGGTCTAACATCCATCCAGCCACCGATACTGCTGTAACAACTACCAAAATGACCAAGACAATTTGCGTCATTCTTATCTCACACCAGATCAAGTGAGGATTAGTAATAATACCAAGGTTTATTACCTTTTCTACTTCTGCCCAATAGTCTCTACTCTAGTTCAGAAACCACAATGATCCTTGCTACTTCAATTAGTGCCTTAAGGACCTCCAGTCCTCTATCTGTTGCCCTGTCTTACCAATATACTCTTTGGCTCAGTAAAATATTTCTTCAAGTGTGACCTCTTGCTTTCGAAACTTAGGCCATGGGGGTTCATCAGGGTCAGTTAAACAGTCATATGCTTGTTGTCAGTTTGCCCAAGATAAGTACAGTCAGAAATATTTTATAAAATCCTGCCCTTCGAAAGCCATCCAAGGACTACAAGGGGCGTCTGATTCATAAAGGCCGCAGTGGAGGTGCCGAGGGGCGACCCCGGGCGTAGGAGAGCCCCCAGAGGGAAATTGGGCAAAAACAGAGTGCCACTGCTCAAGATAGCAGCGGCTTAGAGAGATGAGTGCCAATGACCAGAGAGAGCACTGAAGTGGCGAGTGGAGGAGAACAGCAGGCGTTGGATCTCCAGCCCTCTAAAGTCTGAAACCGTACAGGATGAAGTGGAGCAGACCGCTACAGCACCTGAGAGGAACTCGCAGCCACAGGGAAGCCAGGTGGAGAGAGGAGCGGCTGAGGGGTTGCGTGGTGCCCGCTTACCCCCTCCTGCAAGCAAAGACTCTCTGGGAGCGAGGAAACGGGACTGCAAGTAACAGAGAGTGCAGGCAGCTGAAAGTGCCTTGACCGTGCAGTTTGGGAGGCCCTGGGGGTGCCCACTCTCTCCCCACCTTGAAAGTGACGGCCTGGAAAGATCAGGTGACACAAATCCCTCGGAAGCTGATACACAGAGCTTACGTATGGGGGATAACTGCTACTGCCTCTGAGGTAACCCTACTAAGAAGCCATGGAGCAGTTCCTGCTGACATAGAGGCATACCTCTGCTCTACTCCAACCACAAGAGAGAGAGTACCAAGGTGACAAAAGTGGACCAAGATAGCCCACATGGGGGGGGTCTGTGGTGAACACCCAGTGAAAGGCAGGCTGGGGTTTCTCCCGCGCCACGTGGCTCCCCTTTCCTAAAACTTGGGGACCAGAGAGACAGTGGGGGAGGTGAACGTGTCAAGGGAAGGAGAATCAGTCGCCATGAGCCACCTTAACAGAGGACAATACAAACAGACACGGTGTATTAGCCACACAGAGGTGGTCTTCTGGAGGGGTCCGAAAGGCAGGTCTATCACAACTGTCTGATGACCTCAGTCTCATTCTACGAGATGGCAAGGGACAAAGACCCCAAACAGACGAAGCAGGGAAAGATGGATAGGTACGCAAAAGTGGTACCCCCAATTTCTGGAGAGGGAGGGAGAGGCCACTGCCCTGCCTGATAACACAGCCATATTGCAAGCTATACATGCCTCCAGAGAAGCTCTGGAGGGGAAAATGGTGGAGGTGCGCTTGGCGGTGACCTTGCTGCACCAAGATCTCGGAGAGAGTGACCCAAGCCAAAAATCGTATTTCTAAAGTGGAAATCATATCTCAGACCATGCATAAAGAAGTCACAGGGATAGCCACCTCAATGGAAGAGGTGGTCTGGAAGGTGGACGATGCTGAAAAAAGGGCCCGCAGGAACAACCTACACTTCATTGAATTCGCAGAAGGAACAGAAGGAGCAGACCCAGGACATTTCCTGATGGCATGGCTCAGAGATTCCCTCCCGACTGCACAGTTTTCAACCTTCTTCAAAATTGAATGAGCCCACTGGAAGCCAAGTTTTCGGCAGCTACCTGGTGCCCCCCGAGAGCCCTGATTGCCCGCTTCCTTAACTTTCAGGATCATGCCCTAATATGCTGGGAACTGAGGCAAAGGGAGGAAATCAAACATGCTAATGCCAGAATAATGATGTACCTTGATTACTCTCGCAAAGTGTAAAAACAATGGTGAAACTTTGATTCTGTCAAGGCAAAATTGAGAACTCTTATGATCCAATATATGCTATTATTACTGGCAAACTTAAGGTTATCTTTCAGGGACCCTCGCAATTCTTCCAGACGCTAGAGGAGGCATGGGCCTGGATCGAGGAGCATCCTCCTCTAAGACGTTGACAAGACCCAGCGGGGACCTCCCGCACAGGTTTACAAGAAGGTTCAGGCTCCAGGAGGCAAAAAGGGAAAAGAATGCGTAGATCTGCCGAGCCACGGTGGGCCTACTTGGGAACACCTTTCTGCTCCAAAAGGACTACAGACAGGAGGACACAAATTTCAGAATCTGAGGAAGAATCTTTACAAGGAAAAAGCAGACTGCAGCAACACAGAACCTGAGAGCGAACCACCTCCAACCCATCAGAGAGGGATTACTCAGCTGCTGCGTATAGAGACTGCACAATTCTTTGAAACATCCATCAGATAGAAGATCTGGGCCCGGAGTCCGCCATATTAGAGATCTCCTAGTAGCAGCCAGCCAAAAGTGGTGAAGAAGGTTGAGATGCTGGGGCTGGACGAACACAGCGAGACAGTAAGAAACATCACTAAGTGCCCCTAGACACTATAACGTTTCACCGAAGAGGCTGCAGGACTAATAGTGAACTCATTATACTTTGTTTATAAAAGATTGATTTTTGGGGGGGACAAACCTCTCAAATTTCACCTGCGCTGCAGTTGTTATGTTGACCGGGTGGGGGTGTGTGGGCAGTGGGAGAGTGTTGGGAGGGGGGACATGTTGAGAGACGAGAGACACCAGAAAATAATTTGGGGGATTGTTTTTGTTTTTAGAAAAAGCCATAGGGATACTGAGAACAAAGACTGTAAAGGGAGCGTCCGAAGTCGCTGCGAGACACACCAGAACAATCATTAAAAACTTAGACATACACATCCTTGATGCGGTAAATTCCATCGCCCACGCGTGGCACACTCTGCTCGGTATGTTTGCCAGAGCTCAACTGTATTCGCCGCGAATGTGTATAGAATGGTGCCAATGGTTTGTTTTTAGTTCAGACAGGGGAGTGTTACGTGCCCTGAACAGTCTTGGACTGTCTGACATGGGTGACCTTTTTAAGGATGGGAAGTTGGTTAATTGGGATGATACCATTGCGAACAGGGAAAGACCTTCTGCACTCACACAGTTTCAATTTTACCGCACGAAACACTCATTGCATGAGGTATTGGCAGAGCCTATGGAGTCCCCTCCTCTATCCCTCTTACTCCGATCTCAATCCCCAGTCAAGTTGGTCTCTAAACTGTATATTTCAGCCTTACAGACTAAGATATCTCCATACACAAAGGCTCGGTTGACTTGGCAAACCGACAACGGGGAGCAACTCACGGACGCCATATGGTTTAAGTGCAGCGAGGTCACTAGGAAAATCTCTTTAAATGGCAGGCATAGATTAGCACTCTTTAAATTCCTCAATAGGGTTCATTATACGCCGGAGCGCTTGTACAGGTATGGGTTGCATGAGTCTCTGACTGCTGTGATCGTTGTGACTGTCCGGGTGCGGGTTTTTATGCTCTGGCATGATCATGTCCCACTGTGGCGGGGGTTTGCAGTCAAATCTTCGCAACTCTGACTGCGATTGTGGGCTCCCCTATCACTCCTGATCCACTATTAGCCCTACTGGGTTATACGAAACCCTTGCAAAAAAAATGCGTAAGTTGGTAGCCATGAATCTTCTCTTAGCCAAACGTCGGCTGGCAATGAGGTGGATGCGGGGGCCTTTACCAACACTGGCCGAGTGGGAAAGAGACATGGTGTGCTGCAACACCCAGTCGGATGTGTACAATGAGTTGCTCCCACCTTCTTCCCGTCCCTTATGTTTTTGGAGCCTTTTCGCTCAAGATCAGGAAGCCATTCGTTCTGCCAACGGAGCACAGACAGACTAAAATTGTGTGTATATAATTTACAAATTATCTGCTGTATCATTATAGCGGCGAAGCCGTTGACTCATGAGATGCAAATGTGGGGTGATTGCTTATTCAACTGGTATATGTCCCTTTGGAGGGAAGCCACTGTTGTACTGATGATGCTCGGTACAAGGAAACTTAACTTCCCCTCTTCCCCCCTCCATATTATTCAGTGGAACTTTGTGCATTGTACATGACCTGTGTTTTATTTATTTTCCCTTTTTTAATGTAAAAGCGAATGTGTAATTTGTTTCTTGCAAAAGTTCAATAACTAAATTAATAAAAAATAAAAAAACTTTGACATACACACCAGGTGAGGGAAACTACTCAGTGATGATGTGGAATGGCAACCGGCTAGGAAATAAAATCAAATGGAGGCTGGTCACCATATACTTTAAAAGGCTCGAGCCTGACATCGCCTTCTTACAGGAGACACACCTGATGGGCACACACAGTACCTTTCTGGTGAGGGGAGCACACACCACACTTGCCTCCAGATCAAGGGGAGTCGCCATACTAAGTAAAAAATCACACCTTTTTCACACTACCAAAACATATCCAGATCCAAAGGGCACATTTGTTGCGGTACAGGGGACATGGGGCTGAGAGAGCTCACGTTGATTAGTGTTTATGCACCCCCATGAATAAAACATCAAACAGTAGATAAGGTAGCCGGGATACTTATACAGTCGGGACCCTCCACACATGTTATAGGTGGCAACTTTAATGATGTCACAAACCCACATATAGATCGCACGCATTCTAGTCTCAGGACGTGGGGCCCTGCCCCCTTGGCTCAATTTCAATAAACACTTGGTTTGACCGACCTCTGGCACTACCCAACTGATTGCACCTAGGGTCTTTTCTAGGCTGCACTACCTCTTTACCATGGCAGGAGAGGTGGAGACAGTGGCAAAGGTGGAATATTTGACATGGGGCATGTCCGACCACTCATCTCTCTGGCTGACAGTGGGAGGGGGAACATGCAGGCACTGACAGGATGGGAGGCTAAATGTATGGGTTCTATAGGATAGGGAGATTGCCAATGAGATCTGCACTGACTCTGAGCTGTACTTCCACGAGAATGAGGGCTCATTGTCCTGGGTGGTTACCCTATGGGAAGCATAAAAGACTGTGTTGCGAGATAGGGCACACATAATATCCCACAAAAAGAGAGAGGAGACTCGTAAGTTTGAGACCCTGGAACAAAGGCTATTAGAACTGGAGAGACACAGAGACCCCAGCGCCAACCAATATACACTCCACCAGATAGAGATAACACGTGGGGAGTATAGGACACTGGTGAACCAGGAAGTGAAGTCCCAACTCCAGGCCACACAACACTGCCTATATGAGACGGGTGATAGAGCGGGGAAGCTGTTGGCCTGGCTGAATAGAAAAGAGAGAGAGGCGAGATGTGTAACCTCTATACAAGAAAAGGACGAGATCCACACTACCTCCCAAAACATAGCGAGCGCCTTCGCCCACTACTACAAAGAACTATACAGAGCTAGGTCACTAGCAGATAGCACTCAAATTGACAGCTACTTGGGAGCAATATATACTCCCGCTCTCTCCTAGGAGGATCGAGCTATACTAGAGAAAGAGCTGACCCCGGGGAAGTAATGGACACTATTGGTAGACAGTAATCTGGGAAGAACGGATGGACTGCCAGCAGAAATCTTTAAGTGTAACGCTAGCTGACTGGGCTCGCACCTCTTGATCATTCTCTTAACTGCACAAAAAGAGAAGGCACTCCCACCTGATCTTCGTAATGCTATGGTAGTGATCCATAAACCAGGGAAACCCTCAAAGGACTGTGGGTTCTATCGACCCACATTGTTATTTAACATAGAGACAATATCTTGGCCACTATTCTGGCTGCATGCCTTCTGCGGGTGATCTCATACCTCATACACTGGGACCAATCTGGCCATATGCCAAAACAAGCCACATGTCTTAACGTTTGCCGACTATCCAACTGGCTGGATACAGTGAATAACAGGTCCAGCCCACATGTATTCCTTTCCCTAGATGCTGAGAAGGCATTTGATACAGTCCATTGGCCATTTCTGTGACAAACCCTGTCGAGGTTCGGGTTTGGTCTAGTCTTTATAGCCTGGGTAGAGTTATTATACAGCAATCCTGAGGCCAGAGTTCAAGTCAAGGGAGCGACCTCAACAAACGTTACGGTGTGAAGGGGTACCAGAAAGGGTTGTCCCATGTCCCCTTTACTGTTTGCTCTGTATTGGAGCCACTGGCCTATGTAATTAGAGCACACCCAGAAATTAGTGGCTTTAAGGGTGACTGGTACACCCTTGACGATGAGTGAATCTCGCTCTACACCAATGACATCCTGTTATATGTCACTAACCCTGATAAGACATTCCCTATGATCCTACAAATCTTTGAAGAACATGGTCGGCATGCAGAATACAACATTAATTGGGAAGAATCCAGCCACTACTCGGTGGGGGGACCCATGGATATTCGAAAACTCCCCAGTTGTTTCCAGGTGGCCCAAGAAGAGTTCAGCTACCTAGGTCTTTATATCACCACCAATGAAATGGCAAATCTAAACCAGAATATTAGATGGGTCCTAAGGGAATTCCATGAGGGTATTGGAAGATGGAGGTGACTCCCGTTAACGATAACTGGCAGAGCTGCCATGTACAAAATAATTACACTCCCGAAATTGTGTTACGTAATATAAAATAAAAAGATAACTGAGGATATCTTCACAACAATAAACAACGAACTACGTACACTTCTGTGGAATGGGGCTCACCTGAGAGTGGCACTACAGACACTCCAGCGCAATCAGTATAATGGGGGAATTGCACTACCTGAAATCGAAGCCTACTATTGGCAGCCCACCTATTGGTAGTTATCAAATAGGGACACACTGCAGGAGATCACCCCACAAATGCCCTAAAACAGCTCCAATTTAGACACCACACACACCTTCACCACCTATAAGGGTGAAAGGGAACCCACCGATTGTTGCCAGCCACCTAGATGATGATAGAAGCCTGGAGAGGAGCACACTACACTACACATGTCAATGAAACAACACCCAAATCTACTCATATCTCAGGCTGAAACATGCATGGTGGGCAGAGGGGATAGATACCACAATTATCCCAGAATTTACAGACCTAGAAGGCAGACTATTGCAGGAAGAAATTTCCAATAAAGCTATTTAATGGATCTACAAAACCTTAATTAACAATATTCCTGATAAGTTGGGACCCCTTCAGGCCAAAAGGGAAAACACCACCGGACCGCTGGAAGATATCGACTGGGAAGCAGCCCTGATGCACTCGAGAGAGGTGGCCATTAAACAGTGGCTTTGCCTAATACAATTTAATATTCTCCACAGTGTATTTTGATAGAGCATGCCTACACACCATGGGAAGAGCAGAAGCACCTAATTGCTTAGGCTGTAAGACATACATGGACCATACATTTATATACTCTGGGATTGTAGCCTAATTCAATCATACTGGACCCAGATATTGGGGGAACTGAATGGAATACTTGGGGTGCAACTCGAACTAGAGGCCAAATATATTTTGTTAGGTATACCGACTGAAATAGACTTACCACACAGCAAACTTTTATTATGTAATTTAGGGATGTTGTTGGCCAAAAGGGACATAGCTCGGTATTGGGAAGCCCCAGACCCTCCCGCACTTACTCAATGGAGGGCGAGCATGGATCTATACATGGTACCAGAAAGTGTGACGTATAAGGTTAGAGGGTGCTCCCAAAACTTCAATAAGATCTGGACACTTTTTAAAAAACAATACTATGGGGTGGATGAGAAAGACACACCCAACCCAACTCAGCGAGACCTGGGGAACGAGAGATATGCTAGATGAGGTTCCCCCTTTTTTTCCTTTTCCCTCTCTCCCTCACCATGTAAATGTGAGCAACATTGAATGTGGCCCCATGATGGCCAAATCGGTTGTAAGCTCCATCTGGGCCATTGCTGCTCTGTTCCAGTGCCTATGTACTTTCACAATATCTTACATCTTTTTATGCAACTTATGTATCCAATGTATTTTCTATGCCTGTTTAAATAAAAAACAGTTTTTTAAAAAAAGATACGTCCAGACTTCAGATTATGTATCGGCCCTCCTTTCTCTCTTTGATCTCTTAGGTTCTGTCAGTCCTACATCGCTGTCACTGAAATCTGATTGTTCTTGGTCATCTTGTTCTTCCATATCACTAACTTCAGTGAAAGGTTCTGGCCTTTTAGCTTTGAATAGCAGTCTCTTTCGTCAGAGTCCTGTCTTTGGCCAGCAAAGACTGGTTATTTGAAGCTCGTGGGCAACTGTATCGCCTTCAGAAGCACAGCCCTCCATTACTGTCTCTCCGAATCTGCTCTCAGACGCTGAGGTGCTCATTTTGGGCTGCACAGACTCTGTTCTCCAACCGTTTGTGCCTCTCCTGCAGATGTGCAACCTTAGTTTGGAGCCTCAAGCTCAACTTCAGTAGGTTGTGAGTTCTGATGGTGCTCTTGAGGCAGCTGCATTTCTGCTACAGTCTGCAGAGCTTCAAGGGGACTTCTGTCTTCGGCGTCAGGGGCATCAGAAACTTCAAATCGTTGTGGACTCCGGGAGTTGGAAAAAATGTTCTCTCCCACTTCGTCTGCTCATCTCACTTGCTTGAAATGAGAAGCCTGAAGCCAGGTCTGCAGACCGGCTCACTTCATGGTCATATTCGCTGTTAGAATTACTTGGTACGGCCCTCCCTCCCAAGCTGGACTTGTGGACATGCCGTCTCACATGAATGTAGTCTCCAGGGTTCAAATCATGACACAGAGCATCCCTCACGGATGGGGTGGCAACAATGATCTGATGAGAGAAAGAACGTACCACAACAGCTAGGCTTTTTCAGTGTTCGAGCACCAAGGGCCCGATGTATAAAGTATTTTATTGGTCGCAAATCGTTTTCAAATGGTAAAATGCATTTTGCCATGCACAAAAGGCAAGATGCGACTCAGTAACGTGTTACCTAATCGTATTTTGCTTTTGCAAGTCAATCTTAAAAAGGGACGTTTTTTGGGCATCCCTTCCGAATACAGAATAGCGCTGGTATGTATTAATATTTACATAATTAAGCAACTCCGTAGAGGAGGCAGTAACCCATTTGTAAATGGGAAGGGGTCCCTAAGGGACCCCCTTCCCCTTAGTGAATGAGGGTGTGAAATTTTTTTAAGAGCACGCAGTGGTCCAATAAACCATTGCCTACTCTTAAAAAATTAAAAGAAAACTTTTTATTTTTGTAATGCAGCCCGTTATTGTGGCCATTCCCAATGGGTCACAAATTGCGACCGGCCCTGTGAATATTGATGAGGCAGGTCCATTTGTGACCCAGTTGGGAGTTGTTAAAAGTGGCCCAGGCACATTAGTATATTTGGTTTTGTGAGTCTTTAATAGTGATTAGAGACTCATAAAATCAATTCGTCATACATCTGGCCGCAATCATCTGTCATGTTCACAAGGATATTGGCTGGAACAGAAGGGATTCTCATGGCTCTCCCCATCAGAACTCAGTGGGGAAAGAGTGCTATCCTCCTGCATGATGTGCTTCAATGCTCTTGAGTACTAAATGAAGGGCGTCGGGCAAGTTGAGAGATGACGAGGTACAAGCCTTGGCCAATTTTGCTTTAATCCACTTGTTTACCCTCTCTACTGTTCCTGATGCTTCTGGCCTTTAACTGCAATGGAATCGCTTCTCAATCCCTAGAGTGGTGCACAACAACTTCATCACTTAGCTCTTGAAGTGACTTGCTAAACTGGCATACAGAATTGTAGCTTGCACTTCCTCAATAGTAGCTTGGCGACAATCAGACTGTCACATCTCTTGGTGGAAATGCCTCAACCAGCAGGAGAATACACAAATGTTAACCAATATATATCATAGCTGGTTACACCAAGGCATCTACTTGAAGTAAATCTGGAGATGGTTGAAAGGGCCATCAAATTTAACTTTGTAACTCATAGACACCACAAACGTTTGCCAACATTTTTTTTTGGCACACGCTGCACTTTTGGCATAAACTCTTAGATTGATTTCTGAGGTGGGGATTGAACCAGCATCTTTTGACTGTGAGGACCATATCAACTCAACTTACCTGGGTTGGAAAGTACATGTGTCTCACCATAGCGGGTAACATCGAATTGGGTAACATGGGTTTGTTGTCACTTGACTTGACACCCAAATGTGGTAAACATCTTTTGTACATCGTGCCTTTTCCTAACTGCCCTCCTCATTTGGAGGGGTGTTATGTCACAGCTCCCCTTAATTCATTGAAAGTTCGCACTGTATTCAACAACAGATTTGATATAGTCTCTCCCTAACTGCACTCTTCACAGAGAGGACGTGTGCTGGTCTCTAGATTTCAATAGCGGGCAATTTTATCCAAATATCAGTCTGCTCTGGTGACAACAAAATCCTCACCACTTGTGTAGGCAGTACATTTCATCACCATGGTCTGTCATGGCAGTTGCCGCACATTTAACAGATTCAAGATGCACAGACTGTTTCTAATAGGTGAGCCAGATGAGGTTACAAAGCCTCCCTGGGACCACAATTGTCCGAAGTCATGAACAATCCGAAAGCCATATTGGCCGTCAGTGTAAATGGTGACTCTCAACCCGTCAGATGTACAACAGGCTCTTGTAAGGGCAATAAATTCAGTGATTTGGCTGCAGTTACATGCACAAGTGGGAAGCTGCCACCACACCCCTCAAGGTACGGATGGAGTAAGCTGCTCTTAATATTCCACGTCTGTCTATTAAACATGAGCCATCGATAAACAAGACCTGATCTGATTCAGTTAGGGGCACTTCTAGTATATCTGGTCTCCATTTTGTGCACAATTCAGTAACATTAACACATTTGTGGTCATTCTCACATTCATCTCCCTCACCTGCGGTAGGCAACAGGGTTGCAGGACTGAGGACATTACAATGCCATTAGGACACAGTTTCTGAAGCCAGAATGATTCTCTTATAGCAGGTTAGGTGGCTAATTGTGAGGTGCTGTGTGCGCACACGGGTCAAGAGGATCTCAATGGAATGACGTACCATGACAATTAGCAAGTGACCCATCACAATGCCTTCAGCCTGCTGTATACCTCATATTAACCCCTGCAACCACTTTGAGACAACCAGATAAAGCTGTGGATATAGGATCTAGGGTAGCTAACGGGTAGGCCACTGGCATTTAGGAATCACCATGGGTTTGTGTCAACACAGAAAATGCTCACCCATCACGTTCATGATAGAACAGCAAAACATCTTTAGTGTGGTCTGGTATTCCAAGAGTGGGTGCCCTGCGGTGTACAATTAGAGCTCCTGGAAGGTTTCCATGCTCTCATCATTCTTTGGTATTGGATCATTAATATGCGTCAACCGCTCTAGGGTCTTTGTCACAGGTTGTTGGACTTGGCCCTTCTGGCAGGTTCACCCCTAAACTTTTTGCAATGATCCTAGCTTTTTCCCTATGTTGTGTAAGTGGTTTTAGGCCTCTAGGCGCTTCTACACTGTGTCCCAGTGGAAAGTGCGTGCGCGCTGTTACATTTAGTGAGACTGACCTGCCCTCCCATAGGAATGCATGGGGAATGTATGTGTCCATTGTAGTTCCTGATGCGTGGGGAGTGCAGGGTCGAGTTTGGTATGTGCAAACTCGTGAGAGTGAATGCTGCGCGATGATGTGTGCGGCGTTACTGTGTCTAGTATAGAAGTGCTACTTCTAGACGCTGGCATAAATGTGAAGTGACTGTCTGGCTTGTGATTGGCTGGTGTGCCTGGCTCCAGGAGTCAGGATGGGTCTGCCCCAGTGGTGAGTGGAGAGATCTGCATGTTGATGAGTGGGAGGAGTACACCTGGACCTGAATAGGGCTGGGCTTTCCCCACACAATGCTGGCTCCGCCCCCTGTGGTGCGACTGATGACCCTGGCCTGTTCTGTGAATAGGGAGAGGGGCTGAGCAAAACAAAGTGCTCAAGAACCAGTTGCATCTGGTTCGCCCCTTCCCTGCACCTTGAGACAAAGGTAACCTGTGTATAAAAAGGGGCTGTGACCCCAAGTAAAATGTTCTCTGCTGATCTTAACTGGAGGGGGGCCTGCTGCTGCTGCTGGGCGCCAGGAGGACCGCCACTGGGGACTGCCTCCCTGCCTGGAGGGCCCTGTGAACTGGCCTCTGGGCCCAGCCCTTGCCCCCCTGCCTCCTAGAAGACTTTGTGCCTAAGCCTTGCCTGGGAGGAGCACTGTCTCTTCCCTGGCCGAGAAGCGCTTTATGTCGATTTTCTGAAGAGCGCCCTCGTTGGGAGCAGCAGCGCCGAGCTGCGAGACTTTCCGTGGGAATCCCGACATAGGGATTCCCCCGCTGTTTGCCTGGATCTCAAGCGGGTGCCCAACCCGCATTGTGGTGCTCGTTGGCGGGTGCCCACCCCGCTTATGGCGTAATTTCAACGGGTGCCCACCCCGCAACCATCTGAATACCCCTAGCAGGTGCCCACTCCGCCAGGGACTTTATGTAAAGATAACGGGAGCCTACCCCGCATCGAGGAAATCACCGCCGCTGGCCCGGGGGCTTCGTTGCAAGTGCTGGGCCCACCTACGTCAGCATTAGCCGCGATCAAAATTGGAAGGTCGGTCTCGGGAGCCGAGAGGGCCCCGCAGGAAGGAAGCTGCCTCTGCAAGAGACTGCCAGGCCCTAAGGTAACTCACGCATTGATGACCCGGGGGTTATCTAACTAGCAGCACCAGAGCGCACTCGCGCCTAAGTGACACGGGGGTTTGTTGATCTCCTAATAATTTTAAGAGGGCCAGTTCTTCGGTAGTGGCGCATAGTTGTCTCAGGAGCCCGTGCGCTCCAGGGGGACATTATTATTCTAGAGCCCCAGATGGCTCCGATGCTCGGGCCATATCTATTTACGGAGCCAGTGCGCTCCAGAGGGGCAGATGATTTTTAGAGCCCAGGTGGCTCCAACGTTTGGGGGCATTTTTCACTTAGAGTCCCAGAGAGGGGCTCAGGGGGCACGCTAGTGCCCAGGCTCATTTTCCCAGCTGCCCAGCACTTAGTGGGCAGCTGCAACGTTTAGGTTGTGCCCCTGTGCCCTGTTGCTTACGCTGCTTGGCAGCCCAGCCCTGACTTTTTGGACAAAGGGCGTTTGCGCCCCTGAGAGGCCAAGTTGGCCTGGGGACAGTTTTCCTGTGCTGTGCCCTCACCTAGGGTGCATGGTGATTTTTGCCTTTGTACTTTTGCGCAATGTGCATTGCCTGTATGCTTATTTTTTTATTCCTAACTGTGTCCATGCATAGGAGACTGTTTTCCTAGTATAGGTTATGCTAGTGTGTTCATGGATCCCTGCGTGATATATGCCTAAGGTGTTTAGGATTGCGTAGGGTGTACTTACCTTTTACCAGTGGTTACTGGTTGTGCGCTACATTTATTATTTGTTCTACATTTCTACATTTACAATTTGGTGATTTGTGATGATTCTGACAGTGGTCCATGTGGCCCTGTCTTGTGTAAATAGTCCCCTGTAAATTCCGCCCAGTGCCAGTTGGCACAGTGTAAATTGTGTGAATATTATCTAATGTGTTTTGGTATAATACAAAGGCTATTTTTATATATAACCTTGTGTGGAGTTTCTTTTGTGGTGGGCCTTGGGTGTTGTTGCTGGGTGCGTGCGCAAACGCTTTACACATTGCCTCCGGGATAAGCCTGACTGCTCGTGCCAAGCTACCAAGGGTGTGAGCAGGGGTTATCTTTGGCGTGTAACTCCCCAGCCCTGACTTAGAGTGGTGGTTTCTGCCTGGCTTTGGCGCAAGCCCTAGCCAAACAGAAATCCCATTTCTAACACGGGGGAATAATTGGGGATCCTTTGTCAGCAGTAACTGCCTGTTCCCAAAAACATGCACACCTCTCTCTGTGTGGGCAGAAATTTCATCTTAAGAACAACCTCATTGTGCTCATGGGATACTCTCCTGACTCCCTTCTCGATCTGGTGTTCCAAATATTTGACCTCTTTCAAACAAAACAGCAGTTTTTCAAAGGTAATCTTGTGCTGATTCTCAGCAAGATGGTTGAACAGGTCCATGGTGTCTTGTCTACAACTTCTTCTGTCATCGATGCCAAGAGCAAGTCATCAATATACTTTAATAGGGTGGAATTGTATGGCAGTTGCAGTGTCTCTAGATTCTTTTTCAGAACCTGGTTGAAGTACAAAGGACTCCCTGTGCAACCTTGAGGAATGCGAGCTTTCTCTTGGAACCTGAACATGAAAAGGTATTTTCTCTCTACGTGGAAAGGGAATAGAAAGGAATGCTTGACGCAAGTCACTGACCGTGAAAAACTCAGCTTCCGGGGGAATTTGGAACAAGATCATTGCTGGGCTCGATAACACAGGATAGCATGGAATGACTATTTGGGTTATTTTTTGCAACGTCTGGATGATCCTCCATTTCTTGTTAGCTTTTTTGCAAGGCCATGCGCTCCCAATGACTTCCTTCAGACTTCCCTTTTCTAGCATGCGCTTGGTGATTGGAGTCACTCCAGCTATGACTTCTGGTGTCAATTTGTAAGGGCACATTTGGGGGAAAAATGCATTACACCTTAGAGTAATCTTCAAGGTGGCAGCCCATTTAATTAGGTCATTTTCCTTACCTGTAAAGGCCCATACCTCTTCCCTGACTGTTCTCTTTAGCTCAATGAACAATTCTTCAGTGGTAAGAACAGGAAATAATCAAACCTCAAACTCTTGTGACCTCAATTTAAACATGGCATCTGCCTCGTTAGTATCTAGCTCGACTCCATCAGGTGTAAAATACACGACACAGTTAAGCTTACACAAGAGGTCTCCCCTGTCTTGGGCTCCTGTTGGGTTCTGAATATCTTGGGCCAATCCATCTGTCTTTGAGGAACCTACATTTTAAGGTGAGTGATAACTGTGTTGTATTTGATCTTCACTATCAGGGATTGGGAGTTTGTGTTAGCCACACTTGGGGGTTCCTGTGTCAGCCAGTCTACAAATCTTTGACATTCTGTCCACAAATCTTTCAGGACTGCCACTTCGAATAACATGTCCAAATCTTCCCACACCATGGAAATAGTCACAATCCTATCTATCAGAGTGCACAACTTGTTAGGGTTCTCCCTTAATGTGGAGAGAGTTTGTAAAGTGGAACAGGTCAGCTAGGGACTATGGAACGTGTACATAAGCTCCTCCCTAAACCTCCCTTAAAGGGTACTCCTTTATTGTCACTTCTGTATCCCCTCCCTTCTCTTTCCCTGCAGTTTCCCTTCTCCCCCTCAACTTAGACCTTTCCTTCTTTGTCTGTTGCTCCCTAAACTTCTCCAAATCCTCAATTCTCTGATGCATTCAGTGAGTTCCTTTAAATGCATTCTCAAGCTCTTTGGCTTTAATGCCCTTAGGTCCCTGTCAAAGGCCTTCATTCTGACATTCCTTTGTAACTTCTTTCTCTGGGTCAGATCATACCACAATCATCCCTTTAACGTCTCCTTTTTTGCATACGCCTCACGTGCTACCCTGGCGGGTTCCTTACCAAAGTAGATTATTTCACTTTCAGGGTAGAGTTCTAGAAAGTCTAACCTCACATTACTTTCGACAATCTCTTCAAGTACAGTTTTCAATTGGGCAATTCTTATTCTCCATGGAACTGATCCACTGGGTGCTGGGATTGTTCCAGAAACTGTGGCCTGTACGAGGGTATCTATAATTCCTACTGTTGGGTCACTGGAAACCTAAACATGTAAGGGTCCTGCAGCTGCTTGACTGATTGGGGCAGACTGAGCTTGAGGGTTACTCATGGTTAAAGGGACGACAGGGGGCTCATGCTGGTTAGAGTCTGGGTCGTGGTTAAAGGGGTACTTGGGACCAAAGTTGTCTGTGTGCTTTCTGCTCAGTGTAGCTTGAGGCCCACTCTCGTCAGCAGGAGTCGATGTAGTAGATTAATTTCATGAAATTATCCTCTTCATTTCTCTCTGGGTCTGACTCATCTTTGACCTTGTTTGAAGGGGTGAGATTCTCCTTCTACAGAGTTTCACTGTCTATCACTGGGTAAAAGCCTATTGTCTCTATAGCATCCTCCCACCAGCTTCTCTGCCTCTTATCATCCTGAATGTTTAGTCACAAACAATATTTCTTGTGGGTCTTTAGCACAAACCTCTATTTGTGTTTCTCATGTGCCATTAGTTCCCACAGATTCAGCGCCTCGAATAGTGTGGGCCTAGGGCTCAGGCTTCAAGTCATACATTCTTCTTCTCGGATTCTCAAGTTTGGGTATATGATATTTGCCACATTGCAGGAACCGTAGTTCACCATCTTTCTCAGTATATTGTTGCAATTGTTTGAGTCATACACATGTGTGGAACTCTTTGTTTACCACAATTCCCCTTACTGGTGTGCCTTCGGATGGAACTTTCTCTTCCTTTTCTATCTTTTTCTACTTTTTTGAGGACTAATGATTCTAATTTAAATGTCAGTGATAACTCCTCCTTTCATCTCACTGGCATCACTCTTGCTCACAGAGTTCTCCAATCACAGCATGACGAGGTCAAAGGTCATCCCATAACAGCGCAGCTTTCGGCATCTGCCAGCCTATACTTGCATGACACCCTACAACGTGAACAGCTTGTGTGCTTTCAAACTCTCCTGAACTTCGCTCACAATCACTCTCTCGTGACTTTCCTTTGTCTACTTTTTCTGCATAAACTGAAGTATCTATAAGGGCTACTCAGTTGAAAGAAAATTCACACAGCAGCAGACGCTCGACCTACAGGAGTTTGCTGTGACCAATGTGCCTGTACCCATGCACATAGGAATGAACAATAATTAGCATTAATTAGTACATTACAATAACAATTTACATCCCTATCTTATTGTGACTGATAGCGATTCACGGGATACCTCAACTTAGTAGACAATATGACACTCTGTTAAATCTCTGAATTACACCCAAGATACCTTTCATAGATGTAAAGCAGCAACAAGCAATTTATACAGTGTAGTCTTCAAAAACCCACAAAAAAACTTAAATAAACAATGAACACTGTCCCTATCAATCCAAGCATCAAAGCTGTGTAGAAATTCAGATCAAAATCTGTCCATTGCTACTCAACACTTCATTTTCCACTAGATATCCCAGAGTGCACCACTTTTCACGCCGCACTTTTTCACACAGTTTCTCTATTAATGCTCATGTCATCATTCTCAGGTTACCGCTTCGACCACTTCATCTCCTCACGGGCATCACTGGTCAGCATCGAGGTGTGGACTGGGTTAATTCGATTCTCGGGGCACAATCACCTATACCATGTAGGTACATTGTTTGGATATAAAGCCAATTTACCTTCACAGGGCTCATCAGCATATCACAGATCCAGTCGCAACCATCAGCTCCGCTACCAGATCTGTCAGTGAGCAAACCTATACATTTATTTCCATTTTTTCTCGCTGCCACCCGACCAGGAGCAGTCTTGTCCCTACTGAACTTTGGTGCTCCCCGCTGGACCCATCTCTCTTAGTAAGTTGGGTGACAAAAGTACAGAGAGCAAAAATAAAGCATTTCTGGTAAAGAATGACAGACAAGGATGTCTGTTTTGCAGATTTACTTATGAATTAAAGTGCAGAAATGCATAAGCTGGGCCATCAAGGTTAAATCAAAAAGCATTAGATTCAATAGAAAACAGAGCAAATCTCAGTAGAGTTCTAGTCAATATCCAGGTAGATTTGACTTCAAATTGTGGGGAGGGGTCTCTCTTTCCTCCACAGAGAAATATCACCCTTTTGTAGGGCTATTTGACAAAGTCTTCACATATTCACTGCATTAGTACATGGTTCACATGCACACAACCCAGTGGTCGAAGTGGGGGGGAAAAAAGTAGGGGAACTGTGGGCGGAGAATCAGAGGGCGGGAATAAACCAAGGATTGGCTCAGTGGGCGGAGTCAGAGGTGTGGCCAGAATGCGCAAACATCCCAATTTTTAGGTCGAGGACCGTCCGGTCTGCCGAAGGCAGAACCGGAAGTCGGAGATTTAATGTTTCTGAGAGTGGCTCCTTAGCCCGCCTTTCTTTGTGCCTCTCCTCCATTGCCTGGCTTCCTAAACGGAGGCCAGCCATTGGAGGAGAGAGCCGTCCCTCCAAATAGGCTCCGTCTTTTTCAGATTCGGGGGCGTGTTCCGTGCTGTTCTTTCCACTTTTTAGCCACGCCCTTTTAGAACAGCAGGAACACGCCCTCGAATCCGAAAAAGTTTCGAAGCTTCCATCCGCCATTTTTTTGCTATCGTCTGGCCGTGAGGATCCATCCGTCCGGCGCCGTGTTCATGCCCCAAGCAAGCAAGTGTGGGATGATGCTCACTGCCGGGAGACGGCGAAGGCTGCTTCTGTGCAAGTCCCAGGATCTAGTGCCCGGGGCCGTTGGAGACCTGACTCCAGCCCTGGTCACAGGTACGACAGCCCTCCTTCAGACCAAAGACGCTCAAAACCGCCCCTGATGCCGGCTCCTCGCCTCGCGCCTTGGACATCTTTCGCGCACAGCCCGCATTTTCGGCAAGGACAGAGGCGCCGAGACGCTCGCGAGCAACCTTAGCGCGGACTGAACCACACGGATCAGAAACGTGAGGTAAAATTATTCGGAGAAAACAGGCAACTGTAGCCTTTGTAGTCACTGCACAGAAACGGCCCTTGAGATGATTTTCCCGCAGAACCGAGCGGAGACAAATGTTCCTCAGAATCGACTCCGAACTGCTTCGGGGTGGGCTCGACCATATACATTGCGCACAGCCTGCGAACAGCTCGCCTTTTCATTCCGAAATAACACAGAACTATTGAGACGGCGGGGGGTCACCACGCCGGGCTCTGTTGACACATTGTGTAGGCTGTGAAAGCACAACACGGTGCAAGTAATTGCCTGCTCCCTGTGGCTGACAAGCAGACAAATGACGGCAATAGACTTGCCAATGAATTTACATTTATGTAAACAGGGGGAAAAAGGAAACCAAACGTGCTTGCTACACGGATCAGTCATCCCAGAACACATAGGACGAAGGATGCCAATGCTTAGAAGGAATTAAGAGCATGTTTTCAGGATATAAATTATGGAAACAAATGAAGGTCCCAGGGTGATGGCGTGAGCAGTGAAGCGGCATCGGGGCACTGACAGCTTAGTGGCATGTTTTCTTCTTTTTTTTTTCTCTTTCGGAGTGAGACCACATCAGGTTGTTAACCGCTCGTCCCTCAGTCCCACTTTCAGTGGAGGGCTTTTAATAGCATTCTGTACGTACCCTCGTCTTTTGACCTACCTTCTGGATTCTCTTTGCTTGTCTCCCTGAATGTCAGAACAACAGCACCACTCGGGTCATCATACGCAACACCAAACTCTTCCCACACAGGTGACACAACAGTGTCAGAAACACAAAGTATCCAAGGATCATGCCTGCTGCCTTAAACTGCTCCAGCGTGAATGTGCAAACTTACCTTGCACAAACACTGCACACGAAAACAAGCAAAAGTTATACTCCCACCGGAGCCAAGTTCAGCAGCGTGTGTGCTCCTCATCACGGGATCAGAACTCTGCAACATCTCACTAACTCACTTTCACTGTCTCTTTCACTACCTCTCTCTATCTCACTACATCACAACACCACTCTGCTTACATCTCACTACCTCATAACATCCCTCTCCCTCACTACATCACTGTTTCACTACTTCACTCTTTCTCACTACATAACTCTCTCTACCTCACTACTCCACTCTATCTCACTACCTCACAACTTCTCTCTCTCTCAAAACATCACTACCTCACTCTCTAGCTCACAACCTCACAACTTCACTCTCTCTCACTCACTACTTCAATCACTCTCTATCTCACTACCTCACTCTTTCTATCTCACTAACTCACTTTCACTCTCTCTTTCACTACCTCTCTCTCTATCTCACTACATCACAACATCACTCTATGCTTATATATCACTACCTCACAACATCCCTCTCCCTCACTACCTCACTCTTTCACTACCTCACTCTCTATCTACCTCACTCTCTATCTACCTCACTCTCTATCTCACTACCTCACTCTCTATCTACCTCACTCTCTCTCACTACCTCACTCTCTATTTCAATACCTCACTCTCTCTCTCTATCTCACTGCCTCACTCTCTGTCTGATAATGCAATAGGTATCACATATGCAAAAAAAAAGCTAATGCCAATAGAAATGACAATTCCATTTATTTAGGGATACAAAAATAATAAAAAAATAATGAGCAATACCAATAGCTCTACCTATAATATTGCCGAGACCATTGCTTTGTAAATGCTTGTTAGTATTTGTTTGCCATTTCACTGCCCAGTTTAATCAACCAATGGATACACATGATTATATAAGGTTATAATGAGTTATTGACATTAAAACACATTCACAAAGTTGGATATGCTTCTAATCACAGAATGTCCCAAATACGATAAAATGTGGAAGCACAAGCCATTTGTCGCCGAGACATGGAGTTTGTCATCAGCACGTCTTCCTTTTTCCACAACAGCAGTTCAAACATGAATGGCAAAATATTCTAGTTTGCAAATGTTTTCTATATAATTATGGCTCTGCCATATTTGCCTTCTAATGCAAGATCTGCAGCATGATCTGACCATTTAAACGAATAAATTGTTTATAGCTCAAACGTATCAAATGTTAATAAAAAATTTGACTTGTTTTGCTGCGAAGTGGATGGCTTATTGCAAAGGTTGACTGATCAACTTTCTCACTGTTGCATTTGTATGTTACACTGGTACTAATAAGCCAAATCTTTCCAAAGACTGTTAGCATGTGTACACATGTCAAAATAATAAAATATCAGAAAATATACTGCATTACGCTGCAGCCTTGGTGAGTTGCAGCTACCACTTTTGAAACAACGCCAATGGAGCTAACTATGGGTGAGGCAGACTGGCCTCAAGGGCAGGGCCTGTCTTAGCAGTGCTGGTGCCCTGTGCATTAATGTTTGTTATTACCCCCTAATGGCCACCTCTGCCATGGATTCCCTCACTACCACCCTTTAACAGTGCCCCTCAAGTCTCCATAACCACACTCTCTCTCAGATGCATTTAATTTGATTCACAGCACCACTCATACCAGTGTAGGGTGTCAGAGCACTTTACATCACACACATTACTCAGGGACAATCAATATGTGTGTAAATCACTGTATAGAAAATGTTACATAAGACTAAGGACTACAAGGTGTAGGAGTCACATGACAACCATACTACTAGGCCGTATAGTTTATTAGTGATTGGTCTGGAGAAACAAACTCAGAATTCAGTAATACCATGGTTGGGGGGCTCTCCTTAATAATCAGAATTGATTTCTGTCCAAAAGAACACTTTTTGTGACATTAGGATAATCAAAGACTGGGGGAAAAACATAACGCTCTAATTTATACCTTGCACTTTGTATGCAGCTCTTAGATGAAAGTTAATAGCTCACTGTTGTATGTTAGGATTTTAACTTATAAACTGCAAGGAACAAAAGGATCTCTCTGACAAAAGCAGTAGCCCACTGACTTATTTACATTATGTGCACTTTGTGATCTGTGTAGGAAGGTGGAATCTGACTGCATGGTTGCCCCCACTTGTTTCCTGGTGTTTTGCTGGTTTTCGACTTAGTCTGTCTGGGATCCTGCTATTCAGGACCCCAGCCTATCTGCGTTCTCCCTTAAATTGATTACAAGTACTATAGGTACACTCCATATTGGATTCTGAGGTACCTTTATAAGTCCCTAGTATATGGTATACTATGTACCAAGGGCATAGGTACCCCAGAGGCCTACCAGGGGCTGCCGCATGTATTGTGCCACCCCTGGGAAGCCTTCCAAAATGACACCACAGGTCTGCTACTGCAGCCTGGGTAAGGTGGTGCATGCACCCCTTACTGAGCTATAGGTTCACTATATCTCTCCATATCACTGCACATATAAACCTATCAGTCACCCCTATGGCAGGTCTTACCAATCCTGAAGGCAGGGTGCTGGGTTTTATGTGAGAGGGTGCCCATGCATGAGCAGAGCCCCTCTGCAGCCTTCGGAACCTTTATTCCGGGGTTGTTTGTGATGCAGCCAAACCATATACTCTTAAGTGCATTATAACCAAACGGTAAATGCTAACTTTGGGATGACTGCACGGAAACATGTCGTGTTTGGTGTCAAACACTTTGGAATCATACCGCCACACTAGTAACTGGTGTGGAAGACAGGCTTTAGTGGATTGGGGCTGGGTGGATGCACTCTATGAGTGCTTTGAATTTCAGCACTGGGGGCACATTTGGTGTCCCTGTGCATAGTCCAGCTTAAACCAGTTGCAGGGGCTACCAGTCCCTGCTCTGGAGCGAAACTGGACAAAGGAAATGGGTGTAGCCACCCCTCTTTCCTAACCCTCCCATAGGTGGGTCCCTAGAGTTTGTCCCACCCTTTCCTTGGGTATAAGAAAGGAACCCCTGGCTACAGGACTTTAGATTACACCTGGACGAAACTCTGATACTGAATCCTGGAACTTCGACGATCTACATTGAACTAGATGAGTGAAGAATCTCCCTTGGAGTAAAGGAGTTACTCCCCTGCAAGGCAAGCACCAAAGACACATCTGACTGGTTTGCATTTCCGGAGCTCCCGCCAGACTCTGAAGAATATTGCAACACAGGAGGTGGGTTTCCGTGGTCTTAGAGGTCGATCAGTGCCCACAGCAAGTCTGAGGCCCGTATCCCTTGTGGCGACTGTTGGACTTGGCCCTTCTGGCAGGTTCACCCCTGAACTTTTTTGTTTTTATTGGTGACTTGGTGTGGTGATTTTTGGTTTCTGCGCACTTTCCCTGTGTCCCAGGGTAAAGTGCGTGCGCCCTCTGAGTGCATGTGGTGAGATAGGCCTGCCCTCCCATAGGAATGCATGGGGAATGTATGTGTCCCTAGTAGTTCCTGATGCGTGGGGTGTGCAGGCCCGAGTTTGGTATATGCGGACTCGTGTGATTGAATGCTGCGCGATGATGTGTGCGGCGTGCATGTACCTAGTGTGGAAGTGCCACTTCTAGAAGTGGGCACTTCGGTGTGCAGTGTAAAATGTGTGGCTTGTCTGGCGATTGGCTGGTGGAGGTCATGTGACGGACTAGGGAAATCCCCAGGGTCAGGAGGAGTCACCCAGTGGTGAATGGGGAGTTTAGCATACTGATGGCTGGGGAGGAGTACACCTGGGTCCTGAATAGGACAGGGCTTTCCCCACACAATGCTGGCTCCGGCCCCTGTGGTGCGTCTGATGACCCTGGCCTGCCCAGTGAATAGGGAGAGGGGCTGAGCAAAACAAAGTGCTCAGGAACCTGTTGTAACTGGTTCGCCCCTTCCCTGCACCTTCAGACAAAGACTTTTACTGTATAAAAAGGGGCTGTGTCCCCTTACAATTTGTTCTGCTTTTTGGATCCTGACAGGAGGGGGCTGCTGCTGCTGGAGGCTAGGAGGAACCGCCACTTGGGACTGCCTCCCTGCCCCGGAGGGCCCAGTGAGCTGGCCCCTGGCCCAGCCTTGCCCCCTTCCTAAAACTTTGCTGGACCTTTTTTTTTTCTTTTATTCTCCCCAAAGCGCCTGGAAGCGCTTTCATTTTACTTACAGCGCTAGGAGCGCTTCCTTTGGGACCCCAGCAGCACTGAGCTGCGATCTCTCACGAGGGAACCCCGACGTAGGGATTCCCCCGCTGTGGCCGTGTTGGCGGGTGCCTACCCCGCTTATTTCCTCATTGCCGTTGGCGGGTGCCTAACCCGCTTATTAAGGAGATTAATATCCCTAGCGGGTGCCCACCCCGCCAGGGACCTTGCCGTTTTGCTTAGGTGCTTAAACGGGAGCCTTCCCCGTTGCTGACTATATTTCACCGTTGGCGGGTGCCCACCCCGCTGGTAACATTGTTCGCGGGTGCCTACCCCGCTTGATACGCAAGAAAGAGGGAGCCCACCCCTCATTGCCGCCGGATTGAAATCACCGCCGCGGCCGGGCTCCCAGGGAGTCAGGCGCCGAGTGAGGACGGGGGCGGAGTCTGAACAGGAAGCGGACGGGAGCCTACCGCGCGCTCCTGTGACGGGAACCAGGAAGTCTGCGAGTAAGCGGGGCTCCCGTGTGCCAGGAGAGCCCCGCAGGCACAGAGGAGGTTGGAGCGCTGCGTGCTCCCTTGCAGCTGTCCCCATCGCCGGACCGGAGCAGCCCGTCGAAGTCCGGTGAGTGAGGGTGCCAGTCGATGTCCTTGAGCCCCGAGAGGCTCCAACGTTGCATAGGTGTGTAGAGCCAGTGTGGCTCCACCATACGGGGGCATTTCCTGACCAGTGGAGCGGCCCCGAAAGGCAGCGGGCCGCTCCCATGTATACGGGGCATTTTCTAGTCAGCAGAGCGGCCCCGGAAGGCAGCGGGTCGCTCCAACGTCGCCCCCACCTTTGTTTAGAGCCCAGAGAGGCTCCATCGTTAAAGGCAGATTTGTTTTAGAGCGCTCGTGCGCTCCAACGAGGGCATAATTTGTTTAGAGTCCAGAGGGACTCCCAAGGGGCCATATTTGTTCTAGAGCCTAGAAGGCTCCCACGACGGGGCACATTGTTTGTTTAGAGCCCACGAGGCTCCCACGCTGTTTTGGGGGCATCCTTCTTTCAGAGCCTAGGAGGCTTCCAGGGCGGACAGACTCGTGTTCAAGGCACAGTGGTGCCCAGGCTCCTTTTCCCAGCTGCCCAGCACTTAGTGGGCAGCTGCAACGTGTAGGTTGTGCCCCCCCTTTGCGCTTTAGCTTGCGCAGCCTGCGCAGCCTTCCCCTGACACTGTGACACAGGGCGTCCTTGCCCCGACAAGGCCAGTTGGCTTGGGACTGCCACAGAGGGTGGCTAATGCGAGTTTGGCGCCATAGTGTTTTCCTACACCTCTGAATGTGATGCATCATGTGTAATGTGCGTTTACCCCAACAGGTATTGTGATACTTAGGTGGTTGTTTGTTTTCTCCTAGTACAGGTGGTGCTAGTGAGGTCCAAGTTCCCTGCGTGACATTCTCCTAAGGTGGTTAGGGTTGCGTAGGTGGTACTTACCTGATACCAGTAGTTACTGGTTGTGTGCTATATATGTTATTTTTAGTGCTACAGTGATTGTATGTGCTATGTTCTAAAGTATTATTCTTATGTTCTAAGTGCTAATTTCTACCAAGTGCTAATTCCTGACAGTGGTCCATGTGGCCCTGTCCCCTGTATATATAATCCCTTGTAAATTCTGCCCGTGCCTGTTGGCACATTGTAAAGTGTGTGTGTTTTATCTAATGTGTTTTGGCATAATACAAAGGCTATTTTTATATAATACCTTGTGTGGAGTTTCCTTTGAGGTGGGCCTTGGGTGTTGTTGCTGGGTGCGCGCGCAAACGCTTTACACATTGCCTCAGAGATAAGCCTGACTGCTTGTGCCAAGCTACCAAGGGGGTGAGCAGGGGTTATCTTTGGCGTGTACCTTCCTTGCCCTGACTAGAGTGGTGGTTTCTGCCTGGCTTTGGCGCAAGCCCTAGCCAACCAGAAATCCCATTTCTAACAGCGACCGTGCAAACCGAACCCCTGGACACCACGTCACTTTGCAGAAGCATCAGCTTTCCAGCGACTTCTGCAGCTGAGCTTTGGATTACTTATAGCCCTGACCCCGAGCAGCATTTGCACCAAAGATTGCCCGCCTACACTCCACGAGTGTTCCGTGAGCTGGCCCTTTGTGTTTTCTCTTGAGGTCCCTTCGCGATCTCTAGTCCGTCGACTGGTGGGTCCCTGTGAAGGCAACTTTACTTGTAATTAGGCTTACCTGGTTGCTCCAGACATGCCCTCACTCTCCATCGCTTGGGGAGTCCCCAGGACCTTGCTGGTCCGCACCGAAGCATCTTTTCTCTTCCTGTGTGGGTTGCTGTTGCGAAGGCTTGTTGTGTTCAATCCGAGCACCGATAGCGCAGCACTCGGCATCCTTTGTGGAACAGCTCAAATCCAGCTTCTGGTTGTCGTTGACGCCTCCTGGTCCTCGTGGCTGCAGAGTCCAGCTTTGCCTCTTCGCACCTGTATCACCCGACATTGGTGGGCTTTCGTCTACCGTGCCCCTGGTCACTGGCAAGTGACCCAGACTCTGTCCCCTCTGCTTTCAGGTTCTTCTGATCTTCGATCCACACCGGACACTTTTCTCCTTCCCGGCAGCAGCACTTTGCAGCAGACCGCCATTGAAATCAACGACGATTCCCAACACCATTTGACACCTATGCACCCGGCTTCCCTGGGTGAGGTAACACGAGTACTCCGGTGCTCCCGTGGGTGCTGGCTCTAAACCTCCTAGGTCTAAAGGGTTTGCTCAAAGTCCTCTCCCAAGTGTCCTTAACTTCTAAAATTCTAACCGCAACTTTCCCAAAGAATAGTACGGGGCTCGCGCCTGTGTTCTCACACTGCACGCGTCCCACGTGGGTCTCGTGTGTCACTACCATGGGTGGTTCCTTGGGGTTCCAGCGATTCTACGTGCTTTAGGAACTGTGTCTAGTCAAGTCGTGGTTCTTATACCACTTTCTTAATATATGGTTTGGTCCGCCCCTAGGGCCCATTGTTTATTGTTATGTTATGTTAATAAAGTTTATAGAGCGCGCGATTACCTTACGGTGTCCTGGCGCTGAGCACTGATAAGTTATAACCTACGCTGAAGGAGCTAAAACTGAGAGAAAAAACAGGTTTTAAGATTTTTCCTGAAAAAGCTGAAATCAGAGGCATTTCTCAACATAAGAGGGAGTTCGTTCCAGATCTTTGATGCCCCATGAACAAAACTCCTTCCTCCCCAGTGAACTTTTTTGATGCAGGGTGTTTTCACTAGCTTAGCCTCGGCCGAACTAAGCATTCTGCCAGGGGTGTACCAGGAAAACTTGTCTATGAAGAACTCTGGTCCCGTCCCATTCAAGGCTCTAAACACTATGCACGCGGCTTTAAAACAAACTCTCAGGTGGATGGGAAGCCAGTGCAGTTTCTTCAAATCTCCTTTAACTGACACAGTCCTGGGAGTCCGGGTCAGAAGCCTGACCACGGCATTTTGAATGACCTGCAACCTATTTTGATGTTGAAGTTGCATATTGACATAAAGGCCGTTACAGTAGTCAAGACGCGATAAAATAAGTGCAGTCACCACCGTGCGGAGACACCCCTCAGAAAGATATGTCCTAATTTTTCTGATCATTCTGAGAACCATGGCACATCCAGATATGACCCTGCTCACCTGGTCCCCCATGTTGAGTTTAACAGCCACCACCACTCCCAAGTTTTTAGCTTTAATACAAGGTGTGGGGCAGAGACCAAGCAAGTCAGGCCACCAATCTGGTGTCCACATCCGAGGATTATTGCCAAAACGCATCACTTCTGTCTTAGCTGAGTTTAGCTTAAGGCAGTTAGCCGACATCCACCTGGAGATGGACACCATGCATTCAGAGAAACGAATGCCAGTTTCCTTTTCAGCTCCCTCCATCACAGACAACACAATTTGCGTGTCGTCTGCGTATGAGGTGAGCTGAAACCCAAAGGATCTCATAATGCCAGCCAGGGGTGCCACATAAATATTAAAAAGTGTAGGGCTAAGGGATGAACCCTGTGGCACCCCACATGGCAGGGAAAAAGGATCAGAGGTGTCACAGTTTAATTTGACTATTTGTGATCTATCCTTAAGGAAGGAGGCTAGCAGATTCCATGCTTGTCCTTCTATCCCGATCTCTGATAACCGATTTAACAGTACCTTATGATGCACGGTATCAAAGGCCGCAGATAGGTCTAAAAGGATCAGCATCGCGTTTCCTCCTTTGTCCAATGCCTCACGAATTCTCTCAGTAGATTTGAGAAGCGCCAGCTCAGTGCTATGATAAGCTCTGAGACCATATTGAGAGTGATCCAGAGAATTGTTAGACAGAAGAAAATCGCTAAGTTGTCTGTTAATGGCTTTCTCGAGCATTTTAGCTGGTAAGGGAAGTCTGGAAATAGGGCGATAGTTAGATGGATCTTTAGGGTCAAGGGATTGCTTTTTTAACAGAGGAAGCACGGATGCTTTTTTCCAAGAGATGGGAAAGATTCCGGTGAGAAATACATTGTTAAACAGAGGAGTTAGAACCCTGCAAGTAATATCTGCAATCTGCTTAATAATCCAAGTGGGACAGGGGTCACTAGGAGCCCCAGATTTTGTATTGTTCATAAGTTTAATCGTGTCCTCAGTGTCCAGAGGAAGATAATGATCCAGGATACTAACTGGAGGCGGGGGGATCTTGGTAGTAAGATCATTGTTATTTTTGTTGACCAAATCCGACAGGGAGGAAAAGATGCTTTCCACTTTAGACTTAAAGAATACGGCAACAGTGTTGCAAAAATCAGGGATAACATTTACATTAGGTGTCCTGGGATTGGATAATTTAATGACTGTTTTAAAAAGCTCCTTTGTATCAGATTTCGCTTTCATAATTTGAGAGGAGAAGTATTCTTTCTTAGCTAGCAGAAGAGATTGCTTGTAGCTCACAATCGCTGATTTGAATACTATTTTATCAGCCGTAGCATAGTACTTTCGCCAGGATCTTTCGGCCCGTTACATGCTAATTTCTTGTCCCTGAGCTCTCCTGAATACCAAGGAGCGGTGGGTAAGGCCCTTCTCTGCATCAGTTTCCTAGGGGGTGCTGCGAGAAGACACGCATCTTTTAGCCACCTGTTATACAAACACGTTGCCACTTCAGGGTCATGCGAAACTGTAGGCATAGAATCAACGAGGGAAGATTCAAGATGTTTGGTATCGATTTTACCCCAAGCCCTAATCGTAATCTCCTTATTGTATTTAGGGCCATTAGGTCCCCTCATTGCGTACTTAAGTTCAAAAGTAACTACAAAATGATCGGACCAGGTAATCGGGAGGACAGAAATGTTACCTAGGTCATAGTTATTTGAAAAGATCCCGTCAAGGGTGTGTCCTTTCGTGTGGGTAGGAGAGGAGACCAGTTGTTCAAGTCCACCTAAAGCCATAGTGTAGCATAGCCTGGCTGTATCTGGATCATCCAGCTTTTCTAAATGAAAGTTTAAATCTCCTAACACGACACAAGTTTGTTGACTCAAGCGTTCTTCAAGTAGTGTATTCAATGAATTTAAAAAATCAGTCTTCCCTCCAGGAGGGCGGTAGATTAAAATCCCTTTAAAAGGTTTATGGAGTGCGGAGAAAATATTAAAAGACAGAGCCTCGCATCCGTGATCGTAAACAGGGAGGAAATGAGGGGTCAGTGAGTCATGATATATCACTGCAAGCCCTCCACCCCTTTTATGAGTACGATCACGAGAATAGCAGAGAAAACCGTCTGGAGTGGCTTTGACCAAGTCTGGACCCAAAGTGCTGTCAAGCCACGTCTCCGTAATGAATGCCAATTTAATATTATTGACTTCCAAAAACAGAGCACATTCCACTGACAAGTGATCTGGCATTGAATAAGGCACATTTCAGGTCATTAACCCTTACAGTGTTTTTATCCGTAGCCTGAGCAGTTTCCCTATGTCTAATAGGAAGGTTAAGCAGCATTGGAAGCGAGCGCGAGCACACGTTGCATATTAAAGCCCTATCAGCTCTATCTACAGCATTAATTGCTTCAGGGATGGTGTCCGGAGACAATTTATGACAATGTACACCCTTCTCTACATGATTCAACAAGTGTAGTTCCTCACGAGCATAAACATGGCTTCTGCATGAAGTAAGGGGGCGAGGGGGACTGGCCCTAGGCCCGGCCTGGGCGCTGACGGGCGCAGACGGGCTTGCCTTGGGCGCGCCTTCGGCGCGCCGGCGGCGCGTCCGCTGCGCGGGTGCGACAGCATGCTCCTAAAGTACTCCCCCAAGAGCCACTAGACCGCTAACTGGCGGAAGTGGAATTATCCTCTTCGGAGCGAGGCTCCGTGAAAGTGCAAGTGCAGAAATAGCAGCAGACTCCCACTCCCCACTCCGAGCGAGATAAAAGAAAGTAAAATCAGGTAAAAACAAGACGTGCTATTTACTGTCGTTTTAGAACTGTATTATTGTGTATCATGGACTCTAATCTCATAAAGAGATTAGTAGTGAGTGTTTAGAAATAAATACATATATTTTATATATACCTTGTGTGGATCTCCTTTCATTTAGTAATTCAAGAGGTTATAATCTGGTAAACCAGGCTGCTTTTCACTCCTTGAAGACTTAGCCTGAAGGCTGCTCTCCATAGCTACCACTAGGATAGCTTTCAATAAAGGTTGTCTTTAAACCTATCATCAATAAGGGTTGTTTGGACTGGTACAAGGTGCCCACTATAACTAGTGCAAAGCAAAAACCAAAGGAAATGATGGACGGAGTGTTGAACATTGCAAGCACTCACCCCCAGTCAACTGATCTGGGTTTAATCCATCACCGTTCTTTAGCCCACTCTGCCACCCCAGTTCAGACATGGCCATATGCAAATCAGTCTGACCCTGTGCCTCATGGGAACAGTCCAGCCCGAACTGCCAAGCCATGTCTTCCCTGGACCGGAAACAGGCTTCCTAGGACCGGTTTCTGGCCTTTCAGCCGTCTTCAGCCAGGCTTGCTTGAATCCAGTGGCAAAGTGAGCAAGGGACTCACGTCTGAGCATACCCTGCCAACTTATGGCGTACAAAGCAAAAACCAAAGGAAATGATGGACGGAGTGTTGAACATTGCAAGCACTCACCCCCAGTCAACTGATCTGGGTTTAATCCATCACCGTTCTTTAGCCCACTCTGCCACCCCAGTTCAGACATGGCCATATGCAAATCAGTCTGACCCTGTGCCTCATGGGAACAGTCCAGCCCGAACTGCCAAGCCATGTCTTCCCTGGACCGGAAACAAGCTTCCTAGGACCGGTTTCTGGCCTTTCAGCCGTCTTCAGCCAGGCTTGCTTGCATCCAGTGGCAAAGTGAGCAAGGGACTCACGTCTGAGCATACCCTGCCAACTTATGGCGTACAAAGCAAAAACCAAAGGAAATGATGGACGGAGTGTTGAACATTGCAAGCACTCACCCCCAGTCAACTGATCTGGGTTTAATCCATCACCGTTCTTTAGCCCACTCTGCCACCCCAGTTCAGACATGGCCATATGCAAATCAGTCTAACCCTGTGCCTCATGGGAACAATCCAGCCCGAACTGCCAAGCCATGTCTTCCCTGGACCGGAAACAAGCTTCCTAGGACCGGTTTCTGGCCTTTCAGCCGTCTTCAGCCAGGCTTGCTTGAATCCAGTGGCAAAGTGAGCAAGGGACTCACGTCTGAGCATACCCTGCCAACTTATGGCGTACAAAGCAAAAGCCAAATATGGCCATGGCTGAACTGGGGTGGCAGAATGGGCTAAAGAACGGTGATGGATTAAACCCAGATCAGTTGACTGGGGGTGAGTGCTTGCAATGTTCAATACTCCGTCCATCATTTCCTTTGGTTTTTACTGGATAATCATAGGCAGCTGCACCATGTGTTTGGCAGGGGGCTGCATTTCCCTCTCCTGCACGAGGGAGGAGGCATTAATAATACATACAGTTCTTGGCCCTCTTACCTGGTAGAACATACCTTGGGCATTGTCTAGGGGCATTTTGTTCACTGATGTTGGATCTTTGGCAATTCTGGGAAGAGTCTTCAATGGAGGCCCCCGTTTCATTAAGTAAGGAGCTTGGAAGACTACCATAACCTTTGTAGTAGGTGCTCCTGTGTCCCAGCCCCCTACTCGTTTTTATAAGCACATTAGATTAGTAAGCCAAGAGTGATTACCATAATCCATGTTCTTTCAATGTTACGGATGTGCTTAGGCTGATATTCTATTATTCATGTAGTTATGGCAATACAGAGTGATTTACCTGTTTCACTTATAGCTAGTCTGCGACATTTTATGCCCTGATGTTTTCTAATGTATGTCGTTTTTAGCTTGCACTGTCAGGATAACAAGCACAAGTTCAGGACTACATGATTCATTTAATTTTGGTCCATGATGGGGGCGTGGTCAACTGCACTGGGAAATGGCCGCACGGTATCTGCGCTCCGTCGCGCCACTCCCGATCCATCCGTTTTAAGTAGACTTGCCCCGGCCAGAATCATCTGCAGCGGAGCATGCGTGTCCCCCAGGTTCCTCTCTACCACCACACCAAAGTTTGGGCTGATTAGCGGCGTCTGAACGGCCGCGGGAGCGAACTGTGCTGTTGCGGGGCTAAATGAGACTGGGCGTGCTGAGCGTTGAATCGGCTGTGCGCCGCTATGTGACACTGTGGCTGGATCGGGAACCCGAAGCCCAGCTGGAAGCCTGGGGGCCGGGACGGCGACCATCACTCCCTGTGTGCCCCTGGTGAGTGCGCTGCCCCCGCCTCCCCCGCAACTCCCGGCATCATTGCTGCTGTGCTCTAAGAGGCTCCCGGGACCCATCAGCTGATCTCTTCTGCAGCACAGCCTTGCGCCTCCCGGGCGGGCCACGTGGCCTTCTGCAGCACCTGGCCATAGGACCTGGGCAGACCACGCGGGGGCGGTGGACCCTGCTCCTCGGGCCCCCCTGGGTCTTGTAATTGAAATTCTATTCTCCGTGGATGCGGAGTGGTCTGCAGTTGCTCCCATATACAGAGCCTGGACAGTATATCCCCCTGGGCCCTGCTTGTTCACTTTTACCGCCAACGTTGGGGGCCTCAGTCCATTGGAACGCTAACCACTATGTAGCAGGGAGACTTGTGGCACGCGGTCCCCCACCCAGCGTTGCAGCCTCCTGAAGAGCCTGCACCATGGGGCGGAGGGCGGGCGAGGTGAGAACGGCAGATCCTGACTGACCTTGATGCGCCGGCTTCCTGGGACACAGACACACCACCTCCTGGTGCAGGACTGAGAATTAACTTGGCGTGATGCTCTACTGGGCCTCTCGCTTGTTTGATGGTGCAGCGCAGACTTGGAGTCGGGGACCTCCCAGGCTGGTGCAGCCCCTAGCGGGACATGCACATTCTCTGCCCGCCCTCCCTGTGCCAGTGTGATAGTCTTTGGCACTGAAGTACACCTGGATCTGGGGTTGACCGGTGGAACCCGACAGGCCATTGTGAGCTGGCCTCATAAGCAGGTGGCAGTGAGTAACTGCTCTAGTCCCTGACCCAGTCTTTGACTCCCCACACCCTATTGCACCATCATAGCAAGCGGCCGTAGCGGGCGTGGGACACTTCGGGCCAAGCTCAAAAAGTAAGCGTGGCAGAAGGGCCAAGATGAGAAGCAACCCGAGCCCGAATCCAGCGGGAAGAAACCAGAACCCTCGCTAGAGGACATTCTCGCTGCTATCACGTCAGTGCGCACCTCCCTGGAAGGCCGCATTGACTCTGTCGCCTCGGAGGTCTCATTGATTAGAGCGGATATGCAGAAGATGGCGGAACGAGTGCGTGAAGTTGAAAGTGCGACCAAGGACATGTCGATATATACTGTCCTCCTCAAACGCCAGGTGGCTGACCTCCAGACTACCCAGGAGGCTATGACTCTGCAACTGGACGACTATGAAGGTCATGTGTGGCATAACAACATCCACATTTTGGGATTGCCGGAATGGGCTGAAGGGCCTGCGGCAGGTCTCTTTGTCGAAGATCTGATCCTTAAATGTCTGCAGCCAAAGAGACTCTCCCAACACTTCTCTATCGAACGTGCACATCGGGTGCCGAGGGAAGGGCCGGGCTTGGCGTGCCGCCTCAACAGCTTTTGGCAAAGGTCTTCAACTTTCGCGACAGAGACGTCATCTTGCAAACGGCACGAACAGCTCCGCCCTTATCTATGGACAAAAGTAAGGTCACTATTTTTCCAGAAACAACGTCACAGCTTCCTGGACGTGAAGCGTGCACTCCGGGACCAAAACATCAAATACTCTTCCCCGCCAAGCTGTGTGTGGAATCTAAGGGGAAGGTGTGGTTCTTTACTAGACCTGAGGACACCTGGGAGTGGCTCGAGGCCCGGAGGACAGTCAAAAAACGTTGTTGCAGGCCCACTGGCGACAGATCCAACGACGACAGGTCAAGCCCGGGGTCAAGATCTCTGCCGAGTGAAGCTTCGGCAATGCAGAGCCCCACTGGGTAAGGTTTGGTGGCATGACATTGGTTTGATTGGCCTTTGATCATGGAGGTCTGCTGAGAAGAATCTCAGCTGATAAGCTGTACCTTATTCACATTCCACCATGTTCTAACCTTCCGGGACTGTATCAGGCCTCACACTGTTCACTTTGCATTGCTGCCAGTCTTTGAGGGGGGTGAACTTTTCATATCTGTATTCTGACGACACGCCTTTCTGCCCTTGGTCCCATGGACAGGGTCAGCAGTTGAGGGCGTTGCGAGCTGTTCCGTGGCCATCTTGACTTTCCAAACAATGATGTGAGGGTCACAGACTGCTATGGAGTCGCCAGCCTCCGCTTGCTCTCTAACAGGCTGCATACTCCAAATGACTAGCTTGCCAATATGGTTTGTCTCAATGGGGTTGACATTGTTGTTTCTTGTGTTCTCCTTGATTATAGTTCATCATGTTCGACTCACTGGCTGGGGGGTCGCATGACTGGAATGCATATACCCCCACAAATTGATGCTTCAGGGAGTGGGGTTGGATCACGTCCCTAATTCTGTTAAGGGTGGGCGACAGACACTCTGCAAGTTTGGGATGGCAGGTGGTTTTATGCCCGCTGTGCAGGCAGGCAGGGTGGGGGGTGGGTGTTCGGGGTTGGGGGTTCAGGGGGGTATTTTTATGTTGTTTTGATTTTTGTGTCTTTCTGATGTTCTTTCTCATTTTCCGTACCGTTTGGAGGTTTTGTTATTTATTGCAGCACATTTCGGTAACTACAATACTGTATGTCCATATCCAGGTTCTTCACGCGGCACCAAGGGGAACACGGGGTGCCCACAGGGTTACAAACACTAGAGCGCTTGCACCATTTCAAAACATACAGCTTTACGCCTGGCCGCTCGAAGGGCCAACTTGTGTGTCCTACCTTCAATGTATGAATACTGACTTGTCCTCTGTCTCTCGGCTTTACACTACCCATCCCTCCATCTATACATGGGATCACACCTAGGACTTAAATGTTAACGGGTTTGGAGACAAAATTAAGCAGGGAGTTGTCCTTCAATGCTTGAAACGGCAGGCACTGGACATTGTTCTTCTTCAAGAGACACACTTAATTGGTAACTCCTACAGCGCCCTGAATAGATGGGCATACCATCTGG